>NC_143168.1:24996997-26308247 GCF_047325235.1 Durio zibethinus
ACTATATGTTGTCAATATTCTCTGGTATCTTTCTAGAAGATTAATTCCCTGACAAATTATTGACCGTCGCCCTTTGATATTTCCATGTTCTATGGAGATTTTTTCTTTTTCTTATTTTAAATAAAAAATCAAATTATACTATATATGGTTAGAATAAGCAAATTTCTTAAAAAGTAAATAATTTTTATTATTATTACGGTTTTATAAAGGATAGAAGTTATACTTAATTATTCTACCAATGACAGTCAGGTTTCAAGTTTTAATTTGTTTCAAAATCTTCATTTGTAGTTTTCAATTCTATTATATTTTTACTTTTAAAGCAAAAGGATTAATATAAGCTTAAGATATCTGGAAAGTTCAAACCTCAGAGTACTTAAGACATTCAGGAAACTAATTAAAATCAATATTGCTTAGATCTATTGAACAGAAAACGAGAAGAAAACAAATACATATTATACATTGTGAACTCAAAACAGTAACAACAACACTACAAAGGATTTTGCACACTTTTTAATAATGAAACTTATAACATGATCTTCCACAAGTAGAATAAAAATTCAAAAGCCCATTGCCAAACCCAAAACCCAAAACATTTAACTGCCATAATTCATTTTTGTTGATATGGTAACTTTTCCAATTGAAAATATTAATGCATGTAGAACTTAGAGGTCATTTCCAGCTAGGTGGAATTTCTAGGTTGGTTTTACCTCTTCACTCAATTACTACCTTTTGATTTTTTCAAATTCAACTCTGTATAAGCACAATTCTGTCTTAATTTGATGATTTGCCACTTCTTAATTGGTCTCTAATATTATTTTGACCAAATATTTGATTGCTCACATATCCATTGGTCATAAAGTTATATATGTATACTTTTATACCTAATGATTGAAATTTTGAAACATGCTTGTAACTTTTTCTCTCCAAAAGGAAGACATAAAAAAATTTATCTTTTAGTTTGGCCAATATATATTGCACAATTGGGTGTGTCTTGGATTTTAGACAATATTCAGTTTTGTTAACTACTAACTACTAAAATAATTAATCAAAACTTGTTAATTTGCAATAGGGCCAAATTAAACCTTTTCATTTAGTCACTATTCACTAGTGAGAGAGTATGATTTAACTTTTGCCGAAGAAAAAGCTACGCAGCCTCGATCTCCCCTTTTTTGACTAGAAAATCTATAAGCATTCTCAAATAATCATATCTTAATATAAACCAACATGTGGGTAGGATATTTAAAATCTCAATTTTAATGACTAAATCATTAGGAACAGAAATTAATTATTGGATATAGGGGCCGTGTCTCTTTTTAACTCTTTTGAAATGTGCATGAATCTAAATTTTGCATATAGAAAATGTAGAGGTTTTGGCTTCTTTTCATACAACAGCCTTCAACAATAATAATAATAATTACTTAAAATTTGTCACGTCGATTTCATTCATGTATGTTGATTCTTGCTTTATGGATACCCTGCAACTTGACATTTTTGTTGTGTAATTTTATTATTATTACTTTTTTTTTCTATAGTCAAATTTTGATTAGGCAGATGGAACCCAAAATTTTAATATTACTCCTCGATGCATTTGTGAAAACGATAGAGTTCAATTTTGATTCATCCCCCCATGCATAAGCAATCAGAGAAAATGAATGGGGTGGTAAAACTTTACGCAATGCAACTTTAACAATTTTATGAATCAATGATTCAGTTTTGAAATTTAGAACATTAGATTCAAGCTTTACTTCTACCTTGCAATGTGGTGTATTGTGCGGTGATGTCATAAAAAAAAAAAAAAGTGAGTTTGGCTGAAAATTTCCTATGCAAGTATATATCCTGCTATACATGAGTTCGAAAATAATTTGGGTTCGAAGTTAGATCAACAAACACAACGGCAGGAATAATAGTAACTAAATTAAAGAATAGAATGATATCGCTTTTAGAAATAGATTTCAAGGATGAACTTCTTATATGAGTGGCTCGTACCAATTTCGGATTATTTGGTTTGAATCAAATTATAGCATTTCTGCTAATGTATAGTCTTAACTGTCAAGAAGAGATTTAAACTTTCCATGCTATAGAATGTGTATATTTTCCAATTCTTTATATCAAAACAACCCTTTCTTTACCAATTGTTATTTTTTCCTATCTGCTTATATATTTACATGTTCCAGAAACTGAAGCCTTAAGCCTCTATTTTTTACAAGAAACTAACCTTATGAATTTGATATTCTGGATTGAAATGACAATTTGTCAAACAAGAAATAATTTATCATTGAAAAAACAATAAAGTGGCATGATTAATGGTAATGGCCAAAATAAATAAATAAATAGCAAAAGCAGGGCCATGAATGTTTCAGTGCTTTCGATTTATTTAATTTAATATGAAGTCATTGATGTATAAGCAAAATTATTATTGACAAATATTTTTAAAATTTTAATTTAATTGATTCATACAATCACATTTAAAAAATAATATATTTAATAGATTTGAGGTTTAAATTTTAAAACATGTAATTTTTTTATCTCAAATTATGGGTTTTTTTTTTTGTTAAAAAAAATTCAGGCCTGAGAATTTTGCAACACCGAGTCTATAGTTTGATGGCCAAATTGGTGTAGATCTACTATTTTCTGCATTTGGTCATGGAAAATTATAGCAGAGCATTCAATTACCTCAAAAGGTTTCCAAGTTTCAAGTTCATCTCATCAATTACCAGATAAGCAAGTAATTAATCAGTGAATCCTCTGTTTCTATAGTTCCTGGTTTAAAAAAAGCTGGTCAAGAAATGAGTGATATAATAGGGCTTTAAAGTTGGTTGTGAATAAAAAAACAAAAAATTGTGATTGTCATGTTCCCTTAGAGGTCGATCAATCTAGTATTTTGGAGAATGCATTTAAAACATCCAATTTTGTTTTGAAAGTCTTCCGAAGTTCAAACTTCACGAAAGAAAAAAGCTTGGTCAATAGTTTTAAGTGAGAGTTGTTAAATTTTCAAATTTATTCAGATGCTCCTTTTTTTTTTTCCAAAAAATATCGTAATTTAAAGAGAAAAGAAGAGGTTTTAGGTATTAAAATTTAAAATTATTAAATATTATTTTTTAAAATTAATTATATAAATATGTTTAATACTATTTAATGTATAATTTGATCTTTTTATTTTAAAATCTTGTTTAATGATGACAACGGGTCAAGTTGAGATTGATTTTTATTCATCTCGAATCCTATCCGATTTTATAGATACAAAATTTGAACTCGATTTGATCCGATAATTTTTTTGATTTTTTGAGTATTCGAATCCGATCAGACTCAACATTATATAAAATCGTACTCGACCTGATTCGACTTGAAATTAATAAAATATTATTTTTTTAATATAAATATAAAATTAAATATATAAAAAATATATATATAATTAAATATAAAATTAAAAAATAATTTTTATATATGTCGGGTTTGATTTCAAAATTTTTTTTATATTGTTTGACCCAACACTCGATTTAAAAAAAAAAATATCAATCTTAAAATATTAAGTTAGATCGCGTCAAAGTCCACCGATTTTAAATTGACTTCTCTAATCTTGTCTTTGTTATTTGGTATTTGGTATGCATAAAATTGGGCTTTCAATCTAGCCCATAAAAATTTAGTAGTATATTGTATTACATATTTTACTTATCGAAGGACCCAAGATTGTTTCTTGGAGAGTTACTTTGAACCTATTTATAAAAGGCCTATAAAAATGCACCTTTCCATATCAATAACCCATAGTGATTATAATGGCCTCGTCAAAATTTTTAAGGCAAACTTCTCTGCATTCCTCACAAGTCACAAAGCTTTTCTAGCAGTCTAGCAACACATTGGATTAAGGACAAGGTTTTCTAGATTGATCAGTTAAATGGCCAAAAAATGTTGGCTAAATGCCATATTATGCCCTTTACCCCAATGCCATCTTCGTTGTTGAAATACAATTAAGCATTTATCATCAGTCATACATTAACAGAACACGATTCCATCTAATTTCTTTAAATTATATAACCTCCAAGACCTGATGAAAAACAGGTGAGCCACTACATCCCCAAACCTCATCATAAGTCCAAGCCAATTCACTTAACTGCTACATCCATTTGTAACATCCGGTGTTACACCCTTTGTGCTGCATTTTTTAGCGACAGGAGGTCCGCAATGACAATTGCCACTGCAAGAAAACCTGTCAAAGCTTTGGAGCTAGGTAATTGATGGGATTTGTCCAGTCAAGTTGTTGTAAGACAAGTTCAAGTGATTCAAGAAATTTAAATTGGAGAAACTTTAAGGGATTTCACAATGGATTAATTGGTTCATCAACAATTCAAGATATTCCAACAACTATATCTTGCCCAAATTCTATGGTATCTATCTTGTTAGGAAATTAATTCCCTAAAAAATTTAATGACGCTGCCCTATGAGATTTCCTTGTTCAATGGAGTTATTATATATATATATATATAAAGGATAGAAATTATACTTAATTATTCAACCTATGACAGTCAGGTTTTAAGTTTTAATTTGTTTCAAAATCTTCGTATGTAGTTAAAGACACACTTTCTTCAATTTTGTTATATTTTTACTTTCAAAGCAAACAGATTAATATAAGTCTAAGATATCTTGAAAGTTCAAACCTTAGAGTACTTAAGACATCCAGGAAACTAATTAAAATCAATACTGCTCGTATCTTTGGTACAGAAAACGAAAAAAGTACAAATACATATTACACACTGCGAACGAAAACAACAACAACAACAAACGATCTTCCACAAGCTGAATAAACATTCAAAAGTTCATTGCCAAACCCAAAACCCAATCTTTATTGTGTAACACACTTAAACGTCTAGAATCAACACAATCCTTCCGTCTCTGGAGATGCCATTTTAATTCCAAAAGCACATACATTGTCATGGATCAAGCAGAATTAAAGAGCGCCACAAGTCCCTATTGCATTGCCAAATTAAGACAATCAAGTTATCTTTCTAAATTAATCGTGTAAAATTTCAATCACATATATATTAGGGTTTATATTTGATGCAAATCTTATTCGCTGGCAATAAATTATATGCTTCTACCAGTTGAGTGAATAAATTTTAAAAACAAACAGCAAACAAATTAACATGTACATACCGGACGTTGCCAGAACTCGTAAATCTTCCAACCAATGTGCTCCAGTTTGTTGTAGTAAGAAAACCTCCATGACCTCATGAAAAACAAGGGAGCGACTACACTCCAAAACCCCATCACAAATCCAAGCACTATGCTGATGTAAAGGCCATTCACCTTGGGTCCGACGTGTCCTTCACTGCCTCCACTTGTAACACCTTTTTTGGTGCAGTTTTTAGTGATAGGAGGTCCGCAAAGATGATTGCCAATAAATGAAAACTCGTCAAAGCTTTGGAGTTGGGTGCTCAATGGGATTTGTCCTATCAAGTTGTTATAGGACAAGTTCAAGTAACTCAAGAAATTCAAATTGGCAAAGCTTGGAGGGATTTCACCAAGGAGTCTGTTCATGGAAAAATCTAGAGATTCCAATAATCCCATGTTGCCAATGTTCGCTGGTATTTTTCCAGTCAATAGATTCCTTGACAAATTTAATGATTGCAGTCCCTTGAGACTTCCAAGTTCCCTTGGGATCTCTCCGGTGAGAACGTTACTTGAGAGGTCTATGCTTGTAACAAATTTCAGTGTCGTGCTATATTCAAACTCTCTGCCTTTCCTCACCAACAATGCACTCTCCATAAATTCTCTATCATAAAACTGGTATTGTATCAAAAATGAGCTGCTTGGATTTTTTGTGACCATGGCACTTGAATTACTAAAACATTTTGGAATACCTCCTGAGATGTTGTTGTGACCAAGATCTAGAATCTGAAGAGAACTAAGAGCACATATTTGGTCAGGAATATGACCATGAAAGTTATTTGAACGGAGGCCTAGAACCACAAGACGCGAGAGTTTGTTTCCAAGCCATACCGGTATGCTTCCACTTAAATGATTTTCCCCGAGATCAAGAAGAGACAAAGAAGTACAATTTTGCAATGTTGCTGGTACCTCTCCAGACAGATTATTGTTACGAAGGTTTAGGGCATAAAGATTCAAAGAACCCAATGATCTTGGAATTTTCCCAGTCAAATTATTGTTTCCCAAATTTAAAACCCAAATACTAGTCAGATATTTCCAGCAATCCGGAATTTCTCCTGACAGAAGATTATTTTTAATTTCGAGAATGAACGAAGATTCAATTGAAAAATTACAGAGAAAATGAGAAAGAGATCCAGAAAATGAATTCTCACTCAATGACAAATATTTTGTATTTGGGAATACTTGTGGCAATGGACCATGGAATTGGTTGAAACTCAAGTCAACCACATTACTTTTGAACAAATATGAAATCTCCCCTACAAGCCGGTTATGGGAAAGATCTACCTCTAAAAATTGGGTGGACAGGTTCCAAAACCAGCTGGGAATAACATTTGAAATTCCTGCATGAGATGTATCTATAGCCACCAAATTCTTTTGGAATTGAAGCCATGGGGGAAATTGTGCGCCGAGATTCCAATAACCCAGTTCAATAATTTCACAATCAAATGGAGGAATCCAATTTGGGTTCGGCTTAAAAGTCAACATGTTTTTTGATGCCTGCAAAATTTTCAATCTAGTGAGATTAGAAAAATGCATTTCTGAGACAACTCCTTCAAACAGATTATCCTCCAAACGTAAAATTTCTAAACTCATAAGTTGTCCAATACTTTGAGGAAGAGTTCCATTTAATCGATTGCTCGAAACATCAAGAGACTTTAAAGATGATAACTCTCCTATCGAGAATGGAATGGGACCAGAAATGGAGTTTTTCCAAAGCAAAAGGGATACTAGATTTTTAAATTGCCCAAGTTGATCAATCAAATGGCCAGAAAGGCTGTTATTTTCCATATTCAATGACACTAATTTGTCCAAACTGCATCTAGATAAACCCTGTAAGATTTCTGAAACCTCCTGATCAATTTCGTTATCTGACAAATCCATCTCCCTCAAATTACAAAGATTTTCCAACAAGGTTGGTGCTATTCCTTGGATCTGATTTATTGCAAGATCAATGTGAATAAGCGAGGTCAAGTTTCCAATGGTACTCGGAATTTGACCTGGTATGTAGTTATGACGAAGAGCAAGGACTTGAAGATTGTTTAATCTAGACAAAGAACTAGATGTCAACGAATTGATTGAGTTATAACTAAGATCAAGAACTTTAAGGGAAGACAAGTTTTGAAAACCATCTGGTATCGGTCCTCTAAAAAAATTGCCCGTAAAATCAATGGACACAAGGCTATGAAGACCATATATCCACGTAGGTACTGAAGAGAACTCATTTCCGGAAAGATCAAGAACAACGAGAGATGTGAAATTAGGACTGCTTGGGAATGACGCAGTATTCAGATGGCAAAGAAACAAGTGTAACTCCACTAAAGAAGGAAGACTGCTTGTTACCTGTAGCCAATCAGTAGCTGTAGCAAGATACACAGTACTCAAGTCAAGATACTTCAAAGAAGAAAGGCCAGAAACCCATTGGAGATTTTCAGTTTCAAGCGGCTGTTGATTATTGCTATATCCAAGATCAAGATATTGCAGCTTTGAGAGATTTCCAATCTTATGAGGAATTGCCCCCTGGAATCCTGATCTAGAGAGGTTAAGATATGTTAAACTTCCTAGTGAGCCAATGAATTCAGGAATTTGAATACCGCCAAAGTTGTTATTGCTCAAATCTAGGAAACTTAGATGCTTCAACTCGAGCAAAGAAGGATTAATTTTGCCTCCCAGCTTGGACCAAATGTAAGCAACAAATTCATCAGAAAAAAAATCAAAATTTTCATCAGGAAGCCCCAAGTGCAACTCCTTGACATGGCCCGTTAAGTCGTCACAGAAAACACCATTCCATTTACAGCAATCCTCACCTTCAACCCAAGAAGATAGCCTGTTTGAATAATCAATCAGATCTTGCCTGAACTTTAAAAGTGCTTGTCTCTCACTTTCCATGCAAAGGACGCTGGAATTCCCATCACAGAAGCAACTGCTGATGGCTGCAATGACAAGAAATCCAAACACGGAAATTGTAAATGCTCTCATGGTTGCCATAGAGGTTGTAGCAAATTAACACCGATTACCAAATAGTAAGTTCAACAAAACAATGATAGTAACCAATTTATCCTGCCAAGCAAATACTTGCATTCTTTTTTCTACATCACATACGAGAAACTTTCCGAGGTCGCAAATTTCTAGCTTGCATTTTCCACAAAAGCATTAAAGTCTTGCAGAAAATTTTCGCCGATCCTTACAAAATCATAATTGCATTGGAAAATTGGGTATCGGAATTTGACTACATAAAAAATATTACGCGATCAATTTCATCATAAACCTAAGTGGAGTCTTTTTAACAGTGGGATGATGGCTTTCTTTGTTGAAACATTTTATATTTAACTAATAGTACACTACCAACTAATTTAAATTAAATTACAGTCAATGTCTATTGATTGGACTGAGTCTGATTGATACGTCTAAAACCTTGCTTAAATCTATGTTGGGCCTCGCTTAAATCTATGTTGGGCCGACTGATTAAAGCTTGTTTAGGTCTATTACTGTTTAAACATGAAAGTAATGGAGGTTTAGAACCAGAAGTTGTGAGAGCTTGTCTGCAATTCATGCATGCTGGTATACTTCCAGTGAATCGATTTTCACTATAAGATCATGAATAAGAAAAAAATGAAAAATTTTGCATTGTAGATGGCACTTCTCCAAACAAGCTATTGTTACGGAGGTTTAGTAACGTAAGAGGTTCCGCAGTTAAGTGATTGTTGCTTCTTAAATTTAAGATTCCCAACATTTGTCAGTTTTCTCACAATTTGGAATTCTAGTCACTAACCACTTAGGAAATTGCGGAACAAAGTGCCAATTACACAATTCAACACTTTGACAGTGAAAAGAAAAAAAAAAAAAAAAACCCTTGACAGGGAAGTCAAGTCAACAAAGTGCATGGAGTATGTCCAACGGCCATTAGGCCTAACAAAAGAGAAAAAGAAAAGGAAAAAATTTATAAAAGTAAATTACTACATAAAATTTAAAGAAGTTAAGACTCTTTTTGCTTATTATTTTTGGTTTTTTTTTTGTTAAATCAAATTTTACTATATACTAGATTTAAGCCCATGCGGTGTACAGAATGAAAATTTCAATTTATAATAATTTTTTAAAATAAAATAAAAGTAATAATATAAAGTTTGAGAAAACTTAAATTGTATGCATATTAAACAATAACTTTAAATTTTTTATAACCAAAAAAATAAATAATTCTAATGAAAGTTTACTAATTATCAATGCTATAAAACAACAAATTAAAGAAAAATAAAAAATAAATAGTTGAACTATTAAAATGTAACAACAATTCAATCACACTTAAAAGCTAATATGAAATTCAACTTAAAAAAATAGTATATAACAAAGTAAAAAACGAAAACAATATTTTAATAAAAATAATTATAGAAAAAATTTTAAATGGAGTTTTATCATTAAATTGCCTTAGGAAAAAAGTAAATGTCATAAATCTTTTTATTCTTCAAAATTTATGTTCTTTTTTCATTCAATAAAAAAAAAAAAAAACCCACATTTATTAATAACTGCAAAACCTTATGCCTTATAAGAGGTACTTTTACAATCGTGAAGTTAAAGTTAAAAATTAAAAAAATTTACAATGCAATATTATTTTATTTATTAGTTGAATTTTTATTAAATTTGAAATTAAAAGTTGATTAAAAGAAAATGCCTAAAAAATAATTGCATCTAGCATAAAATAATCATCATAAAAAAATACATGTTGGGTAAGAACTATCAATACCACAAAAGACTTGAAACAAAATTATTAAAAAAAATAAGACAGAGAAATTGTTAATACTTTAAAAATTGGATTTGTTAATTGATTCTAAAATAAAGAAATTAATAAATCAAAATAAATATTTTTGTAACATAACAAACATAGCATTTCAATCAATAAACAGAATTTAATAAAAGAAAACTATGTATTTAAACAAAGTAAAAGAGATCATTGTATTGTATAGATGTACTCACAAACATGAATTGTATAAACCAAATAAGAATAAAACTAATGGATTAAGAGAAATAGCAGCTAAGAAAATACTGATAGGAATTTAAAATTTTAGGTTAAACTAAAATAGTTGGTAGAGTTTTTGGGCGATAAGAATAACAATCTTTAAGTAGGAAGGGTTTACTTTTGATATAAAGCTTTTGACTTTGCCGTAAGGGTGAAGGTGGGTAACAGTAAAGCAAACATAACAATATGTTGGCTAAGATTTATGCAGTAAGAGAAGGTCTTAAACATGTTATAGTCAACTATGTAAGAGATGGATACAAAATTCTAGTTGATTTTATAAAGCAGGTTATTTCTAATGGTCATCCTTTTACATTGATAATTTAAGACAATCTAAGAATCTTATTTATCGAGATAAAGTAAAACGTAGATTTCTTTTCTTTTCTTTTTCAAATAAAATAAAATGTAAATATTAAATGCTAATGGTTGATTAACAATAACTTTAGAATTAAGAGTAATTACACAAAATATATTTCAGTTAGTAATAATTCTTATTTAATATATAAACACTCCTAAAATTATATCGGTAATGAAAATAGAATCAATGAAAATTTTTATTTACATTTCGACATAATTAGCTCCACTTTATGGTAAATAGAAAATAAGATAAATCAAAAGCTACTTTTAAAAATTTTCATCTACATTTGGATAGTAATTAGCTCCATTTTGTGATAAATAATGAAAATGATAATATCAAAGCAACAAACATATCTAATGACATAAAAAAAAAATCTTATCTTAAGTAAAATCATTTCATACAAAAAAAAAAAAACATACTTCAAACATATGATAGGATAAGTGATAGCAATCACTTTCTTTTAATCTACCACCTAACTTACTTTCTTGTTTCATGATCGAAAAGGAGAAGAATAATGGAAATTTAGTATACAAATCAATATCATAACAAAAACTTACAAAAAAGTATTGTCTAATAGTTTTAGAGTCGCTTGATGAATTTGAAAATAAAAAAAATAATAATAATAAAGTCACCACAACTCTTTTTTGAATAGACACAATTGACCACTTATTAAAACATATTTTTTTAATAAAATCATAAAATTAATTAAAATTTATTAAAAAATAATTTTAGGATTTGTAAAATAGTTTAGGTCTAAGAGTTGGCTACGCATAAAAAATTATTAGCACCCCCACAGTATCCGTTTAAAATAGTTTCAATTAATTAGTGTTATTCTTTAATTTTAACAAAAAAAATGATCGTAGTTTTTGTGTTAAAAAATAATTTCCTTGACTTCCTTTATTTATCGAAGTTTAAATTTTTTTTATTTTTTTATTTGAGAAAAATAAATTAGAACTCTTTTATTGAAAGAATTATTAAAATATCCCAGTATGTTGATAACATTAAAAAAAAATTTTCTCGCATAGAGATTTTTAAGGCATCATTTCTTGCAATACCTTAGAATCACATTCTCGAAAAACTCGTATTTATTTTTTATAAAAATAAAAATATACATGCAATGCAAATAACATTATATTGATGCACACTTTTTTTTTTACTTTAAAAATTTTATTATTTTTTTAATATTAATTTAGTGAAAACTAAAAATATCTTAATGACATATTTTATATCGATTGATTGAACTTACAATATACATAGTAAGAAAAACTTATAATAAATATAATAATTTCTCTCTTTGCTAATAAAGACAACTTAAAATCAATTTTAGCTTTATTAAATTTAAAAAGTAAGGAAAAAACTTATAATAAACATCGCTCATATCAAAGCAATAATTGGATTTCATTCTAGAAAATGTAAGAAATCCAAATTAGTTCATTGGTCCACTTGAGAAAGAAGATATTGCATCTTAACTTCTCCAAGGCTGCATGACTTTTGTAACTATCTTAAAACTACACGGCCAAAATGGATCAATCTTTTACCAAATAGGAGAGATAAATTTTTTTTCCATGGCTTATTTGAGGGGTAAATTGCACTGTTTTTGGTGGGTAAAGAGAATGTTAATTGATCGTGAATCGTATAAAACAAGTTCAATGAAATCAAATTAATGAGATCTCAAAGTAGACGTGTGACACTTTCTTGTCGATTATGTTGGACGTTGACTGGGTGGGTAGACTTCACTTTTTTGTTTGTTCCTTCTTTCTTTTATGCTTTTCTGAATCTTTTGATAATAAATAAGTGGGAAATAAAAGACCCTTTGAAGCAGATTACTCCCCTTTTTTTTATAATTGAACAAATTTTAATCAATAAAAATTAATTTTAATTTATATAAACTCAAATTTTAATTCAATTAATTTATGTAATTGATCCAATCTATCATTTAAATGTAAATATCGTGACTATAATTTTTTTTTTCTATTCCAAGCTACCGCGGCTCCTTCCAAAAAAATCCACAGTATTGTCTTTGATTTTGACCATTTCATGAATATTTACTTCTTTGACAATCAATGAATAATTTTTTGTTTGAAATTTAGTGAAAGCATCAAGAGTGAGCTATCACGTATTTTCCTACTAATGCAGCACTGTCAAGGCAATCTTTACCAACTTTTGATTCAACTTTCTATGCGTTAGTTTTCAAGAGTTCCTACTGCTCAGTATAGATAAACAATAGTAGTTTGAGGAATATAAAATGGACAATATCAGTATCAAGTTTTCAAGTCATATATGAAGGAAAAAATGAGTGCTGTTACAGTATTTCTTATTGGGTTTGTTACTATTGTTGCTACTGGGATTACCTTTTGTGTGGGAAATTCCAGGGTGCTTTGCATTGAGAGTGAGAGACAAGCCCTGTTAAAGTTCAAGCACGATATCATTGATCGTTCAAACAGGCTATCTTCTTGGGGTGATGGTGGGGATTGCTGTAACTGGGTTGGAGTTTCCTGCAACAACTTCACAGGTCATGTCTACAAGTTGGACTTGAGGCCTCCTTCAAGTCCAGATTATGCATCATCAGATGCTGAAATTGGAGTTTATTGGCGCTCAATGCTAAGGGGAAAAATAAATCCTTCTTTGCTCTTATTGAAGCAACTGAGTCACCTAGACCTTAGTTATAACAACTTCGGTGGCATCCAGATTCCACGATTCCTTGGTTCAATGGAGAGTTTAACATATCTTGACCTCTCTGGAGCAAAATTTGGAGGAACCCTTCCACATCAACTTGGAAATCTCTCAAAGCTGGAGCATCTTAACCTTGGAGATAATAGTATTAACCGGTTGGTTGAAGCTAGAAATCTTCAATGGCTTTCTGGTCTCTCTTCCTTGAAGTATCTTGATTTGAGTGGAGCGGACCTCAGCAAAGCAACTGATTGGCTGCAGGTAACCAACAAACTACCTTCGTTGATAGAGTTACGTTTGTCAACTTGCTTTCTTGATAATGATCCTTCACCAATCAGTGTTAACTATACATCTCTTTCCATTCTTGATCTTTCAAACAACTACATATCCCCTTCGGTACCCATGTGGATTTTCAGTCTTCATAAACTTGTTTCCCTAGATCTGAGTGGAAATGTCTTTGAAGGTCTTATTCCCAATAGTTTTCAAAACATGTCATCTCTCAGATTTCTTGATCTTTCCGGAAACTCATTCAAATCATCAATACCTGGTTGGTTGTATAGTTTGAACCATCTTGAATTTCTCAGTCTTAGAGGTAACTTCCTACAAGGCAGAATCTCGAGTGCCATTGGAAACTTGAGTTCCATTGTTAGCCTTGATTTGTCAGGAAATCAGCTTGAAGGAGCAGTACCAACCTCTTTGGAAAATCTTTTCAATTTGAGGCAACTTGATTTGTCAAATAACAAAATTGATCAGGAGATATCAGAAATTCTGCAGAGCTTGTCTAGATGCTGCTCAGATGACTTGAAGTCATTAAATATGGCAACTAACAATCTTTCAGGCCATTTAAATGATCAACTTGGACTATTCAAAAGCCTATCTTACCTGTCTCTTTCTCAAAATTCCATTTCTGGTCTCATTCCAATCTCCATAGGAAACCTGTCATCTTTAAAATATTTTGATGTGTCAGAAAATCAATTAGATGGCAATCTTCCTCAAAGTCTTGCACAACCCATGAGTCTGGAATATATGAACATTGCTTACAATCTGTTGGAAGGTACTGTATCAGAATTGCTCTTTTCTAGTCTCACTAGATTGAGAGTTTTAAGGGCATCTCAAAACAAGTTGAAATTTGAAGCAAACTCAAACTGGATTCCTCCTTTTCAATGTCGAACCATTGAAATGGGTTACTGGCTTCTTGGCCCAAAATTTCCAACATGGCTTCAATTTCAGAAGGACTTGTCTACCTTAGACATATCCAGTGCAGGAATTTCAGATGTTGTTCCCTCTTGGTTTTGGAACTTTACTTCTAAAATGGTGTCTCTGAATATTTCTCATAATGGACTTGAAGGGGAGATCCCATTTTTGCCAGTGCATAAATTGGTTGATTTGAGATCCAACCGGTTCACAGGTCCATTGCCAGGAGTGCTCCCTGATGTGGCGACATTGTTTTTCACTAACAATTCGTTTTCTGGGTCTCTTTCACATTTTTTATGTGACTACAAATTAGGTAAACCAAAATTATTTCTTCTTCAACTTGAAACAAATCTTCTGTCAGGAGAAATTCCAGATTGTTGGTTGAAGTGGCGGGGCATCCATGTTCTAAATATGGCAAACAATAATCTGACTGGGAAGATTCCGGACTCTTTGGGATCCTTGGTTTTTATGTTTCTAAATCTTAGAAACAATAAGCTGTCCGGGGAGCTACCATTGACCTTGCAAAATAATAGACACTTGTTTATGCTTGATGTTGGTGAAAACCAATTCGGCGGAAGCATCCCAAAATGGATTGGTGAAAGTCTCCCAAATCTTGTGATTCTAAGTTTGCGTTCAAACTCTTTTGATGGCCATATCCCTGAGGAACTTTGTCAGCTCAGTTCCCTTCAAATCTTAGACCTTGGGGATAACAAAATCTCTGGTGCCATACCAAAATGCTTTAAGAATCTAAGTGCCATGGTCACAAAACCATATGACACTGATGCTGTCATTGACTATTTCGTGGATGGGGAATTCATAAGGAGTGAATTATTGGTGATGAAAGGAAGAGTGGACGAATACAGCACCACACTATCACTTGTTACCACCATGGACCTGTCATACAACAATCTCATTGGAGACATCCCCAAAGAACTAGCCAGTCTCGAAGGGTTGCAATCGTTAAACTTATCAGGAAATTCCTTGAAAGGAAAGATCCCTGATCACATTGGCAACATGAGGTTATTAGAATCTCTCGATTTCTCCAGGAACCATTTTCATGGTCCAATCCCTGTCAGCTTCTCCAACTTGAATTTCTTGAGTCATTTGAACTTGTCTTACAACAATTTGACGGGAAGAATACCATCAAGCACCCAACTCCAAAGTTTTGACAAGTTCTCTTACATTGGCAATCACCTATGTGGCCCTCCCGTCACTGAAGACTGCAGCACGAATGTTGAAACACCACCTAATGCTACAAATGAAGGCAGTCATGTTGAAGAAAGTGAAGGGTGGTTTGAAAAGTATGGGATTTATGTAAGTGTGGTGATTGGATTTGTGGTGGGGTTTTGGGGTGTAGTAGCTCCTTTGTATTTCATCAGATCTTGGGGATTGGCTTACTATGAAAAGGTGGAAAGCATTCGTCTTAAGCTTTCTGCCTTTCGGGACAGATTTTGAGAAATATATGGGGAGTGCGAGTTTTACGCCCCATCATCCGTTTAAATCTTGAAGGAATTGCTCAACAGTCCTGTGAGTCAATAGGTAGAATGGGAGCCCAACAACAAGTTTTGGGCTTCTTTGTTTTACAAAGTAAGTGTGTTTTAATGAGGCCGGATCGGCATGTGCTTCATCCTTTTGCCTTTTACTCAGTTGTCTTTTTTGTTCTTTGCTCTTTTGTTCACAAATAATAATCATTAAGTTCTATTATTAAATAAAAGATTTATGTATGACTCCTTATAGTATTCACTTCTACAGAAGAATCTAATGTTACAATTGATCATCCAAGACATCTGGTCACTTTAATTTTGTTTAATAATTATAGAGTATATATATCAATTGATCTTTTTGATTGAAGAGTAAAAAAATGACTGAATTAAAATAAAATAATCATTCAGACTGTTATTATTTTATTGCAATTAATTGATTCTTCAAACTTTTTATTTTAATTTAATTGAGTTTTTATTGGGCAAAAATTAAGTAGGCACCATCATTAGTTACATGAGATTTTCAGAATTCCTTGGTTCACTAGGGGGTTTCAGATATTTTCACTATATTTTAGTTGTTACTCCGCACCCTTTTGCTTTTCAAAAAAAATTAAAAATAGATTGTGTCAACTACGAAAGATTTTCATTGGCCAAAATAAAACGCTACGAAAGATTTTTTTTTTTTTTTTTTTTGAGTAAGGCTTGAAAAGGCATTGAAAATTAGAAAATTAAACATTTTACTTTCATTTATAGAACACATACATAAATTATTATAAATAATTAAATTTAAAATTTAATTCAATTAAATCGTATAATTATTTTTTTAAAATATTACATAATTAATTTAAATTTTAAATCTTTTTATCTATAATCATTCTTCTATTTTCAAGCTTTATCTCATTTATATAAAAGAAATTCATATTTGAATTATTATTCTTTTTTCAAGAATTTACATAATTTTAACCAAACATATATAGCAAAATTTGATTCAACAAAAAAAAAATAACGATACCAAAAATAATAAGCGAAAAGAATCTTAACTTCTTTAAATGTTATGTAATAATTTATTTTTTTTCTAAATTTTTAATATTTTGTTTTTCTTTTTCTTTTTTTCCTCTTTTCCAAGCCTAATAGGCTGGTCGGGGGACTTACTTCATAAATTTTGTTGATTTGACTTTCCTGTCAGTTTTTTTTGTTCTATCCTTTTCTTATATGTGAACGTATTAAATTGCGTAATTGACATCTAGGCACTCAATATCCCGAGTGGCTACAATTTCATATTGTTGGGACAATTGGCAAATGTTGAGAATCTTAAATTTAGTAAACAACAATCATCTAACAGGAAAAATTCCTAGATCATTGGGATCTATGCCTCGTATGTCACTAAACCTCCGTAACAGTAGCTTGCTAAGAGAATTGCCATCCACAATGCAAAATTTTACTTTTTTTTTTTGGCTAACTCATGATCTTATAATGAAAATCGATTCACTGCAAGTATACCAATATGCATGGATTGGAAACAAGCTGTCACAACTATTGATTCTAAATCTCCGTTACTTTCATATTTAAATAATAATAGACCTAAATAAGCTTTAATTAATCAGCCTAATATAGATTTAAGCAAGGCTTTAGACGTACAACCAGACTCAATCCAATCAATAAATATTTTTTGTAATTTATTTTAAATTAATTGATGGTGTACTTTTAGTTGAATACAAATGTTTCAACAAAGAAAGTCATTATCTCACTATGCAAAAGACTTCACTTAGGTGTATGATGAAATTGACGTAACATTAATTATGTAGTCAAATTCCAATACCCAGTTTTCCAATGCAATTATGACTTTTTATGGATCTGCGAAAATTATTTTCAAGACTTTTAACGTTTTTGCGGAAAATGCAAGCTAGAAATTTGAGACCTCGGAAAGTTCCTCGTGTGTGATGTAAAAAAGGGAATGCAAGTATTTGCTTGGAAGGATAAATTGGTTATTATCATTTTTTTGTTTAATTGACTATTCGATAATCGGTGTTAATTTGCTACAATGTCCATTGCAACCATGAGAGTAGTTACAATTTCCATATTTGGATTTCTTGTCTTTGCAGCCATCAGCAGTTGCTTCTATGATGGGAATTCCCGCATCTTTTGTATAGAAATATATAAAAATTAAAACTTTTGAACAAAAAAAGAAAATTATTTAATGCGAATAGTTTATATAATTAACATGTAGGCAATTTTATAAAATTATTATGTATCTTTTAATAAATTAATTATATTTATGTTTTATTATTCATTTGAAATCACTCTTAATTAAATTCATATTAAAAGTAATAAAACTTTAATTATCACCATCATAAAATAATTTTGTCACATCCTTTTCTAATTGTAAGTATTTAACTTTTAAATTACATTTGTATACAAAAAAATTTAGTTGCCAATCTTTTAACTTATAACCTATTTATTTACTCCACCATTTAAACTATGTTATATATATATATATATATATATGTTTAATATGTATATATATATATATTAATTTAAAATAATTAATAGTTGATTAAATCAATTAAAATTAATTTTGGTATATATAATAGCAAATGAATTTCATTACTATTATTATATTAATTTCAAAATCTATCCTTTTCCATTTCTCCCAAACAAGTTAATACACATTATGTTTGATTATTATAATTGTCAAGTATAAATTACTCCCAATTAAAATATTATTATTGATCTTGATTTGGTTTTTAAATTTATTTTAATCAATTAGTCTTTTAAAAATTACAAATAATTTCATAACTATTTCTAAGACAGCAAGATCCATCCTATAAGTAAGGGTGTTTTGAGATGCTTAAGAAATAGATTGTATCATTTCAATAATTTTTTCTCATTGTCTTGATATTCCTTTTGCCACATAGTAAAAATAACTTAGATTCTTGTTTTTTTTTTCTTTGTGATGTTATCTATGGACGTGGATTATATGCACAATTTTATGTGATGTTATATATGCAGGTGAATTAGATGCACAAAATTTAATGTAATCAATTACTTCTTAAATTTTGTATTACTTTATGTTTGGTTTTGTATTATTTTAGTTACCATTCTTTTTTTATTTTTTTTTATTTTGAGTGAAACTCTTTCAAATTCATACTTCATTGTAATCTTACAATAAATTATGTTTCATCATAATCATATATACTTATATTTTGAAAAAAAAAAATCATTTTGAAAGTACATTCCCTTAAAAATAATCTATTTGGGTTTCAAGAAAATTAAGCAAAATTTCTTGAAAATTTAATGATTTGGAATTTTTTTTTTTATGTTTTGGTTATTACTATTGGTTCTATCGCAGTTTAATTTATAAATATATTTGCACATATTATTTTATACTTTTTTGTAAGTTTTTGTTATAATATTGATTTGTATATCAAATTCCATTATTCTTCTATTTTTTGATCATGAAATAAGAGAGCAAGCTAGGTGGTAGATTAAAAGAAAGTTATTGCCTATCACATATCCTATCATATATGAAAAATGTGAAAATTCTTCTAAAAGTTCTATTCGACGCGAACTTTTCAGATCCGATGTCCTTTTTATCGAAAACAGCCCCGATCGACGTAAATCGGGGCTCAAAGTTTCGGTCTCCTTTTTTTTGTTTTTTTTTTTCTAGACAGAATCAATTGATCTCTCTCTTTTTTTTTTAGGTGGCTTTTTGGCGCTGGGTTCCCCGTTCTAGGGGACTGTTATTTTTTTTTTTTGTGTTTTTGTAGATTTTTTTTTTACAGAAGCTTTCTTTTTTTTGTTCTTTTTCGATTCTCCCTCCGGTCCTCTGTTTGCAAATAACAAGCTCTATTTATAGAGCTTGTTGGGATTCAAATCCCAGATCTTCTGGGATTCCAATCTCATTTTTCAACTGAAAAATCACGCCTGTTGTTCATGATTTGCAGCTTGTCGGTCGACCGTTGACGACTAGCGGCAGTGATTTTGGACTTTAGGGATTGTGCATTTAATGCACTAGATTTGAATCGGATAAGGATGAAGAAGAAGGAAAAAGAAAGGAAGAAGAAGACAAATGCAGAAAACGGAAAAAAAAAAAAAAGAGAAGAAGAAAAAGAAAGAGAAAAAAAAATTAAATAAATAAATAAATAATAATAATAATAATAAAAAAATGGTGTTTACAATTATTATGGAATGATTTATAATTTTTGAATAACTAAATGTTATGTAATAATTTGTTTTTTTCTAAAATTTTAATATTTTGTTTTTTTTTTTTTTTCTCTTTTCCAAGCCTAATATGCTAGTCGTGGGACTTACTCCATAAATTTTGTTGACTTGACTTCCCTGTCAATTTTGTTGTTCTATCCTTTTCTATGTGTGAACGTATTAAATGGCGTAATTGACATCTAGGCACTCAATATCCCGAGTGGCTACAATTTGATATTGTGGGGACAATTGGCAAATGTTGAGAATCGTAAATTTAGGAAACAACAATCATCTAACAGGAAAAATTCCTAGATCATTGGGATCTATGTCTTCTATGTCACTAAACCCCGTAACAATAGCTTGCTTGGAGAAGTGCCATCCACAATGCAAAATTTTACTTTTTTGCTAATTCATGATCTTATCATGAATATCGATTCACTGAAATTATACCAGCATGAATGGATTGGAGACAAGCTCTCATAACTTCTGGTTGTAAACCTCCGTTACTTTCATTTTTTAAATAGTAAGTCTTAAACAAGATTTAATAGATCAGCCTGTTACCGATTTAAGCAAGATCTTGGAGGTATCAACTAGACTCAGTCCAAATTATAATTTAATTTAAATTAATTGATAATGTATTATTAGTTGAATATAAATATTTCAACAAAGAAAGTTGATTCCACTGTGAAAAGGATTTCAACTAGGTGTATGATGAAATTAATCGCGTAACATTAACTATGTAGTCAAATTCCAATACCCAATTTTCCAATGCAATTGTGACTTTCCATGGATTGGTGAAAATTTTCTACAAGACTTTAATGCTTTTGTGGAAAATTCAAGCTAGAAATTTGAGACCTCGAAAAGCTCCTCGTCTATGACGTAGAAAAAAGAATGCAAGTGTTTGCATGGCAGGATAAATAGGTTGCTGTCATTGTTTTGTTTAACTTAATAGTCGATAAATACGTTACTGTCATTGTTTATTAATGGTTGAAGAGTAAAAAAGCCACTGAATTAAAATAAAATAATCATTCAAACTTCTATTGTTCGATAATTAAGTAACCCCCATCACTAATTTTCATCTAATCGAATGTTCAATAAATGAAAATAAATATCTAATGGTTTAATTAAATGAAAATAAATATTTAAGAATTTAATGAATTATAATAAAATAATAACAGCTTAAATGATTATTTAATTTTAATTTAGGGATTTTTTTATAATAAAGCCATTTTTTTTCCTTTTATTTCTAAAAATTGCAACTAGCTAGAGCAGGGCTTCCCTAATCAAAGAAAAGGCCATATTTTGATTAATTTTAAAGCTAATATCTAGACAGTTTAAAATTGGGAGGCAAAACAAATTTCCAATTAAGACAGCTAATTAAAATTATGTAGATCTAAGCAGTGTTGGTTCTTGCTACATGAGATTTTCAGAATTCCTTGGTTCACTAGGGGGTTTCAGATTTTTTTAGACGTTATTTAGTTGTTATTCCTTACCCTTTTGCTTTCCAAGATAAATAAAAAAAGGATTGTGTCAACTATGAAATATTTTCATTGGCCAAAAAGAAAAAAACTATGAAAGATTTTTTTGGGTAAGACTTCAAAAGACATTGAAAATTGGAAAATTAAACATTTTACTTTCATATATAGAGCACATTCATAAAGTATTATACATAGTTAATCCTAAAATTTAATTACATAATAGATTTATGCAATCATCCTTAAAAAATAATATATAATAAATTTGACATTTAAATTCTATTACTCATTTTTTTATTTCCAAACTGTTATCTCATTTATATAAAAAAATTATACATAACTCTTTTTATATAAAACCTGGCTTCATATTTGAATTATTATTCATTTTTTCAATAATTTACATAATTTTAGCCAAGCATATAGTAAATTTGATTTAACAAAAAAATAACTATACCAAAAATAATGGGCAAAAAGAGTCTTAACCTTTTTAAATTTTATGTAATAATTTATTTTTTCTAATTTATTTTTTTATTTTTTATTTTTCCTTTTTGTAAGGTCTAAATGGAAGGCCGTGCGACTTACTCCATAAACTTTGTTGACTTGACTTCCCTGTCAAGCTTTTTTTTTTTTTTTTTTTTTCCTCTATCGTTTTCACGATCAAACCGTTGAATTGCGTAATTGGCACCTTTGCCCGCAATTTCCTGAGTGACCGGTGGTCCTTACAATACCAGATTGTTGAGAAAATTGACAGATGTTGGGAAGCTTAAATTTAGGAAACAACAATCATCTAAGTGGGAAAATTCCTAAATCCTTAGGATCTATGTCTCTTATGTCACTAAACCTCCGTAACAATGTTCGGAGAAGTGCCATCAACGATGCAAAATTTTACTTTTTTGCATATTCTTGATCTTATAGTGAAAATCAATTCATTGGAGGCATACCAGCATGCATGGATTGGAGACAAGCTCTCACAACTTCTGGTTCTCTAAACCTTGGTTACCTTCATGTTTAAATAGTAATAGACCTAAACAAGTTTTAATGGATGGTCTAATATAGATTTAAGCAAGGCTTTAAAGGTATCAACCAGATTCAGTCCAATCAATAGATATTGATTGTAATTTAATTTAAATTAATTGATGATGTACTATTAATTGAATGTAAATGTTTCAAGATCCACTGGGAAAAAGATTTCACTTAGGTGTATGATGAAATTAATTGCGTAATATTAATTATGTAGTCAAATTCTAATACCCAATTTTCCAATGCAATTATGACTTTCTATGGATCGGTGAAAATTTTCCGCAAGACTTTAGAGCTTTTTGTGGAAAATGCAAGATAGAAAATTTCGACCTCGGAAAGTTCCTCGTGTGTGACGTAGAAAAAGGAATGCAAGTATTTGCTTGGCAGGATAAATTGGTTACAATCACTGTTTTGTTTAACTTACTATTCGGTGTTAATTTGCTACAATCTCTATTGCAACCATGAGAGCAGTTACAATTTCCATGTTTGGATTTCTTGTTATTGCTGCTATCAGCAGTTGCTTCTGTGACGAGAATTCCAGCGTCCTTTGCATAGAAATATATAAAAACCAAAGCCGTTGATAAAAAAGGAAATTACCTAATGTAGATAGTTTATATAGTTGACATGTAGATATTTTTAAAAATTATTATGTATTTTCTAATAAATTAATTACATTTATGTTTTATTATTTACCTTAAATTATTTTCAATTAAATTCATATTAAAAACAATAAAATTTTAACTACCATTATCAAAAACTAATTTTGTCACATCCTTTTTCAATTGTAAATATTCAATTCTTAAATTATATTTTTGTACAAAAAAATTCAGTTGCCAATTTTTTAACCTATGGCCTATTTATTTACCTCACCATTTAAGCTATGCTATATATAGACACATTTAACATGTATATATATATATATATATATGTATGTATATATATATTATTTTAAAATAATTAATAGATGATTAAATCAATTAAAATTAATTTTGGTATGTATAATATCAAATAAATTTCCATACCTTTATTACACTAATTTCAAAACCTTTCCTTTTCCATTTCTTCCAAATAAGTTAATACACTTTATGTTCGATTATTATAATTGTCAAGTATAAATTACTTTAAATTAAAATACTATTATTGATCTTAATTTGGTTCTTAAATTTATTTTAATAATTTAGTTATTCAAAAATTATAAATCATTCCATAATAATTGTAAACACCATTTTTTTATTTTTATTATTATTATTATTATTATTATTATTATTATTATTATTTATTTAATTTTTTTTCTCTTTCTTTTTCTTCTTCTCTTTCTTTTTTTCCCGTTTTCTGCATTTGTCTTCTTCTTCCTTTCTTTTTCCTTCTTCTTCATCCTTATCCGATTCAAATCTAGTGCATTAAATGCACAATCCCTAAAGTCTAAAATCACTGTCGCTAGTCGTCAACGGTCGACTGACAAGTTGCAAATCATGAACAACAGGCGTGATTTTTTAGTTGAAAAATGATATTCGAATCCCAGAAGATCTGGGATTTGAATCCCAACAAGCTCTATAAATAGAGCTTGTTATTTGCAAACAGAGGACCGGAGGGAGAATCGAAAAAGAACGGTAAAAAAAAAAAGCTTCTGTAAAAAAAAAATCTACAAAAATACAAAAAAAAAAAAAACAACAGTCCCCTGGAACGGGGAACCCAGCACCAAAAAGCCACCTAAAAAAAAAAGAGAGAGATCAATCGATTCTGTCTAGAAAAAAAAAAAACAAAAAAAAGGAGACCGAAACTTTGAGCCCCGATTTACGTCGATCGGGGCTATTTTCGGTAAAAAGGACATCGGATCTGAAAAGTTCGCGTCAAATAGAACTTTCAGAAGAATTTTCACATTTTTCATATATGATAGGATAGGTGATAGGCAATAACTTTCTTTTAATCTACCACCTAGCTTGCTCTCTTATTTCATGATCAAAAAATAGAAGAATAATGGAATTTGATATACAAATCAATATTATAACAAAAACTTACAAAAAAGTATAAAATAATATGTGCAAATATATTTATAACTTAAACTGCGATAGAACCGATAGTAATAACCAAAACATAAAAAAAAATTCCAAATCATTAAATTTTCAAGAAATTTTGCTTAATTTTCTTGAAACCCAAATAGATTATTTTTAAGGGAATGTACTTTCAAAATGATTTTTTTTTTCAAAATATAAGTATATATGATTATGATGAAACATAATTTATTATAAGATTACAATGAAGTATGAATTTGAAAGAGTTTCACTCAAAATAAAAAAAAATAAAAAAAGAATGGTAACTAAAATAATACAAAACCAAACATAAAGTAATAAAAAATTTAAGAAGTAATTGATTACATTAAATTTTGTGCATCTAATTCACCTGCATATATAACATCACATAAAATTGTGCATATAATCCACGTCCATAGATAACATCACAAAGAAAAAAAAAACAAGAATCTAAGTTATTTTTACTATGTGGCAAAAGGAATATCAAGACAATGAGAAAAAATTATTGAAATGATACAATCTATTTCTTAAGCATCTCAAAACACCCTTACTTATAGGATGGATCTTGCTGTCTTAGAAATAGTTATGAAATTATTTGTAATTTTTAAAAGACTAATTGATTAAAATAAATTTAAAAACCAAATCAAGATCAATAATAATATTTTAATTGGGAGTAATTTATACTTGACAATTATAATAATCAAACATAATGTGTATTAACTTGTTTGGGAGAAATGGAAAAGGATAGATTTTGAAATTAATATAATAATAGTAATGAAATTCATTTGCTATTATATATACCAAAATTAATTTTAATTGATTTAATCAACTATTAATTATTTTAAATTAATATATATATATATATATACATATTAAACATATATATATATATATAACATAGTTTAAATGGTGGAGTAAATAAATAGGTTATAAGTTAAAAGATTGGCAACTAAATTTTTTTGTATACAAATGTAATTTAAAAGTTAAATACTTACAATTAGAAAAGGATGTGACAAAATTATTTTATGATGGTGATAATTAAAGTTTTATTACTTTTAATATGAATTTAATTAAGAGTGATTTCAAATGAATAATAAAACATAAATATAATTAATTTATTAAAAGATACATAATAATTTTATAAAATTGCCTACATGTTAATTATATAAACTATTCGCATTAAATAATTTTCTTTTTTTGTTCAAAAGTTTTAATTTTTATATATTTCTATACAAAAGATGCGGGAATTCCCATCATAGAAGCAACTGCTGATGGCTGCAAAGACAAGAAATCCAAATATGGAAATTGTAACTACTCTCATGGTTGCAATGGACATTGTAGCAAATTAACACCGATTATCGAATAGTCAATTAAACAAAAAAATGATAATAACCAATTTATCCTTCCAAGCAAATACTTGCATTCCCTTTTTTACATCACACACGAGGAACTTTCCGAGGTCTCAAATTTCTAGCTTGCATTTTCCGCAAAAACGTTAAAAGTCTTGAAAATAATTTTCGCAGATCCATAAAAAGTCATAATTGCATTGGAAAACTGGGTATTGGAATTTGACTACATAATTAATGTTACGTCAATTTCATCATACACCTAAGTGAAGTCTTTTGCATAGTGAGATAATGACTTTCTTTGTTGAAACATTTGTATTCAACTAAAAGTACACCATCAATTAATTTAAAATAAATTACAAAAAATATTTATTGATTGGATTGAGTCTGGTTGATACGTCTAAAGCCTTGCTTAAATCTACTATTATTATGTAGTTGTATATCATGATCATGGAATGGAAAACATATTTCTTTTTCGTTTTCTTTTTATTTAAATTCAGACTTCTTTTTTTTTCACTTTACATTTCCTCAATTAATTTTTTTCACTTACATTTCCTCAATTAATTTCATTGTCATCACTAAAAAAGAATCATTCACACACACACACACACACACACATATATATATATATATATATATATAACATTTCATTATCTTCACTAAAGAAAAATTATTCACACACACACATATATATATATGACATTTCATAATAATATATATTATTTTTGTAATGTACACAAATTAAACGCACTTTACATTATATGATTATACTATAATGTAACTAATCAATTAATTAATTGTATCATATTTTAACAGCTAGTTGGCTCTTAAAGAAAAACATGCCTTACTAGGAATTTGATGCCAAAAATAAAACTTCTGAATTATTATTTTACTTCTTAAAAACTATGTTAATTCTTTAATAAATATATTAATACAATTAGATATCAACTAATTACTCATTGCTTATCCAATACATACAATTTAAGCTAGTATTATACTATCAATGACCCTTATAGTTGTGGATTGACTGTTTAAAATTTGTATGCATGCATCACGTGTAATACAAGGTGATAACATATATATATATATATATATATATATATATATATCTTAACATATAATAATACAAGGTGCATCGTAACTTAAGTTGATAACATATATACGCATGGGTAAATATCCATTAGCAAATTAACGGTGACTAGTCGTTAATCAATATTTCTGTGGTTGAAGAATTAGAATAGTCAAAGGTAATGATTAGGAAAAGAGGCATGGCGGGAAGGAATTAGAACAAGAGAATGAGAAGGGATGTTAAAAGTGGTGGAACTGAAATTTCACCACAACCAATGGTCAGCATGTAAAGTGGGAAGATGAATGATCAAGAGTGGACGGATTGCAAAAGTTGGAATATTTAGTATTAATCACACTACATAACAACAGCCATTATGGCATTGGAATATATATATATATATATATATATATATATATATATAAACATATCCTGCAAGGACCAAAAACAATTTTGCATTTCTTATATCTAATTAAAAATTGTTGTTACTTAACAATTATTACTAATATATAGCAAATATATATAGATCAATTTTAATAAATTTACATGGCTTGATATGTGTAATATTGTATTTAGTTCGCGCTTGGGCCTTGGGACTTTGCTCTTGAATTTGTCCCTTTTTGGCAAGTCTGTTTGATGTGTACTCTTACTTACAAGGGGTTGCAGGAGGTACCAACTAGCAAAGGAAGTTGTCTTATATATTTTAAGACAAGTTTTAAAACACCAAGTATACCATCCATCACCAACAACCAAACAAAAGCAAAGGAATTAATGTGCATACTGCATCTGCAATGCCAAGTTGCCTATATGAAACCAGGGGAGCAAATAGTACAGGCAAAGACCCAAGAAATGGGGTACTTAACTCCCAACCATTGCTTTTCTTTTTTTTCTTTCAGTCAAGCAAAGCAAGCAACGGACCACAACACATGGGAAGTCTAATCCCAGAACCCATTTCATCTAGTCCAGACACTTGTCCTCATCATACCCCCTCCTCAATTTTCTTCGATTCTTTCCCATTAGATGGTCTTCACTATAAAATGGGGGGGGGGCTCAAATCCTCATGAAAACCAAATTAGAGAGTGCCGACTAGACTCACCCTAACTCGCAGTGTAGCGTGCATTCGATTGTTACCCACAGCAAGTAAAAACACAAGACATATAGCTCTAGCTATGGGTGGGAACAAGCAGAAGAAGTCCTTCTCCTTTTTCAGTTTCTTCAAAGCTAAGAAGGGTCGTGAGGAACAGGATTATTCATATTCAGCGGGGGAAGATGTTTACAGCCCAAGAAAGGTGTATCCAAGTGATGAAGACAATACTCTCAGGGTGGTTGCTAAGCCTGGTATTGACAATTTAGCTACCATTTTCATTGCCAATTTCCATGCAACTCGTGTCTCAGAAGCAACCCTCATCACCAGGCAGACTGAAAACGAGGCCACCCTGATATGAAACCACTTCTTCTCTAGACCACTATACCTAGCTAGTTTCCTTGGAATGATCTTTCTTTCTTTTTTTCTTTTGGGTGAGACAGCAAATTGTTCCTTACTCATTACTAGTTGTTTATAGTTTGTGAATGAAAATTTAACATACGTGAATGCTTATACCAGTACAGCGAGAATTGCTTTTGTTCAGTCAAGTTTCTATATATGATTGTTTCCTTCTTTCACAGTTCTCACAAAATACATAGACAAATTCACGAGTCCTCTATCCTGCAATACGTACTCTGCCTTTTTACTTCTTACACTAACATTAATTCTACCTAGGTGTCATACGACATCATATGATTTGAAGTGTTCATTGTGTTCGGATTTACATAAACAGGAAGCTCATTTTGATTTTGGGATACAATTAATGTCTAGTTTCTTAAATAAGTGGAAATGCTAAATAAAAATAAATCAATTCAAGTCAAGACTTATACCTGATATACATATAGCAGTTTCCTGGTTGACAAGGAGAGCGCCTTAAACTTATTAAGCAATTTCATAATATCATCGTATCTATACCTATATATAAAAGGAGTCCCAGACTCCAATTTCACGTGCACGTAATGAATGTCATAAGAAAACAAATTAAGAATAGATTTGGGCATCACCATTTCACAAACCAACCCCAGAAGGTTCTAGAGGAAGATTATGCCAAAAACTCTCTAATCTCTTTTCCTTATTCCATACCAAAACTCTCATTCAAGAAAACATTTTTTCCACATCCCAAACCCCACTCTGGCTTTAACAACACTGCTCTGTGACTCCGTTTCTACAACCATCCTTTCCCTTTTTTTTTTGTTTTCATGTTTTTTTTTTTTTTTTGGTTTTTTTCTTGAACGAAGAAATTCAACGTATGTCAATTGACAATTTGAGTTGTTTTGACATTGTTGTTTGTGTGCATGTTTGTTATTTGTTTTTATTATTTTTGTTTTTCATGCATTATACAGATTCTTCTTTTTGTGGTTTCTGAGTTTTCATTTTGTGTTTGGATTTTTTCTTCATGCATAGTTTTTTTTTGTTTTGGGTTAGTAATTAGAAGGAATTTTATGTTTTGTAGTAAATCCTCCCACGGAAATTGCAGACGCAACAGAGTCGAAGGGCTTCTCTGGAAGTTTCATCTGTTTTTATTCAGAGAAGCTTCATCTACTGCTCACAATTTCTTCCTTTCTTTTCAAAATCTGTTTTTATTCTCACAATGTTTTCAAACCCGATTAACTCAACCCAGAACTCGACAAACACGTTGTCATTGGCGTCGATGCTCACCACTACTGATCGTCGTTGTTTCCTTCTCTCTTTTCTCTTTTTCTTCTCTTTTTTCCTGCCTTTTCTTTAAAACACTAAATAGCTTAAGAACGAAAACCCAGAAATTGGTCGATCATTATACAACTTGGATCCCCTTGCTATTGACCCCTGTTTTATGTCGTCGACACCACCCAAAGCCACCTAAGATCTGTTCTCTTTTTTCTACAAGCTAAATGACCCCAAATACCTAGAAATTTCAAAAAAAAACCTAAGAATCGAAGCTCTCAAAGGAGCCAAATACCTCGAAATTCCAAACGAAAATCCAAGAATCGAAACTTTCCAAGGTTTTTTTTTTTTTTTTTTTTTGTATTTTCACTACTATGAATTTGCTTCTGATTTTGTTTATTGCTTGATTTTGTTGTCTTTGTTGGGTGTGGGTGTATTTGCTCTGAGTTCTTACTTGATTGTGTGCAAGGTTTACCTTTATTTCTGGGTTCGACGGATCTTTAACCATTGTGGATGAATGAATCGTAAAGAAGTACCAGGTCTTTGTCTCCAACGAAGGCACTATCAAAGCCACCAATTTCAAAAAGGTTATAAATGTGTTCAAAAATTAAACCAATTTGTTAATATTTTTTAAAAATAATCCGATTTTGATTTTAACCATGAATTTAATTACAGATAACAACAGGGAATAATGATAAGGGGCTGAAAATTTATGATCCAAGTTACCTGAATATAGCTCCAGTTCGATTGTCAATTTCTTATATAGATGGAGATGAAGGGATTATCAGATACAAGATACAAAGGGTACCTAATTGAGGAATTGGCTGAGAGTTCCACTTTGTTGGAAGTGGTCTACCTCGTAAGTAAGCTTTTGCTAACACAAACACCACCTTTCATTATTCCAAACTATAACTATGTCAAAATTTTCACTATTTAAAATGAATTAAATTTATGCATGTAATTTTTAAAATTATTGTTTTGTGTTGGGAAGAAATATTTGGTGTACCTAACACTATGCACATAAAATTGCATGCTTGGAAGTTATGGATTAATGCAAATCCCAACTTCCAAAGCTATAATTTTATTTGTGAAAAATAGTGTAGACCTATCAGATGAGTTGAAATCTTTAATGGATCAAAGAAATCAATTGGTTGTACCCACTTTAAATCTATGTACATGGAGATTGTATGTAAATTCTATGACATACTGTGTCGTAAAGTTCAATCAAGGTTTAAGGGGAGAGAAGCATCCTAACATCCTGTAGTTCACTGTAGGCTTCCAATAGTACTAACTAAATTTAAATGTTTCTTGAACCTACAAATTCAGTTTATTGGCATTCTAACATCTTGAACCCACAGATTTAGGTACTATTAGCATATAAAGAAAATTAGTAATAATTAAATTAAAAATGGTTACTTAAGGCATTGAACTTATAATTTCATTTTACGAAATTAAATGATGTTTTAACCTTTGCTTAGAATCTCCTTTTAATTTGCTTATTATGATGATTCTCACCTATGTTGACTTCTTTCCTTTCTTTTGCCTAAACTTATAAACTTGCACTTTCTTCTCCTTACAACTTTTTGTTTCTATTTTTTTCTATCTGCAGGAATAGCTGTTACCTAGTGGTCATGGGGCTTATGGTCGGGCTATCTTCCTATCATAAACACTTTTGCCAAAGGTCTTAACATCCATTTGAGCCACAGGTAATTTAACTTGAATAATTAGTTCACCAGTTTGAATGTTCTATAGCATGGATGTGAGTTTATCAGCCAATGTTTATCGTTGTAATATATTTTGTCCTAGGGTTAAAAAATAGTGAAGCGCTACCACGGAATGAAGGTTACTGTGGAAGATGGAATTACTTTTATGGTAGATGTTGTTATTGTTGCTGTTCCTTTAAGTGTACTAAAAGCCAAAAGCATCATGTTCGAACCAAGGCTTCTAGAGTGGAAGGAAGCAGCCACTGATGACCTTGGAATAAGGATTGATAATAAAATAGCGTTGCACTTTGACAAGATATTTTGGCCTAATATAGAGTTTTTGGGAGTTGTTGCTAGGACAGCTTATGATTGCAGCTACTTTCTAAACCTTTACAAGGCCAGGATCATTTTGTCCTTGTGTATATGCCTGTTAGGCGGCTGGCCCAAGACATTGAGAAAATGTTTGATGAAGCTACTGCAGATTTTTCTTTTATACAACTAAGAAAGATCCTTTCAGAAGCATCCACCCCTGTAAGTCAATTTTTCAAAAATATATTTTGTTCCAAAGTTTAGAGGATTCTCCTACCTAAGAACTAAAATGTGGGATTCTCGAGGATCCATAAACTTTCTTCATTTGTGTCGGTTTGTTGCACCAACAATTATAGATGTTTTATTTAAGTTAAAAAAATTTTTACATTATTATAAACTCTCCATTTAGTTCGAAATCAATTTATATTTTAAGATTAAGCTTTGAATTTTTTTATTTATTTTTGTAATTTGAGTGAAAGTATTGTATTTGGTTTAGAGTTATTATAATTAAAAAAACAAAAAAAAAAGGGAAAGAATTGTTTTGCTAAAATTTGAAGAAGATTTAATTCTAATTGGGTTATTGAATTGAAAGTGTTTTAATTGAAAAATAACTGTAAAAGAGAATTGGTTTGAAAGATGAATTTGGATTAAAAATTCAAAGTTAAAGTTAATTAGGAGATTCAAACCAAGAAAACTCATTTTCCTATTGTAATTGGGATTAAAGGCTTTTAAAAGACTCCATTAGGATTAATTAGAGACAATCAAGAATTAATTAGAAAAATCAAGAGAGAAAGAGTAAAAATAAAGCAAAAAAATTGAAAATTTTTTTATAGTCTTTTCTAATGTTTTAGGTTTAAATAATTACAATTTTCTTTTAGAAATTTTATTTTAGGGAAAGAAGTTGAGAAAAAACACAATTACAAAAGCCCAAGTGCTTTGTAATCAATCGTAAGTTAATCTTTGGTATTTACTGTTTACTTGTCTTTTTTTTAAGTTTTAGTTATCTTTGTATTTTATTATAATTATTTATTTATTTTATTTTTTGTTTATTTGTTTATTTTATTTATTTGACTATTTATGTCTAGTTTTTAGGAAAAATTAGAAAGTATTTACAAAAAAAATAATAAAACATTAAAAATTTTTTAAAAAAATAATTAACAATTATCCAATTATGAGAATATTAAAAATTTTAAATGATAAATTTCCTAATAAATATCTAGGTGAAAATTTTCTCTAAATTTGACTAAAATGATGGAATAATACAGATGAAATTTTAATAAAAATAATTATAATTTTTTCAAATAAAAAATTAAAAATATAAAAATAAAACTTAAAAATTTGGGTGAGAATATTTGACATTTATCCAATGATGAAATCTTAAGAAAAATCACAAATGGTTGAATTTTCATAAGATTTTTAGGTGAAAGGTTTTTCTAAATTCAATTCAAATGGTGGAAGAATTTAAATGAGACTTTAAAAAATAATTATTATATTATTTTTTTCAAGGATTAAAAAACTAACAAGAGTTTAAATTCTAAATTTAACTCAAATGGTAAAAAATTTAGAAATGAAACTTGTAGGAAAATTTTCTAAATAGACTCAAATGGAGAAAAATTTAGAAATAAAAAATAAAAATAATAAATAAATTTCGATGATTATCTAAGATATTTCTAGGTAAAAAAATATTTCTAATTTAAGCCCAAATGGTGGGAAAATAAAATATATTTGCAACAAAACAAAAACAAATGATTAAGTTTTTTCAATAATAGAGTATCTTCAAGAAAATAAATAGGATTTTTTAATACTCTTGAGATAATAAAATATTTTTTTAAGAATTTTGTCAGATTAATGGAGAAATCTTAAAAATTATTTTTAATATTTAATTATTAAAAAAAATACCATTAGAACCAAGATGATTATTAAGATAATTTAAAATTAAATGGTATCATCTTAGGATAGACGTTGTGGGGATACTATAACCTTCCCCACACGTTATCGAACTCCTAAACTTAGTTTTGAAATGTAGACCAGAGCCTATCTTTTAAGGACACTTAGTCAAGTTTAAAAGCTACTTGAAAGGATAGATTCATTTAGGTGATTAATTACACCTAGATAAAATATTAGTAGTCACTCTTCTTATTAAGTCTAGCTATAGATTTTTTGATCTATATGTTATAACAGTTTGGCGACTCTACTTGTGACTCTGAGAGTTAGGCCATTAATTAATTTTAAATTATCCTAATTTTTGGCTTACTTGGTTTTAAATTATTTATTTTTTTATTCATTGACTTGGCTTGTGAAAATTGTGAATCAAGATATATGTATTCTTTTACACACACACACACAAAATCATATGTATGTGCATTACATGAGCTTTATACCTGAGCTCTGTCTTTCTTAGGAGGAAATAAAATATATATGCTCTCATGAAATGATAATCTCTGCAATAGCTAGTAAAATACATTCACTCAAATTGAATCATTTCTATTTGTAGCCTATGATGAGTGAGGATTGATGTGCCTCATTAGTCTGTGATGGACAATAAAGTAAGAACAATTTGAATACCTTTAGATTTAACCCAAACCATATGCAGTAATACATAAAAAGTCGACCTCAGGTTAGAGCCATATCTACCCATCATTGGAATGTAACCTTAATTAAGACATATGAGTGGACCTTTTAAGCTTCATTCATGTCACCTTCATGACAAATGTTATTTGATCCTTGTTGATTAAGTTGTTGTATGTTGTATTCTTATTCCAACATCACTAATATATGTATTTCATCCATGCATCATAATATGACATGTCAATACCTACATTTATACATTGTTTATGCATTCATTCATTCATGCATACAGGATTGTTAAAAAATGTTATCCTAATTATGGTACATAAGGTTCAAAGATAACTCTATCGATCAAGAACCCCACGCAATCAACTCATCAATATAATACTAGAGCCTAAGCCATATAGATGGAATAGAAAAATACAAATTGTTTGAAAAAAATAGAAAAAGCTTAAGAAAAACTTGAGGAGGAAATGAGTAAGATTCTGAAAACCTTGAATAAATTGAATAAGAGAAAGAATGTAGAAGAATATGATAGCCCGCAATATCATCCCTTATAAGATGTTGTTGATCCTTTTTATCTTTTTAGTTATGGGCCACATCAAACCCAGTCCACACAGGATGCACCACCATGGTATTTTACATATCCTGTAGGGTATACATATCTTAGAATATCATTGGTTTCAAATCCAGAGTATTACTAAAGTTATGTAAATCCTATCTTTACTGAAAAGCCAATAAAGCCAATCTAAGTCTTCAACCTAGATAGTATCGAAGAAAAAAGAAAATTAAAAATAAAAGTGATTAAGTCATGGGGGAACTCAATAGCTGATATAAAGATGAATATGCTTAAAGAAAGGTTGTAAGCAGTGGAGGGAATTGGTTTTTATGGTTTCATAGACGTTATTGTGCTTTGTTTAGTCCCATACATCGTTATTTCTTTGAAGTTTAAAGTATTAAAGTTCAAAAAATATGATGCTACAAAGTATACAATGACTCACATTACCATGTACTACCAAAAAATGACTACCTATACTAGTGATGAAAAGCTTTTGGTACATATATTCTAAGATAGTCTTATTGGTTTTGTAACGATATGGTATATTCAGTTAGATTGGTCTTGTATTCATTTTTAACAGGAGCTAGCTCATGACTTTATCAGTCAATATTGACATATAATAGATCTAACTATTGATCACTTTTTTTTACAGAATATGAAAAAGAAGACGACCGAATCATTTAAGGAGTATGCCTAGAGGTAAAGAAATATAACTATTTAAGTTAGCCATCTTTCACTAAGAAAGAGACTATGATGCTATTTGTTAGTTATTTAAAATCTTTTATTATGAAAAGATGATAAGAAATGCAACGAAAAACTTCACTAATATGATGATCTCATGATAAATTATTGAAAATGCCATCAAAAGTTAAAGCTTAAGAAAAAATAAACTACTAGTATAACGAAAGGAAGGATGCCTAGAAAGAAAGAAACTGAAGCTCATGCTGTATATTTTGATGGGTAATAATTCAAAAGTTATGCGTCATTTCACCACATGTTCATCCTACTTACTACCCCATAATTAATGGTATTGTGCAGGCCCCTTACCAACTTATTCCACAACCAGCTTACTAACTAATCTAACAACTAGCTTTTCAAATACCTACATATAGGTTTAGTCATATCACTACATCTGTTTCAAGGCCTAACAACTAAGTAAGTGGTTTGAAGAGATCTCGAAATAATTAAAAAAGAGCCCACATTGATTCTATCCCCATGACTTACACTAAGATATTTTCAAAACTGGTCAAGAATAACTTGGTATCTCTAATTGTTCTAGAACCACTGAAGTCACCCTATTCCAAATGGTATAATGCTAATGTCACATATGATTACAATAATGAGAGCGTGGGTTATTCTATTAAAATTTACCCTACTTTCAAACATAACGTGCAAAGTTTGATCTAAAAAAGCTTGGTGAGTTTTGATGAATCAGGGGAGTTAGATGTCAATAAAAACTCTTCACTGCTCACACAAAGGCATAATTTTAAGAATGACAAAGATGTTAAGGCTGGTTGAAAGTTGCTTGTCATTTTAGAATTTTTTTCAAAGTAATGTTAGGATTTTTTTTTGTAATAAGATTTCATTTTTTATCATTTTAATAAAAGGCAAGTATAATGCATATCAGTACATTTTCTCTTTCATCCCAGCCATTATTCTATGCTTTATTTTTCTTATGTTTTTTATTCTCATTCTCAAAATCTAAATGATGAATGTTTAGACAATGATAACAATAATTTTAAGATTTAATTTTGAAAACTCATTCATATTGATTTGTGGAGACTAGTTGAGCAAAAAAAATAAGTTACTAGTAGAAATAAAATAGATATATCTTAAAAATATGTAGCCCTTTATAATGATCTATGAGTTTATCTTTGTTCAATAAATGATTTTCAAAGAAAACATTCATGTTTGAGATGAAAAATGATCGTATTTTTTTTACCATTCACAAAACCATCCATTGCTACCCATTTTGTGCCTGTTATGATTTTTTTCTAAAGAACTCCAACCAAAAATCACTTTTCATACTGAAGGATAAATTTTGAAAAAACCTTACTTGAAAAAAAAGTAAAAGATCGTAAAAAGTCTCAAAGATAAAGAGTCAAAAAAATGAGAAGGAAAGAAGAATCCCTTTACACAAAAAAAGAAAGGAAAGAAAAACTCTTACAAAAAAAATGAATGCCACAAATGAATTAGAGCAAAGTAATGAAAATCTTTTTGTGACGAATAAGATGAATGAAAAAAAAAGTAGTGAAATGATGTGGAATAGGGAAAAATGCCAAGTTGTGTCACATAATGGGAAATGATCCTTTAGTTTGAACTCTTTAAACATATGTTTGAGCCTATTTTATCCATTTCTTGCACTATCCCTTCATCATAGCATATATTATAACCTTTAAAAGCCATTTTGATCAAATATAAATATTCAAATCGAATGATCATATGTTGGGCTAAGGCATGTTTGTGATGGAGTAATGAAATCATGTTATATTCTTGTGTTTTAGAGACTGATGTTAAGGAGATATCAATAATAAATGAAGAAAAAAATGAAAAAATTAGAGAATTAGAAAATTAAAAAAATTAAAAAATGAAAAAAGTGTAAAAATGAAAATGAAAAATGAAAAAGTGAAAAAAATGAAAAAAATGAAAAAAAAATAAAAGAAAAGAAAAACTCAAATTGAAAACTCGAATGAACAATTTGGGTATAAAAACATTTGAGTTGAAAGTTGGATGGGTAGTAAAATATATGAAAGATCAAAGACATCTAAAGATCTTTCAAAGCTGAGGCAAAGTTTGATGAGCTCAAAATTATTTCAAAATTCAATGGAATGAGCTTTTGAAAAAACATTCTAGATTAATGTTAAGAAATGTCTCAATATTCATTGTTTGAACATTGTTGTACCATTCAATACTCATCCCTAGTGATATGCTTTAAGTTTGTTACTTTGCCTATTTATTTTTGTACCAGACTCGTTCTTATATTGATTATCTTTCTTTTTATTTCACCTTGTACTTTCTTATTTTTACATCCCTAGAATAAATTGATAAAATGTATGATTGTATTATATTTGTTATGATTTGAAGTGATAATTAATGAATGATAATGTTTATAAAAGATTTTTGCATTCTTTTGAAAAAAAAATTCAGGGAATAAAAGAAAAATGAAAAGATGGAAGAAACCTAAAAAGATGATTTGAAAAAACACATGGGGTGACTAAATAATGAATATGGTGATGGATTGGTCGACATAACCTGTGAGTTGTGATCAAATGATGAAAATAAAGATCAGTGGACAAAATTTGTTTTGAAATAGTTAATGTTGAGAAACTAAGAAAAGAAAATTGTGAGATGGTGGAGTCTTGAGAACCATATTATCATAATTAATTAAAATTTTATGACATTAATGTTAGTGATATCTGCATTACACGTATTATATTTGCATTGTAGTTTAAACAATACATTTATATAATTTGGTAAATATTTAAAGATTTGGTTTGACTATGCACTTGCATCATACAGTAAACATTTGAATCATGGTTTAGGGTATGACATTTGTATTATTGTGAGAATCTAGACTGTTGCATTTGCATCATTAAGAAAGCATTTACGTCATGATCATGACATTCATTACATACTAAATTTTGACTTTGATGAAAAATTGAGAATTTTCATGACGAAAAATTGAGAATTTTCATAACAAAAAATTTTGAACTTTTTAAAGAAAGCTTTTTAAGAAAAGGTTGGGAATCCTCGAATGGAAAAATGCTTTATGAGGAAAACATTTAAAATTTTAAAAATGTGGAGCCTTTTAAAGGAGAATTTTTAAAGTTAAAAATAATGAGAATATTTAAGAAGTTTTAAATGAGAATATTTAAGAAGTTTTAAATGAGAATCTTTAAGGAGTTTTGAATGATAATCTTTGTCTTTTAAATTAGAATCTTTAAGATGTTTTAAATGAGAATCTTTGAGATTTAAGTGAGAATATTTGAGTTTTAAAAAAGAACCTTTGAATTTAGATGTAAAACTCTAAAATTTATTGAATGTGAATCCCTAAATTTTTTGAATGAGAACCTTTGAATTTAGATGTGAAACTTTAAAATTTATCGAATGTGAACCTTTAAACTTGAATAAGAAGCTTTGAAAAATTGGATGAAATCCTGAAGTTTTCAAATGAGAAATACCGAATGTGAAACGCTAAAATATTTTAATCAGAATATTGAAAATCTTAGAAGCAAATCCCTAAAGTTTTTCAAATAAAAATCTTTAATTTTTTATGTGAATCTCTACAAGTTTAGAATGTAAATATTTAAATGTTGGATGTAAGCTTAGTAATTTTGATGTGAATTTGAGTTCTTGCGAATATGAAAATTCTTGTAAATTTGGGTTCTTGCGAATCTAAAATTTTAAGAATCAAATTCTTGTGAAATTGAAATCTTGCAAATTTAAATTCTTACGAATCTAAATTTTTTGCAAATCTTTAATCCTTTTGAATCTGAAAATTCTCACAAAACTGAAAATTCTTTGTAATTTTTACGAGTCTTGAATAACTTGTGAATCTTTGAATCTTTGAAATCTTTACGAATCTTTACAATTACTAAACTTTGAAATTCTTTGCAAATCTTAGAATCCTTATGGATATTTGATCTTTACGAATGTTTACAATTATGAATTTTTAAAATTTTTTGCGAATCTTAGAGCTTTTGTGAAACTTGTAATCTTTGTGAATCTTGAAATCTTTGTAAATCTTAAAATCTTTTACGAATCTTGAAAATTTTTGCAAACTTTTGAATCTTTTGCGAATCTTAAATCTTACAAATCTTTAAATCCTTTTGAATCTTTGATTTTTTTTGCGAAGTTTTGAATTTAATTGCAAATCTTTGAGTTTTTGAGAGAATCTTGAATGTTTTGCAAGTCTTTAAATTCAAATTGAGAATCTTTGAATTTAATTGCGAACCTTTTATATTCAAGTTGCAAATCCTTGAATTTCAATTATGAATTTTGAATCTTTATTGTAGATGAAAAGTTTTGGATTTTTTCTTTGTATCAAATCCGAATGTAATAGGTATCTATATCTTTACACAATTCTTGTTTCATAAAAAATGCACAAAGAGAGACAGCTGTAGACACTTCATTTAGTTCGAGGTTAGTTTATATTTTAAGATTGGACATTAAATTTTTTTTATTTATTTTTGGTAATTTGAGTAAAAGTATTGTATTTAGTTTAGAGTTATTATTATTAAAAAAACAAAAACAAAAAAAGGGATGGAAAGAATTGTTTTACTGAAACTTGAAGAGAGTTTAATTTTAATTGAGTTGTTGAATTGAAAGTGTTTTAATTGAAAAAGGATTGTAAAAGCGAATTAGTTTAAGAGATGGATTTGGATTAAACATCCAAGGTTGAAGTCGATTAGGAGATTTAAACTAAGAAAACTCATTTTCTTATTGTAATTGAGATTAGAGACCTATAAAAAGGTCCCATTATGATAAATTAAGAGAGAAAGAGTAAAAATAAAGCAAAAAAATTGAGAGATTTTTTATAGTCTTTTCTAGTGTTTTGAGTTTAGATAATTAGGATTTTTTTTTTTTTTTGGAGTTCTATGTTAAGAAAAGAAATTAAGCAGAAACATAATTCCAAAGGCTTACATGCTTTAGAATAAATCATAACTTAATATTTGATATTTATTTTTTACTTATCTTTTTCTTAAGTTCTAGTTATCTTTGTATTTTATCATAGTTGTCTATTTATTTATTTATATATTTATATATTTATTTGTTTATTTTATTTATTTGATATTTATGTCTAATTTTTAGGAAAAATTAGAAAGTATTAAAAAAATAAAACATTAATATTTTTTAAAAAAAAGGATGAGAATTTTAGAAATTTTAAATGGTAAATTTCTTAAGAAATATTTAGATGAGAAATTTCTTTAAATTTGACCAAAATTGTAGAATAATTTAGATAAAATTTCAATAAAAATAATTGTATTTTTTCCAAATAAAAAAATTAAAAATATAAAAATAAAACTTAAAAATTTTGGTGAAAACATTTGATAATTATTTAATGATGAAATCTTAAGAAAAATAAAAAATGGTTGAATTTTCATAAAATTTGTAGGTGAAATTTTTTTTTAAAACTCAACTAAATGGTGAAAGAATTTAAATGAGACTTAAAAAAAATAATTGTTATATTATTTTCTTTTCAAGGATTAAAAAACTAACAAGAGTTTAGATTCTAAATTTAACCCAAATAGAGAAAAATTTAGAATTAGAAATAAAAAAATAAAAAATAAATTTCGATAATGAAATTCTTAATAATTACAAATGTATAATTATTTAGGATATTTCTAGGTAAAAAATATTTCTAATTTAAGCCCAAATGGTGAAAAAATTAGATATATTTGCAACAAAACAAAAACAAATGATTAAGTTTTTCTGATGACAGAGCCTCTTCAAGAAAAAAATATGATTCTTAAATACTCTTAAGGTAATGGAGTAGTTTTTAAAAAATTCTACCAAATTAATTGAAAAATCTTAAGAATTATTTCTAATATTTAAATATTAAAATAAAGACAATTAAAATCGAGATGATTATTAAGAAATTTAAAATTAAATGGTACCATCTTAGGATAAACATTGTGGGGGTGCTATAACCTTCCTTATACATAACTGAACTCTCAAACTTAGTTTTGAAATGAAGACAAGAACTTATTCTTTTAGAGACCCTTAGTCAAGCTTAAAATCTCCTTGAAATGATATATTCACTTAGGTGATCAATCAAACCTAGGTAAAAAATTGGTGAAGACTCTTCTTGTTAAGTCTAGCTATAGATTTTCGAATTTATTCGTTATGACATGACAATTATTATAAGACTATGTTTTGTTATAAACTTTCACAAATAGTTTGTTGCTTTGTACTTTTGAGCATATATTCATACGAAGTTATAATTGCATGAGTAAATTCAATTATGATATAGTCAAATTACAATTTTGTGTGTAATACTCTTGTCTATATCTATGGTTGTACCGATCTTTTTATTAATTATGTTGTTCCCTATAGACTTCCAATAGTACTAACTAAATTTTAGTGTTTTTTGAACCTATAAATTCACTTTATTGGCATCCTAACATTCTGGCATCTTGACATACTCTTCACAATTGGCAACTAACATTTTCATTCCTAATTTTTTCAAGTTTAGATTTAACCTTTGTGCAACTTAATCAGTTGATTGGAAAAAAGTCAATTTGTTCCCTACTAAGTTAGTTTCAGGTTATAGTGTTTTCATAGTTAAAACAAGCTCGCCACATAACGTGGGCATACCGGCTAATGTTATATATGGTTTGACCCCTAAACCTAAAGTATTTTCTTATTTTGTTTCTACTACTATTATTATATACTTGTATATCATGATGGAATGGAAAAAAAGATTTCTTTTTCTTTTTTTTATTTAAATTTAGACTTTTCATTTTTTTTTCTTTCACTTTACCTATTTAGATTTCCTCAATTAATTTCATTATCATCATTAAAGAAGAATCATGCACACATACACACACACATATATACATATGGCATTTCATAATACTATATATTATTTTTGTGATGTACACAAATTAAACACACATCGCATTGCATGGTTATACTATAACATAACTAATTAATTAATTAATTGTATCGTATTTTAACATTCTTTAAGAAAAACGTGCCTTACAAAGAGTTTGATACCAAAATCAAAGCTACTAAATTATTATTTACTTTTTAAAAACTATGCTAACTTTTTAATAAATACTAGTGAGCTACCCTCGCTTTGTCAAGGGTACAATTTTTTTATATTTTTTAAATTTATTATTTTATCTTTTTTTATGCTAGCATGCAATAAGGTAAGAAGCTATAATGTTGTAATTATCTTTTTTTATTTTTAAATCAAAATAAATTTTTGATTGACTGTTAAATGATATTGCATAAATTCAATTCTATAACTCATTCATCTAAAATTTTATGCTTCAAGTAAACTTTAATAAAAAAAAAGTTTAAAAAAATTATCATTTTAGACATCACCTATGAAATAAAAATGTTTTAATCGGTGAAGCTAAAAACAAACTCTAGAAAATTATAAATTATTAATTAATTATTGACTTTGAAATTTTTCATTGATAGCAAAAATGTCATAAATGGTTCTATAAAGTCACATTCACACCCTAAATATGTGATACATATTTAATTTTAATAAGTGTAAATCAATAGGTAAAACAATATAATAACTAAATAATCTCACAGAAAAATATTAAATATCTAAAAGAAAACTCTAAATAGATGTCTAATTATGAAAAGAAAAATCATAAACCGGATTGATATTTGAATCACTATATAGAAGCCACTTTTATTGATGCTAAAAGCCCCATCATTTTGTTAAAAACAGAGTATAGTTAGAGTATCTTTAAGCAATAATGTAAAGCAACAACCCTTTATACACATTACTTGCCCTCCTGAAAATTGTCATAAGACAAAAAAGGTAAGCACACAACCATCATGATTACTATATGAATATAATTTGATACACTAATGTAATTTCTTATTCTCTTACACACAAACACATTTAAAATGCATTATAGGATTAAAACATGCAACTACCAAGCTAGTTAGGTAAATATCCAACTAATAAGATTACAATATGCAACTACCCAAGTTGACTTAATTTTATACCAACTTGAAAACTACTTAACCAATAAGACGAATATTCAAGTCATTTATTGAAAAACTTTTATACCTTTAATTATACTCCTAGAAACATAAACTAACTACTAATCTAGCTGGTTTTTTTTTCATAAATTTGTCATACAATTACTTCAACATATTGAAAGCCTTTCTAGCAATCATATTTCTTTCAATAAATAAATACTTTTCAATATTCTCTAGACTAACATATAATTTTTAAGTTTCATAAAGTATTGGCCGATCATTTTCGATCGCACTAAATAAATGAATGTTAGTAAATAATAAAGTGCATAATAAAAAAAAAACACATAACATAAAATTAACTTTTAATTACAAAAAGTATATATAATTACCTTTTATCCACATAATCTGAACATTAATTTATTAATAGCATGTGAGAAATTAATTTAAAGTTTTAGCAAAAAATTAAGCTAGTTGTTTTCACAAAACAAAAATATCATAAAATTATTGAAATGTGAATTTTTTTTTTTTATTTCTTGGTGTGTACATCAATCAACAACTGTAAAAAATTAACTATGTACACCAATACTAATAAAAAGCATATATTAAGAAAATACCTAACAAAAAAAAGTACATTAATATTATCATAAACCCATTAGTCCACAACTTTCTTACAATTAACACTTTGTTCACCAGCAGAGATTATATGTTCATGGGTATGTTGAAAATGCTTCTCACCTTCAAAATTAAAGGTGAAAGCATGCTACATAATTAAACCATAAAATAAATAGATATATCTAATTATTTGAATAATGATATATGACAAAAAGAGTAAAAAATCATACATGCAAAATTTTATTAACACTAAAAACACAAAAACTGAAAAACATACATTACTTATTAGTTTTATCAAATTTTGTCTAATTGGTTCAATGCTTAACTCGGATTCTTTCATGAGATTTCTTTTATGTTTGAAAACCTAATTGCAAAAACTAATCAAATTTCATGATAAACCAAATAAAACACCAACTTTAATAATAAAACATGAAAAATTAGTCTGATTCCTTAATGGGTTTTGTTTATTTTTAAAAACAAAATAGCAATAACTAATCTGATTTTGATGATAGTAGAAAAACAATAAAAGAAAGGAATAAGATAACATTAAAACTCGGATATCACTTACATGAGAATGTTAAAATGGCCCTAGCTTTCCTGAAAACCTAAGTTATAAAAGCAGTCAGATCCAATATTTGAAGAAGAAAAGTAGCACTTGACAATAGGGAAATGAGAGAACAATAAAAGCTGACAAAAAGAATAAAAAAGAGAAAAGACAACAGAAGACACTATGCAGAAGAAAACAAATAGCTATAAAACAATTTTTTATGACCCAAATTAATTTTTAATTTTTATTAAGACATTAAAAATGTGGACAGCAAATTGATCATATAGATAACATCAACAAACTGTACACTAATTAAAAGCTCATTAAAATGCCTATTATGGCTTTGTTAACATAGAGATTTAATGGATTTTCTTATGTTTTTCCATTTTATTTTAGTAATTAAAACAATTCATAATTAGAATCCAACAACAAAATAAAAAAAATGCATATATATATATATATATAAAGCTTAAATTTTCAATATTTTATTCAATGAAACATTTGTTAAATAACATGCATACTTTTAAAATAATAGGGTGATTTGTACTGTTAAAGATAACAATGGCTTTCGATTAATTTGCAATCTTATATTGAGCTTAAATGTCTAACTCTTAAACCATTGTTGCCAATCCAATAAATACAACTAAAACTTATCACTCTATAAAAAAGCAAAAGATTAAAAAAGTGTAAAAGTTTTATTATTTTCTCTCTTTTTCGATTCCTAATTACAATTAATCAACTAATATCAAGAAAATTTTTAAAAAAAAAGGAAAGAAATTATATACTTTAAGCTTTGGTAAACGGTTAAGATTATCAAGTAAAACTTCCAAATTAGACACGGATGATGATTCCATTGCATTTGATCTAAGAAATTTGGCATAGCCATTACATCTTCACCAAAAAATTTATCTAATGCTATGAGCTAATATTTTAGTAACTCTGCTTTTCTTAACACGGACAAACACACAAATATATAAACAATACTAAAAGCATCATTTGTTTTTAGCAACAACATTAGCTTTTATCTAAGTATATCACAAATAACAATAGAGGAAGTTAGGCAGGGATAACAACAAAAATTTTGTTTCTTATCAAGGCTTGTAGAAAAACTACGTGGTATCTCCTTTAAATGATAAAGGAATATTACTAACATTGGATTAAATGTTGGTATTTTCAATGGCTTAAATTGCAGGCACTCACCAATCTTCTTCTATAATTTCCTAGGTAATCCAATACCTATTACACTTGCATATTGTGAAGGCAACTTTTGAGCCTTAATAACAATTCGATGGATTTTATTTGCATTCAAATTAGCCTAACCGTATAAAAAATTTCAACATGTGTTAAAATAAAATCATAACATTAACCAAAAGGTGGAAATAGATAACTATAAAAAACAAATAGAAAAATAAAATAAGAAAAAATGAGTTGTTCTATACATGGGATGGAATCAGTGCACATTTTCATCAATGTACAACTAAAACTCTAGGCATCTGATTCTGTAAATATGTCTATTGCATCATCTCATAACATATCAGTGATTTCTTTACAGGTTCCCATGCCTCTGAGGTAATATAATGTGGGCTGAGTATAGTGCAATCTATGCATGAATGAATCTTTAAGGAATCACATACTATTGAAGCTTTTTGGTAAGCCGATTTCTTTAGAATAATGACAAGCCCAAAATTAGAAACAATGACATGACCATTCATATCCAAAAAAAGATTAGATGGTTTTATATTCATACAAACAACACCTACCGTATGAACTTCTGCCATCCCTTGTGTAATGTTTGCTCCATATTTACATTTAGAAAACACTCAACAAGTCATAGTAAGCTAAAGACAAGCATAAATTTGGTAAAACAAAAAAAAAATATTTGATTTTTAATTACCTAACCAAAAAAATTCAAATACAAACAACCTTAACACTAAAAACTAGATTTTTTAAAATAAAAATAGGAATATTATATTTATGCATAAATGAAGAAGTGCATGACACTTGATAGCTGTAAAATTTAACTATAATATCAAATTTTTAAAAAATTTACAGATTAAAGCATCAAAAAGGGTGGGAGAAGAAAAAGGTAGACTTAATAATTCATGTATTCATATTGTGTAAAATACTGATAATGTATATATTTGTGTCGTGTTTTACACAAAAATTGTATGCTATAATTCGTGTTGAATGAAAACATAAAATACATTTTTTTTGGTTTTATTAAATTTATTTATGGTTTTCGTTAAAATTTTAAATTGTGTCATCTATATTTCTTTTATTCGTATTGTGTTACCGTATCATATTTGAGATTGTTAGGTTTAGGAAAAAGATAAAGTGCCACATATATCTTTCCTATGCATAATAATGTTGCATTAAATTTTCTAAGGTTAGTACAAATGTATAATTCATTCGTAAAATCAATCCATAGACTTCAACATATCATATTGATGATACTGTTTACTATCTTCTAGAACTTTTTGAACCTGCATTTATTAGTAAAATTCAAATAAATTTTTAACAATTTTTTTCTCTTGAACTTTTATCTTTGTTAAAGAGTAACTTTTTTTTAAAGTAGGTATAATTGAAAAAGAAACATGTGAAAAGGTTGTTAAAACTATATGACAGAAGGAAGCTTATTTCACATCGCTAGAACACTCAATTAGGATTTATGAATAGTCAGATAAAGTTAACTTTTGAAATGTGAACTTTTTGATGCTTTTAGCTTTGGCATGAATTCTTAAACTTTTTAACCAATTGGCCATATGTTTGTCTCAGGATAACATTATGACAAATGGGTAAATCTTACCTTTAATTGCAAGGTTTTCTTAATTTTGTTTCTTATGAATTTATAATAAAAGTAATCATGCTTTTGGACAAATCATCAAATTGAGTTTAGTGCATGGGGAAAGCTTTAATTAAATTACGATGGGCAATCTCGACATATTTCTCTTCCCATTATACCCTTCACTAAAGGGATGAATAGAACTATAACCTAATTTTAATTAAATTGCTAAGGGATGCTTGATTTCTTGATCTAGTTTTTTTGTAATAAAATCTATATTTCAAATCACCTATCCAATTAAAGTGCCAGTGGATCATTTATTAATTACTTTATGGCACAAACGGTTGTGATGGTTGAAGGAAAAACAAAGTATTGGTTAAATACAACAACTTTTCCATTATCTAACTCGAGGAATTAAGCCCCTAAAAAAGTAGAGACTTACCATGTGAGTGAGTGTGGGATTCAAAAGCTTTTGAGAGAAAATTGATCAAGAAGTGGGGGCAACAAATGGAGGATTCTAGGGAATTAGCATTCTAGTGGAGAAATTGATCTTTTGGTAGTGCCAGTGATGTCAAAGATAGGATTAGATTGAAAGGAAAAAAACAAAGAGAAAATGGAAAAAGAAAAGGGAAAGGGAAATAAAGAAATAGAGGGGTAAAAGACCCAAAAGGATAATTTATGAAACAAAATCCTTTCCTCTTCATCTCTTTCTTGAACTTTTCTTTTTTTTGTCAAAAATACCCCTTAAATTAATTTTTTGGACATTGTTACAAGTTTGAAATTTTCATAGAAACATGAACTATTCCATAAAAAAACATGCAATTTCCTCTTGAATACGACATACAACTTCTCTCTTTGCAGTTTTCTCTTTCCTTTCATAAAACCCAATTTTTGCCAAAAACCGTAAACAATTTTTTAAAAAATAAATAAATCAACAATACCCAAAAAATAAAATTTAACATTTCCAAATTATGGCTTCTTTCAAACAAAAAATACAAAATCAATTATCTTATTACCGATGGTGGAGGTGATGCAGGCCACCAATATGATCTCGGCAAGAGCTAGATCGTATCTCTTCCAACCTTGTTATAATCATCTTTTTTTGTTTCCCACTCATTTTTTTTTACCTAAATTCTCCTTTCCTACAATCTACCCATAATGCCTCAAATACCATATTTCTCAATTCTCATTTTTTCTTCTTGTCGTCCTTCTTTTCCTTTTTTATTTCTTATTTTACCCTTTTTTTTATTTTTTATCTTTTCTCTCCTTTACAACTTCTTTTCATATCTGGAATATTCTTTCTTCCTCACGTTCTTTGCCTTTCCTTTTTCTTGTTCCTCTCCCCCTTTTTTTTTTTTTTTTTAATTTTGGAAGCTTTTGGATAGTTTCAAATACCGTACATTATTACCCTTCAATTTTTATTTTTTTTTATGACAGAGATGAGGTGTACAGCAAATCCAGTTTTGAGACAACTTGAATATTAAGTATAGATATTAATACAATTAGATATCAACTAATTACTCATTGCTCATCCAGTATGTACAATTTAAGCTACTATTATACTATCAATGGCCCTTTTACTTGTGGATTGATTATTTAAAATTTGTATGCATGTATCACGTGTGTGTGTGTGTGTGTGTGTATATATATATATATATATATCTCTTAACATATAATAATTCAAGGTGGTAAATTAAGTTGGTAACATATATATGCATGGTTAAATATCCATTAGCGAATTAATGGTGACCAGTCATTAATCAATATTTCTGTAGGTGAAGAATTAGACAAGGTGATGATTAGGAAAAGGGGCCGGGCGGGAGGATTTAGAACAAGAGAATGAGAAGGGATGCTAAAAGTGGTGGAACTGAAAATTCATGACAACCAATGGTCAGTATGTATGTTGGAAGATGATCGACGAGGAATGGACGGATTCCTAAAGTTGGAAATTAAAGGCTACTATAACGCAATTCTAGTACTGGTAGGTTATTGACTTATATTTAGTATTAACACACTACATGACAAGAGTCGTGACGGTATTGGAATATAAATATATCCTGCAAGGACCAAAAACAATTTTGCATATCTTATATCTAATTAAAATTTGTTGCTAGCTAACAATTATTACTAATATATTGCACATATATATAGATCAATTTTAATAATTTTACAAGTCTAGATTTCTGTAATATTGTATTTAGTTCGCGCTTGGCCCTTGGGACTTTGCTCTTGAATTTGTCCCTTTTAGGCAAGTCTGTTTGATGTGTACTCTTACTTACAAGGAGTTTTAGGAGGTACCAACTAGCAAAGGAAGTTGTCTTATATATTTTAAGACAAGTTTTAAAACACCAATTATACCATCCATCACCAACAAAACAAAAGCAAAGGAATTAATGTGCATACTGCTTCTGCAATGCCAAGTTGCCTATATGATACCAGGGGAACAAATAGTACAGGCAAAGACCCAAGAAATGGGGTACTTAACTCCCAACCATTGCTTTTTTTTTTTTCCTTTTTTTTTCTTTCAGTCAAGCAAAGCAAGCAACGGACCACAGCACATGGGAAGTCTAATCCCAGAACACATTTCATCCAGACCATACACTTGTCCTCATCATACTCCCTCCTCAATTTTCTGCGATTCTTTCCTATTACATGTTCTTCACTATAAAATGGGGGGCTCAAATCCTCATGAAAACCAAATCAGAGAGTGCAGAGCAAACTCATCCTAACTCGCTGTGTAGTGTGCGTTCGATTGTTACCTACTGCCAGTAAAAACACAAGACATATAGCTAGCTATGGGTGGGAACAAGCAGAAGAAGTCCTTCTCCTTTTTCAGTTTCTTCAAAGCTAAGAAGGATCGTAAAGAACAGGATTATTCATATTCAGCGGGGGAAGATGTTTACAGCCCTAGAAAGGTGTATCCAAGTGATGAAGACAATACTCTCAGGGGGGTTGCTAAGCCTGGTATTGACAATTTAGCTACCATTTTCATTACCAATTTCCATGCAACTCGTGTCTCAGAATCAACCCATCATCACCAGACAGGCTGAAAGCGAGGCCGCCCTGATATGAAACCACTTCTTCTCTAGACCACTATACCTAGCTAGTTTCCTTGGGATGATCTTTCTTTCTTTCTTTCTTTCTTTTCTTTTGGGTGAGACAGCAAATTGCTCCTTAATTATTACTAGTTGTTTATAGTTTGTGAATGAAAAAGTAATATATGTGAGAATTACTTTTGTCCAATCAAGTTTCTATATATGATTGTTCCTTCTTTCGCAGTTATCACAAAATACATAGACAAATTCACGAGTCCTGTCCTGTCTCCTGCAATACGTACTCTGCCTTTTTACTCCTTACACTAACATTAATTCTACCTAGGTGTCATACGACATCATATGAATTTTAGTGCTCATTGTGTTTGGATTTACATAAACAGAAAGCTCATTTTGATTTTGGGATACAATTAATGCCTAGTTTCTTTAATAAGTGGAAATGTTAAATAAAAATAGATCAATTCAAGTCAAGACTTACACCTGATAAACATGTAGCAGTTTCCTGGTTGATGAGTAGAGCTCCTTAAACTTGGAAACTAATTAAGCAATTTCAGAATAGCGTCATATACTATATATGGTTTGAATAAAAGTGTTAGTGATACAAATATTATGGGTGCCTTGAGCTGCGAAATCCAAGCTATTTAAGTTTCCTCAGTTTTGATTAAGCAAGAGGGCTTGCTGTTTGGTTAAACAAGTTAAGCATCTGAAATAATGCGTGCCTTTCGAAGTCGTGGAATCTGACAAATCTCCACGAATAGGGGCTATGGCTTGCTCCGCACACATCTAATATTGATGTACTTATATGCGAGTTATCCTCTCTATTCTTATAACTCATGCTTTAATAATTTCACTAACAACGTCCATTCTCAATTCTCAATATCCCACTTTTAGGTTTTAGCTCCTTTTTGTAGTACTACAAATACAATCTTTCCTTTCGTTGTTGGCTTCTTTCAAAGACAAACAAATTTTCCCGCAGATAACAATGGCTGAGAGGAGCTGCCTCAAAGGCTCAAACCACAAATATTTTAATAATAAATAAAATTTGGAAATTGATAGTTTCAAACAATATATATGTATATAGTAGCAATGTGATTTAATAATGTATTTAGCCAATTACTAGCAAATCTCAATTTCAGATCAATATTATTACTAGTAATATTAAAGGTTGCACCGCACAATGATGAACCAGACTTGTACTGTCAAGCACTTCAAAACCAATGGCGAGGGTCGCCCTAAAACCTCCTGAATTCGTTCTAATAGAATGTGCAATTGGCATCCAGCCAGCAGCCTTTCTTGTAGCAAATGCATGACCACACTGCCTATATGGTGACCCCACGTTTTCCAGAAAGGAATCTTGCTATAATTGAAAATATTATTTTCTGTATCTTTTGTATTTCTTTAAAAAAAAAAATACAAGATGCTTTAACTAAGCATATTTATATAATCTGTTGGTTCAATGCGTTTAATCACGTGTTTCCTTAGGTATATAAGATTGTTTAATGAAAATATCTGAGGTACTTATTGGCTTTAGATAACCATATGCATATATGCATATACATATATATATATATATATTGTTCTTAAATAATTATTAACCTTAATAAGATCAAGGTGAGATTTCAGACTTTTAAAGTTTGTCATTTCTGTTTCCCTAGTAATGATTCCTACGTACGCCTAGTGTTTCAAACGTCAATTTATATTCTGAAGCAAAATCAATTTAGTAAAAACAAATGAGTGAATAAATGGCAGGCAGTCATACATGACATGCATACATACAAATGCATGCAGATATGCTTTAGTTTCTCTACCTCATTGTACAGCTGTATGGAACGGTGACCATCAAAATTAGTAAAAGTGACGCGCTTTCCTTTAGATCCATTGGAAACCTTTAATATGATTGATGGTTCATTCAAGTGCTGTCTGCCCTGGACAAGTCACAACTCATCTATTTAAACCCTCCATTTCTCGTTTAATATTTGTCCCCCACTCTACATTCTACAATGGTTCTCACCACCTCCTGTAGGCTTCACTTTTCTTCTTTCTTTCCCTAATCATTTTATCTTAATTAGTTCATTTTGCATTGGACATAACATATATATATGGAATACGGATGCTATTTGCTCCATTTGATATATGTATTAAGCCAGCTGTACCCTGTTATTTATAAAATAGCTAATAATCGGAGAAATCTTTAATTAAGTAGTAGTAGTAGTAGTAGCAGCTGAGAAAGGAAAGCTAATTTTGTTTCAAGAATAACAGTCAAGCAAGGTAGATGTATTATATTATATTATATATATCCATCTCATCAAGTTTGGTTTTCTTTTTTTTCTTTTCAATGCATCAGAAACACATATTTTAGGCTATGATTCTGAGCCCCTCTTTTTCCAATGCACTAGCTACTTCATGTTTTTCAGATAACTAAGTCTTAGATTCCTGCACTGTAATGGATTCTTTCACTTGGACTAGACTATGCTAATCCATCTAAAGTGGAGAATTAATATCTGGCTTGCCGGCTAAGGAACCCTACTTCTTATGATGATCACTTCAACTATAAATCACTACACATCCATATATGTACAAAATTACTGCCTCTTCCTTTGCTTTTTCTTTTTTAAAAGGAAAAAACTTTGTATTCAAATTTGGAGAATTCTCTCTTAAGAGGCAGGACCATGACCCATGAAGGCGAACTTTTTCAATAAAAATTGTAGTTTAAAGAACACTAATTAAAATTATATGAAAACGTAATTTAATCCCATAAAAAGGCATAAATTTCTTTTTAAAATTATTTTCAAATATTATTATTAAAATAACACTAGTCTAGCTAATAATTTCAAACTACAAAAACATAAGTCACACAAGAATTAGAAAAAAAAAAAAAAAGCGATAGGAAATAAAAGAAAGAAAATATGTAAAATTGATTTTCTGTGCATAATATACAAAACAAATTAAATTTTCTTAATTTCAATTTCTTCGATCGTCAACATGGAAAGTGATTGTTCCAGTCCAAAAACATTTAGCATTGATGATTTTATAAATTTGAATCCGTGAGCATTATCATAAGATCTTCAGTAGCATCATGATAATTATCACAAGTTCTTTAATATAATAAATTATCACTTAATAAAATTAAAATCAACCCAGGTAATATACATTTTCATTTATTTAGTATAAGTGATATAATTGGTAGTTTTAAGTGACGTCACAATCAATTCCATGGTAATTTCATGGATTTGAAAGAGATTGTTTAGTGTTAATATATATACTTGTTAAATTATAATAATACAATTTAAGGAATCAAATATGTTAAATGCTCTTGAAATGGATCAAAGAAAATAATTTATTTTATATTAGATCTATATGTAAATTAAAGTGTTAGCCATTTGTTAATTTACAAATAAAAAACAATTCATTAAAAGTTACCATATATTACAAAATTGAAAATAGGGGGCAAATTATAAATTTTAGCATGAGGGTCAAATTGAAGTTTTACAATTTTTTTATATGGTAAAAGTGTTATGGAATTTGGACAAGCTCCCCCCTTATACGTGTTTAGTTAATTAATTGTACCTAAAATTAGGGTGCAAAAAAAAACACATTACAGGGATTTAGGTTATTAGTGATTTTTTTTTTAACATTTAGCAACGTTATAAACGCCATTAAAAGATTTGCAATATTTGCGAAAAATATTAGTTAGAGTGCCTGCTATACATGCTTAAGAGAAAATAACATCTTTTTCTATAAAATGTCGCTATATTAGTGGCATTTGTATCTAAAAAATATTATTATTTTAACAGCATTTATATCTTTAAGACGCTATTAATTTAGTAGTGTTTGTATCAAAAAATGCCGTTACTTTGATAGCGTTTGTATCAAAAAAACGCTGCTAATTTATCTGGAGGAAACTTCATAACCATTGAGTCTGAAAAATGGTTATTTGATAAACTATCATTTTCTTATATTAGTGTGGAACAAGTTAAAGAATTTTATGAATTAGATGAATTATCAACTGTTTATATTGTTACTTATATGAGGTTAGCTTATAAATACAAATATGCACACTCAATATGTATTAATCTATATTACAGTGTAATACTAATTAATATTGTTGATTATTATTATGCAACTTCCTATATAGAGAGCTTAAAGGGAGACAGTTGACCAATAGATTTAGATTTTTTGACCCCAATTTCATTAGTGAGCAAGTGGTACAGTCGCTTATAATGCTAATCATGTGATTGAGTGCATAAAAAGACCAACTGATTATTATTTGCTCCCGTATAATGTATAGTAAGTTATATTCATACAAATAATTATTTCAATCTTACTCAAATTTGATATGATGCATAATCTAAGTATATCATTTTTATTATTTTGCAGTCGTCATTGGGTGCTTATTATGATTGACACTAAATCTTTAACGTCATACTTACTTAATTCAATTAATTCAACGACGATGCCTAACCTTGAAATTTAAACTTTTATAAAGAGGTGTTACATTTTATTATATTATATATCTTCTGTTTTTTCATAAGTAATTTTTTTCTTTTCAATTTAGGGTATATTTGCATTCGATAAGAAGGCAAAGAAGAAATGAGTGTCATTATCAGTAAATGTGAAATTTATTTTTTAGGCTGAGTTTGTGTAGAAAAATGTTTCTTAAACCCATTCAATTTAATTTTCAAGTACCTCGTCAATTCGATAATACTGAATGTGGATATTATGTGCTTCATTTTATGCAGGAGATAGTTTTATATGATTTTATGACCACATCATTCAAGGTTAGTATAAATTTCATAAACTCATTATATCTTCAAAAAAATAAAAAGCTAAATTATATTCTCATTTATTAACATTTACTTCTGATATTTTTTTAGTGGGAGAGTAAAGAAAGCTTCACGATAAAGGAACTGAATGAAGTCCATAAAGAATGGTATGAGTATGTATTATCATTTATTTATAAACCTTGAGGTTAGACATTATTGGTTGAATGTAAATAAATGAGGAACAAATTGTTATAATGTTTTTAAAATGCCATGTTTAATGAAAATTTTAAGTTTGTAGATTGGAGAATTGGTTTAATATTATTGGTATATATTTGTTTTATATGAATACACTATGTGTATCTAATATATTATTGAGTACGATCATTTCAAAAAAGTATATTAATATGGCAATGTTATTAGTTTTAAATTTAGATGTGTAGTCAATTTATTGAAATATAACAATGTTCATTTTGTAAATTTCAAAACGTAATTCGTAGTATCAATGTATAAACCAAATATTTTATTAGCATAAATATACAATTAACTTCAAATGTTTTATGGGCATAAACCTACAACTGACTTGACATATAAAATATCAAAAATATTTTTTGATGAGATTAATAAAGGCGTTTTTAATAAGAAAATGTTTTGAATCATTTCTAACAAAATGTTATTGAAGGCGTTTTTAACCAAAACTGTCTTCAATAATCCTACTAAAATATATATTGTATGAAATATTAAAGGCATTTTGGGACAAAAATGCCTTCAAGAATCTGTTCAAAATATTTTGTAAGAATTATTGAAGGTATTTTTGACAAAACAGCCTTTAATAATCTTTGTTAAAAAATTATTGATTGGATTATTGAAGGTGCTTTCGATCAAAAGCGCCTTCAAGATCCGTTCCATATTTTTTCTATGGATTATTAAGGGTATATTTAGCAAGAAAACGCCTTGAATAATCTATAACAAAATGTTATTGAAGGCGTTTTTGACCAAAATCACTTTCATGTTTTGAGCCAAAAACACATTTAAGAATCCATTATAACTTTTTTGTACAGATTATTGAAGGCGTTTTAAAAAAAAACCGCCTTCAATAATACTAACTAAAAATTAATTTAATGGATTATTGAAGATATTTTTTATCAAAAACACATTCAAGAATCCGTTCTATATTTGTCCTATGGATTATTAAGGGCATTTTTTTACTGAAAATATCTTGAATAATTCTTAACAAAATGTTATTAAAGACGTTTTAGATCAAAATCGCCTTCAATAATCTGACCATTCAAATTTATCATGTGAAATATTAAAGACGTTTTGAGCAAAAAAAGCTTTTAAGAATCTGTTCTTACTTTTGTGTATAGATTATTGAAGGCATTTGTGACAAAAATTACCTTTAATAATCTCAACTAAAAATTTATTGATTGGATTATTGAAGGTGAGTTCCGCCAAAACGCCTTCAAGAATCGGTTTCATATATTTCTTTTGGATTATTAAAGGCATTTCTCCGTCAAAAACGCCTTCAATATTCTCTCTAAAATTTTTTAAATTGATTGGTGATGACATTTTTACCCAAAAAAGCCTAGAATAATCCATTATAAATAATCTTTGCAAAAACCAAAAAAAGGCTAAAAGGAGAGATCGAACTTACTACTTTATAGTTAACATCCGTACGATCCTAAAATTTTGATAGGATATTTATTGAAGATGTTTATGACAAAAAATGCCTTTAATAAGCTTGTGAAATTTTTTTGTGGAATTATTAAAGGTGTTTCTTGTATAAAATGCCTTTAATAATTGCATACATTTTTTTATGAGGGGATTATTGAAAGCTTTGTTTGTCAAAAATGCATTCAGTAATTTTTTATTAATTTTTTAACTGAATTATTCAAGCTGTTTTCTGTCAAAAATGCCTTTAGTATTCACTCAAATTTTTAAGATAAAATTATTCAAGGCATTTTAATCGATAAACGTCGCTAATATCAAGCTTTGAATGACGTTTATAAGTAACAATACCGCTATTTAAATATTTAGTGGTGTTTTAATAATAAACATCTTAAGTTTTATAAAAATATGGAAGCTAGTGACATTTGTAAGTGAAATATCACTATAAAATTATCACTAATCTTTTATTTTCTTGTAGTGACACTTTTTTCGTTGTTTATGGCTGTGAGAAGACCATCCTATTTTCGAGCGAATTGAACAATATCATATTTCCAAATAACTTACTATTTACTAGAAACAGCATTGCCTTAATTTCAACTTTTCAAGTTCCAATATATTCTGAGAGCTCAAGTAAAAGTTGATTTATGCACACGACTACAAGACGCAAGAAGAAATAATATTCATCCTTATATATACATTAGTTTTTACACGTAAGTGATACACGTATAATTTTTTTTATTTAATAAATAATTTTTCAGATATTATAATAATAATGATAAATATCAATAATTTAATTTTAATTTTGGTATAATAAAAGTAAATTTGATAACTCTTTATATAATTTTAATTTTAATAACTTTTGATATATTTTAATAACATTTATTGAAAGTTTGATAATCTTTGGTAAAATTTTGATAACTTATGAAACAATTTTGGTAATTTTTTATATTTATTTAGTAACTTATGTATTATTTGGTAACAATTGATCCAATTTTAGTAATCTTTTATAAAATTTTAGTAATATCTTAATGTAATTTTGGTAATTTTTAATATAATTTTGGTAAGTTATAATATACTTTTAGTAATTGTTTATAAAATTTCTGATATCATGTATTTAACAATGCAATGCAAAGCAAACACATTTTTCGTTTTTAATATAATCGAAAAAGATTAAATTATCTTGAGGTAGAAATTAATTATATATATATATATATGCATATTAAGATAAAAATCGAGAAAAAATTAAATCCCTTATTATTTTAGTCAAGTGAACAAATTTTATATCAATTTAACAGGACAGTTCAACCACCTATTAAATCATCCAATTCTGCATATGGGATATCCAATTAAAGTGTTTAAAGGATTCAACAAATCACATAGTTCTAATTTTTATTGGAAGGTGTGCAATTGATTTGCATTTAATATAATATTAATTTTTGTTCATATGAATAACAATTATAAAATTTAAAAAATAATTAATTATAGAAGTCAAATTAAATTGCAAAAATAATATATATTAAAAAATTATTTCAAGGGATTAAAAAATTTAATTAGGTTATCAATAATCAAATGATTAATTCATAAAATATACAAAGAATAAAATCATTAATATACATATATATTTAACAAATCAATTAGAACAAAAAATTGAAAGGCAAAAATAGAAAAAAAAATGCTTTAATGACTTAATTATGATTACCTTTAATGAATTTATTTGTCGACGTAAATTACATGTGCAATTGTTTTTACAACAATTAGAGAAATAAACTTCATATATATACATATATATATATATATATAATTGTCTTATTCCTATGTATATTAATAAATTTTGATTTCATTCTATTGTATTTTATTTGATATGAAAAATCATATTTTAGATATTAATATGAGTCTTAATATAAAAAATGGGTCTAATAATAAAAAATTCATTTAAATTAAAATTTATAAAAAAAATTTACTAATAGTATTTTAATCAATCAATTTAAACTTTTTAAAATTAAAATTTTATTCAAAGAATTTGCGTCAATATTTTTTGTACTTTTTGAGTCTAATCATAAAAAAAGAGTCGTCTAATAAAAAAATTCATTTAAATTAAAATTTATAAAAATAATTACTAAAAAAATTTAATCAATCATTTTTAATATTTTTTGACATTAAAATTTTAGATAATTTAATTTCACATAAACATTGATTTTAATTTTAATTGATTTAAATTAAATTTAAATAAATTAATAAAATTTATATATTTAAAAATAAATTTATTTATTTAAAAATTCATAAAAATATTATGATTAATCACTTTTAATACTTTTAAAATTTACATTTTTATAAATAATTAAATAAATAGATGATATAGGAATATCTCATATATATATATATATATATATATATATTAGCTTTATGATACTCTCAAAAACTTTCAAAGTTGTTCAATCAAGTTTTCTCGAACTTCTTCCATCGAAAAAAGAAACTTAGTTTGCATTGATGGTCTATATGTGTAGTGATGATATTCACTCATACCAAAAGGGACGTTCAGTCTTTATCACAACTTGTCTTCGATCATTTTACTGCTTACCTTAAAGGACAATTGATTCGAATTTTACCTGTAACTAATGTGAACTGATTAGAATTTTCAAATCCAATTGATTCTCCTATTTACCATTGAATTATAATCGTATAAGTTGTTTTGCTAAGCCCCTCTAATTAATCAAAAGATATATATATATATATATAGAGTAATCTATGGTACACCTAAAACGTTCATACAAATGATATATATAATTGGAGAAGATTCAAGGATTGTTAAGCAATGTTGAAGAAGATTCGATGACCATAAAAAGCCAAGCAATTGGACAAAGTGAAACTTCCCCTCCTTCACTGCTCACTGTAAAAGAGGAGACTCATATGTTGAAGTCAAGCCCCCACTATGGTAGGCTTGGAAACTAATTAGAATCAGAATCCATTCAAAGACCTTAATTGCCACCAGTCTTATTCCATAGTTATAATGCCTTCCTTAATTACATTTCAATGGGTATCTGCATAATTATTGAACCCTTTCACACCTTAGTTAGGCACAGTAGTAGATTTCTAATTGCAGATGCTTTTTCACTTCTTTTCTTCTCTTTTACTCAAGTAATCCAGTCAGAAGAAGCAAAGCCTTTTTCTTTTTCTTAATTTTCTACTACTATTATAACTTATACAAGTGTCAAATGAAGAGCTAAAAAAGGGGAAAACTAGCTACATATGAGACAAAATGAATTCCACCTGCAAATTAATTTTAAGATTAATTTTATTATTTAGTTGTATTTTGGCCAATGAAAATCTTTCGTAGTTGACACAATCTATTTTTAATTTTTTTTTAAAAGCAAAAGGGTGCGGAGTAACAACTAAAATATAGTGAAAATATCTGAAACCCCCTAGTGAACCAAGGAATTCTGAAAATCTCATGTAACTAATGATGGTGGCTACTTAATTTTTGCCCAATAAAAACTCAATTAAATTAAAATAAAAGTTTGAAGAATCAATTAATTGCAATAAAATAATAACAGTCTGAATGATTATTTTATTTTAATTCAGTCATTTTTTTACTCTTCAATCAAAAAGATCAATTGATATATATACTCTATAATTATTAAACAAAATTAAAGTGACCAGATGTCTTGGATGATCAATTGTAACATTAGATTCTTCTGTAGAAGTGAATACTATAAGGAGTCATACATAAATCTTTTATTTAATAATAGAACTTAATGATTATTATTTGTGAACAAAAGAGCAAAGAACAAAAAAGACAACTGAGTAAAAGGCAAAAGGATGAAGCACATGCCGATCCGGCCTCATTAAAACACACTACTTTGTAAAACAAAGAAGCCCAAAACTTGTTGTTGGGCTCCCATTCTACCTATTGACTCACAGGACTGTTGAGCAATTCCTTCAAGATTTAAACGGATGATGGGGCGTAAAACTCGCACTCCCCATATATTTCTCAAAATCTGTCCCGAAAGGCAGAAAGCTTAAGACGAATGCTTTCCACCTTTTCATAGTAAGCCAATCCCCAAGATCTGATGAAATACAAAGGAGCTACTACACCCCAAAACCCCACCACAAATCCAATCACCACACTTACATAAATCCCATACTTTTCAAACCACCCTTCACTTTCTTCAACATGACTGCCTTCATTTGTAGCATTAGGTGGTGTTTCAACATTCGTGCTGCAGTCTTCAGTGACGGGAGGGCCACATAGGTGATTGCCAATGTAAGAGAACTTGTCAAAACTTTGGAGTTGGGTGCTTGATGGTATTCTTCCTGTCAAATTGTTGTAAGACAAGTTCAAATGACTCAAGAAATTCAAGTTGGAGAAGCTGACAGGGATTGGACCATGAAAATGGTTCCTGGAGAAATCAAGAGATTCTAATAACCTCATGTTGCCAATGTGATCAGGGATCTTTCCTTTCAAGGAATTTCCTGATAAGTTTAACGATTGCAACCCTTCGAGACTGGCTAGTTCTTTGGGGATGTCTCCAATGAGATTGTTGTATGACAGGTCCATGGTGGTAACAAGTGATAGCGTGGTGCTGTATTCGTCCACTCTTCCTTTCATCACCAATAATTCACTCCTTATGAATTCCCCATCCACGAAATAGTCAATGACAGCATCAGTGTCATATGGTTTTGTGACCATGGCAGTTAGATTCTTAAAGCATTTTGGTATGGCTCCAGAGATTTTGTTATCCCCAAGGTCTAAGATTTGAAGGGAACCGAGCTGACAAAGTTCCTCAGGGATATGGCCATCAAAAGAGTTTGAACGCAAACTTAGAATCACAAGATTTGGGAGACTTTCACCAATCCATTTTGGGATGCTTCCTCCGAGTTGGTTTTCACCAACATCAAGCATAAAAAAGTCTCTATTATTTTGCAAGGTCAATGGTAGCTCCCCGGATAGCTTATTGTTTCTAAGATTTAGAAACATAAAATCCAAGGATCCCAAAGAGTCTGGAATCTTCCCAGTCAGATTATTGTTTCCCATATTTAGAACCCGGATGCCTCGCCACTTCAACCAACAATCTGGAATTTCTCCTGACAGAAGATTTGTTTCAAGTTGAAGAAGAAACAATTTTGGTTTACCTAATTTGTTGTCACATAAAAAATCTGAAAGAGACCCCGAAAATGAATTGTTAGTGAAAAACAATGTTGCCACATCAGGGAGCACTCCTGGCAATGGACCTGTGAACCGGTTGGATCTCAAATCAACCAATTTATGCACTGGCAAAAATGGGATCTCCCCTTCAAGTCCATTATGAGAAATATTCAGAGACACCATTTTAGAAGTAAAGTTCCAAAACCAAGAGGGAACAACATCTGAAATTCCTGCACTGGATATGTCTAAGGTAGACAAGTCCTTCTGAAATTGAAGCCATGTTGGAAATTTTGGGCCAAGAAGCCAGTAACCCATTTCAATGGTTCGACATTGAAAAGGAGGAATCCAGTTTGAGTTTGCTTCAAATTTCAACTTGTTTTGAGATGCCCTTAAAACTCTCAATCTAGTGAGACTAGAAAAGAGCAATTCCGATACAGTACCTTCCAACAGATTATAAGCAATGTTCATATATTCCAGACTCATGGGCTGTGCAAGACTTTGAGGAAGATTGCCATCTAATTGATTTTCTGACACATCAAAATATTTTAAAGATGACAGGTTTCCTATGGAGATTGGAATGAGACCAGAAATGGAATTTTGAGAAAGAGACAGGTAAGATAGGCTTTTGAATAGTCCAAGTTGATCATTTAAATGGCCTGAAAGATTGTTAGTTGCCATATTTAATGACTTCAAGTCATCTGAGCAGCATCTAGACAAGCTCTGCAGAATTTCTGATATCACCTGATCAATTTTGTTATTTGACAAATCAAGTTGCCTCAAATTGACAAGATTTTCCAAAGAGGTTGGTACTGTTCCTTCAAGCTGATTTCCTGACAAATCAAGGCGAACAATGGAACTCAAGTTTCCAATGGCACTCGAGATTTTGCCTTGTAGGAAGTTACCTCTAAGACTGAGAAATTCAAGATGGTTCAAATTATACAACCAACCAGGTATTGATGAATCGAATGAGTTCGTGGAAAGATCAAGAAATTTGAGAGAGGACATGTTTTGGAGACTATTGGGAATAAGACCTCCTAGGGCATTTCCACTCAGATCTAAGGAAACAAGGCTATGAAGACTGAAAATCCACTTAGGAACTGAAGGGGATATGTAGTTGCCAGAAAGATCAAGTATGGAAAGAGATGTATAGTTAACTCTGATTGGTGGAGGATCATTATCAAGAAAGCAAGCTGACAAATGTAACTCTATCAAAGAAGGAAGTTTGTTGGTTACCTGCAGCCAATCAGTTGCTTTGCTGAGGTCCACTCCACTCAAATCAAGATACTTCAAGGAAGAAAGACCAGAAAGCCATTGAAGATTTCTAGCTTCAACCAACCGGTTAATACTATTATCTCCAAGGTTAAGATCTCCAAGGTTAAGATGCTGCAGCTTTGACAGATTTCCAAGTTGATGAGGAAGAGCTCCTCCAAATTTTGCTCCAGAGAGGTCAAGATATATTAAACTCTTCATTGAACCAAGGAATTGTGGAATCCGGATGTCTCCGAAGTTGTTATAACTAAGGTCTAGGTGACTCAGATGCTTCAATAAGAGCAAAGAAGGATTTATTTTTCCTCTCAGCATTGAGAGCCAATAAACTCCAATTTCAGCATCTGATAATATTGCATAATCTGGAGTTGGAGGCCTCAAGTCCAACTTGTAGACATGACCTGTGAAGTTGTTGCAGGAAACTCCAACCCAGTTACAGCAATCCCCACCATCACCCCAAGAAGATAGCCTGTTTGAACGATCAATGATATCTTGTTTGAACGTTAACAGGGCTTGTCTCTCACTGTCAATGCAAAGCACCCTGGAATTTCCCACACAAAAGGTAATCCCAGTAGCAACAATAGTAACAAACCCAATAAGAAATACTGTAACAGCACTCATTTTTTCCTTCATATATGACTTGAAAACTTGATACTGATATTGGCCAATTTATATTCCTCAAACTACTATTGTTTATCTATACTGAGCAGTAGGAACTCTTGAAAACTAACGCATAGAAAGTTGAATCAAAAGTTGGTAAAGATTGCCCTGAGAGTGCTGCATTAGTAGGAAAATACGTCATAGCTCACTCTTGATGCTTTCACTAAATTTCAAACAAAAAATTATTCATTGATTGTCAAAGGAGTAAATATTCATGAAATGGTCAAAATCAAAGACAATACTGTGGATTTTTTTGGAAGGAGCCGCGGTAGCTTGGAATAGAAAAAAAAACTATAGTCACGATATTTACATTTAAATGATAGATTGGATCAATTATATAAAGTAATTGAATTAAAATTTGAGTTTATATAAATTAAAATTAATTTTTATTGATCAAAATTTGTAAAATTATAAAAAAAGAAAGAGTAATCTGCTTCAAAGGGTCTTTTATTTCCCACTTATTTATTATCAAAAGATTCAGAAAAGCATAAAAGAAAGAAGGAAACAAACAAAAAAGTGAAGTCTACCCACCCAGTCAACGTCCAACATAATCGACAAGAAAGTGTCACACGTCTACTTTGAGATCTCATTAATTTGATTTCATTGAACTTGTTTTATACGATTCACGATCGATTAACATTCTCTTTACCAACCAAAAACAGTGCAATTTACCCCTCAAATAAGCCCTGGAAAAAAAATTTATCTCTCCTATTTGGTAAAAGATTGATCCATTTTGGCCGTATAGTTTTAAGATAGTTACAAAAGTCATGCAGTCTTAGAGAAGTTAAGATACAGTATCTTCTTTCTCAAGTGAACCAATGAACTAATTTAGATTTCTTATATTTTCTAGAATGAAAATCAATTATTGCTTTGATATGAGCGATGTTTATTATAAGTTTTTTCCTTACTTTTTAAATTAAATAAAACTAAGAGTGATTTTAAGTTGTTTTTATTATGCAAAAAGAGATATTATTATATTTATTATAAGTTTTTCTTATTATGTATATGGTAAGTTCAATCAATATGAAATATGTCATTAAAATATTTTTAGTTTTCACTAAATGAGACTTAGTTATGTTTATTATATCAATGAAGTTTCTAATTTTTAAATTTTATAGTGATAAAAAAATAATGAAAATTAAAAATTAAAAATTTGACAAAAACTTGGAAACCCAATGTGCTGTTCTTTCTCAATATGAAAATGCTGCGCCAAATTGAGTTTTGACTTTTACCACCAACCAAATGGGCCAATCTTCTCTCACAACGCTTTTTTTCGGCTCCTTCTTTTTCAAAAAGAACCCAAAGAAAAACCCATGCATTTCAGTTTTCAGACAAGGCAACCTTCTGCAACTACAAAGCTCTCCTTTTTTCCCTTCTCTCTCCTTTCCCGCAAAAATTCTGCCTTTATTTTTTCTCAACATGCTCTCATCAGCCTCTCTCAAACCCATCACCAATTCCAAATCTCCTTTCTTTTCTTCATTCTTAATCCAAGACCCATCTCTTTTTTCTTTCCATCTTTCTTTCCCACCTTCTAAAACCCTCCTTAAACCCATCTCATCCACTCTTATCCCCCCTAACCTCCAGCCTCAGCAGCAACAGCTTTACCAACCTTTAGCGCACCCCCATCTCCACTTCCAGCCCAATTCCATTCCCTTGACCCACAAGCTCGCTTGGATGTCTTAGCCAGCCGCCTTGGACTTTGGTTTGAATATGCCCCACTTATCCCTTCCTTTTACCAGGAAGGTTTTTCACCTCCTTCTGTAGAAGAATCAATTGGGATTTCTGGGGTTGAACAAAATAGACTAATAGTAGCTGCCCAGGTAAGAGAGTCACTCATTCAATCCAAAACTGATGAAAATGTTGTATCTTTTTTTGATACTGGTGGTGCTGAATTGCTTTACGAAATAAGACCTTTAAGTGCTTCACAAAGAGCTGAAGCTGCTCGTTATATAGTTGAAAATAGCCTGGATTCAAAGGGTGTACAAGACTTTGCTAGGGCTATGAAGGATTTCCCAAGAAGGAAAACGGATAAAGGTTGGAAAAGTTTTGAATATAAGCTTTCACCGGATTGTTTGTCATTTATGTATTATAGGCAAAGTAGGGAACATAGGAATATCCTTCTGAACAAAGAACTGCTGCTTTAAGGCAAGCATTGGAAGTTGCTGAGTCTGAGAGTTCTAAAAAAGAGGTGTTGCAAGAGATGAAAGGTGGGGAGGATGAAAAAGAAGAGAAAGGAGAGGTGTTGGAAGAGATGAAAGCTGGGGAGGATGAAAAGGCAGAGAAAGGAGATGATTTGGAATATGGGGTTCGGGTTCCAGTTGTTAGGATGAAGTTTGGTGAAGTTGATGAGGCTACTAATGTGGTGGTTTTCCCGGTTTGTAAGCCGAACGAGGATAGAGAGATTTTGGAAGCAGCTTTGGAATGTTGAACTGTAGGGGGTTTTGGTGTAGTGGAGGCTGAGAAGGGGTGGAAGAGGTGGGTGGTTTTGCCAGGTTGGGAATCGGTTGTTGGGTTAAGGAATGGAGGGGTTGTAGTGGCATTGGGGATGCGAGAGTTTTACCGCGGAAGGCAAATAGGTGGTATGTGGAAGAGCCTATTTTGGTGGTTACTGATAGGAATAGGAAGGAGGTGGTATTGGGTGATGGGTTTTATTTGGTGCAGGTTGATGGTGGCCCGATGAATGTGGATAGAGGATCAGCATTGAAGGAAATGGGCGTGAAGGAGAGCCTAGGAACTGTGGTGTTGGTCGTTAGGCCACCAAAAGAAGAAACTGATGGTCAATTGAGTGATGAAGATTGGAAATGAAAAGAACTGGAAGTGAGTGATGGTGTATTAATCTTGATTGCTAGTGGAGATTACTGCAGGCCATCCAGAACTTTAATAATGTTGCTTGAAGTCAGAGTCATATGGCCTTCAATTCAATACCCTGTAGCTAGATGCATTCCATTCTGTTGCCAAATGACGGCTTCGATTTGAGCTAATGAACTTAGTGTACTACTCTGTTCCATTATTGGCAGAAGGCAGTTCTATTTTTATTTTATACTTAACATTTAGTACATAAACTGATTCAACTAATGATATCATCCTTTCTATAATCAGAATCCAATATGCATGCAAAATATTTAAATGTGTCATAAAGGTGCCTAAAATTCAAATTATGCTAACTGCATTATCTTCTGCTTAAACTTATAGGAGCTTGATGATCTCATGCAATAGTTTGAAATTAGGAGGAACATTTCAAGCAATACAAAGTTTTCTTATATGGTGATTTATCTCCTAATCTGTTAGATGGTATGAATCTATGTTGGCAGATTCTTAGCAGTTAAACAAGTTTATTATATTTCTGACTAATCCACTGAGGCTGTGTGCTGGTATGTATTGTTGTGAGGGTTTTCGGCTGTTTAATTGTGACTGTCGTATCTTTTCATTGAATGCAAAATTTGAACTGTCTGCTTGCTTGCTTGCTTATGGAGATTAATATTTCATCAGTTGCCATTAAATATTGGGAAAAGGATGCAAGATATAGTTGTAAATTGCGTAATAGTTATTCAAATTCTTCCCACAGAGCTTTCATGACTCCTGAACTTTATCATCCTGCACTGGAACAAAGGACATCCAATTTGTATTTTTTGTGTCCTTAAATTGATCATGGCCCTTGTTAAGAGAAAAATGCACTAGAACCAAAAGTTTTTAGGAAGCCGTTACTGACCTCATTAGGTGGAAAGGGGAAGATAACTTTTTTTAGGAAACCATTACTGCCTTACTAGCATGAAGAGTGACCCATAATAAGAACAAAACTAATCAGCAACCTCCTAAAAGGCTGATAAAATCTATTGATGCTGAGAACAGCCCTGGACTTTTTAACTGTTGGAAACACCTCTATGTTGGCTTTCAATTTTCTGACATCAAATGGCAACTGGTGAGTTCCTGTGGTTTCTATATATGTATGTATATATTCAAATTTAGTTATCTCTAATTTACCAGCTTGGTTTCTTGATGCGCATATGCATTCATTTCTAGTTTCTCACCAAAACATAAAAATATGTTAGTGGCGGAACCGATGCTCTGATGAATTTATAAAATCAGATTGGTTGTGTTTTCTAAAAATTCTAATCATGGTTGATTTTAGAATAGAAGGAAAACTTACCACAATTCTTAGCAGTGATGGCGAGGCAGTAAGAAGCATTATATGTCCCTGGGAGTGTGAGACAATTGTTGCCTTTCCTGAATATCCCAACTCCAAGTTGGTTGCTCAGTCCACTAATGCTCCTAGCTTAGGTAGCTTCCTGTGCACTTAACCCAATTTTGAGTCCTGCAACTCTTAATTAACCATTACTTGAAGGGAATTTACAATCTGTGTATGTTTATTCTTTTGCCCATATATTACAATATGTGTGCATTTATTCTTTTCATCATTACAATCTAAAAAAAGCAAGTGCAGAATCGTTGTCACTTCCCAAGGAGCAGAAGGAATACAGATAATCCTTTATCAAGGTTTCCTTGTACAAAGGTGGACTATCTTCTGATAACAATTCCTTTATGGGGCCATAAAGCTTGTCAGTTGGTTCATAAAGTGTGGTGAATTGGCATGCCACTGATATTCTTGGGCCTGCCCGCTTAGCCCGAACTCTATGCTCAACGCTTCTGAACTTGTTGTTGGAGATTAGCTGCATTGAAACAGTAAATAAAATTATATTCCTTGATAAAACTAAAAACTGCCTTTGATTGTCATGAAAGAAGTGGGAAATAACAGAGTTGTTCAAAAAATAAATTAGTTAGAGCAAGCCTTTTTCTTAGTCTGCATGAAAGTGGAAGCAGATCAGAGAGGATTAAGACAGTGTATAAATTCAGGGTCTTTGTATTTCTATACTTGTATATACCTGTAAGAGGTCGCCAATATTAACTATGAGAGCTCCTTCCAGTGGAGGGATATCAATCCAGTGATCTTCATGAAGCACTTGGAGGCCTCCAATTTGATCTTGTAAAAGGATTGTAAGGAAGTCAGGATCACAGTGTTTGGCATGTCCTATTGTCCGGTCAGGTTCAGGGCAAGCTGGGTAGTAGTGACAAAAAAAGACATGCCCTTCCATGCACCCCATATCTGTGAGGTGAGAAGGATTGAGACCAAGGGCCTCGGATAGCAACCCAAAAAGAATTTGGCCTAAACTCTGAATATGCTCTGAGTACTCTATCAATATTTCTCTGCATTTCAAGCTCATGAGTTTGATTCAATCAACATTTTTCTAACAAATAATTGTGTAAATAAGGTTGCTAAGATCTTAGAGTATGTCTATAGTCTACCTGCAGGCAACTGGATACTCTTTGGGAGGTGGAGGGTTTGGAGCCATGGCACAATACAAAGTGTCCCTCCAGTTTGCAGCTTTCGACACGTACAGATCATAATTGCTAATAAATCTCACTTTCTTCTCCTTCTCACGTGAGTAAAATTTCATCTTCACCTCTTTCGGTTGCTCATGGAATCTTTGAACACCTGCAATGACCTTGTTGATGACATCTTGTGGGATGCCATGGTTTATAACCTGGAAGAATCCCCATTTCTCTGATGCATATCTGATCTTTTCAACAGTTTCTGCATATGCAGCACGATCTCTTAGATCTATGATGGGAGCCTGAAAACTACCATGATCATCCAACTTTGCAGAGAGTGTATCTTCAGGCGGCATGAAAAAGATTCGAGGAATTGTAACTACACCAGCATCAACAAGTCCCTTAACACCGGCTTTTGTGTCATCAAAGGCCTTCAGCTCTTTTTCTCTATCATAATCATGTTCTTCTGTAGGTAAAACTTTCTGCAGATCTGAGTCAATATCCATTTCTGCCAATGGTTTATGCAGAACTTCTTCCTGAAGTCAAAGAAGCCTTGGTTTATATCCTGTATAATACTTTATGTATGTGCTCTATATATTAGAGTAAAATGTTTAATTTTCCAATTTTCAACGTCACACACGAGGGGCTTTCCGAGGTCTCCAAAATCCAGCTTGAATTTTCCGCAAAAGCATTAAAGTCTTGTAGAAAATTTTCACCAATCCAAGAATAGTCACAATTGCATTGGAAAATTGGGTATTGGAATTTAACTACATAATAAATATTACGTGATCAATTTCATCATATACCAAAGTGAAATCTTTTTTACAGTGGGATCATGACTTTCTTTGTTGAAACATTATATTCAATTAATAGTACACTATCAATTAGTTTTAATTAAATTACAATTTAAACCGAATTTGATTGTTAACTTCAAGATTTCGCTTAAATCGATAATAGACTGATTTATCAAATCTTGTTTAAGTCTTATTATTTAAACATGAAAGTAACAAAAGTTTAGAATCAGAAGTTGCGAGAACCTATCTCTAATCCATGAATATTGGTATAATTTCAGTGAATCAATTTTCATTATAAGATCTTGAATTAGCAAAAAAGTAAAATTTTGCATTATGGAATGCACTTCTCCAAACAACGGAGGATTAGTCACATAGAAGACGTAGATCTCAATGATGTAGGAATTTTGTCAGTTAGATGATTGTTGTTTACTAAATTTAAGATTCTCAAAATTTGCCTATTATCTCGACAATATGAAACTGTAGCCACTAGCCACTCGTGGTGTTGAGTGCCGAGATGTCAACTCCGAAATTTTGTAGTTTCACATGTATAGAAAAGGATAGAACAAAAAATTGACAGGAAAGTCAAGTCATCAAAAAAAAAAAAAGAAAAAAAGGTTATTGCATAACATTTAAAGAAGTTAAGATTCTTTTTGCTTATAATTTTTGGCATAGTTATTTTTTTGTTAAATCAAATTTTGCTATACATGTTTGGTTAAAATTATGTAAATTGTTGAAAAAAGAATAATAATTCAAATATGAAGGGTGGTTTTTTTATTAAAAAGAATTACGTAGAATTTTTTTTTATATAAATGAGATAACAGCTTAAAAATAATAATAAAAAAAAGATTATAAGTGAGAAGATTTTAATTTAAAATTTATTATATGATATATTTTTAGAAATAACTATATGAATTAGTTGAATTAAACTTTAGATTTAATTATTTATAATATCTTATGTAGGTGTTATATATATGAAAGTAAAATATTTAATTTTCCAATTTTCAATGTCATTCCAATGAAAATATTTCTTAGTTGTCACAATCTATTTTTAATTTATCTTGAAAAGTAAAAGGGTAAGGAGTAACAACTAAATAATGTGTAAAAATATCTGAAACCCCCCTAGTGAACCAAGGAATTCTGATATTCTCATGTAACTAATGATGATGGTGACTTAATTTTTTTCCCAATAAAAGCTCAATTAAATTAAAAATAAAATTTTGAAAATAAAAAATTTTGTTGAGGGAATATGGATTGCCTAGATGTCAATTACGCGGTTCAGTGCGTTCACATGTATAGAAAAGGATAAAACAAAATTGACAGGAATGTCGACAGAATTTATGGAGTTAGGCACGACATAACATTTAAAGAAGTTAAGATTCTTTTTCAAGTCTTACAAAAATTATATATATATATATATATGTGTGTGTATCTTTCATAGTGGCCAATGAAAATCTTTCGTAGTTGACACAATCTATTTTTTATGTATCTTGAAAAGCAAAAGGGTAAGAAGTAACAACTAAATAAAGTGAAAATATCTGAAACACCCTATGAACCAAGGAATTTTGAAAATCTCATGTAATTAATGATGGTGGTTACTTAATTTTTGCCCAATTAAATTAAAATAAAAGTTTGAAGAATTAACTGATTGCAATAAAACAATTAAAGTTTGAATAATTATTTTATTTTAATTCAGTAATTTTTTTTTACACTTCAATAAAAAAAAATTAATCGATATATATAGTTTATCGTTATGAAACAAAATTAAAGTAACCAGATGTCTTGGATGATCAATTATAGCATTAAATACCTCTGTCGAATTGAATACTATAAGGAATCATATAAAACTCTTTAATTGAACAATAGAACTTGATGATTATTATTAGTGAACAAAAGTGCAAAGAACGAAAAAGAAAACTGAGTAAAAGATAAAAGGATGAAGCAGATTCCGCTCCAGCCTCGTAAAAACACATTACTTTGTTACAACAAAGAAGCCCAAAACTAGTTGTTGGGCTCCCATTCTACGTATTGACTCACAGGAGTCTTAGAGCACTTCCTTCAAAAGGTCATGGGATTCGAATGGATGATGGGGCCTAAAAGTCGTACTCCCCGTGTATTTCTCAAATTCTATCCCTAAACGCAGAAAAATTGCGACGAATGCTTTCCACCTTTTCGTAGTAAGCCAATCCCCAAGATTTGATCAAATACAAAGGAGCTACCACCCCCCAAAACCCCACCACAAATCCAATCACCACACTTACATAAATCCCATACTTTTCAAACCACCCCTCACTTTCTTCATCATGACTGCCTTCAATTGTAGCATTAGGAGGTGTTACAACTTTTGTGCTGCAGTCTTCAGTGACGGGGGGGCCACATAGGTGATTGCCAATGTAAGAGAACTTGTCAAAACTTTGGAGTTGTGTGCTTGATGGTATTCTTCCTGTCAAATTGTTGTAAGATAAGTTCAAATGACTCAAGAAATTTAAGTTGGAGAAGCTGACAGGGATTGAACCATGTAAATGGTTCCTGGAGAAATCAAGAGATTCTAATAACCTCATGTTGCCAATGTGCTCAGGGATCTTTCCTTTCAAGGAATTTCCTGATAAGTTTAACGATTGCAACCCTTCAAGACTAGCTAGCTCTTTGGGGATGTCTCCAATGAAATTGTTGTATGACAGATCCATGGTGGTAACAAGTGATAGTGTGGTGGTGTATTCGTCCACTCTTCCTTTCATCACCAATAATTCACTCCTTATGAATTCCCCATCCACGAAATAATCAATGACAGCATCAGTATCATATGGTTTTGTGACCATGGCACTTAGATTCTTAAAGCATTTTGGTATGGCACCTGAGATTTTGTTATCCCCAAGGTCTAAGATTTGAAGGGAACTGAGCTGACAAAGTTCCTCAGGGATATGGCCATCAAAAGAGTTTGAACGCAAACTTAGAATCACAAGATTTGGGAGACTTTCACCAATCCATTTTGGGATGCTTCCGCCGAATTGGTTTTCACCAACATCAAGCATAAACAAGTCTCTATTATTTTGCAAGGTCAATGGTAGCTCCCCGGACAGCTTATTGTTTCTAAGATTTAGAAACATAAAACCCAAGGATCCCAAAGAGTCCGGAATCTTCCCAGTCAGATTATTGTTTCCCATATTTAGAACCCGGATGCCCCGCCACTTCAACCAACAATCTGGAATTTCTCCTGACAGAAGATTTGTTTCAAGTTGAAGAAGAAATAATTTTGGTTTACCTAATTTGTAGTCACATAAAAAATGTGAAAGAGACCCCGAAAACGAATTGTTAGTGAAAAACAATGTCGCCACATCAGGGAGCACTCCTGGCAATGGACCTGTGAACCGGTTGGATCTCAAATCAACCAATTTATGCACTGGCAAAAATAGGATCTCCCCTTCAAGTCCATTATGAGAAATATTCAGAGACACCATTTTAGAAGTAAAGTTCCAAAACCAAGAGGGAACAACATCTGAAATTCCGGCACTGGATATGTCTAATGTAGACAAGTCCTTCTGAAATTGAAGCCATGTTGGAAATTTTGGGCCAAGAAGCCAGTAACCCATTTCAATGGTTCGACATTGAAAAGGAGGAATCCAGTTTGAGTTTGCTTCAAATTTCAACTTGTTTTGAGATGCCCTTAAAACTCTCAATCTCGTGAGACTAGAAAAGAGCAATTCTGATACAGTACCTTCCAACTGATTATAAGCAATGTTCATATACTCCAGGTTCATGGGTTGTTCAAGACTTTGAGGAAGATTACCATCCAATTGATTTTCTGACACATCAAAATATTTTAAAGATGACAGGTTTCCTATGGAGATTGGAATGAGACCAGAAATGGAATTTTGATAAAGAGACAGGTAAGATAGACTTTTGAATAGTCCTAGTTGATCAGTTAAATGGCCTGAGAGATTGTTAGTTGCCATATTTAATGACTTCAAGTCATCTGAGCAGCATCTAGACAAGCTCTGTAGAATTTCTGATATCTCCTGATCAATTTTGTTATTTGACAAATCAAGTTGCCTCAAATTGAAAAGATTTTCCAAAGAGGTTGGTACTGCTCCTTCAAGCTGATTTCCTGACAAATCAAGGCTAACAATGGAACTCAAGTTTCCAATGGCACTCGAGATTCTGCCTTGTAGGAAGTTACCTCTAAGACTGAGAAATTCAAGATGGTTCAAACTATACAACCAACCAGGTATTGATGATTTGAATGAGTTTCCGGAAAGATCAAGAAATCTGAGAGATGACATGTTTTGAAAACTATTGGGAATAAGACCTTCAAAGACATTTCCACTCAGATCTAGGGAAACAAGTTTATGAAGACTGAAAATCCACATGGGTACCGAAGGGGATATGTAGTTGTTTGAAAGATCAAGAATGGAAAGAGATGTATAGTTAACATTGATTGGTGAAGGATCATTATCAAGAAAGCAAGTTGACAAACGTAACTCTATCAACGAAGGTAGTTTGTTGGTTACCTGCAGCCAATCAGTTGCTTTGCTGAGGTCCGCTCCACTCAAATCAAGATACTTCAAGGAAGAGAGACCAGAAAGCCATTGAAGATTTCTAGCTTCAACCAACCGGTTAATACTATTATCTCCAAGGTTAAGATGCTCCAGCTTTGAGAGATTTCCAAGTTGATGTGGAAGGGTTCCTCCAAATTTTGCTCCAGAGAGGTCAAGATATGTTAAACTCTCCATTGAACCAAGGAATCGTGGAATCTGGATGCCACCGAAGTTGTTATAACTAAGGTCTAGGTGACTCAGTTGCTTCAATAAGAGCAAAGAAGGATTTATTTTTCCCCTTAGCATTGAGCGCCAATAAACTCCAATTTCAGCATCTGATGATGCATAATCTGGACTTGAAGGAGGCCTCAAGTCCAACTTGTAGACATGACCTGTGAAGTTGTTGCAGGAAACTCCAACCCAGTTACAGCAATCCCCACCATCACCCCAAGAAGATAGCCTGTTTGAACGATCAATGATATCTTGCTTGAACTTTAACAGGGCTTGTCTCTCACTCTCAATGCAAAGCACCCTGGAATTTCCCACACAAAAAGTAATCCCAGTAGCAATAATAGTAACAAACCCTATAAGAAATACTGTAACAGCTCTCATTTTTTCCTTCATAGACGACTTGAAAACTTCATACTGATATCGGCCAATTTATATTCCTTAAACTACTATTGTTTATCTATACTGAGCAGGAGCAACTGTTGAAAACTAACGCGTAGAAAGTTGAGTCAAAAGTTGGTAAAGATTGCTTTAAGAGTGCTGCGTTAGTGGGAAAATATGTCATAGCTCACTTTTGATGCTTTCACTAAATTTCAAACAAAAAATTATTCATTGATCGTCAAAGAAATAAATATTCTTGAAATGGTCAAAATCAAATACAATACTGTAGAATTTTTTGGAAGAGGCCGTTAGCTTGGAATAGAAAAAACAAAATTGTAGTGACTGAGATTTAGATTTAAAAGTTAGATTGGATAATTATATAAATTTATTGAATTAAAATTCGAGTTTATATAAATTAAAATTAATTTTTATTGATCAAAATTTGTAAAATTAAAAAAAAAAAAAAGAGTAATCTGCTACAAAGGGTCTTCTTTCCCACTTATTTATTATCAAAAGATTCAGAAAAGCATAGAAGAAAGAAGGAAACAAACAAAAGAGTAAAGTCTACCCACCAAGTCAATGTCCAACACAATTGACAAGAAAGTGTCACAAGTCTACTTTGAGATCTCAGTATTTGATTTCATTGAACTTGTTTTCTGGGATTCATGATCAACTTTCTCTTTACCCACCAAAAACAGTGCAATTTACCCCTCAAAAAAGCCATGGAAAAAATTTTTACCCCTCAAATAAGCCATGGAAAAAATTTCTATCTCTCCAATTTGGTCAAAGATTGATCCATTTTGGTAATGTAGTTTTAACATAGTTACAAAAGTCATGCGACCTTGGAGAAGTTAAGATACAATATCTTCTTTCTCTAGTGGACCAATGAACTAATTTGAATTTCTTACATTTTCTAGAATGAAAACCAACTATTGCTTAGATATGAGCGACGTTTATTATAAGTTTTTCCATTACTTTTTAAATTTAATAAAGCTAAAAGTGATTTTAATTTGTCTTTATTATGCAAAGAGAGAAATTACTATATTTGTTATAAGTTTTTCTTACTATGTATATTGTAACTTCAATCAATCGATATACAATATGTCATTAAGATATTTTTGGTTTTCACTAAATGAGACTTAGTTATGTTTATTATATCAATGAAGTTTCTAATTTTTAAATTTCATAAAGTGATAAAAAAAATTTAATGAAAATTAAAAATTAAAAATTTGACAGTAATTTGGAAACCCCATGCGCTGTTCTTTCTCAATATAAAAATGCTGGGCCAAATTGAGTTTCAGCCAAATGGGCCAATCTTCTCTCACAACGCTTTCTTTGGGCTCCATCTTTTTCAAAAAGAACCCAAAGAAAAACCCATGCATTTCAGTTTTCAGACAAGGCAACCTTCTGCAGCCACAAAGCTCTTCTTTTTCCTTCTCTCTCCTCTCCCGCAAAAATCCTGCCTTTATTTTTTCTCAACACGCTCTCATCAGCCTCTCTCAAACCCATCACCAATTCCAAAAATCCTTTCTTTTCTTCATTCTTAATCCAAAATCCTTCTGAACAAAGAACTGCTGCTTTAAGGCAAGCATTGGAAGTTGCTGAGTCTGAGAGTTCTAAAAAAGAGGTGTTGCAAGAGATGAAAGGTGGGGAGGATGAAAAAGAAGAGAAAGGAGAGGTGTTGGAAGAGATGAAAGCTGGGGAGGATGAAAAGGCAGAGAAAGGAGATGATTTGGAATATGGGGTTCGGGTTCCAGTTGTTAGGATGAAGTTTGGTGAAGTTGATGAGGCTACTAATGTGGTGGTTTTCCCGGTTTGTAAGCCGAACGAGGACAGAGAGATTTTGGAAGCAGCTTTGGAATGTTGAACTGTAGGGGGTTTTGGTGTAGTGGAGGCTGAGAAGGGGTGGAAGAGGTGGGTGGTTTTGCCAGGTTGGGAATCGGTTGTTGGGTTAAGGAATGGAGGGGTTGTAGTGGCATTGGGGATGCGAGAGTTTTACCGTGGAAGGCAAATAGGTGGTATATGGAAGAGCCTATTTTGGTGGTTACTGATAGGAATAGGAAGGAGGTGGTATTGGGTGATGGGTTTTATTTGGTGCAGGTTGATGGTGGCCGGATGAATGTGGATAGAGGATCAGCATTGAAGGAAATGGGCGTGAAGGAGAGCCTAGGAACTGTGATGTTGGTCGGTAGGCCACCAAAAGAAGAAACTGATGGTCAATTGAGTGATGAAGATTGGAAATGAAAAGAACTGGAAGTGAGTGATGGTGTATTAATCTTGATTGCTAGTGGAGATTACTGCAGGCCATCCAGAACTTTAATAATGTTGCTTGAAGTCAGAGTCATATGGCCTTCAATTCAATACCCTGTAGCTAGATGCATTCCATTCTGTTGCCAAATGATGGCTTCGATTTGAGCTAATGAACTTAGTGTACTACTCTGTTCCATTATTAGCAGAAGGCAGATCTATTTTTGTTTTATACTTAACATTTAATACATAAACTGATTCAACTACTGATATCATCCTTTCTATAATCAGAATCCAATATGCATGCAAAATATTTAAATGTGTCATAAAGGTGCCTAAAATTCAAATTACGCTAACTGCATTATCTTCTGCTTAAATTATAGGAGGTTGATGATCTCATGCAATAGTTTGAAATTAGGAGGAACATTTCAAGCAATACAAAGTTTTCTTATATGGTGATTTACCTCATCATCTGTTAGATAGTATGAATCTATGTTGGCAGATTCTTAGCAATTAAACAAGGTTATTGTATTTCTGACTAATCCACTGAGGCTGTGTACTGATATGTATTGTTATAAGGGTTCTCGGCTGTTTAATTGTGACTGTCCTATGTTTTCATTGAATGCGAAATTTGAACTGTCTGCTTGCTTGCTTGCTTGCTTATGGAGATTAATATTTCATCAGTTGCCATTAAATATTTGGAAAAAGGATGCAAGATATAGTTGTAAATTGCGTAATAGTTATTCAAATTCTTCCCAGAGAGCTTTCATGACTCCGGAATTTTATCATCCTGCACTGGAACAAAGGATATCCAAATTGGATTTTTCGTGTCCTTAAATCGATCACGACCTCTGTTAAGAGAAAAATGCACTAGAACCAACAGTATTTAGGAAGCCGTTACTGACGTCATGAGGTCGAAAGGAGAAGATAACTTTTTTTAGGAAACCATTACTGCCTTACTAGCATGAAGAGTGACCCATAATAAGAACAAAACTAATCAGCAACCTCCTAAAAGGCTGATAAATCTATTGATGCTGAGAACAGCCCTGGACTTTTTAACTGTTGGAAACACCTCTATGTTGGCTTTCAATTTTCTGACATCAAATGGCAACTGGTGAGTTCCTGTGGTTTCTATATATGTGTGTATATATTCAAATTTAGTTATCTCTAATTTACCAGCTTGGTTTCTTGATGCGCATATGCATTCATTTCTAGTTTCTCACCAAAACATAAAAATATGTTAGTGGCGGAACCGATGCTCTGATGAATTTATAAAATCAGATTGGTTGTATTTTCTAAAAATTCTAATCATGGTTGATTTTAGAATAGAAGGAAAACTTACCACAATTCTTAGCAGTGATGGCGAGGCAGTAAGAAGCATTATATGTCCCTGGGAGTGTGAGACAATTGTTGCCTTTCCTGAATATCCCAATTCCAAGTTGGTTGCTCAGTCCACTAATGCTCCTAGCTTAGGTAGCTTCCTGTGCACTTAACCCAATTTTGAGTCCTGCAACTCTTAATTAACCATTACTTGAAGGGAATTTACAATCGGTGTCTGTTTATTCTTTTGCCCATATATTACAATATGTGTGCATTTATTCTTTTCATCATTACAATCTAAAAAAAGCAAGTGCAGAATCGTTGTCACGTCCCAAGGAGCAGAAGGAATACAGATAATCCTTTATCAAGGTTTCCTTGTACAAAGGTGGACTATCTTCTGATAACAATTCCTTTATGGGGCCATAAAGCTTGTCAGTTGGTTCATAAAGTGTGGTGAATTGGCATGCTACTGATATTCTTGGGCCTGCCCGCTTAGCCAAAACTCTATGCTCAACGCTTCTGAACTTGTTGTTGGAGATTAGCTGCATTGAAACAGTAAATAAAATTATATTCCTTGATAAAACTAAAAACTGCCTTTGATTGTCATGAAAGAAGTGGGAAATAACAGAGTTGTTCAAAAAATAAATTAGTTAGAGCAAGCCTTTTTCTTAGTCTGCATGAAAGTGGAAGCAGATCAGATAGGATTAAGACAGGGTATAAATTCCGGGTCTTTGTATTTCTATACTTGTATATACCTGTAAGAGGTCGCCAATATTAACTATGAGAGCTCCTTCCAGTGGAGGGATATCAATCCAGTGATCTTCATGAAGCACTTGGAGGCCTCCAATTTGATCTTGTAAAAGGATTGTCAGGAAGTCAGGATCACAGTGTTTGGCATGTCCTATTGTCCGGTCAGGTTCAGGGCAAGCTGGGTAGTAGTGACAAAAAAAGACATGCCCTTCCATGCACCCCATATCTGTGAGGTGAGAAGGATTGAGACCAAGGGCCTCGGATAGCAACCCAAAAAGAATTTGGCCTAAACTCTGAATATGCTCTGAGTACTCTATCAATATTTCTCTGCATTTCAAGCTCATGAGTTTGATTCAATCAACATTTTTCTAACAAATAATTGTGTAAATAAGGTTGCTAAGATCTTAGAGTATGTCTATAGTATACCTGCAGGCAACTGGATACTCTTTGGGAGGTGGCGGGTTTGGAGCCATGGCACAATACAAAGTGTCCCTCCAGTTTGCAGCTTTCGACACGTACAGATCATAATTGCTAATAAATCTCACTTTCTTCTCCTTCTCACGTGAGTAAAATTTCATCTTCACCTCTTTCGGTTGCTCATGGAATCTTTGAACACCTGCAATGACCTTGTTGATGACATCTTGTGGGATGCCATGGTTTATAACCTGGAAGAATCCCCATTTCTCTGATGCATATCTGATCTTTTCAACAGTTTCTGCATATGCAGCACGATCTCTTAGATCTATGATGGGAGCCTGAAAACTATCATGATCATCCAACTTTGCAGAGAGTGTATCTTCAGGCGGCATGAAAAAGATTCGAGGAATTGTAACTACACCAGCATCAACAAGTCCCTTAACACCGGCTTTTGTGTCATCAAAGGCCTTCAGCTCTTTTGCTCTATCATAATCATGTTCTTCTGTAGGTAAAACTTTCTGCAGATCTGAGTCAATATCCATTTCTGCCAATGGTTTATGCAGAACTTCTTCCTGAAGTCAAAGAAGCCTTGGTTTATATTAGAACTTCTTCCTGTATAATATTTTATGTATGTGCTCTATATATTAAAGTAAATGTTTAATTTTCCAATTTTCAACGTCACACACGAGGGGCTTTCCGAGGTCTCAAAATTCCAGCTTGAATTTTCCGCAAAAGCATTAAAGTCTTGTAGAAAATTTTCACCAATCCATGAAAAGTCACAAATGCATTAAGCCATGGAAAAAATTTTTGCCCCTCGAATAAGCCATGGAAAAAATTTCTATCTCTCCAATTTGGTAAAAGATTGATCCATTTTGGTAGTGTAGTTTTAACATAGTTACAAAAGTCATGCGGCCTTAGAGAAATTAAGATACAATATCTTCTTTCTCTAGTTGACCAATGAACTAATTTGGATTTCTTACATTTTCTAGAATGAAAACCAACTATTGCTTAGATATGAGCGACGTTTATTATAAGTTTTTCCATTACTTTTTAAATTTAATAAAGCTAAAAGTGATTTTAATTTGTCTTTATTATGTAAAGAGAGAAATTATTATAATTATTATAAGTTTTTCTTACTATGTATATTGTAACTTCAATCAATCGATATACAATATGTCATTAAGATATTTTTGGTTTTCACTAAATGAGACTTAGTTATGTTTATTATATCAATGAAGTTTCTAATTTTTAAATTTCATAAAGTGATAAAAAAATTTAATGAATATAAAAAATTAAAAATTTGACAGTAATTTGGAAACCCCATGCGCTGTTCTTTCTCAATATAAAAATGCTGGGCCAAATTGAGTTTCAGCCCAATGGCCAATCTTCTCTCACAACGCTTTCTTTGGGCTCCATCTTTTTCAAAAAGAACCCAAGGAAAAACCCATGCATTTCAGTTTTCAGACGAGGCAACCTTCTGCAACCACAAAGCTCTTCTTTTGCCTTCTCTCTCCTCTCCCGCAAAAATCCTGCCTTTATTTTTTCTCAACACGCTCTCATCAGCCTCTCTCAAACCCATCACCAATTCCAAAAATCCTTTCTTTTCTTCATTCTTAATCCAAAATCCATCTCTTTTTTCTTTCCATCTTTCTTTCCCACTTTCTAAAACCCTCCTTAAACCCATCTCATCTACTCTTATCCCCCCTAACCCCCAGCCTCAGCAGCAACAGCTTTACCAACCTTTAGGCCTCCACCCCCCCCCCCCCCCATCTCCACTTCCAGCCCAATTCCGCTCCCTTGACCCTCAAGCTCGCTTGGATGTCTTAGCCAGCCGCCTTGGACTTTGGTTTGAATATGCCCCACTTATCCCTTCCTTTTACCAGGAAGGTTTTTCACCTCCTTCTGTAGAAGAATCAATTGGGATTTCTGGGGTTGAACAAAATAGACTAATAGTAGCTGCCCAGGTAAGAGAGTCACTCATTCAATCCAAAACTGATGAAAATGTTGTATCTTTTTTTGATACTGGTGGTGCTGAATTGCTTTACGAAATAAGACCTTTAAGTGCTTCACAAAGAGCTGAAGCTGCTCGTTATATAGTTGAAAATAGCCTGGATGCAAAGGGTGTACAAGACTTTGCTAGGGCTATGAAGGATTTCCCAAGAAGGAAAACGGATAAAGGTTGGAAAAGTTTTGAATATAAGCTTCCACGGGATTGTTTGTCATTTATGTATTATAGGCAAAGTAGGGAACATAGGAATATCCTTCTGAACAAAGAACTGCTGCTTTAAGGCAAGCATTGGAAGTTGCTGAGTCTGAGAGTTCTAAAAAAGAGGTGTTGCAAGAGATGAAAGGTGGGGAGGATGAAAAAGAAGAGAAAGGAGAGGTGTTGGAAGAGATGAAAGCTGGGGAGGATGAAAAAGAAGAGAAAGGAGATGATTTGGAATATGGGGTTCGGGTTCCAGTTGTTAGGATGAAGTTTGGTGAAGTTGATGAGGCTACTAATGTGGTGGTTTTCCCGGTTTGTAAGCCGGAGGAGGACAGAGAGATTTTGGAAGCAGCTTTGGAGTGTAGAACTGAAGGGGATTTTGGTGTAGTGGAGGCCGAGAAGGGGTGGAAGAGGTGGGTGGTTTTGCCAGGTTGGGAACCGGTTGTTAGGTCAAGGAATGGAGGAGTTGTAGTGGCATTTGTGGATGCGAGAGTTTTACTGTGGAAGGCAAATAGGTGGTATAAGGAAGAGCCTATTTTGGTGGTTACTGATAGGAATAGGAAGGAGGTGGAATTGGGTGATGGGTTTTATTTGGTGAAGGTTGATGGTGGCCGGATGAAGGTGGATAGAGGATCAGCATTGAAGGAAATGGGCGTGAAGGGGAGCCTAGGAACAGTGGTGTTGGTCGTTAGGCCACCAAAAGAAGAAACTGATGGTCAATTAAGTGATGAAGATTGGGAATGAAAAGAATTGGAAGTGGGTGATGGTGTATTGATCTTGATTGCTAGTGGAGATTACTGCAGGCCATCCAGAACTTTAATAATGTTGCTTGAAGTTAGAGTCATATGGCCTTCAATTCAATACCCTGTAGCTAGATGCATTCCATTCTGTTGCCAAATGATGGCTTCGATTTGAGCTAATGAACTTAGTGTACTACTCTGTTCCATTATTGGCAGAAGGCAGTTCTATTTTTGTTTTATACTTAACATTTAGTACATAAACTGATTCAACTACTGATATCATCCTTTCTATAATCAGAATCCAATATGCATGCAAAATATTTAAATTTGTCATAAAGGTGCCTAAAATTCAAATTACGCTAACTGCATTATCTTCTGCCTAAACTTATAGGAGGTTGATGATCTCATGCAATAGTTTGAAATTAGGAGGAACATTTCAAGCAATACAAAGTTTTCTTATATGGTGATTTACCTCATAATCTGTTAGATAGTATGAATCTATGTTGGCAGATTCTTAGCAATTAAACAAGGTTATTGTATTTCTGACTAATCCACTGAGGCTGTGTACTGATATGTATTGTTATAAGGGTTCTCGGCTGTTTAATTGTGACTGTCCTATGTTTTCATTGAATGCGAAATTTGAACTGTCTGCTTGCTTGCTTGCTTATGGAGATTAATATTTCATCAGTTGCCATTAAATATTTGGAAAAAGGATGCAAGATATAGTTGTAAATTGCGTAATAGTTAGTCAAATTCTTCCCAGAGAGCTTTCATGACTCCTGAATTTTATCATCCTGCACTGGAACAAAGGATATCCAAATTGGATTTTTCGTGTCCTTAAATCGATCACGACCTCTGTTAAGAGAAAAATGCACTAGAACCAACCGTATTTAGGAAGCCGTTACTGACGTCATGAGGTCGAAAGGAGAAGATAACTTTTTTCAGGAAAACATTACTGCCTTGCTGGCATGAAGAGTGACCCATAATAAGAATAAAACCAATCAGCAACCTCCTAAAAGGCTGATAAAATTTGTTGATGCTGGGAACAGCCTTGGACTTTTTAGCTGTTGGAAACACCTCTATGTTGGCTTTCAATGTTCTGACATCAAATGGCAACTGATGAGTTCCTGTGGTTTCTAGATATGTATGTATATATTCAAATTTAGGCATCTCTAATTTACCAGGTTGGTTGCTTGATGTGCATATGCATTCATTTCTAGTTTCTCAACAAAACAGAAAAATATGTTAGTTGAGGAACCAATGTTCTGATGAATTTATAAAATCCGATTGGTTGTATTTTCTAAAATTTCTAATCATTGTTGATTTTTGAATAGATGGAAAACTTATCACAATTCTTAGCACCGATGGCGAGGCAATAAGAATAATTATATATCCCCGGGAGTGAGACAATTCTTTCCTTTCCTGAATATCCCAACTCCAAGTTGGCTGCTCGGTCCACTAATGCCCCTAGCTTAGATAGCTTCCTGTACTCTTAACCCAATTTTGAGTTCTGCAACTCTTAATAACCAGTACTTGGAGGGAATTTACAATCTCTGTGTATGTTTATTCCTTTCCCCATGTATTACAATATGTGTGAATTTATTCTTTTCATCATTACAATCTCAAAAAAGCAAGTGCAGAGTCGTTGTCACGTCCCAAGGAGCGGAAGGAATACAGATAATTCTTTATCAAGGTTTCCTTGTACAAAGGTGGACTTTCTTCTGATAACAATTCCTTTATGGGGCCATAAAGCTTGTTAGATGGTTGATAAAATGTGGTGAATAGGCATGCTACTGATATTCTTGGGCCTGCCCGCTTAGCCAAAACTCTATGCTCAACGCTTCTGAACTTGTTGTTGGAGATTAGCTGCATTGAAACAGTAAATAAAATTATATTCCTTGATAAACTAAAAACTGCCTTTGATTGTCATGAAAGAAGTGGGAAATAACAAAGTTGTTCATAACATAAATTGGTTAGAACAATCCTTTTTCTTAGTCTGCATGAAAGTGGAAGCAGATCAGATAGGATTAAGACAGTGTGTAAGTTCTGGGTCTTAGTATTTCTATACTTGTATACATATACCTGTAAGAGGTCGCCGATATTAACTATGAGTGCTCCTTCCAGTGGAGGGATATCAATCCAGTGATCTTCATGAAGAACTTGGAGGCCTCCAATTTGATCTTGTAAAAGGATTGTAAGGAAGTCAGGATCACAGTGTTTGGCATGCCCTATAGTCCGGTCAGGTTCAGGGCAAGCTGGGTAGTAGTGACAAACAAAGACATGCCCTTCCATGCACCCCATATCTGTGAGGTGAGAAGGATTGAGACCAAGGGCCTCGGACAGCAACCCAAAAAGCATTTGGCCTAAGCTCTGAACATCCTCTGAGTACTTTATCAATATTTCTCTGCATTTCAAGCTCATGAGTTTGATTCAATCAATGGTAAGATTGCTAAGATCTCAAGAGTATGTCTATAGTCTACCTGCAGGCAACTGGGTACTCTTGGGGAGGTGGAGGATTTGGAGCCATGGCACAATACAAAGTGTCCCTCCAGTTTGCAGCTTTTGACACGTACAGATCATAATTGCTGATAAATCTCACTTTCTTCTCGTTCTCACGTGAGTAAAATTTCATCTTCACCTCTTTCGGTTGCTCATGGAATCTATGAACACCTGCAATGACCTTGTTCATGACATCTTGTGGGATGCCATGGTTTATAACCTGGAAGAATCCCCATTTCTCTGATGCATATCTGATCTTTTCAACAATTTCTGCATGTGCAGCAGGATCTCTTAGATCTATGATGGGAACCTGAAAACTATCATGATCATCCAACTTTGCAGACAGTATATCTTCAGGCGGCATGAAAAAGATTCGAGGAATTGTAACTACACCAGCATCAACAAGTCCCTTAACACCGGCTTTTGTGTCATCAAAGGCCTTCAGCTCTTTTGCTCTATCATAATCGTGTTCTTCTGTAGGTAAAACTTTCTGCAGGTCAGTGTCAATATCCATTTCTGCCGGTGGTTTATGCAGAACTTCTTCCGAAGCCAAAGAAGCCTTGGTCAACCAATAACAATGGTCTGGCTTGACAGAAGAAGCCAACAACTAACATATATGTATGCAAAAGAGCATTCAGACAACAAAGCAAGCAATCATATTAATATTCACCAATTCAGCTGGATGGGGTAAGAAATTAGCTGTTTATTTGTCAAAGTTGCTTACAAAGAACTAAAAACAGATAAAGTTTCTCACCAGCTGGAACAACTAATTCTAAATATTTAAGAATTTTTTATTTTCCACGTGCTTATTAAAATATATTATATCATCTCATCAAGATGGCACATTATTTTGTTTTTTTATCAATTGTTCGGGATAGCTCCTTTCACAATGTGAAACTTATGTTTTTAGAAGACTTTCAAAATAGATGGAAAGATTGAACTCGTGTGAAGAGTCTAAATTCTAAACAGCCCCAGATGTCATATGAAAACATGTAGAATGTAAGTTTTACTGCATTCCTTTTCTTGATGGACAAGGGCAGAGTTTGCCACTAATGCCTGGCAAAGAAGATGCAATATCGAATGCAAGTTATGTTTGTGTTCTAAACTGATTGCAAAATTTCTCTGGTTTCTTCTTTTGATCATGAATTAAACCAGGTCTGATCAAGCCCTCGGCTAACCTTCAATCGTTTGCTGGATTTGGCAACAGAAGATAATATCTCACCTTTTTTTTTTTCCCTAAATCCAAAGAGATAATGTTGACTAAACTGACCAATGTGAAGTTATGATCACTGCTCTAATTTTCCAAATTCAGCGGGCATAACCATATTTGTTTAGCCATGATGATAACTGGTTAACAGTGGAATATCATTGTCTAATTGTAACTCTACCAGGGTAATCAGGTGACCAGTATTCTTAACAAAAACAAATCCAGTACCACGCCATTGAAGCAAAAAGGAAAAGTTGCTGCCACTGACCTCATTAGGTGCAAAAAGAAGCAAAACTTTTTAAGATAACCTCCTGAAAAACTGACAGAACTTCACGGCTATAAATGAGATTGAAAGCAGACCTGGGCTTTTCAATTGGTGAAAGTTACTATACATTGGCTAAAAGTTTCGATATCTGTCATCAACAGCAACCGGTGAGTTCCTGTGATTTCTATATTTTATGGTCAAATTCCAGCATCTCGATCTCTTTTACCAGTTTTCTTCAAATATCAATGTATTCCAATCAAAATATCAAAGAAAACTTTGGGGTTTGACATTCTGTTAACCTAATTAAAAACCTGCAGACAAAAATCAAAATGCTGAAGGTTCTGTTCAAATTCAAACATTGTATATGTAAGACCCTAATCTCGCATGGAGATGTTATAGGCATCTGCTGTAATATATATATATATATTGAAACTTAAACTCATATTTATGAGATATTTTTTATAAAAAAAATACAAGAGTTTTGAATCAAAACAGACAACACTTCCTATATAAACTAAAGAATTGGCAGCAGCAGCAATGAAGTACTTGTAATTACTGTTCTGTACTTCCTACATAACTAAAGCAATTTTTTCAATAAAAAAACCTAAAGAGAAATAGAACTTTATTCTTTATCATTCATTCCCTTTTGCCATATGCTTAACCAGAATCCATCATGGTTTAAATAGCAAAAGAATATGCTAAACCAAAACACATAAGACAAAAAAAAAAAAAAAACAATAAAAAAAATTCACTTGCAACAAACTGAAAGGGCCATTCCTTTGAAAGGTACAACTTTTCACCATAAAATCTCAATTGACCGAATGTTTCACCATAACTAATCAATAAAAACTTAAACCTTTGCATCTCCAGCAACAGATTAACAAAAGAATTCATTGGTGATTCTAAAAGCTACATATTAGGAAACGAGTATTAAAAATGTAATCATCCACCATTAAACCTCAAGAAAAACAATGGGTATTTATCAAAAGGCCAAAGTTTTGAAGTGGGATGATACTTATGACATTGCACAGCTTTTGAGCTCACAGGATTTTCGATAAAAATCACGTGCAATACTTCGATGCGTGCTATATGAACATAAAAATCAAGCAAAAAAATTCAGGTTAAGTAGAAAAAGGTTGTTGCTTTGAGTTAAATTTGGGGCTTGGCGACGCGAGATAATTGGGGTTTTAGGTTAAATTATACAGGGAAAAGTGTGGGAGATTTTTAACGTTTTGGTTGAGATTTTAGTTTTTTGCCAATCCTGGGCTCTAGCAGTGTCTCGTGGGCTGAAAAGAAAGCCCATAGTTCGTGGCAATATGGGCTTGTCTCAGACAAGTGTTGGACAGTATCTTCAAGCTTTGGAGTTCCCTTCAGAAACAAACGCAAAGAGCAAACAAACAAGCAAAATGTTAGAAAACTGAAGTTTCATTAAAAAAAAAAAAAAAAAGATATTTTGTGAAGATAAAAGAACGTTAGTTGAAGATGAAGTAAAGTATTCACTCAAGACTGCAAAAGGAAGTGACGAAAGGCTAGACGCCATGGACCTGACAATAGCTGCAACAAAGCAGCCTACACTTTCTCCTTCCCTCTTAGCTTTAACAAAAAGCGGAACGCTTCAATACCGGCGGCAAATCCCATTTCAGCTTCACATCCTCCCTGAACAACCCACCCTTGAACAAACCAGGCAAATCCATGCTCTTATGGTCAAAACCCACTTCAACCAAACCAAGTTTAGCCCTTCTGCACAATTAAATTTCCTTATTACATCTTACACTAAAAACAGCCAACCCCACAATGCACTTGACATCTATGCTTATTTGAGAAGAACGGACTATGAAGTTGATAACTTTATGGTACCTGCTGTCCTGAAAGCTTGCAGTATTGTTTCAATGACCCAGTTGGGTAAAGAAATACATGGTTTTGCAGTGAAGAATGGATTGATTCAAGATGTTTTTGTAAGTAATGCTTTGATACAAATGTATAGTGAATGTGAGAGTGTGGTGTCAGCCAGGTTATTATTTGATAATATGGATGTAAGAGATGTTGTTTCTTGGAGTACAATGATTAGAAGCTATGTTAGAGGTAAATTTCATGGGGAAGCATTGGGGATTATCAGAAAGATGCAAATTTCACAAATAAGACCTAGTGAGGTTGCCATGATTAGTATGATTAATTTATTTTCAGAGCTCAAGGACATTGAACTGGGAAAAGCAATGCATGCTTATGTTACAAGGAATCTTGAGAAAATGAGTGTTCATTTAACTACTGCTTTCATTGATATGTATGCCAAAAGTGGAAATTTAGGTTCTGCAAGACTGCTTTTCAATGGATTGAACCAGAAAAGTATTGTTTCATGGACTGCTATGATAGCTGGATATATTCATTGCAATAAATTAGAAGAGGGAGTGAATCTTTTTGCTAGAATGTTTAAAGAAAGGATAAAACCAAATGAGATTACTTTGCTGAGCTTAGTTGTAGAATGTGGCTTTGTGGAGGTTTTAGAACTGGGAAAACAACTACATGCTTATATTTTGAGAAATAGGATTAGTGTGTCTTTGGCTCTTGCTACTGCTTTGGTTGATATGTACGGGAAATGTGGGGAGATAAGGAAAGCTAAGGCAGTTTTTGACACGGTTAAGAATGGAGATGTTATCTTCTGGAGTGCTATGATTGCAGCTTATGCACAAGCTCATTGCATTGATCAGGCTTTCGATCTTTTTGTCAAGATGAAGGACAGTGGAGTGAGACCTAACCAAGTAACAATGGCTACCATCCTTTTACTCTGTGCAGAAGTTGGAGCCCTTGATATGGGCAAATGGGTTCATACTTTCATAGACAGGCAAGTTGTTGAAACGGATAAGATATTAAAAACCGCACTATTGGAAATGTATGCCAAATGTGGAGACATTGATGGGGCTTGGAGACTGTTTAGGGAATTTAAAGATCAAGATATTGTCATGTGGAATACAATGATGGCAGGATTTGGAATGCACGGTTGTGGTAAGGAGGCTTTGGGGCTATTCTCCGAAATGGAAAGAGTGGGTGCTAAACCTAATGATATCACATTTATTGGTCTTCTTCATGCTTGTAGCCATGCAGGATTGGTGGAAGAAGGAAAGCTAATGTTTGAGAAAATGGTTAATGAAATTGGCTTGGTTCCAAAGATTGAACACTACGGTTGTATGGTGGATCTTCTTGGTCGAGCAGGACTGCTTGATGAGGCCTATGAGATTATCAAAAGCATGCCAATAAGGGCAAACACCATCATATGGAGTGCTCTTCTTGCTGCATGCAAGATTCACAAGAATACCGTATTAGGGGAAATGGCGGCAAGGCAACTTGTTTACCTGGAACCTCAAAACTGTGGTTACAATGTTTCAATGTCAAATATATATGCAGTGGCAAATAGGTGGAATGATGTTGCAAGGGTGCGAAAAGCAATGAAGAAAAAGGGAATGAAGAAGGAACCAGGGCTCAGCTCTATCGAAGTAAATGGATATGTTCATGAGTTCATAACGGGAGATAAGTCACACCCACAAATTGGAAAGATAAATGATATGGTATCTGAGATGGGAAAAAAGTTGGAGGAGGCAGGGTACATGGCAGACACCTCTGCTGTCCTACAAAATATAGATGAGGAAGAGAAAGAAACTGCCCTCAACTATCACAGTGAAAAATTGGCAATGGCTTTTGGCCTCATTAGTTCAGCTCCAGGTACCCCAATTCGGATTGTGAAAAATCTCCGAGTTTGCAACGATTGTCACGCTGCAACTAAGCTGCTGTCTAAAATCTATCAGAGGGTAATAATAGTACGCGATCGGAAGCGCTTTCACCACTTCAGAGAAGGAACCTGTTCCTGTGGAGATTACTGGTAGAAACCAGTTGACTGTGCTTGATCCAAGAACATAGTGAAAATGTGTACAGTTTAAGAAAAAAAGAGAACAAATATCCATATCCACATCCATATGAATTTTATCCTTTAAAAATGTTTGACACCTAAAACATATTACATTCAGATTAAGCGAAGATCAATCAACAGTTTCAATTTGTTTTCTGGGTAAGAGTTAAGATCGGTAATGCTTCTGCTATGGACAACACGAAAGAAAGCGCGTTAACCAAGCCACTGCTGACGATGACGATCCCCACTAGCTCCAACAGAATGCCGACTGCTGATTTTCTCAGTAGAATACTTTTGCTGAAGCCATTCAAAAGCATTCACATCAAGTTCCCCAGTAACTGATTTCCCTTGCTTCCTACGTATTTGCTGCTCCCGAACAAAAGCCCATAGTTTTTTAATGGCATCCCTTTGTCGAGATGTAAACCTTGCTACATTGTCAAATGCATGCTTTACCAAGATGTCTAAAACTGTCTGGCACCTAAGAAGAATTACACATGCAATCAATCTCCTAAAACAAAAATCAACATAAGCAACTAAAAGCAGAGCTTCCTTTTCTTTCAAATAGCAGCAGAAAACTAACACTTACCATGGAGTTTTATAACTTCGAACAGCAATCTCTAAACAAGTAATTAACGCTTCTCTCTGTGACTTGAGAAATCTTTTAGTCGCTTCCTCATCCTCCTTGCTCTTGGAAGCCACGTAGAGATGACAACGGATCAAGTTGGTAGGGATAGATTTTTGTTCGTATCGAATCCGATATGATTTTATATCCATAAAATCTGATTCGAGGATTTTTTTTTATGTCCAAATCTAATTTGAACTGATATTATATAAACCATACCTGATTAATCGAAAATTAATAAAATATTATTTTTTATATAAATATAAAATTATATAAATATAAATATATATAAATAAAAATTAAATAATTAATGAAAAAATAATTTATATATATATATCGGGTCGGATTTACTTAAAATTCAACTCTAATATTTTTTTATGATTATCTTATCTTATTCGACTCAAAATTAAATTTAAAAAAAAAAAATTAATCTTATAAAATTGAATCGAATCGAATCCCGTCAGAGACGGATTAGGTTGCTAATCCTAAAGCCACATCTTTATTTCCTTTTCTATCATCTTTTTTCCCAGATCCAGGAATCAGAGCATCGAGTCCAAAAGGATCAGACACATCCTTGTTATTTTCTGCAGCTGGAGCAACTACAGCTTGTTTCTTGTCATTGTCAGCATTACCGATTTCAGTCTCATCTTTCAGGGTAGCAGCTTCATCTATGTCATCATCCTGAGTTGCAAATGGAAGACCAGATATAGCATCTTTTAATTTACTAGCTGTTTTAGAAAACTATAAGAATGAACACATAAACACACTGTCAGCAACAAATTTTGTACGACCAAGAAAAGGGAATCAGTTGAAACAGTATTGTCACAAAACATTTTAGTCAAGCAAACAACCTTCACTAAGTAAAATTCAGCCATATTAACAAGAAAATCTATGCTCACTGTAACGTTTAAAAATACACTACAACACCACTAAAACTATTGCAAAATCCCCACTTTTCATATTTCCAAACACACACACATACATAAACGAACATTAGACTACATATAATTGTCTCTGCATTGCATGTCGCAAGGAGTACTCACGTTTGTTACCACAATGTACACAGAAGATCGAATAACTCATTGACTGACAATACTGTGGCTACAAAACACCTACTAAAACTAAAAGTAAAGTACATTATACATACCACAAAGCTTTCATCAGTTAATAAGTCATTTGCCATCACAGCCCTAAATGTCGATACTGTCAGTTGGTTCTTCTGCTTCTTATTTAGGCACTGCAAGGAAACAGAATAAAAGATAATTCTCAAGGGACAAAAGCCAATTTATATTTGTAAGAAAAACTAAATTCATACTTCAACTACATCTTGTGCTGCTGAGAACAATGAATGATAATCTCCTCCCACTGAAAGATCAGTACAAGAAGTTGTTGATAACATTGCAGCCTCTAGTATAGCATAAAAGTGTTCACTAGTTCCTGCCTTCACACTTCCAGCCTGTATCAGCTGTATGGCAAGCTTTGAAGCCTTAGCAAACTTGGTGGGGTTCTTGATATGCGATGCAACCTCTGCATTGCCTCGATAACTTGTGTCTCTGAGGCATCTGTGGTCGTCTTAAATCTCAACTGCTTTTCTGGCGGGGCAACTGGGAAGTACAATGCATAACTAATCAGCTAATTGCAGAAAGATTTTAGCCAAAATAAGAAAAAGTAGAATAATACAATAAGAGAATTATAAATAACAAACAAAAAACTAATAGCACATAAGTACTTTCCCTTAAGAGTTCTATTATGCCAAAAATGAATTTCCATTTCCACTCAGCTGGATGGGGTAAGTTATTGGCTGTTTCTTTGTCAAAGTTGCTTAGAAAGAACTAAAAACAGACGACAACTAACAACATATGTATGCAAAGGAGCATTCAGACAACAAAGCAAGCAATCATAGTAATATTCACCAATTCAGCTGGATGGGGCAAGAAATTGGCGGCTTATTTGTCAACGTTGCTTACAAAGAACTAAAAACAGGACAAAGTTTCTCACCAGCTGGAACAACTAATTCTAATTATTTAAGAATATTGTATTTTCCACGTGCTTATTAAAGTATATTATATCATCTCATCAAGATGGCATATTATTTTGTTTTCTATCAATTGTTTGGATAGCTCCTTTCACACTGTGAAACATATGTTTTCAGAAGACTTTGAAAAAACAGATGGAAAGATTGAACTTCTGTGAGGAGTCTAAATTCTGAACAGCCCCAGATGTAATATGAAAACATGTAGAAGGTAAGCTTTACTGTATTCCTTTTCTTCATGGACAAGGGCAGAGTTTGCCATTAATGCCTGGTAATGCCTTGCAAAGAAGATGCAGCATCGAATGCAAGTTATGTTGGTGTTTTAAACTGATTGTAAAATTTCTCTGGTTTCTTCTTTTGATCATGAACCAAACCAGGTCTGATCAAGCCCTCGGCCAACCTTCAATAGATTGCTGGATTAGGCAACAGAAGATAATATCTCACCTTTTTTTTCTTCAATATACAGCGGTAACGTTGACTAAACTGACCAAATGTGAAGTGATGATGACTGCTCTACATTTCCAAATTCAGAGGGCATAACCATATTCGTTTAGCCATGATGATAACTGGTTAACAGTGGAATATCCTTGTCTAATTGTTACTCTACCAGGGTAATCAGGTCACCAATATTTTTAACAAAAACAAATATGGTAACACGCCATTGAAGCAAAAAGGAAAAGTTGCTGCCACTGACCTCGTTAGGTGCAAAAAGAAGCAAAACTTTTTAAGATGACAACGTCCTGAAAAACTAACAGAACTTCACAGCTATAAATGATATTGAAAGCAGACCCAGGCTTTTCAATTGGTGAAAGTTACTATACATTGGCTAAAAGTTCAGTTTTCTGTCTTCAGTGGCAACTGGTGAGTTCTTGTGATTTCTATTTTTTATGGTCAAATTCCAGCTCTCGATCTCTTTTACCAATTTTCTGCAAATATCAATGTACGCACATTCTCTTGCAAACTCTCTATTACACATAAAAATATGTTAGTATATGAACAGACACTTATAATTTTGTTTTTAAAAAAAAAATCGTATTGACTTTATTATCTACAATGCTGAAAATCATGGTCGATATTTGATTAAAATCTCATCATTATGGATTAATTAGAAGGACATCGATGGTGGGGGAGTGAGTGGGACTATTCTCGCCTTCCTTGAGTTATAGCTTCGGGTTGGTAGCTTACTCCATATATGCCCCTTAGCTAAGTATAGCTGGAGTGTGATTGAGATGTTAACTTATGTAGAAAATTATTTCTTGAACAGAAGCTGGACAGTGAAAATGCAAGGATTGCAGATTACTTCGATTTCATTGCTGTTACTAGCACAGGAGGCCTTGTTACAGCCATGCTTACCTCTCCAAATGAAAACATTCGACCTTTTTTTGCTGCAAAAGATATCGAGAGGTATTTATCTTCAAGAGAGTGCATACATCTTTCCTTAAGAATCAGAACAGCCTCAACAACTAGTTGCAATTTAAATTCCTAAATTATTTCTTCCGAAATTTTGAGAATAATAAAAGCTTGGGGGAAATTATGGATTTGATATGTATCTCTACCCCTTCAGGTATAGCTTGAACTATAACAAAATGGGTTTTTAAATCAGTTAGGAACAAATACTCGGACCCAGTGTACCATTCTGCAGAGGCTTTTATCAAATGGATAGAAAGAGCAGCGTTGCATCCCAAAAACTGATGAAGTGAACCGATGGAATTTTATTCGATCGAATATTAGTTTCAAGAAAAGATTAGTTCAGATTCGAAACCAGATTTCAAAAATTTATAATATTATATATTATTCAAAAAATCAAATTAAATTCAATTCGATCTTAATCATTATCACCCTTACAAAATAGGATGGTTTCTATTTGCACAAAATGATAAAAATGCTGTGAGACTCTAACCAATGTGTTAGGTCAGACCAAAATGATCAAGTTCTAAAAGGCAAACAATAAACTGTTAAAGTCAGACCAAAAGAATAATAAAAGGAATAGTTTAAGATGTCACAATACATCTAATTAAATTATTCTATAAAGTTTGAGTTCCATTCAACTTTGAGTTAGCAAAGGCATCCGCATATTCATTCGTCTTTCATTAAATATAAAAAATTTGTCGAAATTTTTGTATTATTATTTTTTTTTTTTGGAAAAAATTTAGAAGTAGAAGAGATTATTTTATCTTTAAGTGAATATAAACCGACAATCCAATTGAGTTTCATTAAATTTTCACTTATGAATTTTTCAGATTTACAAATTGTCTATTAACAAGGGAATGCAGGAGGATTCAAACTTGGATGCCCAACATTCGTCCTTTACCACTTCTATCAACCGACATTAAATTAAAGTTTTTCAAATGCAATATGTGTTTCTTAATATTATGGGGGTGATTTGATCAAGTCATAGCATACAAAGAATCACTTTTAATAATCAGTGAATGAGTATTAGTCCATGAGAAAGTCACATACAAAAAACACACTTATATCAGTCTAACCTCATTCGAATCAGTTATCCCCACAAATTTAGAGATTTTCATCTTAACAACTCCGAATCGGTTTCTAACCACTCCATCTATTCTCGTAGAACTCGATTTTCCAACGGTAAAACCATCCAGATTGAATTTGAGTGAGTCAAGCTCAGGTTTCTGGCTTGGAGTTAGATGAAATAGTAAGGATCAATGAGTTGAAGTTTGGATAGAAATCCCTGATTTGACTTGCACTACTATCTTTCTGTATCAAACCAAAAAAAACCTACATAACCATTTTTTATTTCGAAAAACACTTGATTATCAAATATACAGAGCTATAAATTGGGGTGAGCCAGCCGGGCTTTCCATATTTCAAGGACTAAAAAGCATATTGGCTATAAGTTCAAGTTTCTTTCAAATTTTTTTTTTAAAAAAAAAAGAGTTCATCTTTTTTCATAAATGGCAGCTGGTGAGTTTCCATGGTTTTTGTATTTTCTTTCTGTCAAATTCCAGCATCTCTCATTTACCAATTTGGGTAATTAATTTATGCATTATATATTGCATGCATTTCCGTGCTTATATATGCTTTCTTTTTTATTTTGAAACAAATTCGATTTCAATTTTTATTAGAAGAATGCATATATAGAATCAAATATTCGAACTTTTTTCGTATTAGTTTTATTCCACGTGCCATGCGAGTGATTATTAACCAAATTATAATTATAATATAATATAATATAATATAATAATTTTGATATTTTATAATAATAAAATTGAAATAATTATAATTATACTAAATTAAATGAAAAATGTAAATTTAAGTTTTAAAAAATAAATATAACAAAAAAATTAAAATTAAAATTCTAATAAAAAATAAATATTTAATGTTTTTTGTTTTGAATCTTTTTAGAAGTTTTCTTTTAAGTCTTTTAGTGTTAAGTCACCATCTTCATTCTTTTTTTATATATATTTTTCTTCTTTTTTTTTAAAATTTTTTCGATTATAAAAGATTGTCTACTATCACAATCAAATAGGATTTTGTACTTTCCTTCTTCTTTATTTTATGTTTTTTTAGAGCTTTTTAAAGCTTTTTTGGTGGTGGATTTTTATCTTCAATTTTATAAATTTTTTAGGCAATTGATCATTGCCAAACTCATTCAAACTATTACATTTCATCTATTTTTCATTGAAAATTTAAATTTGTTATTTTGATTTGAAACCAAATTCTTATAAAGTTTTTGTTACTTGAAATAAAGTAAATATATAATTTTTTTCATTACTAACTTCTATTTTTAACATGTACTTATTTATGTAATATAAATCATTTTGTAATTTCATTTTATAGTAAAAAATGCATACTTACATGAATTTTACTAATTAAAAATATTAATTTGTAAACCTATTCTAAAAAAAGGATATGAAGTAATAAAAAAACTATTAGTATATCAATGTAATAATTAATCATGTTTATTTATGTATTTATATGGGATATTGACTAAAACTACTTTTAGTATCGAATATTGATTTCTTAAAAAGTAATTAAATATACATAACTTATATGTTATACTAAGAGTTTAAAACAAACTTTAGTTAAAGGTATATCTTATCCTAATCAAATAGTTTTTTATGTTGTTCTTTAAATATTCAAATACTTTTTTCAATTAACTTTGGTTCAATATTATTATTGTTTGTTAAATAATGAAATATCATAATTTGAAAATTAATAAGATATGATCTATTTTAGACAAATATCAGAAGATATATCTTAAAGGTAAACTATGTTTTAAATCTTAGACTTTAAAATTGATAGTAAATATATTTTTAATATTTGAACTCTTTTTTAATTAAAATGGAGTAATTTCGATGAACACTTAATTATAAATCAAGTATAAGTCATACAAAAAATTCATTATTTAAACGATATTATTAGAAAATTTAAATTTATAGAATTCATACTATTATTAATATTATTAGATCATATACTTTAATTTAAAATATTATGTACCTGAGAAAATAACTAATAAGTAATTTTTCTATGGTGTTTTTCAATAAATTTAAACTCATTATTTTTCTCTTTCATTTTAAAAATATCTTTGAAGACAAATTTTTTGTATAATTGCTATCAACGTTATAAATGATACCATAAAACACAACAATTTATTTTAGTAAAGATATAGCATTAATCTAGTTACTATTAACATATTATCAAATAGACAATCAATGACATGCAAATATAGATAAAGTTATTGCAAATTTTCACTTCAAAATTTGATTTTTTTTAATAAAAATATGTTGTTATAGTAATTGGTACATGAATATTGTTTTAATTATTTATATATGTGTATAATATCCATTAATATTGTAACTCAATACCTTAGTATTAAATGGCAATTAATAACATTTTTAAATGAATTAAATATGTTAGACATATTAAAAAAATATAGCTCTATATCAATATTTAACCCAAAAAAAAAAAACTAAGTTAGTAATGATTTATTACTATATGTTATCGATGATTTGTTGCTAAGTTATATCACTAATTTATTATCAAAATATGAATAATTTACTATTAAGTTATCCAGACTTTACTATTAAGTTAAAACTGATTTATTAATAAGTTATCATTGATTTATTATTATCACTGATTTACAACTAAATTATAAGTGATTTAGCATTTAATTATCAATAAACTATGACTAAGTTAACTCTGATTTATTATTATTATTGATTTATTACTAAGTTTTTACTTCATTCTTGCTAGTAACTGGAGTTCAATCCCTAAAAACTTTAAATATAAAAAAATTTATCATCGATTGACAATTAAATTATTACTAATTTATTACTATGTTATCAGTGATTTATTATTATATTATTAATGATTTATTATTAAGTTATAAATAATTTACTACTAAGTTATTGATGATTTAGTATTAAGTTATTAATAATTTATTATAAAGTTGTAACTAATTTATTATAAAGTTATCGATGATTTACTACAAAATTGTCATTGATATATAATTAAGTTATAAGTGACTTATTATTACGTTATTAGTGATTTACTATTATATTATTATGCATTTACTAATTACCATTGATTTATTACGAAGTTTTCAATAGTTAGCTATTAAGTTATCAATTATTTACTATTAAATTATCATTGAATTACTACAAAGTTATTTATGATATACTATTAATTTTATCAATTAATTACAATATATGGGATAATTTTCTTTTTATAAAATATAACATTATTGTTTCGTTCAAATTTAGAATTTTTTTACTAAATTTTTTTAACAAAAAAGTTCATGGTAGATTTTTCATAATCCTTTTCTCTTTCTAGTAACCAAGGTTCAATTATTAATAACTTTAAGTATAAAAAAAAATGTTATCACTAATTAACAAATAAGTTACGACTCACTTACTACTACCTTATCACTAATTTACTACTAAATTATCATGATTTATCATTAAGTTATAAATAATTTATTACTAAGTTATTGATAATTTATTATTAAGTTATTAATAATTTATTATAATGTTATTATTGATTTATTATAAAGTTATTGATGATTTACTATAAAGTTATTAATAATTAACTAATTTATAACTAAATTATCATTAATTTATAAATAAATTATCAATGAATTACAACTAAATTATCAATGTTTTACTATTACATTATTAGTGATTTACTATTAAGTTATCAATAATTTACAACTATGCTGTTATGCATTTACTACTTTGCCATCATTGATTTACTATTGAGTTTTAGTAATTAGTTATTAAATTATCATTGATTTATCGTTAAGTTATTTATGATTTACTACTAAATTTATAAGTTAATTACTATTAAACTAAAATAAATTTACTATTATGCTATCATTAATTTAGTACTAAATTTTCATTGATTTACTATTAAATTATCAATGATTAACTATTAAGTTATCTTTTTTTATGAAGTTATTATTAATTTACAACTATGTTATTATGCATTTACAATTATGTTATAATTGATTTATTATTAAGTTATTATGCTTTGACTATTATATTGTTGCTAATTTACTACTAAATTATAATTGATATACTATTAAGTTATAGATCTTATTTACTATACTAAATTATTATTGATTAACTATTAATTTACTAATGATTACTATTAAGTTATATTGATTTACTTTTAATTTTTAATTGTTAATTATTAGTTAGTTATAAATTCTTTACTATTAAATTATCATTAATTTATTACTAAACTATTTATGATTTATTACTAAATTTGTCAATTAATTACTACTCCCTTTATTTGTCCCAATTAAATTATCATAGTTGAATTTTTTTGGTTAAATTTTTCTAACTGTGACATCTATTATTTTAAATATTTTAATAAATTAAATTTTACAAAATATATATTTAGAAACTACTTCCTATAAAGTTTTTAAAATATTTTTTCATATTTTTATCAATAATAAATAAAAAAATAAATAGGTGATTAAAATTGAAAAAAAATTGACCAAAAAAATTAAAATGTGACAATTTCATTGGGATGGAAGGAGTATTAAATTGAACCTTATTTACTATTAAATTATCATTAATTTACTATTAAGTTATCATTGATTTATTACTAAGTTATCAATAATTAACTACTAAGTTATCATTTATTTTTTATTAAGTTATCCTTAATTTACTAATATGTGTTATACATTAACAATTACGTATAAATGATTTACTATTAAGTTATTTATTATTTCTTACTATGTTATTATGTATTTATTATTATGTTATCATACACTATTTTATCAATTATTTATTACTAAATTATTATTTACTTACTATTAAGTTATTATTATTTTACTATTAAGTTATTCATAATTTACTATACAGTTGTCATTAATTTAGTATAAAGTTATTATTGATTTTGTCTAAATTATCATTAATTTATAACAAAATTATCAATTATTTGCTACTATATTATTATACATTTACTACTAAGTTATAATTGATTTACCATTAAATCTTCTATAATTAATTTAATTGTGTAAATCATATTAATATGTGTAATATATTATAAACACTAAATTATTCATTTGTAGAAAAATTATTTTAAGTCTTTTAGCTGTATTGCTTGCATTAACTAGGACATGAATAACTTAACCAAAGAAAAACTATTTTAATAAGAAAAAAAATGAAAAGTAGATAATATTTTAATTTACTAAAATATATTAAATAAAAATAAATAGAGAGAATTTAATAAATTACCACATTTTAGATATAATATAGATATATATTAAATATTTTCTTAATTATAGAATGTCCTATTCAAGGTAGGCTATAAAATCTAAAGTATGTATATATTTGTGAGTATTCTAAATATTTAGCTAAAATTTAAATAAATTTTTTTATAGTAAAGTTGGCTAAATTCCAAGTGGAGCACTTTTACACATTAAGAGAAAAAAAAATTAAAGGTCATGTTATCATTTGCCATCCAACACCTTTATTTTTTTTAATCATTTTCATATATATTATGATACATTGACCTATTGAGTAATAAAAAAATTAATTTAATAATTTTACGATCTATATGAAATATTAATTTATTCATTTATTTTATTTATATATATATAATTTAACATTATCAATTGAATTAATTTTTTATTTTAATTGTATGATTATATAAATAAACATATTTTACTTCACATCCTCATACTTCAAATTTTTAATTATGCAACTAATGAGTTTAATTGTAAGTCTCTCTTTCTTTATGAATTAAAGAACTTGTTGGACATACATGATTGGCATGCAATGTATTATTAATAAGAATGTATCAAATTAAAAAATCACTTTTAATATTATTTACAATTCATACTTTTATATGTATATATCATAGATGATACATGTATTTATCTATAATAAATACACTCATAAGTACAAATAATTATTAAATAGATGCTTTCATGATAAGAGTACAAATTAATAATCATACACTTAAAGAATATAAACAAATAACAGAAAATAAACTGCAACATTATTGATTCAAAGAATATAATAATTTGTTATAAAATTAATAAAGCTTTGATCATTCAACAAAACGCACACAATTAATCATGTGATTAAAATATTTTTCACTATCAAAATACAAAAATATTCTAAAGCATTCTTAATTGAAAAAAAATAAATTTATATTAATCAAGGAAAAACTATAAAATATATTTGTAGTAGAGTTTTTAAATTTCACAATTGAAATTAGTAACGTAACACATATACCTTTTAAGCTTCAGAGTATATTAAAAAAAGCTAATTGAAAAAATAAGTGAGTGATATTTAAAAAAAAAAAACCTAATTGAAAAAGTAAGTGAGTGATGTGTTAATTTTTTAACCCACTTGTGGAATTAAAAAAAAAATAACTCAACTAATATTATATCAAATAATTTCTCTTATTCAAGATTAATGTTTCTTAATAATATTGACTATGGTTTTATTAAAACATCTTAAGTACAAAATATTTTAAATTAAAAATAAAAAATAAGGATTGATTGAAAATAACTTGGATGTAATATAGAATCAATCTATGGAAGGCAAAATAAAATCTAAATCTATAGAAGACAAAATAAAATCTAAGTTTAGTAACAATTCACATAGATAAGAGATTATATTCATAAAGTAAAAATTTATTTAGGCATTGTAACGTTAAAACGTGATTACATAAAGTAATTAGAAATATTATAGTAAAATAAATCAATCATTGCAATCATTAAACATATCAATGTATATTTATCATAAAAAATTAAAAAAATCAAACATACAAACTTACCACAATACATGTATTACTCTTTCTCAATAATTTTTTGATAATTTAATTAATAATTTTGTATGAACTTTAATTTTAATTGATCTAAATTAAATAAATAAATAATATAAATATATTTAAGGACTCATGATATGTATTATTAAAGAAGATAAAGAGTAAATTAGGTTGTATCTTGAAAAAAAAAATTATATGTTTTACTAAGGATAAAATTAATTGTTTTTGGGACATAAACATTATGATATAATAATTTAGACTAAAATAATGACTAATTGAGCAACAAAGGAAAGATGTCTATGCTTTGTTTAATATCAGGGACTCATAGTATGCTATAACCCATAGGATGAGAAATGTGTTTTATATAAATTTAATTGAATTATTGCTTATGATATTGAACAGAAAAAAGAGTAAATTTGGGTTAATTTTTGACAATATATCCACCATATCTCACAAATAAATTTTTAATGTAGTTTAATTTGATATAAATTTTATTCATAAATTTTTAATTGATTTAAATTTAAATAACTAACAAATAAAAAGCTTTATATTTAATGGCAACTAATCTTTATTAAATAAATAAATAAATGCTAGAACTTTAAAGGTAAATTTGTTATTTTTTAAAATTCATAAGGGTATTTATGCTATTAATTTTTAACACTTTTAGATTAATTTAAATAATTAAATAATAAAAGCTATATTTAATGAAAAATAATCTTTAATACATAAATAAAAAATGCTAGAAATTTAAAGGTAAATTTGTTATTTTTTAAAATTTGTAAGGATATTTATGTCGCTCAAGGTAAATTTGTTATTTTTTAAAATTTATAAGGGTATTTATGCTATTAATTTTTAACACTTTTGGATTAATTTAAATAATTAAATAATAAAAGCTATATTTAATGAAAAATAATCTTTAATACATAAATAAAAAATACTAGAAATTTAAAGGTAAATTTGTTATTTTTTTAAACTTGTAAGGATATTTATATAGTTCATTTTTAATAGTTATAGAGTTCATACTTTTATATATATAATCTTATATATAGATGTTATTTATTTAGTAGAGAGGCCAACACCATTATAATTTTAGACTTTCGAATTAATATTTCTATATATATTATCTATAAGTAAGCCTGAATTCATGATTGATATTATTTGACAAAATCTCGTAATGGATTGATTAGAAGGAAAGATCGCTACAATTCTCAGCGTCGATGGTGGTGGAGTGAGAGGCATTATCCCTGCAACAATTCTGGCCTTCCTTGAATCCTATCTCCAGGTTGGTTGTGCGGGTGGGACGTTGAACTCATGTTCATTACTTGCTAACCGGTAATGAACCAAATATTGCAGTGTGATTGAGTTAATCGTAACTTTCTTCTTTTGGTTTGTTTTTTGTTCATTAACAGAAGCTGGATGGAGACAATGCAAGGATAGCAGATTACTTTGATTTCATTGCCTGGACTAGCACAGGAGGCCTCGTTACGTCCATGCTCACCTCCCCAGATCCAGATGATGGTTCATCTGAATCTAATCGACCTTTCAGTACAGAAAAGATCATCAAATTTGATCAAGAACAGTCTCCCAAAATATTCCTCAAAAAAAGCAACAATTAGAAGCCTCAGGACTTCAAAACAAAATGTGGCTTGCTAAAGCTTGGAGAAATTAGTGTTCTATAAATTTCTGATAGAATATAATATATATTGTCATCTTCTTGATCAGACACACTGTTTTGGAACCCGCAGTGAAAGAGTTGGTTGATTCAGTGGTTCTGAACGAGGAATGTGTAGTGAAACGTTCAACTCTTCCAATGCCCGACTGGGTGACTCGGATAATAGACCAAACGAAAGTTATCATTAAAACCCTTTTTGCCCCAGATATGATGGCGACAAGTTGGAGAAAGCGATCAAAGAAAAGGTTGGAGATAGAAAGCTTTGTCAGACTCTAACCAATGTGATAATCCCTTCTTTCAACATCAAGCTTCTCCAACCAACAGTTTTTTCCACTATGAAGGTTTGTTGATTTTGGCTTTTGCTCAATACTAAAACTGTTGGGATTCAAGAAAAATTTTTTGTTCCCATGAATCGTTTGATCAGGCGACGCGTGATGATTTAGAGGATGCTAAACTGCTAGATGTTTGCATGAGCACTTCCGCAGCACCATATTTCCTGCCTCTTCGTAAGTTTGAAATCAACGCATTAGACCGCACCAGAAAATTCTACATGGTCGATGGTGGTGTTGCCGCCAACAATCCTGTATGGTATTTTCCGAAACACTGGTTTTAATTACATTTTTTTCCCATCTAACATCTTGATTCTCATTTTGCTGATTTTGACAAATTTTTATCAGACTTTGCTGGCAATATCAGAGGCTGCCAAGGAGATGTCTGCACATGGAAAAACTCAATGCATGAGAGATATTGATTGCAGTAAACTTCTTGTTCTTTCCCTTGGAACCGGATCATCAAATTGGAATAACAAGATTGATCAGGTCTATGAAAACTGGGGACCCCTCGATTGGGTGGTTGGGAAGAATTGTATCCCCATCATTGATGTTCTTCTTACTGCAGTGGATAATATGGTTGACATATTTGTCTGCTTTCTTTCAAGGCACTAGTTTCGGGAAAAATTATCTATGAATTCAGGTATTCCCTTCTGTATATTGATTTTTTTTTCATTCTTCACTCCTGCTCTTGCATCCAATCCAAAGACAACTATCCTTTCAAATAGACTTCAATTCAGAATTTCATTTCCTTCTTTTTGCTAATCGAATAGTTACATATTCGATGGTAACCCAATATTTTATGATATTTCTCACAACCAAAACGGTTAATGTCGCTTTACATTGAACCAGACTGATAGCTTGAAAGGTTCTGAAATCACCATGGACAACTCGAACAAAAAACACCTTACACAGCTTGAGAAGACCGGCACTGACCTCCTGGAGAAGCCTGTTTCTGCTGTGGACTTGGCAAGTGGTTTACTTAAACCAATTAAAGATGCAGGCATAAATAAAGATGCACTCAAGAAGTAAGACTAAGATTCTATGAAAGGTTGCCTTTGTATTTGCATGCTACCTCATAATCCATCATGGTTTTAATCAAAATGCTCTTGATTGGAATTGAGCAGCTTTGGTGATCGATTGTCAGCTGAAAGCAAGCGTCGCCAAGGTAAAAGCGCCAACTAGTACCAGTGAGGCCGCAAGATCCATCCTAGAGACCATAATTTCTCTAGCTAGAGCCTAGAGATGCAAGGTCCACTTTCATATCGTTGTTTAAATTCCCTTTTGTTTGTGTGCTTATAAGGCCACGGAACTATACTCGAACTTAGGAGGCAGTCCAGGTCAAGGATCTATAGCCCATGCATAAGAGTCCATCGTTTATGTTATGTACTTCTGTTATCAAGTAAAATAAATGTATCATAGTATTGGAAATACAACTGTAATCCAAGTGTAAAAGGCAAACAAATGTATCAGAAATGAAATTGAACAGTTCCTCTCCCATCCAAAAGTGTATAATCTGATCATTTCAAAACAAAAATGTATAATCTGATCAAACATGACACTGAAGCAGTTTTTCCTACCGGAAAGTACACAATCAGTGACAAAAAGTGGATAGAGGCATAGAGCCCAAATTGCCGTAGAGAATCATCAAAGTCATATATTGCTCTGGCTTATCATAATTTGAAAAATTCTGACATAGTAATGCTGCATTAAAACGGATTACTTACAGATAAGAGGAATTATTATAGCATCCTTGCCATCTAATCCAAACAAATAGATTAGAATACATCAGTTAAAATTTCAGTTCTCTTTTAGCTGACCAGAGTCTTCGATCACGACTGGTTGCAAAGTCCTCCCACTATCAGTGCCTGCTTGTTCCATCTCCTTGACAACGCTATAACCATCCACTACTTTACCAAAGACAACGTGCTTTCCATCAAGCCATGGAGTCTTCTCGGTGCATATAAAGAATTGAGAACCATTGGTGTTTGGTCCAGCATTTGCCATTGACAAACAACCAGATCCAGTATGTTTGAGCTTGAAGTTCTCATCTGCAAATTTCATGCCATAGATTGATTCTCCACCAGTGCCATTCCCCCTTGTGAAATCTCCACCTTGACACATGAAGCTTGGGATGATTCGGTGAAATGTTGAGCCTTTATAGTGCAATGGCTTCCCAGACATTCCAACACCTTTCTCCCCAGTGCAGAGGGCACGGAAATTTTCAGCAGTTTTTGGTACAACATCAGCAAATAGCTCCATTACAATTCGACCAGCTTTCGCTTTTCCAATCAAAATATCAAAGAAAACTTTGGGGTTCGACATTCTGTTAACCTACAGACAAAAATCAAAATGCTGAGGGTTCTGTTCAAATTCAAACATTGTTTATGTAACACCCCAATCTCGCATGGAGATTCTATGGGCATTTGCTGAAGTACAAATGTTGAGACGTAAACTTCTATGAGAGGCGCCTTTTTGAAAAAAAAATGTGAATTTTGAATCAAAGCAGACCTCACAAGTTGGGTGAAGGTATCTATCGTACTCAACCAAAAGAACTAGCAGCAGCAGCAATGAAATACTTGTAATTACTGTTCTAGCAAAATTTTCAAAACCTACAGAGAAGTTGAACGTTATTTTTTTTACCATTCCTTCCAGTTTGCCATATGTTTAACCAGAACCCATCATGATTTAAATAGAGAAAGAATGTGCTAAACTTAAACACATAAAAAAAAAATCAAACAAAACATGTGCATCAAACTGAAAAAGCCACAACGTTTCACCATAAAATCTCAATTGACCAGATGTTTCACCATAACTTATCAATAAAAACTTAAACCTTTGCATCTCCAGTAACAGATTAACAAAAGAAAATGTAATCATCCACCATTAAACTTCAAGAAAAATAATGGGTATTTATTAAAAGGCCAAATTTTTGAAGGGGGGTGATACTTATGATATTGCACAGTTTTGAGCTCACAGGATTTCAATAAAAATCACCTGCAAGCCTTCGATGTGTGCTATATGAACATAAAAATCGAGCAAAAAAACTAAGGTTGAGTAGAAAAAGGTTGTACCTTCGAGTGAAATTTGAGGCTGGAGACGCTAGGAAATGAAGATCGAAGAAACTGGGGTTTTAGGTGACATTATATAGGGAAGAGTGTGGGAGATTGTTAGGGTTTTAGTTGAGATTTTAGTTTTTTGCCAATCCTTGGCCCTTGTGTATCTCGTGGGCTGAAAGCAAGCCCAAAGTTCTGTGGCTATATGGGCTTGGCAAAGTGTTGCACAGTATCTTCAAGTTTTAGAGTTCCGTACAGAAGCAAATGGCAAAGAGCAAACAAACAAGATGTCAGAAAACTGAAGTTTCATTAGATAAAAGAACAGATATTTTGTGTAGATAACGAACGTTTGGTTGGCGATGAAGTAAAGTATTCACTTCAGACTCCAAAAGGATGTGACGAAAGCCTAAAAGCCATGGACCTGACAATAGCTACAACAAAGCAGCCTACTTTCTCCTGGCCTCTTAGCTTCCACAAAGACCGGAACGCTTCAATACCAGCAGCAAAGCCCATTTCAGATTCATTTCGTCCCTGAACAAACCAGGCAAGTCCATGCTCTTATGGTCAAAACCCACTTCAACCAAACCAAGTTTAGCCCTTTGGCACAATTAAATTTCCTTATTACATCTTACACTAAAAACAGCCAACCCCACAATGCACTTGACATCTATGCTTATTAGAGAAGAATGGACTATGAAGTTGACAACTTCATGGTGCCTGCAGTCCTGAAAGCTTGCAGTATTTTTTCAATGACCCAGTTGGGCAAAGAAATACATGGTTTTGCAGTGAATAATGAATTGATTCAAGATGTTTTTGTAAGTAATGCTTTGATACAAATGTATAGTGAATGTGAGAGTGTGGTGTCAGCCAGATTATTATTTGATAATATGGATGAGAGAGATGTTGTTTCTTGGAGTACAATGATTAGAAGCTATGTTAGAGGTAAATTGTATGGGGAAGCATTGGAGATTATAAGAAAGATGCAAATTTTACAAATAAGACCTAGTGAGATTGCCATGATTAGTATGATTAATTTATTTGCAGAGCTCAAGGGCATTGAAATGGGAAAAGCAATGCATGCTTATTTTGCAAGGAATCTTGAGAAAATGAGTGTTCATTTAACTACTGCTTTCATTGATATGTATGCCAAAAGTGGAAATTTAGGTTCTGCAAGACTGCTTTTCAATGGATTGAACCAGAAAAGTATTATTTCATGGACTGCTATGATAGCTGGATACATTCATTGCAATAAATTAGAAGATGGAGTGAATCTTTTTGCTAGAATGATTAAAGAAAGGATAAAACCAAATGAGATTACTTTGCTGAGCTTAGTTGTAGAATGTAGTTTTGTGGAGGCTTTAGAACTGGGAAAACAACTACATGCTTATATTTTGAGAAATAGGATCTGTGTGTCTTTGGCTCTTGCTACTGCTTTGGTTGATATGTACGGGAAATGTGGGGAGATAAGGAAAGCCAAGGCAGTTTTTGACACAATTAAGAACGGAGATGTTGTCATCTGCAGTGCTATGATTGCGGCTTATGCACAAGCTCATTGCATTGATCAGGCTTTCGATCTTTTTGTCAAGATGAGGGACAGTGGAGTGAGACCTAACCAAGTAATAATGGCTATTCTGTCAGGAATAATGAATTAAATTTTATAAGATATTTATTTAGAATTTGTTAGATATTATTTGATGGATTTATTGAATAAAAATTTTAAAATGAAAAAATTTTTAATAGATAAATTTAACTTGCATAACAAAAATTTTAAAAGGAGAAGAATTCTTAATAGTTAAGTTTGTATGATTATAAATAGATGAAATCTCTTTCAGATTAAGTATGAAAAAAATATGTAAGAGAGTTGTAGGGTTTTATAAGTAGACACCTCATAAGATTATTAAATATTTACATCTTATGAGTATGTATATTTGTTTGTGAGGAGATTGAGAGGGTCCACGTAGATATGATATATGGGTGCATATGGGTATGCGTTTAGTTGTGTTTAAGGGGTGCACATGGGTATATGTTTGTTTAGGTTAAAAATATTCTATAAGATTAGAAGAGATTGAAAAAGTCTATGAGTATTGATTATTGAGTGGTAAATATATTTTGATGTATGTTTGTAATTTTCTACAATTAGTGGATCATGTTTTTCATTTATAAACGTAAATCAATTTAATCAAATTACATTAAATTATTATCTTTTATGTATTTAATTCATTATTTGATTTCACTTTCACTTATGTGATTGAATCGAGTTCTTTTGGCCTAACAACTTTTACTGTGTGCAGAGGTTGGAGCCCTTGATCTGGGCAAATGGGTTCATACTTTCATAGTCGGGCAAGTTGTTGAAACGGATAAGATATTAAAAACCGCACTATTGGAAATGTATGCCAAGAGTGGTGACATTGATGGGGCTTGGAAACTGTTTAGGGAATCTAAAGATCAAGATATTGGCATGTGGAACACAATGATGGCAGGATTTGGGATGCATGGTTGTGGTAAGGAGGCTTTGGAGCTATTCTCCGAAATGGAAAGAGTGGGTGCTAGGCCTAATGATATCACATTTATGCTTGTAGCCAGGCAGGATTGGTGGAAGAAGGACAGTTAATTTTTGAGAAAATGGTTCAGGAAATTGGCTTGGTTCCAAAGATTGAACACCACGGGTGTATGGTGGATCTTCTTGGTCGAGCAAGAATGCTTGATGAGGCCTATGAGATTATCAAAAGCATGCCAACAAGGGCAAACACCATTATATGGAGTGCTCTTCTTGATGCTTGCAGGCTTCACAAGAATACTGTATTAGGGGAAATGGCTGCAAGGCAACTTGTTTACCTGGAATCTCAAAACTGTGGTTAAAATGTTTCAATGTCAAATATATATGCAGTGGCAAATAGGTGAAATGATGTTGCAGGGGTGCGAAAAGCAATGAAGAAAAAGGGAATGAAGAAGGAACCAGGGCTCAGCTCTATCGAAGTAAATGGATATGTTCATGAGTTCGTAACGGGAGATAAGGCACAACTGCATGTTGAAAAGATAATGATATGGTATCTGAGATAGGGAAGAAGTTGAAGGAGGCAGGGTACATGGCAGACACCTCTGCTGTCCAAAAAAATATAGATGAGGAAGAGAAAGAAACTGCCCTCAACTATCACAGTGAGAAGTTGGCAATGGCTTTGGGCCTCATTAGCACAGCTCCAGGCACCCCAATTCGGATTGTGAAAAATCTCCGAGTTTGCAACGATTGTCACTCTGCAACTAAGCTGCTGTTAAAATCTATCAGAAAGTAATAATAGTACGGGATCGTAAGCGCTTTCACCACTTCAGAGAAGGAACCTGTTCCTGTGGAGATTACCGGTAGGAACCAATTGGCTGTGCTTGACCCAAGAATATGGTGAAAATGTGTACAGTTTAAAGAAAAAAAGGAGAATAAATATCCATATCTATATGAATTGTATCGTTTAAAAATGTTTTGACACTTAAAACATATTATATTCAGATTAACAGAAGATCAATCAACAATTTCAATTTGTTTTCTGGGTAAGAGTTAAGATCGGTAATGCTTCTGCTCTGGACAACACGAAAGAAGGGCATTAACCAAGCCACTGCTGACAACGACGATCCCCACTAGCTCCAACAGAATGCCTAATACTAATTTTCTCAGTAGAATACTTTTGCTGAAGCCATTCAAAAGCATTCACATCAAGTTTCCCAGTAACTGATTTCCCTTGCTTCCTACGTATTTGCTGCTCCCGAACAGAAGCCCATAGCTTTTCAATGGCAGCCCTTTGTTGAGATGTAAACCTTGCTACATTTTCAAATGCATGCTTTACCAAGATATCTATAACTGTCTGGCACCTAAGAAGAATTAAACATGCAATTAATCTCCTAAAACAAAAATCAACATAAGCAACTAAAAGCAGAGTTTCCTTTTCTTTCAAATAGCAGCAGAAAACAACTAATGCTTACCATGGTGTTTTATAACGTTGAGCAGCAATCTCTAAACAAGTAATTAAGGCTTCTCTCTGTGACTTGAGAAATCTCTTAGTCTCTTCCTCATCCTCCTTACTCTTGGAAGCCACATCTTTCTTTACTTTTCTATCATCTTTTTTCCCAGATCTAGGAATCAGAGCATCGAGTCCAAAAGGATCAGATGCATCCTTGTTATTTTCTTCAGCTGGAGCAACTATAGCTTGTTTCTTGTCATTTTCATCATTGCCAATTTCAGTCTCACCTTTCAGGGTAGCAGCTTCATCCATGTCATCATCCTCGGTCGCAAATGGAAGACTAGATATAGCATCTTTTAATTTACTAGCAGTTTTAGAAAACTATAAGAGCGAACACATAAACACACTGTCAGTAACAAATTTTGTACGACCAAGAAAAGGGAATCAATTGATATAGTAGTGTCAAAAAACATTTTAGTCAACCAAACAACCTTCACTAAAGCCACATTTACGAGAAAATCTATGTTTCACCGTATCAATAAAATTACACCACAACACCACTAAAACTATTGCAAAATTCCTGCTTTTCATATCTCCGAACACACACACACACAAACAAACATTAGACTGCATATAATTGTCTCTGCATTGCATGTCACAAGGAATACTCACATTTGTTACCACGATGTACACAGAAGATCAAATAACTCATGACTGACAATACTGTGGCAACAAAGCACAAATTAAAACTAAAAGTAAAGTACATACCACAAAGCTGTCATCAGTTAATAAGTCATTTGCCATCACCGCCCTGAATGTCCATACTGTCAGTTGGTTCTTCTGCTTCTTGTTTAAGCACTGCAAGGAAACAGAATATAAGACAATTCTCAAGGGACAAAAGCCAACATATATTTGTAAGAAAAACTAAAATCATACTTCAGCTGCATCTTGTGCTGCTGAGAACAGCGAATGATAATCTCCTCGCACTGAAGGATCAGTACAAGAAGTTGTTGATGACATTGCAGCCTCTAGTATAGCAAAAAAGTGTTCACTAGTTCCTGCCTTCACACTTCCAGCCTGTATCAACTGTATGGCAAGCTTTGAAGCCTTAGCAAACTTGGTGGGGTTCTTGATATGTGATGCAATCTTCTGCATTGCCTCGATAACTTGTGTCTCTGAGGCATCTGTGGTCATCTTAAATCTCAACCGCTTTTCTATTGCAGCAGCTGGGAAGCACAATGCATAACTAATCAGCTAATTACAGAAAGATTTTAGCCAAAATAAGAAAAAGTAGAATAACACAATAAGAGAATTATAAATAACAAACAAATAACTAATAGCACACAAGTACTTTCGCTTGAGAGTTCTATTATGCCAAAAATGAATTTTCATTTCCAAGGTCTCATATAATTAAAATAATATGACACAAAACCCCACTTTCTTCGTTCTCCTGCCCCCTTTCCCCCTCTCCCATGATTGAAATAAAACTATCTAATGTACTATTGATCATTCAATCGGAAAACTAAAACACTAGCTAAAATTACCAGATCATAACGAGTAAATACCATATACATAAGACAGCATATATCGATGTTGTACTTGGAATGAATATAACTAGAATCTTAAGTCATTAAACGTGGTCAAATCAATCTGCCAAGTCTTATATTTCTTCTTCCTTTTCAAGTTCTATTTTTACAAACACCTGAAGACAAGAAACCAAAATTTTCACCTCTGTTCTCCACCTAGTCTCTCTCATAAACCAAAGAATAAAATGCTCAGGCAAGTGCATATCCATAAAACCCTAAGGTCATACTCAATTATCATTCTCAAAGCACTTTCTTCCAAAATGCCAAACATATTAACCTCATACATGAGAACAAAAATACTTTCAGTATTCAAGCCTCATTAATCCCTAACTCATAATTAAAATTACCACAGAAAAGGAAAAAAAAAAAAGAAACTTGAACTGAATTCTTTGCAAAATCCCAAAATTACCATCTAAAAACACATTCTTAGCATCCAAAAAGCGAAACCCATTTCAATTTCTACTTCATAGTAGTAAATAAAATTGCAACACCCAGAATTAAAAATCAAATAAAAATATAAATTTACCATTCCAGAAAAAGAAAAGCAAAAATAAGAATTGCATAATTCACCTTCAGGGTTAGGTTCTGCAGGCTTAGGTCTCTTAAGAGCACTTTTAAGAACTGGGTTTAGAGAAGCTTCCTTGCTATTGTTGCTACTACTAGTCTTCAAAGAAGAAAAAAGTTGATCTCTGCCTTGTTGTCCTTCTTCTTCGTGTTTTTCTTGTTTTTCTTCTGCTTGCTGTTGATGAGAAGGAGGAGGTAATCCTTCAAATAAATTGTCACCCATTTTTCCTCAAACAATCTCCAAAATTTTTTTTTTCTTTTTCTGTTTGCGGTATGGCTTATTAAATTCAGAACTCGAAAGATTTTTCTTTTGAATTCTATAGAAAATATGCAGTGGAAAGTTTTTTCTTTTCTTCTTCCTCTCTCTCTCTCTTTCTCTTTTCTTTTATTTATTTATTTTTTTTAGAATAAAAGACTATTTCTATATATTTTTTTGGTGTTGGACACTGAAAAATAAAAATGAAAATCTAATTAGAAAAATACATAGAGATTTTGGGTTTTATGGGCTTTGGGTTGTGATTTCGAATTGGGCCATACTCTGGCATTTCCACACTCTTTATTAATGCTTCATCGTGAACTAATCATAGTCATACTAAGTATTTTTTTAGTATTTCATATATAATTATTATAATATAATTAATTAATTATAATTTAAAATTATATAAAATTTATAAAAATTTTATGTAAAATTCATATTTATAAATAATATACCTTTAAATAATTTTTTAGGGTGATTGAACAATTATAATATTATAATAAAAAAATTATAGATGATATATTTCTTTTACATTGCAGAAAAAATATGCTTCTTTTTTTATACTATAAAAATATTCTCATTAGGCTCCAAATGGAACCTAAATATAAATAAATTTTATTATGGTCGTAATTAATTTTTTTAATTAATGAATCTTAAAATATTATTCATGATTATATGTTAAATTTAATAAATGAATAAAAATAAAAAAAATTTATGAAATTTTCGTTAAATATTCTATTTGCTTACATCCCTATAAGTAAGAAAAGAGAAACTAAGCTTGAAAGATGCATTGTTTCTTCAAATAATTTAGAACTTAGCATCATCTAAAAAAAAAAAAATTGGAATTTTCTTTTCTCTCGTGCCAAAAATTCCACATATTGAACCTATTTAATACAAAATATGTAGGCTTACTCCTGAAAATTGTCACATATTATAATTATATATATATATATCTAAAATTATCAAAGATTAAATTATGATTACAAAATTTTTAAAAAAATCAACATTTTCCTAACAGATCATAACTTCTAAATTCTGAATTCTAAATCAGGGGTATGCCGTACGATTTGAAGCACAGAGATAGAACCCTTGTTGATTAAACTTTGAATGTTAATGAGAGCTTTACTGGTCAACGAAGTCTAATTTTTTTAGTTTAGCAGATTACTTAAAGAAATAGTAGTTCCTAGTGAAGGTTCAACTACTCAGCCTCTTAGTGGCTTAACTTGTGATGTGAACACTATATTTATAAATCAAACTCCAACCATTTCTTAATTAATAATTATAACATCATACTTTGACCATTCTCTACAAGGAACTTGATGAAAAAAATAATAATAATCAGTTAATTAATTAGAAGAGAATTAGATAAAGCTTTGAGTAATCCATGTACCGGCTACATTATTAAATATTTATTGAAGTTAAATTAGATTTTTTTTAATATAAAAGAGATCACATTCTAGAGAGATAGAAGAAAATATTGTTGGTATTGATTTTTAAATCGTAAATCTGATAATACACATAAAAATAAATGTATGAACTAATAAAATTAAATTTTAAATTCAAAGTAAAATACGTATATTTATGCCATTCGAAAATTTTGACTATTTCAATACTAATGAATAAAGAATGTTACATTTTAGTGGAAGTGGGTACTTAAAATACTGAAATGGGAATTATAATTGTCAATGTTTTAGATGAAAGACTCAGCCAATATATAATAGGGTAGTGTTTTTGCCCTATGTGGAGCTTTAATCTTAATTATATATATGGAGTTGCAATAATCTCAGTCCTTAATTAAGAGGACATTCTAATGGTTAAATTTGGAAATGTCATCTTAGAAATTTCATTCTTGTATTCTTGAGTAAATAAGGAATTGCTAAATATTTATGAGAACACCCTTTATCAATTGAAATAGCTCCTTATAAAGATCGAATTCTCGTTGAGAAAGAAAGGATATTTTTTTCTTTATCAACTAAATAAACTCGATCTGATTTTCATGTTGTTACAATTATAATGAAAATGTAAATTATAGCAATATAAGCACAGCTTTTGCAATTCAAAAACTTGTCAAATATGCTAGTTTAGTGTACTAATCTCTACTTTTGTGTATAATTTCTACATCTGCTGCTACTGAATAATTAAGTTGAAGACTTGATGAAGTTCATTTAATTAATTGCTTGATTATTTCATAAAAAGATGTCATCAATAACATAGAAGACAAAATCCAATGAATACAATATATATATATATATATATATATATATACACACATATACATACACACACACATATGATATCATTTCCAACATGCAATGGCAGTGGCAATGGAAATGCCATTGAAATATTACATTTATCTTTTGCATCAGCTACACAATGTCGCGACAAGAGAAAGAAGTAAGACGTGCACCCCACTTTCTCATCCGCACCTGAATGACCCCAAAATTTCCCCATCTCTTCCTCCATTGAATTAATTTCTTCTCATTAATTTGCTAACCAGAAAAAAAAAAAAAGAGAAATCAGAGAAATTTGTATAGAAAATACAAAGAATCCACAGCTCCCTAAGACCTTGACACAGCCAAAACCAAGGCAAAAACACCCTTTAAATAAGATAAAAGGAATACAACAAATTCTTGGAAATAGAAAAGAAAATTTTCTATACATCTCTCTAAGAAAACAATATCAATCTCCAGTTTTTTTTATTTTTTATTCATTTGCTGGACCTCTCTCTTAGCCCTTCGCCCTTTTCAATTCTTTAGTTTTGATCAGTTTCAATTTCACTTCTTTCCACTAGCTTTTTTCTCTCTCTCAGCTATCTTTTCTAGAGAGTTGAAATTTTCTTTGCTTCCATCTTTCTCTTGTTATTCCACCTTTGATCGTCCTTCATCAAGATCATCAGGCAAAACAAGATCCAACCCAGTTTTGTACTGCTTTGTCATCTTCTTTTGTTATAGTTCAAAAACTTCAAAGTCATGGCTAATCGATGGTGGGCAGGGCAAATAGGACTACAAGGAATGGAAACATCAGCTACTTCATCATCTCCAATGAAGAAACCAGATCTGGGTATATCCATGACAAACAATGGAGAAACTGGAAGTGGAGGAACTGGAGAAGAAGAAGAAAAAGAGCACAGCGATGAGGCTAGAGAAGGAGCTATCGAAGTCTCCACTCGTCGTCCTAGAGGTCGTCCATCAGGCTCCAAAAACAAGCCCAAACCACCTATTTTCGTCACCAGAGATAGCCCTAATGCCCTAAGAAGTCACGTTATGGAAATATCAAACGGTTCTGATGTAGCTGAAACCCTAGCTCAGTTTGCTAGAAGAAGGCAAAGGGGAGTTTGTGTTCTTAGTGGAAGTGGAACTGTCACCAACGTGACACTCAGGCAACCTTCAGCTCCTGGTGCAGTCATGGCTCTTCATGGCAGGTTTGAGATTTTGTCTTTAACTGGTGCTTTTTTGCCTGGACCATCTCCTCCAGGGTCAACCGGGTTAACAATATACCTAGCTGCTGGGCAAGGGCAGGTGGTTGGTGGTAGTGTTGCAGGGTCACTGGTTGCATCAGGGCCTGTTATGGTAATAGCAGCAACTTTTTCTAATGCTACTTATGAGAGGTTGCCTTTGGAGGAGGAAGAAGAGGGAGCTGGTGGGGCTCAAGGGCAACTTGGTGGTAGTAGTGGTGGAGGAGGGAGTGGCGGGTCGCCATCGGGGATTGGCAGTGCAAGTGGAGGGCATCAGCAAGGTGGGATAGGTGTTGGTGGTGGTGATGGTTCAGGATTCCCAGTATATAGTAATTTGCCACCAAATTTGGTTCCTAATGGTGGACAGTTGAACCACGAGGCATATGCTTGGGCACACGGTGGAAGGCCACCATATCACTAAAGAGGAAAAGAGAAAGAAAAATAGAAAATGCTTGTGAGAGGAAAGGGATTATTCATCAGGTATTTACTTTCTAATTCAGTTGTTCTAATGAGAGAGATATTATATATTAAAGAAAGAAACTCTAGGCCATTAATATTTTGTAAAAGCAAACCAGATATGCATGCTTTCATGACTTACATTTGCTGAATAAAATGTTTAGTTTCTTACCCTTCGTTTCTCTTTGTTCTTCCTTTTTTTCTATCCCAATTTTTTCAGCTGATGATGTTAGTGCAAGTTGGGGAAAAATGTTTGCTAAATCCAAAGATAGAAAAATAAGAATCACCCCTGGGTTATATCAAAAACTGGGTAGATATTGTTATCATCCTTCTTTTCCATTTTACTAAGAAACTTCCATGATTAATGGTTTCATCTAGTTTTCCTCCAATGACAAAAATGAAAATCGCTTAATTTTGTAGCTGATTCTTCTGCAAGTTCTAATTTCTGCCAATTACCAACAGATTGTCTTTGTAATTGCTTTCTTTTTCACTGCAATTCACTATCTTTCATGATCTTCATCTTCTTCCAACGTTTTTGTCATAATTGTTTAATTTAATTAACATTCCGCTAGAAAATGTAAAAGGTTAAATAATTTGTTTATTAAGCTATAATTATTGAAAATTTTCAATTAAATTATATACATATTTCACACTTTTTTTTTTTTTGCATCATATGGCTTGAATTCCAATTTTTTACTACTGTACAATTGCAGAAAAAGAGGGAAATCAGTGATCTCCTTTAGCTATAATGAGATTTTTTTGTATGCTTCCACCAAATTATATGTCGCTTCCATTTCCTATTTATATATCACATACAGGAGGGATGGATTCAACTTTAGGATACAAAAACTGCTCCAATAATTCTAATTAATTAGTTATATTATATATGATCTTTATATCATAATTTTCTGTTTCAAGCAAATTAAGATTTGACTGCAAAGATACTAATTAATTAATTTCTAAAGCTGTTTATGAATGTGCCATGCAATAGCAAAGTAAGTAAATAACCAGCTAGTTCATTGCTCACAAAATCAAAGGGATCAAATATCAAATTCTAATTCAACCAACAAGTTTTAAATTGATAATCAAATGTATATTTAGCATGATTGTGCATAAAATCATTGACTTGAGGTGAAAAATAAATTATTATATATCTAGAGTTTCGATTTTCAATAAAAAATTTAAATTTCAATAATATCCGTGTTTTACGGAATTATACATATATTTATTGTTTTAATCACATTGATTGATATGACTTTATTAATCTTTCTTATCTATAAGAAAATTATAAGGTATGTATAAAGAAAATTATTGTTATAATATAGCTCAACCAATTATGTTGCTAGTTGCTATTATAAGTTTTATTTTCAATTAATATTTACAAAGTTTAGAATGAAAAAGTATGAAACTTTGTGGCCCAAACTAATTAAAGATGTAAAACTCAAAGTTTAATTAAATTAATTCATGATTTCTTGTTGTTCTCTTAAGAGATAACATTCAACATATTTAGTTCAAACCCTAACACCTATAACCCCTTTTTTTATCTCTAATTTGCGACATGTTATATAAAAAAAAATAATAATTAATGACATAAGCCTCTACTTCTTCTCTTTCTTATGCACTTTTCCTCCATTTCCACTACTTTCAAAGCTCAATATTATATGAAATGCAATGAAAAGGGGTGCTTTTAATTGGAAAGTGGGTTAGCAAGAATGGTCAAGGCTTCATGGCCGATGCTATGCAAATTATTAAAAAGAGAAGAAAGCCAGAGATCAGTGGGGAAATGAAATAAAAACAAAAATATTATGAGAAGGAATGTATTTCTTCTTCTTTGCAGTCGCAGTGGCTCCGGTGAAGATAACAATAACAACAGTTTCCTTTTCTTTTTTTTTTTTTTTGCGTCCTCGAATTTTGAGCTATTTAAAAACATTTGATGCCACTCCCCCATAGAATTTTCAACGATTAAGGATTTGGGATAAATTTAAGGTTCCTGATTTCTGGTTTGGTCTGCTTCCTTTCTATTTATCTTTAAACCATTCTCAATACAGCAGTGACATTGTTGGAAATCTAACTTATTTGATTGCTTTTCTTCTATTCAGTCTGCAAATCAGCAAAAAAGAACATAAAAGGAAACGAAACTTTCTTCAGAAAATATGAAACTGCATGGTGATGATGCATTAAAATTTTACATATGCACAAGTTTAAAAGGAAAAAATCGTGGAACTTGGTATTACTGGACCAATAAAAAGGTTGATGGCGGTGGCTGCTTCTTAAGTTCCAAATGCTCATTGAGATATATTTCTGTCCTTGGTGACATGCTGCAGAGAATTCAAACCATGCAATTACAGCTTTTCTAGAGCAGCTAGGATAAAAATTACTTTTTCCAGTAATAAATTTAGGGTGCAATTCTATCATCTCAACATGAGCCAATATGTCAAGAGTAATGATAAAGTCCTCAGTAGTATATGAATGTTGAATGGTGAATGATTTCACTATGATGTGGACAACGCGAAAGATGTTAGCATAGTAATAAGATATATCTGCAACAAAATGAAATTAGAATCTTTGTTTTCTTGAAGTCAGGTTTTTGAAATTGTCCTCTAGCTATAAGAATCTTAAAGCTTTGGCGAATATAATCTAGCAAGGTACAACTAGGTTTCCACAGTCATCATCCTATTACAATTTGTTAAGCTAAAGGAAGGTGATTAACAGAACTTGGCAAAAGATCAGTATAATGTCCCTAAAAAGGCTGTTTTCTTAACACTCAAGGATTCTGTAGTTTTAGCAAACATCAAGGACCCTCCTCACATGGACTCACATGATGACAGTGTTAATGAACCTTAGTGTTTTTACCTAGTTACTTGCATATATACAACCTTCCAATGGCAAAGCAGTGATGGTAATGGAGCCCATTTCAGATTTAATTAAATCTTCTTTATTAAAATAACTTTTAACCATAGCCAAACAACAAATAGCTCCTCCTTTTCCTGCACTAGTTGTCTTTCTGAGTGTAGTTTTACCAATATTTGTAGCCCTAGCTCTCCTAAAAAGTTGAACATACAGGCTAATAAACTATAATAATTTGAAGAGGGAATATAGAAACTTGGCATTAAGGAAATGTGGACCACCCAAATAAAGCCTAAGCAGTATAATAATGAAAAGCAAAAGATAAATTTATTTAACATCGATAATGGAGAATCATGCATCAGCAATTGAAATTTGAGAGCATGTTCGCTTTCCAATTCTAAAATGCTGAATTTTTTATTAGCTGCATGTACCTGTCGTGGGGTACACATTGTCCTCCGCGAAATAGGTGCCATTTGACCTAACTTTCAAAAGGTTGCACCTCCTCTCTGGTTAGATAATATCAAATTGGTTTGAGTTTCCAATCAAAGAACACCACATTCATCCCATTGATGACATTTTCATCATCTACAAAAACAAGAGTACTTTAACGCACTCCCTTGTTTGCATTTCTGATGAACTATTTCTGATGCAATTCTTAATTATAAAACTGGTCACCAGCTGCCGACATTCATCTTATTGAAAGGGACATATAAACTAGAAAAGCAAGTTAAACTAGAGAAGATAAGAGTCTACTCAAAGAAAGAGTCAAATTGACAAAGCCCTGCCATTAGCTACAAGTTTTCTTGTTTATTCATTGTGCTAATGAATTTAACTATCTTGTTCTTTACAAATTACAGCCTCTATTTCATGCTAGTTGCTGAATAATGAACTCGGATAAGTATTACCCCACTTTGCTTAGATGTAAGTAAAGAAAATTACTAAAGTGACCATCTTTCTTGTCTGAAAAATAAACATACCTCAAAGATCATAAATTGACTGAAAAATTAATCAAGTACTTAAGATATTATCCTTAACATTCCAATTGGCAACTCAAGCTTTCTTCATAATTTTTGTTCATCTAAGTTATTTTGTACTTTAAAGTCAACACAATAGGTTTTACCAAGTAGCAGATGTGAATTGTTCTCTTTATCTTTTTCTCATTTTAACAAGTTGTTTTGGCTTTGTATCAGGATTATAGTAGTTAAATTAGTTTCAGATCTTGGGTTAATTAAATATGTAGGGAAACTACTACTAGGATATTAGAGTGTGCAAACAAGTATTTTGCATGCTAAGGCTATGTTTCTCATTTTATAATTTTCTCCAACACAATAAAAGAAAGGAAGTTAGTTGGACTACAATTTTCTGTTCCGAAAACTAAATGATGCTCATTCAATCCGTTGACTGTCAGTACAACAGACCTATAATAAATGATTCATCTACTCCCCATGTATGGAGACTAAAGATTGCTATTCAACAAAAATAGAAAATGAAACTGCAGTTAAGATTTTATCCTCAGGTTTTAATTAATGTAAAAGAAGGGGACAACTGCAGTTTTTGTAATTACCAGCATTCTCTTTCTGTTCATGACTAGATATAATTAAAATATCTTTAGTCATTAATGTTTCTCTCCAAAAGTTCTAGTTTTAATTAGGGTTACATGGAAAATCAAAATACTAATTTGATGGGACCCTATATTTGTAAGAATTCAATAATGGGATCAAATCATGTTGGGTTACATGATGTAAAGGTACTTTCAAATTTACTTTCTAGAAGATTCTTTCCATCTATGTATGATACTGTATAATCCAGATCATATATTGAATTCATTTAACTATGAAGTTGTTTTCTCCCCCAACTGTTGAGTAGTTCAGCAGGTTATCCATTATTAGATAAGATAAATGGATAATTATGCATATGGGGGATCTAATGTTACTGTTAAGACGCTTGAGAGGGTATCACATTTAATATGGAAAACTAATATTTTAATGACAGCCAAGATATATAATTAACCTGTCACAGTCCATATCTAGGAAGAAGTAGGTGGAAGCTCTTTTAATTCAGTGACCAACTATCAGTAAATGATGCCAGAAGTTTTTCTTGAGTCTTATTCTACCCCCCAGGAATTAAGCTAGCCTAATTTAATTTGCTTTTGTTAACATTATGGTTGCTTGAAAATGCCAAGATTACTACATCTTCATACTCCATTTTGTTTTACCTTTCTCCCTCTACAAGTTCATACTACATGATACTTCAGATTTGGATTTAGAACCTTAGAAAGCTAGATATGTTGCATTTAGAAGTAGCTCAAACAGAAATTATGATCTTCATTCAAATAACATTTCACTTCTGTTAGATGTACAAAGAAAAAGAAACAAACAAACAAATAACACAAAACATAAACCAATATCTTTTGCACTGGTTAACAGGTATCTTTAAAAAAATATTTTTATATTGGAACTTCTATTGAGCTGAATCAAAACAATCATATTGGGACAGTAATGCCATATAAAATCTTACCACTGTTTGCACAAATTAAAAAAAAAAAAAAAAGAAGGGGTTTCAATCTTCTGCATTCTTCAAATAACTGGGTGCATAATAACCTGGAATTGTGGAGCTCTACCTATCAAAGATTTTAAAAAAGAGGAAAAAGGAAAAACTATTAATACAATTGACCATATATTATTATCCATAAAGTATGCTGGAATAATTGAGGGACGGAGGAGGGATACCATTGATAGATATATAAAAAAAAAATGTTGGGGGCTTATGATATTGTTCCCACTGTGAGTGCAATTTACAATACACTGCAGAAATGACAAATGTAGGAGAGAGCAAAAGATGGGCTGTTGATACCAATTTCAAGGAAAAGGGTCCCACTCAAAAAAAAAAAAAAAGGATCTAGTTGACAATATGACTGTTTAAGAATTTACCTACCACATGAAGCATGAAGTGAGCATCTAAGTTCCTAGAACCCCTAAAAATCCGCCAGGATTTAGGGTTAGCCTGAACAGTGTCCAATGCTTGATGGAGTTTGCCATCTATATCTCTAAACATAGTATTTGATTGCAGTCATAGGTGTGTTTCATCTGTTTCTCTTTCAAGTTTAAACAAACATATGGAAAAGCATGCCATCAATGGTCAAAACTAGAGAAAAACGTTAAGCACACAACACAATAATGAATGTATAGGCTAGGACTATGGTAATTGTCAACTTTCTTCTTAAAAAAAAAAAAAAAATATATATATATATATATATGGGTTCTTTTTTCTGGAGGTGAAGGGGGTGTTGCGGCATTCATTTCTTGTTTTATGCATGAAACTATAAGGTCAATTTGTCACATTCTCTATATTCACGCATCTTGAGTCTTGACATGTGACTAATTTAATTGAAGTATTTAATATAAGTGGACTGCTATAAAGAAAGGGAGACAAAAGAGTCTTCATGGTTGGAAGCATTTACTATTTTCTTCATTTTCATTTTGTTTTCTGGATTAAAATATCAGCAATTTTGATCATACAGATGATTGAGTATTATAATGTGGACCTAAACAGTAAAAACATTAAATGCTGAAGAATATGATCATATGATAATGCAAGTTACTTTTTATGGTTACAGTAGAAATAACCAAAGTATGATAAAAGGAGTAAAATGGTACAGAAAGACATTACAGAAGGCTAGATACGGAGAGAAACCATGATTAAAAGACAGCATTACCACAAAGTGGCACTCTAACAACCGCATGGCCTGTTGATAGAGTGCTGGACTTTTAGTTTTAGTAGTTAGGATTCAAATCCTGACAATCTCAAGTATAAAAAAAATAAAATAAAGAGGCATACCCTGCCAATCCTGTATATAGAGGAAGGCAAAGTTTTGAGCTGTGGTTTCCACCATTTAGCAAGAAGTCTATTCACACTTACATCCTATGAATGATTCATACTCATAACAAGCTCAACATATATTCTAATGTTAATTTTCTGAAAATCAAATACCACAATTCTTCTCCCATTTTTTTCCTAGACATGAAGGAGAATTCTATGCGGTGTGCCTGCTCTGAAAAATACTTGATGGACCTCCAAAGTTAGCCAGTATTTACTAACCTAATTCTTGATGTTGTACCAGCATGGCCAGAGAATACAAGTAAATGAAAACAGTGAGGCCTTGTGGATTATTGGTCAGGCCTTGAATATAAATGATGATAAACCAAATTTAACTCTGCAATCTGCATTCACATATGCATGTATCTGCATAGCTGAAGATGATAGCATGTGTCTATGCAGTATGCTACATATGTATGGAATACATGTGTAGACTATAGAAAAGACCAATGCCCAAAAAACCAATGAAGGCCTAAACTTAGCATTGAGCCATTGACTAACCTTTCCATCTTGACAGAGATTCAAGAGGAATTATCAAGGTTCAGCTATTGGTATGACAGTGCAGATAAGTGTCCAAGGCCCTAATATTGGATTTGGCTTGACAGACAACTTGTCATATTTGACATATGAATTAATAGTATGAAACATTAGTTCTATGAGATTCTGAAGGTTCCGATAGCTCCGTCTTGTTTTCTCTATGTTATCTGATTGAATGACACCATTTTGCAGGGTCAGATATGTCCAACAGGGATTTAGGATGTCTAATGGGAAACGTGATTATGAATCTCAAATTTTTATTCATTTTTCAATGTCCTCTACATGAATTGGAGGCCGAAACGGGCTCACACAGGGATAGGCAAGGTCCATCTGCAATTTCTTTGAGCTTGTTCCAAGAATCAAAAAGGAACCTAAAACTTGTGGAGGTAAGTTAGTTTCTTGGTATTCTGATAAGAGAAAAATATGTTATCATAAGCTATATGGAAAGAACAAAGATGCGCATCTAGTCATTCACCAAAAGAAAAGAAGAAAAGAATCTTTTTGTCTCTTCAAACCATACTACCTCGAAAAGAGCTGCAGACAGATAAATTTATTTGGGCTTCCAGAATTCACCGTGTACCCATACTCTTTGCATGCTCTTCCCATTTTGGCGATCCACTGGCTTCACACAATAATATTCAATCTCGAGCTGCAAGTAAATAAATAAGTTAGCATTCAACTTCACTAGCTGTCAAAACAACCATGAACTTCCTCAGGGTTCAAACAAATATGACCAATTAGTTATAAATCTATATGTTCCGTGCTCTAGATTCTCAAGCAAGAAAGTTCCATTCTCTCTTTGGTTATGGGTCAGAGGAAAACCTCACACAAATGCACTAGAAACCATTCCAGACTGAGATCTATGCAACAAAGGTCAAACCAAGGGTGATGAAGTATATTATCTTATGCACAGGTCCAAGTTACAATAAGTACAAACTTAAAATTTTACTAATAGCTAGAATTCTGTACCTTGATGAAGCCAGCATAATGAAGAGATTTCTGACAGTATCTAGACAAAAAAAAAAGGAATGGGTGCCATCTAATCGCATGATTCCCTAAACCCAACTCTTTGGTCTGGTTCAAACTGCAGCATTGTCATATCATAGAGACCTGGATTCCATCAAACTGAACCTTTCGTAAACTGATTCTGGAAACAACCTTTTATTTTATTACTTTCTAAAAACATTAAATTTGGCTAGAAGTACAAGATCTGATGAGAAATTATGCTATATTCAAACATTTTACAGTAACTGAATGCAGTAGCATAGTTATTTGTTGATCTAATACCATAGTCCCTAAAAAAGAGCATGCCACCAGGTTTTAAGACAGAAAAACACTCTCTGACAACTCTTGGCTTTGTTTGGAGTGGTACTGCTGATAATGTGAATATCTGAAGCATTATGGAACAAAAAAAACACATCAAAATCCATATGTCATAATATTTTATATCTATTTTTCAAATAGTATAATAAGTTCAGGATTGCAGCATAAAGGACTTGTACAAAAAACTTAGGAAACTATGCAAGTAGAAGATATTAGAAATGCTAGAGAAAAGAGAACTCTAAAATCTAAGAGGCATTCCACCACCATTGCAGCCTCAGCATGACTCAATTGTGCACCAATTTAAACAACAAGAGGTGAAGTCCCAGCAATATGTGCAAAAATGCAAGCACTTAAAGGAAAAAAGATTAAGAATATATTCAACCACACATTCTTCTCAACTATGACATGCCTTGTTTTCCTGGCTAGTTTCTTGTTATGAGTTCTGTTGCCTTATCTTCTCTTTTGGAGCTTATCCTCTATCTTTCCAGCATAGTAGGCTACAATCCTCTTTTTCAGTTTTTTTCCTCTTTTACGAATAATTATGGATGCTGTATCTAATCAATGTGATAACTTTCAAGCATGGAATCTTTAAGAAATTTGTTTTCTTTATTTCCAAGAAAATAAGATTTCTATTAACGTTGACTATTAAGACATTCATGAACTAAAAGGTGCATACCAAGGTAACAAAGCCCACACCACCAATGCAACAGCTTCTTTCTTCCATTGACCATGAATCAGTTTCATGGGTTCTTTTTTCTCTAACATCTTGGAAGAAAAAAAAAATTGAGATTTCAATTCGTAATATAAGCAAAGCCAATAATTGGAAGAAGGAGCAATGTAAGAAACAGGAAAGATAGCTACCTGAAGGGCAATTTTGATCTTTGAGTGCAAAAATTTCTCTGCAATATTCACAAGCCTACCACTTTGGAAATCCGGTTGTTGCAAAATCACAATAGAACAGGCGGAAACGGTGCTCAGCTGAAGCTACATTACTAGCAGCTATAAACTCTTTAGCTCTCTCTAGGGTCTCATTGCTACAATTACAACAGTATCGAATAACTTTCTCGCAGCCACTGACTAAACATATTATCCAGCTCACTGCAATATCAATCTTCACAACAAAAATTCAAAAAAAAAAAAAAAAACAATCCCAACTTCCAAAATCCATCATGGGCTTATCCTGAATGATCGAATAAACTTTTGCAGCATACAGTTCACTTCTCACTGGATTTTAGAACAAAACCAAAGTGATCAATTTAGGCTATTTAGTTTAGCCGCTACCTAAGACACAAAGAGCTAAAATTAAGCCAATATTCATCCTTTGTGTCTATACTTATTTCAATTAACTTCATAAAACTTGAAAATCCATTCTTTCAACAATATTAGTAAACCATTAACCTTTCTTTAATAACTAAAGAAACCAATGCTGTTGTAATGCCATCATCATAACAATAATTCAGTTTCCACTAAACTAGTTAGTTGAATATAGTATAACTGCAAATTTTATTCAATGTGCACCCACCAAAAGACCAACAATTATAACAGCATAAAAACATTAAAAAAGAAGGCAATTTTGTATACGAAGGGTGGTACTCCCATTTCCACTCTCAGCCTCCAAAACCTTACAACCATCTGCACAAGAAACCAGCTCTGGAAATTCTTTCAAAAAGTACCTCCTCTCCTGTATCAGCAAAGAACGCATTTAAGCCTACACATCATAGAACCAAAAGCAACCAAATACCCATAAATAAAATGAAGAAAAGATTGGATTTTTTTTTTTTTTTGGTTATAGACAAACGTTGAAGAACTTGCCGGAAGAGTGTTGGATGTGAAAGTTTTTCCATGCTTTTATTGAAGCTTTTAAAAGTTGTTCTTCTGGTTGAGGGGAAGCTAAAGGGAGAAGATGGCAGTTAAGAACCCGTTTTCTATTTCTTGTCTGAGTGTTTCCCGGTTGAAGTCTTTGGAATGGTATTCTGAAGCTTTTGCTGCCGATACACTCATTTTGCTGTCTTCCAAAGTGTCACGTCGGATCAAAGTTTAGAATATTTATAGTTTTTATATAACCAAAAGTTGGGTTTAAATGTTTACCACCGATCCAACTTGAACCTAGGTAACGGATCGGTCTAAATTATCCGATTTTATATTTATTAAATTTAAATTTTATTCGATTTAAATTTTTTTTTATTTTTATATATTTAAATTTAACTTGATTCAATATTAGACAAGTTGTATCTATTCAATTCAATCTTAAATTAATAAATATTATTTTTTAAATATAAATATTTAAATATATAATTATATAAATATATATAAAAATATATATAAAAAATAATTTTTTATATAAATCAAATCGAATTTATTTAAAATTCAAATTTGATCCGATTTTTATTTTTTTTAATCTTATTCAATCCGATTCAACTCAAAATTTAATTTTTTTTTTAAAAATTGATCTTATAAAATCGAATCGAATCAAAATTCTTTGAAAACGAATTAAATTGTTACCCTATCTAAACCTAAAATTTTTTTTTTTCTCTCACATAGCACCAATGGGGTCCAATGTTTTTCCCCTTTCGTCTGTATCCGTTTTATCTGTCTGTCCATATGCATACATACACGAAGTGTTCTTAAATATGTAAATATATATATATATATAGTATATGAAAACCCTTTTTTTCCAACCTTAGGCAGATTTTTGTAGATTTTTGTAGTTTAAAGGTACTGTTCTTTGGAAAAATGTTACAAGTATTCTTACTGGATATTCTCATCCCATAAGTCTTTAAATAAATGTGAAGCTCCTTCGAGATAATTGGCTGATGGATTGATAGTACTTGTGTGAACAAATTTGTGGAGACTAGAGAATATGTAGCAATAGGGAAAGAATTTGTGCATCTATGGTTGATGGGTTCAATGAATGGTGGTTTTCAGCATCCCATCCCAAGACTTCGTGCTCCAAAATTGATGCTTCAGCTTGACAGCTCAGCTGGTAAAGTGCAAAGGTATACTAAAACTGAAGCATCTACCTTGTACATATTGAGGACAGCCATAAATGCCATTTTTTAGCTGTTTATCCAGTATGCTACAGTGTCGACATATGAACTCAGGGCTTGAGGACAGCATAAATGGCACAGTAGCAGCAGGAAACAAAAGTAACTACTTCGAGAATTCTCGCTTCAAATATCCGCTTCTGTTTCATGAATGAGATTCAACCATTTCTTGACTATATTAAGCCCTAGATGCCATCACAGTAGCTTAAATCACATTAACTTGCAGCAAAGGGAAAAGAAAGGCAGAAATCGAAAATGAATTATAACAGCTTGAGAAACCTTTAAAGATGTTCCTGACTCTAAAATTCCACTTAATGCAGTTAAGTTTTCAAGAAACAATTGATTTATCATCATAGCATTTTATTCTTCTGACATACTGTATCAGATAGAAAAGGAAATTGATGCTATAAATTATTCCTTACATTTTCAATATCATAAATATCACACTAAATTTAATTTTGGTATTAAATAAGTGTACAAGAAATTTTACTTCAAGTCATTCCATAAAGTTCAATGAGTAAAATGGTATACCATGGAATGACAGAATGCAAATGCTTTGTTAAAAAAACCTCTATGCTGTGACTGATTTTGAAAGTAAGCTAATTGGAAACAACTAAGGGAATGAAATAAGTAATCAATGCCAGAAAACCTTGCTGACAACCTCCTCATACCTGCAGGCTAAGAATCAAATCAGAGGTCCTGCCTACCAAAGGGTATATTATACACCACCCATTAGCCTAAGTATGAGCATCTCCTCAAATCCCTTCCCCTGCCCGCTGTAGAACTCTTTGAAGCTCATCTGCCATTCGTTGCAATAAAACAGGTTTCTGAATAACTGCATTCAATCCGATTTGTAGGCATCTATCCTGCACTTGATCCTCTGCATTCGCAGTCAAGGCTACAATCAATGGCCAATTACAGCTGCGAAACTTACGGATTCTCATTGCCACTTCAAATCCATCCATTTCTGGCATGTGAAGATCCAAAACAACGATTCTGAAAGAATTTTCAGCATGGCTGACTGCAATAAGGCATTCAAATCCAGAAGAAAAACCCATCACTTCACAACCCATCTTCTCTAGCAGCTTCTTGGTCACAGTCCTGTTTATATCATCATCATCAGCTAGTAAAACTCAAAGACCTCTGAACCTGGAGTTGGAATTTGGTTGCGCAGGGGAGTTTCCAGATGCAAATATGGTTCTTTGCATATAAGATTGGATTTGAAACCTGAGAAGAACTGTCATACTCTGTGCAATGCCCAGAGAGTTTGTGGATATCCAGATGTTACCTTGCATCATCTAAAAATACCAGATACATGTATACCATTAATACATGAAATGCAATGGTAATGCATCATACTTCTATAGAAGGGAAGAATGGTTAAAGGACAATAGGTAGAGACAGAAAAACATTTTATTTTGATTGAAGAGAAAACAAAGTCAGAACACAGCTTCAAGTGCACCAGCAGGGCTCAAAGCAAGATCCCTTTCAAAATTTCTATCAAATCTAAAATTGAAACATTGAATTATTTTCAAAGCACAATTGTTACATGCATCCTTTTCTCTTCTCTCTATATGGTGTCAATTTTGTGAAATAGCTTCAGTCCAAGGAATGTATGCTTTATCTTTTATTCACAATAAGAGTCTCAGTTTTGCCTTCCAAAAATGCTTGAATGCGAAAGATATCCACAATCATTCAGACTCCATTATATAAACATTTTCTTCTAGCTGATCTTAGAGAAAGCTTAAAGGCTTAAGCAACTGTTTTTACTTGATTTTCTGTATGCAATCCGGAATATCTATAATTACCTAAACCATATGAAGGAAGCCCAATGAAACCAGCTACTTACTGCAAATGCTCGGGGTAAACAACTCCAGGCACTTACAGTATACAATTTACAAATCAATTGCACAAATGCCATTAGTTTTGAGCAATAAAAGGCTAAAAGCAGCGTCTTACCATATTTCATACAGAAATGGTACTTTTTTCTCCACAGCCAGAAAAAGCTGAAACAGGTTTTGACAGAAAAAAGTCATGTCCAGAAATCAACACTAAAAGTTGGAGGTTAATAAAATTTGAGTAAAATAGCTGGAAATTATTTCACATGCCTTGAAAGTTTCAGCAGCGATCATCCATAGGCAACACTATAATTTATAAATAACAACAGTATTTCATTTCCATTGGATGTATAGTTACTGTAAACTCTATCATTTGAACATAGTGATCAAAACAAGTTATAGAATTGACAATAGAAAATAGAAATAGAACTGGGATTTCACCTGCACAAGCTTTTTACACATACTGAAATTCAAGCTCTCCTTAATTTCATCATTATTATGCCTCCTACCAGAAGAATGTTTGGTTGAGACTGATGCATCTCCCCCCACGAATATCAATTTCAATCTTTAAGTACAGGTAATTATCTTGTGCGCTTGATCTCCATGCATTTATTTTCTCATTCTTATCCTGGCTACCAACATCTGATAAAACCCGCAATAAAACAATTCCTCCTCCGTTATTGATGTCCAGTAGATAGCCAACCCTATGCAAAATCACTTGAAAAGCCCTTTTCTCATCACCAATCACTTGATCAGGCAAAGAACTCCGAACACCAACTTCAAACCAAAGCCTTTGTAGACAGATAAACACTTGGCAAGGCAAGAAGCTTCTTTGATCATGGAATGTAAGCTAAAAGGTCTCATATCTAGCAGGAATCTTACATTATCTTTTGCTGAAATCTCCATCACATTATTTATCAAACTCGAAAGAACACTGCTTGTTTTGACCAATGTGTCAACAACAGTCTTCTGGTTCAAGTTCGTATTTTCATCTTGAAACACTGAAAGTAAGCCCAAAATTGAGTGCATTGGTCTCCTCATACCATGACTCATCACTGTCTGAAGAGAGTTCCTTGCTTGGCTGGCCATCATTGCATTCATTCTTGCCTGCAGCAACACATGATTTTGCTGACCCAGTTTTTCTCTCATTCGCTGAGATTCTTCAAGAACTGCAGCATGGGACAGAGCTACAGCCACCTCATCAGCAACCACTTCAACAATCTCCAATTCTGGATAGCTCCAATTCCTTGAGTTCGAATTTGGAAGATCCAATACCAGAATGGCATAGCAAGTCTCCACTGATTCTGGCGTTCCTCCTTTAAAATTATAACCTTGAAGCATTGGCATCCTGATTGCTGCAACAGAACCAGCCTCATCTAATCTGCCACCACTTGCAAGCCCAAGTGCTGAGTCTGGTCTCAGGATTTTCACTCCTTCACTCTCCTTTATCTCCTTCACATCAGGATCATTCGTTGGGATAGATTGGTCAAAGCTCCTTGAAGAACTTGCTTTCAACTCACGTGTCAAATTCATCTGTGTTCCATTCTCATTTGGCATCCACACTGCATAGTTGTTTAAATCCAAAGTCTTAGAAAGTTCAACCAAAGTGTTGTACAATATGGTATGTTTATCTAGGGATTTCCTGATTTCCTGTGTTAACATTTGAACATTAGAACTGGCTTCCTCCTTCTTCATCATCCCAACCTCTTGATCTAATTCCAATACATTTTGCCTCAAGAAAAGCTCCCTCACTTTCACTTTGAGTAAGAGAGGTATCAGAGGTAAAAGTGTTATTGCAGTGGCACATGAGACAAGGGCTGTAAGGAATTTGGCAATGGTGAGGGACAGTATCAACTGGAATGAATGGGGACCATAATAAGTCCATCCGTTGAGAAGATGAGTCAATCCACAAAGTACTATAAAGGGTATAAACTGAAGGAGGACCCATTTGAAGGGGACATTTGAGAAACTAATGAAGTAAAGCAGTTCAATAGGTATGGAAAAATATGCCACAGCAATCAAGAAATCACTCACCTTCTGGCACTCTAAAATGCTATGTATACTCCATAAACCCTCATCATCACAATTACAACTTGCAAACTCATTATCAATGGCATTAACCAAGATCAAGAAAAAAGAAATCAACAAACCAAGAGCTAATGCTCTTAACATTGCTACTCAGGTAAGTTCTGGGTCAATCCATACATATAAAAAGTCAAACTTACAAACCCCTAACACAAAATTTTGTATTCAACTAACTATACTCCTATAGCTAAAAGCTTCAGTATTCATTTCCTCAAGCCACTTCCTTTGCAGAGAGAATAAAATCTCATCAGCAACAATTCAAGATCTACAAAAGTATCCAACTTCTTCTATTTAAGCAAGTAACATCCTTTTCCTAGATTTAAAGATCTAAAACACCTCTAAACTCAAAAAAAAATCAATCTTTCTATTCATTCCCTGCAATCAAATATTGGTTTTTCACACCCCTCCAAGACTTTATTATATACTAACGGATGAAAAGAACAAAGAAATTCTGAAAAAGAGATGACTTTTAATAAAACTTGGAACTTTCCTCGACTGAATATTAAGAACTTCACGGAAACCAGTATCAAGAATAAAAGGTCATCCTTTCTTTACCTATCTAACACTCGAGAGAAAAAAGAAATCAAAGAGCAAAGCTAAAAAGAACAAACCTTTGGCAGAAAAAGCACCACCAATCTCAATAAACAAAAGAAATAATAATATCTTTTTTCAACTTTCCAAGTGTGAGTAACCACTACCCATTTTTACAAATGTTGACCTTTTTCTAAAACAATCAACAAACACGCCACTTCTTTTTCAACAAGATCAACTAAAAAGCTAAATAAAAAAGATAACACAAAAAAGAAAAAAAAAAAAAAAAAAAAAAGGTCTTCTTTAGAAAAACAGTTCACAAGATTTATAGCAAAAGAGCAGAAGAGAGATTGAAGATTGTTTGAGATTGAAACATCTCGCTCTGCCTCTTCAGAATGAAACAAACGCTTGACAAAAACTGATTTGTAAACACAACCCAAAAAGTGTGGGACCCAAAGTTCTATATGAAGAGAACCTACACTGTAGGCGGACGCTGTAGAATAGATTGTTTAGTGTGTTTTAAAAATGACTTAATAAAAAATTTAAAATTTATAAATTAATAAATTTAATGTTAATATCAATGATATAAAAAATTATTTAAAATATTATTTATAATTTAAATTCGATGAATAATTATTTAATTATAAAAATTTTATCAATACTTTTTATTAAAAATATTTATTTAAAATACACTAAAATTTATAAAAAATTTTAAAAATTTTTACATACATAATTAATATGATCATATCTTTAAATTTATTAATTTTAATTTTTATTTAATTATATTTATATTTCACAAATTTCATCGAAACAAATTCAATTAAATGTTTTCCAACAGTAAACATCACTCTCCCATTCTTTCCCACATCGCACGTAAAAGTAACACCTTTATTTTTTGTTTTTTCATTACTTTTGTATAGTATTAAGTATTAAACTATTAATTTTAAAAAATTATGTACTAATTATTTATTTTTTGTATATATTTTATTAAAATAATTAGCAATTTGTTTGCCTCAAATTGTTAGTTTTTATAACTTTCAAGAAAAAAAATTGATTTTAAAGTGTATAAAATTAAATTTTTTATTTTTTATAAATTTGATGTTTTATAATTTTTAATACTAAACAGTGAAAAAAATCATGATTATAATTTTACAATATAAAAAAATAAAAAATTTATATCCAAAAAAGGATTTTCAATCGACAAATTAGCTTACACACTGATTCTTAATGGAGAATTGAAGATAATTTTTTAATAACCATTCTCACGAAACAAGAACAGTGAGAATTTTCTCATATATTTTATAGTTACAAGAAAAAGTTACGCTCATCATTCTGAACGTCTGATTTATTTTGGGTGATAAGCGACATGCATCAATAATCAATATGCTCGGTGTTTTTTTATTGTGTATTCTAAGTCGAGGAGTAATCCTCCTGGTCTTCCTGGATAGGCTTGCAGTAATATGCAGTTAACAATGGCTAAGCAAACCAAGAAAAGAGGGCTTTTCTAATCACCAAGATTTGCATATAAATACGTACAGACCCAAGCGATGAAAGGCAGAGTTCAGTCCTATGTTCTATTGTATCAGCACTGTTTTACCTTTCAAAAGAATAACTTATTGAATCTAAAATTTTGAATCCAAAATTTAACTCAATTGATTCGTACAATCAATCTTAAAAAATATATATCTAAAATTCAAATTTCAATCCTTTAGACATTTTTTGTGCTCTCAGGGCTTTCTTTGTAAAACCAAAAAAAAAGTAAATAATTAAGTCAACTTCTAAGATTTGTTTGTTTACTAGGAAACAAGAACCTGTCAAAGCACAATTATTCTATTCACATGCACCAAATGCTCACTCCAAGGGAAAAACCAAAATTAGTAAATCAGACAAGAGCCCATTATCTAACCTTCAATGAGTATGAAAGGAGAAACAGATGGAAATATAATTATTCCTTCAACATCAATTGATTTGTGCATGAAGATGCCAAATATACCACACTTCCAAGTTATTTTTCAAACCTAAATTATCTTTGTCTCCCAGACCTGGGAACCACAATTAAAACACCTTGCATAATCAGTAATTTCAAGACTAAATGCACAACTATCAAGTGTTATCACTCAAGTTGTGTATGATTAGCCTCCCCCACCCAGCCACTACCAGTCAGGATTTATGTAACTCAAAGTAAGAAAATTTTCAGCAATAATAGTTAGAAAGCATTTCAACAATTAAGCAAAGGACTAGCATTTTCAAAGGTTATCTCCTTACTTTATGGTGCATAATCTAATCAGTAATCGGTGTCAACTAACAAAAGAGTAATGGGCCGACCTGTACAGGTATGTCATATTACACTCCTGGAAAGGTGCAAGGTGCAAGGGCCAAGAAGTTGTACATCTATTCGTTCCTTGTAAGAAAGTTGTGATTTAAATATCTATGACAAAACAAATATCTAATCTGCAATCTGGTCATAGTCCCCGTTTTCTGGAGATTGATGAGCTCCATGACCTGTTTTTCCAGCAATAGACATTTAGTTCCAATATTTCTTGCTGTGTGAGCATGCATGCATATAGCATGTGCAAGGCTCTAACCTGTCAAATCAAAACCAGTTCTATCATCTAGACCAGTCCTCCAATCTGTGGTCCGAGGTGCCATATGCATGCCACGCGGTTGCATCATGAAATGACTTCCTCCAAAACTTTGATGATCATCATTTCCCCCAATTGGATTTCTTCCTGAAGTTTCAAAACCTGAGCTAAAGCCAACATTAGATACTGAAGTCCCACCAGCCGGAGATGGCAACTTGCTGCCAGAGGCATCAGCTTTTGCACCAGCACTAACGTCCTTCTTGTTGTCAATCATAAATGTACCAACAATAACCTGTGGATGGCATAAACTGTTGTGACTTCAACATAAAGTAACTGACAAATAAACCTTCTTAAAGAAAAAAAATCTCCTAACTCTCTTTCTTGTTTGCTCTCATGCAAACATAAATGATAAAATCCCAAGTCATATAGCATATACGGTTTCATTAACCAAAGTTTTCTTTACAGCATTTGTATATTTTAAATAATAATGCACCAAAGCATTTGGCTCAATGGTAGATACAAGTATTCCCCGCTCAAAGAACTGGGTTCCAATTCCCCCTTCCCCAAATCAAATAACAATAATAGTACTAATACCTGAACCGGGCCAGCAGCCTTTAGAGGTCCACCAACTCCTCCTCCAATAATCTGGCCATCTGCACTTGATAGACATACACTGAGCCCACCAGTCCTCCCTCCAATTTCAGTCCGAACATAAGATCCAGAGAGTGAAATGATGTCAAACCGGCCCTAATATCATATCAGCCAGGCAAGAAATTATATTTTGACAGTACCAAAAATAAGTATATTCTAGGCAAACAAGTTGCAAGTGTCATCAAGTACTCTCATAGGCGAGAACATTGGCAATGTGGGAAAGGAAACTAATGGCAAAGATATGAGCCTTTTAGGCATATGGGCATGGCAATGGCATCATAATAACTTGTTTTCAAATCTCATACCTGGAAATATTTACCTGATACTAAAGGTAACATAATACGGATAGCTGTCTCTTTGTTTTTCATAATTGAATGGTCGTGGCATAGCTAAGGTATGTCCCACAATTGAAATGGTAAAGATGCTTAGAATCAGCTGATGTAAACAACAGAATCTAAGCACTTGGCAAATTTATCTTTCCTCCAATTGGAAGAATTATTATGTTATGACCAACCGAACAATACTAGACTAGTGTCCTAAGCAAGCACAGGAATAAGCTTCCGATTGTTCTTGAATATTTATACCTTTCCTTAAACCCTTTATTTACTTTGTATCAAGTAACAAACTCAGCCATCCTTGTTTTCCTCGAAGACTTTATTTATTTACCAAATTCTCTCCCAGCTCTTAGAACTAATATGAGTTTTTCTAACAAAAATTTATTCATATTTTTATATGTATTTTTTATTCCTAACAAAATGCAGTTGCAATTTAAACATCACAGAACACATAAACAATGAGTTATCTTGTTGACATAAAATAATAATAACAAAAGGGGAGTGATTACCTCATATGCAATGTTACCGCCTGATGTTGCTGGCTGGCAGAGAGATGCATTAGAGATCGTGCCAGATGCAGACAAAATACATATTTCACGCTTGCTTTGTTGCATGAACATTATTATTTTTTGGCCAACATCCTATTTTGATCAATGTATCACGTCAAGAAGGGCAAGAAAATAACTTGATTTTCATATAGAAACAATACAACATCTTCAGCAAACACTATAAGACTCAAGACTTTTCTAAAAGAAATTCATAATTATTAACACAAAAAACTATTCTCATGACATTGTTTATCAAGCATAAAAGCACTACATTTGATTAGGGATTCTTTGACAAAAGGTGGATGATGATATGTACACCAACCTTCTACTATCTGCAAAAAGATCAAGGAAAAGAAAACAAATATCGCATAATTTAACTTGCCAAAAACTAACAGCTGAGAACAGAATGAAACCACAATAATTGTCTCTTCTCCATTGAATCAGATGAGCGAAGACACCTATAGATGCCTCATGTCCAATAATTCCGCAGAGAGAGAGAGAGAGATGAAAGGACTGAATTCCTTTCCCTTCTTTCCACTCTTGTTGAGATTACCAATTATTAAATCCAGTTTAATGAAGGCAAGCTAAATCAAAGGTTAGCATCTTTTCAGAAGTAGAGAATTTTCCCCAGACAGAAATGTAAAAGGACATGCATCCTTTTCTAAAGGGTAAATAAGCAGAAAATTAGTACAAATAGGGGAAACCTAACAGTGTCAATCTATTGCATATGCTAAATGCCTTAACTCCCATCCTTATAAGCACTCTCAAGTCCAAAGAGGAAAATCAAAAAGAAAAAGAAAATCAACTGGAAATATCACAAATATTCTCATGAAACTTTCCACAATGGCTATCATGGCCTCAAATTGTTTGTAACGGAAACATCATAACCTTGAAAAAATATATATAAGGATTTTACATCAGAAACACAAAGTAACTAAAAAACTCTCATTTACAGTTTTTTGTCATTGATGATTTTCCAACTTCTCTTCTTTTAACAATTCTGTCCTCTAATACAGTACTGCTATTCTGATTTTAAAATATATTATTATCTAGAAACAAGGCATAATCAATAGGACATTCTATATAACTGAACCATAACTAAAAACCTTACATTTTGGAAGTGACAAAAAGTCAAACTCTTCAATTTTTCTTTAACAAAACGGAAGCTTTTTGAAACTGCTGGACTATGCAAAAATCACATTTGAAACTACAAGGAAATTGGTATGCATGAATATTTGTTTCCCAAGGACATGTATAACTGATGTGAAATATAAACAAAAGCATCCAACAGTAATGAGCACCATACCTCTCCTGCAACTACATTGATAACATGTGGAGTAAAACCTTGACCTGCATTGCCTGTATCAATTAGAGGAAAGTAAGAGCAAGAATTAAGTATCTAACTGAGAAAGCAAATGATATAGAAGCAAACAATAACTTCACCTACATGAAAACCAGACAGCACGCTGCACGCAACATGAAACATGCATATGAGCAGCAGAAAAAGGGTATTCATACATAAAACAAATAGATGATTCATATATATGATATTCTGAATCAACCAATAATAAGGTGAACTAAAACATATGCATCCACGTATCCTTATCTTAACTGTGTTTGGCTATAAATGAAACAAATAGACGATTCATATACATGTCCAACACACAGCTCAACATTGTTTGGCTAGGATTTTAGTTATGACATCAACGCTACACAGAACCATGTAAATATACCATCTTCAGCTAAAAGCAAACCAGTTGAACTTTGAAAATGAATCAATGCAACCACGTAAGTTGGATTTGCACTTAAAACCACAAAAGCTCTTTGCACAGGAACAGAAAAACGAAAACTAAGGAATGAATTAAGAGAAATTAATAAAGAAATTTAAGATGTTTGCACATAATACAAATAAAGGTTTTACAAGAAGTGCAGCAAAACCATCTTAAATTAAACAATTTTACAACCTAAGCCTCTGAAATCAAAGACGTTCATGAATATAAAAGCTAAAAAAAAAAATTCACAAATTCCAAAATTTGACAACAAAAGCAGGAATAAATAAATTGGCCAAATGAAATATATGCACAAGACCACATATTCATTGAAGACCTAAAGGTAAACCATAAACTAAATGTTCCATAAAATTTAGAATAAACTACAGAAAACAAAACCATATGAGGGAAGGCGTCATTCAAAACAACCAAACAAAGGCAATGGATCATGACACAGAAGCATCAAAAACCTTCTCAATTTGAAAAAATTTGCAACAAGCTCCCCAAAAATCATCAATTCACAAAAGGATACCAAAAAGTAGGAAACTATTCTTAAAAACACCCACATGGAGCAAACGAAGGCAATACGCAATGCACCCAAATAGAAATCTGCAACAAGATCCCAAAAACCATCAAATTCACGAATAGGGACCAAAAAGAAGGAATCTTTTATCAGCAAACCAGAGCAAAAAAAGGCAATAGTTTCACATGCAATGCATCAAACCCTCAAAATTCCAACAAATTTACACCAAAAACCCTCTCACTTTTCAATAAATTTGCAACAATCCCCCAAAACCATCAAATTCACAAAAATTGTACCCAAAAGTAATCAACTTTTGTCGATAAACACCCACCTAAAGCAACCAACTGAGACTTCTTAGAGGACCCAGAAAGCGAACCACCGCCGCCACCAAGAGCCAACTGCTGTTCTCGCCGTTCCTTGGAGCTCGACGACGCCGTTTTCTTAGCGGCCATGGCCTGTTCCGGGGTGCCATACTTCCTAGGCCTCCCTCTCTTCCTCCTAGCAGGCTCCAAGGGCGACGTCACCGCCGAAGGCACGGAGTGAGGGTACACCATGTGGTGGGACCCTCCAATTTCATTAGGGGGCAGAAGCCCATTGGTCGGTGAAGGAGTGGTGGTGACAGTGGTGGAGGTGTTGGTGGTGAAGTAGTGTCGTTGGGTTTCATTGGGTTCCATCTGTTTTTTTAGGCTTTAGAGAGAGAGAGAAAACAAAAAAAAAAAACTTTTGCCGATTTTTTAATTTTTTAGTTTATAATTTGTTTTTTGGTTTTGGGTCTTTTTTGAGATTTTTTAAATTTTGAGGTGGTGGAATTTGGGCCGTCGATGAAGGCTTGGGAGTTGAGATGGTTGACTTTTGTGTTTGACTGTTGAATAAACCGATTAATCTATTTTATTTTTAGGGTTTTAGATTTTTTTTTATTTGGGCATTTGCGGACTGACCATGGATAGATTCTGAAATCCGTTTGTTTGTGGGGATAACGTGATTCTCTCCTTCAATTGGACAATTTGACCCCTTTACCCTAAATACCCAAATTCCTCCCGTCTGATTAGATTTATTATTCGTATATTTATATTGTGATTTATATAGAAATTATATATTTAATTTATATTAATATAAATATATAAAATATATTTTTTATTTTATAAAATTTATATATAAGTAGTATTAAAATTTTAAAATGTATCATTTTATATTTTATTTTTATAATATTCATATTATATTATTGTATTTTATTTTAAATTATAAAATATAAATTTGATTAAATTATTATTATTTTATACATCATTATTATTAAAATTTTGAGATTACTAACAAAATTAAAATATTATCATATACTTTTTATTCAAAATGTTAAGAAAATGGTATATTCCCCGAAAAGTCTTTGTACTATTCTAAAAATGCTAATCGAGCACTTATTTTCTTATAGACTTCAATTAAGTACCTAATCAATTATTTGGACTAAATTGAATTCTTGTTTTAACGAAAATAGTTTGGTAACTGAAATGCCTATTAACTTGATGCCAGCATGGATTCTTCTCCTTGCCATTCCTTCCTTCACACTGGTCACTGATCAGTGCCAGTAGCCTGTAGGCACCGGACTTGGCAGTTTGGTGCCGAAGTCAGCCGGAGGCAGATCCGTTCATCGTGTAGGTCTTTCTATAAATGTCCTCATCCCTTTCTCAAGCTCTCATCCAAAATATATCAGAAGAGTTGGAATCAACAAATACTTCACTGACATTAACAAAATTAATGGATACAGAGTCAATAAGTCAATAGACCTCGAACATTAGTAACATATAAAGTGTAATATACCTTGAACAACTGGTTCATATCAACAACAGCCAACATTCTTGTAACAGAACATGTATTCTTCTCAATATGCTTAGACCTCATCCTTGGGTGCCTCTCCATCAATAGTCTCCTTCGTAGATGGCAAAGAGTGCAGATTCTTAAGTTCCTCTAACTGCACACGGACAAACAACTCAGGTAACTTGCAATAAAGAATTGCTTAAACTGATAAAAGAACAGTGAGAAAGCCTGATCATCAGGACAAACTTGTAATGTTTAAACTATAAGCTTCAAGAGTAACAATGCAATGCTAAACCTATCAATCAATTTAATTAGTAAAAATTGCTCGACCAGCGGGGATGTTTGTGGGGTGAGATCAATGCCAAAATTGCTTCAAGATACTAATTTCCAAGTATACATGTCTACTACCCTCTTGCTCCCACAAGAGGAGAAGAAATGAAAGGGTGAAAAAGTTTGGTATGATCATGTTCATCATAAATTCAGAATAGAATGACAGTAGCTTCCGGTGAAATTCAAAGTACAGGCACTACAAACAAGGAATTCATGGTGCCAAGACTCAATAGTGAAGACAAAGTGGGAATCTTCTTCCAAAAGGAGGTATGTTATAATAATAATAATAATAATAATAAAGAAGCTTTTAACTTCTAGGATTTCAAACTTGAGTTATTTCTAAGGATATCAGTCAAGGACTCTAGTTTTATAATAGGAACTATTAAAATCATAAATTCTTTTTTTTTTTTTTGCCAAAGAAGAAATGCAATAACATTGTACATATTTAGTGCAAAATGCTACCTTACCCAAATAAATCAAACCATACCTCTTTGCAGGTATTCTCATGCTTGCCCAAGAGCTCATTATACTTTGTTTGCAAATCTGATATCTCAGCTTGTAGCTTTTCATATTCAGATGCAGTTGGACCCCCTAATTTTTGATGGACAAACCTGTCATGCAAAATAAGAATTAAATCTCAACATTCCTTGAAAACAACATAAGTGGACGGGAACTGTAGGCTGCTCAACAGAAAGAAAACAGTGGAGATGATCAACACTTTGTTGTGGCATCAGCTAGAGTCTTGACAAGGTCAGGTATTAGCAAAAAAATCAATAAGCAATGGCACACTCTAACCCCTTTAGATATTTATCAGGAATGGCCCAAATATAATACAATTTGGCATAAAATAACGTTAGAGAAGCTTAGATTTCATTTCAACTTATCCTGAATTGGGGACTAACATTAAACAATAAGAAAAACTGGATATAAGAATAAGATCTTGCAAGGAAAATAAAACTGTGAAATCCCAGATGAAGAAATGGCAATATTGTAAGATCTGATTCACACAAATAAAGTCCAGTGTCCAACTAGGTGATACTGTTTCTGCTAAAAACCTCAAACTAACAACTCAGAAATAGGAGATTAGAAATTAAGAGAATACAAAATTGCCATTTCTGGACTACAGATCTGAATATTTTAACTTGAACAAAGAGACAAAATTCAATTGGAAGATTGAATTTTGAAACTTACTCAAGGGCAGAGGATGGCTTCTCATTCTGTTCATACAATGCAACCAAAACTACAGATAAAGAAATGGAATAAAAAGAATAAGATACCCACATCAAGAAATGAAGATTCATGTTAAAACAAGAGAAGAGAAAAACCTTTGGTGAGAGCATCAAGAACTCCACTGGACTCAAGATACTTCCTAAATGCTTCTTTCTTAGCTTCCTTTTCCTAAATCCAAAAACTGGGTAGTTAATACTTGTAAGAAAAAGTCTAAGTATTTTATTGCTGACATTTAAATAACAAGCAGTACCTCGTTATATCTCATCATTATCTTCAGCAGTTGCCTTTCCTTCTTTGCCTTGAGCCCCTGGTTGTTGGTTTTGGTGGGTGTTCCTTCCAATGGACTGTAGTCTGTCGAGAGCATCTAACATTTAAATGTAGTTTAGTAAATGTTAAGGACATGACATGATGGGCCTTTCATGTCTTGTTCAGTTGCCAGTTGCGTTGGTTAAGGTTTCCAAGTTCAGTCCAAACTCGAAACTACATGTATCAATCATGGGTGCACTACAGTTTGGACACTTCTAAATTCCAATGCTTTTCAATTAAGATTGTTGGGCTCAGCCCATCTGCATTCTACATTTGTTCCAATGACTGATGCTGGTAACCAAATTTAGAATATATATATGTTTTGCTTAGACGAAGTGATGAGCTTTAAATGCTTAACATATTATGAACAAGGTGTAACTTTCAAAGTTCACCGACCAACCAGTTGTCATTTTGGCTTTCATATTAGCCCACAAGAATTCGTGGAGATGTTGGTCCTTGATGGTTGCATTGTTATAGTTCCAAGTTTCGCATACGATGAGTTTTTACTACTCGAAAATCAACTTCCTTTCTTCGTACTTTGAGAACTTATTTAACATGAGCAGGGCACAAATGCAGAATCTTTCGTCGACATGGCTCTTCGTTTCTTCTCTAGACTAATTCTGGGGACTGGGGCCAGAGATTCTTTGTAGAAAATACAATTCTGTCCAAGCTATCAAGCGTCTAGTAGATTTATTGCTACCAAAATGGAACTAATGGAGGGTGAAATTGAGGCAGAAATATTTCCACAACTCTTGGGATTGGGTTCTTATTTCCATTATTGCTGCCACTATCCTTCTCCTACTTGGCTTGTAACAGACTATAATTTCTTTTTTTGCTTTTTCAAACAAGTGCAGATTAATTGTTCTTCATGCACTGATGCTTTTATATTGGACCATTTTACTTTAGAATCAAACGTCGAAGAAAAGGAATCGAATTAATTTTATCTTATAATATGAACAAAAGTAAGCAAATACAGTTCAGAGAAACATCCATGTGTTAGTAAGTCTAATGAGAGAGATCACAGAAACAACCACGTTGAAAACACCAAGAAAGGAAGCATGGCTACCAAGCCGTAGTTCACTATAGAATCGACATTTTTAGCCTTTTGCAACTTGTTTTAGAAAGTACTCCATGGACATTTAGAAGAACCCTGTTGACCCTGCAACTGTTGTGTGTGTTCCTATTGTAAGCCACAGTTAGACATAAATCAAAGCAAATAGACAACTCAAAAAGGAAACATAAAAAACAAATCACCTCTGCGTTTATGTTGCGAATCTCATCCCGGTCAATTATATTTATCAACTTTCTTCTCTCCTCGTGGTGAACTGACTGATCCAAAGACTTTTGGGCTTCAAACCTGTCAGAATTTTTCCTTGAAAGGGCTTTGTAGGCTGCATCAATATGTATTGTTTCCATGACTGAACCGAAGAAGTTTGTAACAGGTACCTAGAGATCGAGAGAGAAAGCAACTTGGTTACAGGATGCTTCAATCAATGTTAGATATAACAAATAGTAGTTCATCATAATAAGGAGAACTAAGAAATTTCAATTATTCTAAACAGTACTAACAATAATACAGGCAGTGAAAGCTGTGGATTTGAAAAGGGGAAGTTGACTATTTTGCACACCGCTCTCAGAATGCAACACTTGATTCATCAAAAAGAGCATATAGCTGATAATGAGAAGCTAGTTTCCAGCTACAGGCACTTTAAGCCCTAAAGCCTCCTCGCCAGAATATTAGAGAAGCACAAACTAAAAGCCTCAAAACATATAGAGCAAGAAGATTAACATTAAAATCAAATTTGGGACCTTCATACCTCCTACAAATGTCGTTGATATAGATCTCCACGGTAATATGCAGTTGACATCAACATACTTGGATTGTAAGAACTAAAAAGACTGCAAAATTAATCACAAAAGTCAAAGGAGCAGAGCTTAGTTTTAAGAGATAAAATGCTTTAAGGAAGTGGCATAAATGTCAAAAAGAAAAGCCAATTTAAATGGATTCGGGGCAAAAACTTTAACTGACAAAAGAACACTATAATCTGAGAGGGTTTTGTATGCTAAACAAATAAATAAAAAATAATGGACAAGGAAAGCTCATTGAGGCTTCAAAGAAATTTCTATGCAAACAAAAAAATAGCCATCTTGTTATCGTAAATTCTATGCTAATGTAACTGCTCAATGAGGCATTGTCATATATATTTAGCCTCTCGAAAAACGCAAGGGTATAATAGGTGAAACGATCAACAACTGATACACCAACCTGTATGAATGAACAATTGAATAAGAATGAGAACAAGTGTCTTCATGGTACAGTTAACCTATAATACTACCAAAATCCTGATACCACTTGGGTAATAAATACATACATGCATGGCACAAGTGGTTTCTTGGCCAATGCTATTTAAAGGGTGCTAAACTGCTAAAAAATGATAAAAACAATTTCCTGTCATCACTTACATCAGAATCCAAGTGATGTGAGTACGAGTTCTCTCCTTTCATGCTACTACCAATAGCCAAAACACCAGGGGATTGAAGCTGCAAATATAGAGAGCAAAGATCTTCCATGCAGTATCAGATCAGTTATCAGGATAAATCACATTTTGAATGCCTAAAAACATAGTTAGAAGTTTCAGAATGTCACATCTGTAAGTGAACAAAAACAGTCTAGAATTGCACCAAAACAAGAACATCAGAGACCAGATGAAACAGGCAAACGACCACAAGGCGAAAGTTCTAATAGGTTAGGCATAATGCCCACAAAAGTTTCAAAAGATGTATTAGCATTGTAAATGTACATGAAGAAATTGATCATGAAGGGGGGCTAAATGTGATTCCATGGAGTAAAATGACAATAATGAATCCACACCAATAACATAGCAATAGTGCAATGAATCTATTTGAAGTTCCTTAGCAGAAAATTGAATCTTTTGACTATTATACACATTTTCCACATAAATAAATGATTAAAGAGTAATACTCCTATAAAAAAAAATGCATAAATTTAAGGGTAAAAATTTGAAGCAGATAAAAACCTGATTGAAGAGAGTGACTGCTTGACAAGTGTCCACCACTAGCAGCAATTCCTTAAATCTGAATTTGCAGCATTATCAACAGCAGACAAGTCCATTTTTACATAGCAATCATAACTATAGACATCGGCAAGGTAGGAAAAACATGAAACAAGGTTCCTAATTACAAGAACTACAAAAAGATAGTTCTCACAGGAAAAGGCAAATTATAGTACTTACCTACCCTCCATTTAAACATTCAAGTTAAGTGTTAATCTGCTACAGAGTTCCAAGGAAACTTGGGAGAATTACATCTCCCCACAACCTCCAAAAGTAATACAACTTCCAATCATATAGCTTCATTCCAAAACAAGTCAAAGGCTGGAGTTATAAGAGTAAAATATTCTCACTGATGCTTTTCTTTCATCTGTTTCACAGCATCAGCTAAATCATGACTCTGTAGTTCCTCTGAATCTTGAAACTTTAAAAATTCATCTCCCCCATGCCCTGTCATGTATAGAAGAATGTGGCTTCCCTCATCACTCAAAAGACGCTTTGATCTTGGAACAGCAGTCTCATGACGTCCAGTTAAAACACGCAAAAAATTTTCCACAGTTACCTCATAACCTCGATAATCTACCTGAGTGATTGCAGTTTGGGCACATTAGGGTTGGTCAAATGAACACACCAACAAAAAACCCCTTTAAACACAATTTACTGCAAGCAAAAATACGCAACTAATGGAACACCGAAGATAATCAAACTTGGGTACCATAGTTCATGGTCCATAATTGCTATGTAAATAAATGTAAAATAGGGAGCTCAATCTCCTCATTCAGATTAATATTAAAAAAAAAGATTTGAGATGAGATGTTTCACTTAATAAAATATTGCAATTAGGGTAGACCATACCATTAGCCCCCACCGACCCACCCTCACCCTCCCCCCAAAAAAAGAGAGCCAAATACGTCGGTGGTCACAGAAACCTAACCTCAACATTGGCTAAAGGTTAAGTCTATGGTTCTCATGGTTGAAAACTTGAGCAGGGTACTTGTTTCTAGTGTTGCAAGCCATGTCATCTGCAAGCATGAGCATTATCCTCTCATCAGGTATTCCTAGCCACTTAACTGTCCTGAAAATCCAGGTTAAGGAAACAATAACTGGAAATTTTGAAATTATAGAAGAAGAAAAACCAAAATAAGGCAGCTGCTTGGTTACCTATACAATGATAAGGTGTTGGTCATATGTCGATAATTAAACCTACATGAGAAAAGTTGCAAAATTCAATCAATTGGCAATGTTACAAAATTTCAAGACTTTACATTGTGCAGCGGACATACTTGAGTTGGGCACCAAATAATAACAACATTAGCTCATTTTATATTTTGGCAGACAAAATACAATGACAAAGGGGGTAGTTAAAAATAGTATTGTGTGACCTCATCCAAGTAGGCCTCTCTGTTAGATAACTAAAGAATGGTAAGTCACAGTAACTAAAGAGATAGCATATGTCTCATATAAATATCTGCAAAGGTTTTTGCTGCAGAACATCCAAAGCTTTGCTGCAGAACATCCAAAGCTCAAAAAAGAAAGAAATTTACGTCCAAGCACCAGCATTACCACGTTTGGAACTTGCATTTGCATTTCTAAGGCATTAGTTTAACATTTCGATTATATTGACGAACCAAAAGTAAAAGAATGCATTAGATGAAATCTTCATCATCCCTCGAACAGGTTTCAAATCATCAAAGGATAATACCTCCCCAGGACAAACAAAAAGAATAAAGCTAATACCTGCGAGCTTCTAATTAAGAACATTGGAAAGCTGATGGTCAGTTGATTCATCATTACCATCTTGTGAGAGACGTCAAAAGAATTAAGCAGACAAACTAAGCTAATACAAAAGAAAAAGCAGTTTCTCTATGAGTCAAAGAGAGGCAGAATCTCATAATATCACACTTCTCAATGACATTATAGAACTAAAAGCACTTAGCTCAAATAATGAAATGAAAAAAAAAAATCAAATCAGCATCTGAAAAAACTCCTGTCTTTCTCTCAAATTCAGAATAATGTGAAACAAATGTAGCTAGAAATAAAATCAAACCAAGAAAAATTAATTAAAAAAAAGATGGGTTATCTTAACTATCTCGAAAAACAACATGGGTACGAATCATTTGATCCTAAAACTCAATTAAGAAAACAAATCAGGGAAATATAGAAAAAAACACAAGTGGGAAAAATAAGATTTCTGTCTCATTTATTACCAGAAACGAGAGGTACAAACTAAGATAGCCTAGTTGTTAGCATGCACAGTGGCTTCGACGGAAGAAGAATTGTATGCTATCGAACTGTAGAGAAGCAAAAATGGTAATGACAATAACTGGGAAAGAGCTCTGGTATTGATGAAAATTGCCATCTTGAATTCCTGGCGATTTGCTCTCAAAGTTTTTCTTTTCCAATTCACTCACTAATCAAAAACACAAATCAGAACTCTAATTTCACGAGTCCAGTCTGAAGCAAGGCTTGGAGCAGCAGCGGTAGAGAAGAAAACCCAAACGACGCCGTTGCTAGTTTGAGTAAGACTTAAGCTTTCTGGACACCGTTTTGTCTAGGGTCATTTTATTTTTTTATTTTTTTATTAAATCCAGCATATTCTTTGCTCGCAAAACGACATGTCGTTTTTGACATCCCATGAACCTTTCTCGGCGTCCAATTTAACCTTTTTATCTCAAAAATGAAAATTCTTCCTCAAATTCTTTCCTTATTATCTTGAGGAAGCTCTCTCTCACACAGTTTCTCTCTCGGAACCTCTTCTTAATCAAGCCATTTCAGGTACTCTCTCTCAAACCAAAAAAATAAACAAAAAAAAATTATTTTTGTTGCTTTTTTTTTGTTAAATTATGCACTTTTTTGGGTTGTTAATCTCATATGGACGTCTGGGTAGTTTTAGTTTAAGCATTTGATGTTCTGTCTAGAGTTTTTAAGACAACCCCATTTTGTTGCCTCTTGAAACTGCCTTCTTTTTTAATCTCATTCTGATAAAAGAGTTGATCTTTTCGAATATTTCCATAGTTGTTTCATGAATATGTGATGAATGCTAGTAGTTAGATCATGGATGGCCAAGGTCTATATAACTCTAGACTGAGATGATACCTGTTTTTAAGTTAATTTCTTGTTTTCGCGGTGTCAATGAAGGAATATGCGAAAGCTCCTTACAAGAATAAGTCATTGCCTTTTCAGATAATAATCTTATAACTATAGAAGTTACAAATATGGAAAGAAAATTTTAATCTTATTGTAGATTGATCGTTTAAGAAAATGCTTCATTGATATGTCTAACCTTTTTATGACTTCTTGGTTGGGAAATTCATTGCCACCTTCTTGGCGTGAGTAGCTCTTAGGCTGGTGTCTCTTTCTTTTCATTGGAAGTGAAAAGTTTGCAGGGTTTATTGTCAGGGTAGTTAGGTTAGTTTCAATTTAGTAGCCTGTCTTTTTGAATAATCATAGTGATGCAACTTGAACAGACGATTGATTTGATACTCTACATACATCTTGAAGGATTTGCTTATCTACATGAAGAGTAGAAGGATGAGACATGAGAATGTTCTTCATACTGCATTGAGTTGTGATGACATCCTCTGCAATATCCTTCTCCGATTACCACCTGAATCTATTTCCAAGCTTATTATTGTATCAAAGAGGTGGCTTCACTTGATATGCAGCTCTTCTTTTCGTCACAGTTATTTGAGTCGATGGAGAGTAGGTTTTAACCTATTAGGATTTTTTGTGTGCAATTCCTTGTACCTTGGAAGACCTCAAGGCGGTGCTCGTCGCCCCCGTTCAGAACCTGCTCTTCCGTTGCTGTCTACTAGTAGAGAGGGTGATGATATGAAGTTTTCTGGGATCCTTAAACAGCTTGGCTACTTCATTGACTCTTCCAGTGGCCTTCTTCTTTGTGGTCGCCACCCAAAGGCCTATTATGTATGGGATCCTGTCACCAAACAACCAGATAAACTACCTCGTCCGCGGGTTTATTTTGAGGAATTGTGCATGGCATTCCTTGTTGAAGACTCTCCTGATGATGATATTTGCTATAGGGTTGTTCGTGCAAAATGTGAAAGCAGATTTGATGAAATCAACATTGTTACCATTGAAACTTTCTCGTCAAAGACCAGTACATGGAGTTTTTCCAAGCTTACATGTTCTTCACCTGTATCTCTATCACCTTGGACTTCAGGTACTGTGATTGGAGGTGTCATCCACTGGTATGCAGCCCAGGGTAATGTAGTTATTTATGACCCTGATCATCTAGAAAAGCGTATTGCTTTGGTTAAACTCCCAGGCACATTTGATTTTGATGAGCAAGTTCTTGGGGAGTCTTCAGATGGCTGTCTTCAGTATGGTTGGAGCTGTAAATCAGGCCTGCAAATATGGGTTCTTGAAAAAGATTTAGATGGTTATACATCCTTATTCTCAAGTAACAAACAGTCAAATGTTAATTGGAGCTTGAGATATAAGTTGAATTTCAAAATAATGTGGAAGAAGAATCCAACAGTCGCAACAAAATGTAGTACACGGTCCAAAGAAACTGAAATATTGTCATTTGCTCCACAAAATTCTGAATCAGTCTTCATTAGATCTGGATCAAACATATTTCTTTATCACTTTGAGAGTGAAAGGGTGGAACTGATTCAGTACCAAGGTCGTGGATCTACCATCTTATGGGATTTTTCTAAAGTGATGCCCTACTATAAACGAGCTTGGCCCCATTCTGCTTTGTGTGGCAGTGGAAACAGCGCAGCATGAATGTGTACCGTCTGCTATATCTGTGGAAGTTTGTAACTGTTCTTTAGGTACTACTTTGCAGGCACCTGTGTTTTCTTTAGCTAACCTATGGGTTCAAATGTGATGTGTAGTTGGATTATAACAGTATAGTGCTATTTGTTTTTACTGTTCATGTCATTTATTTTTATCAATAATGTGCCAGTGTTTAACCTTTGATTTATACCTGGAAGATGACTATGCATCATACCATGAGTTCTCGATGGACTGTAATGGTATATGGCATTTATTCAAATTCCTGCATTAATTACTAGTGATACAGTATTCATGGAAAATAATAAATTGAAGAAATGTTCAGAGAAACTGAGAATTAGGTTGGATTGGAAACACTGCAAAATTTGGAAATAGTTATGTGCTTCAATTACTTTCCATTGACAAAAGATGAACTAATTGTACAACATAAGGGAAAATTTTGACTGCTATGCTAAGTAGGGAACAAAGATGTTCCTCTTTGAATCAATGACCTATATGTGGAAAAAATTTTGGACAAATATTTCTAATGTAAAGCAAGATAAATGAACACCATCAGGATATGCAGAATTAGCAAGGTTGGAAGCTGAATCTACATCTTGGAAGGAGAGAGAGAGAATGACATAGAGAACCAATCCGTTGCAGGAATCATATTCGGTTAATCAGATCGTGGCAACAAGAAACTAAAGCCTGAGTTCTCACGAATCAGTGGTGGTGGTTCAATGTCAGCAATGTCTATTTGTTCCATGGACTTTGATAGGTCATCAACTGAAAATGGAATACTGCAAAATGACAAACGTGTTGAGAAGTCAGCGTAAGAACAAAGTTTGATTATTCCAGGTAATGTTTTCAATTAGCATTCAGAGAAATAAGGACAATTGCAAATCATAGATTTTCAAATTAATCATCACACAGTGCAATGTAACTGCAAACCTTGAATCATCATCCAGCAAGAAGGAATTGCTAACTGCATTATTGGAATCTTCTGTCATCAACACTCTCATATTGGCTATTACCTAGATGTTGTTAAACGAGCAAACTCATTAAAGTTACTAGTGGATGTCTCTAATCTAGTTTGAGAAACTGCATCTCTTGAAACTTACATCTGGGGACACACTATGCGTGCCATACTTGTCATCCCAATACATTGTACTGATACGATACAGCTGCTGTATACTGAGGACCTGCAAATAAAAAATGAAGCTTTTTGAGACTTGAGATTCAAGGAAGAGTTGCAAAGTAGAGATAATTGCATCTCATGTTATGTGACATTTGCATTACTCACCGGACAGAGATCGTGGCTTATTTCATCCAGTGTTTTCTTAGGCTTTTGATGTATTACCTAAATCAGAAACAGCGTACCATTGATATTAGTTTACCACTCTCTTTTATTCCCGATTATCATAACAAGTAATGGAAGGACAGGTAGACTGTTAGAAGAGTGGGAACATACTAGAAAACCAATGGCCTGCCTTATATGTTTGAGCTCATCCCAAGCTGAACCTGCATACTGCATTTATATATCAGTTAAATTTTGTAAGTACATATCCTAGAATCAGAAAGTAAACTGGGGAGGCAGTCAAAGGTACCTCATCGGTTGCCTTGTAACACCAATGTTCCAATTCAGCCAATCCAGCTTTAACATATTCACCATTACTAAACGAACAGCACTCTCTCCTCAACAGAAGGCTGAAGTAGAAAAGTGTGTATTCAAATGCCATGAAAAATTTTCTGCATACAGCAGAAAAAATAAGTATAAAAGCACTAAAATAGCAGCATTGACTGTTACCTGTTGAATAGTTGAACATTGATGAATGAGAATATTTGTGTGAACACCTTACGGACCAAGAATGGCGGTACCTGTAAAGGAATCAAACAGCATTAATCCTTAGGGAAAACGCATTCAAACTAGAAAATGGTAGAGATTTTACTCTTTGCCCTCCTTCCTAACTTATTAAACCAAGCATGAAGACTCAGCAGAAGTAAGTTTACTTTGGAATGTGAGAGTAGGACTTAAGCCGAAAACACTGAAACTATAGATATGAACAAAAGGGGACAAGTGGGCTGTGTAACTAACATAATTTGCTTTCAATGTGTTCAAGAAGTTTCCAAGGCTCTTTACAATCCCTTGCCAGTGAGCAATCAAAGCCTGCTGGGCTGCAGTGCTAGTAACTGATCGTGATGCTCCCTTGACTAAACTTGCTCTGGATGTTCTCGGTGCCTATATCATTTTATCCATATAAGAGTCATAAAATTAGCTTAATAAAGAAAAATATAAGACAAAAACTCCACAGTTCCTTTTCATAGTTCTAGTTTTTTTTTTTTCTTCTGGTTAATGTCTTCGCTTAGTCTGAGATATACTACCTGGATGCACAATCCAAGCAATGGTGAAATTTCTTTCTTCAGATTATCTCTGATCATTCCATATATCTTCTCCACATATGCTGTAAGCTGCTGCTTGAAAAGCAAAGCCGGGTACTTGGCTTCAACTTGCCGTAAAGTCTCCACTCCACTATTGATGCCACCATTAATCAAGGAGAGGTTGACACCTTGTGGAGCTCCACGGAAACTCTTTAAGAAAATAACAGAAACACATGGATTAATTACAGAAATGATATTTCCTTAATGACATGACTTGACATCAGTGAGAAAGTTTTTACTTGGGTCATTCTCCCAAACAAAGTAGCTGATGATGATCGACGCCGTTGTGGAGTCATTCCAGCGGCACCACTAGCTTTCAATGTGCGCTGGAGTAGCAAGAGAAGTGTGGAGGCATTGGATAACCAATAGGCCAAGATATCATTGTTATCCTGGGTCTGAAACTCAAATGCCAATAATCAGTTTAACAATATGAGGTTTCTTATAAGAACTTTTAGAAAACATTAATGTGTGAAGTTTGATTTTTCAACCTCAATAGCATGGCCTATGGTCTGAATGATCCGATCAAAGACACTAGTTCGCTCAACTTCAAATGATCTCCACTGCAAAAGGCATTTATATATGATACAGGCTGCAATAGGTCGGTTCCCTGCAAAGCCTAAATGTTGTGCAACACATCGAATAAGTAACTCCTGGTTTTCCTGCTGTTTCTCATTTAGTGATTTTTGTGGCTTGCCCTCCACTTCAGTAGTGTCCCTATGGTTTATTGAGGCGCTGTGAAGATCCTGTTAAAATACATTGATCAACAAAAGAATTTAGACAACAAAGAAAACCTGAGGCTCTTTTATTAATTTATTTTTTTACTCCTTTTCATGGTGATAATAGTATAAAGTTATAAGCACTTTACTCACCATGGTTGCCCTTGCTTCTAGATGACCACTCTCAGAACCTCTCTGCCAATCATTAGAGAGCAGGTAAATCTCCTCGATCGTATGAGACAATAAAAATTAAATTGCAAATTATACAGAAGCTTATAACTCAAAATACCTGCAAAATTGATCTCGACCGTCCTGAAAGGAACTTATTGGGAGCCATGGATACAGCCTGTTGCCGTAGTACTTGATTCTCGGATTCTAGATTAGTGAGCTTCTCTTCTAACCTGATTTCAATTAACCACATCCGGAAGAGTTAATGTGGTGATATGGATGTAAGCAAGAACTTCAACAAACTCATGCATTATACGTTCTTGACGTAAAACATGACCATTTATAGTAAAATAGTAAGGCAAATTATTCTTTATACACTACCCTCTCAATGATTCCTGGAGTTGCTGAACTTTTTTTTCTGCATCTGCCAGTTTTTTTCGTCTTTCTTCACTTGACTCTTGGAGTTCATTGTATTTTCCTTCTGCATCATTAGCTCTTTGTTTTTCTGAGTCCAATGAGGCCTGTAGGAAATAACAGCAAGGTTAAGATCACAAGCTAATCATGACAATTGCCAACATATACAAAGATGATATATAAGAACCATTCTGAACCTTGGTTAGTACTAATATATTTGTGATTGGCTAGTAGATGATTTGCAAATTTAAGGGGTTCTATCCATCCTGGATTTTCTTTTGTACCTTTAGGCTCTCCACTTCTGCTGTTAGAGATTCAACTTTCTTTGTATCTTCAACTAAAATTTCTTTCTCTTGAATAACAGGAGGCGCTTCTTCAATGGCTTTCTTTGCAGCCTCTTGCTCTTTAGCAAGCAATGCATTGGTTTCATCAATAGTTTTCTGCATTTCTTGCAATGAGTTTTGCAGTTTTGCTATCTCCTGAGCTTTTGCCTCTTCCAAGTCAGTCTACAGACATGGTTTCAAGGCTATCCATGAACATATATCCGTAAAGCAGCATAGAATAAAATATAATCTATTCAGATGTCAAAAGACTTCAAACAAATATAATTCAAGAATGTTGACATTGATCATGTTATAAGACACATTATTGATTGTTATTACACAGGTGTGTGCATTGGCAAAATGCTTTTGTACAGTGTAAGACAATTTGTCTACTTCCAATAGAACAATCATGTTTCATGCTTTATAAGTTCTCCACCAAATATTATCTATCTGCAGAATAAAAGTATTACCCTTAAACGTTTCTCCAGCTGCAAACGCCATGTAAGTTCCTCTACATTCTTTTCAAGCTTATCCTTTGCTTCTTTTAGTGCACCTGTTTCCCTTGCAGCCTACATAAAAAAGGAAAAATGGGAAGCATAAATAGAAAGAAATAAAAATTTTGTTGGAAGAAACACCAAGCGTGATGTATCTTTTTATACCAATAACTCCAAGGCCTATTAGATTATTGAGTTAAATCCTGGTAACCGCATTGAGCAAAACACAGATCTCAGAAGTGAAGGTTTTGGCTGAACCTAGATACACAAAGTGCTGAAGAAAACATTGACACACACCTTACAAATAAATGCTTCAAAATGAACTACTATTTTTCTTTTGGAATCCAGGATGTTGATAAAGTGCAAATGTTGTGACCGAATAGATTGTTAAATAAAAGAAGCCATGTTAGTTATCAGAGCATTCAAATGCTTTAAAACCTAGGTTTGCACAGTTTTCTATTTCAAGTAAGGTGCTCAGACTCTCAAAGAACTAAATTACATTGAAACTAATTGTTTTACCAGGACATTTATCAAATGATGTATAAAGGCCTAGAATTGGCCAGTCACAAGTATCTTGTCTGTACATAATATCAATTAAACTTAAATACTCAGGGATTGAAGTTTGCTCATCCTCTCAGACCAATTGCAGGCAAAGAAAGTGAAGGCCTTGATGTTACTTCTAACAACATTTCAGTGTAGCAATATGCGACATCAATTTATGGATATGGTGCAGTACACCAAAAGATTAAAACCTGCCAGATAAATTTTATAAGACTATAAAAGGAAGATTATCCAACACACACCATTTTGAGCTTTCTAAGCTCTTTTTTGGCAACTCTTCCTCTCCACCTGGTTTGCGTCACTATACAACCTCTCTTGAGCTTCTTGTAATAGGTGGCTGCTCTACAACAGCGCCATCGTGCCTGCAATTTTTTTTCCAAATTTAAACAAGGACTATTCTCAAATGGTTAGACAAGGAGGAAAATTTTCAAGCAACCTAATATGATTTAGAATATAACCTGAACAATGGTTGCAGCTTTATTTAATTTCCTGAATCTGAATTCTTTACGGGCAGCCATTGCCCTCAAACCTGTCTGTAAGACGAGGGCAGATACGTGGAGTTTCTTATAGGCTTCTCTAGATTGGTACCTCCTTGTGTTCTTCTGAATTTTCAAAGCTGCTGCCTGTCTTCTCCTGTTACAATAAAGTTTGCAAGCCAATCCTCCTACAGATTATACATGTACATGTGAAAATTAGCACAAGGAGGTTGATGAACATGTTAGATGTCTTAGTTCCACTATTTCCTGTTTCTCATTCCCCTACCCTCATATCTCAAACAAAATAAGTAGAAGAATAACTTGATATAAATGACAAGATACCGTCTAAACCCAACAAAGCATACACCTACAACTCAACTCATGCCAGTAGATATTTTTAACCCTCACCTCTACAAATAGACTGAAGATCTATAGCAGCCTTTCGCAACGCAACGAATCTTCTATGAGATATATGAGTACGAATGCGCCGCTGTATGGTTTTGGCAGCATTACTGAGTACTTCTGTCCTCCATGCATCTAATTCTGCCATCTGACCAGCTCTCAAAAAGATCTTTGTTTTACCTACCTGCAAGAACCATCTTGAGGTCAATTAATGATGCTTCATCACTACAATATTACAATATAAAGTACTAATATATCGAACCTTCAATTTCTAAAGCATGTATATGAGAAGATGCTACAGAACATATGTCCAAAAATAGAACAGTTCTAACAGCTGCATGATGATTGTTATATTACCTGAAATCCTTGAAGTCCGACCTTTTCCAAAATCTTTTGGCACGCAGTCCTTTCATCATAGCTGCTTATGGATGAAATCAATGAGAAGAGCATCCACATTAACTCAATTATAACATGCAGAGTGCAACAACAAAGTCATAGTTCCAATTTCTATAGTCAAACAGAATTTACCATTTTCATCATAGTTAATTGCAATTTTAAACTAAAAGACCTCACTTACTTTCCTTCCAAAGCCTCAGGATAAAGAAGTCCAAATCGGTTAATGAATTCAAAGAAAGGTTTGCGAGTTGGATATCCAGCCATACTGATTCTGATTGCCTCTAGAACACCCTACAAGGCCAACTTTTAGTGAAAAGTGAACACCTAAGAAGTAACAAGATAAGAATCCTTTTGCAAAACCTGTTCAAAATTGAAAATGAACGACTGATAAAATAAGAAATCTGGACTCACACCACAACGAAGCTGTTGCATGATATTAACATTCTCAAATATAGCAGGTTTAAGTAGGTTGTTTGGCTTTACACATCTGATGTAGTGAGGTTCTGTAGAATTTAACGTTTCCATTAGTTGCTGTAATTGTAGCTGCATCATTTATCAAGAAAGTGTTACTCAAAAAAGTTCTTGAAGTATTATGTAAAGTTATGCGATTCAGTGTAAGAGATGAATTCTTATATTGATAGTAGACACTCAACCAAAATCATGATGATAACATAAGCAAAACTACCTTAAAACGAGAACCAATTGAAGAAAACTTGGACGATTTAGATGTTTCTTCGGGAAGTGGGGGGAAGAGGCCTGCTACGAATGGACATTTGGAAGCACTCAACAAATCTTGATGTTCAGGAACCACATAATCCTTGTTCTTGTCCAAAAATTGGTCAGATTGATAGAGAACCTGAAAAGGAGTGCTATTAGAAATAATCTGAAAATGACATAGCAGCTCCAACTATTTTCTCATAAACACTGTGCTAGAGAACATACTTCTCCAGCATAATGAGCAATGGTGAAATCAGTGCGAGACAATTTTGGCTTAATGAATCTCTTGTGGACCTTAAACGTCTGATAAAGCTTGTTAGCAAAAGTTTCATGAGTTGATTTTGGGAACATGCTGAACAATAAACAAAGTATAGTTAACAAGACAGAAATTATGCTATTGCTAGTCAACTTCTAATAATTAAAGTTGTGTAGTGAGTTGCAGATAAAACTTTTTGAGAAGTAGAAAAATTTTAAAGCAAAGACATGAAGAACAACATTATACCAAGCCTCATCTAGAAGAGCAATAATTCCTCCAGGTTTCTGCCAAGAAAAATAAAAAGGAAAAAAATATCATTAAGTAAAATAATGAAGAAAAATATAAATGAAAAAAAAAGATTATGGTGTACAACTGCAAATTCCTATTCCGATTTGATTGAGTTCAAGGCTTGATTACTTCAGAAAATAAAGCAGTATGGAAGAACGGACCAGTTTTTTGCAGAAGAATAAGTGTGAAGTTAATGCATAGCTTGGAGTAGAAATGACAAGATTTAAGCCATGTGAGGAGTGTGACACATACGAACACAACAAAACTTCATTGACACCTAATGGGAACCATGTAGAAAGTAAACATGCCGGTGTCTTGTGAGATTATGATATCTACCATATTTGGTTAAGACAAGACAGTAACGGTCAATATGCATGATGTGTGGGGAATAACCTTTTCAATAAGGTCCAGGACATCCTGATTATCAACAAATTCAATGTAGCTCCAATTGATCTGCTCTTTTGTGTACTCTTCTTGCTCCATCTTAAAGACATGCTGAAGAATATACCAGAAACACTTAAATTTATAGTTGCTGATTGAAAAATAGCTGAAATGGTCAACGTGATTTAGACCTTACCTGATTGAAATGCTGTTGCAACTTCTCATTTGTGAAGTTAATACAAAACTGCTCAAAGCTGCACAGAGAGATATGGTGAAATGAAGTCATAAGAATGCTAAACCAATTAATGATAGTTTTCTGTAATATCCTGAATACAATATTTTATCTATTTATAAAGCCTACAAGCATGGAGCACACCTATTAGCCTTAAAGCTTTCAAAACCGTAGATGTCGAGGACTCCTATAAGAGATTTTGAGTTCGGATCTTGTCCAATTGACTTATTAATTTTATTCACCAGCCTGCATACAAGCTGACACAACTTAGCATTATCTCAACATTGTAAATCTTTTTCCGCTTTACCTTTATCATTAGTATCTAGAATACATTTCAGGTGATCATAAGAGATTATCTCATGTACAAGCTTCTCACCAGTCAAATAATCGTGAATAAATTGTTTTAGCCAAACCATCCCTGCTAACGGTAGCACTTTGAGGATCAAGGCTTCTCTTTATAACTTCCTCAGGTGTGATCATAACACGCTTACACAATGCATCTTCTAAGGCCTGAGCATCACACCTGAAATGAAATGAAAATAAAACATTACACAAATATGAAAGATAGTGGAAAATGACCCTGTCACAAGAAGAAAAAGCACATACATGAGGAGCTCAGCTGTTGTTTTCAGGTGGAACTTAGCCTGGTCATTTTTTGGAACTGATGAATCAATTTCCTTTCCTTTAGCGAAATCAATATTTCCAAGATGAAGAACTGCAGCAACAACTCTGAAAATTGCCTCCTGAGAGAGAGAGAGAGATAGGGGATGGTCATTCCTGGTTTTGTATCATAAAGCAGCTGAATACTGGCAGCTTTAAGAGTTATACCTGCTCCTTGTCACTAATTCCAACAATATCCATAGCTGTCCTTGTAGCGAGATAATCATGGGCATCACTTACACCAACCAGTTCATAACAACGTGACTGGTTAAGATAGTGAAAGCTTTTGGGGTTTCCTAACTTGTACCTCTCAATTTCCTGTTAACAATAGTAACTTAAGCCCCCAAGAAAAATAAAATGGCTAATATTCACCAATAGTCAGATAATCTATCAAGAAGCCAACAAAATACCTCCTGTGGTGCAGCACAAAGAAGATAAAAACAGTGATAGTTTCGCTCAGGGTCAGAAACTTGGCAAACACGAGATCTCTCTAGAAGGTAAGTTCTGATGGCAGCTCCTGATATTCTTCCATGCTTATCAAACTGGATCTCAACAAATTTACCAAAACGGCTGCAGCAATATTAGTTTTAGGAAAGATCAGTGTCAAACCACACAAAAAAGGAAAAAAAAAAAAAACTTTACAGAAATATAACTGCATTGTTCTGTATATATGAAAATTAAATGCAATTAATGTGATGACTTGAATAATTTCTTCTGCAGCAGGAAAGATTTGATAAAATAAATTGCCTGTTACTTGCTAGTATGTTCAGTGCATAAGACATTCTCATAAAGTGTATATTTTGTCATTGATTAATAAACAGTTGGATACAAAGAGGGAAATCAATATCCTTCCTTGGTATCTTTTTATAGAAGTGTCTTACCTGGAGTTGTTATTTCGAACAGTTTTAGCATTTCCAAATGCTTCAAGTACTGGATTAGACTGCATTCGGATAGTATAACGTTCTTATCAGATATCATGCAAGATAATATGAAATCAATTAAACTTCATCAAAGTAACAGGAGTTAAAGTCATCGATCATACTTCAAGAACTTGTTGTTCAACTGTCCGTCCTTCAGTGGCAACTCGACCACCTAGAAAGGCAAGGTATCGCATAAGCATTTTCGTGGTCTCAGTTTTACCTGCTCCACTTTCACCACTGACCAGAATTGAATTGCTTTTCCCTTCATTAATCATGGCCCTGATTATAGTTGAAGATTTTTCTTTAAAACTTGTTCATCAATAAGAAAAAAAAAAAAAAAAGAAAAAAGAGAACTCAATGCATAAATTAAAGAAGAATGGTAATAACCTGTAAGCAACATCAGCAACTGCAAAAACATGAGGACTTAGTTCTCCAAAAGGGGCTCCCTTGTATTGTTGCATCATATGAGCATCGTAGATGTGAGGCAGTCTTTGGAAAGGATTAATAGCAATTAGTATATTTCCTGTGTAAGTCTGCCATCAACATTATGTCAATAGCATTAATAGAAATATATATTGCAAAAAAAAAAAAACCCATGAGAAAAAGCAAGAAATTCTCTTAAAGACATGAATATTATCAATTCTAATTAGATGAAGGGAAGAGAAGCTTACATAAATTTCATTCAGTTCATATCTAATTCTCAAATTCTGCAAAACTCCAGGCTCATGTAGATAAGATAGCTTTGTCATGTCATCAACTCCACCAGCAGGAGCTTCCATATCTTTTGGGTATATTTTCGATAAGTTTGCAGTGATCTTAAAATCAACCAACATGACAAACATCAATATTAGGTCCAGGAAAAAAGATTAAGGTGGGAAAAGAATTGCTTTAACTGATAGATTTTACTGGGTTCTTTCCCCTATGATTAAAGCCAAGTAATTGAAACAGAGCTTAACTCAAATGAATTAAATGGAAGTTGCTTATTATAGGTAATACCCATACCTTTTTTCCATTACTAGTCTCAATCTGTGCATTTTTTCCATCAAGTTTTGAAACCTGCCCATCAATCCAAGCTTCATCTGGGTCTTCAACCCAGACATGAGAATCTACAATAATGTTCACAGGAGTTCCCTGCAATTAAAATATCAAAGCGTCAAACATTTTGTAAAGGAATTTTTCATTAAAGAAGACATTCAAATGTCAGACGGATCAACAGTCTCATTAGAAAAAACATTCAAATGTCAGACATTCAAATGACATGTACCAAAAATAAGAAAGTAAACAAATTCAAGTACTATCTAAAGTTCATATTACCATTGTTAAGCTCTCAATCCGAAGCCAAGCAAAGCATAGTTTCTTCTTTCATGTAGACCATTTAACTGCAAAAATATGACCATATGCGATTTCCTACCTTGAAAACATTTCAATTTCTAACCAAAAACTTTTGCCTTTTTGATATCAACCATGAGTACTCTTGTTGAAACCAACAAGACTCTTAACCAACACGTTGATTGCAAGAAAGGTTGGAATCCAAACACAAACCAAGGAATTACCAACACCCCATTTTCTTGAAAAGAAAATGCAATGGAATGGAAGCAAACTTCTGAGAAAAATGGAAAGAGAAAAAAAGAGAGAAAAGATTGGTGAGTTATTTGTGTTGTATGGAAGTGAATGCTGGGTTATTGAGAGACTGACATTGTTCAAGAAGACCGTTAAGTTCGGTTTTTTCCCCATTGTTTTCGAGCCAATTCATGGCTACTAACCAAGTCTTTACTTATCTCTCTCTCTTGACGAAATGTCTTGGTCTGGTTAATTGTAGTGTCATGTATTAGTGAAACTCACATCAACAACCATGGCCATTGGATTGTAACTTCAATTCTGTTAATGAGGGAAAAGTGAATGTTTGATGGTGTTGCTGCCACCCATTCTTTCTTTCTCCAATTCTGATTCTGATACTGCATGTTTTCCATCTTTGAATCAAATTATGAACACAATTTTATAAACATAATTCAAAATCAGGTTTTTAACATGCCAAAAGAAGAAAAAGAAAACGACTAATCATGAATTCAATTGAATGCCAACTTATGATTTCTGACTTCTGCAATAACTAACCAATAATGCATGTTGGATTAAAGTCATTATGTGCATCTGCAAATCTTTTCTTTTATCTCTGTAATTTTTTTTTTATAAAAAAATTCACACAATTAATTGGATTTGGACTCACCACAATTATATAACTCAATTTATTAATCTTTGAAATAAATATTATTATTTCATAAAAAAGAAATAAGTATTACTATGTTAAAGCTTTTGCTTTCTCGTGGTTATTAGAAATGAAACAGAATCCGAAGTTCAATTCAGTCGAAAACTGCTTTAAAGAACTTTAGGCTTAGTTATTTTTTAAACAGAACCCCTAAACCCAAGAATAGAATTGTTGCATGAATCTAGATTTTTTGCATTTTCCAGAACCCCCTGGAAAAATTGTTATTGTTCCTCACTGGACTGAAGAATACTTAGATCATAAAACATTTAAAACCCACGTGGTTTCTCCACATGTTTCTTTTTTTTTTTTTTTTTTTTTGTTTTGGGCATTATCCAGGTAGATTCCAGGAAGCTTCAAAGAGCAAATTTTAGTTAATTTTTGTGTGGAAAAATTAGAGTGCAAATCATGCAAAGTGTCCTTAGGTTCTTTAATTTCTAGAATGGATTGTGATTTTGAAAATGACTGATGAGATTGCATGGATAGGCCTTCACTTATTTGATATTTAAATGAATTATATGACGTGAGTCTAATGGGAAAATCATTGACTGATTTATCCAAAAAAAAAAAAATCATTCACCGGACTTATAAGAGACCTTGATATTCAGGATACCAAAATGCACATTTTCCTTTTCCTTGAGCATTTTCATTTGTTTCTTTAAAATTTTGTTGTTGTAAACTTCTTTTCACGGCCAGGAAAGCTTTCTCGCTAACTAGAGTTTGCTAAACTAACCGAGCAGACAATTTGGAAAAACAAAAAATTTTCCCTCCTACCAAGCAGTCTTTTTCTGAGTCTTTGAATCAATTTTCTATTGCCCTTTGTTTTTGTCAATTTTGTCACTTCATAAAAGGAAACTTTGTTTTTGTCAATTTGGTCACTTCATAAAAGGAAACTTGGTCTGATCTCTTACTCCCACCACTGCCTATAAAAAGGAATGAGCGGCCATCTCTTCTTCTTCAATGCAAAAACATGGGGAAGCTGAGGAATGAGCGACCAAAAATCCCATCAAAATCACATATTTCTAGTCCAACGATGGTTAAAGCAAGCAATGCTTCTGAGTTTCGTGCAATTGTTCAACAACTTACTGGCCAAAGTTCTAATATCGGAGAGCCATGCAACGTTCCTAAAACAATCACTAAGGATGCAAATCGAGTTCATTTTCCCTTTCAAGCCAATTCATCTGCAAAGATTGATGATAAAATTCTGTTGGACACATTTCCTGATGATACTTCTTCACTAGAGTTTGATGAAGGCTTTCTTTAGAGAGGTGTTCCATAGAATTTGTTTATCTTTCAATCTCCTTCCATTTTTGTATCGTTAAGGATTTTAGTTTTAGACCAGTATAATTAGCTATCTCACTTTGATGTTCATGAATGAATTTGAATGGTGGTCCAAACAAACTTCAAAGGATTGCAAATCATGGGATTTTTTTTTATAAATTCATTATTTTTTTGGTTGTCTGAAATTGAATCAACTAGAAGATTGGAAAAAAATAATTTTTCATAAATTCATTAAAACCAACATAAATTTATTTGAACCAATTCGAAAAAAAATATATATACTCCACAAAACCTAATAATCCCTAATAGCTCCCAAAAAAAATGTAACTATAATCTGGGATTTCGACCAATTTTCAGCTTGCTTAAGCAGGTGTGAAAGACAGCTATGTTATGATCCTTATACAAGTAAATTTCAGATATGACCATCCAATGTCACATATCAAGGGCTTTGTTTTCAGATTCTTTTTCACATGATTGTAGTTGCATTAAGTTTAAGCAAAAACTAATACACGGCCATTGCTCAGCTAAGTAAACAATATTTTTATTATTTTTTGAATAAATTGTTGCTATAGCACATTTTATGCAGGAAGATAGAGTTATAGTGAATATATATATATATAACATCAAATTGATTGCAAATATGAGAATCTCACTAATGGAGACGAAAACAAAGCAAATTACCATTATGATGCTAAAATAAAGACTTTTACAAAGTCTTATGATCTTCTCTTAGATTTATACCTCAATCTGCATACATCAATGCAAATGCAAGTAAAAATATCATTACAGTTGGATGCAATTCGAAAGAAAGCAGTTGATATTTTTCTTTTCCAATCTCTGTAAAGGACCATCAAAATTCATCTACCGAAACATGGTCCAATTAGAGTCATAATAAAACTGAAGCATTCCACATTAAAGTTAAACACAAATATGACAAGTAGAACACGAGACCCTACAAATATACACGTTAAATTACCATAAGAATCACTGTCCCACACTAGAAAGCACAGAGCCAAAAGGTCTAAGGCTAAGCTCTAACATTGTTTTTTGCATCAGGAACAAGTTCCTTGAGCAAAAAATTTACAAACTTTTTTGTCTTTTTTTCTCATTGAATTGATCTTCCTAAACTCACTCTCCTAAACCTAGATGGTAAAACAGAACCTTACGTCCACCATGTCAATTCCCATCATCAGCTGCTTTTAAGTAAAGGGTTTCACCCCCATCACCACCCTGACCCCCAGAGCTCCCTCCACGACCTTCAGCTGACCCAGCACTCCCAATATCTTGCTTGCTTCCACCTGCCATTGCCCTGATACCATGCATGCCTTCTCCAGAAGAGCCACGCCCAAAATCAGGAAACCCTCCTGCCCCGAGTGCTCCACTGCCACCTGCAGTGCTAGCTTCACTCTGCAGCATGTTAAGGCCCATGCTTCCACCAGAGCTCATACCAAGCTGACCGTGCAAAGCTTGTTGTTGCAGGCCTGAAAATGGTTGCTGAGCATACAACATTGAGGGCCGCGCAGCCATAAGTGATTGTGGCGTCATCTGTTGAGCTTGTTGGTGCTGCATGTAGTGTCCAGCTCCAGGCTGCACAATACCGCTTGAAGGAAACTACAAGCAATTGATAAAGACATTCAGGAAATCTACTAATTGAAAGAGGTCTAGTGAAATTTTAACGTAAAAGGTGTTTAAAATCATTAATTTGCCTAGCAAGTTTCTCTTAAATCCAATAAAAAGAAGAAAACTGTCGGAGGGATATAGAAATGGGATTTGTACCTGGGGATGCACGGTGGGTGGTTGGGGTTGGGCATCTGCAATTGCAGCCAGGTACATGAGATTTCGCTGCAGCCTTGCTTGGTTCCTGCAACAATCAGAGCTAGTTACTGACCTTTCTAAGAACACAACCACAGACATCTTTACAACTAATTTATGGTTGGTTTATATTAGATATGCACCGATTCTTACAGTTATCTGCATTGCGCCAAATAGAAGAGTTGAGTTGAAAGGTCATGTAGAATCTAATATGCACAGGTTAGTTTAAACTATAATTACCAAATTCTCAGACATCCACCGGTATCTCAGTAAATTCTGGTGGATTCAAAACCATATTTGCTCAATTCATCCAGGGCAAATGCAGCCCCAGTTACTTCATAAATAATTCCAGTCCTTCTAACATCCTTTGTTTCAGTCAAGAACCTTGGCTTTAATACCATGTTTTGCAAGTTATGAAAAGGGACAAAAATACTTGAATCTCGCTACAAACATTCAGGTAATTGAAATTAATAGATACTTCAGTAAGACTTCATATTAATTGATAACACTTATTTGCCAAACCTCTTGCTAGAAGAGTAGAAATTCAGAAACAACTTAGAGATGCAGTTATAATTTACAACAAGCCATTAAGCATCAGATGTTCCAAGCCAAGAGAACAAAAATTACCCAAAAGCCAAATTTGACAGAAATTTGAGATTGAAAATTAGCACTTACTCAGCACATTCACTCAATTTACCGGAATTCTGGCTCTCAACAATCTTTAAGATCAATGACTTGTTCTCATCAAGATACTGCATGTGTCAAAATGAAGTCATTGAACAAATTAAGAGAGATGCAACACTAAATTGGGAAGAAGATGCAGTAAATACTTTTTTAGAATCATAGTCTGACATCAATCAAGCCAACAACCATTTTTATTCGTATCCAATCTTAGTAATTCAAACAGCATCACCAGCATGACAATTAGGTGGAGGGGGAGCGTACTAAGATCATCAGTAACGGTAACTAGGAATCCCACAACAACAAACAAAGGAACCAAGGGTTTTCTCAAAAGGGTTACCAAATCCAAATATCATTGAATTTACCTTAATCCAAAAGCCAGATTTCAAATGTCCAACTTATGAAGAACATATATTTGTGTACACTAATAAGATTTAGGTGTTAATTTCATGTTAATTTCAGGACAACAGACTTAGGTGATAAAGGGTGTAGCGTATCAAGGAAACACATTAAGACAACATGAAAACACATAGAAAGGACCACCAATAAATGAAATTATCAAGAAAGGACCACATAAACAAGCCAAGGACAAATTGAAAGGTCATGTGTCACATGGAAGTAATGGAGGAGGACCACTACCAGAAAAGCATTTAGAACTAAAGTCAGGGGCCCAAGAGAAGTGTGGTAACAAAAGAATTCAAAATTTTTGCATGCATAAAAATCATAATGAAAAAGCTCATCACTGTAAACAAGAAAAGAGTTCCCATTTGCAATTCCGGACACCTATATTCTCCTGAGAAACTCTCATTACCAACTGCCTAGGGTTTTATTAAAGAAACGTATTAAAGCTTTGCTTGGTAAGAAAGACGGAAAACTTGTTAATCTAATGATTAAGTGACAAAGTAGGAAAGCTGTTATGAATTTTAACCATCAGATTAACAAATTTTCCATCTTCACCTCTTTCCATCCTTCCTACCAAGCAAGGCCTAAGTGTAGAAACAAATCCTCTCTACATTACCCAGTTCCACCGAACTCAGTGTGAAAATGGTTTCTTTCGCTCCACTTCTCGTATTTACTATTGCAATTCTGTTTTCATCCAGAATAGGACTAAATATGCCTAAAGCCGTTAGTTACAAGCTAATCATTTTAACTTCTTTTATAGAGTAGTTTAAACCTGATGAACATGGAAATTGTAACTCAGCATCTCATCATTACATTGACTAATAACAGCACAGATAAAAGGAAATTTTAACAAATGAAATCTTCACAGTGTGCTCTACATAGTTAACAAATGATGCATAGAAGGAAAAAGAAGAAACTTTACATTAAGCTAAGTTTCTTCCAGGGTTAATTGAAATGCTAGAAGTAGCATCTTCTTGCAGTAACAAATCAATCCATTACAAGGAGGTAAGAATTTAAAAGGAAATTGTAATAAGACCAACTAACACCAAGCTCACAAATTACTACTTTTCATTTTTGTGTAAACAAATCATGGGGAAAAAATCATTCTTTTATGGGAGATAGCTATAAGCCACACCAATAATGCTATCCAATCAAAACTCAGGAAAGAACAAAAAGAGAAAGGGCGAAAGAGAGTGAAAAAGAAGTTCATCAAGTAAACTATAGGATAAAGCACCACATGCTGCTAAATTGCTGCTCAGAAGCCACTGGCTTTTAAGACATGGTTGAACCCTAGTAACTGGAAATTGAAGACAAGTTCCAAAACCAAACCCACTAAAGATAATTAGTAAATCTCAAAATGAGAAATACCCAAAAACCCATTTACCAGAGGCCTGTAAATTTCAAAACAAAAACCATCAAAAGTATACATAATAACCTACTTGCCATTACAAAGTTCTCCTTAGCAGCACGAAAAACAAATTTATATAAGCAATTAAAACCCACTCACCAACAGTCCTCAAACAAAAGAAGAAAGATAATAGTAGCTTTCACAAGTAACAAAAAGAAGATTACAGCTTCCATCAGTCTTTCACAATCAAAGAAAAAATAAAGAAAGCAGAAAGAATGAGTATTAAGAAAATAAAATACTCCATGACATACATACTGATCAAAAACAGATAAATGAAAAGTAAGAGACAGAGAAAGGCAAGGGGAGGGGAGGGGAGGGAAGCGTAAGGGAGGACCTGTTGAATATGATCAGTAGTGACGTTGGGATAATAAGCTGCCATCATGGGCTGCATCAGGTGCTGCTGCATTTTCTTTCTTTATATACACACACACACTCTCAGAAAGAAAAAAAAATTATAAGTATATATATATATATATATATATATTTGTCTCTCTTTCTCTTACTCTTTTTCTATGCAAAAAAACTATCTCACTCCAAAACACAGTGAGCTGAAAGAGTAGAATCACTGCAAACAAACACAAAGAAAGAGAGAGACAAATAGAGATACCCTTTGCTTTTTCTATGTTTCTTCACTTTCTTTCTCACTTTTTATTTCCCTTGGTTACAATGACACAACAAGGAGAGAAAACAAAGACAGAAGAGACAACTAATGAAGATGAGATTCTCTCACTCAGCTCTTTGAAAGCTCTTTCTCTCTCTCTGTTCAGTAAGAACAGGGTTTCCTTTTTGGGTTTTTTTGTTGTTGCTTGCTAATTGCTAATCTTTCGCCTTCTCTGCCTGTAAGAAAGAACTGAGAGAGAGATAGGATCACGTGATGGATGATAGTTGGTACGGACAGTGAGAGAGACAGAGCAGGAAAGGAACAGTGGCTTACAGAAGGTCCTTGCACTTGCAGACAGTAAATTTGAAGTAACAAATAAAAATAAAAAAAAGATTTTTATTACATTACATCCGGACATGACTCCGTCCGTTGGTTTTAGACCAGTTGGTCCAAATTCCAAACAGATCTTTTGTTTTCTTACCAATATATTTTCTTAAGTGACGTTTGGATGTTGTAAAGAGATTCCATGTTTCTCATTTCTCTGCACCACCACTCGCCTCTTTCCACTTCCCTGCGCGCGTGCACCGTTCTAGATGGGATAAGAACCATTCATAATATAATAATGAAAGTGAAAATTACATACTCGTTCAATTTTAATTTTTATTAAACTTAAAAATTATATATTTTATCAATAAATTATACAATTATTTATCTCTTGTTCAACTTTATGGCTTATTTATCAATTTTTTTATTTTATTAATTTTTGGAAAATTTGTTGATTCAATCCCTATCCACATCTCATCTAACATATTCACCAACGATTTACATTGACAAACGATACTAGCAATTAGGCGAATTCTAGTTGGCCGATTAGTTTCATTTTATTATAACTTGACATCAGAGTACTTAGAATTGGGACCCGAAGGTTCACATGGCTTCTGCTAGTGTTGTCCAATCGATTTCCAACTGGCCTAAATAGGACTTTTATGTCCATTATTAAGGTCAAGTGACCCCCAATCTTATCAACAGACCACCCTTGTATTGTAGAATTTTCTGTTGTGGGGTGATCACGGCAGTTCAGCTTTCAAACCTGTTAGCCCTGTGGGTCACCAAATCAGTGAGCCATGGGTCTACCCACTGTAAAAATTACAACGCACCTACCTTTGTTTGTAGGTTGGGTATCTTAACATAAATTAATTAAATTAAATTATTTATTTTTTCCATTGGAAATCAAAATTAAAAAAAAAAAGGAGGAGATGCTCCCAGCTCTCCTAACATGATGGGTGGTTAGGGTGTCTCATTGATTTGTGTACTCAGATTCCAATCCTGCCTGTCCCACCCTTTCTCTTCATTGCTTTTGCTACGTTTCTGTAGATGCTCCCCTGCATTTCCCTCTTCGCATATATCTGCTTTTCTCCCACGCGCTTACTTTTCTTTCTTTTTGTTTTTTTTCTCGAATAATTTCTGATAAATAAATTGTTTAATTTTTTTTATTATTGTAAAATATTACTGAGATTATATATTCAAAATTAACATCCACAATCTTTCAAAAAAAAAATATATAAGTAAACTTTGTGTTAATAAAATCATAAGAAATTTAAAAATTTAATAATGTGAATAATATTATTTTAATATGCTCTTATTATATGTAAACATAAACTAAATTCTACCAATAACAAACTTAAAAAAATAACAATTAAAAATAGCATGCAAAACTTATAACAGACGAAAGATAGAAAAAAATAACATAACATAATTTGGATTTTAATATTATGTTTAGTATTTAATTTGCAATCAATTGATATTAAATAAAAATTTTAATTAAAATATAAAATTTAACAAACTTGAATAACATTATATTAATAAATTAAGATAACATCACTTTACCGGTTCAATTCAAAATCACTTTCATCGTAACGAATTTATTAATTGAGCTAACTTTAATTTGTTTCAATCTTCAAATGCTTCAAAAGTTGGCTACAAATTTTTGTTTGGATTTGCTCCTTTTCCTTCCTTCTTTCTCTCTCTCTCTCTCTCTCTCTCTCTCTCTCTCTCTCTCTCCTATATATATATATATATATATATGTATATATATATATATATATATTATTATTATTAATGCTTAGTTTTCTCACATCGGGTCGTTCCTTCTAATTTACACAAGCAAAAAGCATGGAGCAACGATCCTCTTAATTATACGTAAATTTAATTATATATATTTATATCATATAAAATATTAAAATTTATATGTTTTATATAAAAATTATATATTATAATTCGTAACGATATAAAAATATAAAATATATTTTTTTAATTTTATTAATTTTATATATAATTATTATTAAAATTTTAAATCATGTCATTTTTATATTTTATATTTATAATATATTTATATTGTGTTATCATATTATATTTTATATTATCAAATTTAATTATATGTAACACTAATGATGGCATGAAAAGTAGTAACTCACCATTTTTATTATTATCTTATTTTTATTTTCTACTTTTGTTTTATGTCAAATATTATCAATACGAAAATAGTTCAAGATAAATAAATTATTCAATTTAAATTAATTGAGATAAAATTTATAATACTTCTAATAATTTTATATTTAAAATTAACGTTAGCAAGAGTTTATTGAAAGTTATAAAAATCTTTTACTATTAAAGCAAACAAATTTATTAATTGAAGAAAATCATTCATATCAATTTGTGATAGGCTAACATATATAATTTTTGTTGTAAATGCAGAATTCAAGCTAAACTTATACTATTAATCCAATACATCTGATTTTTTTTTTATCTTATTTCGTCAAACCTAATACTATTAATAAAGTTTAAACACATTTTTATATAAATATAATGCATTTTAAATTATTTTCAAAATATTTCTTACACTTCAATTGATTGACCAAAAAAACTCTTAACCTTGTTAATAAGGCAAGTACCTTTGTCGCGTGGACTTTTTTTTTTTTTTTAACAAAATTGGCTTATTAAAATATACATTGTCCACATTTATGTATATATGAATTTTTTTTATTTGACATTAAATAGAAATATCTTATTTATTTAAAGCGTTTAACACTTTCACTTATTATGCAAAAATAAATAAATAAATAAATATTCATGCTTGGGATGTAAAGAGAAATAAATTCTTAACATTCTCGCACTTCTTATGATTATGGGTGTTTTTTTTTTTTTGGTTGATTTGATTAATTTTGATTTAAATTATTTAAAATTAAATTATGCTATTTTATTTTTATTAATTAAATTAAATTTTTTAAAATTTTCAATTAATCAAATAATAAAATACATTAAATTAAATTATATTTTAAAAATCTATTTTTTTATATGTAAAAAAATTAAATAAAATTATTTAATAAAAATATTCAAATACCAAAATATTAAGTTTAAAACTCTAATAATTTGAAATAAAATAGATAATTTTATATATAAGTTTTATAATGTTTTGATTAAAATTTAAGTATATTCGATTAATTTTATTTTTAATTTTAATTAATTAAAAATTAATTCAATAATTAATTAATTAATTGAGCTAAATTAATTACTTCAATTAAAACCGAACTATTAACATGCCTACTTGTGACTCATTAAACTCTAAGCAAACAATTTTCAATTCTAGCTAGCTGCCTAATATATTACCTCCGCACCCCCAAAAAAAATCAAACTATTGCTAGTGGGAATGAAAATCATTGGAAAGAGTGCCAATTTTGCCTAGATTTTGCAGTCTAAAATTTTGACAGCTAAGAGAGAAAATTGATGATGACAACCTTCACATGTTGTTGTTGTTGTTGTTCCTTTGGTTTTGTATTGTCAGCACCACCAATCTTTTCCATTTTCATGTCATTTCATTGCCTATGAAAATTTTGTAATTATATGGGTACCTTGAACCATCTTAAGAATTTTTATTGTTGCTCTGTCCACTTACCATGTGACTGCGATGAAAGGGCATATGGTTATAGTATTATATATTAATTTTATGACCCACATTTTGACACCCCTAGGGACACTCACTTCCAAACCTAGAGGATAAATATAAGATTGAAATATATATATATATATATTATTTGTATTTCTCTCCACATTTCTTGCAAAAGTATGGACAATTGGAGGACATATTTGGGTTTTTATTTTTAATAGCATATGAGAAATTTAAGGAAATATTTAATAGAAATTTGATTATTTTATCTACTTATTTAGTAATAGTATTAGATATTGCCAATGGGACATGATTTCAATGGCAAAAAGGAGGCCTTTGGATCTTTATCTTTCTAAGTTCAAATTTCATGAAATTTAAATTTCGTCTAATTATATATTTATTTATTTTTTATTAGAATGATCTATTATTATCATTTTTTTAGTAATATAATAGAAAGTATTTACAAACTTTGTCTCTTCCTAAAAGAATTTTAAGACTATTTTCTTATTTTGATTTGATACATTTAAATCTTTTTTTTTTTTGGAAATATTCTTCATAAGAATAAATTCAAATTGAAAAAATTTGTATTAATTTTTTATTGAGACATGTAATTTCATTAAAAAAAAATTAGTACAATTGATCTTTGCTCAAGTAGTAAAAGGTAAGATTAGGGTGTAATTTTTTTTTATTTCCTAATCTACTTTTAAACTTCTTATTCTATTACTTATTTGGCTAAAAAAAATTAGTAATATAAATTCTCTTAAACATATAATTTTTAAATATTAACTACTACAACATATCAATAATAAAAAAATAAAATTCCAAGAACTATTTGTCCATCCCAATTATCCCATTTAAACCCAAATTATGTATTTGCAGTTGTGGCCTGCAAATCTATTTGGATACAAATGGCCAGGGCCCAAAATAATTTCATCTTCAATTAATTATTGTGATGATTTCTCAACTGAAGAGCCCTACAAGAAAATTTGTCAGGACTTTGACAAGGACAATAAAAATAAAAGATTTGCTGTAAAAGGAGGCTTTGAGTGTTGACAAACAATTAGTTGGGTGTTGATTTGATTGGGTCAATGAAGCTCATTCTGCTGGAAAGTAAATTGTAACCATTAAAAATTCACAAAAAATAAAATAAAATAAATTGAAAGTCATCCTTTTGCACAGTATTTTACTTTCATAATAGCTTTTGTAGTATAATCTGCATATTAAAAATTATTATTTCATACATCAATAGATCATCCATGAAATGTTTAAACCAAATAAAATTAAAAGATTATTATATATATTTTTAATTTATTTTAATGGGTTATGTGATAACTCTTTCTCTATCTGTGGAGCTTAAATATTTTATAAATAATGTATTAGAAAATTTTTTTTTGTGTATTATATCATATATTGATTTTTTTTTTAATTTTTAGAAATGTAAAGGAAAATGGAACTAATTAAAATTTTTATAGAACTCATCCAAATAATAAACACTAGAATAATACAATTGAAAAAGAATTAAACAATATCAATTAATGATTTTTTTAACATTATAGTTTTGAAGGGTTTCACAACCAATACATTTTTCCTTCCTTCGAATGGTTGCATCCCCAACAAAAATTAAAAAAAAAAAAGTTACAACCGGCAAGCATAAAACAATAAAAGATTATCATGGAATAGAAGTCAAGCTGGTAACTGAAATCTTATTTTTGATCAGTCTCATTACTACCAGCGGATGCTGCAGAAAATTTCACGACAAAGTCATGAAAGGAGGGTGGTGGTGGTGGTGGTGGTACATGATGAGCAACGCCACCACTGCCACCTCCAACGTTCATTTCTGTCAACGTGCACCGACCGTGATTGCGTCCGGGTATATTTGTGCATGGATTTCCAGTTGACGGTGGCACCAGACCCTTTTGAAGCACTTGAGCTATAAGATTTTTGTTGAATGATGGCATTGGATCTTCATCACCTAGAGGCCTCATGGCCAAAACACGTTGAAAGCTGAGTATCGAAACAATGGCGAAAATGAACGTAACAGTAAACTTAGTAACATTAGAAGAAGCCATGTGTGTTGGGATTTGTGAAAAGAAAAGATTTGGTTTTTGGTATGAAAAATTTTGGGTTGGATTGATGGATTTATATATGCATGTAAGCTTTGGCAATATGTGAAATTGATGTTTGACTCCGAAAAAACCGCGGTTGGAGAGAAGACTTGAAGTTTGAATAAAGAGGAAGTCTAAATCAAATACACGGACCTTGAACTCCAAACAAACGAAGTCCATACAAAACTTTATTTAATTTTGTTAATCAAAGTTGAATTAGTCTATGTCGTGATTTTGCAACGTTTTTTACACTCATAACAATTTGTAATAGTCTCCCACGGAGGTGGCATGACTAGTAAGAAGTTATCCTTCTATTCACTTTTTTTTTTTGTTTCGAAGTTGAGGGTTGGAGTCATCACATGTCTTACTTTTCGTGCTACTATATGTTTGGATTTAGAGAAATGGATTTTATTCGTATTCAATGAAAAATTTGATTTTTTATTTGAATAAAAATAAAAATATATTATAGATATAAAAATAAAAATATGTATAATTTTAAATTTTATTAGATAAGAGTAAAGACAAATAATATGACACTTAATTTGTACTTAAATTATATATATAAATATATATTTAGAGAATAGATTTTTTATTAAATAATATAAATTATTATTTTAAATTAATTAGAATTAATATATATATTTATTAAAAATATGTATTAATATATATTTATAAAAAAATTATCTAAATATACAAAATAAAAATAAAAAACTAAAAAATAAATTTTTTTTTTTTTAAAAAAAAAAGTTATGAATAAAAAAATTATCTATATTTAATAAATACCCGCGAGAATAAGAATGAAATAAATTTGAAATACTTATTGAATATACATATAAAAGTAGATATAATATAAAAATTTAAAGATGAATATGAAAAATATTTTATTCGTCTCATACTTTACTCGTTAATATCTCAATTTTGATTTCAAAATGAGAACAAAAGATTAAAATTTCAATGAAATCTAACATTAAATTATAATATAATAATAAAATTTCAATAAAATCTAACATTAAATTATAATAAAATAATAAAGTTTTAATCTTAATTCAAAATAACAAACTCACAATGATTTCATTAGAATTGAGGGTTGTGATCCACTGGTTGATGCAAACTTTTCCTTTGTATGAAATTAAAAAAAAAAAAGTTGACTTGGTTGGAGGAAGGCTCTTTTTGGCATGGGTTTGGTAATTTATGTTAATTTGTTCACATGGATACAAGAAATGGAAAATGGGATCAAGATATGGGCTAACTTGAATGAGGAATACATGAATACTGACAAAGATTTCTAAGCTTATGCATCATGTTGATGAATATTAAATATATTATTATGGTTAACAGTGAATCTCAGCACCTAGAAAATTAATGTTGGATTCTGGAAAGCCATCATGACAAAGATCTTTGCATGCTTTGACTTATATTTATGATATCTGTCTTTTTATCTCTATGAGCAGAACTTGATAATTTTCATTAATTAAAATCTGATAACTGAAAAATAAACGAATAATTTTTTTAATAAAAAAATCATAATTTTGAGAGAAAAAAATTGCCGGTATTATTATTTCGAAGTCTAAATTAAATGAAAATTATTTTTAAAAATAATTATATAAATTAATTGAATTAAATTTTAATTTATAAATTTTTTTAATACTTGAAATATGATATTTATATAATCAGATAATTTTTTATGAATATTTTATTGGATAGACCTGGTGAGCAGTGACGTGTACCTTTCTTTAGTAACTTCAAATAAATATAAGTAATTCCAGGCAGATATTTTGATGTCTGAACACTATTTTTGTAGGCTTATTGCCTAATATATAGTTTATATGCAATTGTACAATCTAAAATTGAACGAATCCATTTCACAATGTGGAATGTATTTGGTTAAATGTTTAATACTTAATATTTTTTTATTTAAAGTAGAGGTATTTATGGATTAAATTAAATTGAATTAAGTTTAACTGATAATTTTGTAAGATCTAACTCAAATTCATTTTGAATTTGAATAAATTTGTTAATTATTTAAAATAATATTAAAATATTAATTTTTTTTAAAATTAGTATATTAACATTTAAAAACATATTTTAAAATTAAAATTAAACAAAAACTACTTTTTATTGATAAAATAATAATTTAAATCTGGACCCGAGTTTAAAAATCATTATTCGAGACCTAATCCGAATTAAACTTAAGTTGTGAATCTGACAATTAACCTGATCCATGAACTAAAATCAAGTACGAAAATTAATGAAATGATTCATATGTATTGCAACTTTTTCCCATCACCTTACCAAATTATAAATATCTAGTTTGGAATTTTGTCTTTTCATTTTCCCTGAATAATGTGTTATTATTACAACAATAAAAATAATTTCTCTAAGAAATTAAAAAAAAAAAAAAAAACCTGGAAGAAAGCACCATTGGAACTTGTGAGCATATTCCAGCTAATTGGTTCCAGCTTTTGGACATCAGGCATAAATTTCTCTTTTGCATGTTACTTTTTGCAGAAAATCATCTTTTTGTATTACTGCAACTGTAATTAATAAATCAGTACAAATCAATTTCTTAAGCATGTGATTAATCTCCATAACATTTAACAAGTTACTGAACTCCACCTCCTTCCACAAAAGTACATGGATTCCATTCACTAATTGAAAAAAAAGAAAGAAGAATGCTCTTACAAAAACATAAGGGTAAAAAGATTTGTCCTTTGCCCCCTCACTTGTTTTTTCCCATCACTTCTCCCCTTTCTTCTTCCCTTATATTTTTACTTTCTGTTATTTCCGACTGATACAATGCCATTACCACTCATGTTTGGTCAGGTTGTAGTTGTGGTGTCCCAATCCAAATGTAAATACCAAGATCATAACAGGGTTGGTATTTGATCTCCTCAGCTTGTGGAGAACTTCCAAAAGGAACAGGAAAAATCAGAGCAAGTCGTTACTCAAGGACTTAAATAAGCTTCCCAACCATCTTTCTGTAGCTTCTCAGCTTTTGTTAAGACATCATCCCTTGTGTCTTTTTGATACTGACTCATCCTGCCGATGACAAGTGTGCCACATCATTGACATCAATAAAATTGGTGTAAACAAGACAAAAATTAGAATTCACAATGTTTCAAGTTCGAAGACATCCATCGTATCTTTATAAAGAGAGAGGGGAACCTACCTTGACAATAGATCAGCATCACCAACTCCCAACATCCTGACCTCCAGCAATCCCGCGCTTGTAGCATTGTTGACTGCAACCGTGGCAACTGCAATACCCCTTGGCATCTGCATCATGAAAAGGTGAATAAACATCCAGCATTCAGAAAATGTAATGTCAAGTACAAGTTCGTGTGTACCTGCACAATGGATAAGAGCGAATCGATTCTGTCCAATGTAGAAGCACGGACAGGAACTCCAATAACAGGTAACGGTGTAAGTGCAGCTACCATACCTATAATTAAAAACAAACCTTATTAATGTCACTGAGACAGCTGATGTATGTTGGAGAATGATGTTAAATCGTAGTTTCTAAATAACTAGCCTGGTAAATGAGATGCACCACCGGCACCAGCAATGATAACCTGAATGCCTCGCTCCCAAGTAGAGGAGGCATAAGAAAACATCAGTTCAGGGTTCCGGTGCGCTGAGACTATTCTAACCTGCAAATAAATTAATCAATGGAATCAAAGTGGAAAAAGCGTCATTTAAAATAAAAATTCTAAGCTATAAAATGTCTACCTCACTAGACACACCAAACATATCTAAGATCCTTGCTGCATCCTTCATAACTGGAAGATCTGAATCAGAACCCATTATGATCCCAACATGTGGCACAACTGCATTTAGCAAAAAAAGGAAAGCAACATATATTTAAAATGTTAGTAGCACCAACCAACCATAGTTTCTAATCTCTATGCAGTTCAGTTTCAGTTATGTTGGGCATATTTCTGACTGGATCTTTCATTAAATTTGCATTCAATAGGAGTAACAAAAATCAAACAACTAACAACGAAACTAAAGTCCAACCATCAGCTCTAGGCCAACTGACATTCACTCTGATTTTCAGAACCTTCTTCCTTCAGCATTGACTTCAGTCGTGCTTCCAAAACACCAATAGAACGGCCAACAAGAATTATATGACCCATCTTCCTTTGCCTTCACATTTCTAGAAAAATCATCATGACAGCCAATTAATATGACAGTGTGTGACTGAGAGAAGAATGAGCCTGAAGAAACTTGAAACAAACCTAACCTGGCTTATCATACCAATGAACAGTTGCCCCTGGAATCCCCAGCGCCCTTGCTATAAGTTGATGAGCCATTTTGAAATCAGGCTCCCCCTGAAACCATAAATTTTTTTCACATAGCTCAGAACTTGGTCAAATATTCCATGTACCCAAGGACAAGGAAAACAACAAACTTTGATAAATAATTACTCATGCACAAAGTAATTTTAGATTATCATAAGAAACACAAAAGAAGACAGACATGGAAATTATGGAGAAGGAAAAGAGAAGGAACTAACCGCATTCTCACCCAGTAGATTGTGCATGATAGCAGTTGGAGTTTTCATGGATGGATCACCAAGAGGAAGACCAACAAAAGCCCCCAAACGCTGTTCAAACTGTGATGTATAGCAGGACTCAATTGTGTGATGCCCACTATTTTGAGGTCTGGGAGCTACTTCATTCAGTAGAATCTAGTTGAAACAAGGATAGGTCAGTCAAAGGCAGGAATTGCTAAATCATGTTGGCCATGTATGAGTGGAATTACAAATTGATAAAGATAGCAGATCTGCACCTGACTGTCCTTCGTTAAAAACAACTCCACTGCAAAGACACCAGCACCTTCTAATGAACTAATAGCTTTGTATGCAACATCATTTGCAAGTTTTCTGATCTTCCATGGCACATTAGCAGGTGCCTTAACAATGTGACATATGTTTTCCCTATAAGAACCCACAAGTTTACAATCATATCTAAAGACTTGCAGAGCTCCTCATATGTTAATAACATCACATAAATGAAATTCAGATGAAGAGAAAAGAAAGGTCAATGACTAGTAACAAGTAAAAACTGAATGTCTTACTTGTGAATAGTTTCAACAACTGGATAGCACAAGATAGAGTTGTCTCTTCCTCTTGCTACAATGACTGCCAACTCCTAAAAATAATATCAGTTTAGTTCAGAACCATATCTATACTCAATAATAATCATCTGTATATATCATAATCAGGCAGTTTGGAACATATCCCAGCAAACAAAAGCATTAAGTTGTCAATAATATATAAGTGAAAAGATCATGAAGCAAAATAGATAATAAAAAAGTCAATGGTACATTCAAGACATATACCTTCACAAAAGGAGCCCATTTCTCAACATACAAGCCACTATCAAATCCACCAAGAGCTGCAGTCAAAATGAAAATTCTTCAAAATGGAACAATGAAAAGAAGAGTTTACACTCCAAGTTGCAAAATGGACTTCAAGAGATAAAATTTGAAAGACAAAAGGAAGAATAAGGAACTGGCTGGAGGTCAAAATCAGATATTACTAAAGAAAAGGAAAGAAAAGAAGACAACTTCTCTAGTCTCAAATGAAAACCACCATATGAACATCTGCATCAAACTAAAAGGACACTTCTATTAAATACAGTCAACACATATATAAATTGCAGCTGAGATGAGGCCTGACAGATTTGGAATGGTCAAGGAAACTATAAGGCCACAAGCAACATTTTGGTCTTTTGCATATATTTAGGGAAATCCTATGACTTCAAAAAAAGAAAAAGCCATTATGAATTCAAGTTAATACTTAAAAGCTATAAAAATCTCCTTTTTAATAGCAACTCCCTTACCAGCTATTGCAGAAGGAAGCTCCTCTTCACTCTTTGCAACAGCATTTCCACGCCCATCATAGGCTAATCTCTTGTTCTTATCATAAGAGGATAGCCAAATAGGTCACCTGCTCTCTTGGCTCCTTCAAGACCATCAATCTGTTTATCCATATGTAGAAATCAATAATCCAAATAATAATTCAAACTCAATAGCTAGCCTTCAAACTCCTTAAAAATAGAAGACAACCTCCACAAACTCAGGAAAGGGAATGGCATGCTGGGAAAAATGAACTTTCTGGAGATATTTGTCCTGTAAAATAGAAAATACACATACAGCTTCATAAATTCATCTGGAAAGCAAAATTATGTATTACATAAAACAGAGAACTAGAGCAACTTAGCAACCTTTCAAGCATCAAAGGAAGAGGAAAAATGATGCAACTTATTACAGACATTTGTGAAGCTTGCGACAAAACAATTCCAAGTAAACAAGCCTACTCAGGAAATTACTTAGATAATTCGAATGGTAGAAGCTCTAGGTTCACAATCCACTCCTTGTTGCTCAAGTTTCTCTAGAGTGGCAACATCCACCTGTTCAATTTCAACCGTCAAAACTCCACATCTAACTTCCGAGAAACAGATTATGAATGTAAATACTTCATTTCTAACAAAGAAAGACCATAAATTCAGTTTTAAATTTGAACATTTTCGCGAATTCTTTAACAGTAGCACTATCATCAAAGCTTCCAACCATGTGATCATAAGCAATGGCACTGGCCGGGCAATTCTCTGAAGGGTCCAAAACCATGACTTTGATGGCCAATTTGGAAGCTGCTTGGCATAACATACGACCCAATTGGCCTCCTCCTAATACACCAACAACCATTTCGGATAGTCCATGAACTGGGGAATCATCATCCTTCGTACATAAAAGAAAAAATACATAGAAGCAAGTTCTAGTCAAAGAAGTCAAATTTGGTCCTACATAATAATAATAATAATAATAATAATAATAATAATAATAATAATAAACATTTGAATGTAAATAATTTACAATAACAAAAAAGACCCAAAATTTATGTTCATTCGTTTCATTGGAAACACATAAAGGCAAGGAAACAAGAGTTAGAAAATGAATTATAAATTGCAAAACACCTGAAAGGGGAGATGGTCTCGTCAGAGTCACGTGAGGGGCGGCAAGCGAGGATGGAATTGGAGAACTTGGAAGTAGAAGTGTGACGGAGTTGAAGCTTGTGGGGGTGATGGTCGTCGGCGGCAGTGGCCATGAAGAATAAGCCGAGTGGGAGAGGTGTTGGTGGCGGAGAACGAAAGTGAGATGGTCTGAAAGCAAAGACTGATTCATTGGTGGAACCCGAAAACACAGTGTTAGACCTCTGTCGGAGCATCTCCTTTGTCTTTTTCTTGTCACTTTCACTGGATTTTTTCTTTCACTTTCTTTGGAAAATTGATGAGAGACAGAGAGAAGAGAGTATTGGATGCAAAGAACAACAACTGCACCACTACTTCCGTTCCTACTCCACCCTGTCTGTCCCATGGGCTCCTTTTTTTTTATATATATCTTTTAAATTCTGTGATCTGCCTCCAATAAAAAAAACTGTTTTATTCTTTTATTGTAATTTCCTTTTTAAAATTTCAGTTCATGCATTAAATATATTATTAGTACCCTTTTTAATAGGTATTTCATAAGCAGGATGGAATAAAGTTTGGATAATTAGAAACAACACTTATTTTCTTTTTTTTTCCTCCAAATATTACTCCTTTAACTGAATTGTAAAAAAGATTGACCTTTAAAAATGTTTATAATTCCATACACGTTTTATGTAAATTTTTATGCTTTAAAAATTATTATTTTTTATTAGAATTGGCAATTAAAGATAAAATCATAGAAAATTGACAAATTCCAAGATAGGGGATGATGTTAAAAAAATTGTTGTTTGAACTCTTAGTGTGTGATGACATTTAATAAATTTAAAAGTTAAATCTAATAATTGTAATTTTTTTTATCCTTAAATTATGACATTCTTTTTACTAAAAATAATTATTTGCATTAAGAAAAAAAGTTTTTTTTTTTTGTTTTTTTAACAAAAGAGGCCAAAACCTACTAGAATAGGAGAAGGGGAATGGCAAAAAAAAGTTTTCCAGCAAAACATTCACATTCAGGTAAAATATGGGGATCAAAATTCTGAATAATCAAGCCAATCAATAGCAAACTTTGTAATTGATGATATGTTCTGATTTACAACATTATTGGGTTGATTGATTATTTCAACCTTAGCTTTACACTCAACAGCACACCTTGTACAAAATGCAATCACTAGAGATAAAAAAAAAAAAGGGACTTCAAACTCAGACTACCAAGAGAAGAATAAAAAGTAAATGGGAATAAAACAAAGAAATAATTTCACCAACTCCATTTTTGATGGTATGCAAAATAAATGTCAGCTAGCTATGGAAACCCCCTGGAAAAAAAGAAGGGGGGGAATAAAGGGAAACCATACTGTATAAATCACGTCCTATATTATGTTCTGCCTGTGAAGAAAACAATCTCTGCAATTCTGTACATTGATGGCCACTCTTCATCAACTGGTCACCTTTATAATGTTTGTACATAAAGGCTCAAGGAATGAATTCTTCATGCTACCCTTCTTCATAACCTGACAATGGATTCTTCATGGTGCCCTTGTTTGTCTCTGAATGACTGATCTGTTTCTTCAACTCTAGAGCAGATATTAGGTTCATTGCTAACTGGTTCTTTGTGTATGCTTGCCCTTTCCCCAATCCCATTAGCGTCTGAATTATCCACTGTGCCCTGTCTTGCTTTCAAATCATAGGCTGACTTCATTATCTCCGCTACCATCGATTCATTGGGGAACTTCATCCTGTAAAACTCTAGTTCAGCTTCCAGGTCTTGAATCTCTTTCTCTTTGTCTGCAAGGAGGTCATTTGTTTTTTGCAGTGCTTCCATATCATACTCGGCTTGTTCTTCCATCATTCTGAGGTTCTGCAAGGCTTCCATGTGGAGTGTTGCCTTCTCCTCCTGCAGTCGAGTAATCATGGCCATTGCTTGATTTGCAGCAACTGCAGATGCATTTCTTTCTTCTTCCAATTCCTTATACAAAGTGCTCAACAATTTCCTGTCATGCTCAACCTGTCGTTTTAGCCTATCAACCACACTTTCACCTTCGATTTCACTAACAATGCTTCCATCTATAGACAAACCAGACTCATTTCTCTCAAGGGAGATCCTCTTTTGAAGTATCTGTATTCCATTAAATGTTGAAGAATCTGAAGCCTTGAATTCGTCACTATTTATAGATATCCTAGGACTTACAGCAATCTTAGGACTTACATCGCTCATTGATTGCTCCAGCCCTCTAGTGGCAGATAACTGTGACAATAAGACCCTTAGATCCTCGCTAAGTCTAGAAGAATCTTTTCCAATCCATTGTTCAACAAGCAAACCAGACAATTGCCTTCCTCTACTACCTACAGCTAACTTATAAGCATCGCTTAGATCCAATGGATTGGGTAATAGGATGCTAGTGTCACTTGCAACATGGTTGCTTTCGACTGGTGATTCAGGTATTGGAAGCGGATGTTCTCTCGATTTGCAGATTTCCTCGCATTTTGTAACAGATTTCTTCTCAACTTCAAGAGTTCTCATAATACCTAGTGACATAAATATTAGATAAATAAAAAAGGTCACAGAGATTAACCATAACATGCAAGTTGTTTGGGGTATCAAAGCAGCTGATAGAAATCAAACAAATAAATACAAGTAGGATGGTTATTTCTGCAAGAACAAAGCATCCAATGTAATGGATATTTGAGAATTTATAATTCCAAAACTTCTCAGGGACTTCCTTTTGGAAAATAATACCTTAATTTTGGAAATGCATCACACACATCTTGAACCTTATAGCATTTATTTATCACACCTCAAAATATTATAGCAGAAATAAACTGAAGGTTCTTCAGAATGCACATTTGAACCAAAGAAGACATATACGGAAAAGTCATTACATAAATCAAAACAAAAATGTTTTTTTTTTTTGGTTGTCCACAAAATTTGTTTTTTATGCTCTGCAAATGTAAAACCACTCAACTTAATTCAGTAATAAAACAAGCAAGAAATCGAAATAATGGATTCATCTCATACCAAAAATCAAGGAGAGAATGTGAGAGGAGGCTCACATGCTCACGGCGTCTACAAGCGAAGAGAATATAATGATACAGCACTTTTCAAATTCGTGAAATAAAAATATTCGATAGTTTCAGGTTTTGTTTTCATATGCAAAATTTAACCAAAAAGAAAGAGCAGACAAAATATGAGGGAGTTCGACTTACTATACTCTTCTGATTCTTCAACAGAAGATGCAACAAAATTTGATGGAGAAGCATGATCAATGGAAATAGGCTTACTCTCCTTTGACAATTCAACAGGAGTTTTGTTGCCTAGTGATGATGAAGACACATAATCAAGAGAACTAATCTTACTGTCTTCTGAACCTTGAAAAGGAATTTCACCGGCATTTGACAATGCAGGAACCTTATCAAGGGAATTAAAATTCATTTCCTTTGACACATCAATAGAAACTTCCTCACCCATTGATGATAATTGGACATCATCAAAAGAAATAAACTCAGAAGATGCAGAGGGTTCAGGTTTGCTACTGGCTTGCTTCCAATTAAGTTCCTCCAAGCCATGTCCGCTTGGATCAGTAGATTCCACAGGTTTAGTGCCAAGAGGCTCAATGATGTCTGATTGTGACTGTGAGATGATAATTGAAGGCTTAGGAGCAGAAACAGGATCCATGAATTTCTCTGAAGCAAAATCGTCTGACATAGTAATAGTACAAGACTCTGGCTGCACATGTTGATCCACAATATCTCTTTGTAGATGATCAGTTTGGATAATTAGAGCATCTTCCTCATCACCAGCATCAGTAGACACTGCAGATTCAGAATCAGAAGTAATCTTAAGCTCTGTATATCCTACATGAGATAAAGGATCAGGCCCATTTTTTCTCTGATGTGTAGCTTTAACTGAAATAAATGCATTGTCACTTCTGTTCAGGTCATCCTGACCATGTTGTACGGAAACTGGTAAAGGTTGATCAAATTCAGCAGCCTGAGACACAGTTGATTGTGTCTGTATCAATGTTTTGAAATACCCTTTTGGCATCCATGGCTCATTGCAACAAGAACACTGCCTTATAGTTGACTGCCCAAGTTTATGATTCTCAAATGATGGATCCTCCTCAAGAACACAGTCAGAATCTTCCCCCAACTTGCCGACCAATAATCTATAGGTTTCAGCATTAGACATATTTATTGTAGCGAATGAGAAAAGGCAACTTTCACACATTCCATGAACATCAACAAGCTTGTTGTGAGCATGGCAGTAGACTAAGGATGAAATCTCCAACTTATGATCACCACATACCAGATCCCAATAAAATTTCAGTTTTTCATTGCCAAAAACATGATCGAGTCTTGAGCATAGCAAACATGGGGTTTGCAATTTGCATTTACGAGCAAATTTTGTGATTAAGTATGAAATTATAGCATCAATAAAAAGCATAAAAAGCAGCAGCCATTCAAGAAAGGCTGATGATAAAGCTCTAGCAAACTGATGGGAAATTTTCTCTGAGTTAACAGATGAAATCCCCCCACTAGCCATGCCCCAGAAAAGTATGTAACTTCAGAACAAGATCTGACTGCTTGAAACAAAGCAAAGTCCAATCTTCCCAAAATGAAATCAATAATCCAAGGCGAGATTCAATACTGCCAATAAATAAAGATCCACAGAGATATGAGAAAAGATAAAAGGGTAATGGACAAAACTAATAAATCAGCCATTATTTATAAAGAGCAATTTCCATGAACAATAAAACAGTCCAAATTAGAAACTAATTGCTGCAAAGTTCAAAATAATTTATTCCAGGATAAGACCAATGGAGGAACCAGATTTTGAAATGAAAAAATATACCTATAAAAGACAGAGCAGCAACTGCAAACAAGCAAATGTTTCTGCTAAGTAAAATAAAATAATTGCAACTCAGATGCCAATGGATACACTGATGAAGCTATATGTCTGAGTCTCATAGATAAATTTGACATGAAATTCTTCACAACAACATGCATGAATGCCGCTATGCATTTATTAAAAATCCCAGATACCAGTTCTCATGGAAGATCTATGCATGCAAGAGATAGTGGATGACACAACAATAAAGTTCAAATAATGAATTCCAATACAGGATCAATAGCCACAATTGCCAAAATATATCTCAAACAACAAACTAATGAACTAAATTCTCATACTAAAACAAACTCAAGCGTGAGAAAAATGCATTTCTCATAGAAGATTAACAAACCAAATAAAAGATACTAACACCAATACATCCTGCATCAAAAGCTACAAAGGTATATCATCATAAAATGAGATAAAACGATTTCTTTTCTCAAGGAAAATCCAATATCTACAAAAACTATAAATGCATCCAATCAAAACCTAATGAGACAAATTCCGGACAAAAATAAAATTTGAGCTGTCTTACAAGATCAATATAAACCAAAAACATTCACAAAAGGAAGCTACAAAGCATCATTGAAAAAGAATGCAGCATTTCAACGAATAAGCACACAAACAAATAGCATATACCATAAACTGACAAAACAAATTTATAAGAGCAAAACAAATTTATAGCCGTAGACAACAAACTCGTTCCTTTTGATGGATCAACATGGACCATGGATAAAGAACTTTACAAAACCAAAACCATAAGCAATAACACAAAAACATCAGCATGAACCGTAAATCAGAAGCTAACAAAAAAGTGTAAACTTTCAATCAATACTCACGCACACATGGTCTAATCAAAATCCATCAAAAATCCAAAATTTCTACCAGTAACAATACCACCTCAATAAAACTTAAATCATATTAACATCATTCAAAAACATAAATCGGTTTGTATAAACAAGTCAAACTATGATATTTCCAAGGCAAAAAAGAAAAAGAAAACTTTTATAAGTTGTAAAAAGAGAAAGCTGACCTGTTCATGTGAGAAACTCAAGGAAGAAAACCAAAAAACCACCGAGAATTCAGAGAAAAAGCGTCTAATCAAGGTGACCCATCTTCAAATTCATTACCAAAAACAAAACCCATGTAACAGTTATTGAAGAAAGAGAGACTGAAACGAAGCAAAACAAAGTTAAAGTAGTTTTATATAAACCAAACAGAAAACAACAAAGAGTACACGTTGTATATTATTTTATAAAAGGAAAAATGTTCTTTATAAAAAAAAAAGTGAAAATAAAAAAAGTTGAGAAAACAGCTGACAAAACCCAAAAAGTCGGCTGCTGATTAGAAAATGATAAAAACCGAAAGTAAAAGAAAGACAAAAAAAAAAAGAAGCAAAGATTCCAGAGAAAATTCACTGTCAAAAAGCCAAAAACAGTTTTATTTTTATTAAAAAAACCAAAAAAACTGTTTTTAACTTTATTTCTCTCCATTTTTGAGAAATAAATGCTTATGGACGATCAATGGAAAATGGGTTGTTTTTTATTTTCTGAAAAAAACGTTATTTTTTTGTAGTGCTAATGATAGGTGTGACTTGTAGGTGAAGAAATTATGTGACCGACCAACGGTGGAAAGTTTTGAAGAGGAGACCGACCAATGAGGATAATTGGAAGCTACAAAGATGTCACTGTCGGGAAATTCGGGGGATTGCTTTGATTTGACAGTTAAACCAACTGAAATGTGAAAAATTTTGGGTTTTTTTTTTTTTACCAATATTGACCGTTTTGTTTCTTAGTTTTCTCATGGAGGCCCTTCAAATAAAAAAGAAAGAAAATTGCAAAACCGTGTTGAATAGGTCATGAACAGGATCAAGAATCCCATGGGGTTTTTCCAACTTAGCCAATGATTTTATTTTGATTTATTCAATAGGATAATTGAGTATTGTAAATTTGTTTAGGTGTTAACATCCAATCGAATATTAACATAATTAGGAGTTTTTAATAATATTTTTGTGTGTTCCATAAGAGAAAATATGATTTCTAATTTTTCAACTAATAAAAAATGAAAAATCTTGTGCCAAGTAACATTAGTTAAGTAGATTTTTTTTAAGTTTCTCTTGCTATATGTAAAAGAAAATTTTGCCATAGAGAATGCAAATGATTTTTTCTATTAATGGATGTTTGTTAAGGGTTTAGTCCAAAACATCGTGAGGATGCATTGAGAATTCATTCTCACCTACTAATCAAATAAAGCTAAATTAAATGTATAGCCAAATAAATTTAAGGGCATATAAAAAGGAGAAACATTAATTCAATGATTTATTATATGGTGCTTCTAAATCACTTAGTATTAAATGATATCAGAATCTCTTTCTTTTTCATTTTTGTCTAGGCAGCTTCTAACAGGGATCAATAATATGTTCTGTTTTTGGCTCAGAAAATAATATGTTTGGGCAACAAGCAGAGAAAATACACATAAGCAAATGAGATCAAGTAGAGAAAATAGTATTAAGAGCTACAATCACGAGAGAGATCCTCAATAATATATAGTATTTGAAGGGAGCATTCGTATAGGATAAGTGGATAGCTGATTCAGGGCATAATTCACATAAATGACAGAAATAGAACAAAGCATTTACCTGCAAATCTAATACCTAATAAATACTACCTGAACAAGCAAAGAAAGCAAGAATAATTTTGCATAGATGGGACATACCCAAGTTCTATAGCAGCAAATCAGCTTTCTAGAAAATCAGAGCTTAAATTGGTGCTGCACATGTTGTTCTAAAATGACCTGTCTGATTGCAACGGCTACAATGTACAACCCGCTTCTCACGGCCACGGTCTTCTGCTCGAACTCGCTTCTTTCGTGGTCGACCGGGTGGCTTAAGTGATTTTGGTGGGTGGATGATAACTTCAACTTTGTTGGCATTTGGATCTCCCTCAGATAACTCTTTCCATAGACTTTTATCTGGAATCGGATGAATGGTTTGAGAATACGTCTTACGATATGTTGCTACAGTGAAACAGCTCTCAGTAAACCGATGAACATTCTGCCTGCAAGAAAGAAGCGCTGCCACAGCATGAGCACAGGGCAAACCATACAACTGCCAGCCACGACAAAGGCAACAGCGATTGCGAATGTCAACAATATTTGTCCCTTCATGAGATATAACCTCAAATTCAGCTTCATTAGCACGAAGCACCTGATATGTGCGTGCACGTTCAAGGGCCTCCGCAACACGCCTTTCAGCAGAAGGCACAAGTATTGATGTCCACTGCATACTTGTCTCTCGCCGTTCACTGAACCAAGTCATAAGCTGCCTCCGTATGCATTCCATCATCTGAATTATTGGAAGCCCTGAAGCTTCTAAAATCCAAGAATTCAGCGATTCAACTATGTTTGCTGTTAGATGCCCAAATCGTGTGCCTTCAAAATAGGCTGTTGCCCACAATCGAGGTGGGATTCTTCGGATCCAATATGCAGCATCTTGTGATACCTCTTCAATCTCAAGAATCTTTGCTTCAAATTCAATTACAGTCAGGGCATGAGCAGCTTCCCATAGAAGGTTGACAAGCATTGTATTATTGAACTCCTTTTGAAAACTTTCACTCAAGTGACGCATGCAAAATCCATGAAAAGCAGTAGGAAAATTTGCTTCAACACCATCTACAATGCCTTTCTGTCTATCAGACAAAATTGTAAGCCTTGGCATGTTTTCTGTATTAATTTCAAGCAGGTTATGAAGTTCAGAGAGAAACCACATCCAGTTGTCATCATTCTCCTCATCAACAACACCAAATGCCAGAGGAAACAGAGCACCATCACCATCAAAACCAGTAGCAAAAAGCAAAGTTCCAAGATACTTACTTTTCAAAAATGTCCTATCTAACCCCAGGAGTGGTCGACAAGCATTCAGAAAACCATAAATTGAGGCCTGAAACGATATGAAGAGACGCTGGAAACAGTTATCTATTGGGTTTCCATAGACATGTGCGATACTCCCTGGATTTGTCCTCTTAAGCTGTTCACAATATTGAGGGAGTAAGCGATACCCTTCCTCGAAAGATCCACGCATAACAGCCATGATACGCTCCTTGCCTCGCCAGGCTTGCTTGTAAGATAAGGTGATTCCATGAACCCGGTGAATCTCTTCCAATATCTCCTTCGGCTTGTAGTTAGGGTTCTCCCTTAATCGCTGCTCCACAGAGTTTGCCACCCACTGCACAGAGGCCTGTTGATGGCCAAGATGAGCAATCCCTCCACATGTATGGTTCTCATGGATGGTCCTGATTGTGAATGTTGGAACACCCGGGAGCTTTGCTGCATGTATGCGCCAGGGACATCCCTCACTCGCACATTTGGCAGTGAAACGAGTCTTGTCAGATTTTATGGTCTGCATTTCAAAGTGAAGGGCAATAGCAGTATCCCTCAATGCCCTACGGCAGCTTATGACATCCGGGAACTCTTGCCCAATTGCCAATTCATAACATGGATCTGAATTCCGAGCCTGAAGGACAAGAGGGAGACTAACTACAATCTGGGAATGCTGCAAATCTCGGGCAGGATCAATTCCCATCTCCTGGCTGTCATCCACAGCCAATTCCAAGTTGTCATCAAGCTCTTGGCTTTCTGAAACAACCAATGCATTATTCTCTGATAAAGTAAACTCATGGTCACCCTGGTCAGGTTTTTGATCAGTAGCTAACTCGTTATCATGCCCATAACTGTGACCAACATCCCCTTCTTGGTCATGGCTCTGCCCTAAATCCAACTCATGATCATGAGAATGCCCTAAACCTAGGTCATGATCATGGGCCTGTCCCAAGCCTAAATGACGCTCATGGGTTTGTCCTAATTCCAAATCATGGTTCTGGGTGAGCCCCAAATTACGATTATGGCCTATAACCAGTGGCTGATTCTGCCCCAATGCTAACTTGTGGCTTTGTCCAAGTATCAGATCATGGTTAGCCATTGAATAAATCAATCACAGTATAGGAACAACACAACCCGAATATAAAAAATGATAGTCAGGCAGACAGATTTTCCATCTATGTCATCACATACCTGCCAGGTGAAAGACCACCATTACAATACGAAAAAAAGGAATGATCATATGAACATGGAAATCATAGCAAACAGGCTAATCTCTGACAAGTGATTAGCATAAGGTGAGAAGACATGAAGAAATGCATCCAATACGCCTTATTGTTGCAAAATTGCAAATGTAAACCAAAAGGTCAGTTTTGTTTTCTCAATGCTTTCATCTCAATGATCAAAGAAAGAGAGTATACCAATCACAAAAACATAAGCACATAACATACTGGAATAATGCACATAACACTCAAAGAGCTAATCTTTCACTTCTTGAATAGTGAACAGTGAAACCAGTAAGGAGTCGTCAATTACGTCCAAGAAAACATTTAGTCTTGGAAACTCCAGCTACACCAACCAACATAAGGAAGAAAACAATATACATAATGAACAGAAAGAAAAGCCAAATATTAAGGAAATGAATAACCAAATAAACACATAGACTTAACACCAATTAGAATTTTATATAATATGTCAAAACAAACCAAACCAATTAAAGTTTGTGCACGTATCTCTTAACCAGACATAAGTTCAACTTCTGACAAATCCACACAAATAGCTAACATTTCACTTTCCTTCTCCCTCAGTTCCAACTAACCAAATATAAGTTCCCATTTCATACATCCTTCCCAAAATATGGGGAAAAAACTAGAAAAGAGAAAGCCTTCAAGCAGCTACCACTTGGAAACTCATCTAAGATATTAAGCTAGCACTCTGAAACTAAACTAACTGAATAAAATACCAACTTTAAGACAAAATAAGAAATACCCATCAATCAAAGCACCATAAAAATCACTAAAAATTTCCTAAAACAGAAACAGGCAAAGACAGAGAGGGAAAAACAAGTTGTAAGCAGCTTGATTGAAAATCTTCAAAGTTAACAGCTTTAAAACACTTCAACTAAAAATAAATTAAAAAAAACCATCAAATTAACAAAAATAAGAATACCCATCAATTGAAAACATTCAAAACAAAATACCCACAAAGGAAATCCGCAAAAATGAAGATTAAAATACCTGGATTAAGAAAAAAAACCCGAACTGGAAACCTTAACTCAAAAACAAAATGACCTCAAAACACAGTAAAAAGAGCTTCAAGAAGCCCAGAAACGAAGTGGGTATTGGCCAAAAACACAAGAAACAAAGCGTACAAGCGAGAAAACACCCCGGAATTGAAGAAGAAACTAGGGTTTTAATTGGTAACCAAATCGGTTAGGAGTTTGCAAAGAAATGAAGAGGAAGGAAATTTTGAAAAGTGGGGAATTTATTTGTTTTGGCGGGTAAAATTGAGAAGGGCAAGGCAGGGATTGTTCCGGGAGAAAATCGGGAATTAAGGAGAAAGGGGGTTAGGGAAGGGCAAAGGGGAGATTGAGGAATTACGGGGGCAGAAGAGGCAGAGTGGGTGAAGGGCATGAGAAATACAAAGTTTAGCCAGAGGTTGAGGGTATTTAAGTCAAAATAGGTCGGACTTTGGGATGTTCTTTCATTCTTTGGGGAGGATTTTGGAATTTTTTGGCCCTTTTTTTTTTTTTTAAATTAAATCCAAGGGCATTAACTAAAATAAGGAGGATTTTAGAAGATTTTAATTTTAGGGTGAGTGAAAAGTGAACTCAATTAATATTTGGAAATTTCAATTTTGGGTTTTTTTGCAAAAATTAAGTAATAAAAATATATAAAATATTTTTAAATTACTGTCTCTATTTAATATTATTTGTTAATTTGTTCATGTAAATTTATATTTTTGTAAAAAAATTTGTTTCTTTTTTTTTTTTTGAGTAAATTTATAATTTTAGTCGAGTAAAAATGAAGAGATGAAGAATTTTGTCAATAAATTTCATGAAAAAAAAAAATATAAAACAAGTTGATCGTGACATAGTACTAGGCTATAAAAAATTCCAAATCCAATAGGCTATAAGAGTTCTAGAATCATAACATTATAATTACTAAATCATAACATTTCACTATGATATTCGATATTATATAATTAATAAAAATTTTACATGAATACACATAAACACAAACATATATATATATATATATATATATACACATATACACACACATATTACACTCATTAACAAGAATTTATTTCACATCTTTCATCATATGCTTAATTTAATTACTGCCACCAATTTCATTTCACCAGTATATCAATCACGTTATCAAGCTTCTCGAACATTGGCCTCCGTCTCGTTTCGTTCTCGTTCTCGTTCTCGTCCTCGTTCGTCTTGCGCTTGGCAGACAACTCAAGATTTTCCGTTGGACTTGGTAGTAATATTTTCTGTGGATGTTTTGGCTTGCTTGTTTTGAACACATGCATGTCTTGACCTCTGTCGATGGTACATTCCAAACTTGCTAAGCTGCCTCTCCTTGCAGCGCTGAATCCCATCCAACACTGCATTTTTCATGTTAAAATCTCGATTTGATCGAATTTTAAAACTTTTTTTATTTTAAAGAATAACAAAACAATTTGAGACAGAAAGAGTATCGAAGCTTATAACTCGAACGAACCTTTTCATTGAGGGTAAGATCTTCATTCAACCGAATCATGTCCAAAACCCCAAGCCCTTTCTTGTTGGCAATTGCCTTATCAACCCTTTTATCCCATTTGAATAACTCAAATATCGATTGATATCCTTGGATTGCAGCTATATGCATAGGGGTATTTCCTTCATTATCTTGCTCATTTACAAGACCATCCGAAAGCTTTGTCTTTAAAATGTACTTGACCGCTCGAGTCTCTTCATTTTCAACAGCCAAGTGAAGCGCTGTCCGGCCTTTGTTATCTTGGATATCCCAGATGTCAGGGCATAATTTTGCTAGTATTTTCAGTATTTTCACTCTCCCTTCTTTGGCAGCAACATGAAGGATGGTCATGCCTTCTTTGTCTCCAATGCTTGCAATTGAATCAGGGGAGGATATTGGTTTCTCGTCATCGGATTCATAGGTCAAAAACAGTTTGAGAATGTTCGATTTGCCTAAGAACGCTGCGTAATGAAGAGGAGTCCATCCGTAGTCATCGACTTTCAGGATTCCTGACGCATGTTTTTCCAGCAAGCCTTTGATGAAGGCTATAAGCAAGCAAAATGATACAAAAAAACAATCATATATAGTGCATATCATGTGCAGATGCTAATGTAATTATGCTTGTTCTCTACTAATTAAAACAGAATTGAAATGTTTCATCAAATTACCTGTATTTATGCGGCTAGGCCAGACCAAATTAATCAAAATAAAAGGGATATTGAAGAGATTCATGAAACAATTCAAATCGGCATAAGCTTTCAGGTCGGTTATTGCTTGGGGAGGATGTTCCAAAATGAGCGTTGCCAAATATGGAAATAATTTTCGAACTATAAAGCAAAAAACAAGTAACAAAGTAAGATAATCAAGAATTAACCAATATATAGTAATGCGTGCATGCACATACATATACTTATAAAAAGGCTTTATGATATATTTGATGATACGATTCATACGAATGACAAAAAGATAGAATAAAAAGAAGAAAAAGTACTATCTAATTTGTTTTTACCAAACAATATAAGAAATTTGTTGGTAATATAACGACTATATGTAGACACAGATCACCTTCACTTTTTGAGCGGACAACAGCAGCATGCAAAGCATTCATGTTGTTCCTTCCATCAAAAGAGCATTGATCAACTTGTAAGATCAGTTTAGCAATATTAACAAATTTTCTATCCACAGCCAGAAAGAGTGGGGATTCCCCAGCATTATTTGTAAACTCAGCTAATTCTGGGTCTTCTTTGATTAGCATCTCCACAACTCTATAATGGTAATTTTTCACAGCTTCGTGTAGTGCTGTTTCTTTCTCCAAATTCACCATTCTTAGTAGCTTTTCCTCTGTTAATGCTCCTTCAACTACTTCTCGACTCGCCGACGGCGTCTTATTCCAAAAATCTATGAAGAATTCAACCGCCTCTTCACTGCCTAACCTTGCTGCAATGTGTAATGGAGTGTCACCTTTTGAATTCCTTTGATAAACAAGTGATGGCTGCAACTTAAGGATCTCTTCAGCTAATTCCTTCTGTTTGAATTTGGCTGCAACATGAAGAATTGTGTCTTCTTGAGATATTGTTACCTTGAGAAGGATACTTGGATCCAATTTTGTTAATTCATTGAAGGAATTTTTATCACCTGACATAACAGCTTTGTATAGTTTAGGATCCATTTTCTATCAGCTTCTCAGCTTAGTAAAGGGTGCTATTTGCACTCTGTCTCTCAATTTAATATCGAGAAAGGGTGCTTCGGGTTGGCTGTGGGAATTCTATTGATTGGGCAAAGAATTTATGTTGGGGTGCACATCTTTTTTATAAATAAAATTGTAGTTTGAAATAAAAAAAAAATTATAAGTATTAAAATTAAAATTAAATATTAATTTTTAAAAATGATCATGTGAACCAATTAAAATAAATTTGGATTTTAATTATGGATGCACATCGTTTATTCCTTTATCATGTCATTCATTTTCCAACTAGGAGGAAAATTTGCACGCGAGTCATCATGTTGGGGAAAATTGCAACGCGAGATTTCCATTGAAAGAGTATGGGGGGATACCACTACCATGTGCTTTATATCCATCACAAATATTTCGTGGGTTTCCGTTTTTCTCATGATTTTTATTTTGATAAAGGGCTCTGCCCCTATTTGACTATCTCCTTCCTCTCTTATCGTTTCAGTTGGCAAAATTACATATTGATATTCAACCTTCATTGTTTCATTTCAAAGGTTTGTTGCACGTATATATCGATCACAATCAGGACTAACTAGAAGCTGGTGGTGATGGTGGTTTTTTTGGTTGGTGCACTTTTAAATTTTTGATGGTGCATTTGGATATAGTGGAGAAATGCAATGAAAAAGGATAGGTTAGAATTGCAGAAAGAGTTGGATTATGGTCCCCGTTTACCCCAGAGTTTATTTGCAACAACAACCCAAGAGCAGGCCATGGAGGAGTTGTGACTGGTTTTATATCCTGGGTCCCCACCAATTTCTGAAAGCCCTGCTTCGGGGATAGCTAGCTGGTGAGATTGAAATCCCTGATCAACTGACTAGCAAAACTAATATTTTCCTATTTTTTCGTCTAAACGATGCAATTGGATAAAATATTTTTTTTGGAATAATTGACAATAAAATGGTAGAACCTTTTTTTTTTCGTTTAAACATACATTAATGTTTAATTACATTGTGAATGTCTCATCAGAAAAGATCTATTTGAGGAGAATATTGTTAGATTAATAAACGTGCATGCAGATAATTTACATTAATCATGCATTATACATAATTGCAGCAATATTTCTTTGCAGAATAGTCAGTGCTTCATCATGACAAGTATTGATGGATATGATCACTATGGAGTTGGAAGAACAAAAGAATTGATAGAATCAACTTGAGCATACATCTTTTAGTGATCCACCATTTGGTGGATCAATGATCATTGTAGATTTTGTAAGATTAAAACAGATCTGACAATCGGCAAAAAATGGCGAGTGGGAGATATTTGTGTGTTGTTTTGGTTAGGCAGATAAAGGGAAATTCTTCTGAAATGTCAGGCTTTGGATGTGCATGTATTGAGAGTGGGTTAGGTGAATGAAGGGGAAAGGCTGGACTGGTAGAAGTTTTAAGGTGGATAGAATTTGTGTTGAGCAGGGGAATGTTAGCCAATATCTTTGATTCTTTGTTGGAAACAGTGGAGAGATTGCACCCTGGACTTTTGGTTGTGTAACGAAAAGTTTTGTTTTCTCTATGAAAAGAAGACTGGTAGCTTTTAGAATCTTTAGTGTACATTATCTTCTGAACAAAAATCTTTACATCATGCACAAATAAGGAAGTTTAATGGTTTGAAACATTAGTCCAATTGTCCCCTACTATTTCACTGGCAAGTCTTGCCTTGCAACTAACATTCCACTTTCAACAGCATTTGAAGAGCTGTTCTGCCTTTTATCTGTGCAAATCCCAAATTTCTGATAGCATTTTCAAAATTTTTTGACAGCAAATGGAGGATGGATATGCTTTTGGTTGATCATTGTTCTTATATGTCAAAGGCAGTTGGAGAATGGAGAGTGGCCCCTTTTCCAAAATGTGCTGCATGATCGTGAGGAGACTCATGGCAATCAGTTTCAAGAATGCAGATGGATATTTTTCTTTTCAAGGCCACTGTGCTAAATAATTTTCTGTTAAAGAATTGTTCATAGATTAAGGCCTTCTTATTATTGTAGTGAAAAAATGGAATCTGAACATGGAATTAATATCTTTAATGCTACTGAGATCAAGTGTGTCAAAGTGAATAAATTGAAGTACTTCAAGTGTTTCATTAAGTGTTTTTGCTATCAAACAAAAACGTATTTTTTAAAAGAAAATAGAACTTTTAAAAATTCACAGATAGTAAATCACACTGCATTTATTCACAAAAAACAGAAACCAGAATGTCACAAATATGTTCGTGTTACATAGTTTTGACATTTATTTGAGATATACAAGAAGTTGAAGCCCAAAAAAGGAACATCCAATTGAAAGAACTGCTTTAGCCAGCCCGGGAGAATCGCCTAACGCTGCATAGGTGCCTGAAACGAACGCTATGACCATTGCAGTAATACCATAACTTGTTAATAATGACGTGATATATGTGTAGAATGCAAGGACATCAAGCTTTTCTACAAATGACTTGCAGTAATGGAGAAACATTGATGTGGAGGAGAAGCAAAAGGCTAAGGCATTTGCTATCACAAATACCCTGAAAGCAGTTTTCGTGCTTAGAATTGCCATTCCCTCGTCTGGGCCGTCACTTTTGTACCCACCAGGCATAGTGAAACCTGCTGCAAAGGAGACAGTTGCGATGAGTGTTGTTACCAGCAAATTGATGCTGGCTATATTCTGAAGTTGGTCGCGGTTAGGCTTTTTTAGTCCTGCAACTTCTGTTTTCCTTTTTGCAAGTTGTTGTTGGCCTTCAACTTGTGTGTCGCTTGCAGGATCTCCTCTCTCTGATCGTTGTGGCTGTTCTAGTTGTCTTGTGTCAATTGATCTTGTTTTTCTACCATTCTTGTTGATTGCATGTTCCAAAGTTTCTAGACCACCATAGCTTGCAGCACTCATTGAGATCCAATTCTGCAAGTATCTCAAATACATTGAAGTCACATCTCAAGTTTAGAACTACCTTTTCAGTAAAGAACTTTGTGGTTGTGTTGAAAAAATTTACCAATTTTTTTATCTACTACCATAATTTTCTAGCTTTTAAGGAAGAAATTTGTTCTGGTTTATATTGCTTACCATCTCCAAATATTTTCCCACAAACTTAGCATGCCATACTAATTTCTTTCATTTCTCTCAATCTATCAGACACTCATATCACAAAGTTATTTTCTCCATTCTTCGACTGGAACTTGTTTGATGTAATGAAATAGAAAGTAGAAAGGCATTCAGGTCTTACGACTCAATACCTTTTCATAGAAACCGTACTCCTTCAACAGAAGAATGTCAAGAACAGTGTGGCCCTCCATGTTTATGGCTGTCTTGTCTACCCTACTATCTTTTATCAGCATTTCAAAGATTTTGCGATGATGTCCTTGGATTGTGGCAAGATGTAAAGCTGTGTTACCTTCATTATCTTGCTGGTTTATAAGGCCATCATGAGAAAGATCTGTGCCAAGAATAAACTTGACAGAATCAAGCTTTCCTCCAGCAACAGCAAGGTGAAGAACTGTTTGGCCTTTGTTATCTTGTAAATCCCAAATTTGGGGAAAAAGATATGCAAGCATTTCCAACATGACTACTTCACCTTCTCTTGCAGCAATGTGAGTGACAGACATGCCTTCTTTATCTCTAATATAAACAGTTGACGGGTCAATATACCTCAAAAACATCTTGAAAATGTCCACTGCACCAAAGTGTACTGCATATTGCAGAGGAGTCCATCCATAATCATCAGTTTCAGAGAGTGCAGCAGATTGACATTTTTCCATCAAGCATGCAACAAAATCTAGGCCAAGAGGAAAGGTTAATTAAATATGTTATGTTTGAGCAGGAATTTTAGAAGAAAAAAGGAAATAGATTGATAAGTATTTAATCAGAAGATTAATGGAAGTACCATGATGAGTTTTGAGATGCATTTACCTTTGTAAATTGAGTTACGGAAGGCAGCCTGAATGATGGCAGAGGGTCCAAAGGAAGAGAACTGGAAAGAATGCTTGAATGACATATTGGTAACGTAATTCATAGGACTCTGAAGCTTCACCATATAGGAAGATAATCTGAGAACTGCAAGGTTAATAAGATAACAAAAATAAACTTGGCTACCAAAAACTTTCCAATGGCTTACATTCTGCTGGTTAGAAGCAGATAAAGAGGAATAAAACTATTGCTTACGCTTTTCAATTCTATTTCATTGGATATTTCGATTTCCATTTCAGTTCGATGTAAAATCATCAGCAGATAGTATCATTTTACCATTGCTTTTCCTCTGATTAATGAATAGACGACAAAGAAATTACCTTCATCGTGTGACCGAATGACGGCTGCATGTAATGCATTCATATTGTTCCTACCCTGGAAAGAGCAAAATGGAGCAACTTGCAAGATAAGTTTAGCAATATCAATATATTTTTTATCCACAGCAATAAAGAGTGGGGACTCCTCAGCATCATTTGTCAAAAGAGTTAACTCCGGATCTTCTCTAATTAGCAATTCTGCAATCTGATCATGTCTGTTTCTTACAGCATCATGAAGTGCAGTGTCTTTCTCCATATTCACCATCCTTATAAGCCTTTCACCTGCTTCAATTTCCTGAGTCATGGTATTTGCACAATTTATGAGGACTTGAGCTGTCCCCAAACTCCCCAACCTTGCTGCAATATGTAGTGGAGTATCACCTTTAGAATTCTTTTGATTCACAAGTGAAACCAATGGTGGTAATCTAATGATCTCCTCTGCCATCCGCTTCAGATTATATTTGGCTGCAACATGGAGAATGTTGTCTTCCTGTGTTGTCACCTGGAGAAAAACTGTTAAATCCGAGCTTGCTAATTCCTGCAAGGAAGCAAAGTCACCGGTTATTACAGCTTCATACAGTTTAGGATCCATTTCTTTGACTTCTTTTTAGTGGTCTAGGCAATGGTTGCTGATGCCCTATAGCAATGCTTATTTATAGGAAAACTCTCATTGAACCTAATGGACTTAAGGTGAATAAAATACATAGGAGACGAAAGCAACTTACGCGTTTTAGCTTTGGAGTTATTGCAATGGAATAGAAGCAAAAGTTCCATTGAGTTTCTGCTGGCTATCCCTCTAGGAAATAGTTCTACAGGCCAGTCCAAACCCAGACCTGTTGCCGGCCGAAGCCAATAAAAAAGACAGGCAAAGTCTCTTTAACTTTTCTTATCCGTTAATCTGATTGGGACATGCAGGAGCCACAGCCGAGACGAATAGAAGAAAAGAACATCGGAATTGTAATTTTCTGAGAAAGACCGCCTAACGCACTGCTTGTAGTGCTAGAGCAAAATGCCATTGTTTCTTTCTCAGATACTCACAAATTTGCTCCTATAATATATCTATAAATAACAAATATAAAGAATGATGAACTTGTCCTTTTCACATCAATCATAGTACATGGGATTGTTGTTTTACAAAGAGCTTTGACACCCTCAAGAAAGAGCTTGTTTATGTGTCTTTGTCCTTTTTATAATAAAGCTGAGAAATATGCCATTGTCACCAAAATTCCATAGTCTCCAAAGGCAAGACCAAGACTATAGTCCGGACAATAAAAACCCCCACAATCAATTGAAACATTGAAAAAAAAAATTTCTTATTGAGTTAACCTGTCCTCATAGAATCATAAATGCAAACACTGACGAGCAAAGTTGAAAAAATACAATACAATTTCCCTATATAATGAAAAGAATTCAATAATCCTCCACTAAATATAGACTTGCAAAGGTGAATAATCACATCAACACCAGCCATAAAAAGAATACTAATTTAGTTAAATGAAATAAGAAAGCATTGAAGTTCCATACTAATCTAAAGTGTCAAAATTCCCAGTTGCTATAATTGTGACTCCAGCAACATTTTTAATGTTTAGATAATAATAATAATAATAATAATAATAATAATAATAATAATAATAATAATAATAATACTACGTTAATTAGATAGTTTTTTTTTTTTTTTTTTGTCAATTATCTTATCTCTTTTATTCATTTTCAATCAGGAATATTTAACATAATATATACTTATGAAAGTTGAAATTCAGGTTATTTTATTTAAATTGCTTCAGGAAGTATAACAGAATTTGTATACATACGTATGCAAGTAGAATCATGCAATTGGTTATTTAAAAAAATTACATATTTTATGTATAAATTCTTAAAAATTTATTTCTTTTATCTAAATACATTTTTTGGATAATTGAAGAATTTATTATTTATCCAAAAAACAGATATACCGCTACATAAAATTTGTTCTAGCCAATTTAGCTAGTGCATGAGAATGAAAATACCTTTTTCTTTTTACTTCTTTGCTTCAAGAAATAAAACATAAGTAGCATGTAAAAGAAAATCTGAATAGATTGTACACAACAAATAATGTGCAAGGAATTATGTTTTCATCTTCTTCGCATGTAACTACCATATACAATCAATTAAGACAATAATACTAAAGTAAACAACCCTATATTTTTTTTCTTGTCACATATATAAGATAATTTTGTCACACCTAAGGTAACATAACTAAACCTTCAATATAATTAATTCATTGCTTATTGCCGCACATACACGTAGATATAAACATTTAATTTTGTACGAAATCGTGTTTGTTTCAGCATTTTAATGGAAACATTTTGTTGGGCTCATTTGGACTATTATTTTCAATTATATGTGTTAAGGTCTAATCCAATTCAATTTGAGTTAATTAAAAATTGGGCTAAATCCAAACCCAAAATTTGAAAATCCGAAATTTGATTAATGCCTAAGTCAATTAAATTTGATTAAGGATGGAAATTTTACAAAAAAGGAGACCCTGGGTGGGGGGGGGGGGGGGGGGGCGGCAGCCACGGCGGCCTTCTCCCTTCCTCAGATTCACCTTCTCCCTGTGATGCTGCCCCATTCTCATCTATCTTTTCTTAAACTCATTTTAGAGTTTAGCCTTATTTTCTATTAACATGAATTGATCAAACAAATCCATATTTCTAAATTCAACATGCTCCACCATCAAGAAGTAGCAAGCTCCTCCACCCAAGCTAACAAGACTAAGAATAACAGTCCTAAAGCCAAGTCCCAGATTCCACTTCTATCAGAAGCATAACTCTATAAGGAGGGACGGAAAAATCATATAAAGAGAAATTCCAAGAGCTAATCGGCACAAAAAAAGACCTCAACCAAAGCCCAGCCCAAACTGCCTGTCCGCCATTGATAACCCATTTTCAAAACCGTCAACCTTCAACTAAAGAACCACGTGAAACCCATATTTCCAGCCTAGACCAGCAACCGAAAACAACCTCCACTAACCAATCTGCCACCACCAATAATCACCAAACCGCCATTTTACCCACCAACCGAACCCAAAAAGCCCTCTTCGTTACCCATCCGCACCACCGAGGCCACATTGCCAACCAAAAATCCCACCTGCCATACCTCAACACAAATTAACCCAACACCATCATTACACAGCAAAAATTAAAGCCACAATAACAAATAGCAAAAACCAAAAACAACAACAGAAATATCAAAATCCAAAAGTGGGAACGGTAGGTTCGAGCTTATTTTCGAATTTGAAAGAGTTTTTTGAGGGTTCTTTACAGCCCTAGGCTAGAAAACAAAAAGGGAGAAGAAACACCACCATCGGCAGCTGAAACGGTGGCAGTGTAAGGAGGGTGGCGGCGACGACAGCCTTTTCGGAGATTTAAATGGTGAAAATGAAGATTAGGGAGAGAATGACATACTTTGGTTTCAGAGAGATCGGATGGTGGGATAGCATTTTCCGGCCACTTAAAGTTTCGAACTTTGGGGGTTAGATCTAGGGAGGCCTTCTCCCTTCCTCAGATTCACCTTCTCCCTGTGATGCTGCCCCATTCTCATCTATCTTTTCTTAAACTCATTTTAGAGTTTAGCCTTATTTTCTATTAACATGAATTGATCAAACAAATCCATATTTCTAAATTCAACATGCTCCACCATCAAGAAGTAGCAAGCTCCTCCACCCAAGCTAACAAGACTAAGAATAACAGTCCTAAAGCCAAGTCCCAGATTCCACTTCTATCAGAAGCATAACTCTATAAGGAGGGACGGAAAAATCATATAAAGAGAAATTCCAAGAGCTAATCGGCACAAAAAAAGACCTCAACCAAAGCCCAGCCCAAACTGCCTGTCCGCCATTGATAACCCATTTTCAAAACCGTCAACCTTCAACTAAAGAACCACGTGAAACCCATATTTCCAGCCTAGACCAGCAACCGAAAACAACCTCCACTAACCAATCTGCCACCACCAATAATCACCAAACCGCCATTTTACCCACCAACCGAACCCAAAAAGCCCTCTTCGTTACCCATCCGCACCACCGAGGCCACATTGCCAACCAAAAATCCCACCTGCCATACCTCAACACAAATTAACCCAACACCATCATTACACAGCAAAAATTAAAGCCACAATAACAAATAGCAAAAACCAAAAACAACAACAGAAATATCAAAATCCAAAAGTGGGAACGGTAGGTTCGAGCTTATTTTCGAATTTGAAAGAGTTTTTTGAGGGTTCTTTACAGCCCTAGGCTAGAAAACAAAAAGGGAGAAGAAACACCACCATCGGCAGCTGAAACGGTGGCAGTGTAAGGAGGGTGGCGGCGACGACAGCCTTTTCGGAGATTTAAATGGTGAAAATGAAGATTAGGGAGAGAATGACATACTTTGGTTTCAGAGAGATCGGATGGTGGGATAGCATTTTCCGGCCACTTAAAGTTTCGAACTTTGGGGGTTAGATCTAGGGAAAACCAATGACTTCTATGCAAAATTACGTAAAAAGTGGCAACAGAAGGTCAAGAGAAAACTCCAGTGGAAATTTGGGGTCAAGAGACACCGGTCGACGGCGGCGCCGAAAATCGGGACTGGTGACCAGAAATCACCATTTGGGAGAAGCTTTGAGTTTTTTAGTTGTGAAAGAGAAGTGAGACCAAAAATTGCTGAGTGTTAAATAAAGCACCAAACGGTGCGTTTAGGGTTTGGAGGTCTGATCCGAAACCCAAATCCATCAGGCTCAATCCAATTGATTTGTAACCCATTCCAAATTGGGCCATTGATTCTTTTGTTTTTGGGTTGAAATTGAGGTATATTTTAATTTCATTTATCTCTTTTTGCATATTAATTTATTTATTACCTATTTGTTTATTTTTAAATGCAATTTTAGTTTAAAAAGTAAATTTGTTTGTGGATGATTGAAGCTGATAAAAAAATCTTATAAATTTTCAAAAAAAAAAAAATTGAAATAATTTTTATGATTTCAAAAAGATTCTTGAAAGAGAATTTTAGGAATAAAAAGCACAAGTAATATTTCTAAGTAAAAAATAATTTTGAAAACTCTACTTAAATAATGAAGAAAATTCAAATAATTATTTTTTTACAAATGAGTATTCTCTTTGTTTTTTTAAAATTTATTATGTGAAATTCTCAAGTTTTAAATCCACTTAGACATTAGAGAGTAAAAAAAATAAAAATAAATATTTTTAATTAAAAAATGTCATTTTCATCATAAATAATATTTATTTAGAAAAGAAACATAATTACATGCATCATTTAGTCTATGTTCACATTATCATACATGCATTTTGTGCATTAATAATAGATGTGAAATCGCTAGATAACAATTTCAAAAAAATTTTCTTTTAGAAAAAATAAGATAATTTAAAAAAATGAAAGTGATTTTGAAGATCTTGCCCGAATATTAGAAGGAATCCAAATCACACTTTTACTAAGGGATATCATTTCCATCTTTACTACAAATTAGTCATGAGAAATTTTTAAAGGATTAATTTTCTTAAATTCTACTTAGATATTGGTCAATTAGAGAAATTTTTTGACACCAAAAGGTTTCATTTTATCATTAAATGTTTTTTTTTTTAAAAGCGACAATGATGAAAAAAAATAAAAAGAAACAAAATTAAATTTTATAAGTTGAATTAAATTGGTTGTTCTTATTTTTTAATTTATATTTGAATTATTTATTTGCTTCGTATTGCATCACAAGCATTTTATTATTGTCAAAGAAATGTAAAGCAATAAATTGTGATTTTGGAAAATCTTTTTTATTAGAAATAGAAAGCTAATATTTTTAAGTAAAAGTAATTTTTATCAAAGTAAAAGATAACACATGATCAATTGATATCATTTTAAAAATCAATGTTGTGGGGGTGTTAATCTTTTTCACGTGTAATCATACTCTCGAATTTGGTTTTATTTTTTACAGATCCAAAAATTATCTTTTTAATAAGTTTTAATCAAATTTAAAATTTTATTAGAATAATAATTTTTTAAATAATCAATCACACCTAACCAAAAAATTGATGATGACTTTTTATTTTGATTTTAAAATTTATTCTAATGATACTAAAACCGTTATGACAATAGATATCGCTTCAATAAAAAAATCTATGATAATAGATTCTTGGATTCTCAATATCTATACTGCATATAAAAGCTATCCCTAATATATATTGAGGGGATAGCTAAGCAATGTAAATAAAAGCAATCAATAGGTAATTCTGGGAAAGGAGTTTGTCTAGAAGCTTCTCCAAAAATCAGTAGGTATTTAAATAGAGAAAAAACAAAATAAAATGAGGTTTTCCTTGCGCATGAGAATCAATATCCGTATCAATATGTTCAAGGCTATAATAATGATCAAAAGTTAGTAAGGTTGGGCTCATTTGCTACTAAAAAGGCAAAAAAAAAGAGGATGGCTAGGCAGAGAAGGTTTTCATCACGTCATAGAAATCACAATCAATCATAATAATCAACAAAGCTAACATGAAAATTAAAGTGTTGACCAATATACAAGGTTTGTGAGCAATAACTGTGTGCCAGTAGCACAAGCCAACCTTGAAAATTGGGTTTATTGGCCATCGGTTGGTGGTAATGTAGCTTCAAGACCTCTGATTTTGTCTGGTAAGGTTGCTTTGGTACATCTTGTGGATCGACCAGTCATGTAAGGGCAAACTTATTAATGGTAAGTGGCATCAGATAGAAAAAAGGTGGGTTCTTTGATCCTCGATCCTTTCTTTTTATTATGATGATCAGATACATTAATTTTTTGGGGTTGTAACTATTGATGCATGATTAAGATAAGAGCGTTAAATATATATATGTAAATAATGATGCAGTTTGCTTTTTTAGATGTGTTTTAGGGATGGAAACCTATGAAGAATTTGTGATTTCTTTTGCAAAAATTGTTGAAACAAAGCGATGTTGGCAATTATGGAAGAATCGTGCTTCCAAATGTGTCCTCCATCTTCCTTTTATCACTTTTAGAGAATAATTTTAATCTTTTCTAAAAGACTGCAATTTAATTTTAGTAAAAATAAAATGGGAAAAGAAACTCTATTATTCATGTTTCAATACCTTGTTTGCTTTTTACATGATATTTTTCTTTCATTCCTTGGTCGGATTTTTCAATTGATTTTGTGATAAATTGTAGGTGGTGTTACATTTTTTAGAAAAGCATGATTATTGAATTGGTAAAGAAAAATGACAATAAAGAGTTTGGTAGACAAACAATTAAGACATGAATGCGAATAATATGGATTTCATTTTGTTGAATAAGGTAGTAAGTTCATATTCTTAATTCATTAGAAGTTTTTGATGAGAAATGTTTTCAATTTGTTTAAACATCAGCCTCTATGATTAGGTAATTGTTCGTTTTCAAATTCTTAATTGTTTTTTTGATTTGCAGAGCTTAAAAAGAAAAAGCTTTATGATATAAGAGCAGGATTGAATGATGCAGAAGCTTTGGTTCCTTGTTTATTGCCTATTTTGGATACTCATTTTTAGTCTTTCCTTTCTTTGGGTATTCAACTTGATGTTGCTTTTTTCGTTTCTCAAATTCAAAAAGTGGACCTTGTGGCAAGAAATTTTAGCCAAATGTTAAGGCTATGCTTCTTGCTAAGGTAAGGGAATATAAATAAGATTTTAACAATTTAAAAAGTGAAGTTAAAAGAATTACATCTAGCAATTTAAATCCTGCTACTCGAGATGAATTGTTAAAGTTTGAAATATATTGAAGGTTTTATTTGAAATAATGTAATTGTATTTATAATCTAAAAATACTTGAACTTAGTAAGTTAAATGATAGGTTTGCTTATATCATTGTAATTTCACTAAATCTAGAAAGGCGAGAAAGCTCTCATGCCCAAAATATTCATTGGGTATTAATCTAGCTTACGAAATCAAGTTATTGAACTGAAGAACTAATTATGTTTGTCTTCGTTTCAGTTTTGCTATTCTTCTCACTTGATATGACAATAATATATATTGTATAAGTGAATATGTGTGATTTATTAATTCAAATCTCTAGTTATTACAATATCATGTAATTTGACTAAAATAAGGCATAAAAATGGAGAATAAGAATAGCATTTTTCATAAAATTAATATGAGAAATGTTAACTGATGTCGTTTGGTGCAGTGCTATAGGAGGTGCTCTTCACACTACGTACAATATTGCACTTTTGGTTGAGCTCATTTTTTCACTTGCTTATATGATTTATTTTTCAAACCTTTATTCATTTTAACCTTAATTATCATAGACATTCAAGATTATCATGTAAAAAAGAAAAAGAAAAGAAAGTTTTGGGGGCATGCTTTAATTAAACTTTTTTGGTAAATGCATGTAATAATGTGGGATATAGGATGCTTTATCTAATTTGGGGTTTACAATTTGTTTTTTTGTTTTACAGATCCATCATTGAAAGTGGGTAATGTCTCATGTCTACTAACCCTGTAGTTTCACTAGTATAGTAATGTTTTGAAATTTTGTGAATTTTATCACGACAATCACTAGAAGGATTTTATGAATTTCATGCACTAAGATAAGAAAGTACTTTGCTTTTTTGTTTTCTATTAATTTCTCCTAGCACATAATAAATTCCTCAATGTGTAAATTTGTAAAGTAATATAGACTTTTAGCATGCATGTTATAAGTCATGATGCTGGTGTTTTAATTAGATTTTATGTATTGTTTTTCAAATCAATTACTTCCCTCAAGGTATGATCCTGTTCATCATGCTAAGTGGTTTCCTATCCCTTACGCTATTTGCATTGGAAAGAGTAAGACAATCAGTTCCTATTATTGTTTTCTTCCATCTAATTTTCAAAATGTTTATAATTTCAACCAAGTTTAGCAATGCAATTCATGTTTATTCAATTGCATGAGTTTATATGTATGTTTGTTTTAGCGTAATCCAATTCTACATAACCATTTGCTTGATTTTGATGTTTAAATTTTGATATAAAAGCTGGGGAGCATTTAAAGTAATAATTAATTTTTTTTAATCCAATAAGCTATAGCAAAATAGTATGTTTGTTTGATTTCTAGGGATAGGGAAAGTGCAAGATGATATTTGCTCCTTTTCTTTTTCGTTTCTACTAACTTTTCAAACTTTGTCATATGTAGTCTTTTTAACTTTTAGCATTCAGCTTCTAGAATTAACTATAAATTATAATATTTTGGTTGGTGAGACTAATATTTTTGGTTGACACAATGCATTATTGAAACGAAAAACAACTTCAAACAGACAAGCAAGATATGTCAATCGTAGGCACCAAACAGATATCACTGGATTCTCTATTATTTTTAAATTAAAATAATAGATAAATAACAAATATCATTGATTCTCTCAAGTCTGTCACATAATTGGGCTTTATGCCTTTGTTAGAAGAAAAATGGTCTATCTAACATTATAGTAATTATATGTCAATAAAACTTTATATCATCTCATCTATGACATGCTTTTGAAAGAGAATATCTAATGCATTATTGCATGTTTTAGGGTTTAGGGTAAATATATTAATACATTATCTCATAATTATATTGATTTTTATTTATATCTTTAATGATAACAGCATCGTTGCATAGCGGGTATAACCCCTAGTATGTATTATACATATCACATTCTCACACGTGCACATACACGTGATTCTCAACACTTTAGCTTTGACCTTAATTTCTTACATTAGTTATTAGGCCTTAGCATATCATTCCTTATTCTTATTTATAACTTTTTGCCTCGTGAATCAATTTTGGAAGTGACCACCACCTTTATCTGTTCTTATCGATGTCATGTGGCGTCGGTGATCACTTTTGCAATAGCATAACCTGCGACGAAGCCTACTGCACCTACAGGTCCAGTTGCTATTAGAAGAGGAACTCCAACTCCAAGAGGAACTCCAATTTTGGTCACGAGCTCAGGACTTGTTGCTGAGCCTGTTTTGCAGTACAGAGCAAAGTGCTCGCAATTTCTTTTTAAGAGGCGATAGGGGCCAAAGTCATTCCTTTCCAGGAAATCAGTGGCTGTCTTAACAACTTCATCGGCTGCCTTGGAGCAACAATGTGACTTAACGTATACTGAGTGCCCGTCACAGAAACAATCGAGGCAGGTTTTGATGACTCGTGTAATGATGTCTGGCTTGTATCCACATTTGGGGCATGGAGCTGAAGACCCTCTATGCTTTGTTTTGGAAGGTGGCATGAGGTGAATGACCATGCCATCGCCCACATATATTCCTGGTGTCAAAAATAGCCAAATTATGACTTACTCAGTTATTATGATAGATCATCTCGATCAATAAAATCCCTTAACCATACATCATGAAAAGAAAAAAAAAAAAAAAGAATAAGCAAACCATGATGATTGTATAAGGAACTTCCACTCCTGTCGCAGTAGATGTGATCTCCTGGTTGGAGCGAACTCTTTGACTGTCCCATTTTTTTAAACTGTATTTCAAATCCTTTAGTTGAATTTGTCTTCTTTGCAAAAAACTCGACGAATTTATAGAAGATGTGTCCAGGAGAATCCAAGCAACGTGCAATCGAGAATCAAATTAATAAAGAAAAATACCTATGCTCTAAAACTTAAAAAAGTAGGTTCTTATGCGAGACAATATTGTACATAATTACTGTCCATTACTGGTGCGGAATTTCACACACGTAATGTGAATGCTTGAAATGTTTAGTTGCTTTAGCATAACTTTTAAATCAAATGAAAATGTGTTATATTTATATTTACGAGCCTCTTATTAATTAGCAACTAGAATGTTAACCCGGCTTCGTGTGGGATTTTTTTGCAAATATTTATAATTTTTTTGAATTAAAAATAAAAAATGAATGGCTTATTCAAAATGTATTATAAATAATAATAGTAATAAAGAATTAAAAGATATTTGATTTAAAGTATTATTTTTTCAGTTTTTATCCGTGTGTTACCATGAGAGTAAATTTTTTTATTCAATAAATTTTATTTTTAGAAATATTTAATTTTTGTATATCTAAATATATACTAATTAATATAATCATATTTATTAATTATAAAAATTAGATATATTAAAAATATTTGTTCATAAACTATATAATATAAACGTATTTGAAGTGCAATAGATAAATAGATATCCATTTCCTTAGTTATTAAATGTTTATATTTTATTATGTGACTTAACATTTAATATTACATTAACAAAATTTATTTTTAAAATTTTTATTATTCTTTGTTTTCGAAAAAATTGTTTAATTCACAATATTATTTTCTTTTTTTATCAATAATAATTTTATTTTCTTAAAAGCTTATTTATCTTTATTTTTTAAATAATTCCATAATTTTAATTTTTGCACAAAATAAAAATAAAATAAAATAAAATAAAAAGATTATATTACGTAACTATAAATGAATTAACCCAATTTAATGAACCCAAAACAATTTTAATTAGACTTGAGATTTGGATGTAATTTTATAAATCCAACCACTTTCTCTTTAGGCCAAAAAACCCACCTCTGTTTTCTTTCTTTACATTTCTTCCTACTTGTTCTTTAAACTCACCGATTTAAACACCTAAATCTATACTAAAAAAACTAACCCTAATTCATTTTCTCCTTTTCTTCATTCTCTCTATCGCCACTTTCATTCTCTTTAAAAAATCCATTTTTGATTTCTTTTGCCGTTCCCATTATCCGTGCCTAAATTCATCACATGCTTATTTCTCCTTCTTAAAAGCATCCTCTGACTTCATCCTTCCTCTTCCATCAAAGTTTTCTTTTGAGTTTTAATTAGCAACCCACTTTCTTCTTTTTTTTAAAAAAAACTAAACCCCTCAAGGAAACCCAAAAAGCTCCTCTAAATGTCTCAAAAGTTTCAACAATCTTATTCTTTTCTAGTGTTAGATTTAAAAAAAAAAAGAAATTGAAAAATGCAAATCTATTTTTTTAATAAAATCTCAGATTTAAAGTTCTTTTTTTTTTTATAATGGCTCGTACTGGTTTATGGGTAATTTTTTGCAGGAGAAAATTTTTCTAAAAAACAAAAGTTCAGATTTTGTGATTTTTTAAACAAATATTGTTATTTTGGTGGATTTTTAAACAATTATTGCTCTTGAGGTAGCTTTGGTATAAATGGTAATTGAGATCTTTATATTGAACTTACACTTGTTTCATCACAAAGGGATATACATCATTTGAAAAAGAAAATTTGTCCTATAATTTAAATAAAAAATTTAGAATAATATAACATTGAAATATAATAAAAAACTATATGAAACTCATTTGAATTTATTTAACTATATGAGCCATTAAATGCCATATTTTTACCTTTATTTGCAGATAACATGTCCCTTTATTTATGCCTTTCTCAATGTAATATGTAAAATATAAATCAACAAACACTTTATCATATCAAATTTTGTATTCATAAAAAAAATTTAAATATATGTATATGTAACATACCTTTGAGAAGATCTACATTGTTTTAATATCATTTTGAGAAAAAATTTTTCAACTAGTGACTTGAAAAGGTGCATTTTGCCGAACGTAATTTATTACTTCTGCCTTGAAGAGTTTGGCACCCTTACCACATACTTTATAGTATGGAATAGCGTTAGCCTTGAATTGATTCTTATTTTGAAATGACAAAATATTAAGCTAAATAAGCTTGATCAAAATTTTAAAAAAGATTTATTTAGTACATGTTCTTAACTTTTATATTTTGGTACTAAATAAATAATAAGATTTTCAAAGTTTAAACAAACCTTTTTTTTATGTTTTCTTATTTCTCAAATCAAAACTACTTTTAAACATTATTTATTTGAGCTTAAATGAAAGTTTAATTGTTGTTTTTAGAGTGAACTTATTCATTTTGGACTCAATACAATTTTGATAATATTGGTTTTTAGGAATAGATTAACTTAAGAAAGTTGTTTTACAATAACAAAGTTTTTCAACATTGAACTTGTTTTATTTTTTTGTATTAATTCATAAATCTTTAATATTTGAATTTTATATGATTGAAAAGCTCTTTGAGTATACTTTCTAATGGATTAAACAAAATCAAAATCTAAATTTTTTAAGAAAAGATTTTAAATTTTTACTGGACACTTTGCAATTATCTAAAAACTGCATAAAGGGTAGTTTTGAAATTCACTATAATTTGTGTACAATGAATTAAGTGATGAATTTTATATGGATAGAAAGCCTTTTCTAAATCTTTAAACGGTTTTTAATTTGAAATTGTATAACTCAAGATATGATCAAATTAATGAGTAAAGTACAAAGCAGAAGACAATCACCTAGCTTGATCGAATCGATCCCCTCTCTGTAGGGATCTATTGGCTAGGGTTTTAAAGTGACTCGATTGATCCCCCTTTAAAGGATTGATCCATTTTTTATATTAAAAAATTGTTAGGTTAAAAACTTATGGAAGGAATTGATCCCCCTTCATAGGGGATCGATCATTTAGGTAAAAGATTGATCAAGTCCCTTACCTGATCGATCAAATTTGCATAGAAATGTGCTTAACAACTAGTTTTTCAAGCTTCTAATGAGCATTTCTTTTTTAAAACCATCCCCAACAGCTATTTATTAAATTTTTCTATAAATTGGATATTTTAACACACTAAGAAGATTGATAAATCAATAGAGTAAGAACTAACTAGCTATATTTTTATTCTCTCAAAGAATCAAGAGTTGTTAGAGCTTAAAAATTCATATCTTTTGTATTTATTGTATCTAAATCATATTTGTTGTTCATTCATTATTTTCTTATACTTAAACTTGGCAAACATGTAGCCTTTGAGATGTATTTTAAGTTTGCATTTCTATTAAGTGATTTTATAATCAAGAGGTGAGGTATCATCTTGAATTTGTGAGATTGAAAGATTGCTACTTAGCCTAAATAGTAGAGAATGTTAGGTTACTATCTAAGCCTTGAAAAAAGATAAAGTTGTAATTTTAATTCAAGAATAGTGGATTGAAGCCTTGGTGTAGACAATTAAGAAGAGATGATGTAGATGCCTTATGTAAAAGGACTGAACCTTTACAAATCCTTATGTTTGATTTCTCTATTCCTATCTTTTTATTTTGCATTTGGTTTAAGATTATCAATTTATTGTTATTTGCACTATATTTTGATATTAATCTTAATTTTTCATTCAATTATATTAAAATCATTATTTTGGAAGAATTTGAAGAAATCCAATTCACTTTCCTTTGAGATTACCAACTTACCTAAAAAGCTAACAAATAGAAAATTGGATATCAAGATTATTACCTTTCATTCTCTTTTTGGCTAGTTTTGTATTTTTGGTTGGTCCTCTTCCTCTTTTATTAGAAGTTCCATTCCCTATTAAAAAAGTTTACAATTAGAAAGCATATAACTTAATATACGGTCATATATATCACTCAACTTACTTAAAGCATTGTTATATATATATATATATATATATGTTTGAAATCACATTATCTGTGAAAGCAACAACTTGTCATTCTAGACTTTTCTCGGTATTTGAATTCTCAAGTAAAGTATTAGGTAAGTAATTAGACATATAGGCAACTTGAGACTTATCTGTAGTATGAAAGTATCATGTTGTGCATCACTTGAATTTACAAAAAGACTTATGTTGTAAAATATTAACCATTTTATTCCTAAAAGCTAATAAATATTTCAATTGGAATACATAATCATAATTTATAAAATTAAAAAAAATCAATTATATCAAAAAATTTTGAATTAAAAAAATTAATTATACTCTAAAAAAATCAATTATCTAAATCAAAATAAAATATAAATATAAATATTCTAATCATATTAAAGACAATATTTAAAATACAAAAATTTATCTCAAACCAAAGAACAAATAAGCATACCAAAAATCTTGAGAACGAACTTGACAAACTTGAAAATAGACTGGACAGACTTGGTGCCTAAGTCTATTTTATTTTATAATATTTATCTTTTGTTTATTGTATCAATAGGTAAAATATTACCGCCTAAACCTCGATAAAATTTGGTCCTCCCCCAATTTTTAGGCTGCAAATTAAGGCTGGGTTCTGACACCCCAATTTTTCTTATACCATAAATTTTGACTTTTAAATGGTGTAATCTGACAAGTTAATCTATTACATAAAAAATAAAAAAAATAATATAATAATTTATTACATCCAACACAATAGTTTATTATAAAATTAATTGACTTAAACAGTAAAACCAGTTGACTTATAATACAATCTATAAGTCAATTAGTTTTATTTCAAACAATTTTTTGAATTTTTATTACATAAAAATTAAATACAATACTAAATACAATAAATATTAATATATTTATTAATTAAATATTATTTTTATATTATATCTTTTATTCTTATATTTAAAATTAAATGCATTACATATTAAATAATGATATTTGATAATATTAGAAATCTTTATAACTTTCATTTGACTTTGAATTTGTTTTTGTTTTTTTTTAATTTTATATATTGACATGATGATACTTAATTTTTATAATTATTCAAACATTTATTATTATTATTATTATTATTATTATTATTATTATTTAAACAATCTGTTAAACCTGTTTGTTATTACTATTGATATTAATTAATTAATTAAACAAATCACAAAAATTAACAATAATGTTATTTTTATGAACAAAAACTACTAATAAAAATTATATACCTACATGTCACAATATCTATTTTAAATATTTTTATTGATTATAAATCTTTATTTTTTTATATTTTTTAATATTGTATTAAATTTTTGTTATGTTTTGCAAATATATATTAATATGCTAACAATAGTGATGAATTTTTAGTATTAATAGTTTGAATATACTTATATTTAAAAATATTTTACAGTTGTTATTTCAATAAAAAGTAAATTTAATAATGCATAAATTGTTATTGCAATAAAAAATCAATACCTTAAATTTGTTAATATAAATTGTAGCAAATAAATTTCTAGTCATTATAATTTTTTCAATAGTGACAATTTCAATTGTGACTGATAAATTTGTAATTATAATGACATATAGTTGATAGTAATATGTTATGTTTAATGGTGACAAAAATTTTTGATACAAAAACTCAAGTATTATGTGACAAATTATTTTTTATCATAGTAATGTATAATAGTAGTGACCACTTTATATATCATCACTAGTACATTCTTGCCAAAAATAATTTGCCACAAATTTATTCACTTTATCGTGACGATTCTATAGTGACAAAAAATTTTGTGTCACAAGAACATCTTTATAACGACGATTTAATTGTGAAATAGTTTAAACCGTCATAATTACTATTATATTAATGACCGAATAATAATACGTCATAATTACTTATTACAATAGTTTCATAGAAAAATTTTGTCATAAAAAATCTAATATTTGTAACAAAATAGGTCACAGTTACAATAAATCGTCACTAAAAATTTTAATTGTTGTAGTGTCAATTTCATTTCGTAAATATTTCATAGGTATGTATTTGGTGGGAATTGGTGTGGAATTATGTAAAAAATTTTGTCAAAAAAAAAAAAAAAAAGGAGGTTGTTTATCAACGAAATTTTCATCAATAATCCATTGGAAAGTTGTTTAAATTTCAAAACCCCAAATCCTTGAATCATTGTATCCCTAAATTTCAATCTTTCAATCCCTAAACTTTCTCTCTCTCTCTCTCTCTCTCTCTCTCTCTCTATTTCTACCTCCCTTTCTTTAACCATTTTCTATTGTCAACAATGCTTTCCACCATTGATGCTTAGTGTCCACCATTTGCTCCTTCCTTATTGTCCATCCTCAACTCCGTTAGTGAGTTACCGGTTTCCAAGCTCTTCATCGATTCTATCAGCCCTTTCTTTCTTTTACTAATCTCCACGTTGTTGGTCGACCTCATCTCTGTTACTCCACCTTGGTTGAGCTTGTTTCCTCTGTTTCTATTCAAAGAAGTTATAGTTAAAGATTCATTGTTTATGTTAAAGTTAAAAATTCGTTGTACAATGTTAAAGTTAAAAATTCATTGTACAATGTTAAAGTTAAAAATTCATTGTTTATTTTTCTTTTATTTTTTGTATCGACAATTTTGAAAAATAGATGAATTTTCTAATTTAATGTTTGTGTTTTAGAATTTATTGTACAATTTTTAGAATTGTGGAATTTTTTGTATAGTGTTTCGAAATTTTGGAATTCAGATGATACAATGTCAAATGATATAATTTTGGAATTTAGATGATATAATTTTAGAATTTTGAAATTTAGATGATATAATTTTGGAATTTAATATTTGTGTTTTGGAATTTTTTATTTTTTTATAGTGTTTTAAATTTCGGAATTGCAAGGAACACATTCATTGAATTCTATATGTATTTTTAGCTTTGATTTACTATAGGGTGGTTGATTGGAATTTTTTGTTTGTTAGATCGTAGATAATGTCAAATTTAGGACTCTAAAATATAAATATTAAATTACGTTTATGTAGCACTGAGGGGAACATCAATGTTTCTTTTTTTTTTTTTCCTTTTTTCCATTATTTCTTTATGAATATGTGTTTTAAATGTGGGTGTATATGTGTGTATATTCTATAATGAATATGCTTTTTATTTCTTTTTCATGATATTAACTTTTATTATTTTCATTCCATTAACTTTGAAAGTAGAACAAGCTCTATACGTAGAAGTGCTTCAGAAAAAATCTCTTGCAACACCTTAAACTGCACTGAGAAGCCTAATATCTGAAGGATTTTTCAATCATTGAAACCAAAAATATATTACTGTGAAGGTGTTATTTTGAAGCATGCATGATGAAATTTGTAAACTTTTTGTGCCATTGAAGGGCTATTTGTTAAAGTAGAGCAATAATTACCTTATCTTCTCATTTAGATAATTTTGTTTAGTACAACAATAATTGCTTTAGTACAATAATAATTTCTCATATGGTTAACCAATAAAAATGTTAAACACTTTATAAGACTTTAATTGCTTATATTTCAATTTAAGATATTAAGAGTTATATTTTTTGGACCTTTATGATGATTTAATTAGTGTTGAAAAAATGGATAAAGATTACTCTTGGATGTATTCTCTTTTAGATACAAATGAATTAATTAGTCAAAACTTCTGCGATGGTGTGGATGAATTTATTGGATATACTTATTCTCAACTATACTTTGCAAGTAATGGAAAAATTAGGTGTCTTTGTATCCGATGTGAGAATAAAAGGTTTTTAAAAATGGATGTTGTGTATAATCAACTTTATTATAAGGAATTTACTCTTGGTTATAAAAGTTAGGTCTCACATAGAGAATTAGAAGATCCAAGTGCAAACGCAACTAGCATTTATTCTTTCTTAAATTATATAGATGAACCATTGTGGTCAGGCTATACAAAGCACAAATCCTTTCTGTTATTTCATAATTTTTAAATTGTAAATTAAAGTTTAACATAAATGAGTCATATTTTGATTATTTGATGAGCATAGTGAAGGATATGTTGCCAATGGATGATAAATTACTCGAAAACTTCTCTAAAATGAAAAAAAAAAAGATGATAAAACTTAGACTTGGTTAAAAAAAAATTCATGTATGCGAAAACAATTGCATGTTATTTTATAAGAAAGCAACAAATTTTATATATTGTTCAGTATGTAGTTATTCTTGATATATAAAGAGTAAGTTTGTTGGTGAGATAAAAAAATAAATTTTTTCTAAAATCTTACATTATATGTCACTGATACCAAAACTTTAAAAACTTTATATGTCAACTAAAACTATTGAATATATGACATGGCATGCATATAACCAAAGTCATAATGGTGTGTTTCCACATCCTATTGATAGCGAAGCATGAAAACATTTCAATTGCAGCCATGAATTATTTGCACTCGAACATTGAAATATAAGATTAAGATCCACTAGTTATAGAGAATTACAAACATACATCAAATCATTAACTTCACTCAACAATCAATACTCATAAGACACTCTCAATCTCCTCTAGTTCTATGGAGTATTTTTAACCCAAACAAACACAAACCTAAACCTTTGTGCACCCTTTCAACATAATCAAATACATACCCATATGCTCCCATACATCATACCTATGTGGACCCTCTCAGTCTCCTTTAATCAACTCACAAACAAATATATACACCCATAAGACGTAGAGCCTCAGAGTCCCAATACTCTTATGGGGTGTCTATCCCACAAAACCTTACAACTCTCTTACATCTTTTTCTCATACCTAACCCTACAGAGACTTCATCTATTTATAACCATACAAACTTGCTCATTAAGAATCTCTCTCCTATTAGAATTCTTCTTCTGTAAGTTAAACTTGCATATTAAGATCTCATTCCTTTTAGAATTCTTCTTTTGTAAGTCAAACTTATCTATTAAAAATCTTCTTTCTCTTAGAATTCTTATTTTGTAAGTCTTTTTGTCCATCAAGTAATACTGATAAATCTCAAACAAATCTCTTATGAGATTTGAGTCAATATTCCTAACATGCATTTGGCTAGAACAAAAAATTTTGAAAGCACAAAAAAAAAAAAAAAAGAAAACAAAAAGGAAACATTTAAACTAAAGGGTATTTTTCTAATTTTTGAGCTTCTCTGAAATGTTTCTAAAAGATTATAATACGTATGAAGAAAGAATAACTTTCAAATTAAAAAAAAAATCGAAGAATCACCAGATTTGTTTAAAATTCCAAAAAATGAGTCCCAAAATCTGTTTAAAATTCCAACCCATCTTTCAAAAGAGAAAAAAGAATATATTTCTTTTCAAATTTTGTGAAAATTAATGTGAACACTAAAAAGCTATATTGATTCAAAGAAGATTGAAACTCAATAAAGCAAAAACATAGTACACTATTATTAAAGAAAAAGGTTCTTAGCTTTAGAAAGACTAATGTTTATAAGATTATAAAAAGAAATCAGTACCTTTTATCTTTGATCACAGGTGTAATGATCATGATCTACAATTGGAGTTTGTGAATGCCAGCATATGCTAATTTACCTATAATTTCCATACCAAATTATCTGCGTAATCCAAATAAGTTCTTTAGTTTGTTCTTAAGACTGAATATAACGTCCCATCAATCTCACACTGAAGTATATTCACTATAATATATAGGTGAAATTTTGAATTTATATGTATGAATTGTTTTTTAAATATAAAATTATGAAAATTTTAGATTAAAATAAACAATATCTGATAAAATTGAGTATAAATCTCTATAATTGAGATTAGATGCTAATTTATCCATATGAAATTTGTGAATGCTAATTTACTCATAATTTCTACACCATATTATATGCAATATGATAGGATTTGATTTGATTGATCAATCTAATGTGACCTATTACGTTTTTTTAATGTGCTCTTAAGGCTGGAAATGATAATCAACATTTAATTAGAATTCATATCACATCTTTTCTTTTCATTTTTTTAATTAAGACATTTTTATTGAGATTATATTTGATGTATTATAAGTGTATAAATGCTATATATTATTAGTGAATCATACAATGATATTTTATTAAAAAATTAATTTAAAAATTTTTTAAATCTTAAAAATAATATTCTTAATCTTAAAAATATTTAAAATTAATTTTTTTGATGACATATTATTGTGTAGTTCATTAACAGTATATAGTATTATACATTGATAATATATCAAATCTAAACCTATTTCAATTTAGCTAATTAAAATTACCAATGTACTATATATATATATATATATATATATATATATATATAACCTTAAAAGAAGAATCGCTTTCACTATTGAGTACAATCAAATATAATTTTCACGGGCCTCAAACCTTATTTGATTCCTTCTTTTAGCAGCATACAAAGTATTCCCCACTCACAAAAGAGGGCTAGCTTGAACCCAACGATAGGCGTCCCTGACAACTTCGTCTGCAGGCTTGCTTGCGTAAATGCTGCAAGAGCCGCCCTTACGTCACAAATTATTGTCACTAATTTTATCTAACAGTAACGAATTTTATGACAATCGTTATGAAAAAAAGATTTCAATGTATTGTAACGAAGAAAGAGATGGAATTGTGACTGTGACGAATCAAAATTTCATCAAGAAAATCGATGGAAAATCAAATAAATTTTGGCGCCAAAAAATATTTTATGCCTAAATATAAGTATAATTCATGATCATAATTTCAACGGTTGTTAGTTGTTACATGTTTTTCCCTGTTACAAGCATTTTATTATTGTCAAAGAAATGTAAAGCAATAAATTGTGATTTTGGAAAATCTTTTTTATTAGAAATAGAAAGCTAATATTTCTAAGTAAAAGTAATTTTTATCAAAGCAAAAGATAACACATGATCAATTGATATCATTTTAAAAACCAATGTTGTGGGGGTGTTAATCTTTTTCACGTGTAATCATACTCTCGAATTTGGTTTTACTTTTTACAGATCCAAAAATTATCTTTTTAATAAGTTTTAATCAATTTTAAAATTTTATTAGAATAATAATTTTTTAAGTAATCAATCACACCTAACCAAAAAATTGGTGATGACTTTTTATTTTGATTTTAAAATTTCTTCTAATGATACTAAAACCGTTATGACAATAGATATCACTTCAATAAAAAAATCTATGATAATAGATTCTTGGATTCTCAATATCTATACCGCATATAAAAGCTATCCCTAATATATATTGAGGGGATAGCTAAGCAATGTAAATAAAAGCAATCAATAGGTAATTCTGGGAAAGGAGTTTGTCTAGAAGCTTCTCCAAAAATCAGTAGGTATTTAAATAGAGAAAAAACAAAATAAAATGAGGTTTTCCTTGGGCATGAGAATCAATATCCGTATCAATATGTTCAAGGCTATAATAATGATCAAAAGTTAGTAAGGTTGGGCTCATCTGCTACTAAAAAGGCAAGAAAAAAGAGGATGGCTAGGCAGAGAAGGTTTTCATCACGCCATAGAAATCACAATCAATCATAATAATCAACAAAGCTAACATGAAAATTAAAGTGTTGACCAATATACAAGGTTTGTGAGCAATAACTGTGTGCCAGTAGCACAAGCCAACCTTGAAAATTGGGTTTATTGGCCATTGGTTGGTGGTAATGTAGCTTTAAGACCTCTGATTTTGTCTGGTAAGGTTGCTTTGGTACATCTTGTGGATCGACCAGCCATGTAAGGGCAAACTTATTAATGGTAAGTGGCATCAGATAGAAAAAAGGTGGGTTCTTTGATCCTCGATCTTTTTTTTTTTATTATGATGATCAGATACATTAATTTTTTGGGGTTGTAACTATTGATGCATGATTAAGTTAAGAGCGTTAAATATATATATGTAAGTAATGATGCTGTTTGCTTTTTTAGATGTGTTTTAGGGATGGAAACCTATGAAGAATTTGTGATTTCTTTTGCAAATATTGTTGAAACAAAGCGATGTTAGCAATTATGGAAGAATCGTGCTTCCAAATGTATCCTGCATCTTCCTTTTATCACTTTTAAAGAATAATTTTAATATTTTCTAAAAGATAATTTTAATATTTTCTAAAAGACTGCAATTTAATTTTAGTAAAAATAAAATGGGAAAAGAAACTCTATTATTCATGTTTCAATACCTTGTTTGCTTTTTACATGATATTTTTCTTTCATTCCTTGGTTGGATTTTTCAATTGATTTTGTGATAAATTGTAGGTGGTGTTACATTTTTGAGAAAAGCATGATTATTGAATTGGTAAAGAAAAATGACAATAAAGAGTTTGGTAGACAAATAATTAAGACATGAATGTGAATAATATGCATTTCATTTTGTTGAATAAGGTAGTAAGTTCATATTCTTAATTAATTAGAAGTTTTTGATGAGAAATGTTTTCAATTTGTTTAAACATCAGCCTCTATGATTAGGTAATTGTTCTTTTTCAAATTCTTAATTGTTTTTTTGATTTGCAGAGCTTAAAAAGCAAAAACTTTATGATATAAGAGCAGGATTGGATGATGCAGAAGCTTTGGTTCCTTGTTTATTGCCTATTTTGGATACTCATTTTTAGTCTTTCCTTTCTTTGGGTATTCAACTTGATGTTGCTTTTTTCGTTTCTCAAATTCAAAAAGTGGACCTTGTGGCAAGAAATTTTAGCCAAATGTTAAGGCTATGCTTCTTGCTAAGGTAAGGGAATATAAATCAGATTTTAACAATTTAAAAAGTGAAGTTAAAAGAATTACATCTAGCAATTTAAATCCTGCTACTCAAGATGAGTTGTTAAAGTCTAAAATATATTGAAGGTTTTATTTGAAATAATGCAACTGTATTTATAATCTAAAAATACTTGAACTTAGTAAGTTAAATGATGGGTTTGATTATATCATTGTAATTTCATTAAATCTAGAAAGGCGAGAAAGCTCTCATGCCCAAAATATTCATTGGGTATTAATCTAGCTTACGAAATCAAGTTATTGAACTGAAGAACTAATTATGTTTGTCTTCGTTTCAGTTTTGCTATTCTTCTTACTTGATATGACAATAATATATGTTGTATAAGGGAATATGTGTGATTTATTAATTCATATCTCTAGTTATTACAATATCATGTAATTTGACTAAGATAAGGCAAAAAAATGGAGAATAAGAATAGCATTTTTCATAAAATTAATATGAGAAATGTTAACTGATGTCGTTTGGTGCAGTGCTATAGGAGGTGCTCTATACACTACGTACAATATTGCACTTTTGGCTGAGCTCATTTTTTCACTTGCTTATATGATTTATTTTTCAAACCTTTATTCATTTTAACCTTAATTATCATAAACATTAAAGATTATCATGTAAAAAAAAAAAAAGAAAAGAAAGTTTTGGGGGCATGCTTTAATTAACCTTTTTTGGTGAATGCATGTAATAATGTGGGATATAGGATGCTTTATCTAATTTGGGGTTTACAAGTTGTTTTTTTGTTTTACAGATCCATGATTGAAAGTGGGTAATGTCTCATGTCTACTAACCCTGTAGTTTCACTAGTATAGTAATGTTTTGAAATTTTGTGAATTTTATCACGACAATCACTAGAAGGATTTTATGAATTTCATGCACTAAGATAAGAAAGTACTTTGCTTTTTTGTTTTCCATTAATTTCTCCTAGCAAATAATAAATTCCTCAATGTGTAAATTTGTAAAGTAATATAGATTTTTAACATGCATGTTATAAGTCATGATGCTGGTGTTTTAATTAGATTTTATGTGTTGTTTTTCAAATCAATTACTTCCCTCAAGGTATGATCCTGTTCATCACGCTAAGAGGTTTCCTATCCCTTACGCTATTTGCATTGGAAAGAGTAAGACAATCAGTTCCTATTATTGTTTTCTTCCATCTAATTTTCAAAGTGTTTATAATTTCAACCAAGTTTAGCAATGCAATTCATGTTTATTCAATTGCATGAGTTTATATGTATGTTTGTTTTAGCGTAATCCAATTCTACATAACCATTTGCTTGATTTTGATGTTTAAATTTTGATATAAAAGCTGAGGAGCATTTAAAGTAATAATTAATTTTTTTTAATCCAATAAGCTATAGCAAAATAGTATGTTTGTTTGATTTCTAGGGATAGGGAAAGTGCAAGATGATATTTGCTCCTTTTCTTTTTGGTTTCTACTAACTTTTCAAACTTTGTCATATGTAGTCTTTTTAACTTTTAGCATTCAGCTTCTAGAATTAACTATAAATTATAATATTTTGGTTGGTGAGACTAATATTTTTGGTTGACACAATGCATTATTGAAACGAAAAACAACTTCAAACAGACAAGCAAGATATGTCAATCGTAGGCACCAAACAGATATCACTGGATTCTCTATTATTTTTAAATTAAAATAATAGATAAATAACAAATATCATTGATTCTCTCAAGTCTGTCACATAATTGGGCTTTATGCCTTTGTTAGAAGAAAAATGGTCTATCTAACATTATAGTAATTATATGTCAATAAAACTTTATATTATCTCATCTATGACATGCTTTTGAAAGAGAATATCTAATGCATTATTGCATGTTTTAGGGTTTAGGGTAAATATATTAATACATTATCTCATAATTATATTGATTTTTATTTATATCTTTAATGATAACAGCATCGTTGCATAGCGGGTATAACCCCTAGTATGTATTATACATATCACATTCTCACACGTGCACATACACGTGATTCTCAACACTTTAGCTTTGACCTTAATTTCTTACATTAGTTATTAGGCCTTAGCATATCTTGGCAAACATGTAGCCTTTGAGATGTATTTTAAGTTTGCATTTCTATTAAGTGATTTTATAATCAAGAGGTGAGGTATCATCTTGAATTTGTGAGATTGAAAGATTGCTACTTAGCCTAAATAGTAGAGAATGTTAGGTTACTATCTAAGCCTTGAAAAAAGATAAAGTTGTAATTTTAATTCAAGAATAGTGGATTGAAGCCTTGGTGTAGACAATTAAGAAGAGATGATGTAGATGCCTTATGTAAAAGGACTGAACCTCTACAAATCCTTATGTTTGATTTCTCTATTCCTATCTTTTTATTTTGCATTTGGTTTAAGATTATCAATTTATTGTTATTTGCACTATATTTTGATATTAATCTTAATTTTTCATTCAATTATATTAAAATCATTATTTTGGAAGAATTTGAAGAAATCCAATTCACTTTCCTTTGAGATTACCAACTTACCTAAAAAGCTAACAAATAGGAAATTGGATATCAAGATTATTACCTTTCATTCTCTTTTTGGCTAGTTTTGTATTTTTGGTTGGTCCTCTTCCTCTTTTATTAGAAGTTCCATTCCCTATTAAAAAAGTTTACAATTAGAAAGCATATAACTTAATATACGGTCATATATATCACTCAACTTACTTAAAGCATTGTTATATATATATATATATATATATATGTTTGAAATCACATTATCTGTGAAAGCAACAACTTGTCATTCTAGACTTTTCTCGGTATTTGAATTCTCAAGTAAAGTATTAGGAAAGTAATTAGACATATAGGCAACTTGAGACTTATCTGTAGTATGAAAGTATCATGTTGTGCATCACTTGAATTTACAAAAAGACTTATGTTGTAAAATATTAACCATTTTATTCCTAAAAGCTAATAAATATTTCAATTGGAATACATAATCATAATTTATAAAATTAAAAAAAATCAATTATATCAAAAAATTTTGAATTAAAAAAATTAATTATACTCTAAAAAAATCAATTATCTAAATCAAAATAAAATATAAATATAAATATTCTAATCATATTAAAGACAATATTTAAAATACAAAAATTTATCTCAAACCAAAGAACAAATAAGCATACCAAAAATCTTGGGAACGAACTTGACAAACTTGAAAATAGACTGGACAGACTTGGTGCCTAAGTCTATTTTATTTTATAATATTTATCTTTTGTTTATTGTATCAATAGGTAAAATATTACCGCCTAAACCTCGATAAAATTTGGTCCTCCTCCAATTTTTAGGCTGCAAATTAAGGCTGGGTTCTGACACCCCAATTTTTCTTATACCATAAATTTTGACTTTTAAATGGTGTAATCTGACAAGTTAATTGTAGGAAATTTTTAGGCCGCAAATTTTAGTGACCATTCACTGAAAAGTTACGAAATAAGTCACAAAAAATGGCGTCAATTGTAATGAAAAGCTACAAAATAATAGCAAAAAAATGGCGTCAATTATAGGTAACTCTTTTTTTTTCATCATTAAATGGTGTAATCTGACACCTCAGTATTTTATTACAATACAATAATTTATTACATAAAAAATAAAAAAAACAATATAATAGTTTATTACATCCAACACAATAGTTTATTATAAAATTAATTGACTTAAACATTAAAACCAGTTGACTTATAATACAATATATAAGTCAATTAGTTTTATTTCAAACAATTTTTTGAATTTTTATTACATAAAAATTAAATACAATACTAAATACAATAAATATTAATATATTTATTAATTAAATATTATTTTTATATTATATCTTTTATTCTTATATTTAAAATTAAATGCATTAGATATTAAATAATGATATTTGATAATATTAGAAATCTTTATAACTTTCATTTGACTTTGAATTTGTTTTTTTTTTAAATTTTATATATTGACATGATGATACTTAATTTTTATAATTATTCAAACATTTATTATTATTATTATTATTATTATTATTTAAACAATCTGTTAAACCTGTTTGTTATTACTATTGATATTAATTATTTAATTAAACAAATCACAAAAATTAACAATAATGTTATTTTTATGAACAAAAACTACTAATAAAAATTATATACCTACATGTCACAATATCTATTTTAAATATTTTTATTGATTATAAATCTTTATTTTTTATATTTTTTAATATTGTATTAAAATTTTGTTATGTTTTGCAAATATATATTAATATGCTAACATTAGTGATGAATTTTTAGTATTAATAGTTTGAATATACTTATATTTAAAAATATTTTATAGTTGTTATTTCAATAAAAAGTAAATTTAATAATGCATAAATTGTTATTGCAATAAAAAATCAATACCTTAAATTTGTTAATATAAATTGTAGCAAATAAATTTCTAGTCATTATAATTTTTTCAATAGTGACAATTTCAATTGTGACTGATAAATTTGTAATTATAATGACATATAGTTGATAGTAATATGTTATGTTTAATGGTGACAAAAATTTTTGATACAAAAACTCAAGTATTATGTGACAAATTATTTTTTATCATAATAATATATAATAGTAGTGACCACTTTATATATCATCACTAGTACATTACTTCTTGCCAAAAATAATTTGCCACCAATTTATTCACTTTATCGTGACAATTCTATAGTGACAAAAAATTTTGTGTCACAAGAACATCTTTATAACGACGATTTAATTGTGAAATAGTTTAAACCATCATAATTACTATTATATTAATGACCGAATAATAATACGTCATAATTACTTATTACAATAGTGTCATAGGAAAATTTTGTCATAAAAAATCTAATATTTGTAACAAAATAGGTCACAGTTACAATAAATCGTCACTAAAAATTTTAATTGTTGTAGTGTCAATTTCATTTCGTAAATATTTCATAGGTATGTATTTGGTGGGAATTGGTGTGGAATTATGTAAAAAATTTTGTCAAAAAAGAAGAAGAAGGGGTTGTTTATCAACGAAATTTTCATCAATAATCCATTGGAAAGTTGTTTAAATTTCAAAACCCTAAATCCTTGAATCATTGTATCCCTAAATTTCAATCTTTCAATCCCTAAACTTTCTCTCTCTCTCTCTCTTTCTACCTCTCTTACTGCACAAACCCTTTCTTTAACCATTTTCTATTGTCAACGATGCTTTCCGCCATTGATGCTTAGTGTCCACCATTTGCTCTTTCCTCATTGTCCATCCTCGACTCCATTAGTGAGCTATCGGTTTCCACGCTCTTCATCGATTCTATCAGCCCTTTTTTTCTTTTACTAATCTCCACGTTGTTGGTCGACCTCATCTCTGTTACTCCACCTTGGTTGAGCTTGTTTCCTTTGTTTCTATTCAAAGAAGTTATAGTTAAAGATTCATTGTTTATGTTAAAGTTAAAGATTCGTTGTACAATGTTAAAGTTAAAAATTCATTGTTTATTTTTCTTTTATTTTTTGTATCGATAATTTTGAAAAATAGATGAATTTTCTAATTTAATGTTTGCGTTTTAGAATTGTGGAATTTTTTGTATAGTGTTTTGGAATTTTTATTTTTTTTATAGTGTTTTAAAATTTTGGAATTGAAAGGAACACATTCATTGAATTCTATATGTATTTTTAGCTTTGATTTACTATAGGGTGGTTGATTGGAATTTTTTGTTTGTTAGATCGTAGATAATGTCAAATTTAGGACTCTAAAATATAAATATTAAATTACGTTTATGTAGCACTGAAGGGAGCATTAATGTTTCTATTTTTTTTCTTTTTTTCCATTATTTCTTTATGAATATGTGTTTTAAATGTGGGTGTATATGTGTGTATATTCTATAATGAATATGCTTTTTATTTCTTTTTCATGATATTAACTTTTATTATTTTCATTCCATTAACTTTGAAAGTAGAACAAGCTCTATACGTAGAAGTGGTTCAGAAAAAATCTCTTGCAACACCTTAAACTGCACTGAGAAGCCTAATATCTGAAGGATTTTTCAGTCATTGAAACCAAAAATATATTATTGTGAAGGTGTTATTTTGAAGCATGCATGATGAAATTTGTAAACTTTTTGTGCCATTGAAGGACTATTTGTTAAAGTAGAGCAATAATTACCTTATCTTCTCATTTAGATAATTTTGTTTAGTACAACAATACTTGCTTTAGTACAATAATAATTTCTCATATGGTTAACCAATAAAAATTTTAAACACTTTATAAGACTTTAATTGCTTATATTTCAATTTAAGATATTAAGAGTTATATTTTTTGAACCTTTATGATGATTTAATTAGTGTTGAAAAAATGGATAAAGATTGCTCTTGGATGTATTCTCTTTTAGATATAAATGAATTAATTAGTCAAAACTTCTGCGATGGTGTGGATGAATTTATTGGATATACTTATTCTCAACTATACTTTGCAAGTAATGAAAAAATTAGGTGTCTTTGTATCCAATGTGAGAATAAAAGGTTTTTAAAAATGGATGTTATGTGTAATCAGCTTTATTATAAAGGATTTACTTTTGGTTATATAAGTTAGGTCTCACATAGAGAATTAGAAGATCCAAGTGCAAACGCAACTAGCATTTATTCTTTCTTAAATTATATAGATGAACCATTGTGGTCAGGCTATACAAAGCACAAATCCTTTCTGTTATTTCATAATTTTTAAATTGTAAATTAAAGTTTAACATAAATTAGTCATATTTTGATTGTTTGATGAGCATAGTGAAGGATATGTTACCAATGGATGATAAATTACTCGAAAACTTCTCTAAAATGAAAAAAAAAAAAAAAGATGATAAAACTTAGACTTGGTTATAAGAAAATTCATGTATGCGAAAACAATTGAATGTTATTTTATAAGAAAGCAACAAATTTTATATATTGTTCAGTATGTAGTTATTCTTGATATATAAAGAGTAAGTTTGTTGGTGAGATGAAAAAATAAATTTCTTATAAAATCTTACATTATATGTCACTGATACCGAAACTTTAAAAACTTTATATGTAAACTAAAACTATTGAATATATGACATGGCATGCATATAACCAAAGTCATAATGGTGTGTTTCCACATCCTATTGATAGTGAAGCATGAAAACATTTCAATTGTAGCCATGAATTATTTGCACTTGAACATTGAAATATAAGATTAAGATTATGTGTGGATGGTTTTTGTCCATTTGGTCCAAGTGCAAAACCATACTTTTATTGGTTAATAATGATAATGGTATACAATTTGCCACCATGGTTATTTATGAAGCAAAAATATATCTTATTGATTATGGTCATTCCAAGAAAAAATAGTCCAAATCAAAATATAAATGTTTCTTGAAACCCTTAATAGATGAGTGAAAACTATTGTGGTCAAATAGTGTTATGACTTATGATGCTTATAAAAAATAAAATTTTCGTTTAAAGATAACTCTTTTATGGACAATTAATAATTTTTCTACATATGGTATATTGTTTGGTTGGAGCACTCATGAAAACTTATCATGTTTTTATTGCATGGGACAAGGAAAGTCATTTCGATTGGCTCATGGTAAAAACCCTTACCTTTTTCTATTGTCATGTTGGTTTTTGCCTCTTGATAATTTTTTTCGAAGGCAAAGAGATAAATTTCAAAAACTAAAATGAGCATGACACCCTTTTTATTCTATTATCAAGTCAAGAAATTTTAACCTGGTTAAATAGCTTACCTGATATCACATTTGGCATAAAATGTAATGATAAGAAGTTAGATAATTTTAAGAAAAGTTATAATTGGGTGAAAAAAAGTATATTTTAGGAGTTGCCCTTTTGGCATACCAATCTTATTCGGCACAATCTTAATGTGATCTATATTAAGCATAATGACTTTGGCAATATATTTAACATAATGACGAATGTTAAGGGTAAAACTAAAGACAATATAAAAGGTTAAACTAGATCTTAAGGTGTATTGCAAGTAACCCAAGTTGAAATTGGTTGAAATAAATGGGAAAGTTTGCATGCATAAAACTTTTTATAGATTAAACAAAAAGTAGAAAATAGATGTTTGTGCATGGGTTAAACAATTAAGACTTCTTGACAGTTTTGCATCTAACATAGCTTGGTGCATAAACATGGTTATTTGCAAATTTTATGGGATGAAAAGTCATGACTATTATGTTTTCATGCAACAATTGCTCCCAATTGCTTTTCGTGATTTGGTGCCTTGCTCTATCTATCTCATTTTTTTTAGAGATCTATGTTTTACTGAAATACATGTAGATTATATGAAAAGGTTGGAAAAAATATTGTGAAAACAATCTATGAATTAGAAAAGATTTTTCCTCTAGATTTATTTAATTTTATCGAGTAGTTGCCAATTCGCTTGCCTAACGAGACAAAAAATGGTGGACGTGTTCAATATCGATGGATCTATCAATTTGAACGACAATATATTTAAGTTGTTAAACATTAATGATGATAAATTTAATTTTTCTTTAATAACATTTATGTTATACTATGATAATGACTATGTTTCTTTATCATCTTAAGAAAAAATGCACTAATTAAACATTTGTTGAAGCATCTATATATGATGCATATTTTATCGGAGAGATATCTATTTTTTGCTCATTCTGTTTTGATCCAAATATATTAACAAGATTGAATCGAGTTTCATATAATGATGATGGGTAGGATCGATAAGAGGTGATTCACGTATCGAGTCATCATTAGCATTGATTCAGTATGATCCACCATACAAGTCATCTTCAACATCAATGATGGATGATCTACTGATGGAGCAAGACATCAATCCATCATTCGCCAATGAACCATCACTTAGAAAAAAAGAAGAGATGACAATAAGATAGAGGACTAAGAGGCAAATAAAGGCTTACCAACTCTTATAGATCTAGACAAGTGGGTGTGGATTACTCTGTTAGGAGATAGGTATAACATAATTTTTACTTATTGTTATTTGATTTTTAAACAATTCTTATAGTTTAACTAATCTTACTAACAAATGGATGTTGGTAGTTGTTTTGAGTAATTGTTGGTTAACCCAATAATTTCAAGCATAATTCAAGGGAATTTTACTAATTCTTGGCCCAATTAGGATAAAGTTCCTACACCAATGAAATCTTTGATGTATGATAAATTTAAGGTAGTAATTGGATATCTATTTTTTTGTATATATTTTTAGTTGATTTGAACGAAAAGTTCAAATTATTATCAATGATTTAATGTATTCCTATTTACTATGTTAGGAAAAATATCTGTTGGCTGAGTCAGATAATGCTCTTGTTCAATGGGCATGGAATAATATTTTTAAGAATTGATTGAAAGACTTATTGTCGGACGAGAGGAAATTGATGATGAAAGAGTGTAGAACTGATAACATCATTCACTGCAGAGGGGTAAAGCGGAGGTGGATCATAGCTTTAATTTGAAATGCTCTTATTAAGTATGTATGGAGAACTTTAAAATGGCAAAACATCTCCATCAAAGCCAAACAAAATCATATAACACAAAAAGAATGACGTATTACGAAGCACACTGGCGATTCGATTGCATTTCCTATTCATAAAAAAAAATAGTATGATATTTTTTTATGAGTTATTTTTATTATTAAATGTCAATTTTATATAAATTGCATTATTACATGTATCATTAAATATGTGTCTAAACGAATGTAGTTACTTGACTTGTAATGAGAACCATATTTATAGAAATTTTTAATTGCACCTTCAGATGTTCAAAAAGACGTGGTGATTTCATTGATAACAAGTTCAAAGTTGTCAGTACATGTGACTTTCTAATGACTTTGTGAATACTTTCAAATTGCCACCTTGCTTTATTGAAATAGATAATATATTGTGTTTTGAGATGCAAAAAAGATTTATAAGAGGTGAAAAGTATTGTGTATGTTGCTTTATAATTCTGATTATGTATTGTAATTGTGGATGAATTATTTTTATAGTAATTCAAAGCAATAAATTTGTAAGAACTTCTTTATTGAAGTAGATAGTATATTACGTATATTGGGATAAAATCACATTGGTGAAAAATGAAACTATTGCATATTTTGCTTTGTAATTATAATTGTGTATTGTGATTATTGATGAACTATCTTTATAGTAATTGAAACTCTAAACATTGTAGGAAATTTTATATTGAACTGGATAATGTTTTGTTTGTATTAAGATGCAATGATTTTGTGAAATGTGAAAACTATTGCAAATTTTTCTTTGTAATTTTGTTTGTGTATTGTGATTTTTGATGAACCGTTTTTATATATAGTAATTGAAAGCCTAAAAATGGTAAAAAATTCAATATTGAATTAGATAGTGTTTTATGCGTATTGAGATGCAATGACTTTATGAAAGGTGAAAACTGTCATGTATTTAATAATCAAATCTTGACTTTGTGAATAGTTTGTATATTTATTGAACTACATAGTTAAAATGGAATGATAATTGTTTTAAGCTTTTTTTAGAAAAACTATACTATTGCATTATCTTAGAAATATGGTGAAGACTCTTCTAATTATCTAGATTTTAATCCACACGTATGGATTGAACTTATTGAAAGGGTTAAACCTATGTGCACTCATGTATATGGCTTTGGATCTACAAATAGATCTAATAAATTACTTTACTCAAGTCAATCCATTGCTGCAGCAACAATGTCTCACTCAGCTTATGGTTTGTCATTTGTGCCTCCTTAGCCTCCCCAACCTCAAATACAAGCACAAATTGATGAGTTAAAAACTGAGCTAAAGGATAGGCTTAGGTCTTTCATGGATCAAATGATGCAATTGATGGGATCTAGACAATTTTTACCAACACAACTTGATGATGACAACGAAGATTTTGAATTATGAAATGCAACAACACAATGACATCTTTTTCAAGACTTGTACGATGGATTTATGGATCTCAGTACTATATTTTATGGATGTTATGGATGTTAACTTTATAATTTGGATTGTTTTAGAATTTCTGTAGATATAAACATTATGATGTTGATTTGATTTTTTAATTAATAATAATAGACAAATAATAGATTTTTAAAATAATTACACATGTTTTATTTTTAATTGATAGGCTTCTTAAATAATTATAAATTAAATTAATCAAATTATCAATGAAATTATAATTTTTTCGATGGATTTTATCTGCAGAATACCAACTCTTATTGACGAATTGTCGATACAATTACCGATAGAATTATTACCAACAAAATTTACCGATGAAAAATTCTGTCAGTAAATATCGATGGAATTTTAAATTTCCGATAAATTACTATTACCAACTTGTTTACTATTGATGGAATTTTCCATTAATAAATGTATTATCGATGACAAATTCAATCAATAAAAGCCTTTTTTCTAATAGTGATGAATAGCTCTAAATTTAAATTCAATATCCTAAAAAACACATATAAACTTAGTTTTACTAGTTTGATGTTAATTAGTATAGTTTTATATATATTAGTTTGATATTAATTAGTATATTTCTCATATACAATTTGATGGCAACCTAGTCCAAATAGACAACTCAGCATTTAAAATTTTCTATTCTTGAAAGGTTCAACAGAAAATGGGTTGAATCGGATTAAGCCAGACTCAATTCCTTGCCTAATGGTTTGATCCATTAATATTTCATATATTTTTAAAATTAACTTTAAATAAAAATATTATTTCATTAATCAAATAGTAATTTAGGCCAAACTCGAACTTCAAAATCTATGTGCAAAACTGGATTCGTGAACAAATTTATGTTCAAGTTACATGTTATGGGTTACGGTAGGCATTTGGCTAGAACAAGAAATTTTGAAAGCACAAAAAAAAAAAAAGAAATAAAAAAGGAAACATTTAAACTAAAGGGTAATTTTCTAATTTTTGAGCTTGTCTGAAATGTTTCTAAAAGATTATAATACATATGAAGAAAGAATAACTTTCAAATTTAAAAAAAAAAAAATCAAAGAATCACAAGATTTGTTTAAAATTCTATTTAAAATTCCAAAAAATGAGTCCCAAAATCTGTTTAAAATTCCAACCCATCTTACAAAAGAGAAAAAAGAATATATTTCTTTTCAAATTTTGTGAAAATTAATGTGAACACTAAAAAGCTATATTGATTCAAAGAAGATTGAAACTCAATAAAGCAAAAACATAGTACACTATTATTAAAGAAAAAGGTTCTTAGCTTTAGAAAGAGTAATGTTTATAAGATTATAAAAAGAAATCAGTACCTTTTATCTTTGATCACTGGTGTAATGATCATGATCTACAATTGGAGTTTGTGAATGCCAGCATATGCTAATTTACCTATAATTTCCACACCAAATTATTTGCGTAATCCAAATAGGTTTTTTAATTTGTTCTTAAGACTGAATATAACGTCCCATTAATCTCACACAGAAGTATATTCACTATAATATATAGGTAAAATTTTGAATTTATATGTATGAATTATTTTTTAAATATAAAATTATGAAATTTTTAGATTAAAATAAATAATATCTGATAAATTGAGTATAAATCTTTATAATTGATATTAGATGCTAATTTATCCATATGAAATTTGTGAATGCTAATTTACTCATAATTTTTATGCCATATTATATACAATATGATAGGATTTGATTTGAATGATCAATCTAATGTGACCTATTACATTTTTTTAATGTGCTCTTAAGGCTGGAAATGATTATCAACATTTAATTAGAATTCATATCACATCTTTTCTTTTCATTTTTTTAATTAAGATACTTTAATTGAGATTATATAATATACTTAATCTTAAAAATATTTAAAGTTAATTTTTTTGATGACATATTATTGTGTAGTTCATTAATAGTATATAGTATTATACATTGATAATATATCAAATCTAAACCCATTTTAATTTAGCTAATTAAAATTGCCAATATACTATATATATATATATATATAACCTTAAAAGAAGAATCGCTTTCACTATGAGTACAATCAAATATAATTTTCACAGTCCTCAAACCTTATTTGATTCCTTCTTATAGCAGCATACAAAGTATTCCCCACTCACAAAAGAGGGCTAGCTATATCTTTAATTTTTTTCTTTCACTATGAGTACAATCAAATATATTTTTCATAGACCTCAAACCTTATCTGATTCCTTCTTTTAATAGAATGCAAAGTATTCCCCACTCACAAATGGTATATATAACGTGAAGTGCTAGCAATATCCTTAATTTTTTTTCTTTTTTTTTCCAAAACGACAAGAGGAAAAAAAAACAGCTTAAATATATTACTATTGGTTAAGCTTTTTTTTCCCTTTACAATAAAAATGATAATAAGGCAAATGGAGAATATTAATTAGGGTTTATATTTGATAAAATGTTAATGTATAAATTTTAGAACAAAATTATGAAGTTCTTTAAGTGAAGTTTGTGAAATTCTTTTCTAAAAATGATTTAATAAAAAATCAAAACTGATAAATTGATAAAATTTAATGTAAATATCAATAATATGTAGAAAAAAATTAAAAATGTTGTTTACAATTCAAAATTTATTGATATTTATTTAATGGTAAAAATTTTATTAACATTTTAACTAAAAATGTTTATCTAAAAAATATATCAAAGATTATCAAAGTTTTTTCAAAATTTGCATACTAGATCTATGTCACAAGATTTTTTTCAATCTATACATTTTGATTTTTGATTTTAAGTTTTATTTAATTATTTTTAATAGAAAATTTCATAAATTTTACTTAATAAACTTCATCTAAATCTTTTCTTAAATTATATATACTATTAATGAATAAAATAATATCATCTTGTTAATGAAATAAATTAATTAATGTTACCTTATTAATGAATATATTTTTTAAAAATATTAATTTTTTATATATATTTTTTAAAAATCATATTTATTTACTAATGAAGTGATATTTTTTAATTTATTAAATGTATATATTATATACCCTTACAATATATCAAAATATAAACTCTATTTATTACTGCTTGATCTGGAGATCTTCAACTAGTTAGACAATAAAGGTCTTCCATGGCACATCTGGGTTGTTGGTGCGGTGGACTTCTTTTCCAATATTATAAGGCACAATTCCCAAAGAACAACTGATTGATTGCTCTTGGCCGTCCCCATCTTCCAAAAAACTGCAAAATCCTCACAATTGTTACACAAAGTCTTCGGGGCCAAAGGATTTAGCTTGAACCCAACGATAGGCGTCCCTGACAACTTCGTCTGCAGGCTTGCTTGCGTAAATGCTGCAAGAGCCGCCCTTACGTCACAAATTATTGTCACTAATTTTATCTAACAGTAACGAATTTTATGACAATCGTTATGAATAAAAGATTTCAATGTATTGTAACGAAACCTGTCACACTAACGGAAATAAAATCAAATAATAAATCAAACATATAAGAAACAATAATTTAACGTGATTCAGTCTAATCAATTTACGTCTACGGATGAAAAATAAAATCCATTAGTTGTAGAGAATTACAAACATACATCAAATCATCAATTTCACTTAATAATCAATACTCATAAGACACTCAATCTCTTTTAGTTTTATGGAGTATTCTCAACCCAAACAAACACAAATCCAAACCTTTGTGCACCCTTTCAACATAATCAAATACATACCCATATGCTCCCATACATCATACCTATGTGGACCTCTCAGTTTCTTCTAATCCACTCACAAACAAACATATACACCTATAAGACGTAGAGCCCCAATATTCTTATGGGGTGTCTATCCCACAAAACCCTACAACTCTCTTACATCTTTTTCTCATACCTAACCCTGTAGAGACTTAATCTATTTATAACCATATAAACTTGCTCATTAAGAATTTCTCTCCCGTTAGAATTTTTCTTCTGTAAGTTAAACTTACATATTAAGAATCTCATTCCTTTTAGAATTTTTTTTTTGTAAGTCAAACTTATCTATTAAAATTTTTTTTCTCTTAGAATTCTTATTTTGCAAGTCTTTTTGTCCATCAAGTAATACTGACAAATTTTAAACTAATCTCAAACAAATCTCTTATGAGATTTAAGTCAATATTCCCAACAGGCATTTGGCTAGAATAAAAAATTTTGAAAGCACAAAAAAAAAATGAAAACAAAAAAGAAACATTTAAACTAAAGGGTATTTTTCTAATTTTTGAGCTTGTCTGAAATGTTTCTAAAAGATTATAATACGTATGAAGAAAGAATAACTTTCAAATTTAAAAAAAAAAATCGAAGAATCACCAGATTTGTTTAAAATTCTGTTTAAAATTCCAAAAAATGAGTCCCAAAATCTATTTAAAATTCCAACCCTTCTTTCAAAAGAGAAAAAAGAATATATTTCTTTTCAAATTTTGTGAAAATTAATGTGAACACTAAAAAGCTATATTGATTCAAAGAAGATTGAAACTCAATAAAGCAAAAACATAGTACACTATTATTAAAGAAAAAGGTTCTTAGCTTTAGAAAGACTAATGTTTATAAGATTATAAAAAGAAATCAATACCTTTTATCTTTGATCACAGGTGTAATGATCATGATCTACAATTGGAGTTTGTGAATGCCAGCATATGCTAATTTACCTATAATTTCCACACCAAATTATCTGCGTAATCCAAATAAGTTTTTTAGTTTGTTCTTAAGACTGAATATAACGTCCCATCAATCTCACACTGAAGTATATTCACTATAATATATAGGTGAAATTTTGAATTTATATGTATGAATTGTTTTTTAAATATAAAATTATGAAAATTTTAGATTAAAATAAACAATATCTGATAAAATTGAGTATAAATCTCTATAATTGAGATTAGATGCTAATTCATCCATATGAAATTTGTGAATGCTAATTTACTCATAATTTCTACACCATATTATATGCAATATGATAGGATTTGATTTGATCGATCAACCTAATGTGACCTATTACGTTTTTTTAATGTGCTCTTAAGGCTGGAAATGATAATCAACATTTAATTAGAATTCATATCACATCTTTTCTTTTCATTTTTTTAATTAAGATATTTTAATTGAGATTATATTTGATGTATTATAAGTGTATAAATGCTATATATTATTAGTGAATCATACAATGATATTTTATTAAAAAATTAATTTTAAAATTTTTTAAATCTTAAAAATAATATTCTTAATCTTAAAAATATTTAAAATTAATTTTTTTGATGACATATTATTGTGTAGTTCATTAACAGAATATAGTATTATACATTGATAATATATCAAATCTAAACCTATTTCAATTTAGCTAATTAAAATTACCAATGTACTATATATATATATATAACCTTAAAAGAAGAATCGCTTTCACTATTGAGTACAATCAAATATAATTTTCACGGTTTCACGGGCCTCAAACCTTATTTGATTCCTTCTTTTAGCAGCATACAAAGTATTCCCCATTCACAAAAGAGGGCTAGCTTGAACCCAACGATAGGCGTCCCTGACAACTTCGTCTGCAGGCTTGCTTGCGTAAATGCTGCAAGAGCCGCCCTTACGTCACAAATTATTGTCACTAATTTTATCTAACAGTAACGAATTTTATGACAATCGTTATGAATAAAAGATTTCAATGTATTGTAACGAAGCCTGTCACACTAACAAAAATAAAATCAAATAATAAATCAAACACATAAGAGACAATAATTTAACGTGATTCGATCTAATCAATTTACATCTACGGATGAGAAACAAAATCCACTAGTTGTAAAGAATTATAAACATACATTAAATCATCGACTTCACTTAACAATCAATGCTCATAAGACACTCTCAATCTCTTCTAATTTTATGGAATATTCTCAACCCAAACAAACACAAATCCAAACCTTTGTGCACCCTTTCAACATAATCAAATATATACCCATATACTCCCATACATCATACCTATGTAGACTCTCTCAGTCTCCTCTAATCTACTCACACTCATAAGACGTAGAGTCCTAATACTCTTATGGGGTGTTTATCTCACAAAATCCTACAACTCTCTTACATCTTTTTTTCATATCTAACCATGTAGAGACTTCATCTATTTATAACCATACAAACTTGCTCATTAAGAATCTCTCTCCTGTTAGAATTTTTTTTTCTGTAAGTTAAACTTGCATATTAAGAATCCATTTCTTTTAGAATTCTTCTCTTGTAAATCAAACTTATTTATTAAAAATCTTCTTTCTCTTAGAATTTTTATTTTACAAGTTTTTTTGTCCATCAAGTAATACTGACAAATCTCAAACAAATCTCTTATGGGATTTGAGTCAATATTCCCAACAGTCATTTGGCTAGAACAAAAAATTTTGAAAGCACAAAAAAAAATGAAAACAAAAAGGAAACATTTAAACTAAAGGGTACTTTTCTAATTTTTGAGCTTGTCTGAAATGTTTCTAAAAGATTATAATACGTATGAAGAAAGAATAACTTTCAAATTAAAAAAAAAAAATCAAAGAATCACCATATTTGTTTAAAATTCCAAAAAATGAGTCCCAAAATCTGTTTAAAATTCCAACCCATCTTTCAAAAGAGAAAAAAGAATATATTTCTTTTCAAATTTTGTGAAAATTAATGTGAACACTAAAAAGCTATTTTGATTCAAAGAAGATTGAAACTCAATAAAGCAAAAACATAGTACACTATTATTAAAGAAAAAGGTTTTTAGCTTTAGAAAGACTAATGTTTATAAGATTATAAAAAGAAATCAGTACCTTTTATCTTTGATCACTGGTGAAATGATCATGATCTACAATTAGAGTTTGTGAATGAGCATATGCTAATTTACTTATAATTTCCACACCAAATTATCTGCGTAATCCAAATAGGTTCTTTAATTTGTTCTTAAGACTGAATACAACGTCCCATCAATCTCACACTGAAGTATATTCACTATAATATATAGGTAAAATTTTGAATTTATATATATGAATTGTTTTTTAAATATAAAATTGTGAAATTTTTAGATTAAAATAAATAATATCTGATAAATTGAATATAAATCTCCATAATTGATATTAGATGTTAATTTATCCATATGAAATTTGTGAATGCTAATTTACTTATAATTTCTACGCCATATTATATGCAATATGATAGGATTTGATTTGAATGATCAATCTAATGTGACCTATTACGTCTTTTTAATGTGCTCTTAAGGCTGGAAATGATAATCAACATTTAATTAGAATTCATATCACATCTTTTCTTTTCATTTTTTAATTAAGATATTTTAATTGAGATTATATTTGATGTATTATAAGTGTATAAATGCTATATATTATTAGTGAATCATATAATGATATTTTATTAAAAAATTAATTTTAAAATTTTTTAAATCTTAAAAATAATATACTTTATCTTAAAAATATTTAAAATTAATTTTTTTGATGACATATTATTGTGTAATTCATTAACAGTATATAGTATTATACATTGATAATATATCAAATCTAAACTCATTTTAATTTAGCTAATTAAAATTACCAATATACTATATATATATATATATATATATATATATATAACCTTAAAAGAAGAATCGTTTTCACTATGAGTACAATCAAATATATTTTTCATAGACCTCAAACCTTATTTGATTCCTTCTTTTAGTAGCATACAAAGTATTCCCCACTCACAAATGGTATATATAACTTGAAGTGCTAGCAATATCTTTATTTATTTTTTTCTTTTTTTCCCAAGACGACAAGAGGAAAAAAAGCAGCTTAAAAATATTAGTACGTGTTAGGCTGTTTTTTTCCTTTACAATAAAAATGATAATAAGGAAAATGGAGAATATTTATTAGGGTGTATATTTGATATAATGTTAATATATAAATTTTAGAACAAAATTATGAAGTTCTTTAAGTGTAGTATGCGCAATTCTTTCCTAAAAATGATTTAATAAAAAATCAAAACTAATAGATTAATAGAATTTAATGTAAATATCAGTAATATGTAAAATAAAATAAAAATGTTATTTATAATTCAAATTTAATCGATATTTATTTAACGGTAAAATTTTACTAACATTTTAACTAAAAATGTCTATCTAAAAAATATATCAAAATTTATTAAAATTTTTTTCAAATTTTACAAACTTGATCTTTATAACAAGATTTTTTCAATCTATAAATTTTGATTTTCAATTTTAGTTTTTATCTAATTGTTTCTAATAGAGAATTTCACAAATTTCACTTAATAAACTTTATTTAAATCTTTTCCAATATTATAAGGCACAATTCCCAGAAGAACAACAGATCGATTGCTCTTGGCCCTCCCCTTCTTACAATAAACTGCTAAATCCTCACAATTGTTAAAAACAAAGTCGTTGGGACCAAAGGATTTAGCTTGAACCCAACGATAGGCTTCCCTGACAACTTCGTCGGCAGGCTTGCTGCCGTAAATGCTGCAAAAGCTGCCCTTCCCCAAAGCGCTTTGCTGTAGGAGACTTCGCATTCACAAACATAAAGTTTACCACCGTTGAGGAAACAGTCAAGGCAGGTGCGATCGGAATGGCTAGGTCCCATGAATTGAATCATCATGTTGTCACCCACATGTATGCCTGCCATCACACAACTATGCCAGTTTGGAAATTAACGAAATGTCCTTAGTTTTATAATATAAATACACTAACAGAAATTGGAACAATTGTGACGGAAAAAATGTCTGTCACAAATTATTGTCACTAATTATATCTAACAGTGAAGAATTTTATGACAAAAATTATGAGTAAAAGATTTCAATGTATTGTAACAAAGTAAGAGATGGAATTGTGACTGTGACGAAACAAAATGTCATGAAGAAAATCGATGGAAAATAAAATAATTTTTGGCGCCTAAAAAAAATTTATCCCTAAATGTAAGTATAATTCATGACCATAATTTCAATGGTTGTTACCTGTTTTTCCCGGTTTAAATATCTACATTCGTATTTTCTTATCCTCAGTATCAATATCAAGATTAATACTAGTTAATGAAATTAGATGCAATTTGTTGTTTTTCACGTTAAAAGATCACTTGAGAAAGTGAATGGTTGCAAATCCTAAATTAAATAAAATTAACATTAATGAAGGTGATTCTAGTTATAACACTTTCCTTTTGCATATAAAAGAAAAAGAATACTAATGTTAATCGTTTTAAGTGATTTTGTGTTTTCTCAATTCAAAAGCTAGTTCAAGAGTAATCGCCAACTCTTCTATAACCGAGCTGAGAACATCAAATTTTGGGAGAGCACTTCTGTACGCCATATATGAGAAAATGTTGATAACTAAACTCTGATACTAGTATTAGTGATTTTGAGTCTTCTCAATCCAAAAGTTAGTTCAGTAATTAAGACCTTCCCTCACATTTATAAATTAATCACTAACCCTTTTCATAATCGATGTGACTTCTCAATCCAAAAGTTAGTTCAATAATTAAGACCTTCCCTCACATTTATAAATTAATCACTAACCCTTTTCATAATCGATGTAAGATAATTTCAACACATTAATTATTGAATTTAGAACATCATTAATAATAGACCACATATAAAACTACTTCTTAAAAAATAAATCCGTCTCCAAACTTTCAGTTTGGGGAGGCTAAAGTTTAACATTATGTTATGACCATGAATAGAACAAAAATTGGAAATAATTAGCGACTTTTGTTAAAAAGATGGAGGTGATGGGGGGAAGGCTTACCATGGTGGTCATAAGAAAATAAACCTTTTAATTAATAACCTATTTGTAAATATTTAATCGGGTTTGAGCATATCTCGTTATTAGAAATATATTTATTATCAATAAAATTTTATCAATAAATTTTTTTTTCTATAATTACTAACAAAATATTGATGAATTATCAATGAAATTGAAAAATGAAATCATCAATTTAATATCGACAAAATACCGACGAAAAATACTAACAAAATAACTTTCATCAATATGCCGTCAATAAATTTTTAGCACAGTTACAAATATTTGGCGCTGTACTTATCATAAAAAATTCTGTTGATAATAATATAAATACGTATTTTTACCGATGGAAAAAATTTATCAATAAATAATTTTGATAAAAAAAAATTATATGTAAAAAAGATTTTAAATTAATAAATAAAACCGACATTTGATATTCTGACATAATTTTCGTCGATATTTCCTCGATCATTTTTATTTAGGAATAAAGTCTCTGATTCTTTTTTTAACATTTATCTCTCTCGCTCACGATTCTCTTTTCCCGCCGACCACTAGTCAGTTATCTCTCTTCTCTATCATCAATTCCACACCTGCGAAGGTCTTCCTCCTCCAATGGCTTTTCTCCTCCACCGTTCCCTACTGCAACATCATTTGTACCAAAGAACATTTCAAAAACCAGTAATTGAGGAAGCTTCAGGTGAAACTGTATATATTTTTTAACTGATGCTTCTTTTCGTCATTTTTATAGCCACACCAGCACTAAAGGGGAAAAAATGAGACGCATTGGTTATCGATAAGTTAATAAAAAACATATTTAAATTAATTTATAAATTAATTAAATATAAACTAATTATTCAAAAATTCTAAATCTATTCATTAACTTTTAATTTATATAAATAAAAAATTAAAAAAATATAATAAAATTATATTCAATTTACATATATATATTAAAAATAAATTTTTAATTTTTAATTTATATATATAAATTCGAGTTAGGCAGAATTAAATTCAAATTTTACTTATTTTATTTAAAATTTAATTTAAAATTTAAATGAATATAAAAATTATATCTAAAATTTATTTAACGAATTTTAATTTTTTATTCGAATTCTTTCCTAGGACTTCGCACTTGGGCGGGTGACCTGGACAACCTCATTTTCTCTTTAACATGAATTGATAAAAAAATCCATAGTTCTAGATTCCGCATGCTCCAGCCTCGAGAAGGAGCAAACTCCTCTGCCCCACAACGCTAAGAAGACTAAAAAAAAGTCCTAAAGCGAAGTCGCAAATTCCGCTTCCATCAGAAGCCTAACTTTCTAAGGTTAGAAATTTCACAGAAGACGTACAGAAAATCACACAAAAGAAATCCCAGGAGCGAATCGGCACAAAAAAAAAGACATCAACCAAAACCCAGCTTAAACGGCGCGTCCGCCATTGATATCCCGTTTTCAAAACTGTCAACCTTCAACCAAAGAAGCACTCGAAACCCATATGCCCAACCTATACCAGCAACCGAGAACAACCTCCACTAACCAAGTTGCCACCACCAATCATCACCAAACCACCATTGTAACCACCAACTGAACCCAAACAGCCCTGTACCTTAGCCAGTCCGCGCCACCAAGGCCCCATTGCCAACCAAAAATTCCACCTGCCATACCTCAACACAAATCAACCCAACACCATCATTACACAGCAAAAATTAAAGCCACAATAACAATAGCAAAAAACCAAAAACAGCAACAAAAATATCAAAATCCAAAAGTGGGAATGCGGTTCAAGGTTCGGGCTTATTTTCGAATTTGAAAGAGTTTTGTGTTAGGAGGGTTCTTTACAGCTCTAGGCTAGAAAACAAAAAGGTAGAAGAAACACCACCATCGGCGGCAGAAACGGTGGCAGTGTAAAGAGGGTGGCAGCGACGACGGGCTTTTCGGAGATTTAAACGGTGAAAAGGAAGATTAGGGAGAGAAGGACATACTTTGGTTTCAGAGTGACCGGAAGGTGGGATAGTGTTTTCCGGCCAATTAAAGCTTCGAACTTCGGGGGTTAGATCTAGGGAAAACCAAAGACTTCTATGCAAAATTACCTAGAAAAGCGGCAAGAGAAGGTCAAGAGGAAACTCCAGGTGAAATTTGCCGTCAAAAAGACACTGGTCCATGGCGGCGCCAGCAATCGGGACTGGTGACCAGAAATCACCATTTGGGAGAAGCTTTGAGTTTTTTGGTTGTGAAAGAGGTGAAATGAGACCTAATATGCCGAGTGTTAAATAAAGCACCAAACGGTGAGTTTGGGGTTAGGAGGTCTGATCCGAAACCCAAATTCACCAGGCTCAATCCAATTGATTAGTAACCCATTCCAAATTGGGCCATTGATTCTTTAGTTTTTGGGTTGAAATCCAAGTGAGGTATATTTTAATTTTATTTATCTTTTTACTTATTAATTAATTAATTATTTATTTGTTTATTTTTACATGCAATTTTAGTTTTAAAAATAAATTTATTTGCGGATGATTGAAGTTGATAAAAAAATTCTTATAAATTTTAAAAACATGGAAATAATTTTTATGATTTCAAAATGATTCTTGAAAGAGAATTTTATGAGGAAAAAACACAAGTAATGTTTCTTAGTAGAAAATAATTTTAGAAATCCTACCTAAATAATAGAGGAAATTCAAATAATAAATTTTTTTTACAAGGGAGTATTTGTTTTTAAAACGTTTATTATGTGAAATTCTTAAGTTTTAACTCTGCTTAGATGTTAAAGAGTGAAAAAAATAAAAATAAATATTTTTAATACAAAAAATGTCATTTTCATCATAAATAATATTTATTTAGAAAACAAACATAATTAAATGCATCATTTAGTCTATATTCGCATTATCATACATGCATTTTGTGCATTAATAATAGATGTGAAAAAGCAAGATAACAATTTCAAAAAATTTTCCTTTTAGAAAAAATAAGATAATTAAAAAAAATGAAAATAATTTTGGAGATCTTACTTAAATATTTAAGGGAATCCAAATCACACTTTTATGAAGGAATATCATTTTCATTTTTACTATAAAGTAGTCACGAGAATTTTTTAAAGGATTAATTTTTTAAAATTTTGCCTAGATATTGGGCAATTAGAGAAAATTTTTTTACACCAAAAGGTTTCATTTTATCATTAAATTTTTTTTTAAAAAGGGCCAATAATGAAAAAAATAAAAATAGATAAAATTAAATTTTATAAGATGAATTAAAATACAAAATTTTATTTGCTTCATATTGCATCACAAGCATTTTATTATTGTCAAAGGAATGTAAAGCAATAATGGTGATTTTGGAAAATCTTTTTTATTAGAAATAAAAAGCTAATATTTCTAAGTAAAAATAATTTTTATTAAAGCAAAAAGATAACACATGATCAGTTGGTATCGTTTTTAAAACCAACGTTGTGGGGATACTAATCTTTTTCACGCATAACCATACATTTGAACTTTGTTTTATTTTTTATAGATCCAAAAATTATCTTTTTAATAAGTTTTAATTAATTTTAAAATTTTATTAAAATAATAACTTTTTAAATAATCAATCACACCTAATCAAAAAATTGGTGATGACTCCCTATTTTGATTTTGATTTTAAAATTTCATTTAATGATACTAAAACTGTTATGATAATAGTTATCGGTTCAATAAATTAATTTATGATAATAGATTCTTGGATTCTCAATATCTATAGTACATATAAAAGCTATCCTAATATATATTGAGGGGATAGCTAAGCAATTTAAATAAAAGCAATCAAGGGGTAATTATGGGAAAGAAGTCTCTTCAAAAGCTTTTCCAAAAGTTAGTAGGTATTTAGATAAAGAAAAAACAAAATAAAATGTAACTTTTCCTATATATGGGAATCAATATCTGTATCAATATGTTCAAGGTTATAATAATGATCAAAGGTTAGTAAGGTTAGGCTTATTTGTTATTAAAAAGGTAAAAAAGAAAAAAATGGCTAGGCAAAAGAGGTTTTCATCACACCATAGAAATCATAATCAATCATAATAATCAACAAAGCCAATACCAAAATTAGAGTGTTGACCAATTGTCATAACGTCTAGATCCGGGGATCTATCGCTAGACATTGACTTTAAGGAGTCGCCACCAATCTTTTTTGTCTAGGTGCGATTGGCCACCTATGGAATCTGTCCTTTCAGGGAACACCTAAGCTTAAGGGTCCCTAAAAGAATAGGTTCAGGTCTGCTAACCAGAACAGGGTTCGGGAGTTCGGTTACGTGTGAGGAAGGTTATAGCACCCTCACAACGCCCATCAAAAGATGGTACCAGCTTGAATTTGTGTTATCCAAAAGCCTTAAAATTTTACCAAGTAGTTAGTTGTTGAAAATTATTCTCAATTGACTCTAATACTTTTAGCAGAAAATTGAGAAAATTCCCTCACCTCAAGAGTATGCAAGAAAAACTACTGTTTCACTTACAGAGGCTCCGTCGTCGGATTATTTAAAGAAAAAAACAAAATCAAAATTAAGATAGAAAGGAAGGAAAGAATGATTTTTTTTTGTAGGGAAAATTGATACTTTCAACTTTTCCCCAAAAATATTTTTTGGAAATTTTGATTTTCAAGGAAAATTGATACTTTCAACTTTTCCTCAAAAACCCTTTTTTTGAAAATTTATTTCTGAGGAAAATTGATACTTTCAACTTTTCCCCAAAAATATTTTTTGGAAATTTATTTCTAAGGAAAATTGATACTTTCAACTTTTCCCCAAAAATATTTTTTTTGGAAATTTATTTTTATTTTAAGGAAAATTGATACTTTCAACTTTTCCCTAAAAATATTTTTTTGGAAATTTATTCTTAAGGAAAATTGATACTTTCAACTTTTCCCTAAAAATATTTTTTTTGAAATTTATTTCTGAGGAAAATTGATACTTTCAACTTTTCCCCAAAAATATTTTTTGGAAATTTATTTCTAAGGAAAATTGATACTTTCAACTTTTCCCTAAAAATATTTTTTTTGAAATTTATTTCTGAGGAAAATTGATACTTTCAACTTTTTCCCCAAAATATTTTTTGAAAATTTATTTCTAAGGAAAATTGATACTTTCAACTTTTCCTCAAAACCTATTTTTTTGGAAATTTTGATTTTCTAGGAAAATTGATACTTTCAACTTTTCCCTAAAAATATTTTTTTTTTGGAACTTTTGATTTTTTTATTTAAAGAAAAATAGAATAATAAAAAAAGAAAAGTAAAACAAAAATAAAAATAAAATAAAGATAAAAAGAATATTAAATAAACCTAATCTAATAAATAAAAATAATAATAAATAAATAAATAAATAAAACAAATAAAAAAATTCAAAAAAAAAATATGGAGCGGCTCGGCTATCGGCGCGGCTCGGCTCGGCTCGAGGAAGAAAAAACGGCTCAGGGGAGTGGCTTGGAGGCTCGGCTCGGCTTGGAGGAGGGGAAGCACGCGCGGGTCAGGAAGCGGGTCGACGCTCGGGTCGGGTCGGGTTCGGCAAAACACGCGGATCCACTGGTTACTTAAGGCCAAAACGACGTCGTTTTGGGAGGGTATAAAAGGCAGTCCCCTTCGTTTTTCGGCAGAACACCCCTCGTCTCTCTCTCTCTTCTTCCCTTTTTCTCTCCCTTCTCTCTAGAAAATGAAGAATACCGATGTCGGATTCTGGAAAAAGTCACCGAAATCTGAAAATTTCGTCGGAAGTTGGCCGGAAGTCTACCGGTTTCTGGGAATATTCGTCGGTTTCTGGGATTCTACGCCGAAAACTTCAAATTTGGTCGGAAAATTTGCCGAAAAATTCAAACATCGCCGGAAACTTCACCAAAATTTGGAAATTTCCCAGAAATTTCCAGGAAATTTTTCGCCAAAAACTTTTAAAAACTTATTTCTGATTCCCTACAACTATCCTAACACTTCTCAACCTTCTTTAGCCTTCGAAAACTCTTCTAAACACCTCTTTTCTCTCAAATTCAGTAGCTTTGCTCACTGTTTTCCCTGTTTCTGTTCCAGGGGGTGCCTTTTATAGGGGTTGATCAGGACTTCCTGATCAATCCCAATTCCTCCTTGGACGGGGATTCAGTCTTTGAATCTAATTGGACTCTTCTGATTGAGTTCCCCTCCACAGTGGGATTCTTCAGCCTTGAATCTTAGCCCTCCAAAATTAAAATCAAAATAAATAAAAAAATACTAGATAATTAGAAAAGATAAATCAAAAGATATTATAGTAAAAAAAATATCTGATAATCAGGAAAAATCAGAACAGATAAAAAAAAATAATAATAAATATATAACTATATACATATAAATCTAATCTAATAAAAAAAATAAATAAATATATACATAATAATAAAATACATAAAATACAAAATAATATAGGACAAATTGAATTGGGCCCTACCCATTTGGGCCAGGCCCAATTGATCTGGGCCTGAACCCAATTGGGTGTCTACAGCTGCCCCTCTTTGCACATTTTTTGTGAAACAGAAATTGCGCAAAGACGTAGACACCCAATCAAGACTCAGCTCAACAATGTCATTTTTTGTTTTTTTGTTTTTTTGTTTTTTTTTTTGTTTTGTTTTTTTTTTTTTTTTTACCAAAGCTCCTCTAAGCAGAGGCTCAACGACTTTGAGAAAGTAAATTGCTCCTCTAAACAGAGGCACCACGACTTTGGAAAAGTAAATTGCTCCTCTAAACAGAGGCACCACGACTTTGGAAAGTAAATTGCTCATCTAAACAGAGGCACCACGACTTTTGAAAAAAATAAATTGCTCCTCTAAACAGAGGCACCACGACTTTGAAAAGTAAATTGCTCCTCTCAACAGAGGCACCACGACTTTTGAAAAAATAAATTGCTCCTCTAAACAGAGGCACCACGACTTTGAAAAGTAAATTGCTCCTCTCAACAGAGGCACCACGATTTTTGAAAAAATAAATTGCTCCTCTAAACAGAGGCACCACGACTTTGAAAAGTAAATTGCTCCTCTAAACAGAGGCAACGGAACTTTGAAAAGTAAATTGCTCCTTGACAATCATGTCCAAAGGAGTTGAAAGTTGTGTTTGAAGGGATTCTAGGAGATTATGCCCAAAGGTCTTATAAATCAACCCTGATACCAAAAGACATCCTATTTCAAGGATTAGGAACTTACCTGACAAGCTTTCTCTTTTTCAGTTTTACAAAATATCTTCATATTTGTCTTCTCCATGTGGGATGTTGGAACACCCCTGCTTCTTGAATTTATACACTATATTCTCCTGAAAGTAGTGTATGCTGTGCAATGCATATGAATTTCAATGCATGCCATGCAAATGTTGACCAATTAATTCCTATTCAATGTATGGTACTCAAGTTTCTCAAGCTCTTTTTTTCTTGGGTGTCAAGCCCATTGATTCCTCAAGGATCCAATTGCACTGCTCTTCTAAGATCAAACCAGTGTAGCTCTCAATTGTCTCTTCCACTCACATTCTTCTTGTAAGAAATCTCTTCCTAGATTCAATTTCCTAATTAGGAACTGAACATGTCGATTCTGCCTTTTTCACTCTTGACTCATTCAATGTAATGTAAAAATCTTTCCTGTTGTTATTCATTCATCAATCATTATTTCAAATTCAAAAAGTAAGAATGCATTTGCACATTTCTTCAATGGTGGGGTATTAAGAAGAAAAGAATCTGAATGTTGAGAAACAGTCATAAGAAAAAAGACACAAAGAATGGAATAGAATGTCTCTTATTAGCAAAATGTTGGCAAACTTTGGTCAAGAAAGAATTACAAGGATAGGTATGGGGACAAAGCCCAAAATGAACAATCAGATAATCATGATAACACATCTCAAAGTCTTTTCTGAAAACTCAACCCTCTGATGTATTTAACAACTTGGAACTCTTCCGAACTTGCTAGCCCCTATATCAGCAGACTTTTAAATTCGATGCCGTATCCTCCTTATCTAAGCTACCTTTTCAGGTTTTCAACTTAGACAACCCCCTATGACTCAAACCGCCCTTTTTGGGTTTTCGCCTTGAGTCCTCCTTTTTCATTCACTTTTTTCTTTTTTTCCATTTTTTCCATTTTTTTTCATTTTTTCATCATTTTTCATTTTTTCCATTTTTTCCATTTTTTCATTTTTTTTATTTTTTATTTTTTTGTATTTTTTTTTCAAGCATAGTATTTTTTCACAGCATCAGAATTTACAGGATGGGGTAAATCATTTCCATCCATCTCAGTCAGTATCAATGCTCCACCCGAAAAAGCCCGTTTCACCACATACGGCCCTTCCCAATTCGGAGTCCATTTTTCTCTACTATCGTGCTGGATTGGGAGAATTCTTTTCAAAACCAACTCTCCTTCTCGAAAGCAACGGGGTCGAATCTTCTTATCATGAGCCCTCATCATTCTTCTTTGAGATAGCTGACCATGGCACAACGCAGTCAGTCTCTTCTCTTCTATGAAATTTAACTGCTCATAACGTTCTCGAGTCCATTCAGCCTCTTCTAACTCAACTTCTTTTAAGACTCTCAAAGAGGGGATCTCTACTTCTATTGGTAGTACAGCTTCCATCCCATAAACCAAAGAAAATGGGGTTGCCCCCGTAGAGGTACGAACTGATGTTCGATATGCAAGCAATGCAAATGGCAACTTCTTATGCCAATCTTTGTAAGTCTCGGTCATCTTCTCCAGAATCCTCTTTATGTTCTTATTGGCTGCCTCAACTGCCCCATTCATTTTCGGACGATAAGGTGTCGAGTTATGATGCTTGATCTTGTATTGAGCACATATTTCTTGCATCATCTTACTATTTAGATTCTTGGCATTGTCTGAAATAATTCTCTTCGGAAGTCCATATCTACAAATGATCTATTTCTTTATGAACTTGCAAACCACGGAGCGTGTCACATTTACATATGATGCTGCTTCTACCCATTTTGTAAAGTAATCTATCATCACAAAAATGAATCTGTGCCGGTTAGAAGCTTTTGGGGTGATTGGACCAATGACATCCATACCCCACATTGAAAATGGCCATGGTGGTGCCATAACATGTAAAGCAGATAGTGGAGCATGAATCTTATCAGCATATATCTGGCATTTATGGCATTTACGAGCATAATCAATGCAATCATTCTCCATCGTTAACCAGTAATATTCCGCTCTCATGATCTGTCTTGCCATCATATATCCACTAGTATGTGCCTCACATATTTCATCATGCACCTCTTTGATGATTCTCTTTGCTTCAATCTCATTTACACACCTCAATAATACTTGATCCTTGCTTCTTTTGTACAGGACATCCCCATCCAGGAAAAAGCTCATAGCCAATCTTTGGATGACCCTTTTATCATTTTTTGTTGCATGAATTGGATACTGTTGATCCTTGACATACTGTAAGATGTCATAATACCAGGGTTTTCCATCTTTTTCCCCCTCTATATTAGAACAATAAGTTGGTATATCCTTAACATCTAACTTGATGGGCTGAATGTCCGTATTATCATTAATTCGAATCATTGCAGCCAGAGTAGCCAATGCATCAGCAATCACATTCTCTTCCCGGGGTAAGTGATCAAATTGAATATCTTCAAATTATTTCGTCAGCTCTAGAATATACTTATGATACGGAACGAGTTTTGAATCTCTCGTCTCCCATTCTCCTTTCAACTGGTATATAACTAGAGCTGAGTCTCCGAACACTTTCAGTGCTTTTACTCTTCTTTCTATAGCAGCTTGCAAGCCCATGACACATGCCTCATACTCAGCGATGTTATTTGTGCAATTGAAATTTAACCTCGCTGTTACAGGATAATATCGTTCTTCTGGAGAAATCAGAATTACCCCAATTCCATGTCCCAAGGCATTAGCAGCTCCATCAAAGTACATTCTCCAACATTTTTCTACATGCCCCCCTTCCTCCAGTTGAGAAATAGTCATTAAGTCTTTATCAGGAAATTCTAGCTTCATCGGCTCATACTCTTCAGTAGCACGATCTGCAAGAAATTCTGCTATAGTGCTCCCTTTTATTACTTTTTGGCTCATATATATAATATCATATTTCGAGAGCATTACTTGCCATCTAGCAATTCTTCTAGACAAAGAAAGCTTCTCGAAGATATACTTAATGGGATCCAGTTTTGCTATGAGCTACGTAGTGTGATAAAGCATATACTGTCTGAGTCTTTTGGCAGTCCACGCTAATGCACAACACATTTTCTCCAATGAAGAATACTTGGATTCATATTCTGTGAACTTTTTACTCATGTAGTAAATAGCTCTCTCCTTTCGGCTAGCTTCGTCTTGCTGCCCCAGCACATATCCCATTGAAACTTTCACATACAGTTAAGTATAAGATTAAAGGTTTCCCTGGAACAGGTGGCACCAACACTGGAGGGTTCGATAAATATTGCTTAATTTTATCAAACGCCTCCTGACATTCTTCGTTCCATTTCCCAGGATTATTCTTACGGAGAAGCTTAAATATGGGATCACATTTATAAGTAAGCTGAGAGATAAACCGAGAAATATAGTTTAATCTCCTCAGAAAACCTCGAACTTCTCTTGGTGTGCTGGGAGGTGATAAATTCTGGATGGCCTGTATCTTATCGGGATCAAATTCAATTCCTCTTTCACTGACCACGAAACCTAGCAACTTCCCTGACCTTACCCCAAAGGTGCACTTGGCTGGGTTTAATTTTAACTGAAATTTTCTCAACCTCTCAAATAACTTTCTGAGGCTGGTGACATGATCTTCATCCCCACAAGACTTTGCAATCATATCATCTACATACACTTCGATTTCTTTGTGCATCATATCATGGAAGAGTGTTACCATGGCCCTTTGATATGTTGCCCCAGCATTCTTTAACCCAAAAGGCATGACTTTGTAGTAGAAAGTTCCCCACATGGTCACAAAAATAGTCTTTTCCATATCATCTGCAGCCATTTTTATCTGATTATACCCTGAAAAACCATCCATAAAGGAGAAAATTGAATGCTTAGCTGTGTTATCTACCAGTGTGTCGATATGAGGTAAATGAAAGTTATCCTTTGGGCTAGCCTTATTCAAGTCCCGATAGTCCACACACATTCGTACTTTTCCATCTTTTTTAGGAACTGAGACTATATTGGCTACCCATTCTGGATACTTGGCCACTTGTAGAAAACCTGCATCAAATTGTTTCTTCACCTCCTCTTTAATCTTTAGTAGCATTTCGGGCTTCATCCGTCTCAGTTTTTGCTGAACTGGCTTACATTCTGGCTTTAGGGGCAATCTGTGCTCCACTATCTCTGTGCTCAATCCTGGCATATCATGGTAAGACCAAGCGAATATATCTACAAATTCACGAAGTAGATCTGCCAATCGTTGCCTATCTTCAGATATAAGTGAAGTACCTATTCTAACCTCTTTCTTATTCTCTTCATCTCCTAGATTCACTAAGTCCACTACCTCCTGATGAGGCTCAATTGGCTTATTCTCTTGTTCAATCATCCTCATTAGGTCCGGAGGCATAACATATTCTTTAAAATTCTCTTCATTATCAAGTTCATCAGTATTGATTGAATTCTCAAAGCTAACCTCTTGATTGTTATCATGATTATCTTCATGTTCATTTAAAGACCTACAATTGAATGAAATGGGGATATGTTGGCAAGATGTGCTTGAAGAGATGAAAAAAATGAAGACACAAGAAGAAATGAATGAAAATGCATACTTCCTAATTTTTATTAAAAATAATAAATGATGAATGGCCCAAACAAAAAAGATCACCCCATAGCCTTGGACAAAAGCTATTGAGATGTTACTATTACATTGAATCAAAATCAAAAGTCAGAGGCATTTCAATGGCACTCCAATTGTTCAGCTCATAGTCTTGTAGACAAAGGCGAACCCACTCCTCTTGATTAACCCCTACTTCATCTTCAACAGCATTAATGGCTAACTGGGTAAAATCGTCTTCCACACTTTCCTTTGCAACTGGGTACATGAATCCTCCAGGTCTGAAGGTTTCATACAAGTGTGGGATAAACATCAGTCTAGCTGTTTTTCTTGATGGCCTTTTTTTGACTTCCCACTCTGCCATCTCATAGCCTAGGCCCACCCTGTCACTATTGTCTGCTATTGTTGGAGGTTCTTTAATTCCTTGTAAATTTTTGCCTAGCCCTAGTCCTGGACACCAACCTTTGTTGATGACTTGGCTCACCACTATCTTTGAAAAAGGTTGACTTTGAAATCCTTCACCTACAGTATTGACCAATTCAAAAGATCGATAGGAGCATTCCAATGCTTCTTCGACAGCCTCTACATATGAAGTGTTCAATGGTTGGGTCACTAGCATGTCTTCCTCCCCAACTACCACTACTAATTGACCTTTCACATTGAATTTGATCTTCTGATGCAAAGTAGAGGGTACAGCTCCTGCCATGTGAATCCATGGCCTTCCTAACAGACAGCTGTAGGATGGAGAGATATCCATCACTTGAAATTTTATATTGAAGGTGCACGGCCCAATTTGTAAGGGCATCTCAATATCCCCCAGGACTTCTTTTCTGGTTCCATCAAAGGCTCTCACAATCATCTGACTGTCCTTCATATGAGAGTAATCAATGGGTAACCTTGCTAAAGTTGACATAGGCATGACATTGATGGCAGAACCATTATCGATAAGGACTTTGGCTATGATATGACTCTTGCACTTGACTGTGATATGCAGAGCCTTGGCATTTCTTTTTCCCTCCGAAGGAATCTCATCATCGCTGAATGAAATGTGATTTGGCATGACTAAATTTCCAGCCAGGTGGTTCACATATTCAACAGACACGTTATGTACCACGTATGCCTGATTCAACACTTTCAGTAGGGCATTTCGGTGTGGCTCTGAGTTCAGCAACAGTGATAATAATGAGATTCGAGCTGGCATTTTATTCAACTATTCCACAACTGAATATTCACTATGTTTTACCAGCTTCAGGAATTCACAAACCTCCCTTTCTGATACTGGCTTTGGTTGATCTTCTTCAGGCTCTATCTCTGGATTATTTCATCTTTCTCCTTCTTTAGCCTTTTCTCTTCTAGCCTTCTCTAGCACTTCTGGAGTGTAGCATCTCCCACTTCGAGTAATGCCTCTTACACCAGTAATATTGGAAGCATCGACCTTGGAGATCTCTTTTTTCTGCCCCTGCACTACAGTGTCACAGCCATATCTCCAGGGTACAGCGTTATCATTTTTATATGGGAAAGGAGTTGAGACTTTAAAAGTTACTGGCCTGGGGAAGAGTTTGTTTATGACTGACTTTGGTTTGTTCCCACATTGAATTGTTACTGGTTTGGGAAACAACTTTTCAGGCCTATCAGTCATGTACACCTCAACATTTTTCAAGTCTTCTTTTTCTTCGTAGACCTCCGTCTGATGTGAATCCAGAAGTTTTTGAACCTCTTGATGAAACTGCTCACAGGTTTCAATGGAATGGCCCACTGCCCCATTATGATACTTACAACTGGTACCAGCTATATATACTCCATGATAGTTATGTGGACTTACCAGTTGTATCATGTCTGCTCTTCGTAAAACATCAAACAATTGGCCCAAGGGTGTCTTAATATCTGCCATTTCTTTCCTCACATGGTGCTCCTGTTCTTCACCTATAGCATTCACATTATGATTTGGCAAAGGATTGCCACTAACATTCGGTGCAGTCATCCCTCCAGTGTCAAAGCAAATCATCCCGTCCTTGATCAACCGTTGCACTTTGTATTTTAGGGTAGTGCAATTTTCGGTAGAGTGACCAGCAATCCCATAATGGTAGTCACAATGGGCGGTGGGATCATACCACTTGGGGTAGGGTGGCTTGAGGGGTTCCAATTTACTTGGAGCAATCAAGTGACTATTGTAGAGCTCCTTATACAATTCCGTATAGGTCATTGGAATAGGGTCAAAAATAGGTTTCTCACGAGTGGTTCGTTGCTCCCGCGAGCCACCAGCAGGGTTAGTTTGGCGATTTTGTGGTCTTGGGGTAGGTTGAATGTTAGAACTGTACATGGTATTTTGGGGTCTATTAGAGGTTTGGTATGTTTGGGGGTATGGTGGCTGTGTAAATGGTTGGTATGGGTGAAATGAAGTATTATTTACAGCAGGGTGATATGGCTGATATTCAGGTGGTGGGTAGGGTGAATAACCTCTAGGTTGCTGTCTATTAAAGCTCACAGCCTGAGCTTCAGTTTCTTTTTTCTTCGGGATTCTTTTGCTAGATGCTTCATTTCCTTCTAGCTTACCATTCTTGATGGCACTCTAAATGATCTCTCCCGAGATTACCATATCAACAAAGTTTTTTGTTGCATTCCCTATCATCTTTTCATAATAGGGAGGTTTTAAAGTGCTAACAAACAGCACTGTAGTTTCTTTCTCAGTCAGAAGAGGTTGTACTTGAGAAGCAACATCCCTCCACCTTTGGCATACTCTTTAAAAGATTCGTTTGACTTTTTTTCCAGATTTTGTAAAGACAAACGATCGGGGGCCAAATCGATGATATGTCGATATTGACTGATAAAGTCATGTGCCATATCGCTCCAAGAGCGAATGCGAGTTCTGTCCAGTTGAACATACCATCTGGCCGCAGAGCCAGTAAGACTGTCTTGGAAAACATGCATCAATAGCTTTTCATCATGTGCGTGAGCTGCCATCTTCCTGCAATACATGGTGATGTGGGTTTTGGGGCATTTTGTACCATCATATTTTTTAAATTTTGGTACTTTAAACTTATGGGGGATAACCACATCAGGAACTAGGCAGAGCCCAGCAGCATCAACTGACCCATAAAAGCTAAATCCTTCCACAGCTCTTAGCCTTTGCTCTAGCATGCTAATCTTGGAACTTTCTTCAGCTTCCACCTTCATTTTTTCTTTCTCCTTCTCTTTTAAGTCATCTAGACAGGAATTGGTTCTGCTGCCTTTTCAGTGAAGACAGGATTTACATAGCTGTTATACTACCCTGGGTTGAAAGCTGATGGCATTCCAGGATATGTTGGATATGCGAAGTGTTGTGGCGGGACCTCTTGGGCAGACTGGGCTTGAAGTGGGCCAAAACCTGGAGGGTACAAAGGGTCAGCCACTTCTTGCTGGCTTGTACTTCTTTCCACTCCTTTCCCCTTATTCATGTTATTTAGAGCCTCCAGAATCTTGCTTAGCTCACTTTCAATCTTCTCCTGAGCTTTTTCTAGCTTTTCGAATCTATGAGAATTTTTCTGCTCCATTTGCCTTGCTCTGGATCTTGTGTTGAAACGATGGGCAGGGTTTTTACTAGATGGAGCTATCCTTGGAACCTTGAGTACCATACCTCAGAATTAGTAACTTTGCATGATTATCACATGGTTAAAGTGTAATGAATGAGAATGCAATGAATGAAAAATGCATGTATGCAGAGAATATTTACCTTAAAACGGTATTCAACTAAAAAAATTTCATTTATTCCAAAAAACTTTGATCTACATTGAGTTTATCCCTCTAGAATTATAGCCATAAAATTGTTTGATCTGTTCATACTGGGCTTTGGCTTCTTCTATGAAGTTCAACAGACGCTGTCCATGTTCTCCTACTGGGGCCACCACTTGTTTTAATGCTTCTGCCTCTTCCACCATCTCTCTTGCCTCACACACCCCTTTATGGATCTGGGTTGTTAAGTGCTCAATGTATTTTTGCCTTCCTAGGTTCTCTCTTTTACCACACCAGACTTGGTATGATAATTCTCTATGTTCTCTGACCAATGCAGCGATGCGATCTCCTTGTTCTTCCAACCTTTGACTTAGCCCGCTCAAATAACTGTTCAGCATGTTAAGTTCTGCCTGTGCTTCGGTACTTTCTTCTTCCAATTCGGCATACTCTTGCTTTAGTCTTGTATTTTCCTCAGTCAGCTCGGTAATGGTTATCCCTTTGGCTCTTTCCCTCACACATAGCCTCTTATGCTCCTGGTGTAACTTTGCTAGATCTTCAGTAGCTGTATCACGTTCTCTAGCAATCTTGTGAACTTCAACTTCATACCTTTCGGCTCTACCTTTCCATTGGGCTTTTTCTTCTTGAAGTTTTTGAATCTCTTGCTTTAACTGGCTCTTTTCAGACTCAAATTCTTTTGTTGTCAGCTCTAAATCTGATGGTGTCTCTTCAAGTTTTTCTTCTGTTGGCTGTTGAGAGATTTCATAAGTGAATACCATTTCTTGTCTTCTATTTGCTCTCCAAACCAAATACCCTGGGGTGACCTTATCAGTGAATGGTCCAGGACTCACTCTTCGGGGATTTTTCCATGCTTTGATCATCTCATTCACCCTCTGAAATGCTTTAGGCTCACTGTAAGAGAAGTCTAATTGATGAAGCCCATAAGTCATAGGAATGAACTGTTCTCCCCCAAATTACCTTCTTACTAGGAGTGGTGCATAATTCGTCACTCCCCATAGACCCAAAAGCGAAACCACTGTACTATCCCCACATTGGTATAACATAGGCTCACGATTCATCCATGGGGCCAACCATCTCACCCTGGCACTTTTCAACTTTTGTAAGAACGTTATCCATTCTTGTTTAGACTTCCGCTTTGACCACCCACTTTCGCAGAATTCTTTGATCGAAAAACGATTACGAATATAAAGCTTCGAGAAAGCACCTTTTTTTTGTTCAAAATGGCTTTTCATCCACAAGTACAATAACTGTATGCAACCTATGAAACGTCTTCCATTTCGACGACAATAACTCAAAAATCTGATAGTCTCTGCTAATATTATCGTTGAAGGATTACAGCCATTGATCACAATCTCGAAGAAATCAACCACCGCTATCTCAATATGTCCCAAGACCTTTGGAAAGATTACCAGTCCGTATATAGCCAAGGCAAATATGTTTAACCACCGTTCTTCACCGGCATGTTGCATCAGAAACTCATGAAAGAACTTCCAATGTAGGCAAACCTGTTCCTGTTTCTTCTTTGTATGAGAATCCACAACTTCCTTGTCTATCCCCATGAGTTGAGCCAGACTTTTACGAAATCCTGACTTATGCTTTTTGACATATATCTTGTCAGGAGTCTTGAGATGCAAACCCAACAAGACCGAATATTCTTCTATGGTGGGAGTCATATCAGCTTCATTAAAGATGAAACACCTGTATGCAGGATCCCAAAATTGTGTTGCAGCTCTAATTAGTTGATCATCAACAGCCACTGCTAGAAGGTGTGCTATATGCCCATGTTTCTGACAAAACTGCTCTTGTCTTGACGGACTCATCTTCTTCCAGATGTCAACCAAATCTTCTAAATTATTCTGTTTGAGGAGGATAGATGTTTCTTGAGACAGAGTAGACTCATACCCAATTGGCAAGCAATCTCCCATCTTCAGTTGGGTCTTTTCTGACAGGGCCCTTACTTCGTTAGGTGTCCCACAGGGTGCTAATACTGATGAAGAACAAACTAGGTGTTCATTGGTATCCATGAAAAAAATTTGTTGAAGATCGTTTTTCAGGCAAATGTTCTTTATGCAACTTTATGATATGCACATGAACCAATGCAAAAGAAAAAAAAAGGTTAGTATACCCAGAAAAAGAATAAATAACAAAATAAATTTAAACATCACACAAAGTAAAAGGATGGATCTTAGCTTTTGGTCAATTCTAACAGGGAAGAGTGATGGCTCTATCTATGGGTTAGGCACTCTTAAGGTTCACTATATGTGGTTTTAGGGTTAAAGTCTAAAGGTCCTCAAATTGTTCCTTACATCCTTGTCCATCACAGACTAGTAAGGCACCCTAATCCTCACCCATTACAGGCTACAAGAGGAAAATGTTCAATTTGAGTGGGAGTATTTCGCTAGCCACTGCGGAGACATTAGACCTCACGAAAGCAATAGGTACTTTACTCCCTCCTAGAGGGACGGAGCTCGGGTGTAGAGCTCATGTTATGCACATGCATATGAATGACATAATTAACAATGTAAATAAACATGAATGAATAATAATACATATATACAAAAGGGTTCAATTTTATTAGGCTTTTGGATAACACAAATTATTTGCTGGCCTGACTCTCAGTGTCCCCAGCGGAGTCGCCAAGCTGTCATAACGTCTAGATCCGGGGATCTATCGCTAGACATTGACTTTAAGGAGTCGCCACCAATCTTTTTTGTCTAGGTGCGATTGGCCACCTATGGAATCTGTCCTTTCAGGGAACACCTAAGCTTAAGGGTCCCTAAAAGAATAGGTTCAGGTCTGCTAACTAGAACAGGGTTCAGGAGTTCGGTTACGTGTGAGGAAGGTTATAGCACCCTCACAACGCCCATCAAAAGATGGTACCAGCTTGAATTTGTGTTATCCAAAAGCCTTAAAATTTTACCAAGTAGTTAGTTGTTGAAAATTATTCTCAATTGACTCTAATACTTTTAGCAGAAAATTGAGAAAATTCCCTCACCTCAAGAGTATGCAAGAAAAACTACTGTTTCACTTACAGAGGCTCCGTCGTCGGATTATTTAAAGAAAAAAACAAAATCAAAATTAAGATAGAAAAGAAGGAAAGAATGATTTTTTTTTGTAGGGAAAATTGATACTTTCAACTTTTCCCCAAAAATATTTTTTGGAAATTTCGATTTTCAAGGAAAATTGATACTTTCAACTTTTCCTCAAAAACCCTTTTTTTGAAAATTTATTTCTGAGGAAAATTGATACTTTCAACTTTTCCCCAAAAATATTTTTTGGAAATTTATTTCTAAGGAAAATTGATACTTTCAACTTTTCCCCAAAAATATTTTTTTTGGAAATTTATTTTTATTTTAAGGAAAATTGATACTTTCAACTTTTCCCTAAAAATATTTTTTTGGAAATTTATTCTTAAGGAAAATTGATACTTTCAACTTTTCCCTAAAAATATTTTTTGGAAATTTATTTCTAAGGAAAATTGATACTTTCAACTTTTCCCTAAAAATATTTTTTTTGAAATTTATTTCTGAGGAAAATTGATACTTTCAACTTTTCCCCCAAAATATTTTTTGGAAATTTATTTCTAAGGAAAATTGATACTTTCATCTTTTCCTCAAAAACTATTTTTTTGGAAATTTTTGATTTTCTAGGAAAATTGATACTTTCAACTTTTCCCTAAAAATATATTTTTTTTTGGAACTTTTGATTTTTTTATTTAAAGAAAAATAGAATAATAAAAAAAGAAAAGTAAAACAAAAATAAAAATAAAATAAAGATAAAAAGACTATTAAATAAACCTAATCTAATAAATAAAAATAATAATAAATAAATAAATAAATAAAACAAATAAAAAAATTCAAAAAAAAAACCTGGAGCGGCTCGGCTATCGGCGCGGCTCGGCTCGGCTCGAGGAAGAAAAAACGGCTCAGGGGAGCGGCTTGGAGGCTCGGCTCGGCTTGGAGGAGGGGAAGCACGCGCGGGTCAGGAAGCGGGTCGACGCTCGGGTCGGGTCGGGTTCGACAAAACACGCGGATCCACTGGGTTACTTAAGGCCAAAACGACGTCGTTTTGGGAGGGTATAAAAGGCAGTCCCCTTCGTTTTTTGACAGAACACCCCTCACCTCTCTCTCTCTTCTTCCTTTTTTCTTTCCCTTCTCTCTAGAAAATGAAAAACACCGGTGTCGGATTCTGGAAAAAGTCGCCAAAATCTGGAAATTTCACCGGAAGTTGGCCGGAAGTCTGTCGGTTTCTGGGAATATTCGCCGGTTTCTGGGATTCTACGCCGGAAACTGGGCGGATCGCCGGAAACTTCAAATTTGGTCGGAAAATTCACCGAAAAATTCAAACATCGCCGGAAACTTCACCGGAATCTGGAAATTTCCCAGAAATTTCCAGGAAATTTTTCGCCAAAAACTTCTAAAAACTTATTTCTGATTCCCTACAACTATCCTAACACTTCTCAACCTTCTTTAGCCTTCAAAAACTCTTCTAAACACCTCTTTTCTCTCAAATTCAGTAGCTTTGCTCACTGTTTTCCCTGTTTCTGTTCCAGGGGGTGCCTTTTATAGGGGTTGATCAGGACTTCCTGATCAATCCCAATTCCTCCTTGGACGGGGATTCAGTCTTTGAATCTAATTGGACTCTTCTGATTGAGTTCCCCTCCACAGTGGGATTCTTCAGCCTTGAATCTTAGCCCTCCAAAATTAAAATCAAAATAAATAAAAAAATACTAGATAATTAGAAAAGATAAATCAAAAGATATTATAGTAAAAAAAATATCAGATAATCAGGAAAAATCAGAACAGATAAAAAAATAATAATAATAAATATATAACTATATACATATAAATCTAATCTAATAAAAAAAAATAAATATATACATAATAATAAAATACATAAAATACAAAATAATACAGGACAAATTGAATTGGGCCCTACCCATTTGGGCCAGGCCCAATTGATCTGGGCTTGGACCCAATTGGGTGTCTACACCAATATGCAAAGCTTGTGAACAATAACTCTGTGCCAGTAGTGCAAGCCAGCCTTGAAAATTAGGTTTGTTGGACATCAGTTAGTGGCAGAGTAGCTTTAAGACCTCAAGTTCTGTTTGGTGAGGTTGCTTTGGTGCATCCTGTGGATTGACTAACAATGCAAGGGTAGACTTATTAATGGCAAGTGGCGTTGGATAGAAGAAATGTGGGTTCTTTGATCCTCAATCTTTTTATTATTATTATAATGATTATATACATTAATTTTTTATGTTGTAATTATTGACGCATGATTAATATAAGAGCGTTCAATGTATATACATAAGTAATGATGCTGTTTGCTTTTTTAGGTATGTTTTAAAGATGAAAACTTGAGAAAAATTTGTGGTGTCTGTTGCAAAAAGTGTTAAAGCAGAGCAATGTGGGCAATCTTGGAAAAATTGTGCTTTCAAATGTATCCTCCCTCTTTCTCTTATCACTTTTAGAGAATAATTTTAATCTTTTATTAAAAAAAAGTAATTTAATTTTAGTAAAAAGAAAATACGAAAAGAAATCTTCATTATTCATGTTTCAATACTTTGTTTGCTTCTTACGTAATATTTTTTTTCCATTCCTTGGTTGGATTTCTTAATTGATTTTATGGTAAATTGTAGGTGGTAAATTGATTATGAACTATTCAAGATGAAATTAAAAGAAACCATTAGTGAAATGTCAAACTGTTTCACTGACATCATTAATGGTTTGAAGGCTCTTGGGAATATTTACTCAAATATAAAAATGGTGAAGAAAATCCTAAATAATCTACTAAAGAGTTGGAAAGCTAAGGTGATAACCATTGAAGATTTCAATGATCCTCACACACTTTCTTTGGATGAACTTATGGGTTCTCTCTTTACCTATGAGATAAAGCTCAAAAGAGGATAAGAACCAATTAAGAAATGTGGTATTACTTTCAAATCAACTTTTCAAGAAAATGAAGAAAAGTTTGAACAAAATGAGGTTGATAAAGATGAAAAAATGGCCATGTTTGCAAAAAGGTTAAAAAAGTTCATGAAAATGAACAAGTTTTCCAATAAAAGAAAACCACAAAGGGAAATGATCAAAGGAGAATCAAGTAGAAGAGAAAGGGATCAAATTGTTTGTTATGAATACAACAAATAAAGTCATATCAAATTTGATTGTCCTTTGTAGAAAAAGCAAAATACATTAAAGCCAAAGAAGAAAATAATTGTTGCAACATAGAGTGATAGTGACTTATTCGATGATGAATCAAATGAGAAAAAAGTAACCAACCTATGTCTTATAGCTTTTGATGAGCCAAAGGTAATTTTTAATCCAAATGATTTAAGTTCATACATATTTGATAAGTTACAAGATGTTTTTGATGAATTAGCTATAGCATTTGTAAACATGAACTTGAAGTATAAAAAAATGATTTCTAAGTTAAAAGTAGAGAATGGGCTTTTAACTAAAGCAAAGAATGACTTAAAAAAGGAAAACTGAACTTTTAAAATTGAATGTTGATGATTTGACTAAGAAAAATAAAAATTTGCATAACTCATTTTCTAGATTTTATATGGAACATAAAAAATTCAATGACATGTTTGGAATACAAAGCACATTTTTTGATAAAGATGGGTTAGGCTATAATGATGGTGACAAAGAGATTCATTTGAAAATTTTTTTAAGCCAAATAATTAATCTAGCATATGTACTTATTGTCATAAATTGAGTCATTCTTTGCAATATTATTTTTTGAAGAAAGTCACTCATAAAGGTAAACTCATTAGGAGTGTGTAGATTCCAAAATGAGTTAAGCACATATCAAGATGAGATTACTAGGATGAAGTATATTTCAAAAGGTACAAGAATTATGAGTATTAATACTCAAGGACCCAAGAAATATTGGTTACCCAAAACAAAAATTTGATTATGTTCTTGTAGGTGGATGAGCATTGCTACAAGGCAAATTCAAGTAAGAATATTTCTATAAGGCAAATTCAAGCGAGAACAATCAATGGTACCTTGATAGTGGATGTTCAAAGCACATGACTAGAGATAAGACTTAATTCAAGGATTTAAAAGCTAAAAATGAAGGAGATGTTACATTCGAAGTCAACTCCAAATGCCAAATTGAAAGGATTGGCTCCATTAGTAACAGTTCTTCTACTACTATTGAAAATGTTTTACTTGTGAAAGTACTCAAGCATAATTTACTTAGTATTAGTCAATTGTGTGATAAAAGACTTAAAGTTGTAGTAGAATCAATGCATTGTCAAGTGATTGATATCAAGACTAATAAACCTTTTTTTTATTAGACATCATCAAGGAAATGTTTATATAGTGCATTTGGATGATCTATCTTCTAAAAATTTTTGTTTTATTGCTTAAAAAAAAATAAAAGTTAGATTTGGCATAAAAAACTTGGCCATGCAAGTACGCATGTAATTTTAAAAATTTCTTAAAATGATTTGGTTGTTGATTTCTCAAAATTGAAATATGAAAATTACAAGGTTTGTGAGGCATGTGCTCAAAGAAAATATAGAAAATCACTTTCAAACCTAAGAATTATATTTTAACTATTAGATTTTTTCAACTACTTCATATTGATCTTTTTAGTCTTACTAGGACAATGAATCTTGGTGGAAAACAATATGGGTTTGTTATTGTTGATGATTTCATTAGATATATATGGGTTTTCTTATTACATTTAAAGAATGAAGCTTTGAAAAAATTTATCACCTTTAGCAAACAAATACAAAATAAAAAAGGTTATTTAATTTCTAGTATTAGAAGTGATCATGGAAAAGAATTTGAAAACCTTGGTTTTAATTTGTTTTGTAGTGAAAATGGTATTTTTCATAATATTTTTACTCCTACAACTCCTCAAAAAAATGGGGTAGTAGAAAGGAGAAGTAGAATTTTTGAAGAAATATTTAGAACCATGCTTTGTAAAAATAATTTACCTAGATATTTTTGAACAAAAGCCATAAATGTGTCATATTATATTATAAATAAAGTTATGATTAGACCAATCTTGAAGAAAACTCTCTATGAACTTTTTAAAGGAAAAAGGTCTAACATAAGTTATTTTCATCCTGGTGATTGTAAATGTTTTGTTTTGAGCAATGGAAAAGATAATCTTAGAATATTTGATGCAAAAAGTGATGAAGGTATTTTTCCATGATATTTTTTGAATTCAAAAGCCTATAGAGTCTTTAATAAAAAGAATATTAGTTGTTGAAGAGTCTATACATATTATCTTTGATGAATCTAATCTACCTCTGAAAAATGTATCTCTTAATGATGATGATGTAGGTATACTTTAAAAAAATATCAATGATGCATCACATGACATTGGAGAGAACATTCAAAAAGAGGATGATAAGTTTCTAGAGGAACCATAACAAATACAGCAAAAACCAAATCACCATACAAAAAAAAAGTATATCAAAGATAGTGTAATTATTAGTAATCCAACTCATGGGGTAAGAACTAGATTTTCTTACAATGTATATAAGTATGTTGCTTTTTTCTCTCATATTGAACCCAAAGTATAGATGAAACCTTAGAAGATGATCATTAAAAGCTTTAGGAGATGATCATTAGATATTGGATATGCAAGAGGAATTGAACCAATTTGAAAGAAGTCAAGTGTAGAATCTTGTACCTATACCTAGTGATCATCCTAATATGGCATGAAATAGGTTTTTAGGAATAAAATGGGTGAGCATGGCAATTTTGTTAGAAATAAAGCAAGGTTAGTGGCTCAAGGGTATAGTTAAGAAGAAGAAAATGATTATGATGAAACCTATGCCCCGATTGCAAGGTTAGAAGCCAATAGGATGTTGCTTGCATTTATATGTTTTAAAGATTTCAAGCTCTTTCAAATGAATGTCAAGAGTACATTTCTAAATGATTTTATAAATAAAGAGGTGTATGTAGAGCAACCTCTTAGTTTTGAAAATCCTCAATTTCTAAATCATATTTACAAATTAACAAAAGTTTTATATGGTTTAAAACAAGCTCCTAGAGCTTGATATGAAAAATTGTCAAAGTTTTTAATTGAAAATAAGTTTAATAAAGGAAATGTTGATACTACACTCTTTATTAAAACAAAAAGAAATGAAATTCTCATTATATAAGTTTACATTGATGATATTATATTTGGTATTATTGATAAAGCTTTTTGTTAAAAATTTGCTAAGTCTATGCAAGGTGAATTTAAAATGAGAATGATGAGAGAGCTTATATTTTTTTTTTTTGGCATTACAAGTAAAGCAAACAAAAGATTGTGCCTTTATCAATCAAGCTAAATATATTAAGAACCTACTCATAAGGTTTGGATTTGATGAATCAAAGCCTTACTCAATAACTATAAGCATTTCAACAAAACTTGACAAGGATGAATGAGGTAAATGTATTGATTTTATATTATATAGGTCTATGATTGGTTCATTAATATATCTTACTACAAGTAGACCGGATATAATGTTTAGTGTGTGCTTATATGTTAGATTTCAATCATCACTTAGAGAATCACATTTAGTTGCTGTTAAAAAAATTTTTAGATACCTTAAGGACACTTTTAACTTAGGATTATGGTATCCAAAAGGTTCATCTTTTGCTCTGTATGCTTATTCTGATGCAGATTTTGGTGATTGTAAAATTGATAAAAAGGGCACTTTCGATACTTGTCAATTGTTTGGAAATATGCTCATATTTTATTTTTTTAAGAAACAAAATAGTGTTGCTTAATCCACAACTGAAGCCAAATATTTAGTGGTCGACAGTTGTTGTGTTTAAGATTTATGGATTAAACAACAATTAGTGGATTTTGAAATTACCATGGATCACATTCCTATTTAATGTGATAATACTAGTGCCATTAATCTTACAAAAAATCCAATTCAACACTTAAGAACTAAGCATATTGAAATTAAGCATTATTTCATTAGAGATTATATTTAAAAGGGTGATATTGTACTTGAATTTGTTGATACCTTACATCAATTAGCTGATAGTTTTACAAAACCTCTTGATAGAGATAGATTTTATACAATTAGATGTGAACTTGGCATGATGAATGCTCCTTAAAATACAACTCTTGATAAATTAATATATTTTTGATTTACTTGAACAAATGTGTGTTTATCTTGATATACTTTTGAAATCTTATTTATGATTATATTTGTAATTATATGATGCATATTTGAATAGTTATATTACATGCATATTGAAAATTTTTTTTGCTACAAGTGAACCAATCGATTTTAGAAGAACCAAATTGATTGGTTTTCCTTCCAGTAGCCAAATTGAACTTGGAAACACAAAGACTCAATTGATCCCCTTAGACCTAATCAATCGGTCTATAGCTTGCTCACTACTGTCCAATATCTTTACCAGATTGATCCCCTTGTTACCCAATCGATCGGGTCATGAACAGTATCCCTCATGCACACCATTTTGACCTCTTAAAAAATATAAACATTCATTATTCTTTCTTGGCCAATCATAGTCTCTCTTTCTTTCCATAAATTTTCTCTTAAAACCTTAGGTATTCATGCTTTATTTTCTCTCAAAATTGATCACTTTCAACAAAATTTTTTGGTAAATTACTTCATATCTATTTAATTTCTTGCAAAATATTCTTCAAATCACATAAAAACTTTCACTCATGTTTCTCTGTTTAGAAATTTGATCCCCTTTTGTGCCTCTATTGAAACTACCTCATTCATTCAATTTTTTTTATCCCTTTTAAACATGTATTATTACTTGTCACCAACATTCACAAATTCCTTCTTCAATTTCTCATAAGCTTACCTATTTTCACTATTCCATTTTTCCATGGCACTTAAAATAAGACCTCTTCTTGCCATAAGGAGAAATCTACCAAGGGAAACCTCTAGTTCATCATTCAAGCCTTCCTTTAACCAAAATTTTGACAATTCTATAGCAAATGAGAGATATGGGACTCATTTTACTCATAAAAAAGTCAAGCAAGGAAGGGTAGTCAATTTTAATTTCTGTCAATCCATTGGATTTCCATACTCACATGCTTTTGAGAATTTTGGTTGGATGAATTATTTTAGTTTGAATGTGATTGTCTTTGAGAATCTAGTAAGAGTATTTTATAGTAATGCAAACTATATTGAAGTTGATAGACATGAAAATAGGTATTATATTGATAAATTTAGGACATTTGTGATAAGTATAGAAATAATTATGGATAAAAACTTGTTGACTGAATCTTTCATGTTAAAAGATAATGGAAACACAAACCATATATTTAATATGCTTGGATTAGCCCATGATATTTTTTAGAATGATGATTTAAAGGTTGCTTCAACTTAGGCTTCCAAGTTGAAAATGCATGATAGATTGCTTCATCTTATCGTCACACATGTGTTAACACCATTTAGAACCCAATACTTTATCATTAGGAAGCAAGATTATTGGTGGATTTATAAGATCAAACATAGGAGAAACTCAATCTTATGTATTTCATTTTTAATGATATGACAAGGGTTGTTCAAAATAGAGACTACACTTTGGTATATAGGATAGCCATTAGCAATCTACTTAGAAGAGTGGGTATCAATATTAGAAGTAATAGAGAGATTGTGTTCAATCCTACTAGTATTATTGGAGTTCATACATTTCATGGTATAGGATATATTTAAAATGTTGCTGTGGTATGGGTTAAAAAAATGAATTTGAAATTAAGCATGAAAAAGAGCATGAGGTTCAAGACATTCCATAAGATATTTCCTAAGAAGGTTGTTTTAGTCCACCATTTGATACCCAATGAGCTTTGCAAATTTTTATGACTCAAATGAATAATTTACACTCATTGATTAGGGATATGAACTCTAGATTAAAAAACATGAAATTAACCTAAAATAAGATGGCTTCATAAGTTTAACAAGTTAGTAATGACATTGGACAAATTCGGACTGCACAAAAGCAAATAGAGTAGCATTTTTATTATTTTCCTCTTTAGCTCATCCCCTTTTACCTATAATTTGAGCCAAGCTTAAATGTTTTTCCTACATATTTTTTTTATATTTTTAAGTTTTTAATTTTTTTCAAGATAGTTTATTGTAGCATCAACTTTAGTACTTTGCATATAATGGCATGAACTTTTCTTCGCTTGCTTGTGTGGTTTTGAGATTCAAACTTTATTATACTTAATTATGTTGCTATGAAGGTGCTATATGGTTATTCTTATTCTTGATATTATGATGCTATATTGGGCTATAGTATTGAGATTCAATGGTATTGGCCTTGACTTGATTATAATATTGTTGCCTTGAATTGGTTGAGTAAGTTGATCTTAAATTGGTTATGGTATTGGTTATAATATTATTATCTTGTTCTTGATACTTTTTACTATGACAAAAAAGGGGAGAAGTTTGTGTATGTGTATGGTGAAATTTGCTAAACTAAATTGTTATGTTGCTTGTGTCCATGTCATATAAATGCTCTTGATATATGTTCTATAAATGCTCTTGATATCATGATTTGCTTAATGAAAAAGGGAGACTTTTACCTTATATATTTGTTTTGTCTATAATGAAAAATGGCCCTTTAATTTTGTTGATCTTGCTTAAATTCAAGGGGCGCATTTTTTTTAAGGAGAAAAATATTTTCAAAGCAAGTTTATTGGTTTTATCATATCAAAAAGAGAGAGATTGTTAGCCTTGAATTAATAAAATATTTTGAAATGACAAAACAAAAAGTTGTTAAAATTGAATTAAAATGATTTGAACTTGATTTGAATATTTTTCTAGCTTTTATCCAGTTGAAAAATATGTTCAATTTATCTAGCATGGTTTAAAAAATAAAATTGGGCAAAGTAACACAGATGGGATTGATCCCTCCTCAAAGGGATTGATTAATTTTTTAGTCAGAGAGGATTTTCGTGCAAATTTCATGAAAACTAATTGATCCCCCCCATCTTTAGATCGAATGGTGTAAGATTTTTAAAGACAAGATTGATCCTTTTATGAAAGGATCGATTAGTTTTTACACATAATGAAAATTTGGTTTTAGACTTTAAAAAGGGATTGATCACCCAAACTAGGGGATCAATCACCTGAAAAAGGGATTGATTAGTAGCATGTATGGATTGACTGGTTATGTCTCTTCACATATGAATTTGTTCAAATTTTAATTAACCTAATTGATCCCCCCATATGAGGGGATCGATCCCCTTATGCCCACAATGCTTGCAACGGCTAGTTTTGTTTAAAATTTTGCAGAGCCTCCAAATAATTAATGCAAGCAATAGCTATCTTCCACTTTCAATATACACATGAAGTTCTCCTATTACATTTGAGGCTATCAAGAGCCAAGAAAACTTATTGCTTCTATCTACCATTGTCTCCAAGCATTAAATAGCATATTAGTGTGAGAAAAATGTAGAAATTCTTATTATATTTGTTTTTCTCTTAATATTCTTCTTAAATCTTGACTTGTACTTCAAATCAGCAAACACCAAACCTAATAGAGGTTATTTGAGTTTTTAAACACTTTAAATACTTGCATTGTGAGGTTGTGAGCTTAAGGGGAAGGATAACCCTTAAGAGATTTACTTATTGATTGTGTAAAGCTTTGAAGAGCTAGGTTGTAACATTCAACACATACTAGATTAAGCTTTGAAGAGCTAGGTTGTAACATTCAACACATACTGGATTGAACACCTTAGCAAGAGAGGCAAAGGGTGAGGATGTAGTGTCTAAAGGAAAGGCCAAACCTTTATAAATTGTAGTGTTTGATTCTCTATCTCTTTCTTTTGCCTTTAAGATTATAAATTTACTTATATTAGTTGTGTTTATTTGCTTAAAAATATTTGATTTGTGAATTCTGTGCTTATTGGATATTGGGTTTGAAAATTTTATTATCGACCAATTCACCTTTTTCTTGGTTTAATTTAAGTTTTTGAGCTGACAAATGCTTTATTTATTTTGGGTTTAGAAGTTATTTTTTTGTTTTACAGATCCATCATTGAAATTGGGCAATGTCTCTTATCTACTAACCTTGTAGTTTCACCAGTATAGTAATGTTTTAAAATTTTGTGAATTTCATCACAACAATCACTATGAGGGTTTTATGAATTTCATGCATGGAGATAAGAAGGTACTTTGCTTTTTTTTTTTTTCTATTAATTTTTTCTAGCACATAATAAATTCCAAAATGTGTAAATGGATAAAGCAACATAGATTTTTAGCATGCATGCTGTAAGTCATGATGCTAGTGTTTTGATTAGATTCTATGGTGTTGTTTTTCAAATTTATTGTTTCCCTTAAGGTGTGATCCTATTCATCATACTAAGAGGTTTCCTATCCCTTATGCTATTTGCATTGGAAAGTGTAAGATAATCAATTCCTATTACTATCTTTTTCCATTTAATTTTCAAAGTGTTTATAATTTCAACCAAGTTTAGCAATGCTGTTCATGTTTTTTCAATTGCATGAGTTTATATGTATGTTTGTTTTAGCGTAATCCAGTTCTATACAACCATTTGCTTGATTTTGATGTTTAAATTTTGATATAAAAGTCGAGGAGCATTTAAAGTAATTTTAATTTCTTTTAATCCAATAAGCTAAAGAAAAATAGTATGTTTGTTTGATTTCTAGGGATGGGGAAAGTGCATGATGATATTTGCTCTTTTTTTTTGGTTTCTACTAACTTTTCAAGATTTGTGATATGTATGTCTTTTTAATTTTTAGCATGTAGCTTCTAGGATTATCTATAAAGTGGAATATTTTGGTTGGGGAGACTAATATACTTACTAAATCTTTTGGTTGACGCAATGCATTATTGAAACAGAAAACAACTTCAAACAGGTAGGCAAGAGATGCCGATCTTGGGCACAAGACAAATATCATTGGATTCTCTATTATTTTTGAATTAAAATAAATAGGTAAATAACAAATATCAATGATTCTCCCAAGTCTGTCACATAATTGGACTTTATGCCTTTGTTAGAAGAAAAATGGTCTATCTAACATTATAGTAATTATATGTCAATAAAACTTTATATCATCTCATCTATGACATGCTTTTGAAAGAGAATATCTAATGCATTATTGCATGTTTTAGGGTTTAGGGTAAATATATTAATACATTATCTCATAATTATATTGATTTTTATTTATATCTTTAATGATAACAGCATCGTAGCATAGCGGGTATAACCCCTAGTATGTATTATACATATCACATTCTCACACGTGCACATACACACGTGATTCTCAACACTTTAGCTTTGACCTTAATTTCTTACATTAGTTATTGTGCCTTAGCATATCATTCCTTATTCTTATTTATAACTTTTTGCCTCGTGAATCAATTTTGGAAGTGACCACGGCCTTGATCTGTTCTTATCGACGTCTTGCCTCGGTGATCACTTTTGCAATAGCATAACCTGCGGTGAGGCCTACTGCACCTACAGGTCCAGTTGTCATTAGAAGAGGAACTCCAATTTTGGCCACGACCTCAGAACTTATTGCTGAGCCTGTTTTGCAGTACACAGCAAAGTCCTCGCAATTGTTTGTAAAAAGGTTATAGCAGCCAAAGTCATTCCTTTCCAGGAAATCAGTGGCTGTCTTAACAACTTCATCGGCTGGCTTGGAGATTATATGTGACTTAACGTATACTGAGTGCCCGTCACGGAAACAATCGAGGCAGGTTTTGATGACTCCTGTATTGACGGCTGGCTTGTATCCACATTTGGGACATGGAGCTGAAGACCCATTATGGCTTCCCGATGAAGACTTTTTATGGTTTTTTTTGGAAGATGGCATGAGGTGAATGACCATGCCATCGCCCACATATATTCCTGGTGTCAAAAATAGCCAAATTATGACTTACTAAGTTATTATGATAGATCATCTCGATCAATAAAATCCCTTAACCATACATCATGAAAAGAAAAAAAAAAAAAAAAAGAAGCAAACCATGATGATTGTAGAAGGAACTTCCACTACTTCGGCAGTAGATGTGATCTCCTGGTTGGGGCGAACTATTTGACTGTCCCATTTTTTTAAACTGTAGTTCAAATCCTTTAGTTGAAGTTGTCTTCTTTGCGAAAAACTCGATGAATTTATAGTAGATGTGTCCAAGAGAATCCAAGCAACGTACAATCGAGAATCAAATTAATAAAGAAAAATACCTATGCTCTAAAACTTAAAAAAGTAGGTTCTTATGCGATACAATATTGTACATAATAACTGTCCATTACTGCTGCGGAATTTTACACACGTAATGTGAATGCTTGAAATGTTTAGTTGCTTTGGCATAACTTTTAAATCAAATGAAAATGTATTATATTTATATTTACGAGCCTCTTATTAATTAGCAACTAGAATGTTAACCCGGCTTCGTGTGGGATTTTTTTGCAAATATTTATATTTTTTTTGAATTAAAAATAAAAAATGAATGGCTTATTCAAAATGTATTATAAATAATAATAGTAATAAAGAATTAAAAGATATTTGATTTAAAGTATTATTTTTTCAGTTTTTATCCGTGTGTTACCATGAGAGTAAATTTTTTTATTCAATAAATTTTATTTTTAGAAATATTTAATTTTTGTATATCTAAATATATACTAATTAATATAATCATATTTATTAATTATAAAAATTAGATATATTAAAATATTTGTTCATAAACTATATAATATAAACGTATTTGAAGTGCAATAGATAAATTGATATCCATTTCCTTAGTTATTAAATGTTTATATTTTATTATGTGACTTAACATTTAATATTAAATTAATAAATTTATTTTTTTAATTTTATTATTCTTTGTTTTTGAAAAAGTTATTTAATTCACAATGTTATTTTCTTTTTTATCAATAATAATTTTATTTTCTTAAAAGCTTATTTATCTTTATTTTTTAAATAATTCCATAATTTTAATTTTTGCACAAAATAAAAATAAAACAAAATAAAAAGAATATATTACGTAATTATAAATGAATTAACCCAATTTAATGAACCCAAAACAATTTTAATTAGACTTGAGATTTGGATGTAATTTTATAAATCCAACCACTTTCTCTTTAGGCCAAAAAACCCACCTCTGTTTTCTTTCTTTACATTTCTTCCTACTTGTTCTTTAAACTCACCAATTTAAACACCTAAATCTTTACTAAAAAAACTAACCCTAATTCATTTTCTACTTTTCTTCATTCTCTCTATCGCCACTTTCATTCTCTCTAAAAAATCCATTTTTGATTTCTTTTGCCGTTCCCATTATCCGTGCCTAAATTCATCACATGCTTATTTCTCCTTCTTAAAAGCATCCTCTGACTTCATCCTTCCTCTTCCATCAAAGTTTTCTTTTGAGTGTTAATTAGCAACCCACTTTCTTCTTTTTTTTTTTTAAAAAAACTAAACCCCTCAAGGAAACCCAAAAAGCTCCTCTAAATGTCCCAAAAGTTTCAACAATCTTATTCTTTTCTAGTGTTAGATTTAAAAAAAAAAAAAGAAATTGAAAAATGCAAATCTATTTTTTTAATAAAATCTTAGATTTAAAGTTCTTTTTTTTTTTATAATGGCTCGTACTGGTTTAGGGATAATTTTTTGCAGGAGAAAATTTTTCTAAAAAACAAAAGTTCAGATTTTGTGATTTTTTAAACAAATATTGTTATTTTGGTGGATTTTTAAACAATTATTGCTCTTGAGGTAGCTTTGGTATAAATGGTAATTGAGATCTTTATATTGAACTTACACTTGTTTCATCACAAAGGGATATACATCATTTGAAAAAGAAAATTTGTCCTATAATTTAAATAAAAAATTTAGAATAATATAACATTGAAATATAATAAAAAAACTATATGAAACTCATTTGAATTTATTTAACTATATGAGCCATTAAATGCCATATTTTTACCTTTATTTGCAGATAACATGTCCCTTTATTTATGCCTTTCTCAATGTAATATGAAAAATAAAAATCAACAAACACTTTATTATATCAAATTTTGTATTCATAAAAAAAATTTAAATATATGTATATGTAACATACCTTTGAGAAGATCTAAATTGTTTTAATATCATTTTGAGAAAAATTTTTTCAACTAGTGACTTGAAAAGGTGCATTTTGCCGAACGTAATTTGTTACTTCTGCCTTGAAGAGTTTGGCACCCTTACCACATACTTTATAGTATGGAATAGCGTTAGCCTTGAATTGATTCTTATTTTGAAATGATAAAATATTAAGCTAAATAAGCTTGATCAAAATTTTAAAAAAGATTTATTTAGTACATGTTCTTAACTTTTATATTTTGGTACTAAATAAATAATAAGATTTTCAAAGTTTAAACAAACCTTTTTTTTATGTTTTCTTATTTCTCAAATCAAAACTACTTTTAAACATTATTTATTTGAGCTTAAATGAAAGTTTAATTGTTGTTTTTAGAGTGAACTTATTTATTTTGGACTCAATACAATTTTGATAATATTGGTTTTTAGGAATAGATTAACTTAAGAAAGTTGTTTTACAATAACAAAGTTTTTCAACATTGAACTTGTTTTATTTTTTTTGTATTAATTCATAAATCTTTAATATTTGAATTTTATATGATTGAAAAGCTCTTTGAGTATACTTTCTAATGGATTAAACAAAATCAAAATCTAAATTTTTTAAGAAAAGATTTTAAATTTTTACTAGACACTTTGCAATTATCTAAAAACTGCATAAAGGGTAGTTTTGAAATTCACTATAATTTGTGTACAATGAATTAAGTGATGAATTTTATATGGATAGAAAGCCTTTTCTAAATCTTTAAACGGTTTTTAATTTGGAATTGTATAACTCAAGATATGATCAAATTAATGAGTAAAGTACAAAGCAGAAGACAATCACCTAGCTTGATCGAATCGATCCCCTCTCTGTAGGGATCGATTGGCTAGGGTTTTAAAGTGACTCGATTGATCCCCCTTTAAAGGATTGATCCATTTTTTATATTAAAAAATTGTTAGGTTAAAAACTTATGGAAGGAATTGATCCCCCTTCATAGGGGATCGATCATTTAGGTAAAAGATTGATCAAGTCCCTTATCTGATCGATCAAATTTGCATAGAAATGTGCCTAACAACTAGTTTTTCAAGCTTCTAATGAGCATTTCTTTTTTAAAACCATCCCCAACAGCTATTTATTCAATTTTTCTATAAATTGGGTATTTTAACACACTAAGAAGATTGATAAATCAATAGAGTAAGAACTAACTAGCTATATTTTTATTCTCTCAAAGAATCAAGAGTTGTTAGAGCTTAAAAATTCATATCTTTTGTATTTATTGTATCTAAATCATATTTGTTGTTCATTCATTATTTTTTTATACTTAAACTTGGCAAACATGTAGCCTTTGAGATGTATTTTAAGTTTGCATTTCTATTAAGTGATTTTATAATCAAGAGGTGAGGTATCATCTTGAATTTGTGAGATTGAAAGATTGCTACTTAGCCTAAATAGTAGAGAATGTTAGGTTACTATCTAAGCCTTGAAAAAAGATAAAGTTGTAATTTTAATTCAAGAATAGTGGATTGAAGCCTTGGTGTAGACAATTAAGAAGAGATGATGTAGATGCCTTATGTAAAAGGACTGAACCTCTACAAATCCTTATGTTTGATTTCTCTATTCCTATCTTTTTATTTTGCATTTGGTTTAAGATTATCAATTTATTGTTATTTGCACTATATTTTGATATTAATCTTAATTTTTCATTCAATTATATTAAAATCATTATTTTGGAAGAATTTGAAGAAATCCAATTCACTTTCCTTTGAGATTACCAACTTACCTAAAAAGCTAACAAATAGGAAATTGGATATCAAGATTATTACCTTTCATTCTCTTTTTGGCTAGTTTTGTATTTTTGGTTGGTCCTCTTCCTCTTTTATTAGAAGTTCCATTCCCTATTAAAAAAGTTTACAATTAGAAAGTATATAACTTAATATACGGTCATATATATCACTCAACTTACTTAAAGCATTGTTATATATATATATATATATATATATATATGTTTGAAATCACATTATTTGTGAAAGCAACAACTTGTCATTCTAGACTTTTCTCGGTATTTGAATTCTCAAGTAAAGTATTAGGTAAGTAATTAGACATATAGGCAACTTGAGACTTATCTGTAGTATGAAAGTATCATGTTGTGCATCACTTGAATTTACAAAAAGACTTATGTTGTAAAATATTAACCATTTTATTCCTAAAAGCTAATAAATATTTCAATTAGAATACATAATCATAATTTATAAAATTAAAAAAAATCAATTATATCAAAAAATTTTGAATTAAAAAAATTAATTATACTCTAAAAAAATCAATTATCTAAATCAAAACAAAATTAAAATATAAATATTCTAATCATATTAAAGACAACATTTAAAATACAAAAATTTATCTCAAACCAAAGAACAAATAAGCATACCAAAAATCTTGAGAACGAACTTGACAAACTTGAAAATAGACTGGACAGACTTGGTGCCTAAGTCTATTTTGTTTTATAATATTTATCTTTTGTTTATTGTATCAATAGGTAAAATATTACCGCCTAAACCTCGATAAAATTTGGTCCTCCCCCAATTTTTAGGCTGCAAATTAAGGCTGGGTTCTGACACCCCAATTTTTCTTATACCATAAATTTTGACTTTTAAATGGTGTAATCTGACAAGTTAATTGTAGGAAATTTTTAGGCCGCAAATTTTAGTGACCATTCACTGAAAAGTTACAAAATAAGTCACAAAAAATGGCGTCAATTGTAATGAAAAGCTACAAAATAATAGCAAAAAAATGGCGTCAATTATAGGTAACTCTTTTTTTTTCATCATTAAATGGTGTAATCTGACACCTCAGTATTTTATTACAATACAATAATTTATTACATAAAAAATTTAAAAAACAATATAATAGTTTATTACATCCAACACAATAGTTTATTATAAAATTAATTGACTTAAACATTAAAACCAGTTGACTTATAATACAATATATAAGTCAATTAGTTTTATTTCAAACAATTTTTTGAATTTTTATTACATAAAAATTAAATACAATACTAAATACAATAAATATTAATATATTTATTAATTAAATATTATTTTTATATTATATCTTTTATTCTTATATTTAAAATTAAATGCATTACATATTAAATAATGATATTTGATAATATTAGAAATCTTTATAACTTTCATTTGACTTTGAATTTGTTTTTTTTTTTTTTAATTTTATATATTGACATGATGATACTTAATTTTTATAATTATTCAAACATTTATTATTATTATTATTATTATTATTTAAACAATCTGTTAAACCTGTTTGTTATTACTATTGATATTAATTAATTAATTAAACAAATCACAAAAATTAACAATAATGTTATTTTTATGAACAAAAACTACTAATAAAAATTATATACCTACATGTCACAATATCTATTTTAAATATTTTTATTGATTATAAATCTTTATTTTTTTATATTTTTTAATATTGTATTAAATTTTTGTTATGTTTTGCAAATATATATTAATATGCTAACAATAGTGATGAATTTTTAGTATTAATAGTTTGAATATACTTATATTTAAAAATATTTTACAGTTGTTATTTCAATAAAAAGTAAATTTAATAATGCATAAATTGTTATTGCAATAAAAAATCAATACCTTAAATTTGTTAATATAAATTGTAGCAAATAAATTTCTAGTCATTATAATTTTTTCAATAGTGACAATTTCAATTGTGACTGATAAATTTGTAATTATAATGACATATAGTTGATAGTAATATGTTATGTTTAATGGTGACAAAAATTTTTGATACAAAAACTCAAGTATTATGTGACAAATTATTTTTTATCATAATAATGTATAATAGTAGTGACCACTTTATATATCATCACTAGTACATTACTTCTTGCCAAAAATAATTTGCCACCAATTTATTCACTTTATCGTGACAATTCTATAGTGACAAAAAATTTTGTGTCACAAGAACATCTTTATAACGACGATTTAATTGTGAAATAGTTTAAACCATCATAATTACTATTATATTAATGACCGAATAATAATACGTCATAATTACTTATTACAATAGTGTCATAGGAAAATTTTGTCATAAAAAATCTAATATTTGTAACAAAATAGGTCACAGTTACAATAAATCGTCACTAAAAATTTTAATTGTTGTAGTGTCAATTTCATTTCATAAATATTTCATAGGTATGTATTTGGTGGGAATTGGTGTGGAATTATGTAAAAAATTTTGTCAAAAAAGAAGAAGAAGGGGTTGTTTATCAACGAAATTTTCATCAATAATCCATTGGAAAGTTGTTTAAATTTCAAAACCCTAAATCCTTGAATCATTGTATCCCTAAATTTCAATCTTTCAATCCCTAAACTTTCTCTCTCTCTCTCTCTCTTTCTACCTCTCTTACTGCACAAACCCTTTCTTTAACCATTTTCTATTGTCAACGATGCTTTCCGCCATTGATGCTTAGTGTCCACCATTTGCTCTTTCCTCATTGTCCATCCTCGACTCCATTAGTGAGCTATCGGTTTCCACGCTCTTCATCGATTCTATCAGCCCTTTTTTTCTTTTACTAATCTCCACGTTGTTGGTCGACCTCATCTCTGTTACTCCACCTTGGTTGAGCTTGTTTCCTTTGTTTCTATTCAAAGAAGTTATAGTTAAAGATTCATTGTTTATGTTAAAGTTAAAGATTCGTTGTACAATGTTAAAGTTAAAAATTCATTGTTTATTTTTCTTTTATTTTTTGTATCGATAATTTTGAAAAATAGATGAATTTTCTAATTTAATGTTTGCGTTTTAGAATTTATTGTACAATGTTTTAGAATTGTGGAATTTTTTGTATAGTGTTTTGGAATTTTTTATTTTTTTTATAGTGTTTTAAAATTTTGGAATTGAAAGGAACACATTCATTGAATTCTATATGTATTTTTAGCTTTGATTTACTATAGGGTGGTTGATTGGAATTTTTTGTTTGTTAGATCGTAGATAATGTCAAATTTAGGACTCTAAAATATAAATATTAAATTACGTTTATGTAGCACTGAAGGGAGCATTAATGTTTCTATTTTTTTTCTTTTTTTCCATTATTTCTTTATGAATATGTGTTTTAAATGTGGGTGTATATGTGTGTATATTCTATAATGAATATGCTTTTTATTTCTTTTTCATGATATTAACTTTTATTATTTTCATTCCATTAACTTTGAAAGTAGAACAAGCTCTATACGTAGAAGTGGTTCAGAAAAAATCTCTTGCAACACCTTAAACTGCACTGAGAAGCCTAATATCTGAAGGATTTTTCAGTCATTGAAACCAAAAATATATTATTGTGAAGGTGTTATTTTGAAGCATGCATGATGAAATTTGTAAACTTTTTGTGCCATTGAAGGACTATTTGTTAAAGTAGAGCAATAATTACCTTATCTTCTCATTTAGATAATTTTGTTTAGTACAACAATACTTGCTTTAGTACAATAATAATTTCTCATATGGTTAACCAATAAAAATTTTAAACACTTTATAAGACTTTAATTGCTTATATTTCAATTTAAGATATTAAGAGTTATATTTTTTGAACCTTTATGATGATTTAATTAGTGTTGAAAAAATGGATAAAGATTGCTCTTGGATGTATTCTCTTTTAGATATAAATGAATTAATTAGTCAAAACTTCTGCGATGGTGTGGATGAATTTATTGGATATACTTATTCTCAACTATACTTTGCAAGTAATGAAAAAATTAGGTGTCTTTGTATCCAATGTGAGAATAAAAGGTTTTTAAAAATGGATGTTGTGTGTAATCAGCTTTATTATAAAGGATTTACTTTTGGTTATATAAGTTAGGTCTCACATAGAGAATTAGAAGATCCAAGTGCAAACGCAACTAGCATTTATTCTTTCTTAAATTATATAGATGAACCATTGTGGTCAGGCTATACAAAGCACAAATCCTTTCTGTTATTTCATAATTTTTAAATTGTAAATTAAAGTTTAACATAAATTAGTCATATTTTGATTGTTTGATGAGCATAGTGAAGGATATGTTACCAATGGATGATAAATTACTCGAAAACTTCTCTAAAATGAAAAAAAAAAAAAGATGATAAAACTTAGACTTGGTTATAAGAAAATTCATGTATGCGAAAACAATTGCATGTTATTTTATAAGAAAGCAACAAATTTTATATATTGTTCAGTATGTAGTTATTCTTGATATATAAAGAGTAAGTTTGTTGGTGAGATGAAAAAATAAATTTCTTATAAAATCTTACATTATATGTCACTGATACCGAAACTTTAAAAACTTTATATGTAAACTAAAACTATTGAATATATGACATGGCATGCATATAACCAAAGTCATAATGGTGTGTTTCCACATCCTATTGATAGTGAAGCATGAAAACATTTCAATTGTAGCCATGAATTATTTGCACTTGAACATTGAAATATAAGATTAAGATTATGTGTGGATGGTTTTTGTCCATTTGGTCCAAGTGCAAAACCATACTTTTATTGGTTAATAATGATAATGGTATACAATTTGCCACCATGGTTATTTATGAAGCAAAAATATATCTTATTGATTATGGTCATTCCAAGAAAAAATAGTCCAAATCAAAATATAAATGTTTCTTGAAACCCTTAATAGATGAGTTAAAACTATTGTGGTCAAATAGTGTTATGACTTATGATGCTTATAAAAAATAAAATTTTCGTTTAAAGATAACTCTTTTATGGACAATTAATAATTTTTCTACATATGGTATATTGTTTGGTTAGAGCACTCATGAAAACTTATCATGTTTTTATTGCATGGGACAAGGAAAGTCATTTCGATTGGCTCATGGTAAAAACCCTTACCTTTTTCTATTGTCATGTTGGTTTTTGCCTCTTGATCATTTTTTTCGAAGGCAAAGAGATAAATTTCAAAAACTAAAATGAGCATGACACCCTTTTTATTCTATTATCAAGTCAAGAAATTTTAACCTGGTTAAATAGCTTACCTGATATCACATTTGGCATAAAATGTAATGATAAGAAGTTAGATAATTTTAAGAAAAGTTATAATTGGGTGAAAAAAAGTATATTTTAGGAGTTGCCCTTTTGGCATACCAATCTTATTCGGCACAATCTTAATGTGATCTATATTAAGCATAATGACTTTGGCAATATATTTAACATAATGACGAATGTTAAGGGTAAAACTAAAGACAATATAAAAGGTTAAACTAGATCTTAAGGTGTATTGCAAGTAACCCAAGTTGAAATTGGTTGAAATAAATGGGAAAGTTTGCATGCATAAAACTTTTTATAGATTAAAAAAAAAGTAGAAAATAGATGTTTGTGCATGGGTTAAACAATTAAGACTTCTTGACAGTTTTGCATCTAACATAGCTTGGTGCATAAACATGGTTATTTGCAAATTTTATGGGATGAAAAGTCATGACTATTATGTTTTCATGCAACAATTGCTCCCAATTGCTTTTCGTGATTTGGTGCCTTGCTCTATCTATCTCATTTTTTTTAGAGATCTATGTTTTACTGAAATACATGTAGATTATATGAAAAGGTTGGAAAAAATATTGTGAAAACAATCTATGAATTAGAAAAGATTTTTCCTCTAGATTTATTTAATTTTATCGAGTAGTTGCCAATTCGCTTGCCTAACGAGACAAAAAATGGTGGACGTGTTCAATATCGATGGATCTATCAATTTGAACGACAATATATTTAAGTTGTTAAACATTAATGATGATAAATTTAATTTTTCTTTAATAACATTTATGTTATACTATGATAATGACTATGTTTCTTTATCATCTTAAGAAAAAATGCACTAATTAAACATTTGTTGAAGCATCTATATATGATGCATATTTTATCGGAGAGATATCTATTTTTTGCTCATTCTGTTTTGATCCAAATATATTAACAAGATTGAATCGAGTTTCATATAATGATGATGGGTAGGATCGATAAGAGGTGATTCACGTATCGAGTCATCATTAGCATTGATTCAGTATGATCCACCATACAAGTCATCTTCAACATCAATGATGGATGATCCACTGATGGAGCAAGACATCAATCCATCATTCGCCAATGAACCATCACTTAGAAAAAAAGAAGAGATGATAATAAGATAGAGGACTAAGAGGCAAATAAAGGCTTACCAACTCTTATAGATCTAGACAAGTGGGTGTGGATTACTCTGTTAGGAGATAGGTATAACATAATTTTTACTTATTGTTATTTGATTTTTAAACAATTCTTATAGTTTAACTAATCTTACTAACAAATGGATGTTGGTAGTTGTTTTGAGTAATTGTTGGTTAACCCAATAATTTCAAGCATAATTCAAGGGAATTTTACTAATTCTTGGCCCAATTAGGATAAAGTTCCTACACCAATGAAATCTTTGATGTATGATAAATTTAAGGTAGTAATTGGATATCTATTTTTTTGTATATATTTTTAGTTGATTTGAACGAAAAGTTCAAATTATTATCAATGATTTAATGTATTCCTATTTACTATGTTAGGAAAAATATCTGTTGGCTGAGTCAGATAATGCTCTTGTTCAATGGGCATGGAATAATATTTTTAAGAATTGATTGAAAGACTTATTGTCGGACGAGAGGAAATTGATGATGAAAGAGTGTAGAACTGATAACATCATTCACTGCAGAGGGGTAAAGCGGAGGTGGATCATAGCTTTAATTTGAAATGCTCTTATTAAGTATGTATGGAGAACTTTAAAATGGCAAAACATCTCCATCAAAGCCAAACAAAATCATATAACACAAAAAGAATGACGTATTACGAAGCACACTGGCGATTCGATTGCATTTCCTATTCATAAAAAAAAATAGTATGATATTTTTTTATGAGTTATTTTTATTATTAAATGTCAATTTTATATAAATTGCATTATTACATGTATCATTAAATATGTGTCTAAACGAATGTAGTTACTTGACTTGTAATGAGAACCATATTTATAGAAATTTTCAATTGCACCTTCAGATGTTCAAAAAGACGTGGTGATTTCATTGATAACAAGTTCAAAGTTGTCAGTACATGTGACTTTCTAATGACTTTGTGAATACTTTCAAATTGCCACCTTGCTTTATTGAAATAGATAATATATTGTGTTTTGAGATGCAAAAAAGATTTATAAGAGGTGAAAAGTATTGTGTATGTTGCTTTATAATTCTGATTATGTATTGTAATTGTGGATGAATTATTTTTATAGTAATTCAAAGCAATAAATTTGTAGGAACTTCTTTATTGAAGTAGATAGTATATTACGTATATTGGGATAAAATCACATTGGTGAAAAGTGAAACTATTGCATATTTTGCTTTGTAATTATAATTGTGTATTGTGATTATTGATGAACTATCTTTATAGTAATTGAAACTCTAAACATTGTAGGAAATTTTATATTGAACTGGATAATGTTTTGTTTGTATTAAGATGCAATGATTTTGTGAAATGTGAAAACTATTGCAAATTTTTCTTTGTAATTTTGTTTGTGTATTGTGATTTTTGATGAACCGTTTTTATATATAGTAATTGAAAGCCTAAAAATGGTAAAAAATTCAATATTGAATTAGATAGTGTTTTATGCGTATTGAGATGCAATGACTTTATGAAAGGTGAAAACTGTCATGTATTTAATAATCAAATCTTGACTTTGTGAATAGTTTGTATATTTATTGAACTACATAGTTAAAATGGAATGATAATTGTTTTAAACTTTTTTTAGAAAAACTATACTATTGCATTATCTTAGAAATATGGTGAAGACTCTTCTAATTATCTAGATTTTAATCCACACGTATGGATTGAACTTATTGAAAGGGTTAAACCTACGCGCACTCATGTATATGGCTTTGAATCTACAAATAGATCTAATAAATTACTTTACTCAAGTCAATCCATTGCTGCAGCAACAATGTCTCACTCAGCTTATGGTTTGTCATTTGTGCCTCCTTAGCCTCCCCAGCCTCAAATACAAGCACAAATTGATGAGTTAAAAACTGAGCTAAAGGATAGGCTTAGGTCTTTCATGGATCAAATGATGCAATTGATGGGATCTAGACAATTTTTACCAACACAACTTGATGATGACAACGAAGATTTTGAATTATGAAATGCAACAACACAATGACATCTTTTTCAAGACTTGTACGATGGATTTATGGATCTCAGTACTATATTTTATGGATGTTATGGATGTTAACTTTATAATTTGGATTGTTTTAGAATTTCTGTAGATATAAACATTATGATGTTGATTTGATTTTTTAATTAATAATAATAGACAAATAATAGATTTTTAAAATAATTACACATGTTTTATTTTTAATTGATAGGCTTCTTAAATAATTATAAATTAAATTAATCAAATTATCAATGAAATTATAATTTTTTCGATGGATTTTATCTGCAGAATACCAACTCTTATTGACGAATTGTCGATACAATTACCGATAGAATTATTACCAACAAAATTTACCGATGAAAAATTCTGTCAGTAAATATCGATGGAATTTTAAATTTCCGATAAATTACTATTACCAACTTGTTTACTATTGATGGAATTTTCCATTAATAAATGTATTATCGATGACAAATTCAATCAATAAAAGCCTTTTTTCTAATAGTGATGAATAGCTCTAAATTTAAATTCAATATCCTAAAAAACACATATAAACTTAGTTTTACTAGTTTGATGTTAATTAGTATAGTTTTATATATATTAGTTTGATATTAATTAGTATATTTCTCATATACAATTTGATGGCAACCTAGTCCAAATAGACAACTCAGCATTTAAAATTTTCTATTCTTGAAAGGTTCAACAGAAAACGGGTTGAATCGGATTAAGCCAGACTCAATTCCTTGCCTAATGGTTTGATCCATTAATATTTCATATATTTTTAAAATTAACTTTAAATAAAAATATTATTTCATTAATCAAATAGTAATTTAGGCCAAACTCGAACTTCAAAATCTATGTGCAAAACTGGATTCGTGAACAAATTTATGTTCAAGTTACATGTTATGGGTTACCGTAGGCATTTGGCTAGAACAAGAAATTTTGAAAGCACAAAAAAAAAAAAATAAATAAAAAAGGAAACATTTAAACTAAAGGGTAATTTTCTAATTTTTGAGCTTCTCTGAAATGTTTCTAAAAGATTATAATACATATGAAGAAAGAATAACTTTCAAATTTAAAAAAAAAAAAATCAAAGAATCACAAGATTTGTTTAAAATTCTATTTAAAATTCCAAAATATGAGTCCCAAAATCTGTTTAAAATTCCAACCCATTTTCAAAAGAGAAAAAAGAATATATTTCTTTTCAAATTTTGTGAAAATTAATGTGAACACTAAAAAGCTATATTGATTCAAAGAAGATTGAAACTCAATAAAGCAAAAACATAGTACACTATTATTAAAGAAAAAGGTTCTTAGCTTTAGAAAGAGTAATGTTTATAAGATTATAAAAAGAAATCAGTACCTTTTATCTTTGATCACTGGTGTAATGATCATGATCTACAATTGGAGTTTGTGAATGCCAGCATATGCTAATTTACCTATAATTTCCACACCAAATTATTTGCGTAATCCAAATAGGTTTTTTAATTTGTTCTTAAGACTGAATATAACGTCCCATTAATCTCACACAGAAGTATATTCACTATAATATATAGGTAAAATTTTGAATTTATATGTATGAATTATTTTTTAAATATAAAATTATGAAATTTTTAGATTAAAATAAATAATATCTGATAAATTGAGTATAAATCTTTATAATTGATATTAGATGCTAATTTATCCATATGAAATTTGTGAATGCTAATTTACTCATAATTTTTATGCCATATTATATACAATATGATAGGATTTGATTTGAATGATCAATCTAATGTGACCTATTACATTTTTTTAATGTGCTCTTAAGGCTGGAAATGATTATCAACATTTAATTAGAATTCATATCACATCTTTTCTTTTCATTTTTTTAATTAAGATACTTTAATTGAGATTATATAATATACTTAATCTTAAAAATATTTAAAGTTAATTTTTTTGATGACATATTATTGTGTAGTTCATTAATAGTATATAGTATTATACATTGATAATATATCAAATCTAAACCCATTTTAATTTAGCTAATTAAAATTACCAATATACTATATATATATATATATATATATATATATATAACCTTAAAAGAAGAATCGCTTTCACTATGAGTACAATCAAATATAATTTTCACAGTCCTCAAACCTTATTTGATTCCTTCTTATAGCAGCATACAAAGTATTCCCCACTCACAAAAGAGGGCTAGCTATATCTTTAATTTTTTTCTTTCACTATGAGTACAATCAAATATATTTTTCGTAGACCTCAAACCTTATCTGATTCCTTCTTTTAATAGAATGCAAAGTATTCCCCACTCACAAATGGTATATATAACGTGAAGTGCTAGCAATATCCTTAATTTTTTTTCTTTTTTTTTCCAAAACGACAAGAGGAAAAAAAAACAGCTTAAATATATTACTATTGGTTAAGCTTTTTTTTCCCTTTACAATAAAAATGATAATAAGGCAAATGGAGAATATTAATTAGGGTTTATATTTGATAAAATGTTAATGTATAAATTTTAGAACAAAATTATGAAGTTCTTTAAGTGAAGTTTGTGAAATTCTTTTCTAAAAATGATTTAATAAAAAATCAAAATTGATAAATTGATAAAATTTAATGTAAATATCAATAATATATAGAAAAAAAATTAAAAATGTTGTTTACAATTCAAAATTTATTGATATTTATTTAATGGTAAAAATTCTATAAACATTTTAACTAAAAATGTTTATCTAAAAAATATATAAAAGATTATCAAAGTTTTTTCAAAACTTGCATACTAGATCTATGTAACAAGATTTTTTTCAATCTATACATTTTGATTTTTGATTTTAAGTTTTATTTAATTATTTTTAATAGAAAATTTCACAAATTTTACTTAATAAACTTCATCTAAATCTTTTCTTAAATTATATATACTATTAATGAATAAAATAATATCATCTTATTAATGAAATAAATTAATTAATATTACCTTATTAATGAATATATTTTTTAAAAATATTAATTTTTTATATATATTTTTTAAAAATCATATTTATTTACTAATGAAGTGATATTTTTTAATTTATTAAATGTATATATTATATACCCTTACACTATATCAAAATATAAACTCTATTTATTACTGCTTGATCTGGAGATCTTCAACTAGTTAGACAATAAAGGTCTTCCATGGCACATCTGGGTTGTTGGTGCGGTGGACTTCTTTTCCAATATTATAAGGCACAATTCCCAAAGAACAACTGATTGATTGCTCTTGGCGGTCCCCATCTTCCAAAAAACTGCAAAATCCTCACAATTGTTAAAAACAAAGTCTTCGGGGCCAAAGGATTTAGCTTGAACCCAACGATAGGCGTCCCTGACAACTTCGTCTGCAGGCTTGCTTGCGTAAATGCTGCAAGAGCCGCCCTTACGTCACAAATTATTGTCACTAATTTTATCTAACAGTAACGAATTTTATGACAATAGTTATGAATAAAAGATTTCAATGTATTGTAACGAAGCTGTCACATTAACGGAAACAAAATCAAATAATAAATCAAATACATAAGAGATAATAATTTAACGTGATTTGATCTAATCAACTTACGTTTACAGATGAAAAATAAAATCCACTAGTTATATAAAATTACAAACATACATCAAATTATCAATTTCACTTAACAATCAATACTCATAAGACACTCTCAATCTCTTCTAGTTTTATGGAGTATTCTCAACCCAAACAAACACAAATCCAAACTTTTGTGCACCCTTTCAACATAATCAAATACATACCCATATGCTCTCATACATCATACTTATGTGGACCTCTCAGTTTCCTCTAATCCACTCACAAACAAACATATACACCCATAAGACGTAGAGCCCCAATATTCTTATGGGGTGTCTATCCCACAAAATCCTACAACTCTCTTACATCTTTTTTTCATACCTAACCCTATAGAGACTTAATCTATTTATAACCATACAACCTTGATCTTTAAGAATCTCTCTCCTGTTAGAATTTTTCTTCTGTAAGTTAAACTTACATATTAAGAATCTCATTCTTTTTAGAATTTTTTTTTTGTAAGTCAAACTTATCTATTAAAAATTTTTTTCTCTTAGAATTCTTATTTTGCAAGTCTTTTTGTTTATCAAGTAATACTGACAAATTTTAAACAAATCTCAAACAAATCTCTTATGATATTTAAGTCAATATTCCCAATAGGCATTTGGCTAGAACAAAAAATTTTGAAAGCACAAAAAAAAAAAATGAAAACAAAAAAGAAACATTTAAACTAAAGGGTATTTTTCTAATTTTTGAGCTTCTCTGAAATGTTTCTAAAAGATTATAATACGTATGAAGAAAGAATAACTTTCAAATTAAAAAAAAAAAAATCGAAGAATCACCAGATTTGTTTAAAATTCTGTTTAAAATTCCAAAAAATGAGTCCCAAAATCTATTTAAAATTCCAACCCTTCTTTCAAAAGAGAAAAAAGAATATATTTCTTTTCAAATTTTGTGAAAATTAATGTGAACACTAAAAAGCTATATTGATTCAAAGAAGATTGAAACTCAATAAAGCAAAAACATAGTACACTATTATTAAAGAAAAAGGTTCTTAGCTTTAAAAAGAGTAATGTTTATAAGATTATAAAAAGAAATCAGTACCTTTTATCTTTGATCACTGGTGTAATGATCATGATCTACAATTAGAGTTTGTGAATGCCAGCATATGCTAATTTACCTATAATTTCCACACCAAATTATTTGCGTAATCCAAATAAGTTCTTTAATTTGTTCTTAAGACTGAATATAACGTCCCATCAATCTCACACTGAAATATATTCACTATAATATATAGGTGAAATTTTGAATTTATATGTATGAATTATTTTTTAAATATAAAATTATAAAAATTTTAGATTAAAATAAACAATATCTGATAAAATTGAGTATAAATCTCTATAATTGAGATTAGATGCTAATTTATCCATATGAAATTTGTGAATGCTAATTTACTCATAATTTCTACACCATATTATATGCAATATGATAGGATTTGATTTGATTGATCAATCTAATGTGACCTATTACGTTTTTTTAATGTGCTCTTAAGGCTGGAAATGATAATCAACATTTAATTAGAATTCATATCACATCTTTTCTTTTCATTTTTTTAATTAAGATATTTTAATTGAGATTATATTTGATGTATTATAAGTGTATAAATGCTATATATTATTAGTGAATCATACAATGATATTTTATTAAAAAATTAATTTTAAAATTTTTTAAATCTTAAAAATAATATTCTTAATCTTAAAAATATTTAAAATTAATTTTTTTGATGACATATTATTGTGTAGTTCATTAACAGTATATAGTATTATACATTGATAATATATCAAATCTAAACCTATTTGAATTTAGCTAATTAAAATTACCAATGTACTATATATATATATATATATATATAAAACCTTAAAAGAAGAATCGCTTTCACTATTGAGTACAATCAAATATAATTTTCACGGGCCTCAAACCTTATTTGATTCCTTCTTTTAGCAGCATACAAAGTATTCCCCACTCACAAAAGAGGGCTAGCTTGAACCCAACGATAGGCGTCCCTGACAACTTCGTCTGCAGGCTTGCTTGCGTAAATGCTGCAAGAGCCGCCCTTACGTCACAAATTATTGTCACTAATTTTATCTAACAGTAACGAATTTTATGACAATCGTTATGAATAAAAGATTTCAATGTATTGTAACGAAGCCTCTCACACTAACGGAAATAAAATCAAATAATAAATCAAACACATAAAAGATAATAATTTAACATGATTCGATCTAATCAACCTACGTATACGGATGAGAAATAAAATCCACTAGTTGTAGAGAATTACAAACATACATTAAATCATTAACTTCATTTAACAATCAATACTCATAAGACACTCTCAATCTCTTTTAATTTTATGAAATATTCTCAATCCAAACAAACACAAATCCAAACCTTTGTGCACCCTTTCAACATAATCAAATACATACCCATATACTCCCATACATCATACCTATGTAGACTCTCTCAGTCTTCTCTAATCTACTCACACTCATAAGACGTAGAGTCTTAATACTCTTATGAGGTGTTTATCTCACAAAACCCTACAACTCTCTTACATCTTTTTCTCATATCTAACCATGTAGAGACTTCATCTATTTATAACTATACAAACTTGCTCATTAAGAATCTCTCTCTTGTTAGAATTTTTTTTTTTGTAAGTTAAACTTGCATATTAAGAATTCATTCTTATTAGAATTCTTCTCTTGTAAGTGAAACTTATTTATTAAAAATCTTCTTTCTCTTAGAATTTTTATTTTGCAAGTTTTTTTGTCTATCAGGTAATACTGACAAATCTGAAACAAATCTCAAACAAATCTCTTATGGGATTTGAGTCAATATTCTCAACAGGCATTTGGCTAGAACAAAAAATTTTGAAAGCACAAAAAAAAATGAAAACAAAAAAGAAACATTTAAACTAAAAGGTACTTTTTTAATTTTTGAGCTTGTCTGAAATGTTTCTAAAAGATTATAATACGTATGAAGAAAGAATAACTTTCAAATTTAAAAAAAAAAAAAATCAAAGAATCACCATATTTGTTTAAAATTCCAAAAAATGAGTCCCAAAATCTGTTTAAAATTCCAACCCATCTTTCAAAAGGGAAAAAAGAATATATTTCTTTTCAAATTTTGTGAAAATTAATGTGAACACTAAAAAGTTATTTTGATTCAAAGAAGATTGAAACTCAATAAAGCAAAAACATAGTACACTATTATTAAAGAAAAAGGTTTTTAGCTTTAGAAAGACTAATGTTTATAAGATTATAAAAAGAAATCAATACCTTTTATCTTTGATCATTGGTGAAATGATCATGATCTACAATTAGAGTTTGTGAATGCCAGCACATGCTAATTTACTTATAATTTCCACACCAAATTATCTGCGTAATCCAAATAGGTTCTTTAATTTGTTCTTAAGACTGAATATAACGTCCCATCAATCTCACACAGAAGTATATTTACTATAATATATAGGTAAAATTTTGAATTTATATATATGAATTGTTTTTTAAATATAAATTTGTGAAATTTTTAGATTAAAATAAATAATATCTGATAAATTGAGTATAAATCTCCATAATTGATATTAGATGCTAATTTATCCATAGGAAATTTGTGAATGCTAATTTACTTATAATTTCTACGCCATATTATATGCAATATGATAGGATTTGATTTGAATGATCAATCTAATGTGACCTATTACGTCTTTTTAACGTGCTCTTAAGGCTGGAAATGATAATCAACATTTAATTAGAATTCATATCACATCTTTTCTTTTCATTTTTTAATTAAGATATTTTAATTGAGATTATATTTGATGTATTATAAGTGTATAAATGCTATATATTATTAGTGAATCATATAATGATATTTTATTAAAAAATTAATTTTAAAATTTTTTAAATCTTAAAAATAATATACTTTATCTTAAAAATATTTAAAATTAATTTTTTTGATGACATATTATTGTGTAATTCATTAACAGTATATAGTATTATACATTGATAATATATCAAATCTAAACTCATTTTAATTTAGCTAATTAAAATTACCAATATACTATATATATATATATATAACCTTAAAAGAAGAATCGTTTTCACTATGAGTACAATCAAATATATTTTTCATAGACCTCAAACCTTATTTGATTCCTTCTTTTAGTAGCATACAAAGTATTCCCCACTCACAAATGGTATATATAACTTGAAGTGCTAGCAATATCTTTATTTATTTTTTTCTTTTTTTCCCAAGACGACAAGAGGAAAAAAAGCAGCTTAAAAATATTAGTACGTGTTAGGCTGTTTTTTTCCTTTACAATAAAAATGATAATAAGGAAAATGGAGAATATTTATTAGGGTGTATATTTGATATAATGTTAATATATAAATTTTAGAACAAAATTATGAAGTTCTTTAAGTGTAGTATGCGCAATTCTTTCCTAAAAATGATTTAATAAAAAATCAAAATTAATAGATTAATAGAATTTAATGTGAATATCAATAATATGTAAAATAAAATAAAAATATTATTTATAATTCAAATTTAATCGATATTTATTTAACGGTAAAATTTTACTAACATTTTAACTAAAAATGTCTATCTAAAAAATATATCAAAGTTTATTAAATTTTTTTTCAAATTTTACAAACTTGATCTTTATAACAAGATTTTTTCAATCTATAAATTTTGATTTTCAATTTTAGTTTTTATCTAATTGTTTCTAATAGAGAATTTTACAAATTTCACTTAATAAACTTTATTTAAATCTTTTCCAACATTATAAGGCACAATTCCCAGAAGAACAACTGATCGACTGCTCTTGGCCCTCCCCTTCTTACAATAAACTGCAAAATCCTCACAATTGTTAAAAACAAAGTCGTTGGGACCAAAGGATTTAGCTTGAACCCAACGATAGGCTTCCCTGACAACTTCGTCGGCAGGCTTGCTTCCCCAAAGCGCTTTGCTGTAGGAGACTTCGCATTCACAAACATAAAGTTTGCCACCGTTGAGGAAACAGTCAAGGCAGGTGCGATCGGAATGGCTAGGTCCCATGAATTGAATCATCATGTTGTTACCCACATGTATGCCTGCCATCACACAACTATGCCAGTTTGGAAATGAACGAAATGTCCTTAGTTTTATAATATAAATACACTAACAGAAATTGGAACAATTGTGACGGAAAAAATGTCTGTCACAAATTATTGTCACTAATTGTATCTAACAGTGAAGAATTTTATGAAAAAAATTATGAGTAAAAGATTTCAATGTATTGTAACAAAGTAAGAGATGGAATTGTGACTGTGACGAAACAAAATGTCATGAAGAAAATCGATGGAAAATAAAATAATTTTTGGCGCCTAAAAAAAATTTATCCCTAAATGTAAGTATAATTCATGACCATAATTTCAATGGTTGTTACCTGTTTTTCCCGGTTTAAATATCTACATTCGTATTTTCTTATCCTCAGTATCAATATCAAGATTAATACTAGTTAATGAAATTAGATGCAATTTGTTGTTTTTCACGTTAAAAGATCACTTGAGAAAGTGAATGGTTGCAAATCCTAAATTAAATAAAATTAACATTAATGAAGGTGATTCTAGTCATAACACTTTCCTTTTGCATATAAAAGAAAAAGAATATTAATGTTAATCGTTTTAAGTGATTTTGGGTTTTCTCAATTCAAAAGCTAGTTCAAGAGTAATCGCCAACTCTTCTATAACCGATCTGAGAACATCAAATTTTGGGAGAGCACTTCTGTACGCCATATATGAGAAAATGTTGATAACTAAACTCTGATACTAGTATTAGTGATTTTGAGTCTTCTCAATCCAAAAGTTAGTTCAGTAATTAAGACCTTCCCTCACATTTATAAATTAATCACTAACCCTTTTCATAATCGATGTGACTTCTCAATCCAAAAGTTAGTTCAATAATTAAGACCTTCCCTCACATTTATAAATTAATCACTAACCCTTTTCATAATCGATGTAAGATAATTTCAACACATTAATTATTGAATTTAGAACATCATTAATAATAGACCACATATAAAACTACTTCTTAAAAAATAAATCCGTCTCCAAACTTTCAGTTTGGGGAGGCTAAAGTTTAACATTATGTTATGACCATGAATAGAACAAAAATTGGAAATAATTAGCGACTTTTGTTAAAAAGATGGAGGTGATGGGGGGAAGGCTTACCATGGTGGTCATAAGAAAATAAACCTTTTAATTAATAACCTATTTGTAAATATTTAATCGGGTTTGAGCATATCTCGTTATTAGAAATATATTTATTATCAATAAAATTTTATCAATGAATTTTTTTTCTATAATTACTAACAAAATATTGATGAATTATCAATGAAATTGAAAAATGAAATCATCAATTTAATATCGACAAAATACCGACGAAAAATACTAACAAAATAACTTTCATCAATATGCCGTCAATAAATTTTTAGCACAGTTACAAATATTTGGCGCTGTACTTATCATAAAAAATTCTGTTGATAATAATATAAATACGTATTTTTACCGATGGAAAAAATTTATCAATAAATAATTTTGATAAAAAAATTATATTAAAAAAAGATTTTAAATTAATAAATAAAACCAACATTTGATATTCTGACATAATTTTCGTCTATATTTCCTCGATCATTTTTATTTAGGAGTAAAGTCTCTGATTCTTTTTTAAACATTTATCTCTCTCGCTCACGATTCTCTTTTCCCGCCGACCACTAGTCAGTTATCTCTCTTCTCTATCATCGATTCCACACCTGCGAAGGTCTTCCTCCTCCAATGGCTTTTCTCCTCCACCGTTCCCTACTGCAACATCATTTGTACCAAAGAACATTTCAAAAACCAGTAATTGAGGAAGCTTCAGGTGAAACTGTATATATTTTTTAACTGATGCTTCTTTTCATCATTTTTATAGCCACACCAGCACTAAAGGGGAAAAAATGAGATGCATTGGTGATCGATAAGTTAATAAAAAACATATTTAAATTAATTTATAAATTAATTAAATATAAACTAATTATTCAAAAATTCTAAATCTATTCATTAACTTTAATTTATATAAATAAAAAATTAAAAAATATAATAAAATCATATTCAATTTACATATATATATTAAAAATAAAATTCTAATTTTTAATTTATATATATAAATTCGAGTTAGGCTGAATTAAATTCAAATTTTACTTATTTTATTTAAAATTTAAATAAATATAAAAATTATATCTAAAATTTATTTAACGAATTTAAATTTTTTATTCGAATTCTTTCCTAGGACTTCGCACTTGAGCGGGTGACCTGGACAACCTCATTAATTGATAAAAAAATCCATAGTTCTAGATTCCGCATGCTCCAGCCTCGAGAAGGAGCAAACTCCTCTGCCCCACAACGCTAAGAAGACTAAAAAAAAGTCCTAAAGCGAAGTCGCAAATTCCGCTTCCATCAGAAGCCTAACTTTCTAAGGTTAGAAATTTCACAGAAGACGTACAGAAAATCACACAAAAGAAATCCCAGGAGCGAATCGGCACAAAAAAAAAGACATCAACCAAAACCCAGCTTAAACGGCGCGTCCGCCATTGATATCCCGTTTTCAAAACTGTCAACCTTCAACCAAAGAAGCACTCGAAACCCATATGCCCAACCTATACCAGCAACCGAGAACAACCTCCACTAACCAAGTTGCCACCACCAATCATCACCAAACCACCATTGTAACCACCAACTGAACCCAAACAGCCCTGTACCTTAGCCAGTCCGCGCCACCAAGGCCCCATTGCCAACCAAAAATTCCACCTGCCATACCTCAACACAAATCAACCCAACACCATCATTACACAGAAAAAATTAAAGCCACAATAACAATAGCAAAAAACCAAAAACAGCAACAAAAATATCAAAATCCAAAAGTGGGAATGCGGTTCAAGGTTCGGGCTTATTTTCGAATTTGAAAGAGTTTTGTGTTAGGAGGGTTCTTTACAGCTCTAGGCTAGAAAACAAAAAGGTAGAAGAAACACCACCATCGGCGGCAGAAACGGTGGCAGTGTAAAGAGGGTGGCAGCGACGACGGGCTTTTCGGAGATTTAAACGGTGAAAAAGAAGATTAGGGAGAGAAGGGCATACTTTGGTTTCAGAGTGACCGGAAGGTGGGATAGTGTTTTCCGGCCATTTAAAGCTTCGAACTTCGGGGGTTAGATCTAGGGAAAACCAAAGACTTCTATGCAAAATTACCTAGAAAAGTGGCAAGAGAAGGTCAAGAGGAAACTCCAGGTGAAATTTGCCGTCGAAAAGACACTGGTCGACGGCGGCGCCAGCAATCGGGACTGGTGACCAGAAATCACCATTTGGGAGAAGCTTTGAGTTTTTTGGTTGTGAAAGAGGTGAAATGAGACCTAACATGCCGAGTTGTTAAATAAAGCACCAAACGGTGAGTTTGGGGTTAGGAGGTCTGATCCGAAACCCAAATTCACCGGGCTCAATCCAATTGATTAGTAACCCATTCCAAATTGGGCCATTGATTCTTTAGTTTTTGAGTTGAAATCCAAGTGAGGTATATTTTAATTTTATTTATCTTTTTACTTATTAATTAATTAATTAATTATTTGTTTATTTTTACATGCAATTTTAGTTTTAAAAATAAATTTATTTGCGGATGATTGAAGTTGATAAAAAAATTGTTATAAATTTTAAAAACATGGAAATAATTTTTATGATTTCAAAATGATTCTTGAAAGAGAATTTTATGAGTAAAAAACACAAGTAATGTTTCTTAGTAGAAAATAATTTTAGAAATTCTAGCTAAATAATGGAGGAAATTCAAATAATAATTTTTTTTACAAGGGAGTATTACTTTGTTTTTAAAACGTTTATTATGTGAAATTCTTAAGTTTTAACTCTACTTAGATGTTAAAGAGTGAAAAAAATAAAAATAAATATTTCTAATACAAAAAATGTCATTTTCATCATAAATAATATTTATTTAGAAAAGAAACATAATTAAATGCATCATTTAGTCTATATTTGCATTATCATACATGCATTTTGTGCATTAATAATAGATGTGAAAAAGCAAGATAACAATTTCAAAAAATTTTCCTTTTAGAAAAAATAAAATAATTAAAAAAATGAAAATAATTTTGGAGATCTTACTTAAATATTTAAGGGAAGCCAAATCACACTTTTATGAAGGAATATCATTTTCATTTTTACTATAAAGTAGTCATGAGAATTTTTTAAAGGATTAATTTTTTTAAATTTTGCCTAGATATTGGGCAATTAGAGAAAAAGGTTTTTACACCAAAAGGTTTCATTTTATCATTAAATGTTTTTTTTAAAAGGGCCAATAATGAAAAAAATAAAAATAGATAAAATTAAATTTTATAAGATGAATTAAAATACAAAATTTTATTTGCTTCATATTGCATCACAAGCATTTTATTATTGTCAAAGGAATGTAAAGCAATAATGGTGATTTTGGAAAATCTTTTTTATTAGAAATAAAAAGCTAATATTTCTAAGTAAAAATAATTTTTATTAAAGCAAAAAGATAACATGATCAATTGGTATCGTTTTTAAAACCAACGTTTTGGGGATACTAATCTTTTTCACGCGTAACCATACATTTGAACTTTGTTTTATTTTTTATAGATCCAAAAATTATCTTTTTAATAAGTTTTAATTAATTTTAAAAATTTTATTAAAATAATAACTTTTTAAATAATCAATCACACCTAATAAAAAAATTGGTGATGACTCCCTATTTTGATTTTGATTTTAAAATTTCATTTAATGATACTAAAATTGTTATGATAATAGTTATCGGTTCAATAAATTAATTTATGATAATAGATTCTTGGATTCTCAATATCTATAGTACATATAAAAGCTATCCTAATATATATTGAGGGGATAGCTAAGCAATTTAAATAAAAGCAATCAAGGGGTAATTATGGGAAAGAAGTCTCTTCAAAAGCTTTTCCAAAAGTTAGTAGGTATTCAGATAAAAAAAAAACAAAATAAAATGTGACTTTTCCTATAAATGGGAATCAATATCTGTATCAATATGTTCAAGGTTATAATAATGATCAAAGGTTAGTAAGGTTAGGCTTATTTGTTATTAAAAAGGTAAAAAAGAAAAAAATGGCTAGGCAAAAGAGGTTTTCATCACACCATAGAAATCGTAATCAATCATAATAATCAACAAAGCCAATACCAAAATTAGAGTGTTGACCAATATGCAAAGCTTGTGAACAATAACTTTGTGCCAGTAGTGCAAGCCAACCTTGAAAATTAGGTTTGTTGGACATCAGTTGGTGGCAGAGTAGCTTTAAGACCTTAAGTTCTGTTTAGTGAGGTTGCTTTCGTGTATCCTGTGGATTGACTAACAATGCAAGGGTAGACTTATTAATGGTAAGTGGCGTTGGATAGAAGAAATGTGGGTTCTTTGATCCTCAATCTTTTTATTATTATTATAATGATTATATACATTAATTTTTTATGTTGTAATTATTGACACATGATTAATATAAGAGCGTTCAATGTATATACATAAGTAATGATGCTGTTTGCTTTTTTAGGTATGTTTTAAGGATGAAAACTTGAGAAAAATTTGTGGTGTTTGTTGCAAAAAGGTTGAAGCAGAGCAATGTGGGCAATCTTGGAAAAATTATGCTTTCAAATGTATCCTCCCTCTTTCTCTTATCACTTTTAGAGAATAATTTTAATCTTTTATTAAAAAAAAAGCAATTTAATTTTAGTAAAAATAAAATACGAAAAGAAATCTTCATTATTCATGTTTCAATACTTTGTTTGCTTCTTACGTAATATTTTTTTTTCATTCCTTGGTTGGATTTCTTAATTGATTTTGTGGTAAATTGTAGGTGGTAAATTGATTATGAACTATTCAAGATGAAATTAAAAGAAACCATTAGTGAAATGTCAAACTGTTTCACTGACATCATTAATGGTTTGAAAGCTCTTGGGAATATTTACTCAAATATAAAAATGGTGAAGAAAATCCTAAATAATCTACTAAAGAGTTGAGAAGCTAAGGTGATAACCATTGAAGATTTCAATGATCCTCACACACTTTCTTTGGATGAACTTATGGGTTCTCTCTTTACCTATGAGATAAAGCTCAAAAGAGGATAAGAACCAATTAAGAAAGGTGGTATTACTTTCAAATCAACTTTTCAAGAAAATGAAGAAAAGTTTGAACAAAATGAGGTTGATAAAGATGAAAAAATGGCCATGTTTGCAAAAAGGTTCAAAAAGTTCATGAAAATGAACAAGTTTTCAAATAAAAGAAAACCACAAAGGAAAATGATCAAAGGAGAATCAAGTAGAAGAGAAAGGGATCAAATTGTTTGCTATGAATGCAACAAATCAAGTCATATCAAATTGGATTGTCCTTTGTAGAAAAAGCAAAATACATTAAAGCCAAAGAAGAAAATAATTGTTGCAACATAGAGTGATAGTGACTTATTCGATGATGAATCAAATGAGAAAAAAGTAACTAACCTATATCTTATAGCTTTTGATAAGCCAAAGGTAATTTTTAATCCAAATGATTTAAGTTCATACATATTTGATAAGTTACAAGATGTTTTTGATGAATTAGCTATAGCATTTGTAAACATGAACTTGAAGTATAAAAAAATGATTTTTAAGTTAAAAGTAGAGAATGGGCTTTTAACTAAAGCAAATAATGACTTAAAAAAGGAAAACTGAACTTTTAAAATTGAATGTTGATGATTTGACTAAGAAAAATAAAAATTTGCATAACTCATTTTCTAGATTTTATATGGAACATAAAAAATTCAATGACATGCTTGGAATACAAAGCACATTTTTTGATAAAGATGGGTTAGGCTATAATGATGGTGACAAAGAGATTCATTTGAAAAAATTTTTAAGCCAAATAATTAATCTAGCATATGTACTTATTGTCATAAATTGAGTCATTCTATGCAATATTATTTTTTGAAGAAAGTCACTCATAAAGGTAAACTCATTAGAAGTGTGTGGATTCCAAAATAAGTTAAGCACATATCAAGATGAGATTACTAGAATGAAGTATATTTTAAAAGGTATAAGAATTGTGAGTATTAATACTCAAGGACCCAAGAAATATTGGTTACCCAAAACAAAAATTTGATTATGTTCTTGTAGGTGGATGAGCATTGCTACAAGGTAAATTCAAGTAAGAACATTTCTATAAGGCAAATTCAAGCGAGAACAATCAATGGTACCTTGATAGTGGATGTTCAAAGCACATGACTAGAGATAAGACTTAATTCAAGGATTTAAAAGCTAAAAATGAAGGAGATGTTACATCGAAGTCAACTTCAAATGCCAAATTGAAAGGATTGGCTCCATTAGTAACAGTTCTTCTACTACTATTGAAAATGTTTTACTTGTGAAAGGACTCAAGCATAATTTACTTAATATTAGTCAATTGTGTGATAAAAGACTTAAAGTTGTATTAGAATCAATGCGTTGTCAAGTGATTGATATCAAGACTAATAAACCTTTTTTTTATTGGACATCATCAAGGAAATGTTTATATGGTGCATTTGGATGATCTATCTTCTAAAAATTTTTGTTTTATTGCTTAAAAAAAATAAAAGTTAGATTTGGCATAAAAAACTTGGCCATGCAAGTACGCATGTAATTTTAAAAATTTCTTAAAATGATTTGGTTGTTGATTTCTCAAAATTGAAATATGAAAATTACAAGGTTTGTAAGGCATGTGCTCAAAGAAAATATAGAAAAATCACTTTCAAACCTAAGAATTGTATTTTAACTATTAGATTTTTTCAACTACTTCATATTGATCTTTTTAGTCTTACTAGGACAATGAATCTTGGTGGAAAACAATATGGGTTTGTTATTGTTGATGATTTCATTAGATATATATGGGTTTTCTTATTGCATTTAAAAAATGAAGCTTTGAAAAAATTTATCACCTTTAGCAAACAAATACAAAATAAAAAAGGTTATTCAATTTCTAGTATTAGAAGTGATCATGGAAAAGAATTTGAAAACCTTGGTTTTAATTTGTTTTGTAGTGAAAATGGTATTTTTCATAATATTTTTGCTCCTCTAACTCCTTAAAAAAATAGGGTAGTAGAAAGAAGAAGTAGAATTTTTGAAGAAATATTTAGAACCATGCTTTGTAAAAATAATTTACCTAGATATTTTTGAACGAAAGCCATAAATGTGTCATATTATATTATAAATAAAGTTATGATTAGACCAATCTTGAAGAAAACTCTCTATGAACTGTTTAAAGGAAAAAGGCCTAACATAAGTTATTTTCATCCTGGTGGTTGTAAATGTTTTGTTTTGAGCAATGGAAAAGATAATCTTAGAATATTTGATGCAAAAAGTGATGAAGGTATTTTTCCATGATATTTTTTGAATTCAAAAGCCTATAGAGTCTTTAATAAAAAGAATATTAGTTGTTGAAGAGTCTATACATATTATCTTTGATGAATCTAATCTACCTCTGAAAAATGTATCTCTTAATGATGATGATGTAGGTATACTCTTAAATATGATGATGTAGGTATACTTTAAAAAAATATCAATGATGCATCACATGACATTGGAGAGAACATTCAAAAAAAGGATGATAAGTTTCTAGAGGAACCATAACAAATAGAGCAAAAACCAAATCACCATACAAAAAAGAAGTATATCAAAGATAGTGTAATTATTAGTAATCCAACTCATGGGGTAAGAACTAGATTTTCTTAGAATGTATATAAGTATGTTGCTTTTTTTTCTCATATTAAACCCAAAGTATAGATGAAACCTTAGAAGATGATCATTAAAAGCTTTAGGAGATGATCATTAGATATTGGCTATGCAAGAGGAATTGAACCAATTTGAAAGAAGTCAAGTGTAGAATCTTGTACCTAGACCTAGTGATCATCTTAATATGGCACGAAATAGGTGTTTAGGAATAAAATGGGTGAACATGGCAATTTTGTTAGAAATAAAGCAAGGTTAGTGGCTCAAGGGTATAGTTAAGAAGAAGAAAATGATTATGATGAAACCTATGCCCCGATTGCAAGGTTAGAAGCCAATAGGATGTTGCTTGCATTTATATGTTTTAAAGTTTCAAGTTTTTTCAAATGAATGTCAAGAGTACATTTCTAAATGATTTTATAAATAAAGAGGTATATGTAGAGCAACCTCTTAGTTTTGAAAATCCTCAATTTCTAAATCATATTTACAAATTAACAAAAGTTTTATATGGTTTAAAACAAGCTCCTAGAGCTTGATATGAAAAATTGTCAAAGTTTTTAATTGAAAATAAGTTTAATAAAGGAAAGGTTGATACTACACTCTTTATTAAAACAAAAAGAAATGAAATTCTCATTATATAAGTTTACATTGATGATATTATATTTGGTATTATTGATAAAGTTTTTTGTTAAAAATTTGCTAAGTCTATGCAAGGTGAATTTAAAATGAGAATGATGAGAGAGCTTATATTTTTTTTTGGGATTGCAAGTAAAGCAAACAAAAGATTGTGCCTTTATTAATCAAGCTAAATATATTAAGAACCTACTTATAAGGTTTGGATTTGATGAATCAAAGCCTTACTCAATACCTATAAGCATTTCAACAAAACTTGACAAGGATGAATGAGGTAAACGTATTGATTTTATATTATATAGGTCTATGATTGGTTCATTAATATATCTTACTACAAGTAGACCGGATATAATGTTTAGTGTGTGCTTATATATTAGATTTCAATCATCACTTAGAGAATCACATTTAGTTGCTATTAAAAGAATTTTTAGATACCTTAAGGACACTTTTAACTTAGGATTATGGTATCCAAAAGGTTCATCTTTTGCTCTGCATGCTTATTCTGATGCAGATTTTGGTGGTTGTAAAATTGATAGAAAGAGCACTTTTGATACTTGTCAATTGTTTGGAAATATGCTCATATTTTGTTTTTTCAAGAAACAAAATAGTGTTGCTTAATCCATAACTGAAGCCAAATATTTAGTGGTCGGCAGTTGTTGTGTTTAAGATTTATGGATTAAACAACAATTAGTGGATTTTGAAATTACCATGGATCACATTCCTATTTAATGTGATAATAATAGTGCCATTAATCTTACAAAAAATCCAATTCAACACTTAAGAACTAAGCATATTGAAATTAGGCATTATTTCATTAGAGATTATATTTAAAAGGGTGATATTGTACTTGAATTTGTTGATACCTTACATCAATTAGCTGATAGTTTTACAAAACCTCTTGATAGAGATAGATTTTATACAATTAGATGTGAACTTGGCATGATGAAAGCTCCTTAAAATACAACTCTTGATAAATTAATATATTTTTTATTTACTTGAACAAATGTGTGTTTATCTTGATATACTTTTGAAATCTTGTTTATGATTATATTTGTAATTATATGATGCATATTTGAATAGTTATATTACATGCATATTGAAAATTTTTTTTGCTACAAGTGAACCAATCGATCTTAGAAGAACCAAATTGATTGGTTTTCCTTTCAGTAGCCAAATTGAACTTGGAAACACAAAGATCCAATTGATCCCCTTAGCCCTAATCAATCAATCTATAGCTTGCTCACTACTGTCCAATATCCTTACCAGATTGATCCCTTTGTTACCCAATCGATCGGGTCATGAACAATATCCCTCATGCACACCATTTTGACCTCTTAAAAAATATAAACATTCATTATTCTTTCTTGGCCAATCATAGTCTCTCTTTCTTTCCATAAATTTTCTCCTAAAACCTTAGGTATTCATGCTTTATTTTCTCTCAAAATTGGTCACTTTCAATAAAAATTTTTTGTAAATTACTTCATATCTATTTAATTTCTTGCAAAATATTCTTCAAATCACACAAAAACTTTCACTCATGTTTCTCTGTTTAGAAATTTGATCCCCTTTTGTGCCTCTATTAAAACTACCTCATTCACTCAATTTTTTTATCCCTTTTAAACATGTATTATTACTTGTCACCAACATTCACAAATTCCTTCTTCAATTTCTCATAAGCTTACCTATTTTCACTATTCCATTTTTCCATGGCACTTAAAACAAGACCTCTTCTTGCCATAAGGAGGAATCTACCAAGAAAAACCTCTAGTTCATCATTCAAGCCTTCCTTTAACCAAAATTTTGACAATTCTATAGCAAATGAGAGATATGAGACTCATTTTACTCATAAAGAAGTCAAGCAAGGAAGGGTAGTCAATTTTAATTTCTGTCAATCCATTGGATTTCCATACTCACATGCTTTTGAGAATTTTGGTTGGATGAATTATTTTAGTTTGAATGTGATTGTCTTTGAGAATCTAGTAAGAGTATTTTATAGTAATGCAAACTATATTGAAGTTGATAGACATGAAAATAGGTATTATATTGATAAATTTAGGACATTTGTGATAGGTATAAAAATAATTATGGACAAAAACTTGTTGACTGAATCTTTCATGTTAAAAGATAATGGAAACACAAACCCTATATTTAATATGCTTGGATTAGCCCAAGATATTTTTGAGAATGATGATTTAAAGGTTGCTTCAACTTAGGCTTCCAAGTTGAAAATGCATGATAGATTGCTTCATCTTATCGTCACACATGTGTTAACACCATTTAGAACCCAATACTTTATCATTAGGAAGCAAGATTATTGGTGGATTTATAAGATCAAACATAGGAGAAACTCAATCTTATGTACTTCATTTTTAATGATATGATAAGGGTTATTCAAAATAGAGACTACACTTTGGTATATAGGATAGCCATTAGCAATCTATTTAGAAGAGTGGGTATCAATACTAGAAGTGATAGAGAGATTATGTTCAATCCTACTAGTATTATTGGAGTTCATACATTTCATGGTATAGGATATATTTAAAATGTTGCTGTGGTATGGGTTAAAAAAATGAATTTGAAATTAAGCATGAAAAAGAGCATGAGGTTCAAGACATTCCATAAGATATTTCCTAAGAAGGTCGTTTTAGTCCACCATTTGATACCCAATGAGCTTTGTAAATTTTTATGACTCAAATGAATAATTTACACTCATTGATTAGGGATATGAACTCTAGATTAAAAAACATGAAATTAACCTAAAATAAGATGGGTTCATAAGTTTAACAAGTTAGTAATGACATTGGATAAATTTGGACTGCACAAAAGCAAATAGAGTAGCATTTTTATTATTTTCCTCTTTAGCTCATCCCTTTTTACCTATCATTTGAGCCAAGCTTAAATGTTTTCCTACATATTTTTTTTTATATTTTTAAGTTTTTAATTTTTTTCAAGATAGTTTATTGTAGCATCAACTTTAGTACTTTGCATATAATGGCATAAACTTTTCTTCGCTTGCTTGTGTGGTTTTGAGATTCAAACTTTATTATACTTAATTATGTTGCTATGAAAGTGCTATTATGGTTATTCTTATTCTTGATATTATGATGCTATATTGGGCTATAATATTGAGATTCAATGGTATTGGCCTTGAGTTGATTATAATATTGTTGCCTTGAATTGGTTGAGTAAGTTGATCTTAAATTGGTTATGGTATTGGTTATAATATTATTATCTTGTTCTTGATACTTTTTGCTATGACAAAAAGGGGGAGAAGTTTGTGTATGTGTATGGTGAAATTTGCTAAACTAAATTGTTATGTTGCTTGTGTCCATGTCATATAAATGCTCTTGATATATGTTCTATAAATGCTCTTGATATATGTTCTATAAATGCTTTTGATATCATGATTTGCTTAATGAAAAAGAGAGACTTTTACCTTATATATTTGTTTTGTCTATAATGAAAAATGACCCTTTAATTTTGTTGATCTTGCTTAAATTCAGGGGGAGCATTTTTTTTTAGGAGAAAAATATTTTCAAAGCAAGTTTTAACTATTGGTTTTATCATATCAAAAAGAGAGAGATTGTTAGCCTTGAATTAATAAAATATTTTGAAATGACAAAAAAAAAAGTTGTTAAAATTGAATTAAAATGATTTGAACTTGATTTGAATATTTTTCTAGCTTTTATCCAATTGAAAAATATGTTCAAGTTATCTAGCATGGTTTAAAAAATAAAATTGGGCAAAGTAACATAGAAGGGATTGATCCCTCCTTAAAGGGATTGATTAATTTTTTAGTCAGAGAGGATTTTCGTGCAAATTTCATGAAAACTAATTGATCCTCTCCATCTTTAGATTGAATGGTGTAAGATTTTTAAAGACAAGATTGATCCTTTTATGAAAGGATCGATTAGTTTTTACAAATAATGAAAATTTGGTTTTAGACTTTAAAAAGGGATTGATCACCCAAACTAGGGGATCAATCACCTGAAAAAGGGATTGATTAGTAGCATGTATGGATTGACTAGTTATGTCTCTTCACATATGAATTTGTTCAAATTTTAAATAACCTAATTGATCCCCCCATATGAGGGGATCGATCCCCTTATGCCCATAATGCTTGCAACGGCTAGTTTTGTTTAAAATTTTGCAAAGCCTCAAAATAATTAATGCAAGCAATAGCTATCTTCCACTTTCAATATACACATGAAGTTCTCCCATTACATTTGAGGCTATCAAGAACCAAGAAAACTTATTGCTTCTATCTACCATTGTCTCCAAGCATTAAATAGCATATTAGTGTGAGAAAAATGTAGAAATTCTTATTATATTTGTTTTTCTCTTAATATTCTTCTTAAATCTTGACTTGTACTTCAAATCAACAAACACCAAACCTAATAGAGGTTATTTGAGTTTGTAAACACTTTAAATACTTGCATTGTGAGGTTGTGAGCTTAAGGGGAAGGATAACCTTTAAGAGATTTACTTATTGATTGTGTAAAGCTTTGAAGAACTAGGTTGTAACATTCAACACATATTGGATTGAACACCTTAGCAAGAGAGGCAAAGGGTGAGGATGTAGTGCCTAAAGGAAAGGCCAAACCTTTATAAATTGTAGTGTTTGATTCTCTATCTCTCTCTTTTGCCTTTAAGATTATAAATTTACTTATATTAGTTGTGTTTATTTGCTTAAAAATATTTGATTTGTGAATTCTGTGCTTATTGGATATTGGGTTTGAAAATTTTATTATCGACCAATTCACATTTTTTCTTGGTTTAATTTAAGTTTTTGAGCTGACAAATGCTTTATTTGTTTTGGGTTTAGAAGTTATTTTTTTTTGTTTTACAGATCCGTCATTGAAATTGGGCAATGTCTCTTATCTACTAACCTTGTAGTTTCACCAGTATAGTAATGTTTTAAAATTTTGTGAATTTCATCACAACAATCACTATGAGGGTTTTATGAATTTCATGCATGGAGATAAGAAGGTACTTTGCTTTTTTTTTTTTCTATTAATTTTTTCTAGCACATAATAAATTCCAAAATGTGTAAATGGATAAAGCAACATAGATTTTTAACATGCATGCTGTAAGTCATGATGCTGGTGTTTTGATTAGATTCTATGGTGTTGTTTTTCAAATCTATTGTTTCCCTTAAGGTGTGATCCTATTCATCATACTAAGAGGTTTCCTATCCCTTATGCTATTTGCATTGGAAAGTGTAAGATAATCAATTCCTATTACTATCTTTTTCCATTTAATTTTCAAAGTGTTTATAATTTCAACCAAGTTTAGCAATGCAGTTCATGTTTTTTCAATTGCATGAGTTTATATCTATGTTTGTTTTAGCGTAATCCAGTTCTATACAACCATTTGCTTGATTTTGATGTTTAAATTTTGATATAAAATTCGAGGAGCATTTAATGTAATTTTAATTTCTTTTAATCCAATAAGCTATAGAAAAATAGTATGCTTGTTTGATTTCTAGGGATGGGGAAAGTGCATGATGATATTTGCTCTTTTTTTTTGGTTTCTACTAACTTTTCAAGATTTGTGATATGTATGTCTTTTTAATTTTTAGCATGTAGCTTCTAGGATTATCTATAAAGTGGAATATTTTGGTTGGGGAGACTAATATACTTACTAAATCTTTTGGTTGACGCAATGCATTATTGAAACAGAAAACAACTTCAAACAGGTAGGCAAGAGATGCCGATCTTGGGCACAAGACAAATATCATTGGATTCTCTATTATTTTTGAATTAAAATAAATAGGTAAATAAGAAATATCAGTGATTCTCCCAAGTCTGTCACATAATTGGACTTTATGCCTTTGTTAGAAGAAAAATGGTCTATCTAACATTATAGTAATTATATGTCAATAAAACTTTATATCATCTCATCTATGACATGCTTTTGAAAGAGAATATCTAATGCATTATTGCATGTTTTAGGGTTTAGGGTAAATATATTAATACATTATCTCATAATTATATTGATTTTTATTTATATCTTTAATGATAACAGCATCGTAGCATAGCGGGTATAACCCCTAGTATGTATTATACATATCACATTCTCACACGTGCACATACACACGTGATTCTCAACACTTTAGCTTTGACCTTAATTTCTTACATTAGTTATTGTGCCTTAGCATATCATTCCTTATTCTTATTTATAACTTTTTGCCTCGTGAATCAATTTTGGAAGTGACCACGACCTTGATCTGTTGTTATCGACGTCTTGCCTCGGTGATCACTTTTGCAATAGCATAACCTGCGGTGAGGCCTACTGCACCTACAGGTCCAGTTGTCATTAGAAGAGGAACTCCAATTTTGGCCACGACCTCAGAACTTATTGCTGAGCCTGTTTTGCAGTACACAGCAAAGTCCTCGCAATTGTTTGTAAAAAGGTTATAGCAGCCAAAGTCATTCCTTTCCAGGAAATCAGTGGCTGTCTTAACAACTTCATCGGCTGGCTTGGAGATTATATGTGACTTAACGTATACTGAGTGCCCGTCACGGAAACAATCGAGGCAGGTTTTGATGACTCCTGTATTGACGGCTGGCTTGTATCCACATTTGGGACATGGAGCTGAAGACCCATTATGGCTTCCCGATGAAGACTTTTTATGGTTTTTTTTGGAAGATGGCATGAGGTGAATGACCATGCCATCGCCCACATATATTCCTGGTGTCAAAAATAGCCAAATTATGACTTACTAAGTTATTATGATAGATCATCTCGATCAATAAAATCCCTTAACCATACATCATGAAAAGAAAAAAAAAAAAAAAAGAAGCAAACCATGATGATTGTAGAAGGAACTTCCACTACTTCGGCAGTAGATGTGATCTCCTGGTTGGGGCGAACTATTTGACTGTCCCATTTTTTTAAACTGTAGTTCAAATCCTTTAGTTGAAGTTGTCTTCTTTGCGAAAAACTCGATGAATTTATAGTAGATGTGTCCAGGAGAATCCAAGCAGCGTACAATCGAGAATCAAATTAATAAAGAAAAATACCTGTGCTCTAAAACTTAAAAAAGTAGGTTCTTATGCGAGACAATATTGTACATAATTACTGTCCATTACTGGTGCGGAATTTTACACACGTAATGTGAATGCTTGAAACGTTTAGTTGCGTTGGCATAACTTTTAAATCAAATGAAAATGTATTATATTTATATTTACGAGCCTCTTATTAATTTGCAACTAGAATGTTAACCCGGCTTCGTGTGGGATTTTTTTGCAAATTTTATAATTTTTTTTGAATTAAAAATAAAAAATGAATGGCTTATTTGAAAATGTATTATAAATAATAATAGTAATAAAGAATTAAAAGATATTTGATTTAAAGTATTATTTTTTCAGTTTTTATCCGTGTGTTACCGTGAGAGTAAATTTTTTTATTCAATAAATTTTATTTTTAGAAATATTTAATTTTTGTATATCTAAATATATACTAATTAATATAATCATATTTATTAATTATAAAAATTAGATATATTAAAAATATTTGTTCATAAACTATATAATATAGTTAATATATAAGATTATCAAAGTTTTTTCTAATTTTGCATCCTAGATCTATGTAACAAGATTTTTTTCAATTTATAAATTTTGATTTTCGATTTTAGGTTTTATTTAATTGTTTTTAATAGAAAATTTCACAAATTTTACTTAATAAACTTCATCTAAATCTTTTCTTAAATTATATATACTATTAATGAATAAAATGGTATTATCTTATTAATAAAATAAATTAATTAATGTTACCTTATTAATGAATACATTTTTTAAAAATATTAATTTTTTATATATTTCTTTTAAAAATCATATTTATTTACTAATGAATTGATATTTTTTAATTTATTAAATGTATTTATTATATACACTTACAATATATCAAAATATAAACTCTATTTATTACTGCTTGATCCGGAGATCTTCAACTAGTTAGACAATAAAGGTCTTCCATGGCACATCTGGGTTGTCGGTGCGGTGGACTTCTTTTCCAATATTATAAGGCACAATTCCCAAAGAACAACTGATTGATTGCTCTTGGCCGTCCCCATCTTCCAAAAAACTGCAAAATCCTCACAATTGTTAAAAACAAAGTCTTCGGAGCCAAAAGATTTAGCTTGAACCCAACGATAGGCGTCCCTGACAACTTCGTCTGCAGGCTTGCTTGCGTAAATGCTGCAAGAGCCGCCCTTACGTCACAAATTATTGTCACTAATTTTATCTAACAGTAACGAATTTTATGACAATCGTTTTATGAATAAAAGATTTCAATGTATTGTAAGGAAGCCTCCAATCTAATCACACTAACGAAAATAAAATCAAATAATAAATCAAACAACAAGAGATAATAATTTAACATCGTTCGGTCTAATCAATCTACGTCTACGGATGAGAAACAAGATCCACTAGTTATAGAGAATTACAAACATATATCAAATCATTAATTTCACTCAACAATCAATACTCATAAGACACTCTCAATCTCCTATAGTTCTATGGAGTATTTTCAACCCAAACAAACACAAACCCAAACCTTTATGCACCCTTTCAACATAATCAAATACATACCCATATGCTCTCATACATCATACCTATGTGGACCCTCTCAGTCTCCTTTAATCTTCTCACAAACAAACATATACACACATAAGATGTAGAGCCTCAGAGTCTCAATACTCTTATGGGGTGTCTATCCCACAAAACCTTACAACTCTCTTACATCTTTTTCTCATACTTAACCCTATAGAGACTTCATCTATTTATAACCATACAAACTTGCTCATTAAGAATCTCTCTCCTGTTAGAATTCTTATTCTGTAAGTTAAACTTGCATATTAAGATCTCATTCCTTTTAGAATTCTTCTTTTGTAAGTCAAACTTATATATTAAAAATCTTCTCTCTCTTAGAATTCTTATTTTGTAAGTCTTTTTGTCCATCAAGTAATACTAATAAATCTCAAACAAATCTCTTATGGGATTTGAGTCAATATTCCCAACAGGCATTTGGCTAGAACAAAAAATTTTGAAAGCACAAAAAAAAAAAAAAAAGAAAACAAAAAGGAAACATTTAAACTAAAGGGTATTTTTTTTAATTTTCGAGCTTCTCTGAAATGTTTCTAAAAGATTATAATACATATGAAGAAAGAATAACTTTCAAAATTTTTTTAAAAAAATCGAAGAACCACCAGATTTGTTTAAAATTCCAAAAAATGAGTTCCAAAATCTGTTTAAAATTCCAACCCATCTTTCAAAAGAGAAAAAAGAATATATTTCTTTTCAATTTTTGTGAAAATTAATGTGAATACTAAAAAGCTATATTGATTCAAAGAAGATTGAAACTCAATAAAGCAAAAACATAGTACACTATTATTAAAGAAAAAGGTTCTTAGCTTTAGAAAGACTAATGTTTATAAGATTATAAAAAGAAATCAGTACCTTTTATCTTTGATCACAGGTGTAATGTTCATGATCTACAATTGGAGTTTGTGAATGCCAGCATATGCTAATTTACCTATAATTTCCACACCAAATTATCTGCGTAATCCAAATAAGTTTTTTAGTTTGTTCTTAAGACTGAATATAACGTCCCATCAATCTCACACTGAAGTATATTCACTATAATATATAGGTGAAATTTTGAATTTATATGTATGAATTGTTTTTTAAATATAAAATTATGAAAATTTTAGATTAAAATAAACAATATCTGATAAAATTGAGTATAAATCTCTATAATTGAGATTAGATGCTAATTCATCCATATGAAATTTGTGAATGCTAATTTACTCATAATTTCTACACCATATTATATGCAATATGATAGGATTTGATTTGATCGATCAATCTAATGTGACCTATTACGTTTTTTTAATGTGCTCTTAAGGCTGGAAATGATAATCAACATTTAATTAGAATTCATATCACATCTTTTCTTTTCATTTTTTTAATTAAGATATTTTAATTGAGATTATATTTGATGTATTATAAGTGTATAAATGCTATATATTATTAGTGAATCATACAATGATATTTTATTAAAAAATTAATTTTAAAATTTTTTAAATCTTAAAAATAATATTCTTAATCTTAAAAATATTTAAAATTAATTTTTTTGATGACATATTATTGTGTAGTTCATTAACAGAATATAGTATTATACATTGATAATATATCAAATCTAAACCTATTTCAATTTAGCTAATTAAAATTACCAATGTACTATATATATATATATAACCTTAAAAGAAGAATCGCTTTCACTATTGAGTACAATCAAATATAATTTTCACGGTTTCACGGGCCTCAAACCTTATTTGATTCCTTCTTTTAGCAGCATACAAAGTATTCCCCATTCACAAAAGAGGGCTAGCTTGAACCCAACGATAGGCGTCCCTGACAACTTCGTCTGCAGGCTTGCTTGCGTAAATGCTGCAAGAGCCGCCCTTACGTCACAAATTATTGTCACTAATTTTATCTAACAGTAACGAATTTTATGACAATCGTTATGAATAAAAGATTTCAATGTATTGTAACGAAGAAAGAGATGGAATTGTGACTGTGACGAATCAAAATTTCATCAAGAAAATCGATGGAAAATCAAATAATTTTTGGCGCCAAAAAATATTTTATGCCTAAATATATGTATAATTCATGATCATAATTTCAACGGTTGTTAGTCTTTACATGTTTTTCCCTGTTTAAAAACCTGCATTCGCAGTATCAATATCGAGATTAATACTAGTTAATGAAATTAGATGCAATTTGTTGTTTTTCACGTTAAAAGATCATAAAGTAGCACTTGGAAAGTGATTGGTTGCAAATCCTAAATTAAATAAAACTAACATTAATGAAGGTGGATTCTAGTCATAGCACTTAATTTCCTTTTGCATATAAAAGAAAATGAATATTAATGTTCATCGTTTTAAGTGATTTTGGGTTTTCTAAATTCAAAAGCTAGTTCAAGAGTAATCACCAAACCTTCTATAATCGATGTGAAAAAATCTCAACGATCTTTCACTTCATACATCAAATTTTGGGAGAGCACTTCTGTACTCGATATATGAGAAAATGTTGGTAACTTAACTCTATACTAGTGTTAGGTGATTTTGAGGCTTCCCACTCCAAAAGTTAGCTCAATAATTAATGTAGACACCCAATTAGGTCCGGGTCCAGATCAATTGGGCCTGGCTCAAATGGGTAAGGCCCATTTCAATCCTGTATTTTTTTTTTTTCTTTTTCCTCTTTTGTATTTTATGTATTTTATTATTATTATTATGTATATCTTTGTGTATTTATTTTTATTTAGATTAGATTTATATGTATTGTATGTATATAGTTATATATTTATTATTATTATTATTATTTTTTTTTTTTGTAATATATTTTTGGGTTTATCTTATGTTATTTTTTTTTATTATCTGTTAATTTTATCTGATTTTTTTTCTGAATTATCTGATATTATTTTTTTTTTATTTTTATACTATCATATCTTTTGATTATCTAGTATTTTTTTATTTATTTTGATTTTAATTCTGGATGGCTAAGATTCAAAGTTGAAGAATCTCACTCTGGAGGGGAATTCAATCAGAAGAGTCCAGTTGGATTCAAAGACTGAATTCCCGTCCAAAGAGGAATTAGGATTGATCAGGAACTCCTGATCAATCCCTATAAAAGGGACTCTGGAACAGAATGCAAAACACAGAAAACAGTAAGCAAAGCTACTGATTTAAGAGAAAAGGAGGCGTATAGGAAGCTAGGAAAAGTTTAGGAGTGTTCTGGGAGTGAGAAAAAATTTTTAGAGATTTTTTGGCAAAAATTTTTTCTGGAAATTTCTGGGAAATTTCCAGAATCCGGCGAAAATTCCGGCGAAATTTGAATTTTCCGGCAAGAATTCCGGCGAACATTGAAGTTTCCGGCGACCAGTCCAGTTTCCGACGAAGAATCCCAGAAACCGGTGATCTTCCTGCCAACTTCCGGCGAACAGATCCGGGGATCTATCGCTAGACATTGACTTTTAGGGAGTCGCCACCAATCTTTTTTATCTAGGTGCGATTGGCCACCTAAAGAATCTGTCCTTTCAGGGAACACCTAAGTTTAAGGGTCCCTAGAAGAATAGGTTCAGGTCTGCTAACCAGAACAGGGTTCGGGAGTTCGGTTACGTGTGAGGAAGGTTATAGCACCCTCACAACGCCCATCAAAAGATGGTACCAGCTTGAATTTGTGTTATCCAAAAGCCTTAAAATTTTACCAAGTAATTAATTATTGGAAACTTTTCCCAATTGACTCTAATACTTTTAGCAAAAAATTGAGAAAATTCCCTCACCTCAAGAGTATGCAAGAAAAACTACTGTTTCACTTACAGAGGCTCCGTCGTCGGATTATTTAAAGAAAAGAAAATCAAAATTAAGATAGAAAGGAAGGAAATAATGATTTTTTTTTAGGGAAAATTGATATTTTCAACTTTTTCCCAAAAATATTTTTTGGAAATTTCGATTTTCAAGGAAAATTGATACTTTCAACTTTTCCCCAAAAATATTTTTTTTTGGAAATTTATTTTTCTTTTAAGGAAAATTGATACTTTCAACTTTTCCCTAAAAATATTTTTTTGGAAATTTATTCTTAAGGAAAATTGATACTTTCAACTTTTCCCTAAAAATATTTTTTTTGGAAATTTATTTCTAAGGAAAATTGATACTTTCAACTTTTCCCTAAAAATATTTTTTAGAAATTTATTCTTAAGGAAAATTGATACTTTCAACTTTTTCCTAAAAATATTTTTTTTTGAAATTTATTTCTGAGGAAAATTGATACTTTCAACTTTTTCCCAAAAATATTTTTTGGAAATTTATTTCTAAGGAAAATTGATACTTTCAACTTTTCCCTAAAAATATATTTTTTTAGAATTTTTTTATTTTTATTTAAAGAAAATAAAATAATAAAAAAATAGATAAAAAGAATATTACATAAACCTAATCTAAAAAATAAAAAATAAAATAAACAAATAAACAAAGAAATAAAAAAAAAAAAAAAAACCTGGAGCGGCTCGGATCGCGGCTCGGCTCGGCTCGGCTCAAGGAAGAGAAAACGGCTCGGGGGAGCGGCTTGGCGGCTTGGCTCGGCTCGGCTCGGAGTGGGCTGGCACGCGCGGGTCAGAAAGCGGGTCGACGCCCGGGTCGGGTCGGGTTCGGTAAAACGCGCGGATCCTCTGGGTTACTTAAGGCCAAAACGACGTCGTTTTGGGAGGGTATAAAAGGCACCTTCCTCCGTTTTTCGGCAGAACACTCCTCCCCCTCTCTCTCTCTTCTTCCTTTTTCTCTCCCTTCTCTCTAGAAACTGAAGAACACCGGTGCCGGATTCTGGAAATTTTCGTCGGAATCTGGAAATTTCGCCGGAAGATCGCCGGTTTCTGGGATTCTTCGCCGAAAACTGGGTAGGTCACCGGAAACTTCAAAGTTGGCCAGAATTGTAGCCGAAAAATTCAAGTTTCGTCGGAATCTGGAAATTTCCCAAAAATTTCCAGAAAAATTTTTCGCCAAAATTTCTAGAAAAAATTCTCCTCACTCTCAGAACACTCCTAAACCTTTCCTAGCTTCCTATACGCCTTTTTCTCTCAAATCAGTAGCTTTGCTCACTGTTTTCTCTGTTCCTTGCATTCTGTTCCAGAGTCCCTTTTATAGGGATTGATCAGGAGTTCCTGATCAATCCCAATTCCTCCTTGGACGGGAATTCAATCTTTGAATCCCACTGGACTCTTCTGATTGAATTCCCATTTCCAATGGGATTCTTCAGCCTTCAATCTCAGCCCTCCAAAATTAAAATCAAAATAAATAAAAAATACTAGATAATTAGAAAAGATAAATCAAAAGATATTATAAAAAAATATCTGATAATCAGGAAAAATCAGAACAGATAAAAAAAATAATAAATATATAACTATATACATATAAATCTAATCTAATAAAAAAAAATAAATAAATAAATATATACATAATAATAAAATACATAAAATACATAAAATATAAAATAATACAGGACAAATTGAATTGGGCCCTACCCATTTGGGCCAGGCCCAATTGATCTGGGCCGGACCCAATTGGGTGTCTACAGCTGCCCCTCTTTGCACATTTTTTGTGAAACAAAAATTGCGCAAAGACGTAGACACCCAATCAAGACTCAACTCAACATTTTTTGGTTTTTTTTTTGTTTTTTGGTTTTTTTTTGTTTTTTTTTTTGTTTTTTTTTTTTTACCAAAGCTCCTCTAAACAGAGGCACCACGACTTTTGAAAAGTAAATTGCTCCTCTAAACAGAGGTATCACGACTTTGAAAAGTAAATTGCTCCTCTAAACAGAGGCACCACGACTTTTGGAAAAATAAATTGCTCCTCTAAACAGAGGCACCACGACTTTGGAAAAATAAATTGCTCCTCTAAAAAGAGGCAACGGAACTTTGAAAAATAAATTGCTCCTCTAAACAGAGGCAACGGAACTTTGAAAAAAAAAATAAATTGCTCATCTAAACAGAGGCAACGGAACTTTGAAAAAATAAATTGCTCCTCTAAACAGAGGCACCACGACTTTGGAAAAATAAATTGCTCCTCTAAACAGAGGCAACGGAACTTTGAAAAATAAATTGCTCCTCTAAACAGAGGCAACGGAACTTTGAAAAAATAAATTGCTCCTCTAAACAGAGGCAACAGAACTTTGAAAAAATAAATTGCTCCTCTAAACAGAGGCACCACGACTTTGGAAAAATAAATTGCTCCTCTAAACAGAGGCACCACGGCTTTGGAAAAATAAATTGCTCCTCTAAACAGAGGCAACGAACTTGGAAAGTAAATACTCCTAGACGATCATGTCCGAAGGAGTTGAAAGTTGTGTTTGAAGGGATTTCAGGAAATTATGCCCAAAGGTCTTATAAATCAACCCCGATACCAAGAGACATCCTATTTCAAGGATTAGGAACTTACCTGACAAGTTTCTTCTCAAACTTGCAAAGTCTTTTCATATCTGTCTTTTTCATGTGGGATGTTGGAACACCCCTGCTTCTTGAATTTGTACACTATACTTTCCTGAAAGTAGTGTATACTATGCAAATGCATATGAATTTCAATGCATGCCATGCAAATGTTGGCCAATTAATTCCTGTTCAATGTATGGTACTCAAGTTTCTCAAGCTCTTTTTTTTTTCTTGGGTGTCAAGCCCTTTGATTCCTCAAGGATCCAATTGCATTGCTCTTCTAAGATCGAACCAGTGTGACTCTTAATTATTTCTTCCATTCATATTCTTCCTGTAACAAAAAATCTCTTCCCAAATTCAATGTCCTAATCAGGAGCTGAACATCTCGATTCTACCTTTATCACTCTCGATTTATTCAATGTAATGTAAAAATCTTTTTATGTTGTTATTCATTCATCAATCATTATTTTCAACTCAGAAAGGGAGAATGCATTTACACATTCCTTCCATGATGGGGTATTAAGAAGAAAGGGATATGAATGGTAGGGAAACAGTCATCTGAAAAAGGAGCAAAGAATGAAATAAAATGTTTCTTTATTAGCAAATGTCGGTAAACTTTGGCTAAGAAAGAATTACAAGGATAGGTATGGGGGACAAAGCCCAAAATGAACAATAAGATAATCATGATAACATATCTCAAAGTTTTTTCTGAAAACTCAACCCTCTGATGTATTTAACAACTTGGAACTCTTCTGAATTTGCTAACCTCCATATCAGCAGACTTTCAGATTCGATGCTGTATTCTTCTTATCTAAGCCGCCTTTTCAGGTTTTCAACTTAGACAAACCCCCTATGACTCAAACCGCCCTTTTGGGGTTTTCGCCTTGAGTCCTCCTTGTTCACTTTTTCCTTTTTTTCCATTTTTTCTTTTTTTCATTTTTTCATTTTTTTCATTTTTTCATTTTTTCATTTTTTTTTTATTTTTTCATTTTTCATTTTTCCATTTTTTCATTTTTTTTCAAGCATAGTATTTCTTCACAGCATCAGAATTTACAGGATGAGGTAAATCATTTCCATCCATTTCAGTCAATATCAACGCTCCACCCGAAAAGGCCCGTTTCACCACATACGGCCCTTCCCAATTCGGAGTCCATTTTCCTCTACTATCGTGCTGGATTGAGAGAATTCTTTTCAAAACCAACTCTCCTTCTCGAAAGCAACGAGGTCGAGTTTTCTTATCATGAGCCCTCATCATTCTTCTTTGGTATAGCTGACCATGGCACAGTGCAGTCAATCTCTTTTCTTCTATGAAATTTAACTGCTCATAACGTTCTCGAATCCATTCAGCCTCTTCTAACTCAACTTCTTTTAAAACTCTCAAAGAGGGGATCTCTACTTCCACTGGTAGTACAGCCTCCATCCCATAAACCAACGAAAATGGGGTTGCCCCAGTAGAGGTACAAACTGACGTTCGATATGCATGCAATGCGAATGGCAACTTCTCATGCCAATCTTTGTAAGTCTCGATCATTTTTTCCAAAATCCTCTTTATGTTCTTATTAGCTGCCTCAACTGCCCCATTCATTTTTGGACGGTATGGTGCCGAGTTATGATGCTTGATCTTGTACTGAGCACATATTTCTTGCATCATCTTGCTATTCAGATTCTTGGCATTATCTGAAATGATTTTCTCCGGAAGTCCATATCTACAGATGATCTCTTTTTTTATGAACTTGCAAACCACAGAGTGTGTCACATTTGCATATGAAGCTGCTTCTACCCATTTTGTGAAGTAATCTATCATCACAAAAATGAATCTGTGCCTGTTAGAAGCCTTTGGGGTAATTGGACCAATGACATCCATGCCCCACATTGAAAATGGCTATGGTGGTGCCATAACATGTAAAGCAGACGACGGAGCGTGAATCTTATCAGCATATATCTGGCATTTATGGCATTTACGAGCATAGTCAATGCAATCATTCTCCATCGACAACCAGTAATATCCCGTTCTCATAATCTGTCTTGCCATCATATGTCCACTAGTATGTGCCCCACATATTCCATCATGTACCTCTTCAATGATTTTTTTCGCTTCAGTCTCATTTACACACCTCAATAGTACTTGATCCTTGCTTCTTTTGTAAAGGATATCCTTGTCCAGGAAAAAGCTCATAGCCAATCTTCGGATGACCCTTTTATCATTTTCTGTTGCATGAACTGGATATTGCTGATCCTTGACATACTGTAAGATGTCATAATACCAGGGTTTTCCATCTTCTTGCCCCTCTACATTAGAACAATACACTGGTATATCCTTAACATCTAACTTTATGGGCTGAATGTCAATGTCCTCATTAATTCGAATCATTGCAGCCAGAGTAGCCAATGCATCAGCAATCACATTTTCTTCTCGAGGTAAGTGATCGAACTGGACATCTTCAAATTGTTTCATCAACTCTAGAATATACTTATGATATGGAACGAGTTTTGAGTCTCTCGTCTCCCATTCTCCTTTCAACTGGTATATAACTAGAGCTGAGTCTCCAAATACTTTCAGTGCTTTCACTCTTCTTTCTATAGCAGCTTGCAGGCCCATAACACATGCTTCATACTCAGCGATGTTATTTGTGCAATTAAAATTTAACCTCGCTGTTACAGGGTAGTACTGTTCTTCTGGAGAAATCAAAATTGTCCCAATTCCATGCCCCAAGGCATTGACAGCTCCATCAAAATACATTCTCCAACATTTTTCTCCATGCTCCCTTTCTTCCAGTTGAGAAATAGCCATCAAGTCTTCATCAGGAAATTCTAGCTTCATCGGCTCATACTCTTCAGTAGCACGATCTGCAAGAAATTCTGCTATAGCACCCCCTTTTATTGCTTTTTGGCTCACGTATATAATGTCGTATTCCGAGAGCATTACTTGCCATCTAGCGATTCTCCCAGACAAAGAAGGCTTCTCGAAGATGTACTTAATGGGATCCAATTTCGCTATGAGCCATGTAGTGTGATAGAGCATGTACTGTCTAAGTCTTTTGGTAGTCCACGCTAATGCACAACACATTTTCTCTAATGAAGAATACTTGGATTCGTATTCAGTGAACTTTTTACTCAGATAATAAATAGCTCTCTCCTTTCGGCTAGCCTCATCTTGCTGCCCCAGCACACATCCCATTGAATTTTCACATACAGTTAGGTACAAAATTAAAGGTTTTCCTGAAACAGGTGGCACCAATACTGGAGGGTTCGATAAATATTGCTTGATTTTATCGAACGCCTTTTGACATTCTTCATTCCACTTTCCAGGATTATCTTTACGGAGAAGCTTAAAGATGGGATCACATTTGTAGGTAAGCTGAGAGATGAATCGAGAAATGTAGTTTAATCTACCCAAAAAACCTCGAACTTCTTTTAGTGTGCTAGGAGGTGACAAATTTTGGATGGCTCGTATCTTGTCGGGATCGATTTCAATTCCTCTTTCATTGACTACGAAGCCTAGCAACTTCCCTGACTTTACCCCAAAGGTGCACTTGGTTGGGTTTAATTTTAGCTGAAATTTTCTCAACCTCTCAAATAACTTTCTGAGGCTGGTGACATGATCTCCATCCCCACAAGACTTTGCAATCATATCATCTACATACACTACGATCTCTTTGTGCATCATGTTATGGAAGAGTGTTACCATGGCCCTTTGATATGTTGCCCCAGCATTCTTTAACCCAAAAGGCATGACTTTGTAGCAGAAAGTTCCCCACATGGTCACAAAAGTAGTCTTTTCCATATCATCTGCAGCCATCTTTATCTGATTATACCCCGAGAAACCATCCATAAAAGAGAAAATCGAATGCTTAGCCGTGTTATCTACTAGTGTGTCAATATGAGGCAAAGGAAAGTTATCCTTTGGGCTAGCCTTATTCAAGTCCCGATAGTCCACACACATTCGTACTTTTCCATCTTTTTTAGGAACTGGAACTATATTGGCTACCCATTCTGGGTACTTAGCCACTTGTAGAAAACCTGCATCAAATTGTTTCTTCACCTCCTCTTTAATCTTTAGTAGCATTTCGGGCTTCATTTGTCTCAGTGTCTGTTGAACTGGCTTACATTCTGGCCTTAGAGGCAATCTGTGCTCCACTATCTCTGTGCTCAGCCCTGGCATATCCTGATAAGACCAAGCGAATATATCTACAAATTCTCGGAGTAGGTCTGTCAGTCGTTGCCTATCTTCAGATAAAAGTGAAGTGCCCATTCTGACCTCTTTCCTATTTTTTACATCTCCCAGATTCACTAAGTCTACTAACTCTTGATGGGGCTCAATCGGCTTATTTTCTTGTTCAATCATCCTCATTAGGTCCGGAGGCATAACATATTCTTCAGAATTCTCTTCATTATCAAATTCATCAGTGTTAATTGAATTCTCAAAGCTAACCTCTTGATTGTTATCATGATTATCCTCATGTTCATTTAAAGACCTGCAATTGAATGAAATGGGATATGTTGGCAAGATGTGTTTGGGAAGATGGAAATAATGAAAACACAAGAAGAAATGAATGAAAATGCATACTTCCTAACTTTATTAAAAATAATAAATGATGAATGGCCCGAACAAAAAGATCACCCCAATGCCTTGGGCAATAGCTATTGGGATGCTACAATTACATTGCATCTAAATCAAAAGTCGAAGGCATCTCGATAACACTCCAATTGTTCAGCTCATAATCTGGTGGACAGAGACGAACCCACACTTCTTGATTTACCCTCACCTCATCTTCAACAGCATTAATGGCTAACTGGGCAAAATCATCTTCCACACTTTTTCTAGCATCTGGGTTCATGAATCCTCCAGGTCTGAAGGTTTCATACAAGTGTGGGATGAACATTAGTCTTGGTGTCTTTCTTGATGGCCTCATTTTGACTTCCCACTCTGCCATCTCATAGCCTAAGCCTGCCCTATCGCTATTGTCTGCTATTGTTGGAGGTTCTTTAATTCCCTGTAAATTTTTGCCTAGCCCTAGTCCTGGACACCAGCCTTTATTGATGACTTGGCTCACCACTATATTTGAAAAAGGCTGATTTTGGAATCCTTCACCTACAGTATTGACCAATTCAAAAGATCGATAGGAGCATTCCAATGCTTCTTCAGCAGCCTCTACATATGGAGTGTTCAATGGTTGAGTCACCAGCATGTCTTCCTCTCCAACTACTACTACCAATTGACCTTCTACATTGAACTTGATCTTTTGATGTAAAGTAGAGGGCACAGCTCCTGCCATGTGAATCCATGGTCTTCCTAATAAACAGCTGTAGGAAGGAAAGATGTCCATCACTTGAAATTTTACATTGAAGGTGCATGGCCCAATTTGTAACGGCATCTCAATATCTCCCAGGACTTCTTTTCTGGTCCCATCAAAGGCTCTCACAATCATCTGACTATCTCGCATATGAGAATAGTCGATGGGTAGCCTTGTCAAAGTTGACATAGGCATGACATTGATGGCTGAACCATTATCGATAAGGACTTTAGCTATGATATGGCTCTGGCACTTTACTGTGATATGCAAGGCCTTAGCATTTCTCTTTCCCTCCAAAGAAATCTCATCATCACTGAATGAAATGTGATTTGGCATGACTAAGTTTCCAGCCAAGTGATTCACATATTCAACAGACACGTTATGTGCCACGTATGCCTGATTCAACACTTTCAGCAAGGCATTCCGATGTGGCTCTGAGTTCAGCAACAGTGATAACAATGAGATTCGAGCTGGCATTTTATTCAACTGTTCCACAACTGAATATTCGTTATGTTTTACCAGCTTCAAGAATTCACAAACCTCCCATTCTGATACTGGCTTTGGCTGATCTTCTTCAGGCTCTATCTCTGGATTATTTCATCTTTCTCCTTCTTTAGCCTTCTCTCTTCTAGCCTTCTCTAGCATTTCTGGGGTGTAACATCTCCCACTTCGAGTAATGCCTCCTACACCAGTAATATTGGAAGCATCAGCTTTGGAGACCTCTTCTTTTTGCCCCTGCACTATAGTGTCACATCCATATCTCCAGGGCACAGCTTTATCATCTTTGTATGGAAAAAGAGTCGGGACTTTAAAAGTTACCGGCCTAGGGAGGAGCTTGTCTATGACTGATTTTGGTTTGTTTCCACACCGAATTGTCACTGGTTTGGGAAACAGCTTTTCAGGCCTATCAGTCATGCACACTTCAGCATTCTTCAAGCTTTCTTTTTCTTCGTAGACCTCCATCTGATGTGAATTCAAAAGTTTTTGCACCTCTCGGTGAAACTATTTACAAGTCTCAATGGAGTGGCCTCTTGCCCCACTATGATACTTACAACTAGTACCAGCTATATATGCTCCATGATAGCTGTGTGGACTTACCAGTTGTATCATGTCTGCTTTTCGTAAGACATCAAACAATTGATCGGGAGGTGTCTTAATATCTACCACCTCTTTCTTCACTTGGCGCTCATGCTCTTCACCTATAGCATTCACATTATGATTTGGCAAAGGATTGCCACTAACATTTGGTGCAATCATCCCTCCAGTATCAAAGCAGATCATCCCATCCTTAATCAACCGTTGCACTTTATATTTCAGGGTAGTGCAATTTTCGATGGAGTGACCAGCAATCCCATAATGGTAGTCACAGTGGGCAGTGGGATCATACCACTTAGGGTAAGGTGGCTTGAGGGGTTCCAATTTACTTGGAGCAATCAAATGATTGTTGTAGAGCTCCTTGTATAATTCCGTATAGGTCATGGGAATAGGGTCAAAAATAGGTCTTTCGCGAGTGGTTCGTTGCTCCCGCGAGCCACCAGCAGGGTTAGTTGGGCGAATTTGTGGTTTTGGGGTAGGTTGAATGTTAGAACTGTACATGGTATTTTGGGGTCTATGAGAGGTTTGATAGGTTTGGGGGTATGGTGGTTGGTATGGGTGAAAAGAAGTGTTATTTACAGTGGGGTGATAGGGCAGATATTCTGGTGGGGGGTAGGGCGAATAACCCCTAAGTTGCTGTCTATCAAAGCTCACAGCCTGAGCTTCAGTTTCTTTTTTCTTTGGGATTCTTTTGCTAGATGCTTCATTCCCTTCTAGCTTGCCATTCTTGATGGCACTCTCAATGATTTCTCTCGAAATTACCATATCGACAAAATTCTTTGTTGCATTTCCTATCATCTTTTCATAATATGGAGGTTTTAAAGTGCTAACAAATAGCACTGTAGTTTCTTTCTCGGTCAGAGGAGGTTGTACCTGAGAAGCAATATCTCTCCACCTCTGGGCATACTCTTTAAAAGATTCGTTTGCCTTTTTCTCCAGATTCTGTAAAGACAAACGATCTGGGGCCAAATCGATGATATGTCGGTATTGACTGATAAAGTCATGTGCCATATCACTCCACGAGCGAATGCGAGTCCTGTCCAGCTGAACATACCATCTGGCCGCAGAGCCAGTAAGACTGTCTTGGAAAACATGCATCAAGAGTTTCTCATCCTGTGCATGAGCTGCCATCTTCCTGCAATACATGGTGATGTGGGTTTTGGGGCACTTTGTACCATCATATTTTTCAAATTTTGGTTCCTTGAACTTATGGGGGATAACCACATCAGGAACTAAGCAGAGCCCAGCGGCATCTACTGACCCATAGAAGCTAAATCCTTCCACAGCCCTTAGCCTTTGCTCTAGCATGCTAATCTTGGAACTTTCTTCAGCCTCTACTCTCATCTTTTCCTTCTCCTTCTCTTTTAAATCATCTAGATCAGGAATTGGTTCTACTGCCTTTTCAGTGAAGACAGGATTTATATAGCTATTATACTGCCCGGGGTTGAAAGTCGATGGCATTCCAGGATATGTTGGATATGCGAAGTGTTGTGGTGGGACCTCTTGAGCAGACTGAGCTTGAAGTGGGCCAAAACCTGGAGGGTATAGGGGGTCAGCTATTTCTTGTAATGGGGGAATTTGCTGGCTTGTACTTCCTTCAACTCTTTTTCCTTTGTTCATGTTATTAAGAGCCTCAAGAATCTTGCTTAGCTCACCCTCAATCTTCTCTTGGGCTTTCTCTATCTTTTCAAATCTTTGGGAATTTTCCTGCTCCATTTGCCTTACTCTGAATCTGGTGTTGAATCGATGAGTAAGATTTTTGCTAGACGGAGCTATCCTGGAACCTTGAGTACCATATCTTAGAATCAGTAAATTGGCATGATCATCACATGGTTATTTTGTAAGTGTAATGAATGAGAATGCAATGAATGAGAATGTAATGAATGAGAAATGCATGTATGCAAAGAACATTTGCCTCAAAACGGTATTCAACTAAAAAATTTCATTTATTCCAAAAAACTTTGGTCTACATTGAGTTTATCATCCTAGCATTATAGCCATAAAATTGTTTGATCTATTCATACTGGGCCTTGGCCTCTTCTATGAAGTTCAAGAGACGCTGTCCATGTTCTCCTACTGGGGCCACCACTTGTCTTAATGCCTCTGCCTCTTCCACCATCTCTCTTGCCTTACGCACCCCTTTATGAATTTGGGCTGTTAAGTGCTCAATGTATTTCTGCCTCCCTAGGTTCTCTCTTTTACCACACCAGACTTGGTATGATAATTCTCTATGTTCTCTAACCAATGCAGCAATGTGGTCTCCTTGTTCATCCAACTTTTGACTTAGCCCGCTCAAATAACTGTTTAGCATGTTAATTTCTGCCTGTGCTTCAGTACTTTCTTCTTCTAATTCGGCATACTCTTGCTTCAGTCTTGTGTTTTCCTCAGTCAGCTCGACAATGGTTATCCCTTTGGCCCTTTCTCTCACACATAGCCTCTTATGCTCCTGGTGTAACCTTGCTAGATCTTCAGTAGCTGCATCACGTTCTCTAGCAATCTTATGAACTTTAACTTCATAATTTTCAGCTCTACCTTTCCACTGGGCTTTTTCTTCTTGAAGTTCTTGAATCTCTTTCTTTAACTTGATCTTTTCAAATTCAAACTCTTTTGTTGCCAGCTCTAACTCTGATGGTATCTCTTCAAGCTTTTCTTCTGTCGGTGGTTGAGAGACTTCATAAGTGAATACCATTTCCTGTCTTCTCTTTGTTCTCCAAACCAAGTAACCTGGAGTGACTTTTTCAGTGAATGGTCCAGGACTCACTCTTTGGGGATTTTTCCATGCTTTGATCATCCCATTCATCCTCTGAAATGCTTTAGGCTCACTATAAGAGAAATCTAACTGATGAAGCTCATAAGTCATAGGAATAAACTGTTCTCCTCCCAATTGTCTCCTCACTAAGAGCGGTGCATAATTCGTCACTCCCCATAAACCTAGAAGTGAAACCACTGTATTATCTCCACATTGGTATAACATAAGCTCTCGATTCATCCATGGGGCTAACCATCTCACCTTGGCACCTTCCAACTTTTGCAAGAAAGTTATCCATTCTTGTTTAGACTTTTGCTTTGACCACCCACTTTCACAGAACTCTTTGATCGGAAAGCGATTACGGACATAAATCTTCGAGAAAGCCTCATTTTCTTGTTCAAAATGGCTTTTCATCCATACGTACAATAGCTGTATGCATCCTATGAAGCGCCTTCCATTTCGACGATAATAACTCAAAGATCTGATAGTCTCTGCTAATATTACCGTTGAAGGATTACAGCCATTGATCACACTCTCAAAGAAATCAACCACTGCTATCTCAATATATCCCAAAACCTTTGGAAAGATTACCAGTCCGTATATAGCCAAGGCAAATATGTCTAACCCTCGTTCTTTATTGATGTGTTGCATCAGAAACTCATGAAAGAACTTCCAAGGTAGGCAAACCTGTTCTTGTTTCTTCTTTGTATAAGAATCCACAACTTCCTTGTCTATCCCCATGAGTTGAGCCAGACTTTTACGAAATCCTGACTTATGTTTTTTGACATATATCTTGTCAGGAGTCTTTAGATGCAAACCCAATAAGACCGAATATTCTTCTATGGTGGGAGTCATATCAGCTTCGTTAAAGATAAAACACCTGTATGCAGGATCCCAGAATTGTGTTGCAGCTCTAATTAGTTGATCATCAACAGCCACTGCTAGAAGGTGTGCTATATGCCCATGCTTCTGACAAAACTGCCCTTGTCTTGACAGACTCATCTTTTTCCAGATGTCAACCAAATCTTCTAAATTGTTCTGTTTGAGGAGGACAGATGTTTCTTGAGACAGAGTAGACTCATACCCAATTGGCAAGCAATCTCCCATCTTCAATTGAGTCTTTTCTGATAGGGCCCTTACTTCATTAGGTGTCCCATAGGGTGCTAATACTGATGAAGAGCAAACTAGGCGTTCATTGGTGTCCATGAAAAAATTTTGTTGAAGACCGTTTTTCAAGCAAATGTTCTTTTATGCAACCTTATGATATGCGTATGAACCAATGCAAAAGAAATAAGAAAAAGGTTAGTATACCCAGAAAAAGAACAAATAACTAAGTAATTTTACACATCACACATCACACAAAGTAAAAGGGATGAATCCTATGCTTTTGGTCAATTCTAAAAAGGGAGAGTGATAGCTCTATCTATAGGTTAGGCATTCTTAAGGTTCACTATATGTGGTTTTAGGGCCAAAGTCTAAAGGTCCTCAAATTGTTCCTTACATCCTTGTCCATCACAGACTAGTAAGGCACCCTAATCCTCACCCATTACAGGCTACAAGCGAAAAAGGTTCAATTTGAGTGGGAGTATTTCGCTAGCCACTGCGGAGGCATTAGACCTCACGAAAGCAATAGGTACTTTACTCCCTCCTAGAAGGACGGAGCTCGGGTGTAGAGCTCATGTTATGCACATGCATATGAATGACATAATTAATAAAGTAAATAAACATGAATGAGTAATAATACATATATACAAAAGGGTTCAATTTTATTAGGCTTTTGGATAACACAAATTATTTGCTGGCCTGACTCTCAAAGTCCCCAGTGGAGTCGCCAAGCTGTCGTAACGTCTAGATCCGGGGATCTATCGCTAGACATTGACTTTAGGGAGTCGCCACCAATCTTTTTTATCTAGGTGCGATTGGCCACCTAAAGAATCTGTCCTTTCAGGGAACACCTAAGTTTAAGGGTCCCTAAAAGAATAGGTTCAGGTCTGCTAACCAGAACAAGGTTCGGGAGTTCGGTTACGTGTGAGGAAGGTTATAGCACCCTCACAACGCCCATCAAAAGATGGTACCAGCTTGAATTTGTGTTATCCAAAAGCCTTAAAATTTTACCAAGTAATTAATTATTGGAAACTTTTCCCAATTGACTCTAATACTTTTAGCAAAAAATTGAGAAAATTCCCTCACCTCAAGAGTATGCAAGAAAAACTACTGTTTCACTTACAGAGGCTCCGTCGTCGGATTATTTAAAGAAAAAAAAACAAAATCAAAATTAAGATAGAAAGGAAGGAAAGAATGATTTTTTTTTTAGGGAAAATTGATATTTTCAACTTTTCCCCAAAAATATTTTTTGGAAATTTCGATTTTCAAGGAAAATTGATACTTTCAACTTTTCCTCAAAAACCCTTTTTTTGAAAATTTATTTCTAAGGAAAATTGATACTTTCAACTTTTTCCCAAAAATATTTTTTTTTGGAAATTTATTTTTCTTTTAAGGAAAATTGATACTTTCAACTTTTCCCTAAAAATATTTTTTTGGAAATTTATTCTTAAGGAAAATTGACTTTCAACTTTTCCCTAAAAATATTTTTTTTGGAAATTTATTTCTAAGGAAAATTGATACTTTCAACTTTTCCCTAAAAATATTTTTTAGAAATTTATTCTTAAGGAAAATTGATACTTTCAACTTTTTCCTAAAAATATTTTTTTTTGAAATTTATTTCTGAGGAAAATTGATACTTTCAACTTTTTCCCAAAAATATTTTTTGGAAATTTATTTCTAAGGAAAATTGATACTTTCAACTTTTCCCTAAAAATATATTTTTTTAGAATTTTTTTATTTTTATTTAAAGAAAATAAAATAATAAAAAATAGATAAAAAGAATATTACATAAACCTAATCTAAAAAATAAAAAATAAAATAAACAAATAAACAAAGAAATAAAAAAAAAAAAAAAAAACTTGGAGCGGCTCGGATCGCGGCTCGGCTCGGCTCGGCTCAAGGAAGAGAAAACGGCTCGGGGGAGTGGCTTGGCGGCTTGGCTCGGCTCGGCTCGGAGTGGGCTGGCACGCGCGGGTCAGAAAGCGGGTCGACTCCCGGGTCGGGTCGGGTTCGGCAAAACGCGCGGATCCTCTGGGTTACTTAAGGCCAAAACGACGTCGTTTTGGGAGGGTATAAAAGGCACCTTCCTCCGTTTTTCGGCAGAACACTCCTCCCCCTCTCTCTCTCTTCTTCCTTTTTCTCTCCCTTCTCTCTAGAAACTGAAGAACACCGGTGCCGGATTCTGGAAATTTTCGCCGGAATCTGGAAATTTCGCCGGAAGATCGCCGGTTTCTGGGATTCTTCGCCGAAAACTGGGTAGGTCACCGGAAACTTCAAAGTTGGCCAGAATTGTAGCCGAAAAATTCAAGTTTCGCCGGAATCTGGAAATTTCCCAAAAATTTCCAGAAAAATTTTTCGCCAAAATTTCTAGAAAAAATTCTCCTCACTCTCAGAACACTCCTAAACCTTTCCTAGCTTCATATACGCCTTTTTCTCTCAAATCAGTAGCTTTGCTCACTGTTTTCTCTGTTCCTTGCATTCTGTTCCAGAGTCCCTTTTATAGGGATTGATCAGGAGTTCCTGATCAATCCCAATTCCTCCTTGGACGGGAATTCAATCTTTGAATCCCACTGGACTCTTCTGATTGAATTCCCATTTCCAATGGGATTCTTCAGCCTTCAATCTCAGCCCTCCAAAATTAAAATCAAAATAAATAAAAAATACTAGATAATTAGAAAAGATAAATCAAAAGATATTATAAAAAAATATCTGATAATCAGAAAAAATCAGAACAGATAAAAAAAAAATAATAAATATATAACTATATACATATAAATCTAATCTAATAAAAATAAATAAATAAATAAATATATACATAATAATAAAATACATAAAATACATAAAATATAAAATAATACAGGACAAATTGAATTGGGCCCTACCCATTTGGGCCAGGCCCAATTGATCTGGGCCGGACCCAATTGGGTGTCTACAATTAAGATTTTCCCTCACATTAATAAAGTAATCACCAACCCTATTCATAACCGATAACCGATGTGAGAGGACCTCAACACATTGGTTATCGAATTTAGAACGTCATTAATAATAGACCACACCATAAAACTACTTACAAAATAAAATCCGTATCCCACGACATAGGCGAAACCAAACTTTTAGTTCGGAGAGGCTAAAGTTTAACATTATATTACGTCCATGAATGGTAAAAAAATTGGAAATAATTTGCGACTTTGTTTAAAAAGATGGAGGTGATGGGGGGCAGGCTTACCATGATGGTCATAAGGAAATAAACCTTCTAGTAACCTATATGTTTGTAAATATTTGATTGACAGGTTTGAGTATATCTCGCTATTAAAAATATGTTTATTATCAATAAAATTTTACCGATGAATTTTTTCATCTGAGATTATTGATGGAATATTGATAGACTACCAATGAAATTGAAAAATGAAACCATCATTTTAATATTGACAAAATATCGATGAATTACAGGTGAAAAAATGCCAACAGTATAATTTCCATGGATATGCCGTTGGTAAATTTTTGGTGCAGTTACAAAATTTTGGTGTTGTACTTACACAAAAAATTCTGTTAGTAATAATATAGATACGTATTTTACTGACGAAAAAAATTTTGTCAATAATAAATTTTTGATAAAAAAAAATTAGATGTAAAAAAAAGAAATTTAAATTAATAAATTAAATTTTATATTTGTAATCTTTTAAATCAACTTTTGAAATTCTAACAAAATTTTCGTCCGTATTTCGTCAGTCATTTTCATTTAGGTATAAGATCCCTAATTTTTCTTTTAACATTTATCTCCCTACTTCAGGGTGCTCTTTTTCCACCCACCACTAGACTTTTTCTCTATTATCAATTCCAAACCTTTGACGGTCTTCCTCCTCCAACGGCCTTTCTCCTCCACCGTTTACCGCTGCAACATCATTTGTGCCTAAGAACATCTCAAAAACCAGTAATTAAGGAAGCTTCAGGTGAAACTATATATATTTTTAAACTGATGCTTCTTGTCATCTTTTTTAGAGCTACATAAGCACTCAAGGAAAAGAATTGAGATGCATTGGTGATCCGCGGTGGGCAATAAGCTAATAAATAACATATTTAAATTTATTATGTCCTTATTGAGGCTTGTTAGTAATAAATGGGTTAAGAATCTTTTGTTCTATTTCTAATTAAGGTCATGGCTATTTGAATTAATATAGTTAACAATAAGCCATTTTACAATTTTATAAACCTTTTGATGTTTTATCTCTTTATAGAATTTGACTTTATTTCTGGTATACTTAACTAATTCATCTACTGGTTCTTTGTCTTCACTTTTCCTGCAATTCATCTATAACTTATGGCTTCTAAGGGACCAAGGTCCAACCTAGGTCTCGAAAGGCAATAGCGTCTGAGGTTTCTATAGCTATCTTTTCTGGTTTCTTATATTGTTATTATTGTTGTTTGTGTCATCATGCACGCACATACATGCACATGTTTAACCGCAGAGAAGTTTAAAGATGAAATCTTTGTGGAGACATAGTGCTTTTAAAAGTGAAATTATATTGAGTATGTGCTTATCTGTCATGAACTTTTTGTTGTACCTTAGTTTCTAAATCGCTTTTGGCTGGAAGCAATTAATTGTTATTTTTTAATACAAGTAGGTTTTCTTTTGATTTGTACCTTTTAAGTTCCATTAACAATTAAGGTTTGAACCCATCTCCTAATTGTAAATAAAAATGAGTTTTATAAATATTCTTCAAGAATATCTACCTGCTACATAAATGAGTAAATCTTTCATAAATATGAAAAGAAGAATTCCTTATCCTAAAGACTTGGTAATGTGTGACAATCTGCTTGGCATTAGTGCTAGCATGGTGCTTGTCTTGTTGAAGATGAATTTGAGAAAATTAGTGCAAATTTTGCTTGGCGTCATTTTGTTTTGTTTCCAAGGCTATCATTTATGTTGGCCTTTTATTTGCTTAATATGATGTTTTAGTTCATTTCACTTGATTTTACTTTAAAATTATTTTAATAAAGCTTCAAATTTTGTTATGAAAATAGGTTGCTCTAGTACTTGAGCCCAAGGCTAGTGTGAAGTTCAATTGCTTTGGTTGGAATCTTGTATGATAAATTTTGGATGAGCTTGATTTGGAATTTGTATGGTGTCCTGGTGATGCAGCTAAAAAGAGTTAATTGTTTTGTTTTCTGATATTAGTGATTGAATATGATGGACGACTCACATTTAAAATAGAGTCCTAGTGAGCAGAGTGTATTTGTAACTCTAACAAGTCCTTCTAGTCAGTCTTGTTCATGTAATTATTTTAATTAGTTCTTGACATAGTCAATAATACTTCATTTTTTTGTTAGTGTCCCGTCCGACTTCCATCTTTCTTCCTCTAAAGCAGTATTTGAGTTTTTAGTACCATACTAAACATTACGTCAAATTTATAGAGAGGAAAGAAAGGTTTTCAGAATATGTATACTATAAAAAGCTTATACGTTTTTATACTTTTTATACAAAGGAAAGAAGGGTTCATTAATTTCTAATGATACAAATAAAAAGATTTTACCTTTATGGCATATTCAAACTATGAAAAAAATAAAACTAAAATATAGCCATTTGAATTTCATTCATGAATATGTATACTATTCAATAGATATGCTAAACTTAAATAACATTAATAACTAAATACTTTTATCTACAATTAATTAGATTCATAGAGACCATAAATCCATGATCTGATAAATTTATAAATAGTTATGCTGCTCAATAGTAGATATGAATCTAGACTTAAAATATTTAATTTAAATCACATCTAAAATTAACTTCCAAAATCACCACTCAAATCAAAACTAAAACCAAATCTGATTTGGCTTAAAATTGCGAACAAAATTTTTGGGGATTATTTTAATCTAATCCATAGATACTTATAAAAGTTGAAATTCAAGTTATTTTATTTAATTTGCTTCAGGAAGTATAAAAGAGTTTGTCTATATACGTAAGTAGAATCATGCATTTGGTTCTTTAAAAAGTTACATATTTTATGTATAAATTCTTAAAAATTTATTTCTTTTATCTCAATACATTTTTTTTGGATAATTAATGACTTTATTATTTATCCAAAAAACAGATATACTGCTACATCAAACTTGTTCTAGCCAATTTAGCTAGTGCATGAGAATGAAAATACCTTTTTCTTTTTACTTCTTTGCTTCAAGAAATAAAAAATAAGTAGCACGTAAAAGTGTCCACCAAAGAAAATCCGAATAGATTCTACACAACTGATATACTGCAGGGAATTATTTTTTCATTTTCTCCACATGCAATTATCATATGCGATCAATTAAGACAATAATATTAAAGTAAACAAACCTATATTTTTTTCTTGTCACATATATAAGATAATTTTGTCACACCTAAGGCAACAAAATTAAGCGTTGGATAGAGAAAGCAAACCTTTAATATAATTAATCCATTGCTTATTGCAGCACATACATGTTGTACCACTTAGAATCCAAAAGACTAAGTTAAATAGATTCTTGGATTCTCGATTTATGTATTACAGATGTTTTATATATATATATATATATATATATATATATATTTATCACATTCACGTTCGTGGACACATATGTGATTTTCAACACTTTAGCTTTGCCCTTAGTTTCTTACATTAGTTATTAGGCCTCAACATATTATTAATGTTGGTAGTTTAAAATGTGATGTATCTCACATTTAATAGAAAGATTACTTATATATGTTTAGACACCCAATTTGATCCAGACTCGGATCAATTGGACATGATCCCAATGAGTAAGCTCATTTATATTTATATTTTTACAATTGGACATGATCCCAATGAGTAAGCTCATTTATATTTATATTTTTATTTATTTATCTATTATTACTATTATTATTTATTAATATATATTTATTTATTATTATTATTTATCTATTAACATATATTATTATTTATCTATTAATATATATATGTTTTTTTATTATTATTTATCTATTCATATATTATTATTTATCTATTAATATATATTTTTTATTTTTATCTTTTTGACTGGGATTAGGATTAAAAAATTAGAATCCTACTGTGAATTTAGGATTCAATCAGAGTCCAGACTGGATTCAATGATTGAATCTCAATCCAAGAAGGAATTGGGATTGATCAGAAACTCTTTTGATCAATCCCTATAAAATAGATCCATAAATCACAAAGAACACAACACTGACACACACGGAGAGAGGGATCAGAGGGAAAAGAAAGAGAGAGATGAAACAGAAGCTAAAGGTGTTTAGAGGCAGTATAGGATTTTTGAAGATTTTTTTTCGAATTTTTGGAGTTTTTTTTGGAAAATTTTTGAAAAATTTCTGAAATCCGACAAAATTTTTCGACGAACTTTGAATTTTCCAATGAGTTTTTTTGCCAGATTTGAAGATTCGACGGTTTTTTCCAGATTTCGATAGAAATTCAACCGAAATCTGGAATTGTTTAGAGAGAAGAAGGAGAAAAAAGGGGAAGGAGAGAGAGAGGGAAGGAGCCATATGTGAAAAAAATAGAGGTTAGAGCTTTTTATACTTGTTGAAAACGACATCGTTTTGACGTTACTATTCTCAAAGGATCCGCGTGTTTTAAAATCGAGCAACCCAACACGAGCGCCAACCTACGTTTGACCCGCGTTGACCCGAGTGCTAGTCGACCCTTGGAACCAAGTCGACCCTTGGAACCAAGTCGAGTCGAGCCGAGCCGACGTCCTCGAGCCGCGTCTCCAAGCTGCCTTTTCTCTTTTAAGCCGAGCCGTTTCCCAGCCGAGCTGAGCCGTTCCAAAGGTTTTATTTATTTTATTATTATTATTATTATTATTATTATTATTATTATTAGATTAAAATTATTTAGTATTTCTTATTTTATTTTATTTTTATTTTTTAAATGATTTTCTTTAAATAAAATTTTTAAAAAATATTTTTGAGGAAAAGTTGAAAGTATCAATTTTTCTTGAAAATAAGTTTTTTCTAAAAAATATTTTTGAGAAAAAGTTGAAATTATCAATTTTCCTTGAAAATAAGTTTTCTAAAAATATATATATTTTTGAAGAAAAGTTGAAAAGTATCAATTTTTCTTGGAAATAAGTTTTCAAAAAAATATTTTCAAGAAAAAGTTGAAAGTATCAATTTTCTTTGAAAATAATTTTTTAAAAAAGGTTTTTTTAGGAAAAGTTGAAAGTATCAATTTTTCTTGTACAAAAGCAATGAGTTTTTGAAGAGAAAAGGATTTATATCTAAAGCTGAATCATTTTATTTTATTTTATTTTATTTCTTTTCCCTTTTGTGTCTTGAATTTTTTAATGTTAAATAATCCGACGATAGAGCCTCTGCAAGTGAAACAGTAGTCTCCTTGCATACTCTTGAGGTGAGGAAATTTTTTCAATTTTCTGCTAAAAGTATTAGACTCAATTGAGAATAATTTTTAATAATTAATTACTTGGTAAATTTTTAAGGCTTATTGGATAACACAAAATTAAGCTAGTACTATCTTTCGATGGGCGTTGTGAGGGTGCTACAACTTTTCTCACACGTAACCGTACTCCTGAACTTTGTTCTAATTAGTAGACCTGAACTTATTCTTTTAAGGACCTCAAAAGGATAGATTCCTTAGGTGGCCAATCGCATCTAGATAAAAAAATATTAGTGGCGACTCCTAAAGCTAATGTTTAGCGATAGATCCTCAGATCTAGACGTTATGACAATATGGTTTAAAAGAAATTATTTATATTATTTAAGTAATTGAGCTAAGTGTTGGAGTAGGTTAAGTCATTTGGGTTTGCTAAGAGTTTTCCTAGTAAGTCAGACAATTTTAAAAGTCAAAGATGTACACTTGAACACTTGAGACACCGGGGCTTATTTAGCAAATAGATTTAATTTTTTAAATATTTTTTATTTTTTGTTTATTTTGAAATATTAATGATTCTGAATAAACATGTTTGAACAGTAAAAAACATGATAATACGAATAAACATATTTGAATAGAAAAACATGACTATTTAAATAAAATTTATTTAAACAATAAAATATGACTATACAAAATATCGTGACTTTTAAATTGACTTGATTGGTGATTATCTATTTATTATAAATAGATATTTCTGTCTGATCAATTTCACTACTTTTGATTTAAAAAATTTTAAAGTTTTGTTGTATTCTATAAGCATAATTATCTTTAAAATAGTATTATTCACGCCTGAAAGTCATATTTTCTTCTTTCTTACTATTTCTGTTTTTCTTAAATTTACTAACAATTCCTTATTCTTATTTATAACATTTTGCCTCGTGAATCAATTCTGGAAGTGACCACGATCTTGATCTGTTCTAATCGGCGTCTCTAGGCGTCGAGCCAATAAGCTCCCACAACACAGCAGCTAAATGACTGAGACCTTTTTCAACAACGTCCTCGACCTGCTCACTTTTTTTCGAGCCTGTTTTGCAGTACGCAGCAAAGTGCTCGCAATTGTTTGTTAACAAGTTATACGGGCCAAAGCTTAAATTCCCTTCCAGGAAATCAGTGGCTTCCTTAATAACTTCATCGGCTGGCTTGGAGAATCCATATTCATAAACGTAAAGTGAGTGACCGTCAAGGAAACAATCGAGACAGGTTTTGATAACTCCACCAATGAAGTCTCGCTTGTATCCACATTTTTGACATGGAGCTGAAAACCCATTATCATTTTTTTTGGCAGGTGCCATGAGGTGAATAACCATGTCATCGCCCACATATATTCCTGGTGTCAAAAATAGCCAAATTATTACTTACTAAGTTATTATGATCAATCATCTCGATCAATAAAATCCTTTAATTATACATCATGAAAAGAAAAAAAAAAAAAAAAGCAAACCATGATGATAGTAGAAATCTCCGCTCCTTTCGCTGAAGATGTGATCTCCTGGTTGGAGCTTCCGATTAGGGTTTGGACGAATCGGTCTACGCCCCGTAAAAGGTCTCGAACAATTTGACTGTCCCAGTTTTTTAATCTGTATTTCAAATCCTTTAGTTGAAGTTGTCTTCTTTACGAAAAACTCGATGAATTTATAGTAGATATGTCTAGGAGAATCCAAGCAACGTAAAATCGAGAATCAAATTAATAAAGAAAAATACCTATGCCCTATAACTTAAAAAAGTAGGTTCTTATGCGAGACAATGTGCATTATTATTGTCCATTACTGGTGCGGGATTTTGCACACATAATGTATAGATGCTTTGGCATAACTTTTAAATCAAATGAAAATGTATTAAATTTATATTTACGAGCCTCTTATTAATTAGCAACTAGAATGTTTACCCGACTTTATGTGGGATTTTCTTGCAAATATCTATAATTTTTTTTTAATTAAAAAAATGAATAGCTTATTCAAAATGTATTATAAATAATAATAGTAATAACGAATTAAAAGATATTTGATTTAAAGTATTAATTTTCAGTTTTTATCTGTGTTGCCGTGAGAGCAAATTTTTTTATTCAATAAATTTTATTTTTAGAAATATTTAATTTTTGTACATCTAAATATATACTAATTAATATAATCATATTTATTAATTATAAAAAATTAAATATAATAAAAATATTTGTTCATAAACTATATAATATAAACGTATTTGAAGTGCAATAGATAAATTGATATCCATTTCCTTAGTTATTAAATGTTTATATTTTATTATGTGACTTAACATTTAATATTAAATTAATAAAATTTATTTTTATAATTTTTATAATTTTTTATTTTTGAAAAAATTATTTAATTCATAATGTTATTTTCTTCTTTATCAATAATAATTTTATTTTATTAAAAGCTTATTTAACTTTATTTTTTAAATAATTCCATAAATTTAATTTTTGCACAAAAATTAAACTAAATAAAAAATAAAAATGGATTATATTACTTAATTATAAATGAATCAACCCAATTTAATTAACCCAAAACAATTTTAATTAGACTTGAGATTTGGACATAATTTCATAAATCCAACCACCTTCTCTTTAGGCTGAAAAACCCACCTCTTTTTTCTTTCTTTACATTTCTTCCTACTTGTTCTTTAAACTCACCGATTTAAACACCTAAATCTATACTAAAATAACCAACCCTAATTCATTTTCCTCTTTTCTTCATTCTCTCTATCGCCACTTTCATTCTATCTAAAAAACCCATTTTTGATTTCTTTTGCCATTCCCATTATCCGTGCCTAAATTCATCAGGTGCTTCTTTCTCCTTAAAAGCATCATCAGACTTCATCCTCCCTCTTCCATCAAAGTTTTCTTTTGAGTTTTAATCAACAACCCACTTTTTGGCTTGAAAGTATCAATTTTCCTTAGAAATAAATTTCCAAAAAATATTTTTGGGGAAAAGTTGAAAGTATCAATTTTCCTCAGAAATAAATTTCAAAAAAAAATATTTTTAGGGAAAAGTTGAAAGTATCAATTTTCTTTAGAAATAAATTTCCAAAAAATATTTTTAGGGAAAAGTTGAAAGTATCAATTTTCCTTGAAAATCAAAATTTTAAAAAAAATATTTTTGGGGAAAAGTTGAAAGTATCAATTTTCCTTATAAATAAATTTTCAAAAAAAGGGTTTTTGAGAAAAAGTTGAAAGTATCAATTTTCCTTGAAAATCGAAACTTCCAAAAAATATTTTTGGGAAAAAGTTGAAAGTATAAATTTTCCCTACAAAAAAACTCATTTTTTCCTTCCTTTCTATCTTAATTTTGATTTTGTTTTTTTCTTTAAATAATCCGACGACGGAGCCTCTGCAAGTGAAACAGTAGTTTTTCTTGCATACTCTTGAGGTGAGGGAATTTTCTCAATTTTCTGCTAAAAGTATTAGAGTCAATTGAGAATAATTTCCAATAATTAATTACTTGATAAAATTTTAAGGCTTTTGGATAATACAAATTTAAGCTGCTACCATCTTTTGATGGACGTTGTGAAGGTGCTATAACCTTCCTTACACGTAACCGAACTCCCAAACTCTGTTCTGGTTAGCAGACCTGAACCTATTCTTTTAGGGACCTTTAAGCTTAGGTGTTCCCTGAAAGGACAGATTCTTTAGGTGGCCAATCGCACCTAGATAAAAAAGATTGGTGGCGACTCCCTAAAAGTCAATGTCTAGCGATAGATCCCCGGATCTAGACATTATGACAGCTTGGCGACTCCGCTGGGGAGCCTTGAGAGTCAGGCCAGCAAATAATTTGTGTTATCCAAAAGCCTAATAAAATTGAACCATTTTTGTATATATGTGTTATTATTCATTCCTGTTTATTTACCTTGTTAATTATGTCATTCATGTGCATGTGCATAACATGAGCTCTATACCCGAGCTCCGTCCCTCTAGGAGGGAGTAAAGTACCTATTGCTTTCGTGAGGTCTAATGCCTCCGTAGTGGCTAGCGAAATACTCCCACTCAAATTGAACCTTTTCCACTTGTAGCCTGTAATGGGTGAGGATTAGGGTGCCTTACTAGTCTGTGATGGACAGGGATGTAAGGAGTAATTTGAGGACCTTTAGACTTTGACCTTAAACCACATATAGTGAACCTTAGAAGTGCCTACACCTAAGATAGAGCCCTTTCTACCCAATGATAGATATACCCTAAATTTAGGACACAAAAAGGTTATTTATCTAATCATTTTGATTGCTTAACTTTGTGTATTATTTTTATCATATGTAACATTATGCATCAACATCACTTACATTTCATCCACGAAACTAACTATGTTGTTTGTCTGATTGTATGCATCTGCATTATTTTCATGATCATGTTTTAACACAATCATTTGCATTCATTTCATACTAGATTTCATTCAGAAAAATGTACATTTCATTTGTGTATCAAAGCATCATACATAAAGCATAACATTTCTAATCATGAGTATGGTACTCAAGGCTCCAGGATAGCTCCATCTAGCGAAAATCTTGCCCATCGATTTAACACAAGATCCAGAGCAAGGCAAATGGAGGAGGAAAATTCTCATAGATTTGAAAAGCTAGAAAAAGCTCAGGAGAAGATTGAAAATGAACTTAGCAAAATTCTGGAGGCTCTCAATAATATGAATAAAGGAAAAGGAGTTGAAGGAAGTACAAGCCAGCAAGAAGTGGCTGACCCATTGTACCCTCTAGGTTTTGGCCCACTTCAAGCCCAGTCTGCCCAAGAGGTCCCACCACAACATTTTGCATATCCAACATGTCCTGGAATGCCATCAGCTTTCAACCCAGGGCAGTATAATAGCTATATAAATCCTGTCTTCACCGAAAAGGTAGCAGAACCAATTCCTGATCTAGATGATGTAAAAGAGAAGGACAAGGAAAAGGTAAGGGTGGAAGCTGAAGAAAGCTCCAAAATTAGCATGCTAGAGCAGAGGCTACGGGCTGTGGAAGGATTTAGCTGTTATGGGTCAGTTGATGCTGCTGGGCTCTGCCTAGTTCCTGATGTGGTTATCCCCTATAAATTCAAAGTATCGAAATTTGAAAAATATGACGGTACAAAATGCCCCAAAGCCCACATCACCATGTATTGCAGGAAGATGAAAGCTCATGCACATGATGAAAAACTCTTGATGCATGTCTTCTAGGATAGTCTTACTAGTTCTGCTGCCAGGTGGTATGTTCAGTTGGATAGAACCCACATTCGCTCTTGGAGCGATATGGCTCATGACTTCATCAGCCAATATCGACATATCATCGATTTGACCCCTGATCGTTTATCTTTGCAAAATCTGGAGAAAAAGTCAAATGAATCTTTTAAAGAATACGCCCAGAGATGGAGGGATATAGCTTCACAGGTACAACCTCCACTGACAGAGAAAGAGACCACAGTGCTGTTTGTTAGCACTTTAAAGCCTCCCTATTATGAAAAGATGATAGGGAATGCAACAAAGAATTTTGCTGACATGGTAATCTCTGGAGAAATTATTGAAAGTGCCATAAAAAATGGCAAGTTGAGAGGAGGAGAAACCAAGAAAACATCAGAAAAGAAAGAAGCTCAAGCTCAAGCTCAAGCTGTGAGCTTTGATAGACAACAATTCGGGGGTTGTCAACCCTATCCATCCCAAGGTTACTCTCCATACTATCCTGCTGTGAATAATGCCTCATCCTACCCCTACCAGCTAGCCCCACAACCATCTTATTCATCCACTTACTGCCTTAACATTCAAGCTCCTGTAAGAACCCAAATTCGTCCTACTCATCCAGCAAATGGCTCACGAGAACAACGGACTACTCGAGAAAAACCTGTATTTGATCCAATCCATGTGACTTATACAGAGTTATATCGAGAACTCTATAATAGCCACTTGATTTCCCCCAGCCATGTGGAACCACTTAAACCACCCTATCTAAAGTGGTATGATCCTACAGCCCGTTGTGACTATCATTATGGAATTACTGGCCATTCTACTGAAAATTGCACTGCTTTAAAGTATAAGGTGCAACGGTTGATCAATGATGGAATGGTAAGTTTTGATCAAGGAAAAGCAACAGCACCTAATGTTAGTGTACTGAGCGAAAGTCAAGAACAGAAAGGATCTGGAGATTCACAATGAATTGAGGGGCAAGATATCAATGGAGATAAGGCTGGTTGAAGGTTTCTTCTGTCATTTTGGGATTTTTTTTCAAACAATGTTAGATTTTTTTGCAATATGACTTCACTTGTTATCATTTTAATAAAGGCAAGTCAATGCATTTCATTACATTTTTCTCTTTCACTCGACCATTATTCCATGCCCTGTTACCTTTCATGACTTTACATTCCCATTTTTAAATTTCAGATGATGAATATTTAGACAATGGTAATAATAATTCTGGAATTTAATTTTGAGAACTCATTCACAGAGGAGATGATTTAAGCGAAAATAAAGAGGGTAAGCCATTACCAGAGATGAAAGAGATATATCTTGAAGGTGTGCAATCTTTTATACAAGTTCATGAGCTTTGTTCAATAGATGATGTTCAAGAAAGGTATTCACAATTGAGATGAAAAATGGCCATCTTTCTTTTACCATTTGAAAAACCATTTATTGTTACCCCTTTGAGCTTATCATTTTTTTTTTTGAAGAACCCCAACCAAGGATCACCCTCTACACTGGAGGGTAAATTTTGAAAAAAAAAAAAAAAAAAGAAAAAAACAGCACAAAAGGTCTCAAAAATGGAAAGAGAAAGAAAAGCAAAAGAAAAATAAAAGCCACACATGACTTGGGGCAAAGTAATGAGAATCCTTTGTGTGAGGAAAGAGAAAAGTAGTGAAATGATGTGGGGGCAAAATGCCAAGCTGCATCAAATGATCCTTTGGTTTTGAACATTTTTAATACATGTTTTGAGCCTATTATATCCTTTTTTTTATGACCCTTCACCTTGGCCTTCATTACAACCTTGAAAAGTCCATTTGGATCAAATGTGAATACTCAACTTGAATGATCATAGGTTGAGCAAAGACATGCTCATGATGAAGCAATGGAATCATGCTACATGAAAGATATGGATGAAAAATGAGAAAAGAGAAAAAAAAAAGAAAAAAAAGGGGAAAAAATGAGAAAATGAAAAAATAAAAAAGGAGATTCAAATTGAAAACCTGAAAGGGTGATTTTGGTACAAAAAAAAAGATCTAGGTCAAATGGCTCACATGAATGAAAGATCAAAGACATCTAAAGAACCCTCAAAGACTGGGGCAAAGTTCGCTAAGCTCAAGTTGACTTCAACAGTAAATGGAATGAGTTTTTGAAAAAGAATCCTAGATTAATGTTGAAAATTGTCTGAATATTCATCATTTGGACATACCATTCACCCCAATGACATGTATCCAATTTATTTCGTTTCCCATTTGTTTTGTACTAAAACAGATCTTCATTATTTATCTTTACCATAATTCACCTTGTGTTCTCTTACCATTACACCCCTAGAATGAATTGAGAAAATGCTTGATTGCATTGTATTTGTCAGGATTTGAAATGATAATGAATGAATGAATATGTGCTTAAAAGAGTCTTGCATTCATTTGAAAAGAAATCTAAGATGATGGTGGAGACAAAATGAAAAAATGGTAGAAACCTAGAGGAGATGATTTAGAAGGATATATGATGTGATCAAATGAAGAAATGGGGCAGTGATACAATCAAGTGATGAGTACAAGGATGAATTGGTCGAATGGTGGGAACAATCAGTGGACAGAGTTTGTTTTGGAATGGTTGATGCTGAGACAAGGACCTAGTGATGGTGGATGAAATTTGTTTTGAAATTTGCTAGCGCTGAAAAATTTATTGAATGATGGTCAAGGGATGATCGATTGATGAAGCTTATTCCAAAGTATTGAGAAACTGAACAAGGAAAGAATGTGAGTGGAAAGGACAATTGAGAGATACACTGGTTCGATCTTAGAAGAGCAGTGCAATTGGATCCTTGAGGAATCAAAGGGCTTGACACCCAAGAAAGAAAAAAGAACTTGAGAAACTTGAGTACCATACATTGAACAGGAATTAATTGGCCAACATTTGCATAGCATATATTGAAAATCATGCACATTGCATAGCATACACTACTTTCAGGAAAGTATAGTGTATAAATCCAAGAAGCAGGGGTGTTCTAAGATCCCATATAGAGAAGATAGATGTGAAGACACTTTCAAAATTGAGAAAGAAAAAGCTTGTCAGGTAAGTTCCTAATCCTTGAAATAGGATGTCTTTTGGTATCAGGGTTGATTTATAAGACCTTTGGGCATGATCTCCTGAAATTCCCTCAAACACAACTTTCAACTCCTTCGGACATGATTGTCTAGGAGTATTTACTTTTCAAAGTTCGTTGCCTCTGTTTAGAGGAGCAATTTACTTTCCAAGATCGTTGCCTCTGTTTAGAGGAGCAATTTACTTTTCAAAGTCGTGGTACCTCTGTTTAGAGGAGCAATTTACTTTTCAAAGTTCATTGCCTCTGTTTAGAGGAGCAATTTACTTTTCCAAAGTCGTGGTACCTCTGTTTAGAGGAGCAATTTACTTTCCAAAGTCGTGGTGCCTCTGTTTAGAGGAGCAATTTACTTTTCAAAGTTCGTTGCCTCTGTTTAGAGGAGTAATTTACTTTTCCAAAGTCGTGGTACCTCTGTTTAGAGGAGCAATTTACTTTTCAAAGTTCGTTGCCTCTGTTTAGAGGAGCAATTTACTTTTCCAAGTTCGTTGCCTCTGTTTAGAGGAGCAATTTACTTTCCAAAGTCATGGTACCTCTGTTTAGAGGAGCAATTTACTTTCCAAAAGTCGTGGTGCCTCTGTTTAGAGGAGCTTTGGTAAAAAAAAACAAAAAAACAAAAAAACAAAAAACAAAAAACAAAAAAACAAAAAAACCAAAAAATGTTGAGTTGAGTCTTGATTGGGTGTCTACGTCTTTGCACAATTTCTGTTTCACAGAAAATGTGCAAAGAGGGGCAGCTGTAGACACCCAATTGGGTCCGGCCCAGATCAATTGGGCCTGGCCCAAATGGGTAAGCCCAATTCAATTTTATCTTGTATTTTTTTTCTTTTCTTCTTCTTTTGTATTTTATGTATTGTATTATTTATTATTATTATTATGTATTAATATATGTATATATTTATTTATTTTTTTTTGTTAATATTTATGTGTATTTTATTATTTATGTATATATATATATTTTTTATCTTTTTTATTTTATTCATTTTTGTATTTTTACTTATCTAATTATATATCTGATATATTTTTTTTATTATTTTATTTATCCTATAATATCTGTTGATTTATCTTCTCTAATTATCTATTTTTTTTTATTTTGATTTTTATTTTGGAGGGCTAGGATTGAAAGTTGAAGAATCCCACTGGGAGTGGGAATTCAATCAGAAGAATCCAGACTGGATTCAAAGATTGAATTCCCGTCTAAAGGAGAATTGGGATTGATCAGACACTCCTGATCAATCCCTATATAAAGCACCTCCTAGAACAGAATGAAAACACACAGAAAACAGTAAGCAAAGCTACTGATTTGAGAGAAAAAGAGGCGTATAGGAAGCTAAGAAAAGTTTAGGAGTGTTCTGGGAGTGAGAAAAAATTTTTAGAAATTTTTGGCGAAAATTTTTTATGGAAATTTCTGGAAAATTTCTAGATTTCGGCGAAATTTGAATTTTTCGGCAACAATTCTGGCGAACATTGAAGTTTCCGGTGACAAGCCCAGTTTTCGACGAAGAATCCCAGAAACCGGCGATCTTTCGGCCAACTTTCGGCTAAATTTCCAGATTTCAGCGACATTTTCCAGAATTCGGCACCGGTGTTCTTCAGTTTTTAGAGAGAAGGGAGAGGAAAAAGGAAGAAGAGAGAGAGAGGGAGGAGCGGTCTGTCGAAAAAACGAAGGGGATTGCCTTTTATACCCTCCCAAAACGACGTCGTTTTGGCCTTAAGTAACCAGAGGATCCGCGCGTTTTTCAAAACCCGACCCGACCCGAGCGTCGACCCGCTTTCCTGACCCGCGCGTGCTGCCCCTCCTCCGAGCCGAGCCGAGCCGGGCCAAGCCGCCAAGCCGCTCCCCCCGAGCCGTTTTCTCTTCTTTGAACCGAGCCGAGTCGCGATCCGAGCCGCTCCAGGTTTTTTTTTTTTTTTTTTTTCTTTGAATTTTTTTTTCTTTGTTTATTTGTTTATTTTATTTTTTATTTATTAGATTAGGTTTATGTAATATTCTTTTTATTTATTTTTTATTATTTTATTTTCTTTAAATAAAAATAAAAAAATTTTCAAAAAAATATATTTTTAGGGAAAAGTTGAAAGTATCAATTTTCCTTAGAAATAAATTTCCAAAAAAATATTTTTGGGGAAAAGTTGAAAGTATCAATTTTCCTCAGAAATAAATTTCAAAAAAAAATATTTTTAGGGAAAAGTTGAAAGTATCAATTTTCCTTAGAAATAAATTTCCAAAAAATATTTTTGGGGAAAAGTTGAAAGTATCAATTTTCCTCAGAAATAAATTTCAAAAAAAAAATATTTTTAGGGAAAAGTTGAAAGTATCAATTTTCCTTAAGAATAAATTTTCAAAAAATATTTTTGGGGAAAAGTTGAAAGTATCAATTTTTCTCAGAAATAAATTTCAAAAAAAAATGTTTTTAGGGAAAAGTTGAAAGTATCAATTTTCCTTAGAAATAAATTTCCAAAAAATATTTTTGGGGAAAAGTTGAAAGTATCAATTTTCCTCAGAAATAAATTTCAAAAAAAATATTTTTAGGAAAAAGTTGAAAGTATCAATTTTCCTTAAGAATAAATTTCTAAAAAATATTTTTGGGGAAAAGTTGAAAGTATCAATTTTTCTCAGAAATAAATTTCAAAAAAAAATGTTTTTAGAGAAAAGTTGAAAGTATCAATTTTCCTTAGAAATAAATTTCCAAAAAAAAATATTTTTAGGGAAAAGTTGAAAGTATCAATTTTCCTCAGAAATAAATTCCAAAAACAATATTTTTGGGGAAAAGTTGAAAGTGTCAATTTTCCTTGAAAATCAAAAGTTTAAAAAAAAAAATATTTTTGGGGAAAAGTTGAAAGTATCAATTTTCCTTAGAAATAAATTTTCCAAAAAAAGGGTTTTTGAGGAAAAGTTGAAAGTATCAATTTTCCCTAAAAAAAAAATCATTCTTTCCTTCCTTTCTATCTTAATTTTGATTTTGTTTTTTTTTTCTTTAAATAATCCGACGACGGAGCCTCTGTAAGTGAAACAGTAGTTTTTCTTGCATACTCTTGAGGTGAGGGAATTTTCTCAATTTTTTGCTAAAAGTATTAGAGTCAATTGAGAATAATTTCCAATAATTAATTACTTGGTAAAATTTTAAGGCTTTTGGATAATACAAATTTAAGCTGGTACCATCTTTTGATGGGCGTTGTGAGGGTGCTATAACCTTCTTCACACGTAACCGAACTCCCGAACTCTGTTCTGGTTAGCAGACCTGAACCTATTCTTTTAGGGACCCTTAAACTTAGGTGTTCCCTGAAAGGACAGATTCTTTAGGTGGCCAATCGCACCTAGATAAAAAAGATTGGTGGCGACTCCCTTAAGTCAATGTCTAGCGATAGATCCCCGGATCTAGACGTTATGACAGCATCTAACATAGCTTGGTGCATAAACATGGTTATTTGCAAATTTTATGGGAAGAAAAGTTATGACTATTATGTTTTCATACAACAATTGCTCCCAATTGCTTTTCGTGATTTGGTGCCTAGCTCTATCTATCTCATTTTTTTTTTAAGAGATCTATGTTTTACTGAAATACATGTAGATTATATGGAAATGTTGGAAAAAAATATTGTGAAACAATTTACAAATTAGAAAATATTTTTCCTCTAGATTTATTTAATTTTATGGAGTAGTTGCCAATTCGCTTGCCTAATGAGGCAAAAAATGGTGGACCTGTTCAATATCAATGGATCTATCAATTTGAACGACAATATGTTTTAGTTGTTAAACATTAATGATGATAAATTTAATTTTTCTTTAATAACATTTATGTTCTACTATGATAATGACTATGTTTCTTTATCATCTTAAGAAAAAATGCACTAATTAAGCATTTGTTGAAACATCTATATATGAGGCATATTTTATCGGAGAGATATCTATTTTTTGCTCATTCTGTTTTGATCCAAATATATTAACAAGATTGAATCGAGTTTCATATAATGATGATGGGTAGGATCGATAAAAAGTGATTCACTTATCGAGTTATCATTAGCATTGATTCAGTATGATCCACCATACAAGTCATCTTCAACATTAATGATGGATGATCCACCGATGGAGCAAGACATCAATCCATCATTCGCCAATGAACCACCACTTAGAGAAGAAGAAGAGACGGCAATAAGATAAAGGACTAAGAGGCAAATAAAGGCTTACCAACTCTTATAGATCTAGACAAGTGGGTGTGGATTACTCTACTAAGAGATAGGTATAACATAATTTTTACTTATTGTTATTTGATTTTTAAACAATTCTTGTAGTTTAACTAATCTTACTAACAAATGGATGTTGGTAGTTGTTTTGAGTAATCATTGGTTAACCCAATAATTTCAAGCATAATTCAAGGGAATTTTACTAATTCTTGGCCCAATTAGGCTAAAGTTCCTACACCAATGAAATCTTTGATGTATGATAAATTTAAGATAGTAATTGGATATCTGTTTTTTTGTATATATTTTTAGTTGATTTGAACGAAAAGTTCAAATTATTATCAATGATTTAATGTATTCCTATTTACTATGTTAGGAAAAATATCTGTTGGCTGAGTCAGATGATGCTCTTGTTCAATGGGCATGGAATAATATTTTTAAGAATTGATTGAAAGACTTATTGTCGGATGAGAGGAAATTGATGATGAAAGAGTGTGGAACTGATAACATCATTCACTGTAGAGGGGTAGAGCAGAGGTGGATCATAGCTTCAATTTGAGATGCTCTTATTAAGTATGTATGGAGAACTTTAAAATGGCAAAACATCTCCATCAAAGCCAAACAAAATCATATAACACAAAAAGAATGACGTATTATTAAGCACACTGGCGATTCGATTGCATTTCCTATTCATAAAAAAAGAATAGTATGATATTTTTTATGAGTTATTTTTATTATTAAATGTCAATTTTATATAAATTGCATTATTACATGTATCATTAAATATGTGTCTAAACGAATGTAGTTACTTGACTTGCAATGAGAACCATATTTATAGAAATTTTCAATTGCACCTTCAGATGTTCAAAAAGACATGGTGATTTCATTGACAACAAGTTCAAAGTTGTCAGTACATGTGACTTTCTAATGACTTTGTGAATACTTTCAAATTGCCACCTTGCTTTATTGAAATAGATAATATATTGTGTTTTGAGATGCAAAAAGATTTATGAGAGGTGAAAAGTGTTGTGTATGTTGCTTTATGATTCTGATTGTGTATTGTAATTGTGGATGAATTATTTTTATAGTAATTCAAAGCAATAAATTTGTAGGAACTTCTTTATTGAAGTAGATAGTATATTACGTATATTACGATAAAATCACATTTGTGAAAAGTGAAAACTATTGCATATTTTGCTTTGTAATTATAATTGTGTATTATGATTATTGATGAACTATCTTTATAGTAATTGAAACTCTAAACATTGTAGGAAATTCTATATTGAACTGGATAATGTTTTGTTTGTATTAAGATGCAATGATTTTGTGAAATGTAAAAACTATTGCATATTTTGCTTTGGAATTTTGTTTTTGTATTGTGATTTTTGATGAACCATTTTTATATATAGTAATTGAAAGCCTAAAAATGGTAGAAAATTCAATATTGAATTAGATAGTGTTTTATGCGTATTGAGATGCAATGACTTTATGAAAAGTGAAAACTGTCATGTATTTAATAATCAAATCTTGACTTTGTGAATAGTTTGTATATTTATTGAACTACACAGTTAAAATGGAATGATAATTGTTTTAAACTTTTTTTTAGGAAAACTATACTATTGCATTATCTTAGAAATATGGTGAAGACTCTTCTAATCATCTAGATTTTAATCCACACGTATGGATTGAACTTATTGAAAGGGTTAAAGCTACGCGCACTCATGTATATGGCTTTGGATCTACAAATAGATCTAAGAAATGACTTTACTCAAGTCAATCCATTGCTGCAGCAACAATGTCTCACTCAGTTTATGGTTTGTCATTTGTGTCTCCTTAGCCTCCCCAGCCTCAAATACAAGCACAAATTGATGAGTTAAAAACTGAGCTAAAGGATAGGCTTAGGTTTTTCATGGATCAAATGATGCAGTTGATGGGATCTAGACAATTTTCACCAACACAACCTGATGATGACAACGAAGATTTTGGATTAGGAAATGCAACAACACAATGACATCTTTTTCAAGACTTGTATGATGGATTTATGGATCTCAGCACTATATTTTATGGATGTTATGGATGTTAACTTTATAATTTGGATTGTTTTAGAATTTCTGTAGATATAAACATTATGATGTTGATTTGATTTTTTAATTAATAATAATAGACTAATAATAGATTTTTAAAATAATTACACATGTTTTATTTTTAATTGATAGGCTTCTTAAATAATTATAAATTAAATTAATCAAATTATCAATGAAACTATAATTTTATCGATGGATTTTACCTGCAGAATACTGACACTTATTGACGAATTGTCGATACAATTACCGATAGAATTATTACCAACAAAATTTACCGATGAAAAATTCTGTCAGTAAATATCGATGAAATTTTAAATTTTCGATAAATTACTATTACCAACTTGTTTACTATTGATGGAATTTTCCATTAATAAATGTATTATCGATGACAAATTCAATCGATAAAAGCCTTTTTTCTAATAGTGATGAATACCTCTAAATTTAAATTCAATATCCTAAAAAACACATATAAACTTAGTTTTATATATACTAGTTTGATGTTAATTAGTATAGTTTTATATATATTAGTTTGATATTAATTAGTATATTTCTCATATACAATTTGATGGCAACCTAGTCCAAATAGACAACTCAGCATTTAAAATTTTCTATTCTTGAAAGGTTCAACAGAAAACGGGTTGAATCGGATTAAGCCAGACTCAATTCCTTGCCTAATGGTTTGATCCATTAATATTTCATATATTTTTAAAATTAACTTTAAATAAAAATATTATTTCATTAATCAAATAGTAATTCGGGCCAAACTCGAACTTCAAAATCTATGTGCAAAACTGCATTCGTGAACAAATTTATGTTCAAGTTACATGTTATGGGTTACGGTAGGCATTTGGCTAGAGCAAGAAATTTTGAAAGCACAAAAAAAAAAATTGAAAACAAAAAGGAAACATTAAACTAAAGGGTATTTTTCTAATTTTTGAGCTTGTCTGAAATGTTTCTAAAAGATTATAATACGTATGAAGAAAGAATAACTTTCAAATTAAAAAAAAAAAAGAAATCGAAGAATCACTAGATTTGTTTAAAATTCTGTTTAAAATTCCAAAAAATGAGTCCAAAAATCTGTTTAAAATTCCAACCAATCTTTCAAAAGAGAAAAAAGAATATATTTCTTTTCAAATTTTGTGAAAATTAATGTGAACACTAAAAAGCTATATTGATTCAAAGAAGATTGAAACTCAATAAAGCAAAAACTTAGTACACTATTATTAAAGAAAAATGTTCTTAGCTTTAGAAAGACTAATGTTTATAAGATTATAAAAAGAAATCAGTACCTTTTATCTTTGATCACTGGTGTCATGATCATGATCTATAATTGGAGTTTGTGAATGCCAGCATATGCTAATTTACCTATAATTTCCATACCAAATTATCTGCGTAATCCAAATAGGTTCTTTAATTTGTTCTTAAGACTGAATATAACGTCCCATCAATCTTACATTGAAGTATATTCACTATAATATATAGGTAAAATTTTGAATTTATATGTATGAATTGTTTTTTAAATATAAAATTATGAAATTTTTAGATTAAAATAAACAATATCTGATAAATTGAATATAAATCTCTATAATTGATATTAGATGCTAATTTATCCATATGAAATTTGTGAATGCTAATTTACTCATAATTTCTACGCCATATTATATGCAATATGATAGGAATTGATTTGAATGATCAATCTAATGTGACCTATTACGTTTTTTTAATGTGCTCTTAAGGCTGGAAATGATAATCAACATTTAATTAGAATTCATATCACATCTTTTCTTTTCATTTTTTTAATTAAGATACTTTAATTGAGATTATATAATATACTTAATCTTAAAAATATTTAAAATTAATTTTTTTGATGACATATTATTGTGTAGTTCATTAATAGTATATAGTATTATACATTGATAATATATCAAATCTAAACCCATTTTAATTTAGCTAATTAAAATTACCAATATACTATATATATATATATATATAAATATAACCTTAAAAGAAGAATCGCTTTCACTCTGAGTACAATCAAATATAATTTTCACAGTCCTCAAACCTTATTTTTTTCTTTCACTATGAGTACAATCAAATATATTTTTCATAGACCTCAAACCTTATCTGATTCCTTCTTTTAGTAGAATGCAAAGTATTCCCCACTCACAAATGGTATATATAACGTGAAGTGCTAGCAATATTTTAATTTTTTTTCTTTTTTTTTCCAAAACGACAAGAGGAAAAAAAAAACAGCTTAAATATATTACTATTGGTTAAGCTTTTTTTTTTCCTTTACAATAAAAATGATAATAAGGCAAATGGAGAATATTAATTAGGGTTTATATTTGATAAAATGTTAATGTATAAATTTTAGAACAAAATTATGAAGTTCTTTAAGTGAAGTTTGTGAAATTCCTTTCTAAAAATGATTTAATAAAAAATTTTAATAAAAAATCAAAACTGATAAATTGATAAAATTTAATGTAAATATCAATAATATGTAAAAAAAAAATTAAAAATGTTGTTTACAATTCAAAATTTATTGATATTTACTTAATAGTAAAAATTCTATTAACATTTTAACTAAAAATGTTTATCTAAAAAATATATCAAAGATTATCAAGGTTTTTTCAAAATTTGCATACTAGATCTATGTAACAAGATTTTTTTCAATCTATAAATTTTGATTTTTGATTTTAAGTTTTATTTAATTATTTTTAATAAAAAATTTCACAAATTTTACTTAATAAACTTCATCTAAATCTTTTCTTAAATTGTATATACTATTAATGAATAAAATGATATCATCTTATTAATGAAATAAATTAATTAATGTTACTTTATTAATGAATAAATTTTTTAAAAATATTAATTTTTTATATATATTTTTTAAAAATCATATTTATTTACTAATGAAGTGATATTTTTTAATTTATTAAATGTATATATTATATACACTTACAATATATCAAAATATAAACTCTATTTATTACTGCTTGATCTGGAGATCTTCAACTAGTTAGACAATAAAGGTCTTCCATGGCACATCTGGGTTGTTGGTGCGGTGGACTTCTTTTCCAATATTATAAGGCACAATTCCCAAAGAACAACTGATTGATTGCTCTTGGCCGTTCCCATCTTCCAAAAAAACTGCAAAATCCTCACAATTGTTAAAAACAAAGTCTTCGGGGCCAAAGGATTTAGCTTGAACCCAACGATAGGCGTCCCTGACAACTTCGTCTGCAGGCCTGCTTGCGTAAATGCTGCAAGAGCCGCCCTTACGTCACAAATTATTGTCACTAATTTTATCTAACAGTAACGAATTTTATGACAATCGTTATGAATAAAAGATTTCAATGTATTGTAACGAAGCCTCCAATCCAACTACATTAACGGAAATAAAATCAAACAATAAATCAAACACACAAGAGACAATAATTTAACGTGATTCGGTATAATCAATTTACATTCACGGATAAGAAACAAGATCCACTAGTTGTAGAGAATTACAAACATATATCAAATAATCAACCTCACTCAACAATCAATACTCATAAGACACTCTTAATTTCCTCTAGTTCTATGGAGTATTCTCAACCCAAACAAACACAAACCCAAACCTTTGTGCACCCTTTCAACATAATCAAATACAGACCCATATGCTCACATACATCATATCTATGTGGACCCTCTCAGTCTCCTTTAATCTACTCACAAATAAACATATACACTCATAAGACGTAGAGCCCCAATACTCTTATGGGATGTCTATCCCACAAAACTATACAACTCTCTTACATCTTTTTCTCATACTTAACCTTGTAGAGACTTCATCTATTTATAACCATACAAACTTACTCATTAAGAATCTCTCTTCTGTTAGAATTCCTCTTCTGTAAGTTAAATTTGCATATTAAAAATCTCATTCCTTTTAGAATTCTTCTCTTATAAGTCAAACTTATCTATTAAAATCCTCTTTCTCTTAGAATTCTTATTTTGCAAGCCTTTTTGTCCATCAAGTAATACTGACAATTCTCAAATAAATCTCAAACAAATTTTAAACAAATCTCTTATGGGATTTGAGTCAATATTCCCAACAGACATTTGGCTAGAACAAAAAATTTTGAAAGCACAAAAAAAAAAAAATTGAAAACAAAAAGGAAACATTTAAACTAAAGGGTATTTTTCTAATTTTTGAGCTTGTCTGAAATGTTTCTAAAAGATTATAATACGTATGAAGAAAGAATAACTTTCAAATTTAAAAAAAAAAATTCGAAGAATCACTAGATTTGTTTAAAATTCTGTTTAAAATTCCAAAAAATGAGTCCCAAAATCTGTTTAAAATTCCAACCCATCTTTCAAAAGAGAAAAAAGAATATATTTCTTTTCAAATTTTGTGAAAATTAATGTGAACACTAAAAAGCTATATTGATTCAAAGAAGATTGAAACTCAATAAAGCAAAAACATAGTACACTATTATTAAAGAAAAAGGTTCTTAGCTTTAGAAAGACTAATGTTTATAAGATTATAAAAAGAAATCAGTACCTTTTATCTTTGATCACTGGTGTAATGATCATGATCTACAATTGGAGTTTGTTAATGCCAGCATATGCTAATTTACCTATAATTTCCACACCAAATTATCTGCGTAATCCAAATAAGTTCTTCAGTTTGTTCTTAAGACTGAATATAACGTCCCATCAATCTCACACTGAAGTATATTCACTATAATATATAGGTGAAATTTTGAATTTATATGTATGAATTGTTTTTTAAATATAAAATTATGAAAATTTTAGATTAAAATAAACAATATCTAAAAAAATTGAGTATAAATCTCTATAATTGAGATTAGATGCTAATTTATCCATATGAAATTTGTGAATCTAATTTACTCATAATTTCTACACCATATTATATGCAATATGATAGGATTTGATTTGAATGATCAATCTAATGTGACCTATAACGTTTTTTTAATGTGCTCTTAAGGCTGGAAATGATAATCAACATTTAATTAGAATTCATATCACATCTTTTCTTTTCATTTTTTTAATTAAGATATTTTAATTGAGATTATATTTGATGTATTATAAGTGTATAAATGCTATATATTATTAGTGAATCATACAATGATATTTTATTAAAAAATTAATTTTAAAATTTTTTAAATCTTAAAAATATTTAAAATTAATTTTTTTGATGACATATTATTGTGTAGTTCATTAACAGTATATAGTATTATACATTAATAATATATCAAATTTAAACCCATTTCAATTTAGCTAATTAAAATTACCAATGTACTATATATATATATATATATATATATATATATATAACCTTAAAAGAAGAATCGCTTTCACTATTGAGTACAATCAAATATAATTTTCACAGGCCTCAAACCTTATTTGATTCCTTCTTTTAGCAGCATACAAAGTATTCCCCACTCACAAAAGAGGGCTAGCTATATCTTTAATTTTTTTCTTTCACTATGAGTACAATCAAATATATTTTTCATAGACCTCAAACCTTATCTGATTCCTTCTTTTAATAGAATGCAAAGTATTCCCCACTCACAAATGGTATATATAACGTGAACTGCTAGCAATATCTTTAATTTTTTTTCTTTTTTTTTTCCAAAACGACAAGAGGAAAAAAAAACAGCTTAAATATATTACTATTGGTTAAGCTTTTTTTTTGCTTTACAATAAAAATGATAATAAGGCAAATGGAGAATATTAATCAGGGTTTATATTTGATATAATGTTAATGTATAAATTTTAGAACAAAATTATGGAGTTCTTTAAGTGAAGTTTGTGAAATTCCTTTCTAAAAATGATTTAATAAAAAATTTTAATAAAAAATCAAAACTGATAAATTGATAAATTTTAATGTGAATATTAATAATATGTAAAAAAAAAATTAAAAATGTTGTTTACAATTCAAAATTTATTGATATTTACTTAATGGTAAAAATTCTATTAACATTTTAACTAAAAATGTTTATCTAAAAAATATATCAAAGATTATCAAAGTTTTTTCAAATTTGGCATACTAGATCTATGTAACAAGATTTTTTTCAATCTATAAATTTTGATTTTCAATTTTAGGTTTTATTTAATTGTTTTTAATAAAAAATTTCACAAATTTTACTTAATAAACTTCATCTAAATCTTTTCTTAAATTGTATATACTATTAATGAATAAGATGATATCATCTTATTAACGAAATAAATTAATTAATGTTACCTTATTAATGAATAAATTTTTTTAAAATATTAATTTTTTATATATTTCTTTTAAAGATCATATTTATTTATTAATGAAGTGATTTTTTTTAATTTATTAAATGTATATATTATATACACTTACAATATATCAAAATATAAACTCTATTTATTGCTGCTTGATCTGGAGATCTTCAACTAGTTAGACAATGAAGGTCTTCCATGGCACATCTGGGTTGTTGGTGCGTTGGACTTCTTTTCCAATATTATAAGGCACAATTCCCAAAGAACAACTGATTGATTGCTCTTGGCCGTCCCCATCTTCCAAAAAACTGCAAAATCCTCACAATTGTTAAAAACAAAGTCTTCGGGGCCAAAGGATTGAGCTTGAACCCAACGATTGGCGTCCCTGACAACTTCGTCTGCAGGCTTGCTTGCGTAAATGCTGCAAGAGCCGCCCTTACGTCACAAATTATTGTCACTAATTTTATCTAACAGTAACGAATTTTATGACAATCGTTATGAATAAAAGATTTCAATGTATTGTAACGAAGTAAGAGATGGAATTGTGACTGTGACGAATCAAAATTTCATCAAGAAAATCGATGGAAAATCAAATAATTTTTGGAATTGTGACTGTGACGAATCAAAATTTCATCAAGAAAATCGATGGAAAATCAAATAATTTTTGGCGCCAAAAATTATTTTATGCCTAAATACAAGTATAATTCATGATCATAATTTCAACGGTTGTTAGTTGTTACATGTTTTTCCCTCTTTAAAAACCTGCATTCGTATTTTCTCATTTCCAGTATCAATATCGAGATTAATACTAGTTAATGAAATTAGATGCACTTTGTTGTTTTTCACGTTAAAAGATCATAAAGTAGCACTTGGAAAGTGATTGGTTGCAAATCCTAAATTAAATAAAACTAACATTAATGAAGGTGGATTCTAGTCATAGCACTTAATTTCCTTTTGCATATAAAAGAAAATGAATATTAATGTTCATCGTTTTAAGTGATTTTGGGTTTTCTAAATTCAAAAGCTAGTTCAAGAGTAATCACCAAACCTTCTATAATCGATGTGAAAAAATCTCAACGATCTTTCACTTCATACATCAAATTTTGGGAGAGCACTTCTGTACTCGATATATGAGAAAATGTTGGTAACTTAACTCTATACTAGTGTTAGGTGATTTTGAGGCTTCCCACTCCAAAAGTTAGCTCAATAATTAAGATTTTCCCTCACATTAATAAAGTAATCACCAACCCTATTCATAACCGATAACCGATGTGAGAGGACCTCAACACATTGGTTATCGAATTTAGAACGTCATTAATAATAGACCACACCATAAAACTACTTACAAAATAAAATCCGTATCCCACGACATAGGCGAAACCAAACTTTTAGTTCGGAGAGGCTAAAGTTTAACATTATATTACGTCCATGAATGGTAAAAAAATTGGAAATAATTTGCGACTTTGTTTAAAAAGATGGAGGTGATGGGGGGCAGGCTTACCATGATGGTCATAAGGAAATAAACCTTCTAGTAACCTATATGTTTGTAAATATTTGATTGACAGGTTTGAGTATATCTCGCTATTAAAAATATGTTTATTATCAATAAAATTTTACCGATGAATTTTTTCATCTGAGATTATTGATGGAATATTGATAGACTACCAATGAAATTGAAAAATGAAACCATCATTTTAATATTGACAAAATATCGATGAATTACAGGTGAAAAAATGCCAACAGTATAATTTCCATGGATATGCCGTTGGTAAATTTTTGGTGCAGTTACAAAATTTTGGTGTTGTACTTACACAAAAAATTCTGTTAGTAATAATATAGATACGTATTTTACTGACGAAAAAAATTTTGTCAATAATAAATTTTTGATAAAAAAAAATTAGATGTAAAAAAAAGAAATTTAAATTAATAAATTAAATTTTATATTTGTAATCTTTTAAATCAACTTTTGAAATTCTAACAAAATTTTCGTCCGTATTTCGTCAGTCATTTTCATTTAGGTATAAGATCCCTAATTTTTCTTTTAACATTTATCTCCCTACTTCAGGGTGCTCTTTTTCCACCCACCACTAGACTTTTTCTCTATTATCAATTCCAAACCTTTGACGGTCTTCCTCCTCCAACGGCCTTTCTCCTCCACCGTTTACCGCTGCAACATCATTTGTGCCTAAGAACATCTCAAAAACCAGTAATTAAGGAAGCTTCAGGTGAAACTATATATATTTTTAAACTGATGCTTCTTGTCATCTTTTTTAGAGCTACATAAGCACTCAAGGAAAAGAATTGAGATGCATTGGTGATCCGCGGTGGGCAATAAGCTAATAAATAACATATTTAAATTTATTATGTCCTTATTGAGGCTTGTTAGTAATAAATGGGTTAAGAATCTTTTGTTCTATTTCTAATTAAGGTCATGGCTATTTGAATTAATATAGTTAACAATAAGCCATTTTACAATTTTATAAACCTTTTGATGTTTTATCTCTTTATAGAATTTGACTTTATTTCTGGTATACTTAACTAATTCATCTACTGGTTCTTTGTCTTCACTTTTCCTGCAATTCATCTATAACTTATGGCTTCTAAGGGACCAAGGTCCAACCTAGGTCTCGAAAGGCAATAGCGTCTGAGGTTTCTATAGCTATCTTTTCTGGTTTCTTATATTGTTATTATTGTTGTTTGTGTCATCATGCACGCACATACATGCACATGTTTAACCGCAGAGAAGTTTAAAGATGAAATCTTTGTGGAGACATAGTGCTTTTAAAAGTGAAATTATATTGAGTATGTGCTTATCTGTCATGAACTTTTTGTTGTACCTTAGTTTCTAAATCGCTTTTGGCTGGAAGCAATTAATTGTTATTTTTTAATACAAGTAGGTTTTCTTTTGATTTGTACCTTTTAAGTTCCATTAACAATTAAGGTTTGAACCCATCTCCTAATTGTAAATAAAAATGAGTTTTATAAATATTCTTCAAGAATATCTACCTGCTACATAAATGAGTAAATCTTTCATAAATATGAAAAGAAGAATTCCTTATCCTAAAGACTTGGTAATGTGTGACAATCTGCTTGGCATTAGTGCTAGCATGGTGCTTGTCTTGTTGAAGATGAATTTGAGAAAATTAGTGCAAATTTTGCTTGGCGTCATTTTGTTTTGTTTCCAAGGCTATCATTTATGTTGGCCTTTTATTTGCTTAATATGATGTTTTAGTTCATTTCACTTGATTTTACTTTAAAATTATTTTAATAAAGCTTCAAATTTTGTTATGAAAATAGGTTGCTCTAGTACTTGAGCCCAAGGCTAGTGTGAAGTTCAATTGCTTTGGTTGGAATCTTGTATGATAAATTTTGGATGAGCTTGATTTGGAATTTGTATGGTGTCCTGGTGATGCAGCTAAAAAGAGTTAATTGTTTTGTTTTCTGATATTAGTGATTGAATATGATGGACGACTCACATTTAAAATAGAGTCCTAGTGAGCAGAGTGTATTTGTAACTCTAACAAGTCCTTCTAGTCAGTCTTGTTCATGTAATTATTTTAATTAGTTCTTGACATAGTCAATAATACTTCATTTTTTTGTTAGTGTCCCGTCCGACTTCCATCTTTCTTCCTCTAAAGCAGTATTTGAGTTTTTAGTACCATACTAAACATTACGTCAAATTTATAGAGAGGAAAGAAAGGTTTTCAGAATATGTATACTATAAAAAGCTTATACGTTTTTATACTTTTTATACAAAGGAAAGAAGGGTTCATTAATTTCTAATGATACAAATAAAAAGATTTTACCTTTATGGCATATTCAAACTATGAAAAAAATAAAACTAAAATATAGCCATTTGAATTTCATTCATGAATATGTATACTATTCAATAGATATGCTAAACTTAAATAACATTAATAACTAAATACTTTTATCTACAATTAATTAGATTCATAGAGACCATAAATCCATGATCTGATAAATTTATAAATAGTTATGCTGCTCAATAGTAGATATGAATCTAGACTTAAAATATTTAATTTAAATCACATCTAAAATTAACTTCCAAAATCACCACTCAAATCAAAACTAAAACCAAATCTGATTTGGCTTAAAATTGCGAACAAAATTTTTGGGGATTATTTTAATCTAATCCATAGATACTTATAAAAGTTGAAATTCAAGTTATTTTATTTAATTTGCTTCAGGAAGTATAAAAGAGTTTGTCTATATACGTAAGTAGAATCATGCATTTGGTTCTTTAAAAAGTTACATATTTTATGTATAAATTCTTAAAAATTTATTTCTTTTATCTCAATACATTTTTTTTGGATAATTAATGACTTTATTATTTATCCAAAAAACAGATATACTGCTACATCAAACTTGTTCTAGCCAATTTAGCTAGTGCATGAGAATGAAAATACCTTTTTCTTTTTACTTCTTTGCTTCAAGAAATAAAAAATAAGTAGCACGTAAAAGTGTCCACCAAAGAAAATCCGAATAGATTCTACACAACTGATATACTGCAGGGAATTATTTTTTCATTTTCTCCACATGCAATTATCATATGCGATCAATTAAGACAATAATATTAAAGTAAACAAACCTATATTTTTTTCTTGTCACATATATAAGATAATTTTGTCACACCTAAGGCAACAAAATTAAGCGTTGGATAGAGAAAGCAAACCTTTAATATAATTAATCCATTGCTTATTGCAGCACATACATGTTGTACCACTTAGAATCCAAAAGACTAAGTTAAATAGATTCTTGGATTCTCGATTTATGTATTACAGATGTTTTATATATATATATATATATATATATTTATCACATTCACGTTCGTGGACACATATGTGATTTTCAACACTTTAGCTTTGCCCTTAGTTTCTTACATTAGTTATTAGGCCTCAACATATTATTAATGTTGGTAGTTTAAAATGTGATGTATCTCACATTTAATAGAAAGATTACTTATATATGTTTAGACACCCAATTTGATCCAGACTCGGATCAATTGGACATGATCCCAATGAGTAAGCTCATTTATATTTATATTTTTACAATTGGACATGATCCCAATGAGTAAGCTCATTTATATTTATATTTTTATTTATTTATCTATTATTAAAATTATTATTTATTAATATATAAATTTTTTTTAATTATTTATCTATTAATATATATATTTATTTTTTATTATTATTTATCTATTAACATATATTATTATTTATCTATTAATATATATATGTTTTTTTTTATTATTTATCTATTCATATATTATTATTTATCTATTAATATATATTTTTTATTTTTATCTTTTTGACTCGGATTAGGATTAAAAAATAAGAATCCTACTGTGAATTTAGGATTCAATCAGAGTCCAGACTGGATTCAATGATTGAATCTCAATCCAAGAAGGAATTGGGATTGATCAGAAACTCTTTTGATCAATCCCTATAAATAGATCCATAAATCACAAAGAACACAACACTGACACACACGGAGAGAGGGATCAGAGGGAAAAGAAAGAGAGAGATGAAACAGAAGCTAAAGGTGTTTAGAGGCAGTATAGGATTTTTGAAGATTTTTTTTCGAATTTTTGGAGTTTTTTTTGGAAAATTTTTGAAAAATTTCTGAAATCCGACAAAATTTTTCGACGAACTTTGAATTTTTCAATGAGTTTTTTTGCCAGATTTGAAGATTCGACGATTTTTTCCAGATTTCGATAGAAATTCAACTGAAATCTGGAATTGTTTAGAGAGAAGAAGGAGAAAAAAGGGTAAGGAGAGAGAGAGGGAAGAAGCCATATGTGAAAAAAATAGAGGTTAGAGCTTTTTATACTTGTTGAAAACGACATCGTTTTGACGTTACTATTCTCAAAGGATCCGCGTGTTTTAAAATCGAGCAACCCAACACGAGCGCCAACCTACGTTTGACCCGTGTTGACCCGAGTGCTAGTTGACCATTGGAACCAAGTCGAGTCGAGCCAAGCCGACGTCCTCGAGCCGCGTCTCCAAGCTTGCTTGCTTGCGTAAATGCTGCAGACAACTTCGTCTGCAGGCTTGCTTGCGTAAATGCTGCAAGAGCCGCCCTTACGTCACAAATTATTGTCACTAATTTTATCTAACAGTAACGAATTTTATGACAATCGTTATGAATAAAAGATTTCAATGTATTGTAACGAAGTAAGAGATGGAATTGTGACTGTGACGAATCAAAATTTCATCAAGAAAATCGATGGAAAATCAAATAATTTTTGGCGCCAAAAATTATTTTATGCCTAAATACAAGTATAATTCATGATCATAATTTCAACGGTTGTTAGTTGTTACATGTTTTTCCCTCTTTAAAAACCTGCATTCGTATTTTCTCATTTTCAGTATCAATATCGAGATTAATACTAGTTAATGAAATTAGATGCACTTTGTTGTTTTTCACGTTAAAAGATCATAAAGTAGCACTTGGAAAGTGATTGGTTGCAAATCCTAAATTAAATAAAACTAGCATTAATGAAGGTGGATTCTAGTCATAGCACTTAATTTCCTTTTGCATATAAAAGAAAATGAATATTAATGTTCATCGTTTTAAGTGATTTTGGGTTTTCTAAATTCAAAAGCTAGTTCAAGAGTAATCACCAAACCTTCTATAACCGATGTGAAAAAATCTCAACGATCTTTCACTTCATACATCAAATTTTGGGAGAGCACTTCTGTACTCGATATATGAGAAAATGTTGGTAACTTAACTCTATACTAGTGTTAGGTGATTTTGAGGCTTCCCACTCCAAAAGTTAGCTCAATAATTAAGATTTTCCCTCACACTAATAAAGTAATCACCAACCCTATTCATAACCGATAACCGATGTGAGAGGACCTCAACACATTGGTTATCGAATTTAGAACATCATTAATAATAGACCACACCATAAAACTACTTACAAAATAAAATCCGTATCCCACGACATAGGCGAAACCAAACTTTTAGTTCGGAGAGGCTAAAGTTTAACATTATATTACGTCCATGAATGGTAAAAAAATTGGAAATAATTTGCGACTTTGTTTAAAAAGATGGAGGTGATGGGGGGCAGGCTTACCATGATGGTCATAAGGAAATAAACCTTCTAGTAACCTATATGTTTGTAAATATTTGATTGACAGGTTTGAATATATCTCGTTATTAAAAATATATTTATTATTAATAAAATTTTATCGATGAATTTTTTCATCTGCAATTATTGATGGAATATTGATAGACTACCAATGAAATTGAAAAATGAAACCATCATTTTAATATTGACAAAATATCGATGAATTACAGGTGAAAAAATACCAACAGCATAATTTCCATGGATATGCCGTTGGTAAATTGTTGGTGCAGTTACAAAATTTTGGTGTTGTACTTACACAAAAAACTCTGTTAGTAATAATATAGATACGTATTTTACTGACGACAAAAATTTTGTCAATAATAAATTTTTGATAAAAAAAAATTAGACGTAAAAAAAAGAAATTTAAATTAATAAATTAAATTTTATATTTGTAATCTTTTAAATCAACTTTTGAAATTCTAACAAAATTTTCGTCTGTATTTCATCAGTCATTTTCATTTAGGAATAAAATCCCTATTTTTTCTTTTAACATTTATCTCCCTACTTCACGGTTCTCTTTTTCCACCCACCACTAGACTCTTTTCTCTACTATCAATTCCAAACCTTTGACGGCCTTCCTCCTCCAACGGCCTTTCTTCTCCACCGTTTATCGCTGCAACATCATTGGTGCCTAAGAACATCTCAAAAACCAGTAATTAAGGAAGCTTCAGGTGAAACTATATATATTTTTAAACTGATGCTTCTTGTCATCTTTTTTAGAGCTACATAAGCACTCAAGGAAAAGAATTGAGATGCATTGGTGATCCGCGGTGGGCAATAAGCTAATAAATAACATATTTAAATTTACTATGTCCTTATTGAGGCTTGATAGTAATAAATGGGTTAAGAATCTTTTGTTCTATTTCTAATTAAGGTCATGGCTATTTGAATTAATATAGTTAACATCATTTAGTGTTAACAATAAGCCATTTTACAATTTTATAACCTTTTGATGTTTTATCTCTTTATAGAATTTGACTTTTATTTCTGGTATACTTAACTAATTCATCTACTGGTTCTTTGTCTTCACGTTTCCTGCAATTCATCTATAACTTATGGCTTCTAAGGGACCAAGGTCCAACCTAGGTCTCAAAAGGCAATAGCGTCTGAGGTTTCTATACCTATCTTTTCTGGTTTCTTATATTGTTATTATTGTTGTTGGTGTCATCATGCACGCACATACATGCACATGTTTAACTGCAGAGAAGTTTAAAGATGAAATCTTTGTGGAGACATAGTGCTTTTAAAAGTGAAATTATATTGAGTATGTGCTTATCTGTCATGAACTTTTTGTTGTACCTTAGTTTTTAAATCGCTTTTGGCTGGAAGCAATTAATTGTTATTTTTTAATACAAGTAGGTTTTCTTTTGATTTGTACCTTTTAAGTTCCATTAACAATTAAGGTTTGAACCCATCTCCTAATTGTAAATAAAAATGAGTTTTATAAATATTCTTCAAGAATATCTACCTGCTACATAAATGAGTAAATCTTTCATAAATATGAAAAGAAGAATTCCTTAACCTAAAGACTTGGTAATGTGTGACAATCTGCTTGGCATTAGTGCTAACATGGTGCTTGTCTTGTTGAAGATGAATTTTAGAAAATTAGTGCAAATTTTGCTTGGCATCATTTTGTTTTGTTTCCAAGGCTATCATTTATGTTGGCCTTTTATTTGCTTAATATGATGTTTTAGTTCATTTCACGTGATTTTACTTTAAAATTATTTTAATAAAGCTTCAAATTTTGTTATGAAAATAGGTTGCTCTAGTACTTGAGCCCAAGGCTAGTGTGAAGTTCAATTGCTTTGGTTGGAATCTTGTATGATAAATTTTGGATGAGCTTGATTTGGAATTTGTATGGTGTCCTGGTGATGCAGCTAAAAAGAGTTAATTGTTTTGTTTTCTGATATTAGTGATTGAATATGATGGACGACTCACATTTAAAATAGAGTCCTAGTGAGCAGAGTGTATTTGCAACTCCAACAAGTCCTTCTAGTCAGTCTTGTTCATGTAACTATTTTAATTAGTTCTTGATATAGTCAATAATACTTCATTTTTTTGTTAGTGTCCCGTCCGACTTCGATTTTTCTTCCTCTAAAGCAATATTTGAGTTTTTAGTACCAAACTAAACATTACTTCAAATTTATAGAGAGGAAAGAAAGGTTTTCAGAATATGTATACTATAAAAAGCTTATGCGTTTTTATACTTTTTATACAAAGGAAAGAAGGGTTCATTAATTTCTAATGATACAAATAAAAAGATTATACCTTTATGGCATATTCAAACTATGAAAAAAATAAAACTAAAATATAGCCATTTGAATTTCATTCATGAATATGTATACTATTCAATAGATACGTTAAACTTAAATAACATTAATAACTAAATACTTTTACCTACAATTAATTAGATTCATATATACCATAAATCCATGAATTGATAAATTTATTAATAGTTATGCTGCTCACAAATAGATATTGTTAGGAAATTAACACCCATACGCAGCATCTATACACACAAAATAGTAAGCTCAAATATAAGAACACACAAATATATTTGTTTCAACCCAACTCAAAATGATCTACTTTAAACCTAATCCACTAACAAATAAACCTTTACAATTGTGAGACTTTTAGAATGAGAAAAGTCTCCAAAAACTCTTTACTCAAAACTTAACCAAAAACCCAATTATATCTTTTTAATAGCCTACTCACCTAGCTATTCTATTGGTGTTTAACTATTTGGGACTATCAAACCAAAACCAAAACATCTTATTTATAAGGGTGAAACTCCTTATACATTTACTAAACTCCCGATATAGGATATAAGACAAACTCAAAACTCTTATAACTTTCAAAGTGGGATTCTAAGATTTAAGGCAGATCCCAACAAGTTCTCCCTTGACTTAAATCTCTAAACACTTCAATAGAATCTATAAAGCTAACATGCTTACCTTTCTTCTTTTCTTTCATCACAGGGATCCTAGCAACCGAGCCTCCATCAAGCATGTACAAGTGATTTTTGATCCTATTCCCTTGTAGAATCACATTATCATTCTTGTACACTTTTAACGAATCATTATTACCATAATATGTGTACCCCAAGAAGTTAACTCACCCAAAGCAATTAAATTATAACTACACCTCGATATATACCTTGTATGATGAAGCATCCTAACAACACCATTGTGAAATCTAAAGCAAACACTCCTAATGCCTTGAATCTGTACATTTTCGTTATTAGCAACCACAATGTCCCCATACTTCTCATTGTCATCTAACTGTATAAAGCAATTCTTATAATTGCAAACATGAACTATAGCAGCTGAATCTAAACCTAACCTTTATCACCTTTCAAAGTCTGAGTCTCATCCACACAAGTCGTCAAAACGACATCATCATCATCAGACAAAATAGTAGCAGTATCACTTTTTTCTTCTTCTGATTTTTTTTCATCTTTTGCTTTTTTGAAAGTAGCCATATCTCTTTTTAACTCCTTGCAGCGCACTTGAATATGTCTTTTTTCACCACAATAATAATATTTTATGTCACTGTAATTTCTATCTCTTGACTTGGATCTCCATCTTGATCCATCAATCCTTTTTGGAGTTCTCTCTCAATCAAAATCTTCTATAGCTATTGTATTCCCCCTAAGTGATGAGTTCTATGCTCTCATAAACTTTTCATTCTCATGTAACATGACAGTCGCATCATTCAATTTCAAAGTAGATCTACCCACCAACACAGTCTGAACTAAAGGCCTATAAGACTTGGGCCAAAGATAATAGCAAAATTAGAGCCTTTTTTTCATTTTTTTAACTCATTAATAGAAATTGCCAGCAATTGATAAACTAATATATTAAACTCATTTAGGTGATTATGAAGACTCATACCTTCTTTCATCTTTAGAGAATATAGATCCATCTTCAAATATAATATATTAATTAATGACTTCGAAGTATAAATACGCTCAAGCTTATCTCACAAACTCTTCGGAGTACTCTCAGTCAATACACTATATTTTACCTTTGGGGTTAGCTCCAATCTAATAGTACTAACAGTTTTCTTCTTAATCTTATTCCAACTATTATCAAACATTCCCTCAAGCTTACTACTCTTTAATGTCTGATCCAACCCTTGTTGTACTGATAGATCTTGAATTGTACTTTGTCATAACATGAAATTACTCTTTCCATCAAATAACGGAATCTCAAACTTAGGCATAGGCATACTAGACATACCTTCTTCAGACATCTTGAAACACTATTTCATGATCTCTTGGACCCATGAACCTTAAACCTCGAACCTTGCTCTGATACCACTTGTTAAGAAATCAACACCCACACGCAACACTCACACACAAAATAGCAAGCTCAAATTAAGCATAAGAACACACAAATAAATTTGTTTCGGCCCAACTCAGAATGATCTACTCCAAATCCAATCTATTAGCAAATAAACCTTTACAATTGTAAGACTTTTAAAATGAGAAAAGTTTTCAAAAACTTCTTACTCAAAATTTAACCCAAAATCCAATTACACTTTTTTAATAGTCTATTCACCTAGCTATTCTATTGGTGTCTAACTATCTGGAACTATCAAATCAAAATCAAAATATCTTATTTATAAGGGTGAAACCCCTTATACCTTTACTAAACTCCCGATATGGGATATAAGACAAATTCAAAACTCTTACAATTTTCAATGTGGGATTCTGAGATCCAAGGTAAATCCCAACAGATATGAAATTAGACTTAAAATATTAAATTTAAATCACATCTAAAATTAACATCCAAAATCACCGCTCAAATCAAAACTAAAATCAAATCTGATTTGGCTTAAAATTACGAACAAAATTTTTGGGGATTACTTTAATCTAATGTATAGATACTTATAAAAGTTTAAATTCAAGTTATTTTATTTAATTTGCTTCAGGAAGTATAAAAGAATTTGTCTATATACGTAAGTAGAATCATGCATTTGGTTATTTAAAAAAGTTACATATTTTATGTATAAATTCTTAAAATTTTATTTCTTTTATCTAAATACATTTTTTTGGATAATTAATGACTTTATTATTTATCCAAAAAACAGATATACTACTACATCAAAATTGTTCTAGCCAATTTAGCTAGTGCATGAGAATGAAAATACCTTTTTCTTTTTACTTCTTTGCTTCATGAAATAAAATATAAGCAGCACGTAAAAGTGTCCGCCAAAGAAAATCTGAAAAGATTCTACACAACAGATATACTGCAAGGAATTATTTTTTCATTTTCTCCGCATGCAATTATCATATGCGATCAATTAAGACAATAATATTAAACAATCCTATATTTTTTCCTTGATACATATATAAGATAATTTTGTCACACCTAAGGCAACAAAATTAAGCGTTGGGTAGAGAAAGCAAACCTTTAATATAATTAATCCATTGCTTATTGCAGCAGATACATGTTGTACCACTTGAATCCAAAAATCTAAGTTAAATAGAATCTTGGATTCTCGATTTATGTATTATACATATGATATATATATATCACATTCACGTTCGCGGACACATACGTGATTTTCAACACTTTAGCTTTGCCCTTAATTTCCTACATTAGTTATTGGGCCTCAACATATCCTTCCTTATTCTTATTTATAACATTTTGCCTTGTGAATCAATTCTGGAAGTGACCAAGATCTTGATCTGTTCTTATCGGCGTCTCTGGGCGTCGAGACAATAAGCTCCCGCAACAGCAACTCCTCCCACAGCGCCTCCCACAGCAGCCATGCCTGCAGCTATACGAATGAGACCTTCAAACAGATCATCCATAAAATCATCTACTTTTTCAACAGCGTCCTCGACCTGTTCACTTTTTTTCGAGCCTGTTTTGCAGTACGTAGCAAAGTGCCCGCAATTGTTTGTTAACAAGTTATACGGGCCAAAGCTTAAATTCCCTTCCAGGAAATCAGTGGCTTCCTTAATAACTTCATCGGCTGGCTTGGAGAATCCATATTCATAAACGTAAAGTGAGTGACCGTCAAGGAAACAATCGAGACAGGTTTTGATAACTCCACCAATGAAGTCTCGCTTGTATCCACATTTTTGACATGGAGCTGAAAACCCATTATCATTTTTTTTGGCAGGTGCCATGAGGTGAATAACCATGTCATCGCCCACATATATTCCTGGTGTCAAAAATAGCTAAATTATGACTTACTAAGTTATTATGATCGATCATCTCGATCAATAAAATCCTTTAATTATACATCATGAAAAGAAAAAAAAAATGGCAAACCATGATGATAGTAGAGATCTCCTTTCGTTTCGCTGATGATGTGATCTCCTGGTTGAAGCTTCCGATTAGAGTTGGGACGAATCAGTCTACTCCCCTTAAAAGGTCTCGAAGGTCTCGAACTATTTGACTTATCTGTATTTCAAATCCTTTAGTTGAAGTTGTCTTCTTTACGAAAAACTCGATGAATTTATAGTAGATGTGTCTAGGAGAATCCAAGCAACGTAAAATCGAGAATCAAATTAATAAAGAAAAATACCTATGCGAGTCAATGTGCATTATTATTGTCCATTACTGGTGCGGAAATTTTCACACATAATGTGAATGCTTGCAATGTTTAGTTGCTTTGGCATAACTTTTAAATCAAATGAAAATGTATTAAATTTATCTTTATGAGCCTCTTATTAATTAGCAACTAGAATGTTTACCCGACTTTATGTGGGATTTTCTTGCAAATATTTATAATTTTTTTTAATTAAAAAAATGAATAGTTTATTCAAAATGCATTATAAATAATAATAGTAATAACGAATTAAAAGATATTTGATTTAAAGTATTATTTTTTCAGTTTTTATCCGTGTGTTACCGTGAGAGTAAATTTTTTTATTCAATAAATTTTATTTTTAGAAATATTTATTCTTGTATATCTAAATATATACTAATTAATATAATCATATTTATTAATTACTAAAATTAGATATATTAAAAATATTTGTTCATAAACTATATAATATAAACGTATTTGAAGTGCAATAAATAAATTGATATCCATTTCCTTAGTTATTAAATGTTTATATTTTTTTATGTGACTTAACATTTAATATTAAATTAATAAAATTTATTTTTATAATTTTTATTATTCTTTATTTTTGAAAAAAATTATTTAATTCATAATGTAATTTTCTTTTTTATCAATAATAATTTTATTTTCTTAAAAGCTTATTTAACTATATTTTTTAAATAATTCCATAATTTTTATATTTGCACAAAAATAAAAACTAAATAAAAAATAAAAATGGATTATATTACTTAGTTATTAATGAATTAACCCAATTTAATGAACCCAAAAAAGTTTTAATTAGACTTGAGATTTGGACCTAATTTTATAAATCCAACCACCTTCTCTTTAGGCCGAAAAACCCACCTCTTTTTTGTTTCTTTACATTTCCTCCTACTTGTTCTTTTAACACCTAAATCTATACTAAAATAACCAACCCTAATTCATTTTCCACTTTTCTTCATTCTCTCTATCGCCACTTTCATTCTATCTAAAAAATCCATTTTTGATTTCTTTTGCCATTCCCATTATCCGTGCCTAAATTCATCAGGTGCTTCTTTCTCCTTAAAAGCATCCTCAGACTTCATCCTCCCTCTTCCATCAAAGTTTTCTTTTGAGTTTTAATCAGCAACCCACTTTTTTTTTTTTAACTAAACCCTTTGAGGAACCCAAAAAACTCCTCTAAAAGTCCCAAAAGTTTCACTAATCTTATCCCTTTTTGGTGTTAGATTTAAAAAAAAAAATTTGGTATTCGTTTATGGCTAATTTTTTTTAGGAGAAAAATTTTCTAAAAAATAAAATTTCAGATTTTGTGATTTTTTAAGCAAAATTTGTTATTTTGGTGGATTTTTAAACAATTATTACTCTCAAGATAGCTTTGGTACAAATGGTAATTGTGATTCTTGTATTAAGCTTGCACATGTTTCATCACATAAAGATATACATCATCTGAAAAAATAAACTTATCCTGCAATTTAAATAAAAAATTTAGAATAATATAGCATTGAAAACATAATAAAAAAACTATATGAAACTCATTTGAATTTATTTAACTATATAAACCTTAAAACGCAATATATTTGCCATATTTTTACCTTTATTTGTAGATAGCATGTCTCTTTATTTATGCCTTTCTCAATATAATATGAAAAATATAAATCAACAACCACTTTATCACATTAAATTTTGTATTAATAAAAAAAAACTTTAAATATATGTATATATAACATACCTTTGAGAATATCCACATTATCTTAATATCATTTTGAGAATTTTCTTTTTTAATTAGTGACTTGAAAGGTGCATTTTGCTGAACGCAATTTGTTACTTCTTCCTTGAAGAGGTTGACATCCTTACCACATACCTTAAAGTGTGGAAGAGAAAACTAGATATCAAGATTATTACCTTTCATTTTTTTTTGGTCAATTTTATATTTTTGATTGGTCCTCTTCCTTTTCATTAAGAGTTTCATTCCCCATTAAAAAAGTTTACAATTAAAAAATATATAACTTAATATACGATCATATTTATCACTCAACTTACTTAAAGCATTGTTATATATATATTTTGAAATCAAATTATATATAAAATCAACAATTTGTCTTTCTAGACTTATCTCGATATTTAAATTCTCAAGTAGAGTATTAAGTAGTTGATTAGGCAATAAGTAACTTAAGGCTCATCTACAATATGAAAAGCATCATGTTGTGTATCACTTGAATTTGTCAAAAATTACTGTTATAAAATATTAACCATTCTTGAAAACTAATTAATATTTCAATTAGAATACATAATCATAATTTATAAAATAAAAAAATTAATTATATAAAAAAATTTTAAATTAAAAAATCAATAATACTCTAAAAAAATCAATTATCTAAATCAAAATAAAATTAAAATATAAATATTTTAATCATATTAAAAATAGTATTTAAAATTAAAAAAAATCTCAGATCAAAGAATAAATAAGCATACCAAAAATCTTGAGAATGAACTTAAAAAACTTCACAATAGATAGGACAGACTTGACAGCTAAGTCTATTTCATTTTATAATACCTGACTTTTATTTATTGTATTAATGGGTAAAATATTACCGCCTAAACCTCAATAAAAATTGGTCCTCCCCCAATTTTTAGGCGGCAAATTAAGGCCAGGTTCTGACATTCCCATTATTTTTTACCGTAAATTTTGACCTTTAAACGGTGTAATTTGACATATTAATTATAGGTAATTTTTAGGCGGCAAATTTTAGTGACCATTCACTAAAAAGTTACGAAATAAGTCACAAAAAATGGCGTCAATTGCACTGAAAAGTTACAAAATAATAGTAAAAAAAATGGCATCAATTATAGGTAACTCTTTTTTTTTCATCATTAAATGGTGTAATTTGACACCTCCTTATTTTATTATAATAAAATAATTATTACATAAAAAATTAAAAACAATACAATAGTTTATTGCATACAATACAACAGTTTATTACAATAGTTTATTATAAAACTAATTTATTTATACATTAAATGTAATATATAAGTCAATTAGTTTTATTTCAAATAATTTTTTGAATTTTTATTACATAAAAAGTTAAATACAATATTAAATACAACAAATATCAATATATTTATTAATTAAATATTATTTTTATATTATATCTTTTATTCTTATATTTAAAATTAAATGTATTACATATTAAATAATGATATTTGGTAATATTAGAAATCTTTATAACTCTCATTTAGCTTTGAATTTGTTTTTTTTTTAATTGTATATATTGACATGATGATATTTAATTTTTATAATTATTTAAAAATTTATGAATTATTATTATTATTATTGTTATTATTATTATTTAAATAATTTCTTAAACTGTCTGTTATTACTATTAATATTAATATTAATTAATTAATTAAACAAATCACAAAAATTATCAATAGTGTTATTTTTAAGAACAATAAACTACTAACAAAAATTATACACTGGCATGTCACAACATCTATTTTAAACATTTTTGTTAATTATAAATCTTTATTTTTTATTTTTTAATATTGTATTAAATTTATGTTATCTTTTGTAAATATATATTAATATGCTAACATTAGTGATGAATTTTTAATATTAATGGTTTGAATATATTTATATTTTAAAACATTTTACAATTGTTATTTCAATAAAAAGTAAATTTAATAATGCATAAATTTTTATTGCAATAAAAAATTAATATATTAAATTTGTTAATATAATTTGTGGCAAATAAATTTTTAGTCATTATAATTTTTTCAATAGTGATAATTTCAATTGTTATTGATAAATTTGTAATTGTGATGACATATAGTTTATAGTAATATGTTATATTTAACAGTGATAAAAATTTTCGATACAAAAACTTAGTTATTATGTGACAAATTATTTTTTTCATCATAATAATGTCAATTAGTAGTGACCACTTTATAATACATTACTTCCTATCAAAAATCACTTGCTACCAATTTGTTCACTTTGTCAATAACAATTCTATAGTGACAAAAAATTTTGTGTCACAATAACATCTTTATAATGACAATTTAATTGTGACAAAGTTTAAACCATCATAATTACTATTATTAGTGATTGAATAAAAATACGTTATAATTATTTATTACAATAGTGCCATAGAAAAATTTCATAATAAAAAATCTAATATTTGTGACAAAATAAGTCACAATCACAATAAATTGTCATTAAAAATTTTAATTGTTGTAGTGCCGATTTTATTTCGTAAATATTTTGTAGGTACATATTTGGTGGGAATTGGTGCTAGAATTAGGTAAAAAGTTTTGTAAAAAAAATAACAAAAAGGGTTGTTTATCAATGAAAATTTCATCGATAATCCATCAAAAAATTGTTTAAATTTCAAAACCCTAAATCCCTGAATCATTAAATCCTTAAATTTCAATCTTTGAATCCCTAAACTTCCTTTTCTCTATCTCCCTTATTGGACAAACCCTTTCCTCGACCATTTTCAATCCTCGACGGCACTTTCCACCATCGATGCTAGGGGTCCACCATTTACTCCTTACTCCTCGTCACCCACCCTCAACTCCGTTAGTAAACTACCGGTCTCCACGCTTTCTATCGGTTCTATCACCTTTTTTTTCCTTCTACTGGTCTCCATGTTGTTGGTTGACCACATCTCCGTCACTCCACCTTGGGTTGAGCTTGTCTCTTCAGTTTCTGTTCAAAGAAGGCACAATTAAATATTCGTTGTTTATGTTAAAGTTAAAGACTTGTTGTACAATGTTAAAGTTAAAGATTCATTGTTTATTTTTCTTTTATTTTTTGCATTGACAATCTTAAAAAATAGATGAATTTTTTAATTTAATGTTTGTGTTTTGGAATTTATTGTATAATGTTTTAGAATTGTGGAATTTTTTGTAAAGTGTTTCGAAATTTTGGAATTAAGATGATACAATGTCAGATGATATAATTTTGGAACTTAATATAAGGTTCCCAAATTGCTCATTACATCATTGTTCATCATAGACTAGTAAAGCATCCTAATTCTCACCTATTACAGGCTACAAGCGAAAAATGTTTAATTTGAGTGGGAGTATTTCGCTAGCCACTGCGGAAGCATTAAATCTCATGAAAGCAATAGGCACTTTACTCTCTCCTAGAGGGACGGAGCTCGAGTATAGAGCTCATGTTATGCATATGCATATGAATGACATAATTAATAAAGTAAATAAACATGAATGAATAAAAAAATCTATACAAAAAGGTTCAATTTTATTAGGTTTTTGGATAGTACAAATTTATTTGCTGGCCTGACTCTCAGACTTCCTCAGTGGAGTCACCAAACTATCATAACGTCTAGATCCGGAGATCTATCGCTAGACATTGACTTGAAGAAGTCGTCACCAATCTTTTTTATCTAGGTGCGATTGGCCACCTAAGGAATCTATCCTTTTAAGGAACACCTAAGCCTAAAGGTCCCTAAAAGAATAGGTTCGATCTACTAACAGGATTCGAGAGTATGATTATATATGAGGAAGGTTATATCACCCTTACAACGTCCATCGAAAGATAGTACCAGCTTAATTTTGTGTTATCTAATAAGCCTTAAAAATTTACCAAGTAATTAATTATTAAAAATTATTCTCAATTGACTCTAATACTTTTAGCAAAAAATTGAGAAAATTCTCTCACCTTAAAAGTATGCAAGGAGACTACTGTTTTACTTGTAGAAGCTCTATCATCGGATTATTTATCATTAAAGAAAATTCAAGAAACAAAAAGAAAAAGAAATAAAATGAAAAAAAAATGATTCAGCTTTAGATATAAATCCTTTTCTTTTAAAAACTCATTGCTTTTGTACAAGAAAAATTAATACTTTTAACTTTTTTCCAAAATATTTTTTTGAGACTTTAATTTTGAGAAAAATTGATACTTTCAACTTTTTTAAAAAAAAAACCTTTTTAAAAAAATTATTTATCATTAAAGAAAATTCAAGAAACAAAAAGAAAAAGAAAAAAAATGAAAAAAAATGATTCAGCTTTAGATATAAATCTTTTTCTTTTAAAAAACTCATTGCTTTTGTACAAGAAAAATTAATACTTTTAACTTTTTTCTAAAATATTTTTTTGAGATTTTAATTTTGAGAAAAATTGATACTTTCAACTTTTTTTAAAAAAAATCTTTTTTAAAAAATTATTTCCAAAGAAAATTGATACTTTCAATTTTTTCTTGAAAATATTTTTTAGAAAACTTATTTTCAAGAAAAATTGATACTTTCAACTTTTTCTCGAAAATATTTTTTAGAAAACTTATTTTCAAGGAAAATTGATACTTTTAACTTCTCCTCAAAAATATTTTTTTGGAATTTTATTTAAAGAAAATCAAAAAATAAAATAAAATAAAATAAGAAATACTAAATAATTCTAATCTAATAAATAAATAAATAAAGAAAAAAATATTTGGAACGGCTCGGCTTAAGACATAAAAGACGGCTCGAAGACGTGACTCGGGGAACTCGGCTCGACTCCAGGGATCGGTTAGCACGCGGGTTAACGAATAGGGTCACGATCGGGTCAGGTCAGCCCAAACAAAAACACGCAGATCCTGGTAACGTATTAATACTAAAACGATATCGTTTTTCACAAGTATAAAAGGCAAAGAATGAGCTTTTTCTTTCAGATGCGCCTTCCCCTTCTCTCTCTTCCCCTCAGCTTTCTCCTCATTCTCTCTACCCAAAGAACCAACCCAGAATCTGGTTGAATTTCCACTAGATTCTGAAAAATAACGTCGAAAACTTCAAAGTTGGCCAAAAAACTCGTCGAAAAATTCAAGGTTCGCTGAAAAATTTCTCCGGATTCTGAAAATTTTCAAAAAATTTTCTAGAAAAAAACTTTAAAAAATTAAAAAAAAAATCTTCTAAAAATCTGAAACTGCCTCTAAACACCTTTTGTTTCTGTTTCCTCTTTATTGTGTTTTTCTCCCCATCTATGTGTGTGTTTTCTTGTATGTTCCAGCACCCATTTATAGGGATTGATCAGAAGAGTTTTTGATCAATTCCCATTCCTTTTGGGACTAGGATTCATTCTTTGAATCCAATTCAAACTCTTTCAATCCCCTTATTCACGGCAAAACCTCCCTTCAGAACCAAGAATCAAAATTAAGACCGGATAAACCAACCAAAAAAATGATAATAATAATAATAAATAAAAAAATATAAAAAAAATTAATAGATAAATAAAAATAAAAATAATAGATAAATATAAAAAATACATTAATAGATAAATAATAAAAAATATATTAATAAATAATAAAAATGTAATATCTTAATAGATAAATAAAAAAGATTAATAGATAAATAATAATAAAAATATATATTTATAAATAGATAAAAATAAAAAATAAAAATAAACAAATGGGCTTACTCATTTGGACCAAGCTCAATTGATCCGAGCCTGGACCAAATTGGATGTCTACAGTTATTATTGTTGTTGTTGTTGTTGTTATTATTGTTATTATTATTATTTAAACAATATGTTAAACTTGTTTGTTATTACTAATAATATTAATTAATTAATTAAACGAATCACAAAAATTATCAATATTATTATTTTTGTGAACAATAAACTACTAACAAAAATTATACGCTTGCATGTCACAACATCTATTTTAAACATTTTTATTGATTATAAATCTTTATTTTTTATATTTTTTTAATATTGTATTAAATTTATGTTATGTTTTGTACATATATATTAATATGCTAACATTAGTGATGAATTTTCAATATTAATAGTTCGAATATATTTATATTTTAAACATTTGGCAATTGTTATTTCAATAAAAAGTAAATTTAATAATACATAAATTTTAATTGCAATAAAAAATTAATATCTTAAATTTGTTAATATAAATCGTGGCAAATACATTTTTAGTAATTATAATTTTTTCAATAGTGACAATTTCAATTGTCACTAATAAATTTGTAATTGTGATGACATATAATTGATAGTAATATGTTATATTTAATGGTGATAAAAATTTTTGATACAAAAACTTAAGTATTATGTGGCAAATTATTTTTTTCATCACAATAGTAATGACCACTTTATATGTTATCATCAGTACATTACTTTTTGCCAAAAATCACTTGTTACAAATTTGTTCCCTTTATCGGTGATGATCTATAGTGACAAAAAATTTTGTGTCACAATAACATTCTTATAATGACAATTTAATTGTGGAAGAGTTTAAACCATCATAATTACTATTATTAGTGACTGAATAACAATACGTCACAATTATTTATTATAACAGTGTCATAGGAAAATTTCGCAACAAAAAATCTAATATTTGTGACAAAATAGGTCACAGTCACAATAAAATCATCACTAAAAAATTTTACTTCTTGTAGTGCCGATTTCATTTCATAAATATTTCGTAGGTACATATGTTGTCGGAATTGGTGTGGGAATTAGGTAAAAAGTTTTGTAAAAAATAATAATAATAAAAGAGTTTGTTTATCAATGAAATTTTTATTGATAATCCATCAAAAGGTTGTTTAAATTTAAAAACCTTGAATCCCTGAATCGTTAAATCCCCAAATTTTAATCTTTTAATCCTTAAACTTTCTCTCTCTCTCTCTCTATCTCCCATATTACACAAACCCTTTCCTTGACCATTTTCCATCGTCGATGGTGGTTTCCACCGTTAATGATCTGTGTCCACCATTTGCTCCATGCTCCTTGCTCCTCATCGCCTGCCCTCGACTCCGTCAGTAAGCTACCGGTCTCCATTCTCTCCATCGATTTTATCAAACTTTTTTTCCTTCTACTGGTCTCCACGTTGTTGGTCGACCTTATCTCTGTCATGCCACCTTGGGCTGAGCTTGTCTCCTCTATTTTTGTTCGAAGATAGTACAGTTAAAGATTCGTTCTACAATGTTAAAGTTAAAGATTCATTGTTTATTTTCGCTTTTATTTTTTGCATTGACAGTCTTAAAAAATAGATGAATTTTCTAATTTAATGTCTGTGTTTTGGAATTTATTGTACAGTGTTTTAGAATTGTGGAATTTTTTGTACAGTGTTTTGGATTTTGGGAATTTAGATGATACAATGTCAGATGATATAATTTTGGAATTCAGATGATAAAATTTTGGAATTTTGAAATGCATATGATATCATTTTGGAATTTATATTTGTGTTTTGAAATTTTTTATTTTTTGTACAGTGTTTTAGAATTTTGGAATTGAAAGGAACACATTCATTGAATTATGTATGTACTTTTAGCTTTGATTTACTATAGGGTGGTTGATTGGAATTTTTTGGTTGTTAGATCCCAAATAATGTCAAATTTAGGACTCCAAAATATAAATGTTAAATTATGTTTATGTGGCATTGAGGGGAACATAATGTTTCTATTTTTTTTTTTCTTCTTTTCTATTATCTTTTCATGAATGTGTGTTTTAAATGTGGGTGTGTATATGTGTATGTTCTGTAATGAATATATATTTTTTATTTTTTTTTATGATACTAACTTTTATTATTTTCCATTCCATTGACTTTGAAAGTAGAACAAGCTCTGTACGTATAAGTGTTTCAAAAAAAATCTCTTGTAACACCTTGAACTACATTGAGAAGCCTAATATCTAAGAAATTCTTCAATCATTGAAACCAAAAATATATTACTGTGAAGGTGTTGTTTTAAAGTATGCATGATGAATTTTTCTAAAACTTTTTGTGCCATTGATGGATTGTTTGTTAAAGTAGACCAATAATTACCTTATCTTCTCATTTAGATAATTTTGTTTAGTATAGCAATAATTGCTTATATGATCAACCAATAAAAATGTTAAACGCTTTATAGGACTTTAATTGCTTAGATTTCAATTTAAGATATTAAGAGTTTTATTTTTTTTACCTTTATGATGATTTAATTAGTGTTGAAAAAATGGATGAAGATCACTCTTGGATGTATTCTCTTTTAGATGTAAATGGATTAATTAGTCGAGACTTCTACAATGGTGTAGATGAATTTATTAGATATGCTTAATCTCAATCATATTTTGCAAGTAATGGGAAAATTAGGTATCATTGTACCTAATGTAAGAATAAAAGGTTTTTAAAATGGATTTTGTGCATAAACACCTTTATTATAAGGGATTTACTCTTGGTTATATGAGCTGGGTCTCACATAGAGAGTTAAAAGTAAAACAACCATCAATAAATAAAGATACCTTTGAATTAATAAGTTAAGCAAGAATAAAAATTTTGTGTACCAGAATAGTTATGGATACTATCTATCCTGATTTGGGTTGGATACTTTTCATGCTAGTGAGACAAGAGTTGATGAAGAAGATCCAAGTGCAAACGTGGCAAGCTTTTATTTTTTTTTGAATAATGCAAATGAACCATTGTGGTCAAGCTATACGAAACACAAATCCTCTCTATTATTTCGTAATTTTTAAATTGTAAATTAAAATTTAACATGATTGAGTCATGTTTTGACTATTTGATGAGCATAGTGAAGGATATGTTGCCAGTGGATGATAAATTACCTAAAAATTTTTCTAAAATAAAAAACAAAAGTTGACAAAAACTTGGACTAGTTATTTATTTATGTGAAAACAATTGCATGTTGTTTTATAAGAAAGCAACAAATTTGACATATTGTTTGGTATGTGGTTATTCTCAATTTATAAAGAATAAGTCTATTGGTGAGATGAAAAAATAAACTCATTATAAAATCTTACGTTTTATACCACTGATACTAGGGCTTTAAAGACTTTATATGTCAATTAAAACTACTGAACATATGACATGACATGCATAAAACCAAAGTCATAATGGTGTGTTTCCACATCCTATTGATAGTGAAGCTTGTAAACATTTCAATTGTAGCCATGAATTATTTGCACTTGAACTTCAAAATGTAAGATTAGGATTATGTGTGGATGGTTTTGTCCATTTAGTCCAAGTGCAAAAGCATACTCTTGTTGGCCAGTAACGATAGTGGTATACAATTTGCCACTATAGTTGTCTATGGAATAAAAATATATCTTAAGGAAAACTATACTATTGCATTATCTTAGAAATATAGTGAAGACTTTTCTAATTATCTAGATTTTAATCCACATGCATGGACTGAAATTATTAGAGGGGTTAAAGCTACGCGCACTTATGTATATAGCTTTGGATCTACATATAGATCTAAGGAGTTACTTAACTCAAGTTAGTCCACTATTGCAGCAGCAATGTCTCACTCAGTTTATGATTTATCATTTGTTCCTCTTCAACCTCCCTAGCCTTAGATACAAGCACAAATTGTTGAATTAAGAACTAAAATGAGGGCTGAGCTTAGGTCTTTCATGGATCAAATAATACAATTGATGGGATCTAAACAATTTTCACCAACACAACTTGATGACAACAAAGAAGATTTTGGATTAGGAGATGCAACAGCACAATGACATGTTTTTCAAGACTTGTATGATGGATTTTATGATTTCAGTACTATATTTTATGGATGTTAACTTTCTAATTTAGATTGTTTTAGAATTTCTATAGATATAAACATTATGATGTGGATTTAATTTTTTAATTAATAATAATAGACAAACAATAGATTTTTAAAATAATTACACATATTTTATTTTTAATTTATAGATTTCTTAAATAATTATAGATGAAATTAATCAAATTATCGATTAAATTGTAATTTTTTCCATGAATTTTACCAACTGAATACCGGCACTTATTGGCGAATTGTCGACATAATTACTGATGAAATTATAATTGACAAAATTTACCAATGAAAAATTCTGTCAGTAATTATTGATGAAATTTTAAATTTTCGATGAATTATTATTACCAACTTGTTTACTACTAACGGAAATTTCTGTTAATAAATATATTATCGCTGACAAATTCAATCGAAAAAAGGTTTTTTTAAATTGTGATGAATAGCTCTAAATTTAAATTCAATATCCTAAAAAACACATATAAACTTAGCTTTATATATACCAGTTTGATGTTAATTAGTATATTTCTCATATACAATTTGATGGCAACCTAGTCCAAATGGACAACTGAGCATTTAAAATTTTTTATTCTTGAATGGTTCAACAGAAAAGTGCCCACGGGTTGAATCGGATTAACCCAGGCTCAATTCCTTGCCTAATGGTTTGATCCATTAATATTTCATATATTTTTAGAATTAACTTTAATTAAAAATAAATTTTATTAATCAAACAGTAATTCGGGCCAAGTTCAAACTTCAAAATCTATGTGTAAAACTCGATTCGTGAACTAATTTATGTTCAAGTTACAAGTTATGGGTTACGGTAGGCATTTGGCTAGAACAAGAAATTTTGAAAGCACAAAAAAAAAAAAAAAAATGAAAACAAAAAGCAAACATTTAAACTAAAGGGTATTTTTCTAATTTTTGAGCTTGTCTGAAATGTTTCTACAAGATTATAAAACGTATGAAGAAAGAATAACTTTCAAAATAAATCGAAGAATCAGCAGCTCGTCGATTATCAATTGACTTTGCATATGCTACTTCTAGCATTAATATATGAGTCCAAAAATCTGTTTAAAATTCTCACCCATCTTTCAAAAGAGAAAAAGAATATATTTCTTTTCACATTTTGTGAAAATTAATGTGAGCACTAAAAAGCTATATTGATTCCAAGAAGATTGAAACGCAATAAAGCAAAAACATAGTACACTATTATTAAAGAAAAAGGTTCTTAGCTTTAGAAAGACAATAATATTTATGAGATTATAAAAAGAAATCAGTACCTTTTATCTTTGATTTGATTGATCAATTTAATGTGACCTATTACGTTTTTTAATTTGCTCTTAAGGCTTGAATGATAATCAACATTTAATCAGAATTCATATCACATCTTTTTTTTTTTTAATTAAGATATTTTAATTGATATTATATTTGATGTATTATAAGTGTATAAATATTATATATTATCAGTGAATCATACAATGATATTTTATTAAAAATATCTTTAATTTTTTTTCTTTTCTTTTCCAAGACGACAAGAGGAAAAAAAAAACAGCTTAAATATATTACTATTGGTTTGGCTTCCTTTTTCCTTTACAATAAAAATGATAATAAGGCAAATGGAGAATATTTATTAGGGTTTATATTTGATATAATATTAATGTATAAATTTAGAACAAAATTATGAAGTTCTTTAAGTGAAATTTGAAAAATGATTTGACAAAAAACTTTAATAAAAAATCGAAATCAATATATTAATAGAATTTAATGTAAATATCAATAATATGCAAAATAAAAATGTTATTTATAATTCAAATTTTATCAATATTTATTTAATGGTATAAATTCTATTAACGTTTTAACTAAAAATGTCTATTTAAAAAAATATATCAAAGTTTATTCAAATTTTTTCAAATTTTCACACTTGATATATGTAGCAAGATTTTTTTTCAATCTATTAATTTTGATTTTCAATTTTAGGTTTTATTTAATTGTTTCTAATAAGAAATTTCACAAATTTCACCTAATTAACTTAATCTAAATCTTTCCCTAAATTGTATACACTATTAATAAGTAAGATGATATTATCTTATTAATAAAATAAATTAATTAATGTAATCTCATTAATGAGTAAATTTTTTAAAAATATTAATTTTTCATATGTTTTTTTTAAAGGTTATATTTGCTCATTAATAAAGTGACATCTTCTAATTCATTAAATGTATAAATTATATACATTTAGAGTATATCCAATATAAACTCTATTTATTACTGCTTGATCTAGAGATCTTCAACTAGTTGGACAATGAATATCTTCCATGGCACATCTGGGTTCTTGGTGCAGTGGACTTCTTTGCCAATATTATAAGGTACAATTACCAGAAGAACAACTGATTGATCGCTCTTGGCCCTCCCCTTCCTACAATAAGCTGCAAAATCCTCACAATTGTTAAGAACAAAGTCGTCGGGGCCAAAGGATTGAGCTTGAACCCAACGACAGGCTTCCCTGACAACTTCGTCTGCAGGCTTGCTTGCGTAAATGCTACAAGAGCTGCCCTTCCCCAAAGCGCTTTGCTGTAGGAGACTTCGTGTTCACAAACGTAAAGATTGCGACCGTTGAGGAAACAGTCAAGGCAGGTGCGATCGGAATCGCCAGGTCCCATGAATTGAATCATCATGTTATCACCCACATATATGCCTGCCGTCATACAAATATGCCAGTTAGGAAATCAACGAAATGCCTTTGGTTTTATAATATAAATATCACTAACAGAAATTGGAACAAATGTGACGGAAAAAAATTCCGTCACAAATTATTGTCACTAATTATATCTAACAGTGACGAATTTTATGACAAAAATTATGAGTAAAAGATTTCAATGTATTGTAACAAAGTAAGAGATGGAATTGTGACAGTGATGAATCAAAATATCATCAAGAAAAATGATGGAAAATCAAATAATTTTTGGCGCCTAAAAAATTTTTATGCCTAAATATAAGTCATGATCATAATTTCAATGGTTGGTAGTTGTTACATGTTTTTCCCTGTTTAAATACCTGCATTCGTATTTTCTCATCCTCAGTATCAATATCGAGATTAATACTAGTTAATCAAATTAAATGCCATTTGTTGTTTTTCAGGTTAAAAGATCATAAAGTAGCACTTGGAAAGTGATTAGTTGCAAATCCTAAATTAAATAAAACGAACATTAATGAAGGTGGATTCTAGTCATAACACTTAATTTCCTTCTGCATATAAAAGAAAAAGAATTTTAATGTTCATCATTTTAATGATCACCAACCCTTCCATAACCCATGTGAAAAAATCTCCACGATCTCTCACTTCATACATCAGGTTATGGGAGAGCGCTTCTGTACTTGATATACTAGAAAATGTTGGTAACTTAAACTCAAATATTAGTATTAGGTGATTTTGAGCCTTCTCAATCCAAAAGGTAGCTAAAAAATTAAGACTTTCCCTCACATTTGTAAAGGAATCACCAACCCTTTTCACAACCCATGTGAGAGAACCTCAACACATTGGTTATCGAATTTAGAACATCATTAATACCAGACCATACATAAAACTATTTCTTAAAAAATAAAATCCGTCACCTACGACATAGGCAAAACCAAACTTTTAGTTTGGGGAGTCTAAAGTTTTACATTATATTTTGAACATGGATAGAAAAAAAAAAAAAAAGGAAATAATTAGCGCCTTTTGTTAAAAAGATGGAGGTGATGGGGGAAGGCTTACTATGGTGGTCATAAGGAAATAAACCTTTTAATAACCTAGTAAATATTTGATTGTCAGGTTTGAGCATATCTCGCTACTATAAATATGTTTATTATCTATAGAATTTTATAAATGAACTTTTTTGTCTGTAATTACTAATAGAATATTAATGGATTACCAATAAAATTAAAAAATGAAAACTTTCAATTTAATATCAATTAAATATTGATGAATTATCGACGAAAAATATCAACGAAATAAATTTTATCGATTTGCCGTGGGTAAAGTTTTAGTGCAGTTACAAAATTTTGACGTTGTACTTGTTACCAAAATTTTCTGTTGATAATAATATGGATACGTATTTTACCTACGAACAAATTTTGTTAATAAATAATTTTCATTAAAAAATTAGATTTAAAAAAAAGAAATTTAAATTAATAAATAAAATTTTATATTTTTAATTTTTTTAGTTAACTTTTGAAATACTGACAGAATTTTCGTTAGTATTTCTTCGTTCATTTTCATTTAGGAATAAAATCCCTAATTTGCTATAAATAACATATTTAAATTAATTTATAAATTAATTAAATATAAATTAATTGTTCAAAAATCCTAAATCCATTCATTAAATTTAATTTATATAAATAAAAAAATTAAAAAAATAATTATATTAAGTTTAACAAAAAAAATTCAATTCACTCATGCGTATATAAAAACTAAAAATAAAAATTATATATATTAAAATATATATAATTTTTATTTTTAATTTTTATAAATGTAAATTAATTTTTATATATATTCAAATCAAACCGAGCTAGGTTCGGACTTTAAATATTTTATTTAAAATTTTATTTAAAATTTAAATGAAAGTAAAATTTATATTTAAATTTATTTAATGAATTTTAATTTTTTATTGAAATCCTTTCAAAATTTAAATGGGCCTTATAATTAAGGGTATCCATAATTTGATTTTAACCGAATTAACCAATCGAACTGATCTAATTTGGTTAATCGTTTGACTATCAAATTAATTTCAATCAATTAATAAAATAATTTTAGTAAAATTTCAATTTTCATTTAATTTGATTTGAAAATTGAATTAACTTAAATTGTAATCGAAATATAATATAATCCAAATATAAAATAAAAAAACATGAAATAGATCATTTAATTTTATAATTTATTAAAATTTTTAACATAATATTTTTTATATTTAAATATTTTATTGAATAATTTTATTTAATTTATTTAAAATATAAACAATTTAAAATTTAAAATATAATTTAACTTAAATATCTTTATTATTTGATTAATCTAAAAAATTAATTAAATTGATTGAATTTAATTTGATTTGTTAATTTTTTAAATTTATAAATTTGATTGATTAATAAAAATAAAATAAAATAAAATAAAATAATATATTTATTTTAGATAGTTCAATTTAAATTTATCCGAATTAATTGAATAAACACTTCTCTTCGAATTTTTAAGGATAACTTGAAAGGAATTTAAATAATTATTCTTTTACAAAAAAGTATTATCTTTGTTTTTTAAAAATTTATTATGTGAAATTCTCAAATTTTAACTCCATCTAGATATTAGAGAATAAAAAAATAAAAATAAATATTTCTAATACAAAAATGCCATTTTCATCATAAATAATATTTGTTTAGAAAAAAACATAATTACATGCATTATTTAGTTTATGTTCTAATTATCATACATGCATTTTGTGCATTAATAATAGATGTGAAATAGCAAAATAAAAATTTCAAAAAAAAGAAAATTCTTTTAGAAAAAATAGGACAATTAAAAAAAATGATTTTGGAGATCTTACCTAAATATTGAAGCGAATTCAAATCACACTTTTACTAAGGGATATCATTTTCATCTTTACCTCAAATTAATCATGAAATTTTTTTAAAAGATTAATCTTTTTAAATTCTACTTAAATGTTGAAGAATTAGAGAAAGCTTTTTGACACCAAAGGATTTTATTTTATCATTAAAGGTTTTTTTTTAAAGGTACAATGATGAAAAAATAAAAAGAGATAAAATTAAAGATTTATAAGATGAATTAAATTGATCATTTTAATCTTCTAATTTGTATTTGCATTATTTATTTGCTTCATATGCATCACAAGTATTTTATTATTGTCAAAGAAATATAAAACAGTAAATGGTGATTTTGGAAAAAATTTTTTATTAGAAAGAAAAAACTAATATTTTTAAATAAAAATAACTTTTGGGACCTTAACTAGATATTGCAGAGTTTTTAAATAATTATTTTTATAAAAGAATATTACATTGGATTTTAAGAGTTATTGCAAGAATTTCAAGCGAAAGAAAATTTTTTAAAATTTTGCCTAAATATTGAAAAATTTAAGAAATATTATAAAACTAAAAATTTATATTCTATTCTTAAATAAAAGTTTTTAAAAAGATTTTTAAAAAAATAAAAAAAATGATGGGAATTATTTTAAATATTAAAATTAAGATAATTTTTATCAAAGCAAAATGATAACACATGATCAATTGTTTTCATTTTAAAAACGAGTGTTGTAGAGTGTAAATTCTTTCCCATGCATAATCATATTTCCAAACTCTATTTTATTATTTGCAAACCTAAATTTTTTTTAATAAGTTAATTAATTTTAAAATTTTATTAAAATAACAAATTGTAAATGATTAATCATACTTAATAAAAAAATATTGATGATAACTCTCTATTTTTATTTTAATTTTATAATCTCATCTAACGATCCCAAAATCATTATGACAATAAATACTACTTGAATCCAAAAATCTAAGTTAATAGATTTTTGAATTCTCGATTTATATATTATATATCACATTCAAATACGCACTTACATATGTGATTCTCAACACTTTAGCTTTGCCCTTAATTTTCTACATTTGCGGATGGTTTAAAGAACCTGTGCCCCCCAAAAATTTTGAATTTTTTTAATACCATAAGTTATTTTCATAATAGATTTAAATTCTTTTATAAAAGAATTAGTTTGGATCGCTCAAACTTAAATTTATTGTATTGATATATATTATTATTTATTTTATGTATTTATGTGAATATATAATTATAAAAATTACTTGTATCTAAATATTACAATTTTTAATTTCAAATTTTTTTTAAAACTTTTGTTTACTTATCATAAATAATTTCCAATTTAAAATGAGTAATAAATTTGTCAATACTATTTTTTCATAAATATATAAATTTAAGTTTAATATACATGCAAGTAATAGAATAACTAAAACCAATTTGATGAATATCTAATTGTGATTCATTGTTTCATTAAATTTTTTTACTATAGTATGTATGCTCATTTTATTTGAAAATTGTTACATGTCAAAACAATTAATATGATTACGTTAAATACATTTTCAATTTTTAGAATGTAAAAATACTATGTAAAAAATTGAAAGGTTTTAATTTATGTATCAAAGTCTTTACTTGATTGTTTTCAAATTTACCTAATTTTTTTTTTATTTTTTCATTTTAATACTTTAAATATTAAATATGATAAAAATAATATGTTAATATTGTAAAAAAAAAATAATGATTTTATTTTTATAAAGAATATTGTTTATGATTTATAATTAAAATCGTAAGATCAATTATTTAATATATTTATTTTGTTTTATATATATTTACATATTAACATACTTATAATTATAAGTTTGTTATATTATATATTTGCATCTTTTTTATTAATAATAATTTGATATATTTTGAAAAAAATTATTGTAAAATATTACTTTAGCTGTTTTAAAATTAAAGATCAAGATCCGTCGATGATTTCCTACGTTAGTTATTGGGCCTCGACATATCATTCCTTATACTTATAAATTAACATTTTGCCTCGTGAATCAATTCTGGAAATGTCCACGAGCTTTATCTGTTCTTATGGGCGTCATTAGTCGCGGGTGATCGCTTTTGCAATAATAGCTGCGATGAGGCCTCCACCCACACCAATTGCTAGAGGAGTACTTTTTTGAATATGGTCTTGACCTGATCACTTTCTTTCGAGCCTGTTTTGCAGAACACAGCAAAGTGCTCGCAATTGTTTGTTAACAAGTTATACGGGCCAAAGAGATAATTCCATTCCAAGCAATCAGTGGCCATCGTAATAACTTCATGGGCTGGCTTGGAGAATCTATATTCACAAACGTGAAGTGAGTGACCGTCAAGGAAACAACGGAGGCAGGTTTTGATGACTCCACTACTGAAGTTTCTTTTGTATCCACATTTTTGACATGGATCTGAAAATCGATTATAAATTATTGGAGGTGCCATGAGGTGAATGACCATGTCATCGCCCACATATATTCCTGGTGTCAAAAACAGCCAAATTTTGACTTACTAAGTTATTATGATCGATCATCTCGATCAATAAAATCCTTTAATTATACATCATGAAAAGAAACAAAAAAAAAAAGAAAAAAGAAGCAAACCATGATGATAGTAGAGACCTCCGCTCCTTTCGCTGTAGATGTGATCTCCTGGTTCGGGCTCCCAATAAGGGTTTGGATCAATCGGTACATGCTCCGTAAAAAATGTCGAAGAAGAAGAAGAAGATGACAGTGAAAGTCCCATTTTTTTAATTTCTATTTAAAATCCTTTAATTTAAGTTGTCTTCTTTATGAAAAACTCGATGAATTTATAGTAGAATTGCCCAGAGAATCCAAGCAACGTAAAATCGAGAATCAATTAATAAAAAGAAAATACCTATGCTCTAAAACTTAAAAAAGTAGGTTCTTATACGAGAAAATGTACATAATTATTGTCCATCAATGGTGCGGAATTTTACAAACGTAATGTGAATGCTTGAAATGTTTAGTTGCTTTGGCATAACTTTTAACTCAAATGAAAATGTATTAAATTTATATTTACGAGTCTCTTATTAATTAGCAATATTTTCTTTAAGATTTATAGCTTTTAACTACAAAATAATTACGTTGTGTATTGCTTAACTTATAACGAAGTGCTGATCACTTTGCTCAGGAATAGCTCTAAATTTAAATTCAATATCCTAAAAAAACTTATAAACTTGGTTTTATATATACTAGTTTGATGTTAATTAGTATATTTCTCATATACAATTTGATGGCAACATAGTCCAAAAGGTTCTACGTAAAAGTATTCATGGAATGGATCGGATCAAGCCAAACTTGATTTCTTGTCAAATGGTTTGATCCATTGGGTTCGAATATACTCATTTTATTATTAATAAAATATTAAAATATTTTAAAATAATTTGTATATTAATATTTCATATTTTTTTGAATTAATTTTAAATAAAAATATTTTTATTAATTAAATAGTAATTTAGGTCGAGCTCAAATTTCAAAATTCATATTCAAAATTCAATTGGTGGATAAATCTTTCTTCAAGTTACAAGTTACGGGTTACGGTAAACATTTTGCTAGAACAAGAAATAAAAAAAATTGAAAACAAAAAGGAAACATTTAAACTAGAGGGTATTTTTCTAATTTTTGGACTTTGTATGAAATGTTGCTAAAAAAAATTATAATACGTATTTACAAAGAATAAATTTATAATTATATTGGGTAAAGACAAATTGTTTTTATATCCTCAAACTTAATATTTTAAATTTGGAGAAGTTAAAAACACATCTTTGTAATAACTTTCAAATTAAAAAAAAAAAATTTGAAGAATCAACAGCTGGTCTATTATCAATTGACTTGTGAATATTTGCACATGCTACTTCTACCATTAATATACGAGTCTAAAAATCTGTTTAAAATTCCAACCCATCTTTCAAAAGAGAAAAAGAATATATTTCTTTCCACGTTTTGTGAAAATTAATGTGAACACTAGAAAGTTACATTGATTCAAAGAAGATGAATCTCATAAAGCAAAACCATAGTACACTAATATTAAAGAAAAAAGTTCTTATCTTTAGAAAGACAATAATATTTATAAGATTATGGAAAGAAATCAGTACCTTTTATCTTTGATCATTGGTGTAATGATCATGATCTAGAATTGGAGTTTGTGAATGCCAACATCTGCTAATTTACCCATAATTTCCAAACCAAATTTTCTGCAAATTTATGTTAATGTAATCCAATAAGCTCTTTAATTTGTTCTTAAGACTGAATATAACACCTAATTAATCTCACACTGAAATACATTCATTATAATATATAAGTAAAAATTTGAATTTATACGTATGAATTGATTTTTGTTTAAATGAAAATTTCAAATGAAAATAGATAATATATGATAAATTGAATCGAAAAATGTTAGAAATCCTATTTAAATATTGGAAGGAATTCAAATAAATTTTTTTTTTTTACAAAGGAGTATTATATTTGTTTTTTAAAAATTTATTATGTGAAATTCTCAAGTTTTAACTTCACTTAAATATTGGAAAGTGAAAAAAAAATATTTCTAATACAAAAAATGCCATGTTCATCATAAATACTATCTATTTAGAAAAGAAACATAATTACTTTTGTCATTTAATCTATGTTATCATCAAGCATTTTGTGCATTAATAATAGATATGAAATAGCATCATAACCATTTCAAAAAATTTTTCTTTTAGAAAATGAAAATAATTTTGAAGATCTTACCTAGATATTAGAGAGAATCCAAATCACACTTGTACTAAGGGATATCACTTTCATCTTTACGACAAATGAATCATGAAAATTTTTTAAAGGATTAATTTTCTTAAATTCTACTTAAATATTGGAGAATTAGAGAAAGCTGTTTGATATCAAAATATTTCATTTTATCACTAAAAGTTTTCAAAAAATAAGGTACAATGATGAAAAAAATAAAAAAGAGATAAAATTAAAGGTTTATAAGTTGAATTAAATTGGTCATTTTAATCTTTTAATTTGTATTTGCATTATTTATTGGCTTCATGTGCATCACAAGCATTTTATTATTGTTAAAGAAATGTAAAGCAATAAATGGTGATTTTGGAGAATAATTTTTATTATAAATAAACAACTTAATATTTTTAAGTAAAAATAATTTTTAAGACCTTACTCAAATAGAGTTTTAAATAATTATTCTTTATAAAAGAATATTATGTCAAATTTTAAAAGTTATTATGCAAATTTCAAGAGAAAAAAATATATTTTTAAATTTCATCTAGATATTGAGAAATTCAAGAAATATTTTACAATTAAAAATTTTCATTTTATTCTTAAATAATATGTTTTAAAATGATTTTTACAAAAATAAAAAAATCAAGAGAATTATTTTAAATATTAAAATTAAGATTATATTTATAAAAGCAAAATGATAATACATGATCAATTAATATTATTTTTAAAATGAGTGATGTGAGGTACTAATTTTTTTTCATATATAATCATACTTCCAAACTCTGCTTTATTATTTGCAGACCTAAAAATTTTTTTAATAAGTTAATTAATTTTAAAATTTTAATAAAATAATAATTTTTTAGACAACCAATCATATCTACTAAAAAATTAATAATAATTCACTATTTTGATTTTAATTTTAAAATTTCATTTAAAGATTCCAAAATTATTTTGACAATAGACATCACTTGTATCCAACAATCTAAGTTAATAAATTTTTGGATTCTCAATTTATATATTATATATATCATATTCAAACCCGCACATGCACACGTGATTCTCAACACTATAGCCCTGCCCTTAATTTCCTACATTAGTTATTGGGCCTCAGCGTATCATTCCTTATTCTTATTTATAACATTTTGCCTCGTAAATTTCTGGAAGTGACCACGATCTTGATCTGTTCTTATCGGCGTCTTTGGGCCTCGGTAATCACTTTTGCAAGACCATAAGCTCCCGTGAGGCCTACACCCAGAGGTCCCAGACCAATTGTTACAAGAGGATTTCCAATATGGCCCATGACCTGATGACTTATTGCCGTGCCTGTTTTGCAGTACACAGCAAAGTCCTCGCAATTGTTTGCAAACATGTCATAGCAGCCGAAGCCGTTCCCTTCCAGGAAATCTGTGGCTGTCTTAATAACTTCATAGGCTGGCTTGGAATGGCCTACGTGGCAAGTACCACGTCGTCTCCTATTGAAAACAACAAAGGGGACTCCATATTCATAAAAGTGAAGTGAGTGACCATCAAGGAAACAATCGAGGCAGGTTTTGATGACTCCACCAATGAAGTCTCGCTTGTATCCACATTTTTGACATGGAGCTGAAGACCCAATATGTTTTTGTTTGGCAGGTCCCTGGAGGTGAATGACCATGTCATCGCCCACATAAATTCCTGGTGTCAAAAATAGCCAAATTATGACATACTAAGTTATTATGATCCATCTTCTCCATGAACAAAATCCTTTAATCATAAATCATGAAAAGAAAAAAGAAGCAAACCATGATGATCGTAGAGACCTCCGCTCCTTTCGCTGTAGATGTGATCTCCTGGTTCGGGCTTCCGATTAGGGTTAGGGTTTGGATAATCCGGTATAAGCCCCGGAAAAGGTAACGGATTAATAATTGGTGGAGGTGGAAACAGCATGCTTTGTTGCGGTCCCATTTTCTTTTTCTATTTCAAATCCTTTAATTTAAGTTGTCTTCTTTAGGAAAAACTCGATGAATTTATAGTAGATTTGCCCAGGAGAATCCATGCAACGTAAAATCGAGAATCAAATTAATACACAAAAATACCTATGCTCTAAAACTTTAAAAAGTAGGTTCTTATGCGAGACAATGCACATAATTATTGTCCATCAATGGTGTGGAATTTTACAAACGTAGTGTGAATACTTGCAATGTTTAGTTGCTTTGGCATAACTTTTAAATCAAATGAAAATGTATTAAATTTATATTTACGAGTCTCTTATTAAATAGCAATATCTTCTTTAAGATTTTTAGCTTTTAACTACAAAATAATTACGTTGTGCATGCCTTAGCTTTTAACGAGGAAGAGCAGATCACTTTGCTCATGAATAGCTCTAAATTTAAAGTCAATATCCTAAAAAAAACATATAAACTTGGTTTTATATATACTAGTTTGATGTTAATTAGTATATTTCTCGTATATAATTTGATGGCAGCATAGTCCAAAAGGTTCTATGTAAAAGTATTCATGGATTGGATCAAACCAAACCAAACCAAACTTGACTCCTTGTCTAATGGTTTGATGCATTGGGTTCGAATATGCTCATGTTATTATTAATAAAATATTAAATTATTTTAAAATTTATTTTTATATTAATATTTCATATATTTTTACAATTAATTTTAAATCAAATGATTTTTTTATTAATTAAATAATAGTTTAGATTAAGCTCGAATTTCAAAATTCATATCCAAAATCCGATTGGTGGAGCAATCTATATTCAAGTTACAAGTTAGGGGTTACAATAGGCATTTGGCTAGAATGAGAAATTTTGAAAGAATAAAAAAAAATTGAAAACAAAAAGGAAACATTTAAACTAGAGGGGTTTTTTTTTTTTTTAATTTTTGGGCTTGTCTGAAATGTTTCTAAAAATTAATAATACGTATGTACAAAGAATAAATTTATAATTATATTGGGTAAAGACAAATTGTTGTTATGTCCTCAAACTTAATATTTTAAATTTGGAATTCAAAACACATCTTTGTAATAACTTTCAAATAATAAAAAAAAAACTTTGAAGAACCAACAGCTAGTCTATTATCAATTGACTTGTAAATATTTGCGTATGCTACTTCTAACATTAATGTATGACTCCAAAATCTGTTTAAAATTCCAACCCATCTTTCAAAAAAGAAAAGGAATATATTTCTTTTCACGTTTTGTGAAAATTAATGTGAACACTAAAAAGTTATATTGATTAAACTATGATTGAAAATCATAAAGCAAAAACATAGTACACTGTTATTAAAGAAAAAGGTTCTTAGCTTTAGAAAGACAATAATATTTATAAGATTATAAAAAGAAATCAGTACATTTTATCTTTGATCACTGGTCTAAAGATCATGATCTATAATTGGAGTTTGTGAATGCCAGTCTATGCTAATTTAACCATAATTTCCACACCAAATCATCTGCATATTTTAAATTAATGTAATCCAATAACTTCTTTAATTTGTTTTTAAGACTGAATATAAAGCCTAGTATATATAATATATACGTAAAAACTAGAATTCATATGTGAATTATTTTCTAAAAGATAAAATTGTAAAATTTTCATATTAAAATAAATAATATCTAGTAACTTAAATGTAGATCTTCACAATTGATATCAAATGCTAATTTATGCATATGAAATTTGTGAATGCTAACTAATGCTAATTTACCTATAATTTTTACACAATATTATATGTGATACAATAAGATTTGATTTGATTGACCAAACTAACATGACTTAATACGTTTTTTAATTTGCTCTTAAGTCAGGAAATGATAATCAGTTTTTAATTAGAATTCATATCACATCTTTTCTTTTCTTTTTTTTTTTATTAAGATGTTTTAATTGAGATTATATTTGATGTATTATTAGTGAATAGATACTATATATTATTAGTGAATCATACAATGATATTTTATTAAAAAATTAATTTTAAAAATTTTAAAATCTTAAAAATAAATATACTTAATCTTAAGAATATATTTAAAATTAATTTCTTTGATGATGTATTATTGTGTAATTCATTGACAATGTATAATATTATACATTGATAATATATCAAATATAAACCCATTTTAATTTAACTAATTACAATTACCAATATATATATATATACACACACGTATAAAACCTTAAGAAGAGTCACTTTCACTATGAATACAATCAAATTTATTTTTCTGAGACCTCAAACCTTATCTGATTCCTTCTTTTAGGAGCATACAAAGTATTCCCCACTCACAAATGGTATATGTAACTTGAAGCGCTAGCAATATCTTTAACTTTTTTTTCTTTTTTTTTTTCCAAGACGACAAGAGGAAAAAAAGCAGCTTAAATATATTACTATTGTTTAGGCTTTCTTCTTTTTACCTTTACGATAAAAATGATAATAAGGCAAATGGAGATTATTTATTAGGGTTTATATTTGATATAATTTTAGTGTATAAGTTTTAGAACAAAACTTATATGAAAATTTTTAAGTTTACGAAGTTTCTTTTTAAAAATGATTTAATAAAAAATTAAAATTCATAGATTAATAGAGTTTAATATAAATATTAATAATGTGTAAAAATATTTAAAATTATTATTTATAATTCAAATTATATCAATATTTATTTAATAGTAAAAATCTTATTAATATTTTTACTGAAAATATCTATATAAAATATATATTAAAATTTTTTTCAACTTTACGTACTTAATCTATGTAAGAGACCTTTCAATCATCAATTTTGATTTTCAATTTTAGTTTTTATTTAATTATTTCAAATAAAAAAATTTACAAACTTTATATAAAAAACTTCATCTAAATCTTTTTCAAAACTTCAAATGTTAATATCTCTTATCCTTGGTACTTTTAATCTTCAAAATCAAGCTGGGGCATTATGTAAAAAAAGGCCCAAAACTGAGTCAAATACACATACACTGGCATAAGCCATGAAGAATTCAAGCCAAGAGTGGAGAATCTAAGAGGCAAATGTTCTTACCCTAGCCGAAATGCATCTTTGATGAATTTATCACGCTGACGCACCACAAATGATGTGTGAACGCTTGCATATATATGCTGATTTTTGCATAATTTTTGAAGTCTAATTAGAGTTCCTTTTGAACTAATTAAATAATTAACAACAAGTTTTTTAGATATTGTAAATCTTACAATTTTCTCTCAACATTAAATCTGAGACTTTCAAATTGAAAATTCTAAATATTTTATTGTCGAATTGTCCTCCTATCGACACACTATTAATATTTTGGTTAATGAGTCTAGAAGAATCATGGAGATTAACATCAATCCCAACTTGAGCATGAAATTAGATTGAGTGCAAGTTTTAAAAAGTAAGTATGTGTAGATTCGAATTTTGTTTGAGTTTTTTTTTTTTAAATATTGTAGGCTCTTGAATTATATTTTGATATTGGATTTTAAAAGTAATTTTTTAAACCCAAATTTAAAGATCCAAAAGTATTTATTTATGTTTTGTTTTTTGGTAAAAAAAAAAAACATAAATTTTGAATTTTTAAAGATTGTGATTTTATTTATATTTGAAATTTAAAAGTCAAGTTTGATTTTGATAATTCTTGGCAATCAAGTTTCTATAAGAAGGAAAAGAAATTTTGACAAGATCTTGATAGATTCAATTGGCATTAAAATTTTTCAAATTGAAAGGAATTTAATCTCTATATAAAGAATTCAATTCTCAATTTGAAATCATCATCAATCAAACAAAAGAAGCAACATAATAAACAATTATCAAACAACACAAAGCTTTGAGTTTTGAGAAAAAAAGTTCTCAATAAGAGAGAGAAGAATAATCATCAAATAAAAAAAAGAAAGAGCTATATACATGATATTAAAGCAAACAAAGTCAAAAAATTTTTTTCTAGGAGTAGGCTTTATTTCAAGTTGATCCAAGAACATTGATTAGGTACACTTTCTTTTATTTTTATGATATTATATTTATTTGTTGTGGCTGGGGATAATATTTATGATAATTATTCTTTTATGAAATTATTTTGTATGGCTAGTTTGTTTACTTATTTATTTCTATATTTATTTATCTATTCATTCTTTTTTATTTCAATTTTTTATTGATTTTTAATTTAATTGATGTAAATAAAAATTGAATTATGTTTTTTTTAGAAAAGTGTAAATTTATTATTTTATAATTAAAAACTTCTAAATATGTTTGTATCATTCTTTTAATGATATTATTTTGTAAATAAATAAAAGGAATGGGAATTTGATTTTTTTTAAAGATATTTAAATCCAACAATGAAGCCTCTTTAAGTAAACAATGAGTTTATCTTGAATAGTCTTGAGATGAAAAAAGTTTTTTTTTTAGTGAAAGCCTAAACATTTTTTTTTCAATATTTAAATATCAAAATTAATAAAAAACCATCTTTGAATTAAGGCTTGAATAAGATAACATGTGACTAATTTAGTACCAATTTTGAGCATAATGGGGTATTAAAACCTTTCCTACGTGTAACTGACTCTCAAACTTAGTTTGTATGATGCAGACTAGAGCTTATTTTTTTTAGAGACCTTTAGTTAAGCTTAGGATAACATTAAAAAAATAGATTCATATAAGTAGCCAATTATACTTAGATAAAATAGATTAATGATGACTTCATATATTTTGTGTCTAATGAGAATGTTTTCATACTTAAAAGTTATGACAATCTAGCGACTCTGCTAGGAATATTACAGAGTCAAGTCATTAGTTAGTTGTGTATTATCTTAAGCCTTGTTTTGATGATTTTATTATGTAATAATTTTTCATGTGCACTAACTTATTTGTTTATTTTGTAGTGATTTTTTATGTACTAATTTATTAGTTTTATTTTGTAAATTTTTATTTTTCATGTGTATTAATTTATTCGATTATTTGGGTTGAAATGTTCCTTCACACACTATACTTGCATTTATGCATAAGTTTTAGACCCGAACTTTGTCATTTCTTAGGAGAGAGCAAATACCTATACTTTTGTAAGGTAATAACCTTCGTGTGAGCGAGTGAAAACTTCCATTTAAATTGAACCCTATGTTTGAGCTTATAATGGTAGGTGAGAATTTTAGTGCCTTACTAATTTATAATGGATAATGATGTGAAGAATAATTTAAAAAACCTTTAAATCATTAAAGCCTTTGAACCTCGTAGACAAACCTTAAGAATCCAACCTTAAGTTAAAACCCTACCATTCCCATTTGTATAGAAAACCCTAAAATAAAACACATGAAGGGACATATTTTGTTATTCACCTTATATTTGTTTATATTTATATTTGTCAAGATAATTTTGAACTTGTACAAAAATAAAAATATTTTTTTATATATTTTTCTTTTTAAAAAAATGAAGGAAAATAGGTGAGATTTGGAAATGTATTTTTTTCTTGTTATATGATTTATGATCATATCCATTTTATACATGCATTTATACATATATTTTTGTTGCCCATTCATTCATGCAATATTTTATTTTACTTTTTCATATATAAAAAGATGTCAATGCCTAATTGTAAATTAAAGAATAATTAAAGAATACTTTAAAGAATAATGTTTGGAGGCAATTTTTCCCTTTTCAATTTTGTACATAGTTTTAAATATAAATTCTTATTTTTACTATACGCTGCATACATATATTTGCAAATACATTTTTATCAATGTAAACATTTTTGTATGTACATTATTTCATTTGTTTGTGAGTATCTTTGTCTTTTGCAGTTTTACATAGTTTTGAATATAAATTCTTATTTTTACTATGTATTGCATACATGTATTTACATACACATTTTTTATTCATGTAAACATTTTTGTATGTACATTATTTCATTTATTTGGGGCTTTTTTTTTTTTTTGCAATTTTGGTACATAAGTTTTAAATATGAATTTTTTTTCATAGAGGTATTTGTATATATTTTCTTGAATTTAAGATTGTTTGACATTAAAAGCTCATATGATTTCTTTTCATGATTGAAAAATGTTTTTTGTAAAGAAAAAACTTTTGTGCAAACAATCTTAAGAGAATTGATGATTATTGTAAAGAAAGATCATATGTAGTTGTTTCATTTACCATTTTATACCCCAATTCAATTGAAGATCACACCATTTAAAGCCTAACTTCTTAAGTCCCATGATCTTGATTTTCATTTGACAAAGAAGGATTTTCAAGTTAATGATCTTCATTAAGGCTATGAACAATGAAATTTATAAAATCATTTTTGAAAAATTTTTTGTAAGCCAATATATGAGGCACTCTATTAAAAATTATAGATTTTGGTAATTTAATAAGTGTCAAGATTATTCAAAACACATCAGTACCAAAGTTTTTTCAGAAAGTTCAAACTTTTTAATTTCATCCTTGAGGCATAATTACTGAAAAAATCATATCCTTTCAATATCTTTGTTCGACATCCTGATTTATGTAACATCCTTTTCTTTTTCATTCATTGTCCTAAAAACTGTTCCTTTACCCAAATCTTAGGGTAAATTTACTAAAAAGCTAATTTTTCCAATATCTTTTGATTTGAATGGCTTTTATTTCATTTTTTATTGAATGGAGATTGTATGAACATTTGGTGTGGGTTGTGAAAATGAAAATTGTAATATTAGGACTTTATTTGATGTAGAAAGATGATACATTTAGAGTTTAAGTTGTAAAAAAAAGATTACAAAAAAATAAAAAGAAAAGAATTGATTATGACATCATGCATATGAGATATTCAAATGATTCTAAAATCAAAAAGAAAAAAATCTTCTCTTGAGAATTATTTTTCAATAGAAGTATCCATATTTTATATGATCAATGACCATCTTTCATATTCCCTTCATTAAAAAAAAATCCATTTGCTACACCTTTTGAGCTTATTGATTTTTTGGAAGAAATCCAAATTAAGAATCACCTTCCATACTAGAGGACAAGTGTGAAAGAGGATTTATTTGAAAAAAATTAAATCCAAAGTTAAAGACAAGGAAAGAATGCCTGCATTCAAAAGGCAAGTTTCAAAATATTGGTTAGAATGAAAACATGAAAGAAAAAAAAAACAAAGAAAAAATGAAAAAATGAAAAAATGAAAAAAGAAAGATGAAAGATGTGGAAAAGAAAATTTCATTGAGAAAAGAAATGATCATTGGTTTGATTACCTTTAAACACATTTTTAAATCTATTTATCCTTTCTTTCAAAACCTTAAACCCTAGCTTACGTTACATCCTTTAAAAAGTTCATTTTGATCAAGTGTAGATATCTAAATTGAAGAACTTTTCTTTAGGAAATCACCATCACTTTTTGATTTTGGATGAATTTTGAGTTTTCAAATGCATGATGGAATAGTAAAAAAAAAAAAAGAGAAAAAAAAAGATTGAATGAAACTCTAGGGTGAAAACTCGATAGGAAAATCTAGAACAAAATTGAAAATTTGAAAGTAACTTATGCAACTTCATCAAAGGAAAGGATTTGAATGAACCAATTGACAATGAAGACCTTTGAAAAATCCAAGAAAATGAACCCTAATTTGAAGATTTGTTTTGATATTCGAGCTTTTTTTTTTTAAATCTTGAGCTTGTCATAATTATCTTAACATTTGTTAAAATACCATATCCAAAAATTAAGAGAGTGCAAAAGTGAATTATGCTTTAAAAGATAACTTTTCATTTATTAGTTTAGATGAAGGAATTGATTTACTTTTTTCCATCCAAATCTTTCTTAGTAATTGAAATCTTGATGTGCCATCCATTTTGTCCTTTTGGAAAGACTAAGATGCAATCCAACTAATTCATTCTAGGTAGTAATCATTGATTTTCAAAAGATCAATGTCACATATTTTTAAAAAAATTGGTGCATGGAAAATTGTTACATGGGTAATTTTTTATTTTTGGACAATTTGTGTTGTTATTCTTTTGGGAGTTTTTTAAAATTTTCAAATTTGGATTGTTGCATATATAAATTTTGATGGATAGGAGAAAAATGAGTTCCAAATCAATATGGCAAAAGTGATCTTTCTAGAGCAACAAAAATGCTTTGTTTTGATAATTGTATTTGCATCATTTGGTAAATCTACAAATTTTTGTTTGGATAATTGTATCTACATAATATTTTGATCATACATTTGCATCATTTAAAAAATTCATAAATTGCATAGTTATTTAGATCATACATTTGCATTATTTGGTAAGTATCTAAACCATTATTAGAACCATGCATTTTCATCAATTAATGAGCATTTAGATCTTCAACATTTACAAATATTTACATCATTAAGATTTTTAAATATATTAAAAAAGATAATGAAAAAGGATATTTGCATATAATTTATTGAGATAAATATTTGCATTCGCATTTGTATTTTTTTTGTGGAAAGCATTTGCATTAGTGAGATAAGTATTTGCATTTACATCTTGGTAGAATACAATGTCATTTATATCAAGATATTTGCAAACTTTGAGGTGAAGAAAGAAACAACAAGTTTCACTTGGCACATTATAAGATTTAATTCCAGATTAGCTGACACATGATAAGATTTAAGCTTAGATTAAGCTCATAACATTAATTAAGAATTTAAGCCCAACTATGTTGGCATATGAAAAGAAAATTGTTAATTTTTTAAAAAATTTCAAAGTCTTTATTATGGAGGAGTGTTTTTTCAAAGATAAAAATGATTTATAAGACCTCAAGGCATGATCCTTAAAACTTTTGGGTACCTTTTAGATTTGATTTCTAAGTTCAAAAGCCTTTATTAAGGATGAGCTTTTACAAACAAAAGAATGATTTATAAGACCTTTGGGCATGATTTGTAAGACTTCTGGCATAATCTCTAAGATCTTCGAGTATGATTTATAAAACCTCCGAGTATAATCTCCAAGACCTCATGGCATGATTTGTAGGCCCTCTAAGCATGATTTATAAAACCTTCGAGCATGATTCGTAAGACGTTTAGGTATAATCTCTAAGAACTTTGGGCTTGATTTATAAAACCACCTAACATGATCTAAAAGACCTTCATGCATAATTTATAAGACTTTTGGGTATGATTTATAAGAGTTCTAGGTATAATCTCTAAGAGCTCTAAATATGATTTATAAAACCTTTAAGCATGATCTAAATAACCTCCGAGCTTGATTTATAAGACCTAATGGCATGGTTTACAAGATCTCAAGGCATAATCTCCAAGATCTTTGGATATGATTTATAAGACCTTTAAACATGATTTAAAAGACTTTTGGGCATGATTTATAAGATTTTCAAGCATGATTTATAAGACCTTCGAGCATGATTTATAAGATTTTCAAGCATGATTTATAATACCTCCAAGCATAATCTAAAAGACATCTAAGCATGATTTATAAAACCTTCAAGCATGATCCTTATGACTTAGAGAATGATTTCAATGACCTCTGGGCATGATTTGTAAGACTTTCGAACATCTCGATACAAATCTTGATAACCTTTTAGTGTGAATCCCTAATCTTTGATGCAAATATCGAAGACTAATGATGCGAATCTCAAGAACCTTTTGATGTAAATTTTGAATTTTCAATGTGAATCTTAAAGAATTATGCAAAACTTGAAAACTTTTCAGTAAGAATCCCAAATCTTCGATGTGAGTATTTGAATGAACCCCTAATTTACTTCAGATAAGAATCTCTGAGTTTCTTACTAGATAAAATTCTTAAAGTTTCAATACTTCTATTTAGATGAGCTTTTTCAAATGAGATTTTTAAAGTTTCATAACCTTTGGTAAGAAGAGCTCTTTCATTCCAAAGTTTTAAAACCTCTAGTAAGGGGAGCATTTTCTAAAGTTTCACAGCCTCTTTTGAGAAGAGCTTTTTAATTTTTCAAAGTTTCACAACATCTGGTGAGAGGAACATTTTATTTGTCAAAAGTTTCAAAGCCCCTGGTGATGAAAGCATTTTAAATTTTCAAAGTTTTAAAACCCCTAATGAAGGGAGTATTTTAAATTTCCAAAGTTGCAAAACCCTTGATAAGGGGAGCATTTTAATTTCCAAAGTTTCAAAGTCTCTATTAAGTGGAGCAATTTAGATTTATTTAAAGTTTCAAAGCCTTTGGTAAGGGAAATATTTTTAAATCTAAGTTTCAAAGCCTAGGTTGAAGGGAGCCTTTTCATTTTTTTTTCTTGATCCAAACAAAATAGATATTTTTCATCTTTGTACAACTCCTATTTTATAGAAAATATGTAAAAAGGGATAACTGTAGACACTTAATTTTGTCCAAGATTTTTTTTTGTGATATTATAAAGTTTCAAATTGCATTTTGATATTGGGTTTTAAAAGTCATTTTTTAAGCATAAATTTAAAGGCCCATAATTGTTTATTTATGTTTTATTATTTGGTAAAAAAAATTTTATTTTTTTTAAAATTGTGATTTTATTTAGATTTGAAATTTAGAGGTTAAGTTTAATTTTGGTAATTCTTAAGAATTAAGTTTCTACAAGAAGAAAAAGAAATTTTTGGCAAAATCTTGATAGATTTAGTGGCGTTAAAAGTTTTTAAATTGAAAAGTGATTCAATCCATATATAAAAAAGCTTAATTCTCAGTTAAAAATCACCAACAATCAAAGAAAAGAAACAAACCAATAAAAAAACTATTAAGTAACACAAAGCTTTGAGTTTTGAGTATTGAGTTCTCAGTCAAAAAGAGAAGAAATATCACCAAGCAAAAAGCGAGAAAGCTATATATATAATATTAAGGCAAACAAAGTCAAGCAAAATTTTCTTGGGAGTAAACTTTATTTCAAGGTGAATACTCTTGAGGTGAAGGAAATTTTTTTTTGTGAAAGCCTAAAGAATTTTTTTAAAATTTTTAAATATTGAAATTAATAAAAAAATCATATTTGAATTAAGGCTTAGATAAGATAACATGTGACTAATTTGATACTAATTTTGGGTGTAATAAGATGCTAAAACTTTTCCTGCATGTATCAACTTCCGAACTTAGTTTTATAGATGCAAATCATAACTTATTTTTTTACAAACTCTTAGTTAAACTTAAAATAATCTTTAAAATGATATATTCACATAAGTGGTCAATCACACAGATAAAAATGATTGGTGGTAACTCTATTTTGTTGCATCTAATGAGAAAGATCTAGAAATTGAATGTTATGATAGTATGGTATATTAATCTCACATCAGATAGAAAAAGAAAGATCATTGGACAATAAACGTTAGTGCTACACATTTTGATAAATTGATTTTGTGAAGAAAGTATTTGTTACCTAACACAAAATCTATGAAACGAAAAATCTAAAAACTCACATATATAGTATTATGATCATGATAGCTCTAATACAAGTTGTTAGGCTAAAACCACATTCCAATTAAACATCCAAGCCAACAAAAGCAAATTCAATTAATCAATCAATCAATCACATAAGAGATAATAATTTAACTTAGTTTAACCTAATCGGCCTATGTCTACAAATGAGAAAAGAGATCCATTAGTTGTAGAGAATTACAAACACATCAACAAATTAATCTCACTAACAATCAATATCCATGAACCCTCTCATTCCTTTTAGTCTTATAGAGTATTTTCAACTCAAATATATATCAATATGTATCCATACACCATACCTAAGTAGACCATCTCATTTTTCTCTAATCTACTCAAACATACACACCTATATGAACCTTCTCAATCTTCTTTAGTCTTATTAGGTGCTACCAAATAAAACCCTATAACTCTTTTATATTTTTTCTCATAGCTAACATTATGGAGACTCTACCTATTTATAACTATACTAACTTACCTATCAAGAATATTTTTTTCTTTTAAAATTATTCTTTTACAAGTCTTCTTATCATCAAATAATATCTGGTCCATCTTAAATAAATCTCTTATGAAATTTGAATCACTATTCCCAACATATAAGACCAACCAAGAGAATCTCTTTAAAATTCCTCTTTTATCTTTCAGAAAAGTGAAAGAGCTAAGAATCCAATTCGATCGAAAATAGAGAATCTCTAAAAGTAAAAACATAATATAAATTTAGAATGCACCTTTAAAAGGGAAAGGTTCTTATAACATTAACAAGACAATGGACATATATATTAGAGAGAATCAGCAGTGTCTATATATGATTTTACTAACATGGTCTTCTCATGACATTAATTTTTTGAGTTAGACTGATTAATTATACCAAAAACAAGGAACCTTACCGATTTAACTTTCGGTCTGATTTTTTAAACATTGGTGGTGTTTGTAAAAAATTCTACTTGGGGAATTGTTTTCATAATATAGATAAGTATTGAAACTTAAAAATGTCTTTAGTTTGGGAATTATTTGGGACTGTCATGGTTTTGTTGCTTGTACCTTTTGTGTCAAATTATTTACTTGCAATCAACAATAAGGTCCATTTTCTCATTAGAAGTAAAAAAAAAACACTAGACAGAAAAATAGCAATCCTTAATTTGTCACACCAACTTCAACAATCCACTATTGTCTGTCAAATCTGTAACAAACCTGGACATCAAGCTTTGTTATGTTATGAAAGATTCAATCATGCATATCAAGAAGAGGATGTCCCAAAAGCTCTTGCTCCATTATCTATACATAATGTTGATGATTCTAATTGGATTATAGACACTGAAGCAACCTCTACTACAAAAAATAATGCAGGTAACCTTACTAATCTCAGACTTAATAAAGGAACATCTAGAATCATTGTTGAAAATGGCAAGAATCACAACATCACTCATATAGTAGATGTCTCAATTCCTACATCCTTAAGCAATTTGTTACTTAAACATATGTTAGTGGTTCCAGATATTACTGCAAATCTAATTTTTATTGGTCAGTTACTCGATGACTCATCATGTATATTTGTTGTCTTCACGTCCTCTGGTTTTGTTATTAAAGACACGAAGACTTGGAAAACAGTGGCAAGCGGGGTTAAAAAGGATGGTTTTTTTATTCTTGGACAGGACAAGATGGCTTTCTTTTCAGTCAGACAACGAAAGGTTACGCAGTGAGTTTGGCATCAACAGTTGAGTCATCCCTAATTAAAAATATTGAAGTATCTCAGCAATAAATTTTTTTTTTCTGTCCAAAGAGCAAAGAAAGATTCTATTTATTCAAGTTGTCAAATGGGAAAATTTTGCAAATTGCCTTTTATGCGCCTAGAAATGAATGCAATAGCTTTCCTTTTCAGAAATTACATTATGATCTTGGGGTCCAAACCCCTATGCATCTTTCCAGGGGTTCAAATATTTTGCTACATTTGTGGATGATTTCTCTAAATATACTTGGATTTTCCCCTTGAAAAAAAATACGATTTCTTTCTGGGCTTCAAAACTTTCATGCATATGATTGATAAACAATTTGAATGGAAATTAAAGGATTTCAAAGTGATGGTAGGGGTGAGTTTAACAAGATTGAATTTCTTTCATTTCTAGCTGACAATGGCATCGTTTGACATATTTCTTGTCCCCATATTGCAAAGCAAAATGGCCCAAAAGAAAGGAAACATAGGCATGTTATTGAATGGGCTTTGACCTTATTATTTCATAGCCATGTACCTAAACAGTTGTGGTTAGAAGCAGGCCATACAACTACATGTCTTATCAATCGAACTCCTCAGAAACGTTAAATATGAGTTCGCCGTAAAAAATCCTCTTGGGAAAGATCAAAATTATTCATTCTTAAGAAGTTTTGGTTGTCGGTGTTATTCTTACTTGAGAGATTACACAGAAAATAAATTTTCTCCTAAGAGCCTTCCATGTATCTTTGTTGGTTATAACCAAAATCATAAGGGGTATAGCTGTCTTCAAGTTCCCACTAGTTGTATATATATTTCAAGGCATGGTTTTTTTTTTTTTTTTTTTTATGAAAATGAATATCCTTACTCGGCAGATTTTACAGTTGATTGTCTAACAAAAGAAGGGCTCATGAATCCTAACACATGGATGGACCTCTTTGATGTCCTTGAATATCAAAACTTGCTAGAATTTCCATCAACTATGCCACCTACACCTTCTGTTCAACATTCTCATGACAACCACAACACTTCAGTGGCCATAGCACAAGAACAGGCTATGCAAACTGAAGCTAAAATTCAAAATCATAAGAATGACTCAATTTCACATCCATCTTCTCAGGTACTAAGATCGAGCAACAACAATTCGTCTTCTCTTGATCCGGGATGTCATTTACAGCTCAATATGCATCCTATGACAATTAGAAGCAAGTTAAAAACTAGTCTTTTGCCTTTCAATTTTGATTAATCATGTGATATACCTCGAGAACCAACGACTTTAAAGACTGCTCAGTTCATTCAGGTTCATACAAAGCAATGCGAAAAGAAGTACAAGCTCTATCCAAGAATCATACTTGGACTATTGTTCCTCGACAATCTTCAATGAATGTTAGTGGTTCTAAATGGGTTTATAAAACCAAATTGATGTCAGAAAGCGCCTTGGGAAGACTCAAAGCTAGGTTGGTTGCCAAAGGTTTTAACCAATAACCGGGCATTGATTATGATAATACATTCAATCCAGTTATTAGTCCTCAAACAATTCACATTGCTCTTACAATTGCACTAGCCAAATATTGGTCAATCAAATAGCTTGATGTCCTGAATGCATTTTTTTATCGGTTTTTTTAAAGAACGTGTCTACATGGAAGAACCCCCTGGTTTTCAAGACTTTAAGCATCCAGAGTATGTATGCAGACTTAATCGAGCATTGTATGGTCTTAAGCAAGCCCTTCGCTCATGGTTTGAAAGGTTTAGCCGCTATTTACTTCAGCTTGGTTTTCACAGCAGACATAGTGACAACTCCCTCTTTATTCTCCAGCATGAAACAGGCACTATATTCGTATTGTTATATGTGGATGACATTATCATAATAGGAAGCAATTCTGTTCTCTTAAATAATCTCATATCAACTCAGTACAAAATTTTCGATGAAAGATTTACGCAACTTCAACTATTTTCTTGGTATTCAAGTGTCTTACACTTATCGTGGGATGTTCTTATCTCAACAAAAATATACTAATGAACCTTTTTAGCGTGCTGTTATGTTCGATTGCAAACCTATAACCACCTCAATTGTCAACAAGTCTTCAGTTTTATCACATTCGAAACCATTCTCAAATCCTTCACTCTTTCGTAATTTGGTTGGTACTTTGCAATATTTGACCATTACAATACCTGAGTTATGCAATGCAGTCAACACAGTTTGTCAAGTTCTGCATTTACCCATTGTTGTACACTATCAGCTCGTAAAAAAGATACTGGAGATATGTCAAGAGAACTTCAGACCATGGCTTGCACTTGCTTAAATATTCCAATTTAGATTTGTATGCAATTTCTAATGATGATTGGGCAACTTGTTCACTGACTCGTTGATCTGATTGGCTATGCAATTTTTCTTAGTGCAAATCTGATATCTTGGGAAGTTAAGAAACAACAGACTGTCGCAAAATCCAATGCAGAGGCTGAGTACCAGGCTATTGCTTCAACAGCAGCAAAATTCATTTGGCTTGCCTCTCTCATGCGTGATCTTGGTGTTCACTTGTCTCAACCATCTATTTTATATTGTGACAATGCCAGTGCTCTTTATATGTCTTATAATCTAGTGTTTCATGCACGAAATAAACACATTGAGATTGATTACCACTGTGTTCCTAAAAAAGTTAATCAAGGCTCTTTGGTTACTCGTTTTGTGCGTTCTTCTCATCAATTGACTCATATATTCACCAAAGCTCTTCCGTAAAATCATTTTCAGATATTGCGTGCCAAGATGAGTATTCATTCCCTCTCACACATGAACTTGAGGGGGGAATAATAATGATTTACTTCCAATGACAGATTCTGTGCAATAACTTATGTAATATGAGCTGACATATTGGCTAATCTGTAGCCATAAACTCGACTACATTATTTGTCATTTATTCTTTTTTTTTTATTGTACAGATATTATCATTATAAATATATGGAACTAGAACACTCTCTAGACATAGAGAAAGTAATTCCATAGAAGTGTTTCTAAACCTTACTAATAGTGTATATAGTTTGGTCCTTTGAGTTTCGCCAGTTAATTTCTTAAGCTTTTGAATTATATGATAATTATGGTGGTGATCAGTTCTGAGTTCTTATTTATAGGCCACGCCCTCATAGATCCCTTCTGCAACTGCATCGTAAACAGCACCAACCAAGTTAAGTACACCTAAGCCTGCTAGTTGATGGCTTCCGGCCACACCCGTTTTGCAAAACATTGCAAAGTCCTCACAATTATTAAGAAAAAAATTGTAGCTGCCGAAGCTCTGGTTTTGGAGCAGACGATGAGCTGTTTCGACAACTTCATTTGCCGGTTTGCAGTGCCGACTGCTGCAAGAACCACGGTGTTTAAAAAGCAACTCCAAGTAGGAGACATCATATTCATAGCGGTACAGTGAGTGACCTTCCAGGAAGCAATCAAGGCAGGTTTTGAAGATTCCAGTCTGTGGCTTGAACCCACATTTTTTGCATGGTGGCCTGTCGTAAATCTTGCTTGGTCCCATCAGGTGAATCACCATGTCATCCCCCACATATATGCCTGGCGTCAAATTAAGGTCTCTCTTCTTTTAGAAATAAATTAAAATATATTTATTTCAAGATTTGACAACCTTTTACTCCAAATTATGCAAGGCAATCTTGTCTAGAAATTTAAATTTTCGTAAGACTCTACTTTTGGGAAATTATCACACCTGCTGATTGTCATGATGATAGGATTAAAAAAGAGTAACACATATTTTTTAGGATATAATAAAAAAATAAAAAATAATTAATAAAAATAATTGAACATGTGACAGTATTTTAATTTAGCTTATAAAATTAAAAAATTTCACTGAAGGTGAAATCTAAATAAAAATATAATCGGTTGTCAAATCTTCGTCTCACTACTTCTCAATCCAAATATATGGTTAAAAATTGGTTTCTTGTCACTCTTGATTAAAAATCCAGACCCGAATTATCAAAAGAAAAAAGATCCAGACTCAAATTCTTCAAATTTGAAGCCAAAATCTCTACACAAGCCAACCCTTAATTGTAGTAATTAATAATAAATAATCATCAACAAAATTATAAAATTGTTGAAAAAGAAACTATACATAGAAGATTGAAATTCTCATCTCCTATAAATTATAAGTTGCATTAATAAATTGTTAATAATAGAAAAGAGAGAGAGTACATATACCATGGTGAAAGTAAAGACGTAACGTCCTATCAGAATAGATGTGATCACCCGGCCTAAGGGCATCCCTTCGAACTGTTTTCATCTTTCCTTGCTCTTTACTCTTCAGACTTAGAATTTAAGTTTGATGTGCAGCTTTGTACTGAACACCACAATTTATAGATGGAATTCATAACTGTGAGAACGAAGAATCATACATATATATATAAAGTAAAAATATATATTGCCGATTAATTCTTATCTACATGTTTCTTTTTTAAACCATAAGAGGAATATGCCAGCTAATACATTATACGATGTATCATTTTGTCCAGTGTCATAACGTCTAGATCCGGGGATCTATCGTTAGACATTGACTTTTAGGGAGTCGCCACCAATCTTTTTTATCTAGGTGCGATTGGCCACCTATGGAATCTGTCCTTTCAGGGAACACCTAAGCTTAAGGGTCCCTAAAAGAATAGGTTCAGATCTGCTAACCAGAACAGGGTTCGGGAGTTCGGTTACGTGTGAGGAAGGTTATAGCACCCTCACAACGCCCATCAAAAGATGGTACCAGCTGAAATTTATGTTATCCAAAAGCCTTAAAATTTTACCAAGTAATTAGTTGTTGGAAATTATTCTCAATTGACTCTAATACTTTTAGCAAAAAATTGAGAAAATTCCCTCACCTCAGGAGTATGCAAGAAAGAACTACTGTTTCACTTGCAGAGGCTCCGTCGTCGGATTATTTAAAAAAAAAAAAACAAAATCAAAATTAAGATAGAAAGGAAGGAAAGAATGAATTTTTTTGTAGGAAAAATTGATACTTTCAACTTTTCCCCAAAAATATTTTTTTTGAAAATTTGATTTTCAAGGAAAATTGATACTTTCAACTTTTCCTCAAAAACCCTTTTTTTTTTTTTTAAATTTCTTTCTAAGGAAAATTGATACTTTCAACTTTTCCTCAAAAACCCTTTTTTTGAAAATTTATTTCTAAGAAAAATTGATACTTTCAACTTTTCCCCAAAAATATTTTTTTTGAAATTTTGATTTTCAAGGAAAATTGATACTTTCAACTTTTCCCCAAAAATATTTTTTTGAAATTTTGATTTTCAAGGAAAATTGATACTTTCAACTTTTCCCTAAAAATATTTTTTTTTGAAATTTATTTCTGAGGAAAATTAATACTTTCAACTTTTCTCCAAAAATATTTTTTTTTGAAATTTTGTATTTTTATTTAAAGAAAATAAAATAATAAAAAATAAATAAAAAGAATATTACATAAACCTAATCTAATAAATAAAAAATAAAATAAACAAATAAACAAAGAAAAAAAAAAAAAAACCTGGAGCGGCTCGGATCGTGGCTCGGCTCGGCTCGGCTCAAGGAAGAGAAACGGCTCGGGGGGAGCGGCTTGGCGGCTCGGCTCGGCTCGAAGGGGGCTGGCACGCAAGGGTCAGAAAGCGGGTCGACGCCCGGGTCGGGTCGGGTTCGGCAAAACGCGCGGATCCTCTGGGTTACTTAAGGCCAAAACGACGTCGTTTTGGGAGGGTATAAAAGGCAATCTCCTTCGTTTTTTCGACAGAATGCTCCTCCCTCTCTCTCTCTTCTTCCCTTTTTCTCTCCCTTCTCTCTAAAAACCGAAGAACACCGGTGCCAGATTCTGGAAAATGTCGCCGAAATCTGGAAATTTCGCCGGAAGTTGGCCGGAAGATCGCCGGTTTCTGGGGTTCTTCGCCGGAAACTGGGTAGGTCGTCGGAAACTTCAATGTTCGCCGGAATTGTTGCCGGAAAATTCAAATTTCGCCAGAATTTTCGCCGGATTCTGGAAATTTCCCAGAAATTTCCATAAAAAATTTTCGCCAAAAATCTCTAAAAATTTTTTCTCACTCCTAGAACGCTCCTAAACTTTTCCTAGCTTCCTATACGCCTCCTTTTCTCTCAAATCAGTAGCTTTGCTTACTGTTTTCTGTGTGTCTTGCATTCTGTTCCAGAGTCCCTTTTATAGGGATTGATCAGGAGTTCCTGATCAATCCCAATTCCTCCTTGGACGGGAATTCAATCTTTGAATCCCACTGGACTCTTCTGATTGAATTCTCATTTCCAATGGGATTCTTCAGCCTTCAATCTCAGCCCTCCAAAATCAAAATCAAATAAAATAAAAAACTAGATAATTAGAGAAGATAAATCAGCAGATATTATAGGATAAATAATAATAAAAAAATATATCAGATATATAATTAGATAAGTAAAAATACAAAAATGAATAAAATAAAAAAGATAAAATATATATATATATACATAAATAATAAAATACACAAAATATTAACAAAAATAAATAAATAAATATATACATATATTAATACATAATAATAATAATAATAAATAATACAATACATAAAATACAAAAGAAGAAGAAAAGAGAAAAAAAAATACAAGATAAAATTGAATTGGGCTTACCCATTTGGGCCAGGCCCAATTGATCTGGGCCAGACCCAATTGGGTGTCTACAGCTGCCCCTCTTTGCACATTTTCTGTGAAACAGAAATTGCGCAAAGACGTAGACACCCAATCAAGACTCAATTCAACATTTTTTGGTTTTTTTGTTTTTTTTTGTTTTTTTTTGTTTTTTTTATTTTTTTTTATTTTTTATTTTTTTTTTTTTACCAAAGCTCCTCTAAACAGAGGCACCACGACTTTTGGAAAGTAAATTGCTCCTCTAAACAGAGGTACCATGACTTTGAAAAGTAAATTGCTCCTCTAAACAGAGGCAATGAACTTTGAAAAGTAAATTGCTCCTCTAAACAGAGGTACCACGACTTTGGAAAAATAAATTGCTCCTCTAAACAGAGGCACCACGACTTTGGAAAGTAAATTGCTCCTCTAAACAGAGGCAACGAACTTTGAAAAGTAAATTGCTCCTCTAAACAGAGGCACCACGACTTTTGGAAAGTAAATTGCTCCTCTAAACAGAGGCAACGAACTTTGAAAAGTAAATTGCTCCTCTAAACAGAGGTACCACGACTTTGGAAAAGTAAATTGCTCCTCTAAACAGAGGCACCACGACTTTGAAAAGTAAATTGCTCCTCTAAACAGAGGCACCACGACTTTGGGAAAAATAAATTGCTCCTCTAAACAGAGGCAACGAACTTTGAAAAGTAAATTGCTCATCTAAACAGAGGTACCACGACTTTGGAAAAGTAAATTGCTCCTCTAAACAGAGGCACCACGACTTTGAAAAGTAAATTGCTCCTCTAAACAGAGGCAACGAACTTTGAAAAGTAAATTGCTCCTCTAAACAGAGGCAACGAACTTTGAAAAAGTAAATACTCCTAGACAATCATGTCCGAAGGAGTTGAAAGTTGTGTTTGAAGGGATTTTAGGAGATTATGCCCAAAGGTCTTATAAATCAACCCTGATACCAAGAGACATCCTATTTCAAGGATTAGGAACTTACCTGACAAGTTTCTTCTCAAACTTGCAAAGTCTTTTCATACCTGTCTTTTCCATGTGGGATGTTGGAACACCCCTGCTTCTTGAATTTGTACACTATACTTTCCTGAAAGTAGTGTATGCTATGCAATGTGCATGATTTTCAATGCATGCTATGCAAATGTTGGCCAATTAATTCCTGTTCAATGTATGGTACTCAAGTTTCTCAAGCTCTTTTTTTCTTTCTTGGGCGTCAAGCCTTTTGATTCCTTAAGGATCCAATTGCACTGCTCTTCTAGGATCGAACCAATGTAGCTCTCAATTTGTCTTTTCCACTCACATTCTTCCTTGTTCAGTTTCTCAATACTTTGGAATAAGCTTCATCGATCGATCATCACTTGACCATCATTCAATGAATTTTTCAGCACTAACAAATTTCAAAACAAGTTTCATCCACCATCACTGGGTCATTACTCATAGGTGTCTCAGCATTAACTTTTCCAAAACAGACTTTGTCTTCATCATTCAATCACAACTTGCAAGTCATATTGACCAATTCATCCTCGTACTCATCACTTGATTGTATCACTGCCCTATTTCTTCATTTGATCACATCATATATCCTTCTAAATCATCTCTTCTAGGTTTCTACCATTTCTTCATTTATCTCCACCATCATCTTAGATTTCTTTTCAAATGAATGCAAGACTCTTTTAAGCACATATTCATTCATTTATTATCATTTTGACAAATACAATGCAACCAAGCATTTTTTCAATTCATTCTAGGGGTGAAACAATAAGAGAAGGCAAGGTGAATTATGGTAAAGATAATCAATGAAGATCTGTTTTGGTACAAAGCAAATGGGAAAGGAAGTGAATTGGATACATGTCATTGGGATGGATGGTATGTCCAAATGATGAATATTCAGACAATTCTCAACATTAATCTAGGATTCTTTTTCAAAAACTCATTCCATTTACAGTTGAAGTCATCTTGAGCTTGGCGAACTCTGCCCCAGTCTTTGAGGGATCTTCAGATGTCTTTGATCTTTCATTCATGTGAGCCATTTGACCTGGATCTTTTTTTTTTTTTTTGGTACCAAAATCACCCTTTCAGGTTTTTAATTTGGTTCTCTTTTTTCATTTTTTCATTTTTTCATTTTCTCATTTTTTTCCTTTTTTTTTCTTTTTTTTTTTCTTTTCTCATTTTTCATCCAGTGTTGATATCTTTCATGTAGCATGATTTCATTGCTTCATCATGAGCATATCTTTGCTCAACCTATGATCATTCAAGTTGAGTATTCATATTTGATCCAAATGGACTTTTCAAGGTTGTAATGTAGGCCAAGGTGAAGGGTCATAAAAAAAGGGATATAATAGGCTCAAAATATGTATTAAAAAGGTTCAAAACCAAAGGATCATTTGATACAACTTGGCATTTTGCCCCCACATCGTTTCACTATTTTTTCTTTCTTCACACAAAAGATTCTCATTACTTTGTCCCAAGTCATGTGTGGCTTTTATTTTTCTTTTGCTTTTCTTTCTCTTTCCATTTTGGAGACCTTTTGTGGTGTTTTTTTTTTTTTCCAAAATTTACCCTCCAGTGTAGAGGGTGATCCTTGGTTGGGGTTCTTCAAAAAAATGATAAGCTCAAAAGGGTAACAATAAATGGTTTTTCAAATGGTAAAAGAAAGATGGCCATTTTTCATCTCAATTGTGAATACCTTTCTTGAACATCATCTATTGAACAAAGCTCATGAACTTGTATAAAAGATTGCACACCTTCAAGATATATCTCTTTCATCTCTGGTAATGGCTTACCCTCTTTATTTTCGCTCAAATCATCTCCTCTGTGAATGAGTTCTCAAAATTAAATTCCAGAATTATTGTTACCATTGTCTAAATATTCATCCTCTGAAATTTAAGAATGGGAATGAAAGATAACAGGGCATGGAATAATGGTCAAGTGAAAGAGAAAATGTAATGAAATGCATTAACTTGCCCTTATTAAGATGATAACAAGTGAAATCATATTGCACAAAGAAATCCAACAATCACTCGAAAAGAAATCTTAAAATGACAAAAAACCTTCAACCCGCCTTATGTCCATTGACATCTTGCCCCTCAATTCATTGTGAATCTCCGGATCCTTTTTGTTCTTGACTTTCGTTCAGAGCACTAACATTAGATGCCGTTACTTTTCCCTGATCAAAACTTACCATTCCATCATTGATCAATCGTTGCACCTTATACTTTAAAGCAGTGCAATTTTTAGTAGAATGGCCAGTAATTCCATAATGATAATCACAATGGGCTGTAGGATCATACCACTTTGGATAGGGTGGTTTAAGTGGTTCCACATGGCTGGGGGCAATCAAGTGGCTATTATAGAGTTCTCGATATAACTCTGTATAAGTCATAGGGATTGGATCAAATACAGGTTTTTCTCGAGTAGTTCTTTGTTCTCGTGAGCCACTTGCTGGGTGAGTAGGACGAATTTGGGTTCTTACAGGAGCTTGAATGTTAAGGCGGTAAGTGGATGAATAAGATGGTTGTGGGGCTAGCTGGTAGGGGTAGGATGAGGCATTATTCACAGCAGGATAGTATGGAGAGTAACCATGGGATGGATAGGGTTGATAACCCCCGAATTGTTGTCTATCAAAGCTCACAGCTTGAGCTTGAGCTTCTTTTTTTTCTGATGTCTTCTTGGTTTCTCCTCCTCTCAACTTGCCATTTTTTATGGCACTTTCAATAATTTCTCCAGAGATTACCATGTCAGCAAAATTCTTTGTTGCATTCTCTATCATCTTTTCATAATAGGGAGGCTTTAAAGTGCTAACAAACAGCACTGTGGTCTCTTTCTCTGTCAATGGAGGTTGTACCTGTGAAGCTATATCCCTCCATCTCTGGACGTATTCTTGAAAAGATTCATTTGACTTTTTCTCCAGATTGTGCAAAGATAAACGATCAGGGGCCAAATCGATGATGTGTCGATATTGGCTGATGAAGTCATGAGCCATATCGCTCCAGGAGCGAATGTTGGTTCTATCCAACTGAACATACCACCTGGCAGCAGAACCAGTAAGACTATCCTGGAAGACATGCATCAAGAGTTTTTCATCATGTGCATGAGCTGCCATCTTTCTACAATACATGGTGATGTGGGTTTTGGGGCACTTTGTACCGTCATATTTTTCAAATTTTGGTACTTTGAATTTATAGGGGATAACCACATCAGGAACTAGGCAGAGCCCAGCAGCATCAACTGACCTATAACAGCTAAATCCTTCCACAGCCCGTAGCCTCTGCTCTAGCATGCTAATTTTGGAGCTTTCCTCAGCTTCCACCCTTACCTTTTCCTTGTCCTTCTCTTTTACATCATCTAGATCAGAAATTGGTTCTGCTGCCTTTTCAGTGAAGACTGGATTTATATAGCTATTATACTGCCCTGGGTTGAAAGCTGATGGCATTCCAAGACATGTTGGATATGCAAAATGTTATGGTGGGACCTCTTGGGTAGACTGGGCTTGAGGTGGGCCAAAACCTGAAGGGTATAATGGGTCAGCCACTTCTTGCTGGCTTGTACTTCCTTCAACTCCTTTTCCTTTATTCATATTATTGAGAGCCTCCAGAATTTTGCTAAGTTCATTTTCAATCTTTTCCTGAGCTTTTTCTAGCTTTTCAAATCTATGAGAACTTTCTTCCTCCATTTGCCTTGCTCTGGATCTTGTGTTGTATGGATGAGCAAGGTTTTCGCTAGATGGAGCTATCCTCGGACCTTGAGTACCATACTTATGATTAGAAATGTTATGCTGTACCTTATGTATGATGCTTTGATACACAAATGAAATGTACATTTTTTGAATGAAATCTAGTATGAAATGAATACAAATGATTGTGTTGAAACATGATCATGAAAAGAATACAGATGCATACAATCAGACAAACAACATAGTTAGTTTCGTGGATGAAACGTAAGTGATGTTGATGCATAATGTTACATATGATAAAAATAATACACAAAGTTAAGCAATCAAAATGATTAGATAAACACCCTTTTTTGTGTCCTAATTTCAGGGTATATCTATCATTGGGTAGAAAGGGCTCTATCTTAGGTGTAGGCACTCTTAAGGTTCACTACATGCGGTTTTAAGGTCAAAGTCTAAAGGTTCTCAAATTGCTCCTTACATCATTGTCCATCACAGACTAGTAAGGCACCCTAATCCTCACCCATTACAGGCTACAAGCGGAAAAGGTTCAATTTGAGTGGGAGTATTTCGCTAGCCACTGCGGAGGCATTAGACCTCACGAAAGCAATAGGTACTTTACTCTCTCCTAGAGGGACGGAGCTCGGGTATAGAGCTCATGTTATGCACATGCACATGAATGACATAATTAACAAGATAAATAAACAGGAATGAATAATAACACATATATACAAAAATGGTTCAATTTTATTAGGCTTTTGGATAACACAAATTATTTGCTGGCCTGACTCTCAAAGTCCCCAGTGGAGTCGCCAAGCTGTCATAACGTCTAGATCCGGGGATCTATCGCTAGACATTGACTTTTAGGGAGTCGCCACCAATCTTTTTTATCTAGGTGCGATTGGCCACCTATGGAATCTGTCCTTTCAGGGAACACCTAAGCTTAAGGGTCCCTAAAAAAATAGGTTCAGGTCTGCTAACCAGAACAGGGTTCGAGAGTTCGGTTACGTGTGAGGAAGGTTATAGCACCCTCACAACGCCCATCAAAAGATGGTACCAGCTGAAATTTATGTTATCCAAAAGCCTTAAAATTTTACCAAGTAATTAGTTGTTGGAAATTATTCTCAATTGACTCTAATACTTTTAGCAGAAAATTGAAAAAATTCCCTCACCTCAGGAGTATGCAAGAAAGAACTACTGTTTCACTTGCAGAGGCTCCGTCGTCGGATTATTTAAAGAAAAAAAAAATCAAAATTAAGATAGAAAGGAAGGAAAGAATGAATTTTTTTGTAGGAAAAATTGATACTTTCAACTTTTCCCCAAAAATATTTTTTTTGAAATTTTGATTTTCAAGGAAAATTGATACTTTCAACTTTTCCTCAAAAACCCTTTTTTTGAAAATTTATTTCTAAGGAAAATTGATACTTTCAACTTTTCCCCAAAAATATTTTTTTTGAAATTTTGATTTTCAAGGAAAATTGATACTTTCAACTTTTCCCTAAAAATATTTTTTTTTTTGAAATTTATTTCTGAGAAAAATTGATACTTTCAACTTTTCCCCAAAAATATTTTTTTGAAATTTTGATTTTCAAGGAAAATTGATACTTTCAACTTTTCCCTAAAAATATTTTTTTTTGAAATTTATTTCTGAGGAAAATTGATACTTTCAACTTTTCTCCAAAAATATTTTTTTTTGAAATTTTGTATTTTTATTTAAAGAAAATAAAATAATAAAAAATAAATAAAAAGAATATTACATAAACCTAATCTAATAAATAAAAAATAAAATAAACAAAGAAAAAAAAAAAAAAAAAACCTGGAGCGGCTCGGATCGCGGCTCGGCTCGGCTCGGCTCAAGGAAGAGAAACGGCTCGGGGGGAGCGGCTTGGCGGCTCGGCTCGGCTCAGCTCGGCTCGGGGGGGGCTGGCACGCGAGGGTCAGAAAGCGGGTCGACGCCCGGGTCGGGTCGGGTTCGACAAAACGCGCGGATCCTCTGGGTTACTTAAGGCCAAAACGACGTCGTTTTGGGAGGGTATAAAAGGCAATCTCCTTCGTTTTTTCGACAGAACGCTCCTCCCTCTCTCTCTCTTCTTCCCTTTTTCTCTCCCTTCTCTCTAAAAACCGAAGAACACCGGTGCCGGATTCTGGAAAATGTCGCCGGAATCTGGAAATTTCGTCGGAAGTTGGCCGGAAGATCGCCGGTTTCTGGGGTTCTTCGCCGGAAACTGGGTAGGTCGTCGGAAACTTCAATGTTCGCCGGAATTGTTGCCGGAAAATTCAAATTTTGCCGGAATTTTCGCCGGATTCTGGAAATTTCCCAGAAATTTCCATAAAAAATTTTCGCCAAAAATCTCTAAAAATTTTTTCTCACTCCTAGAACGCTCCTAAACTTTTCCTAGCTTCCTATACGCCTCCTTTTCTCTCAAATCAGTAGCTTTGCTTACTGTTTTCTGTGTGTCTTGCATTCTGTTCCAGAGTCCCTTTTATAGGGATTGATCAGGAGTTCCTGATCAATTCCAATTCCTCCTTGGACGGGAATTCAATCTTTGAATCCCACTGGACTCTTCTGATTGAATTCCCATTTCCAATGGGATTCTTCAGCCTTCAATCTTAGCCCTCCAAAATCAAAATCAAATAAAATAAAAAACTAGATAATTAGAGAAGATAAATCAGCAGATATTATAGGATAAATAATAATAAAAAAATATATCAGATATATAATTAGATAAGTAAAAATACAAAAATGAATAAAATAAAAAAGATAAAAAATATATATATATACATAAATAATAAAATACACATAAATATTAACAAAAATAAATAAATAAATATATACATATATTAATACATAATAATAATAATAAATAATACAATACATAAAATACAAAAGAAGAAGAAAAGAGAAAAAAAATACAAGATAAAATTGAATTGGGCTTACCCATTTGGGCCAGGCCCAATTGATCTGGGCCGGACCCAATTGGGTGTCTACATCCAGTATTTGTGGTGAAATACAGTATTATTAATTTTATTAGGATTGACAATTAAAAAAGAAGCAGAAGATAATCCAAGCTGAGAACCATTTGTTTTTGGTAATATTTCATTTTTACTTGAAACTTTTAAAATTCAACTTTTGAATCCACAATCTTTTAAAAATATTACAGAAAAAAAAGTAAATAATTTATTTAGAACAATTTTGAAAAAAATCATGATCTAAAACATAATTTTTTTGAAACAATCTAGAAGGCAACGGATGGTTGATAACTTTTTCTACAAAGAATAAAGAAAAATACCCCCCCCCCCCCCCCCAAATGAATAAGTTCTTAATTCTTATGCAAAGCCAAATTTTGAAGAATATATCACGTGACCCAACTAGTTAGGGCATGATGTTGTAGAAATGTCATGTGAACCCTCGCATAATGCTAGTTTTGGCATATAATTACTACAGACCAAATAAAGCACCAAATTATAGTTCTTGCTTGTCAGGCAGTACTGCGGATTTCACCAGTCCAAAATTTGATCTGAATGAATCATATTCCTCTTTTATACCAAGGGCCAAAATTAATCGGGTAATGCATTATCTATTAATCAACAAGACAAGTGGCTAGTCAAGGGAGGCAAGGTCATATGTCATTGTTACCATTGTTTTATTCGTTTCCTAGTTTTATTTTTTATTTTTAGTTTTTTGGCAATTTCAGTATGCCTATATCACGAGCCGATGTAATGTAAAGCGGACAACCGCTCTTTAGTACCCAAAAAAAAAAAAAAAAGACCAAACTTGGATAGGCAACCCGAATCATATCTTGGAGAATTATAAGTTGCATACCACTTGATGGAGACTCAAACACATTCAAACCTGATGGAAATTAGAAAAGTATCCACTAAAACTTATCCAAAGAAACTAGAAAAATAAAAATAAAAACGAGGAAGAAAAATATCTCACTTCTTCGTGGGACAACAAATATGAGGCAACCCTCAAACAAAGAGCTCCTATGATATTTATTTTATTTTAACTTTGGTGCTTATTTCTGTCTTTGATTGCCACAAGGTAAATATGGAGTTAGTTCTGTCTTTGATTGCCACAAGGTAAATATGGAGTTAGTCAAAAGTTATGTTGCAATTCGTTTGAAAATTTTGGAAGATTACCAATAATAATGGAGATGGCATCTTCTTTATTCTGTATTTCATTTGGTTTGACTAAGATTCTCACATATCCATAATCCCATATGCCTTTAAAGTTTTTACTTCTTTGTTATTAAATGCAATTTGATTGGCTACTGACAACAAAATATAGACCTGATCAAATGGCATTCAAAATGAGAATATTGACAGACTGGAGCTGCTCCAAATATACAAAGGATTACAAAATAACCATCCTTGAAAATCAATTTCATAGGTGTTTACTAATTGAAGGAACAAATTTTATTTGCTAAGGGGTCTTGGCATGATTGGCTTCACTAAGATTTTGCTTGGTATGGGAATGATGGAAAGGTCTATGAATGAAAAAGAAAATTGTAATTAACAATTACGCCATGCAAAATAAGAAAGTGATTATGAAACTTGACATTCGATTTAGAAAATATTTTTATATATATATATTTTTATCTTTTTTATCAAATAAAGTTTAAGATCAAAGTGCATTTGAATTAAGAATTTTGAAATTTTAAAAAATTAAATTAAAACATAATTATTTAATTAAATAATAATATCATGAGTTGAGCCAAATCCAATTGATTTTAAAAATCCAAAACTCGACTTGAGACCATTGGAACTGCTCGTTGTAAGTCAAGCTGACAGGCCTAAAGCTTGAAAAAGGTTAATAGTATGATATTCTTTTAATAAAGTGATTTTAGCAAGAATACCTCTGTCTAGTACTATTAATTACCCACATATATGCCAACCTGTTACGAAATTAAGAAATTAATTGATGTCTCTTAATAAAAAAAAAATCGCCCCTTAAGGGCTACAACAACCATGCACAGAAAGAAGAAGAAAATGGAAATTAGAACCATTTTTTAAATACATACTTTTTAAGTGTCCTATTAGTAAAAATGTGATTACCAGGCTTGAGCTCATCCCATTTCCGGACTTCCATCTTTCTTCCTTTAACTCCAAACCAATGTTTGAGTTACAGCTGGGTACATACTTTAAAGTACTTCAAATTCATAGACGGAAAGAAGGGTTCTGGGAAGCAAAAAAAAAAAAAAAAAAAAGAATGATTAAAGAATCCAAATGACCGAATATTGATCGTGAAAATTGGATAATCCTATAAAGTAACGGGACCAATGGTTTACTTTAAAAGATATCGGGATGGACTTTATCAAAGTTTAGTAACAGCAAAAGACTTGAAATTCAAGCTGGGGTATTATGTAAAATCGGCCCCATAACAAATTCAGACAAGTATGCAATGGAATTAAGCCATTAAAGCCAAGAGTGGAGAATCGAATAAATATGAGGAAAATGTTCTTACGCAAGCCAAAAGGCATCCTTGATGAATCATCTGCCTTATTATGGTGACCATGACACACTACAAGTGATGAATGAAGAGTGAACGCTTGCATATATACGCAACACAAGCTAATGTATCGGAGTTTCTTTTTGCAGTGTTGTCATAACCGAATCGGCCGACCGATTCAATCGGTAATCAATGGTCTTTTCAATCCAATAAGGCTATTTGAACAGGTTGCTAGTCGGACCGAACCATTATTTTTAATATATTAAATAAAACGTTTAGATACTGGCAATAAAATATAAACCTGATCGAATTCCATTAAACACATCGACAGGAGTTTGTCCAATATACAAAAAGCTTTTTCATTTCCAGTAATATAGTACAATCTTACTACAACCAGTCAAAGACAGGGGGGACACTCAGGCTCAAACAAGCCTCAGGAAATTACTATTGGGATTTATATCAAATTATATATTATAGATTTTCATTTTTCACTTTTTTGAAAGACGAGTTGTAAAGTCTATAGTATTATTCCTGAGATAATCGGCTGGCATCATGCAGTTGATGACACGAAGAAGACAATGCAATCTATGTTTCCTTAGTACTATTAGTACTTGTAAACACTGCACCTCAAGTTCAGGTCAGGCCTCCACCACTGGTATAGCCCATGAGCATGCATAATATCTGGTGGAGGATTTAGATTCACTGTCAGATTTGCAGAAGGAAGCAGATGCAACGGTTCCGAAGTTTCGACACCTTTTATTTCCACCGCACTCATAAATAGATTTGTCAGTGAGTGCTGGCTTGTTAACCTCGCAATAGCCTCGGCACCAATATCTTCCAGCTTTCTCCTGTGCTCGAAATAACCGATATATTCAGCGCATATGGGGTCTTCTGATTCACAAATAGGCATGGGATCCATCCAGATATAGCAGCGAATGAATCTTCAAATCCATTTCCATTCCTTGAATTGTTATTGTTACCATTTGTAGCAGCAGCAAAAGCAAGTCCAGCCTTGATTACAGTGCCTGCAATCGAAGTCCATGTCTCACTTTCTTATCTTTGATTCTCTCAATTGGGGGAGATATGAATGGCGGGTTAAAGAGGAAAGTTTCCAAGAAATAGCCTGTCTTGGCCATAGTCTTTCCAGCAAGCATTGCCATGGCTGCTCCTAGGGAATGACCAGTTAACCAGACATTTGAACCACGCACAGCAAAAACCACGTCTCGAACAGCATTTATGGCAATCGCAAAACGAGTAGTCTGGTGGAGTCCATTTCGGATTACATCGATATCCAAGTCAAGATCTCTTGCAAAGGAGTCTCGTTTCATTAAAGTACCTCGGAAGGCAATTGCATAGCGAGGGCTCCTATCAATTGTACGATGATATATTCTATCAATTGTACGATGATATGGATAAGGTGAAGGATTATATTCAAATATGGCACCGAAGATGGAAGTATCATCATCATCAACAAGCTGATGAATCAACTTGAAGTGGAAAAACTCCCACCAAGGAGGAGCAAGACATTGAGAACCTTTACATCTTGCCTGGCGATCACTTTCCAGCACGTAGACACCCCCAACCAAACAGGCTGCTACAGGCCTCCGATAATGTGCATTGTTCCAATCAATACTATTTAGGTGCGAGGGCCCTGAAGAGCTAAAATGTTCACTTCCAGAGTCCATTATAACACCTGAAATTCTTGCTTTTTCTTGTTGATTTCCACGAATATTGCTGAGATTTTGGTGCAATTAAACCTGATGTGGGTGATGATTAATGAAGATTTGAAATAAATTTAATGTGCTTGGTTGGGAAGACATGCATAAAAGCAGCTGTCTCTGCCATAGGACACAATTGTTAGTATATATATATATAAATATTTATATATTATGAAATTATATGTACAATCAAAATTTACAATCACAGATTTACAGTTAAAAATCGACAACACATGCGTATCTAACATAACTATAAATTAATGAATAAACCAAATAAACTAATTACACCCTGTGACTGGGAAGAAAGAAAACGTAGGAGTTTAATTGTTTTTTCTCACTTTTCCACACTAACCGAAACACCAAAAGATAAAATTTAAATTTATTTTATTTTATTTTCCTTCAATATTTTATTTATGATATTAAAGTTGTGATTGAATTAATATCAAATTAGTTAATGAATATCAATCCTTAATTACAATCAGAAGTGAAAGTCTATTACTTATGGTGTTTTTCATTTCACATGTTTATTTTCTTAATTATATTTTAAAAACAATCAATTATTTATATTTTATAAGTATAATTCATAAAAGCTAAATTCCATCAAATCTCTTGTGGTTTAAACTTTTCTCACATATTATTTACATTTTGAAAGTACAATAGTTATCTTAAATGTATTAATAACATATAATAGATATGTAACACACAAAAATAACAAATATTTATGTATTCTATATATATTACTAAGTAAGTAGAAGAACAATCGAGGTTCCCCCAGTCTTGGGGTTTTCCTCAAAGAATAAACAAAATATAAATAAAAAAAACAGATAAATAAAGGCCAGAATGAGAGAAAAAGAGTGAAATAAATGACAACAGTTGCGTGGACTATATATTAATATAATGCTAGACTCTTAATTAAGATTTAAATTTTTATAATCTCAAATTAAAAGAGAGAGAGAGAGAGAGAGAGAGAAAGAGAATACCAAGATAGGATAAGTGAGAAATAAACTTCTCATCCTAATTTCTTCTTTTGAACTTTGGAGTTCAGTTTGTCTACTTTCTTTGTAATAAACACAACCAATTTATAGATGGGAGAAAGGTGTCTGGGAACCAAATAATAGGGGACGGTAAGACGAATAAGAATATTAAAGAAAAACAAAATAAAATTGGATATACCAAATTCTCATCTATACATTTTTTTAACATACAAAAAAATAAAGTTCTATACATATCTAATAAGAGGAATATAATTTAAAAAAAAAAAAAAAACAGAATAAATAAGCCAATGAAACGTGTGTAGAATCCGTACTTAATTGACTACTATTTAAACGGAGTGCACTATCGCTTTTGTTTGGGTTGAAAAAATAAAAATAAAAAAAATAAAACGGGAAATCGGAAGTGAACTTTAGATAAGAAGATTATGATTTTGGGTCTAAGAGGAAAGAAAACATGCAAGACTCAAGTACTACTTAAGTATTTTTGTCCAATTTCATAAACCTAAAAAAAAAAGTAATTATTTAAATTGCATGTGTTATGGCATAAGCATATATGAAAAGATTTTTTTAATTAGACAATTATTTATTATTTTTTGTAATCAAGTAATTAAATTGTTAAATTACACTATAATATAATAAATTAAAAAAATCATATGTATTGTTTCATTGATTGAAAAAAAATGGACACTTAATCCAATTAATTCACATAATTATTTTTAAAAAATAATACTTAATAAATTTAAATTTTAAATTTGAATATCTACAATTCTTTTTTCAAACATCATGACTTCTTTTTAATCAAAAATAAAATAAATAAATTGAAGCAGAAATACGGTACAAGAATCAAACTGCCAAGGTAAGGATTAATTTTATTAAAGGCACATTTAGTCTAAATACAATATGAGAACAAATTAAATGAAATAGTTCATCTTTTTCATTGAAAAATGTGCATGTAAAAATATTAATAAATATTTATCATTTAATAATCACATATAATTAATTGATAATTAATTATTTTTTCAAGAAAATAATAGCATGTTTGCACTTAACATGAATTAATTGTTTCACAAATTTTTAAATATAATTAAAGATTTTTTTTGAGGTTTTATTTATAATCAAGTGTTATATCTTTATAATCAATTATTATACAGGGATATGTCAAAAAAAAAAAAAGAGAGAGAAAAAAAAAAGAAAAAAATTATTATGACATCATGCACTATTGAAATGAATAAAGAAAAAAAATCCAAAATAGAAAATGCCAAAAAAAATTTGTTGAAATGAATACCTTTTTTCGAAATCATTTTTCTAAAGGGAACTGCTTTTCAATTTAAATGTTTATACTTGAAATAATAAATAGTTGTATTTTATTATCCTTTCACAAATATAAAAATTTATCCTTTATTACTCCTTTGAACTTGATTGAATTCTTTTACAATAAATCTTAATTAAAGATCACCCTCTATACTTAAGGGTAAAAATGAACACATTTAAGGATTAAGAATAGGGATACCTAAATGGAATCCCATACATTGAGGCAAAGGTTCAATATAAAAGTTCATAATAAATTTTAAATCCACTTAGTGAAAGAATGCAAAAGAAAAGAAAAGAAAAAAGGAAAGGAAAGGAATAATAAAAGAAGGAAAAAGAAATGAAATGAATGGGTGGAAAGTAAAAAAGAATAGACCTCAGAGTGTATCCTTCGAACGAAAAAATGATCTTTAGTTTTAAATATCCTTAAAGACTTATTTTAGACCTTTTTGTCTTTTTCCTTAACAACCCCAAACATTAACCTACATTATAACCTTTGAAAAGTCTATATTGGATCAAACATAAAGGCTTAAAATTGAAAAGTTTTTCTTAAAAAACTGACCATGAATCTTTTGAGTCCCCATTTATTACATAATTTCTTGTTTGGATCGTTAACCCCTTCTCAAAAAAATTCTTGTCCTCTTTTGGATTAGTTTTGAATTTTTTTAAGTGCATGGTGTGTTAATAAAAAATTTAAAAAAAGGAGAAAAAATAGAAATAAAAATGGCTCTAGGGTGAAAACCCTAAAAAGAGCAATTTAGAGCAAACCTTAAATGTCACTCTTAATGCTAAACATGGTAGATGCTAAACAGATAAGCCAAACCTTATTGAAAGATCTAAAATATCAAACTCCCATAAGTTTGATGAGTTGATTTAAAAAATCTCAATTTTTGTCCATTTTCAAATAATTTTTCAAAATCTCAAACCCTTACAGTTAACCTTGACATATATCAAAATATAGCATTTGGAAACTAAGGAAAATGTTGAATATGTTTGGTTTTCAAGAAATCCATATTTTTAGAAAAGCTTATATTTCATTTGTGAGCTTGCATGAAAAATTATATGCCTCTTTTATTCCGTTCAAGTATTGAAATCCTTTTGAATATATAAGAATATTTGTCTACATAACCATTTAATCCTTTAGGAAAAAAAAGTTTCACTTTTTTCATTTCTGATAAGGATTGCCAAATTCTAAAAAAGTTCAAACCTAGTTTAGTTGACGCCTAGATTATCTAGCAATAATAAAGTTTTAAGCCTAGATTATCTAGAACCAATGAAATCTTAAGCCCAGTGTAATTGGCAAGCCTAGATTATCTGACACCAATGAAGTCTTAAGCCTAGATTATCTAGCATTAATGAGATTTAAGCCCATATTAGTTGGCACATAAGCTTAGTTTAGTTGGCACATAAGCCTAGATTAATTGGCACATAAGCCCAAATTAGCTAAAAAATATATACCCCTTTTATCCCCTTTAAGTAGTAAAGTCTTTTTAAATTAACAATTATCTTTAGGGGTGCAATCATCCAATTCATTGAGAGAGAGATTGTTCACTTCTTTCATTTTTAAAAGGAATTGTCAATTCCTTATAAAAATTTAAGTCTACACAAAAAGTTAAGCCTCAGTTTACCTGACGCTAGTGAAAATTTAAACTGAGCTTAGCTCGGACCCAATAAAATTTTAAGCCAAAATTTATTTGGCACCAAAGAAAGATTTTAAACCCAGTTTACTTGGCACTTGATGAAAATTTTAAATCCAGTTTACTTGGCACCAATGAAAGTTTAAGTCCAATTTATCTAACACCAAACAAAGATTTTAAACCCAATTTACTTGGTGCTTGATGAAAATTTTAAGTCCAGTTTACTTAGCATCAATGAAAATTTGAGCCTAGTTTTCAAGCCACTCAAAAAAGATTTTAAACCTAATTTATCTAGCACCAAAGAAAAAATTTAACCCTGATTTACTTAGCACCCAATGAAGATTTTAAAGCCCAGCTTAGCTAGCTAGCTCTCAGTGAAAATTTAAGCCCAATTGATCTAGCATGACATGAAAAGATTTTAAACCTAGTCTAACTATCACCTAATTTTAAACCAGATTGGCACTGAATTTTAATTGTAGTTTATCTAGCCCTTAATGAAATTTTAAGCCTAGTTTATCTGACCCTTAATGAAAATTTTAAGTTCAGTTTATCTTACCCCAATGTTTTTAAGATAGCCGGTACCTAAAGTTAAGCCCAGATTATTTGGCATCAAAAAAATTTTTTAAACCCAATTTATTTGGCTCCCAATGAATTTTTAAGCTCAGCTTAGCTAGCACACAATTTTAAGCCCAGTTTATTTAACACCTAATTTTAAGCTCAGTTTACTTAACCTCTAATAAAATTTTAGGCCCAGTTTAACTAGCATATAAGCCTAAGATTAGCTGGCATGAAAATCCAGATTAACGGTCACTTTATTCAACTTGCGATATTATCTCGATCGTTTTCTTATTTTTTAACTTACGATTCAATCCCAATCATCTTTATTTTTTGACTTATGGTTCAATTTTAGTCATTTTCATTCTTTGACTTACGACTCAGTCTCAGTCATTTTTATTCTTCGACTTACAATTCAATCTCGATTATCTTTATTTTTTGACTCTCAGCTTAATCTTAATGATCTTTATCCTTTGACGTGTGATTTAATCTTGATCATTTTTATTTTTTGATTTACGATTCAGTTTCGATTATTTTTATTCTTCGACTTGCAATTCAATCCCGATCATCTTTATTTTTTGACTTTCGACTTAGTTTCAATTATCTTTATCCTTTGACTTACGGTTCAATCTCAGTCTTTTTTTTTTTTTAACTTGTAGCTCAGTCCCAAGCTTCTTTATTTTTTAACTTACAGTTTAATTCTGATCATCTTTATTTTTTGACTCTCCATTTAGTCCCAATCATTTTATCTTTTGACTTACGGTTCAATTCCAGTTATTTTTATTTTTTAACTTGCAGCTTAGTTCAAATTATATTTATTCTTCAGCTCGTAATTTAATCTTGATCATTTTTATTTCATGACTTGTTATTTAATCCTAATAATCAATAATCTTTTATTTTTGGTTTACGAGTCAATCCTAACCATTCTTAATCGCTAACTTATGTAACATTTTGAACTATTTTTTGCAATTCATGAACTTTTCAACTTTTTCGAAGAAAATAAAAATAAAAATAAAAATAAAACAAAACAAAACAAAACAAAAAGGAAGGAAAAAAAAGAACAAAGGTTTCTCTCTTACTTAAAAGCACCATCCGAATAAAATTATCATTTATATTTTTACATTATTTTTAATTCTAAAAAAATACAAAAAAAGATAATTGTAAATACTTAATTTTATTTTAATTAATTTGAATTTGTTTGATCTTTTAAACACTATTTACATGTTTTTATTTGAATTGTTTAAACATTAAATCAAATTAAATTTGTTGAACTTGTTTTGAATTAATTATTTTGAATTTAATTTTATTATCATTTAGAATTTATTTAATTAATAGAAAAATTACAAAAAATATATATAAATAATTAATTAGTTAATCAAATTCTAAAAAATATAAAATAAAAATTAATTACAAAAAAATTTAAATTACATAAAAATAAATGAATTACAAAAAAGGAAAAAAAAAAAAGCAAAGAAAGTAGCCAGCAGCCACTGCCACAACAAGCCAAATGCCCAGGCCTCTGCAGTGCACCAGCCACTGCCCCTGCCCCTGCGCACCAGGCCAGCACCACACACTCTGTAATCCATGCTCCACCACTACCCTACACTCCACTACTCTGCGACTCTGCAAGTTTTGGACTGATTACAAACGGCTAGATTAAAAACCAAGGGAGGAGAACAGCACCTAGGGGCAGGAGGAACACACAAAAGTCCCATTAAACCATCCATCCTCTTCACCCAAGACAGCCCCTTTGCACCCTTCACCTTAGCACCCAGACCTGACACCCGCGCTGCCAAAGCCCCTTCACCCGCACAACCTTCAAACCATCTCCAAGCACCAAGCCCTTCACCTCTACCCCATAGCCCCCGATGCCAATCGGCCACCAAAAGCAGAGACCACCAGCAACCCCACCAAAGCCCCGCGGAGAGCCGAAAATCCCAAACTCCCAAACAGCCCCTTTCGCCACCTCCACAGCACATACACCAACCCCGGAGAACCCCTTTTCACCCTCACCAACATAAACTCTTCTCCATAAGCCCTTCAATCCGACCTTTCCCAAATCGGCCATCATTGCCCTTCCCCAACAAAAAGCAACCATCTACACAGCACCAATCTCCAGCCAAAAACCCCACACCAGAGCCCGTACAAACCCACCAAAAAACCCATCTGCAACCAAGAAACCAAAACCCAAAATAAAATCAAAATAAAAAATATCCATAGTTCTCCACAAGAAAGGAACCCAGCGCCGAGCAAGCCTTGCAAAACAAAACAAAAAAAAAAGGTCAGTTGATTTTAAAAAAAGAGAACAAAAAAAAAAGAAAAAAAACCTCGGAAGCCACGAAAGAAAGGCTGTAGAGACGGTGTGAGCGGTGGTGGCTTCCCTCGAGCAATCGACAATAGTAGAAAGGGAGAAAAAGGAAAGGAGAATATCATATTAAAACCTCGTAGAAATTCAACGGTGGAAGAGAGAGATTTCACGGTCTAAGTTTTTTGGTTTCAGTCTCAGATCTACCGATTTTGGGGTCATTCTAGCAAAAATTAAGGTTGGATCTATAACTGGGACATCAAGGAGAGGCTACCGTTGAAATTTGGGAGCCAAAAGACCACTGGTCGTTGACAGTGTCGGCGACACAGCTGTGACAATGCCGGCGAGGCTTCGCGGAAAATTGGGGGCTGGGAAAGCCTCTAGTTTTTTTTTTTTTTTTTTAAAGAAGAGAACTTTTTTTATATAAAGAAAAGAGGGTTTGAAATGAGATTAAAAAAAATTTAGCATTTATAGCTAAAAAAAAAAAAAGAAGGGAGGATCGGGTCAGCCTGACCCAGACTCGTGACCCGACTGATGATCCAAATTGGCCTAAGCTCTAACCCGTTCACCTCACCTAGCCCACCGGTCCAATCCAGGCCTATTCAGATATCCTTTAAATTGGGCTACTCTTGTGGATCATGTTAGATTTAAGTCCAATGTAAGTAAATTCAATTCACTTATTTATTATTTATTTATTTTTGCATGCATTTTTTATATTGATAAATATTTAATTATTTTTAACTATTGATAATGAAATAAATAAATAAATATTATTGTTATTGCATATTAAATTATTAAGAACATAATTTTAATTTTGCCTTACAAAAATCATGTGTTAATTTAATGCAAATAAATTAATTAAATTCTCTAACATCACTTAGATATTGAGATATTTAAGAAATTTTATGAATATTTACTCGAAAACCTTTTATAAAATAATTTATTTTTGAATATTACTTAGATGTTAAGATATTTAAAAAATTTTATTTCATTAAGAATTTTCATATATTTTTACAACTTAAAATAAATTTATTTTGTTGAAATAACAAATATAAGTAATATAAAATAATAAAAATAATGGGATGGGATTTTTAAAAATAAAAAGTTGTACTCAAACTCTTATTAGATGTTGAAAAGTTTAAGTTATCTTTTTATATTTGAAAACCTGATTCTTAAATTCGTATTTTATCATTATCTGCATATAATTCCTTTTTAGAATAATGTGTACATTCATAATTCATATACATGTTTATTGATGCTTATTATTAATTATATTACTCTTTTTTTTTACAGCATAAAAAGTTTTCTTAAAATTTTTTAGTTTTTAACAAATAAAATTAAAATAATATTTAATAAAATATAATTATTAGTACTCTATCTAGATGTTGGAGAGCCATTAATGATTATTATTTACAAAGAGTGTTATTTATTATTTTAAAATAAATGCTATGATAAATCTTAAATGAAAAGACTATATTTGAATTCTATATTTATGTAAAAGGCTTTGAATGTATTTTTTTATTTTAAAGATTTTCATAATATCCATAAATAAATATTTTTTAAAACTAATTTTATTTCCTAAAAACAAAGGGAATTATAATTAAATATAAAATCTATTTTTGTCTAAAATTATAAATAATGCATGATTAATTGGATCAATTTTATGGACGTTGTGGGGTATTAATCATTTTTCATACATAACCAACTCGCAAATCTAATATATTTTCATAGATCAAAATTATCTTTTTAATAAATTTTAAACTCGTTTTTATCGTTTTATTAAAAGATAAACTTTTGAGTAATTAATTATATCTGAAAAAAAAATGGTGATGACTCTATTTTTTTATGATTTTTAAATTTTTTCTGTTTAATGATCGAATTCTCAAACCAATACATTATGACAACTCATTGATCTAACTGGCTATGCAATTTTTCTTGGTGCAAATCTAATATCTTGGGGAGTTAAGAAACAACAAACTGTTGCAAGATCCAACGCAGAGGCTGAGTACATAGCTATTGCTTCAACAGCAGCAAAATTCACTTGGCTTGCCTCTCTCATGCGTGATCTTGGTGTTCACTTGTCTTAACCATCTATTTTATATTGTGACAATACCAGTGCTCTTTATATGTCTTATAATCTAGTGTTTCATGCACGAACAAAACACGTTGAGATCGATTACCAGTTTGTTCGTGAAAAAGTTGCTCAAGGCTCTTTGGTCACTCGTTTTGTGCGTTCTTCTCATCAATTGACTGATATATTCACCCAAGCTCTTCCGTATAATCATTTTCGGATATTGCGTGCCAAGTTGGGTGTTCTTTCCCTCTTGCACATCAACTTGAGGGGAAATAATAATAATTTATACCCAATCACAGATTCTGTGCAATAACCTATGTAATATTAGCTGATATATTGGCTAATCTGTAGGCATAACCTTGACTATATTATTTATCATTTATTTTTTATCTATTGTACATATATTATCATTATAAATATATGGAACTAGAACACTCTCTAGACATAGAGTGCAATTCCATAGAAGTGTTTCTAAACCTTAGTAATAACGTACATAGTTTTGTCCTTTAAATTTCGTCAGTTAATTTGTTGAGCTTTTGAATTATATGATAATTATGGTGGTGATCAGTTCCGAGTTCTTCTTAATTGGCCACGGCGTCATGGATCCCTTTTGTAACTGCATAGCCAACAGCACCAACCAAGTTAAATCCAAATAAGCCTGCTGTTTGATTGCTCATGGCCACACCCGTTTTGCAATACACTGCAAAGTCCTCACAATTGTTAAGAAAAAAATTGTAGGTGCCGAAGTTCTGGTTTTGGAGCAGAAGATAAGCTGTTTCGACAACTTCATTTGCCGATTTGCAATCCCGAGTACTGCAAGAACCTCGGCGTTTAAAAACCAACTCCAAGTAGGAGACATCATATTCATAGCGGTACAGTGAGTGACCATCCAGGAAGCAATCGAGGCAGGTTTTGAAGATTCCAGTCTGTGGCTTGAACCCACATTTTTTGCATGGTGGCCTGTCGTAAATCTTGCTTGGTCCCATCAGGTGAATCACCATGTCATCCCCCACATATATGCCTGGCGTCAAATTAAGGTCTCTCTTCTTTTAGAAATAAATTAAAATATATTTATTTCAAGATTTGACAACCTTTTACTCCAAATTATGCAAGGCAATCTTGTCTATAAATTTAAATGTTCGTGAGACTATACTTTTGGGAAATTATCACACCTGCTGATTGTCATGATGATAGGATTAAAAAAGAGTAACATATATTTTTTAGGATATAATAAAAAAATAAAAAATAATTAATAGAAATAATTGAACATGTGACAGTATTTTAATTTAGCTTATAAAATTGAAAATTTTCACTAAAGGTGAAATTTAAATAAAAACATAATCGGTTGTCAAATGTTCATCTCACTACTTCTCAATCCAAATATATGGTTTAAAATAGGTTTATTTGTTGCTCTTGATTAAAAATCCAGACCCGAATTTTCAAAAGAAAAAAGATCCAGACTCAAATTCTTCAAATTTGAAGCCAAAATCTCTACACAAGCCAACCCTTAATTGTAATAATTAATAATAAATAATCATTAATAAAATTATAAAATTGTTGAAAAGGAAACTATATATAGAAGATTGAAATTCTCATCTCCTGTAAATTATAAGTTGCATTAATGAGTTGTTAATAATAGCAAAGAGAGAGAGTGTATATACCATGGTGAAAGTAAAGACGTAACTTCCTATCAGAAAAGATGTGATCTCCCGGCCTAAGGGCATGCCTTCGTACAGTTTTCATCTTTCCTCCCTCTTTACTCTTTAGACTTAGAATTTAAGTTTGATGTGCAGCTTTGAACTGAACACCACAATTTATTGATGGAATTCATAACTGTGAGAATGAAGAATCTTACATGTATATAAAGTAAAAATATATATTGCCGATTAATTCTTATCTACATGTTTCTTTTTTAAACCATGAGAGGAATATACAAGCTAATACATTATGCGATGTATCATTTTGTCCAGTATTTGTGGTGAAATACACTATTATTAATTTTATTAGGATTGAAAAAAAAAAAAAAAGAAGAAGCAGAAGATAATCCAAGCTGAGAACCATTTGTTTTTTATAATATTTCATTTTTATTTGAAACTTTTAAAATTCAACTTTTCAATCCACAATCTTTTAAAAATATTCCAAAAAAAATAAATAATTTATTTATAACAATTTTGAAAAAATCATGATCTGAAACATAATTTTTTTTGAAACAATCTAGAAGGCAACGGATGGTTGATAACTTTTTCTACAAAGAATAAAGTAAGAAAAATACCCCCCCCCCCCCCCCCAATGAATAAGTTCTTAATTCTTATGCAAAGCAAAGCCAAATTTTGAAGAATAAATTACATGGCCCAGCTAGTTAGGGTGATGTTGTAGAAATGTCATGTGAACCCTTGCGTAATGCTAGTTTTGGCAGATAATTACTATAGGCCAAATAAAGCACCAAATTATAGTTCTTGCTTCTTAGGCAGTACTGCTAATTTCACCTGTCCAAAATTTGATCTGAATGAATCATATTCCTCTCTTATATCAAGGATCAAAATTAATCGAGTAATGCATTATCTATTAATCAACAAGACAAGTGCCTAGTCAAGTGAGGCAAGGTCATATGTCCTGGTTACCATTGTTTTATTCCTTTCCTAGTTTTATTTTTTATTTATTCTTTTTTTTTTTTTTTTTGCAATTTCAGTATGCCTACATCACGAGCTTATGTAATGTAAAGTCAACAACCGCTCCTTAGTACCAAAAAAAAAAAAAAAAGAAGAAGAAAAAAAAAGACCAAACTTGGATAGGCAACTCCAATCCTATCTTGGAGAATTATAAGTTGCATACCACTTGATGGAGACTCAAACACATTCAAACCTGAAAGAAATTAGAAAAGTATCCACCAAATCTTATCGAAAGAAACTAGAAAAAAAATAAAAACGAGGAAGAAAAATATCTCACTTCTTTATGGGACAACAACTATGAGGCAACCCTCAAACAAAGAGCTCCTTTGATATTTATTTTATTTTAACTTGGGTACTTATTTCTGTTTTTGATTGGCACAGGATAATATCGAATTTGTCAAAAGTTATGGTGCTGTTCGTTTGAAAATTTTGGAAGATTACCAATAATAATGGAGATGGCATCTTATTTATTCTTTATTTCATTTGGTTTGAATAAGATTCCCATATATCCATTATCCCATATGCCTTTAAAGTTTTTATTTCTTTGCTTTTTAAATGCAATTAGTTTACGATCTGTGCGATACACGGATTTTTTAATTTTTTATAAAATTATTTTAATTAATTAAATTTAATATGGTAATATTATATTTCTTTTAACTAAATTTATATGTTGTTATTGTATTTATTTTAATATTAAATCAAAATATAAAAGAATTCTCTATACAAAATTTCATTTAAAATTGGAAAGCATATTTTGTCTTTATTTTTCCAACAACCTATTTATTAGGTTTGGTAACATAAAATTAAAAGAGATTTGGATTTTAGTGTAAAATGTGTGATAAACAACATAAAAATATAACAGTAATTCATAATTGGACAATCACTCACTTTAAAATAAGTTACTTTAATTTTTATGAACTCATCAATCAAACAAAAACATTAAGAGAATTTATAATTTGAAAAATATATGTTAAAATTAAGTTTTAAAATTTTATTTTTATATGTTAAAAAAATCTAATAATTTAATATTTATCTTTGTCAATTAACCATTAAATAATAAAATTAAAAGATTTTATTAGTAAGCACATTTATTACATAACACTTTTTCTCGTTGATATGTACATATATTTTAAGATTATATTTGAGGCAAGATTATAAATATAAAATATTAGATAATATAAAAATAAAATCAAGAGTACATAGTACTAATTTAATGTAGGATAAAATTTATATAAATAAGATAATGAAATTAATAACTTTTTGTATAAAAAGTATATAGTTATTAATTAGTAACTATATAGTTTTCAAATTTTATAAGTTTTTGTTCAAATGTCAAATAATTGATAGATAATAATTTTTTAAAATATATCTTTTATATGAATTAATTAATTGGAAGTAACACAAATTCTTTTCTCATGAGATAGAAAAGAATTCTTTCATTTAATGTAGTATTGTAATATTAGAAAGACAATATATAAAATTAAAATTTGGTCTTTCGATAATAATTTAAATTTAAATTTTTTTTTCAGTGTTAATTATTAAATAGTAATACATCAAAGCAAACTCCTATTCTTGTGTAGTGTCAATGTTGAATGTTAAAAGTTAAGAATGGAATTTAATTTTGATAAATTTAAGGTAAACAATAATGAAAAATTAAATTTTAATTGCAACTTGAATTGTAATTTATTCATAAAAGGCAAAAACATTAGTTATTTATAAGGAAATGACTATAATATTATATTTACTGTATAAACCATTTAGATAAATCAATTTTTAACTCTTATTCTCTTGAGAGATTTAAATCCTTATTTAACTTTGCTTTGTTAATAGCACTTGATTTGATTAATACTAACACTATATGAAAACTTGATTTTTTTTTTTTAAAAAAAACAAATTTACTCTTAAAAACTTTGTGCCTATTGACACAATTTCTTACTATTGGATCCATTTTTTCAAACTGTCAAGCCCTATTGATAGATAAATAACAAATCTTGAGTAATACAATAATTTATTATCTATATTGTTCAATTTACTCCATTGAATGCCAACACTTTTTTAATTCATTTCTCAAACTTAAAAGATATCAATTAATTTAGTTAGAGGTAATTGATGGAGATTGTACATTAAGTGATTAATGTTGATTTCAATTTCATTTTAAATTTTCAAAGGACATGACCAAGCAAATGAATTAGCATAATTCTCATTAAATATAATAATATTTAAGAAATCAATGCATTTATAATTTAGATAACAAATTAAAATTTTGTTTTCATTTATATGTATAAGATAATTGAATTTCATTTGGTATTGTAATAATTGAAATTTAGAAATTGTTAATCCCATGCAAGACTCATTTGTGTAAGCCATCCATATTTGTTTGGACACTCCCTTGCATATTATATCCTATTTTTTTATGGCAATAATCCTTTATTATAGCATTTGGGATCAGACATGTTCCTAGTGATAACTTGTTAGCAATTAGAAAAGCTAGTAAAATTTTGTACTCAAAATTAATCATATAGCATACTCGCACTTAAAAATTATAAATTACTTCATTAAAAAATAAACTAAAAATTAAATATAAAGATAAAATAAAGTGAGTCATTTTATATTGTGTATGAAATGTTTAGATTAATTTCTAAGGCACATCAACATATTTGTATATTATACTAATATTGTTCCAAAAACTAAAAGTAGATTAGGTTTTTCTTTTTTTTGCTAAAAAGCATATTGTAATATTAAAAAACAATAAAAGAAACCACATTTTGAAATAAAGATGAATAAAACAAATGGAACAAAAAAGAAACATATCACTAGAACAAATAAAAAAAGGAAAAAAGAGAGACGGAACATAATAGAATTATAGAACAAAAGCTCATATTATTATCTCTAACAGACAAAAACATATTCCTATTTATAAAGTTGAAGTTAGTGTGAAAAATTAAAAATAAAATTTAATTGAGAGTGATTTAAGGTAAACAAAATTAACTTTGATTACAAATTGAATTAAAACTTATTTATATAAGGTAAGGGTAAGGGTAATGAATATTTAAAAGAAAATAAATGTAATAATCTAAATTAAATAAATTTACTTTTTCTACATTACAAATTAATTAAATCAAATTATGCATATTGATTTTTTTAAAATTAAAAATGCATAAAATAAAATAAAATGTATTTATTAGATAATACATGGCATTTATTCATGACTATACATATGTAAAATATAGAACATCCACATTGAATATTTTCTTTTTTTGTCAAATGCTTTGATTTTTATATATTTGTATAAGATAAGGTATAAGATTAATAAGGTGTTCAAGGTATTTAATATTTATTATAGTAAATTGACTAAAAACTAAAAATGGAAGTAATAGAGTAATTTATGAAATGTATAAAAACTGTCATTTAATAAAAATTTCATTTTATTGTCATTATTAAATTAATTTGAAAATATATATTTTTCATTTCACTCAAGAGTATTAAATACACATGATACTTGACTATTCTAATTATTAAGCAAAAATTAATCTCAATTTAATATACTATTACTCTTGATTTGGTTTCTAATTTATTTTAGTAATTTAACCATTTAAAAATAAATATTAATAATAATTATTGAATGTGTTTTATAATAATAGAAATAAGATATTTTAAATTAAATTTATTTTATCATTAAATTCTAAATTTTAAATTTGAAATGCATAATTAATTTTGAACATATGTCAATTTTTTAAATTGTCCACATGTTAAAAATGCAAATTATCCACATCAAATTATTTCTTTTTTTGTTAGAGGCTTTAGCTTTTATATTTTTATATAAGATTTGATTGGCTACGGATAACAAAATATAGACCTGATCAAATGGCATTCAAAATGAAAATATTGACAGACTGAAGCTACTCCAAATATGCAAAGGATTCCAAAATAACCATCCTTGAAAATCAGTTTCATTGCTGTTTACTAATTGAAGGAACATATTTAATTTGCTAAGGTGTCTTGGCATGATTGGCTTCACTAAGATTTTGCTTGGTATGGGAATGATGGAAAGGTCTATGAATGAATTTTTTTTTTAATTAACAATTAAGCTAAGCAAAATAAGAAAGTGATAGTGAAACTTAACATTCGATTTACAAAATCTTTTTTTCTTATTTTTTTTTATCTTTTTTATCAAATAAAGTTTAAGATCAAGTGCATTTGGATTAAGAATTTTGAAATTTTAAAAAATTAAATTAAAACATAATTATTTAATTAAATAATAATATCATGAGTTGAGCCAAATCCAATATGATTTTGAAAACCCAAAACTCGACTTGAAACAATTGGAACTGCAGGGTTGTAAGTCAAGCTGACAGGCCTAAAGCTCCAAAAAGGTAATAGTATGATATTCTTTTAATAACTTGATTTTAGAAAGAATACCATTGTTTAGTACCATTCATTACCCACATATATTTCTACCTGTTACGAAATTAAGAAATTAATTGATGTCTCTTAATAAAAATAAAAATCGCCCCTTAAGGGCTACAACAACCATGCACAGAAAGAAGAAGAAAATGGAAATTAGAAGCATTTGTTAAATATATACTTTTTAAGTGTCCCTTTCGTAAAAATGTGATTACCAGGCTTGAGCTCATCCCATTTCCGGACTTCCATCTTTCTTCCTTTAACTCTAAGCCAATGTTTGAGTTACAGCTGGGTACATACTTTACTATACAGTAGTTCAAATTCATAGAAGGAAAGAAGGGTTCTTGGAAGCACAAAAAAATTGAATGATTAGAGAATCCAAAAGACCAAATATTAATGGTGAAAATTGGAGAATCCTATAAAGTAGCAGGACCAATGGTGTACTTTGTTTAAAAGATATAGGGATGGACTTTATCAAAGTTTAGTAACAGCACAAGACTTGAAATTCATGCTGGCGTATTATGTAAAATCGGCCCCATAACAAATTCAGACAAGCATGCAATGGAACTAAGCCATCAAATTGCATATGAAAGCCAAGAGTAGAGAATCGAATAACTATGAGGAAAATGTTCTTACGCAAACCAAAATGCATCGTTGATGAATCATCTGCCTTATTATGGTGACCATGACACAGTACAAGTGATGAACGAAGAGTGAACGCTTGCATATATATGCAACACAAGCCAATGTATCCGAGTTTCTTTTTGCAGTGTTGTCATAACCGAATCGGCCGACCGATTCAATCGGTAATCAATGGTCTTTTCAATCCAAGAAGGCTATTTGAACAGGTTGCTAGTCGGACCGAACCATTATTTTTAATATATTAAATAAATCTTTTAGATACTGATAATAAAATATAAACCTGATCAAATGCCATTAAACTCATCGACAGGAGTTAGTCCAATATTCAAAAAGCTTTTTCATTTCCAGTAATATAGTACAATCTTAATATAACGAGTCAAAGACAGGGGGCAAACTTAGGCTCAAACAAGCCTCAGGAAATTACTATTGGGATTTATATCAAAATTATATATTATAGATTTTCATTTTTCATTTTTTTGAAAGGCGAGTTGTAAAGCCTATAGTATTATTCCTGAGATAGTCGGCTGGCATCAAGTAGTTAATGACACGAAGAAGACAATGCAATCTATGTTTCCTTAATTCACTGCAATGAAAACCACAAAGTACTATTAGTACTTGTAAACATGCACCTCAAGTTCAGGTCAGGCCTCCACCAATGGTATAGCCCATGAGCTTGCATGATATCTGGTGGAGGATTTATTAACTGTCAGATTTGCAGAAGGAAGCAGATGCAACGGTTCCGAAGTTTCCACACCTTTTATTCCCACTGCACACATAAATAGATTCGCCAGTGAGTGCTGGCTTGTTAACCTTGCAAAAGTCCCAGCCCCAATATCTTCCAGCTTTCTCCTGTGCTCGAAATAACCGATATATTCAGCGCATATGGGGTCTTTCTGATTCACAAATAGGCATGGGATCCATCCAAATATAGCAGTGAATGAATCTTCATATCCATTTCCATTCCTTGAATTGTTATTGTTACCATTTGTAGCAGCAGCAAAAGCAAGTCCAGCTAGCCTTGATTACAGTGCCTGCAAATCGAAGTCCATGTCTCACTTTCTTATCTTTGATTCTCTCAATTGGGGGAGTACGAATGGCGGGTTAAAGAGGAAAGCTTCCAAGAAATAGCCTGTCTTGGCCATAGTCTTTCCAGCAAGCATTGCCATGGCTGCTCCGAGGGAATGACCAGTTAACCAGACATTTGAACCACGCACAGCAAAAACCACGTCTCGAACAGCTTTTATGGCAATCGCAAAACGAGTAGTCTGGTGGAGTCCATTTCGGATTACATCGATATCCAAGTGAAGATATCTTGCAAAGGAGTCTCATTTCATTAAGGTACCTTGAAAGACAATTACTGTTGGTAGTTTAGAATGTGATGCATCCCACATTGGATAGAAAGATTTAATTATTGATAAATAAAATTAATTTTTGTATTAATTTTATTCATATTTTAAATAATTATGATTGAACATAAATAATTAGCATATGACAAATGGTCATAACTATTTAATATAAATAGATTGTTATTCATAAAGGTCATGATTGTATAGAAGGTCATAATTATCTGAATAGAAGTTTATATCTGTTCATTCATTATAAATAAATCTTTCAGTATAACCATTTTCACTACTTTTGATTTAGAGAGTTTTAAGGCTTTGTTGTATCCTATAGGCATAATTGCCTTTAAGACAGTGTTATTCACACCTCAAAGCCATATTTTCTTTTTTCTTACTATTTTTGTTTTCTTAAATCTACTAACAATTTAAAGGCAATTATGGATACTACATTTATTATTGTCCCTACTACTGCTATGGATTTGGAATCAAGCATGAAGGTTCATTTTCAAAATCAAGATGTAATCAGACTTGATCGTTTTAATGGATCAAACTACACTAGGTGGAAGGACAAAATGGTTTTTCTATTGATAGCATTGAAGATGTTTTATGTACTTGATCCAAATTTGAAACCAATTCCAAAACCAACTCTTGAAGATTCTGATACTATTAAGGCAACAAGAAGCAAACGTGAAGAAGATGAACTTGTCTGTCGAGGTTATATTCTAAATTCATTATCTGACCATTTATATGACCTATACAGAAATACGAAAACACCAAAAGAGATATGGACTGCTCTTGAGCACAAATACATGAACGAAAAGAAGGGTACAGATAAGTTTTTGGCTTTGAAATACTTTAAATTTTCAATAACTGATGATAAACCAATCATGGACCAAGTGCACGATTTGCAAATTTTGGTCTCTAAGTTAAGTGAGCTGGAAATTAAGGTTCCTGATTCACTTCAAGTTAGAGCTATTTTGTCAAAACTTCCTCCATCATGGAATGGATATAGGAAGAAAGTTCTGCATTCAACAAATACTTTCACTATTAAAAAATTTCAAACTCACGTACAGATTGAAGTAAAAAATCATGCAAGAGATGCACTCTTCTTTGGAAGTTCCAAAGTGAATTACGTGAGTGGATAAAATTCTGAAAAAACTAACAAGTCTTTTGGTAAATTTCAAAACAATTTTAAAGTCAAGAAGAATGGATTTAAGAAGTTTAAATTTAACAAGAACAAAATGTATTTCTATTGTGGAAAGAAAGGACATTTGATTAAAGATTGCAGATTTAAAAACGTTGGAATTAACATTGGTTCTAGTTTTGAAAGCAAGACAAATCTGGTTAAGCAAGAAATTAATGAACTTGTTGCAATGGTGATTGACATGCAAATTGGAATGATCACCAAAGTTCGTATGTCTATTACAAATAAGTCATCTGAATGGTGGCTAGATTTTGGTACAACAATTCATGTTTGCAACAACAAAAAGTAGTTTAAAACTTATAAAGAATGTAAGAAACCAGAAAACATCCTTATGGGAAATCATGTTCTTGCCAAAGTGATTGGAAAAAGAATGGTTGAATTGAAATTCACCTTAAAGCAAAAACTAACTCTAATTAATATTTTTCATGTTCCTGAGATTAGAAAGAACCTTGTATCTGTAAATCTATTATGTAAAAAAAAAAGGCTTTAAGATTGTACTAGAGTCTGATAAAGTTATAGTCTCCAAAAATGGTGTATTCATTGGAAAAGAATATTCCAATGGTGTATTCATTGGATGGTATGTTTAAACTAAACATTGATGAAATAAATAATGTTTCTGCTTATATTGTTGAGCATTCTTCTTCTTTATGGCATGCTAGAGTAGGACATTTAAATTATCATTATATGAATCATATGACTAAGCATGGTTATATAACATACTAGAAAAATCATGACATTAAATGTGAAATCTATGTCAAAGCAAAAATGACTAAGAATCATTTTCCTAAAGTTGAAATAAATACAAAATTATTAGAACTTATACATTCTGATATTTGTGAGCTAAATGGTTTATTAACAAGGGGAGAAAAAAGGTATTTTATAGCATTTATAGATGATAGTTCTCGTTATACTTTTATGTATCTAATGAAAACAAAAGATGAAGCCTTTGATAAATTCAAAGAATATAAATCAGTTGTTGAAAATCAAAAGGAGATGAAAATCAAAATTCTTCGAATAGATAGGGGTGGCGAATATTTTCCAGATTCATTTTTTCTTTTTTGTGAAGATAATGGAATTATTCAACAAAGGACAGCCCCTTATGCACCCCAACAAAATGGTTTAGCCGAAAGAAAAAATAAAACCTTGGTTGATATGGTAAATAGTATATTATTAAATGCTAAATTACCTCTGAATCTTTGGGGAGAGGCACTTTTAACAACATGCCACATACATAATAGAATTCTTTCAAAGAAATTCTTAAAGACACCATATGAACTTTGGAACCATGGCAGAAAACCAAATTTGGATTATTTTAAAATGTGGGGGTGCATTGCCTTTTATAAAATACCTCATCCTCATAAATCAAAATTAGGACCTAGACGTATTAAAAGTATTTTTGTTGGTTATGCACAGAATTCAAAAACATATAGACTTCTTGATTTAAATATTAATGTTATTGTTGAATCTATTCATGTAGAATTTTTTGAAAATAAGTTTATATGTGATACCAAAATTGATATGGAGAAACAAATTGAAATGATTCCTACGAACGAAAATAAAAAAAAAAGAAAGTAATGATTCTGTTGAAATTAGAAGGAGTAAAAGAGTTAGAAAGATAATTTTTTGCTTTCTAATTTTGTTTCTCCAGATTCTATAATATTCCTAGTAAAAGGGAATAGAACCAAAGTGCTTAAGAAAACATCAATTCTACTAAATGTAGATAAAGACCCTAAAACATTTAATAAAGCTATGACTTCAAGAGATGTTGCTTTTTGGAAAGAAGCTATTAATGATGAAATGGATTCAATCATGTCCAATAATACATGGGTCTTGGTAGATTTACCTCCAGGTTCTAAACCTATAGGATGTAAATGGGTGTTTAGAAAGAAATATAATACAGATGGTTCTATACAAACCTTTAAAGCAAGATTAGTTGCAAAAGGTTTTAAACAAAAGAAAGGCATAGATTATTTTGATACATATGCTCCAGTAGCTAGAATAACATCCATTAGAGTTCTTATAGCTTTGGCTTCCATTCATAAACTGCATGTGCATCAAATGGATGTTAAAACAGTCTTTTTAAATGGTGACTTAAAGGAAGAAATATACATGGAACAACCAGAATGTTTTATTCTTCCAGGTAATGAGAATAGAGTTTGTAAATTAATTAAGTCACTTTATGGGCTAAAGCAAGCTCCTAAACAATGGCATGAAAAGTTTTATTCAATTATAGTAGCCAATAGTTTTAAACATAATGGAACAGATAAGTGTATTTACTCAAAATTTACTAAAGAATATGGAGTTATAATATGTCTCTATGTGGATGATATGCTAATTTTTGGTATTAATATGATTGGCATGAATGTAACCAAAAGGTATCTAATTTCTAATTTCAAAATGAAAGATTTAAATGAAGTTGATATCATTTTGGGAATTAAAGTTAAGAGATATAATAAGGGTTTCATTCTTAATCAAAGTTATTATATTGAGAAACTACTTAATAAGTTTAAGTATCTCAATATAAAAGAAACCAATACTCCATATGATACAAGTATAAAATTAACAGAAAATCAAGATAATGTAATTGCACAACTTGAATATGCTAGTGCTATTGGAAGTATTATGTATGCTATGCATTATACTAGGCCAGATATAGATTTTGCTATTTGCAAGTTATCGAGATATACAAGTAAGCCTAGTATAAATCATTGGAAAGCCATAGAAAGAGTTCTAGGTTATTGTCATAACGTCTAGATCCGGGGATCTATCGCTAGACATTGACTTAAAGGAGTCGCCACCAATCTTTTTTATCTAGGTGCGATTGGCCACCTAAAGAATTTGTCCTTTCAGGGAACACCTAAGTTTAAGGGTCCCTAAAAGAATAGGTTCAGGTCTGCTAACCAGAACAGGGTTCGGGAGTTCGGTTACGTGTGAGGAAGGTTATAGCACCCTCACAACGCCCATCAAAAGATGGTACCAGCTTGAATTTGTGTTATCCAAAAGCCTTAAAATTTTACCAAGTAATTAATTATTGGAAATTTTCTCAATTGACTCTAATACTTTTAGCAGAAAATTGAGAAAATTCCCTCACCTCAAGAGTATGCAAGAAAAACTACTGTTTCACTTGCAGAGGCTCCGTCGTCGGATTATTTAAAGAAAAAACAAAATCAAAATTAAGATAGAAAAGAAGGAAAGAATGAATTTTTTTTTAGGGAAAATTGATACTTTCAACTTTTCCCCAAAAATATTTTTTGGAAATTTCGATTTTCAAGGAAAATTGATACTTTCAACTTTTCCTCAAAAACCCTTTTTTTGAAAATTTATTTCTAAGGAAAATTGATACTTTCAACTTTTCCCTAAAAATGTTTTTTTTTTAAATTTATTTCTGAGGAAAATTGATACTTTCAACTTTTCCCCAAAAATATTTTTTGGAAATTTATTTCTAAGGAAAATTGATACTTTCAACTTTTCCCTAAAAATATTTTTTTAGAATTTTTTTATTTTTATTTAAAGAAAATAAAATAATAAAAAATAAATAAAAAGAATATTACATAAACCTAATCTACTAAATAAACAAATAAAAAATAAAATAAACAAATAAACAAAGAAATAAAAAAAAAAAAACCTGGAGCGGCTCGGCTCGGCTCGGCTCAAGGAAGAGAAAACGGCTCGGGGGAGCGACTTGGCGGCTTGGCTCGGCTCGGAGTGGGCTGGCACGCGCGGGTCAGAAAGCGGGTCGACGCCCGGGTCGGGTCGGGTTACGGCAAAAAGCGCGGATCCTCTGGGTTACTTAAGGCCAAAACGACGTCGTTTTGGGAGGGTATAAAAGGCACCTTCTTCCGTTTTTCGGCAGAACGCTCCTCCCCCTCTCTCTCTCTTCTTCCTTTTTCTCTCCCTTCTCTCTAGAAACCGAAGAACACCGGTGCCGGATTTTGGAAATTTTCGCCGGAATCTGGAAATTTCACCGGAAGTTGGCCGGAAAGTCGCCGGTTTCTGGGATTCTTCGCCGGAAACTGGGCAGGTCGCCGAAAACTTCAATGTTGGCCGGAATTTTCGCCGGAAAATTCAAACTTCGTCGGAATTTTCGCCGGAATCTGGAAATTTCCCAGAAATTTCCAGAAAAAATTTTCGCCAAAAATTTCTAAAAAAATTTTTCTCACTCCCAGAACACTCCTAAACTTTTTCTAACTTCCTATACGCCTCCTTTTCTCTCAAATCAGTAGTTTTGCTTACTGTTTTCTGTGTTTCTGAACTATTCCAGGAGGTGCTTTATATAGGGATTGATCAGGAGTTTCTGATCAATCCCAATTCCTCCTTGGACGGGAATTCAATCTTTGAATCCCACTGGACTCTTCTGATTGAATTCCCACTTCCAATGGGATTCTTCAGCCTTCAATCTCAGCCCTCCAAAATCAAAATAAAAAAAAAACTAGATAATTAGAAAAGAAAATCAAAAATTAAAAATTAAAAATAATATCAGATAATTCGGGAAAAAGAAGATAGAATTAACAGATGATTAAAAAAAAATAATAACAAATAAAATAAGATAAACCCAAAAATATATTACACAAAAAAAAAAAAATAATATATAACTGTATAAATAAAATACATATAAATCTAATCTGAATAAAAATAAATAAATAAATAAAGATATACATAATAATAATAATAATAATAATAGAATACATAAAATACAAAAGAAGAAAAAAAATATACAAGATTGAAATGGGCCTTACCCATTTGGGTCAGGCCCAATTGGGTGTCTACAGCTGCCCCTCTTTGCACATTTTCTGTGAAACAGAAATTGCGCAAAGACGTAGACACCCAATCAAGACTCAACTCAACATTTTTATTTTTGATTTTTTTTATTTTTGTTTTTATTTTTTTGATTTTTTTGATTTTTTTTGTTTTTGTTTTTTTGTTTTTTTTTTTGGCCGAAGCTCCTCTAAACAGAGACTCAACGACTTTTGAAAGTAAATTGCTCCTCTAAACAGAGGCAACGGACTTTGGAAAGTAAATTGCTCCTCTCAACAGAGGCACCACGACTTTGGAAAAATAAATTGCTCCTCTCAACAGAGGCACCACGACTTTGAAAAGTAAATTGCTCTTCTAAACAGAGGCACCACGACTTTGGAAAAATAAATTGCTCCTCTCAACAGAGGCACCACGACTTTGAAAAGTAAATTGCTCCTCTAAACAGAGGCAACGAACTTTGAAAAGTAAATTGCTCCTCTCAACAGAGGCACCACGACTTTGGAAAAATAAATTGCTCCTCTCAACAGAGGCACCACGACTTTGAAAAGTAAATTGCTCTTCTAAACAGAGGCAACGAACTTTGAAAAGTAAATTGCTCCTCTAAACAGAGGTACCACGACTTTGAAAAGTAAATTGCTCCTCTAAACAGAGGCAACGAACTTGGAAAAGTAAATTGCTCCTCTAAACAGAGGTACCACGACTTTGGAAAAGTAAATTGCTCCTCTAAACAGAGGCAACGAACTTGGAAAAGTAAATTGCTCCTCTAAACAGAGGTACCACGACTTTGGAAAAGTAAATACTCCTAGACGATCATGTCTGAAGGAGTTGAAAGTTGTGTTTGAAGGGATTTCAGGAGATTATGCCCAAAGGTCTTATAAATCAACCCCGATACCAAGAGACATCCTATTTCAAGGATTAGGAACTTACCTGACAAGTTTCTTCTCAAACTTGCAAAGTCTTTTCATATTTGTCTTCTCCATATGGGATGTTGGAACACCCCTGCTTCTTGAATTTGTACACTATACTTTCCTGAAAGTAGTGTATGCTATGCAATGTGCATGATTTTCAATGCATGCTATGCAAATGTTGGCCAATTAATTCCTGTTTAATGTATGGTACTCAAGTTTCTCAAGCTCTTTTTTTCTTTCTTGGGCGTCAAGCCCTTTGATTCCTTAAGGATCCAATTGCACTGCTCTTCTAGGATCGAACCAATGTAGCTCTCAATTTATCTTTTCCACTCACATTCTTCCTTGTTCAGTTTCTCAATACTTTGGAATAAGCTTCATCGATCGATCATCACTTGACCATCATTCAATGAATTTCTCAGCACTAACAAATTTCAAAACAAGTTTCATCCACCATCACTGGGTCATTACTCATAGGTGTCTCAGCATTAACCTTTCCAAAACAGATTTTATCTTCATCATTCAATCACAACTTGCAAGTCATATTGACCAATTCATCCTCGTACTCATCACTTGATTGTATCACTGCCCCATTTCTTCATTTGATCACATCATATATCCTTCTAAATCATCTCCTCTAGGTTTCTACCATTTCTTCATTTTGTCTCCACCATCATCTTAGATTTCTTTTCAAATGAATGCAAGACTCTTTTAAGCACATATTCATTCATTCGTTATCATTTCAAATCCTGACAAATACAATGCAATCAAGCATTTTCTCAATTCATTCTAGGGGTGAAACAATAAGAGAACAGAAGGTGAATTATGGTAAAGATAATCAATGGAGATCTATTTTGGTAGAAAATAAATGGGAAAGGAAATAAATTAGATGTCATTGAGGTGAATGGTATGTCCAAATGATGAATATTCAGACAATTTTCAACATTAATCTAGGATTTTTTTTTCAAAAACTCATTCCATTTACTGTTGAAGTCATCTTGAGCTTGGCGAACTCTGCCCCAGTCTTTGAGGGATCTTCAGATGTCTTTGATCTTTCATTCATGTGAGCCATTTGACCTGGATCTTTTTTTTTTTTTTTGGTACCAAAATCACCATTTCAGGTTTTCAATTTGAATCTCTTTTTTTATTTTTTCATTTTTTCATTTTTTTCATTTTTTCTTCTTTCTTTCTTTTTTTTTTTTTTTTTTTCATCATCTTTTTTTTCTCATTCTTCACCTATTATTGACATCCTTCATACATCAAACTTTTAAGGTAATGTAGCATGATTCCATCGCTTCATCATGAGCATGCCTTCGCTCAACATATGATCATTCAAGTTGAGTATTCACACTTGATCCAAATGGACTTTTCAAGGTTGTAATGTAGGTCAAGGTGAAGGGTCATAAAAAAAATGGATATAATAGGCTCAAAACATGTATTAAAAAGGTTCAAGACCGAAGGATCATTTGATGCAGCTTGGCATTTTGCCCCACATCGTTTCGCTATTTTTTCTTTCCTCACACAAAGGATTCTCATTACTTTGCCCCAAGTCATGTGTGGCATTTATTTTTTTCTTTTGCTTTTCTTTCTCTTTTCATCTTTGAGACCTTTTATGGTTTTTTTTTTTTTTTTTTTCAAAAATTACCCTCCAGTGTAGAGGGTGATCCTTGGTTGGGGTTCTTCAAAAAAATGATAAGCTCAAAGGGGTAACAATAAATGGTTTTTCAAATGGTAAAAGAAAGATGGCCATTTTTCATCTCAATTGTGAATACCTTTCTTGAACATCATCTATTGAACAAAGCTCATGAACTTGTATAAAAGATTACACACCTTCAAGACATATCTATTTCACCTTCAGTAATAGCTTACTTTTTGCTCAAATCATCTCTTCACATTGACGTGGATGAGTTCTCAAAATTAAATCTCAGAATTATTGTTATTATTGTCTAAATATTCATCATCTGAAATTTAAGAATGGGGATGTGAAGTTATGGAAGGTAACAAAGCATGGAGTAATGGTCAAGTGAAAGAGAAAAATGTAATGAAATGCATTGACTTGCCTTTATTAAAATGATAACAAGTGAAGTCATATTGCAAAAAAATCTAACATTGTTTGAAAAAAATCCCAAAATGACAAAAGAAACCTTCAACCAGCCTTATCTCCATTGATATCTTGCCCCTCAATTCATTGTGAATCTCCGGATCCTTTCTGTTCTTGACTTTCGCTCAGTACACTAACATTAGGTGCTGTTGTTTTTCCTTGATCAAAACTTACCATTCCATCATTGACCAACCGTTGCACCTTATATTTTAAAGCAGTGTAATTTTCAGTAGAATGGCCAGTAATTCCATAATGATAATCACAACGGGCTGTAGGATCATACCACTTTGGATAGGGTGGTTTAAGTGGTTCTACATGACTGGAGGCAATCAAGTGGCTATTATAGAGTTCTCGATATAACTCTGTATAAGTCATAGGGATCGGATCAAATACAGGTTTTTCTCGAGCAGTCCATTGTTCTCGTGAGCCACTTGCTGGGTTAGTAGGGCGAATTTGGGTTCTTACCGGAGCTTGAATATTAAGGCGGTAAGTGGATGAATAAGATGGTTGTGGAGCTAGCTGGTATGGGTAGGATGAGGTATTATTCACAGCGGGATAGTATGGAGAGTAGCCTTGGGATGGATAGGGTTGATAACCCCTGAATTGTTATCTATCAAAGCTCACAGCTTGAGCTTGAGCTTCTTTCTTTTCTGATGCCTTCTTGGTTTCTCCTCCTTTCAATTTGCCATTTTTTATGGCACTCTCAATAATTTCTCCAGAGATCACCATGTCAGCAAAATTCTTTGTTGCATTCCCTATCATCTTCTCATAATATGGAGGTTTCAAAGTGCTGACAAACAGCACTGTGGTCTCTTTTTCTGTCAGAGGAGGTTGTACCTGTGAAGCTATATCTCTCCATCTCTGGGCATACTCTTTAAAAGACTCGTTTGACTTTTTCTCCAGATTCTGTAAAGATAAACGATCAGGAGCCAAATCGATAATGTGTCGATATTGACTGATGAAGTCATGTGCCATATCACTCCAAGAGCGAATACGAGTCCTATCCAACTGAACATACCATCTAGCGGCAGAGCCAGTAAGACTGTCCTGGAAAATATGCATCAAGAGTTTTTCATCATGAGCATGAGCTGCCATCTTCCTGCAATACATGGTGATGTGGGTTTTGAGGCACTTGGTACCATCATATTTTTCAAATTTTGGTACTTTGAACTTATAGGGAATAACCACATCAGGGACTAGGCAGAGCCCAGCAACATCTACTGACCCATAAAAGCTAAATCCTTCCACAGCCCTTAGCCTCTGCTCTAGCATACTAATCTTGAAACTTTCCTCAGCTTCTACTCTCATCTTTTCCTTCTCTTTTTCTTTTAAATCATCTAGATCAGGAATTGGTTCTGCTACCTTTTCGGTGAAGACAGGATTTATATAACTGTTATATTGCCCTGGGTTGAAGGATGATGGCATTCCAGGATATGCAAAGTGTTGTGGTGGGACCTCTTGAGCAGACTGGGCTTGAGGTGGGCCAAAACCTAGAGGGTACAAAGGGTCAGCCACTTCTTGTAAATGGGAAACTTGTTGGCTTGTATTTCCTTCGACTCCTTTCCTCTTATTCATGTTATTTAGAGCTTCCAGAATCTTGCTTAGTTCATTTTCAATCTTCTCCTGAGCTTTTTCTAACTTTTCAAATCTATGAGAATTTTCTTCCTCCATTTGTCTTGCTCTGGATCTTGTGTTGTATGGATGAGCATGGTTTTTGCTAGATGGAGCTATTCTGGGACCTTGAGTACCATACTTATGATTAGAAATGTCATGCTGTGCCTTATGTATGATGCTTTGATACACAAATGAAATGTACATTTTTCTGAATGAAATCTAGTATGAAATGAATGCAAATGATTGTGTTAAAACATGGTCATGAAAGTAATGCGGATGCATACAATCAGACAAACAACATAGTTAGTTTCATGAATGAAATGAAAGTGATGCTGATGCATAACATTACAAAAAATAATACACAAAGTTAAGCAATCAAAATGATTAGATAAACACCTTTTTTGTGTCCTAATTTCAGGGTATATCTATCATTGGGTAGAAAGGGCTCTATCCTAGGGTTAGGCACTCTTAAGGTTCACTACATGTGGTTTTAAAGTCAAAGTCTAAAGGTTTTCAAATTGTTCCTTACATCCTTGTCCATCACAGACTAGTAAGGCACCCTAATCCTCACCCATTACAGGCTACAAGCGGAAAAGGTTCAATTTGAGTGGGAGTATTTCGCTAGCCACTGCGGAGGCATTAGACCTCACGAAAGCAATAGGTACTTTACTCCCTCCTAGAGGGACGGAGCTCGGGTATAGAGCTCATGTTATGCACATGCACATGAATGACATAATTAACAAAGTAAATAAACATGAATGAACAATAACATATATATACAAAAATGGTTCAATTTTATTTGGCTTTTGGATAACACAAATTATTTGCTGGCCTGACTCTCAAAGTCCCCAGTGGAGTCGCCAAGCTGTCATAACGTCTAGATCCGGGGATCTATCGCTAGACATTGACTTAAAGGAGTCGCCACCAATCTTTTTTATCTAGGTGCGATTGGCCACCTAAAGAATTTGTCCTTTCAGGGAACACCTAAGTTTAAGGGTCCCTAAAAGAATAGGTTCAGGTCTGCTAACCAGAACAGGGTTCGGGAGTTCGGTTACGTGTGAGGAAGGTTATAGCACCCTCACAACGCCCATCAAAAGATGGTACCAGCTTGAATTTGTGTTATCCAAAAGCCTTAAAATTTTACCAAGTAATTAATTATTGGAAATTTTCTCAATTGACTCTAATACTTTTAGCAGAAAATTGAGAAAATTCCCTCACCTCAAGAGTATGCAAGAAAAACTACTGTTTCACTTGCAGAGGCTCCGTCGTCGGATTATTTAAAGAAAAAACAAAATCAAAATTAAGATAGAAAAGAAGGAAAGAATGAATTTTTTTTTAGGGAAAATTGATACTTTCAACTTTTCTCCAAAAATATTTTTTGGAAATTTCGATTTTCAAGGAAAATTGATACTTTCAACTTTTCCTCAAAAACCCTTTTTTTGAAAATTTATTTCTAAGGAAAATTGATACTTTCAACTTTTCCCTAAAAATGTTTTTTTTTGAAATTATTTCTGAGGAAAATTGATACTTTCAACTTTTCCCCAAAAATATTTTTTGAAAATTTATTTCTAAGGAAAATTGATACTTTCAACTTTTCCCTAAAAATATTTTTTTAGAATTTTTTTATTTTTATTTAAAGAAAATAAAATAATAAAAAATAAATAAAAAGAATATTACATAAACCTAATCTAATAAATAAAAAATAAAAAATAAAATAAACAAATAAACAAAGAAATAAAAAAAAAAAAACCTGGAGCGGCTCGGATCGCGGCTCGACTCGGCTCGGCTCAAGGAAGAGAAAACGGCTCGGGGGAGCGGCTTGGCGGCTCGGCTCGGCTCGGCTCGGCTCGGAGTGGGCTGGCACGCGCGGGTCAGAAAGCGGGTCGACGCCCTGGTCGGGTCGGATTACGGCAAAACGCGCGGATCCTCTAGGTTACTTAAGGCCAAAACGACGTCGTTTTGGGAGGGTATAAAAGGCACCTTCTTCCGTTTTTCGGCAGAACGCTCCTCCCCCTCTCTCTCTCTTCTTCCTTTTTCTCTCCCTTCTCTCTAGAAACCGAAGAACACCGGTGCCGGATTCTGAAAATTTTCGCCGGAATCTGGAAATTTCACCGGAAGTTGGCCGGAAAGTCGCCGGTTTCTGGGATTCTTCGCCGGAAACTGGGCAGGTCACCGAAAACTTCAATGTTGGCCGGAATTTTCGTCGGAAAATTCAAACTTCGCCGGAATTTTCGCCGGAATCTGGAAATTTCCCAGAAATTTCCAGAAAAAATTTTCGCCAAAAATTTCTAAAAAAATTTTTCTCACTCCCAGAACACTCCTAAACTTTTTCTAACTTCCTATACGCCTCTTTTTCTCTCAAATCAGTAGCTTTGCTTACTGTTTTCTGTGTTTCTGAACTGTTCCAGGAGGTGCTTTATATAGGGATTGATTAGGAGTTTCTGATCAATCCCAATTCCTCCTTGGACGGGAATTCAATCTTTGAATCCCACTGGACTCTTCTGATTGAATTCCCACTTCCAATGGGATTCTTCAGCCTTCAATCTCAGCCCTCCAAAATCAAAATAAAAAAAAACTAGATAATTAGAAAAGAAAATCAAAAATTAAAAATTAAAAATAATATCAGATAATTCGGGAAAAAGAAGATAGAATTAACAGATGATTAAAAAAATAATAATAACAAATAAAATAAGATAAACCCAAAAATATATTACACAAAAAAAATAATAATAATATATAACTGTATAAATAAAATACATATAAATCTAATCTGAATAAAAATAAATAAATAAATAAAGATATACATAATAATAATAATAATAATAATAATAATAGAATACATAAAATACAAAAGAAGAAAAAAAATATACAGGATTGAAATGGGCCTTACCCATTTGGGTCAGGCCCAATTGATCTGGGCCCGGACCCAATTGGGTGTCTACAGTTATCTTAAAAGAACTAAAGATTTTGGCTTATTTTATTCTGGAGATCCGGCTATTTTGGAAGGATATTTAGATGCAAGTTGGATCACTAGTATAAGTGACAATAAATCCACTTCAGGATGGATGTTTACCCTTGGAGGTTGTGCAATTAGTTGAGCATCCAAGAAACAAACTTGCATTTCACATTCAACTATGGAATCTAAATTTATAGCTTTAGCTGTAGCAGGCAATGAAGCTGAATGGCTAAGAAATTTATTAATAGATATAGAGTTGTGGCCATAACCAATAACAACCATTTCCTTGTATTGTGATAGTGAAGCTACTATGTCTAGAGCTTATAGTGAAATTTATAATAAAAAATCTAGACATATTAGTCTAAGACATAATTATATCAGATAATTGATAAAAAATGGGATAATTACCATCATATATGTTAAATCTGCTAAAAACTTAGCAGATCCTCTTACCAAGGCATTACCTAGAAATCTGGTAAGAAGCACCACAAGTGGAATGGGTTTAAAATTCCTTTTAGACACCAATAATGGGAACCTAACTTTGAATTAGTAACCTCTAATTGCAAAGTTTAATAGGTAATAACAAATTATTGTTATGTGTCTGTAAACACTAGTCAACCCATTTTATATATTTGGAATACTAGTGTAAGCCATTGCGTAAATGGAGGATGAGATTGAACTCTTAATGGAGTTAATAATTAAATGTCTATAGCAATGGAGACATAAATAAGAAACTCCACCTCTATAAATATTGAAGTGGTGCCGCTTCAACAAGAAAATTGAAAACTTTCTTGTAAATGTTTATGAATAAGGATAAGCACATGGTCATAATAGTGCTAAAGTGATTATAAACCTCTGACAGAATATTAAACAAATATTATGTGTGTTATATCTTCAATTTTAACATTAGGAGTTGAGATTTAATCTACGGACATCATCAACTTTGTTAGAATTCTAAGATATATACGCTAATTGAAGGTTTAAATCGAAAGATACCTTTTTATATTCATAATATTTATTTGTGTGAAAGGTTAAAGTTAAGCACCAACATTTCAAACTAGTGAGGGATTGTTGGTAGTTTAGAATGTGGTGCATCTCACATTGGATAGAAAGATTTAATTATTGATGAATAAAATTAATTTTTGTATTAATTTTATTCATATTTTAAATAATTATGATTGAACAGAAATAATTATCATATGACAAATGGTCATAACTATTGAAATATAAATAGATTGTTATTTATAAATGTCATGATTATATAGAAGGTCATAACTATCTGAATAGAAGTTCATATTTGTTCATTCATTATAAATAAATCTTTTAGTATAACCATTTTCACTACTTCTTATTTAGAGAGTTTTAAGGCTTTGTTGTATCCTATAGGCATAATTGCCTTTAAGACAGTGTTATTCACACCTCAAAGCTATATTTTCTTCTTTCTTACTATTTCTGTTTTCTTAAATCTACTAACAATTACATAGCGAGGGCTCCTATCAATTGTATGATGATATGCATAAGATGGAGGATTATATTGAAAAATGCACCGAAGATGGAATTATCATCATCATCAACAAGCTAATGAATCAACTTGAAGTGGAAAAACCCCCGCCAAGGAGGAGCAAGACATTGAGAACCTTTACATTTTGATTGGCGATCACTTTTCAGCACGTAGACACCCCTAACCAAACAGGCTGCTACAGACCTCCGATTATTTGCATTGTTCCAATCAATACTATTTAAGTGCGAAGGCCCTGAAAAGCTAAAATGTTCACTTCCAGAGGCCATCATAACACTTGAAATTCTTGTTTTTTCTTGTTGATTTCCATGAATATTGCTGAGATTTTGGTGCAATTAAACCAGATGTGGGTGATGATTAATGAAGATTTGAAATAAATTTGATGTGGTTTGTTAGGGAGACATGCACAAAAGCAGCTGTCTTTGCCATAGGACACAATAGTTAGTATTTTTTTTTAATGAAATTATATGTACAACTAAAATTTACAATCACCGATTCACCGTTAAAAATCGGGAACACATACGTACCTAACATAATTATAAATTAATGAATAAACCAAATAAACTAATTACAACCTGTATATATTGTTGGGAATATTGACTCAAATCCCATAAGAGATTTGTTTGAGATTTGTTTAAGATTTATCAGATATTGCTTGATGGACAAGAAGACTTGCAAAAGAAGAATTCCAAGAGAAAGAAGATTCTTAATAGGTAAGTTTGACTTGTAAGAGAAGAATTCTAAAAGGAAAGAGATTCTTAATAGGCAAGTTTGACTTACAGAAGAAGAATTCTAAGAGGAGAGGGATTCTTAATGGGCAAGTTTGTATGGTTATAAATAAGTGAAGTCTCTACAGGGTTAGGTATGAGAAAAATATGTAAGAGAGTTGTAGGGTTTTATGGGATAAACACCCCATAGGAGTATTGGGGCTCTACGTCTTATAGGTGTGTATGTCTGTTTATGAGTGGACTAGAGGAGATTGAGAGGGTCCACATAGGTATGATGTACGAGAACATGTAGGTATGTGTTTGGTTGTGTTGAAAGGGTGCATAAGAGTTTGGGTTTGTATTTGTTTTGGTTGAGAATACTCTATAGGACTAGAGGAGATTGAGAGTGTCTTATGAGTATTGATTGTTGAGTGAGGTTGATGATTTGATGTATGTTTGTAATTCTCTACAACTAGTGGATCTTTTTTCTTATCTGTGGATGTAGGTCAGTTAGATCGAACCACGTTAAATTATTGTCTCTTATGTGTTTGATTTATTGTTTGATTTCGCTTCCGCTGGTGTGATTGGATTGGAGGTTTTTAGCCCAACAAATGGTATCGGAGCTGTGGTGTTTCCCAATAAATGGTATCAGAGCTGTGGTGTTCCTTAACAAATGGTATCAGAGCTGTGGTGTTCCCCAACAAGTGGTATCAGAGCTGAAGGTTTGAAATGTGAGAAGAGTTGAAGATTTAAGATGTGGAAAGAGCCGAAGGTTCGAGACGTGAAAGAGTCGAAGGTTCGAGACGTGAAAGAGCTGAAAGTTCGAGGTTTAGGAAGTGCATGGTTTGAGACATGGGAAGAAGCAAGTCCAGAAAAGCTCGATTCAAGAGAAGAGTTCGAGTTTAAGTTTTGAAGATTAATAATTGATTTGTATGAAGCGTGAAGACATAAGAGAAGAGAAGATGATTGTGAGACTTCCATTGCAGGTGGAGCCAAACATGTCTAGCATAAAGACAGATGATTGATGAAATTTGAGTCAAGGTGGAGATTGTTGGGAATATTGACTCAAATCCCATAAGAGATTTGTTTGAGATTTGTTTGAGATTTGTCAGATATTGCTTGATGGACAAGAAGACTTGCAAAAGAAGAATTTCAAGAGAAAGAGGATTCTTAATAGGTAAGTTTGACTTGTAAGAGAAGAATTCTAAAAGGAAAGGGATTCTTAATAGGCAAGTTTGACTTACAGGAGAAGAATTCTAAGAGGAGAGGGATTCTTAATGGGCAAGTTTGTATGGTTATAAATAGGTGAAATCTCTACAGGGTTAGGTATGAGAAAAAAATGTAAGAAAGTTGTAGGGTTTTGTGGGATAGACACCCCATAGGAGTATTGGGGCTCTACGTCTTATAGGTGTGTATGTTTGTTTGTGAGTGGACTAGAGGAGATTGAAAGGGTTCACGTAGGTATGATGTATGGGAATATATAGGTATGTGTTTGGTTGTGTTGAAAAGGTGCACAAGAGTTTGGGTTTGTGTTTGTTTGGGTTGAGAATACTCCATAGACTAGAGGAGATTGAGAGTGTCTTATGAGTATTGATTGTTGAGTGAGGTTGATGATTTGATGTATGTTTGTAATTCTCTACAACTAGTGGATCTTTTTTCTCATCCGTGGATGTAGGTCAGTTGGACCGAACCACATTAAATTATTGTCTCTTATGTGTTTGATTTTGCTTCCGCTGGTGTGATTGGATTGGAGGCTTTTAGCCCAACATATATAACTAGGAAAAAAGAAAACATAGGAGTTTAATTGTTGTTTCTCACTCTTCCACACTAACCAAAACACCAAAAGATAGAATTTAAATTTTTTTATTTTATTTTATTTTCCTTCAATATTTTATTTATGATAATAAAGTTGTGATTGAAATAATATAAAATTAGTTAATGAATATCAATCCTTAATTGCAATCAGAAGTGAAAGTCTATTACTTATGGTGTTTTTCATTTCACATGTTTATTTTCTTAATTATATTTTCAAAACAATCAATTATTTATATTTTAAAAGTATAATTCATGAAAGGTAAATTCCATCAAATCTCTTGTGGTTTAAACTTTTCTCACATATTATTTATATTTTGAAAGTACAATAGTTATTTTAAATGTATTAATAACATATAATAGATATGTAACACACAAAAATAACAAATATTTATGTATTTTATATATAGTACTAATCTGATATCTTGGGAAGTTAAGAAACAACAAACTGTTGCAAGATCCAATGCAGAGGCTGAGTACAAAGCTATTGCTTCAACAGCAGCAAAATTCACTTGGCTTGCCTCTCTCATGTGTGATCTTAGTGTTCACGTGTCTTAACCATCTATTTTATATTGTGACAATACCAATGCCCTTTATATGTCTTATAATTTAGTGTTTCATGCACGAACGAAACACATTGAGATCGACTACCACTTTGCTCATGAAAAAGTTGCTCAAGGCTCTTTGGTTACTCGTTTTGTGCGTTCTTCTCATTATCTTATTGATATATTCACCAATGCTCTTCCGTAAAATTATTTTCAGATACTGCGTGGCAAGTTGGGTGTTCTTTCCCTCTCACACATCAACTTGAGGGGGAATAATAATGATTACATCCAATCACAGATTCTGTGCAATAATTTATGTAATATTAGCTGATATATTGTCTAATCTGTAGCCATAATCTTGACTATATTATTTATCATTTATTTTTTATCTATTGTACATATATTATCATTATAAATATATGCAACTAGAACACTCTCTAGACATAGAGAGAGTAATTCCATAGAAGTGTTTCTAAACCATATTTATAACGTATATAGTTTGGTCCTTTAAATTTTGTCAGTTAATTTGTTGAGCTTTTGAATTATATGATAATTATGGTGGTGATAAGTTCCGAGTTCTTCTTAATTGGCCACGGTTTCATAGATCCCTTTTGTAACTGCATAGCCAACAGCACCAACCAAGTTAAATCCAAATAAGCCTGCTGTTTGATTGCTCATGGCCACACCCGTTTTGCAATACACTGCAAAGTCCTCACAATTGTTAAGAAAAAAATTGTAGGTGCCGAAGCTCTTGTCTTGGAGCAGACGATGAGCTGTCTCGACAACTTCATTTGCCGGTTTGCAATCCCAAGTGCTGCAAGAACCACGGCGTTTAAAAACCAACTTCAAGTAGGAGACATCATATTCATAGCGGTACAGTGAGTGACCTTCCAGGAAGCAATCGAGGCAGGTTTTGAAGATTCCAGTCTGTGGCTTGAACCCACATTTTTTGCATGGTGGCCTGGCGTAAGTCTTGCTTGGTCCCATCAGGTGAATCACCATGTCATCCCCCACATATATGCCTGGCGTCAAATTAAGGTCTCTCTTGTTTTAGAAATAAATTAAAATATATTTATTTCAAGATTTGACAACCTATTACTCCAAATTATGCAAGGCAAATTTGTCTATAAACTTAAATTTTTATGAGATTTTACTTTTGAGAAATTATCACGTCTAATACTGTCAGAATATGATTAAAAAGGATACACATGCTTCTTAAGATATAATAAAATATTAAAAAATTAAAAGAAAGAACTGGACATGCGATAATTTTCTAATTTTATTTGTAAAGTTAAAAAATTACTCAAGTGTAAAATTTAAATAAAAACATAATCGGTTGTTTATCTTCATCTCACTACTTCTCAATCCAAATATTGGGTTAAAAATAGGTTTCTTGTCGCTCTTGATTAAAAATCCAGACCTGAATTATCAAAAGAAAAAAGATCCAGACCTAAATTCTTCAAATTTGAAGCCAAAATCTCTACACAAGTCAAACCTTAATTGTAATAATTAATAATAGATAATCATTCATAAAAATATAAAATTGTTGAAAAAGAAATTATATATAGAAGATTGAAATTCTCATCTCCTAGAAATTATAAGTTGCATTAATGAGTTGTTAATAATAGAAAAGAGAGAGAGTATATATATACCATGGTGAAAGTAAAGACGTGACTTCCTATCAGAAAAGATGTGATCTCCTGGCCTAAGGGCATCCCTTCGTACAGTTTTCATCTTTTCTCGCTCTTTACTCTTTAGACTTAGAATTTAAGTTTGATGTGCAGCTTTGTACTGAACACCACAATTTATAGATGGAATTCATAACTGTGAGAATGAAGAATCTTACATGTATATAAAGTAAAAATATATATTGCCGATTAATTCTTATCAACATGTTTCTTTTTTAAGCCATAAGAGGAATATACAAGCTAATACATTATACGATGCATCATTTTGTCCAGTATTTGTGGTGAAATACACTATTATTAATTTTATTAGGCTTGAAAAAAGAAAAAGAAGTAGAAGATAATCCAAGCTGAGAACAATTTGTTTTTGGTAATATTTCATTTTTATTTGAAACTTTTAAAATTCAACTTTTGAATCCACAATCTTTTAAAAATATTCCCCAAAAAAAGGAAATAATTTATTTAGAACAATTTTGAAAAATCATGATCTAAAATCATTTTTTTGAAACAATCTAGAAGGCAACGGATGGTTGATAACTTTTTCTACAAAGAATAAAGTAAGAAAAATACCCCCCCCCCCCCCCCCACAATGAATAAGTTCTTAATTCTTATGCAAAGCCAAATTTTGAACAAATCACGTGGCCCAACTAGTTAGGGCATGATGTTGTAGAAATGTCATGTGAACCCTTGCATAATGCTAGTTTTGGCATATAATTACTATAGGCCAAATAAAGCACCAAATTATAGTGCTTGCTTGTTAGGCAGTACTGCTGATTTCACCAGTCCAAAATTTGATCTGAATGAATCATATTCCTCTTTTATATCATGGATCAAAATTAGTCGGGTAATGCATTATCTATTAATTAACAAGACAAGTGCCTAGTCAAGTGAGGCATGGTCATATGTCATTGTTACCATTGTTTTATTCCTTTCCTAGTTTTAGTTATTATTTATTATTATTATTATTATTATTATTTTTGGCAATTTCAGTATGCCTATATCACGAGCATATGTAATGTAAAGCGGACAAGCGGTCTTTAGTACCAAACATAAAAAGAAAAAAAAAAAAGACCAAACTTGGATAGGCAACTCCAATCCTATCTTGGAGACTTATAAGTTGCATACCACTTGATAGAGACTTAAATACATTCAAACCTGAAGGAAATAGAAAAGTATCCACCAAATCTTATCGAAAGAAACTAGAAAAAAAATAAAAACGAGGAAGAAAAATATCTCACTTCTTTATGGGACAACAAATATGGGGCAACCCTCAAACAAAAGGGCTCCTTTGTTATTGATTTTATTTTAACTTCGGTGCTTATTTCTGTCTTTGATTGCCACAAGGTAATATCGAATTAGTCAAAAGTTATGGGGCAGTTCGTTTGAAAATTTTGGAAAACTACCAATAATAATGGAGATGGCATCTTCCTTATTCTTTGTTTCATTTGGTTTGAATAAGATTCTCATATATCCATAATCCCAGATGCCTTTAAAGTTTTTACTTCTTTGCTTTTGAAATGCAACTAGTTTGTGATATGTGTGATGCACGGGATTTTTATTTTTTTATAAAATTATTTTAATTAATTAAATTTAACAGGATAATATTATATTTCTTTTAACTAAATTTATATGTTGTTATTGTATTTAATTTAATATGAAATAAAAATATAAAATATTCTCTATAGATAATTTCATTTAAAATTGAAAAGCATATTTTGTCTTTATTTTTCCAACAACCTATTTATTAGGTTTGGTAACATAAAATTAAAAGAAATTTGGATTTTAGTGTAAAATGTGTGATAAAGAACATGAAAATATAACATTAATTCATGATTGGACAATCACTCACTTTAAAGTAAGTTATTTTAATTTTTATGAACTCATCAATCAAACAAAAACATTAAGAGAATTTATAATCTAAAAAATATATGTTAAATTTTAGCTTTTTATGTTAAAAAAATCTAATAATTTAAGTGCAGTGAATTCACTGATATTTATCTTTGTCAATTAACCATTAAATAATAAAATTAAAAGATTTTATTAGTAAGCACATTTATTACATAACACTTTTTCCTATTGATATGTACATGTATTTGAAAATTATATTTGAGGCTAGATTATAAATATAAAATATTAGATAATATAAAAATCAAATTAAGACTACATAGTACTAATTTAATGTAAGATAAAATTTATATAAATAAGACAATGAAATTAATAAGTTTTTGTATAAAAAGTATATAGTTATTAATTTAATAACTATATATTTTCAAATTTTATAAGTTTTGTTCAAATGTGAAATAGTTGATAGATAATAATTTTTTTAAAATATATCTTTTATATGAATTAATTAATTAGAAGTAACACAAATTCTTTTCTCATGAGATAGAAAATAAATCTTTCATTTAATGTAGTATTGTAATATTAGAAAGATAATATATAAAATTAAAATTTGGTCTTTTGATAATAATTTAAATTTAAAATTTTTTTAGTATTAATCATTAAATGGTAATACATTAAGGCAAACTCCTATTCTTATGTAGTGTCAATGTTGAATGTTAAAAGTTAAAAGTTAAGAATGTAATTTAATTTTGATCAATTTAAGGTAAACAATAATGAAAAATTAAATTTTAATTGCAACTTGAATTTTAATTTACTCGTAAAAGGCAAAAACATTGGATATTTATAAGAAAACAATTGTAATATTATATTTACTGTATAATCCATTCGGATAAATCAATTCTTAACTTTTAATCTCTTGAGAGATTTAACTTTTCATTTAACTTTGCTTTATTAATAACACTCAATTTGATAAATACTAACATTATATGAAAACTTTATTTTTATTTTAATTTTTAAAAAAAAATTTACTCTTAAAAACTTTGTGCCTATTAACACAATTTCTTATTATTGGATCCATTTTTTTTTTTTTCAAATTGTCAAGGCCTATTGATGGATAAATAACAAATCTTGAGTAATACAATAATTTATTATCTCTATTGTTCAATTTACTCCATTGAATTGCAACACATTTTTAATGCATTTCTCAAACTTAAAAGATATTAATTAATTTCGTTAAAGGTAATTGATGGAGATTGTACGTTAAGTGATTAATGTGAACTTCAATTTCGTTTTGAACTTTCAAAGGATATGACCAAGCAAATGAATTAGCATAATTCTCATTACATATAATAATATTTAAAAAATCAATACATTTATAATTTAGATAACAAATTAAAATTTTGTTTTCATTTATATGTAAAAGATAATTGAATTTCATTTGGTATTGGAATAATTGAAATTTAGAAATTGTTAATCCCATGCAAGACTCTTTTGTGTAATCCATCCATATTTGTTTAGACATTCCCTTGCATATCATATCCTATTTTCTTCATGGCAAAAATCCTTTATTATAGTATTTGAGATCAGACATGTTCCTGGTGATAACTTGCTAGCAATTAGAAAAGCTAGTAAAATTTTGTAGTCAATATTAATCATATAACATATGTATATATATTTGCACTTAAAAATTATAAATTACTTCATTAAAAAATAAACTAAAAATTAAAGATAGAGATAAAATAAAGCAAGCCATTTTATATTGTGTATGAAATGTTTAGATTAATTTCAAAGGCATATCAACATATTTGTATATTATACTGATATTGTTTCAAAAACTAAAAGTAAATTAGGTTTTTTTTTTTTCTTTTGGCTAAAAAGCATATTGTAATATTAAAAAACAATAAAAGAAATCACATTTTGAAATAAAGAGGAATAAAACAAATGAAAAAAAAAAGAAACATATCAATGGAACAAATAAAAAAAGAAAAAAAAGAGATGGAACATAATAGAATTATAGAACAAAAACCCATTCTATTATCTCAAATGGACAAAAACATATTCCCATTTATAATGTTGAAGTAGGTGAGAAAAATTTTAAATAAAATTTAATTGAGAGTGATTTAAGGTAAAAAAAAAACAATTAACTTTGATTACAAATTGAATTGAAACTTATTTATATAATGTAAGAGTAATGAATATTTAAAAGAAAATAAATGTAATAATCTAAGTTAAATAAATTTACTTTTTTTTACATTACAAATTAATTAAATCAAATTAAGCATATTGATTTTTTAAAATTAAAAATGCATAAAATAAAATAAAATATATTTATTAGATAATATATGGCATTTCTTCATGACTGTATATATGTAAAAAATAGAACATTCAAATTGAATATTTTCTTTTTTGTCGAAGATTTTGATTTTTATATATTTGTATAAGATAAAGTATAAGATTAATAAGGTGTTCAAGGTATTTAATATTTATTATAATAAATAGACTAAAAAATAAAAATGGAAGTAATAGAGTAATTTATGAAATGTATAAAAACTGTCATTTCATAAAAATTTAATTTTATTATCATTATTAGATTAATTTAAAAATATATTTTTTATTTCTCTCAAGAGGATTAAATACACATTGTACTTGACTATTCTAATTGTCAAGCATAAATTACTCTTGATTTGGTTTTTATTTTATTTTAGTCATTTAATCATTTAAAAATAAAATATTAATAAGAATCATTGAATGTGTTTTATAATAATAGAAATAAGATATTTTAAATTAAATTTATTTTATCATTAAATTCTCAATTTTAAATTTAAAATACATAATTAATTTTGAATATATATCAATTTTTTAAATTATCCACATATAAAAAATATAAATTATCCACATCAAAATTTTTTTTTTTTGTTAGACGCTTTGGCTTTTATATATTTATATAAAATTTGAATGGCTACTAACAACAAAATATAGGAGTGATCAAATGGCATTCAAAATGAGAATATTAACAGACTGGAGCTACTCCAAATATACAAAGGATTCCAAAATAACCATCCTTGAAAATCAATTTCATTGCTGTTCACTAAGTGAAGGAACATATTTTATTTGCTAAGGTGTCTTGGCATGATTGGCTTCGCTAAGATTTTGCTTGGTATGGGAATGATGGAAAGGTCTATGAATGAATTTTTTTTTTTAATTAACAATTAAGCTAAGCAAAACAAGAAAGTGATTGTGAAACTTAACATTCGATTTACAAAATCGTTTTTTCTTTTTATCTTTTTTATCAAATAAAGTTTAAGATCAAGTGCATTTGGATTAATTTTGAAATTTTAAAAAATTAAATTAAAACATAATTATTTAATTAAATAATAATATCATGAGTTGAGCCAAATCCAATTGATTTTGAAAACCCAAAACTCAGACTTGAGACAATTGGAACTGCCCGTTGTAAGTCAAGCTGACAGGCATGAAGCTTGAAAAAGGTTAATAGTATGATACTTTTCTTTTAATAACTTGATTTTAGAAAGAATACCTTTGTCTAGTACTATTAATTACCGACATATATTTCTACCTGTTACGAAATTAAGAAATTAATTGATGTCTCTTAATAAAAATAAAAATCGCCCCTTAAGGGCTACAACAACCATGCACAGAAAGAAGAAGAAAATGGAAATTAGAAACATTTGTTAAATATATACTTTTTAAGTGTCCTATTAGTAAAAATCTGATTACCAGGCTTGAGCTCATACCATTTCCGGACTTCCATCTTTCTTCCTTTAACTCCAAGCCAATGTTTGAGTTACAGCTGGGTACATACTTTACTATACAGTACTTCAAATTCATAGACGGAAAGAAGGGTTCTTGGAAGCACAAAAGAAATGAATGATTAGAGAATCCAAAGGACCGAATATTAATGGTGAAAATTGGAGAATCCTATAAAGTAGCAGAACGAATGGTGTACTTTATTTAAAAGATATGGGGATGGACTTTATCAAAGTTTAGTAACAGCACAAGACTTGAAATTCAAGTTGGGTTATTATGTAAAATCTTCCTCGTAACAAATTCAGATAAGTATGCAATGGAATTAAGCCATTCAAGCCAAGAGTGGAGAATCGAATTAACTATGAGGAAAATGTTCTTACGCAACCCAAAATGCATCGTTGATGAATCATCTGCCTTATTATGGTGACCATGACACACTACAAGTGATGAGTGAAGAGTGAACGCTTGCATATATACGTAACGCAAGCTTATATATCCGAGTCTCTTTTTGCAGTGTTATCATAATCGAATTGGCCGACCGGTTCAATCGGTAATCAATGGTCTTTTCAATCCATTTAGGCTATTTGAACAGGGTGTCAGTCGGAACGAACCATTGTTTTTAATATATTAAATAAATCTTTCAGATACTGCTAATAAAATATAAACCTGATCGAATGCCATTAAACACATGGCAGGAGTTAGTCCAATCTACAAAAAGCTTTTTCATTTCCAGTAATATAGTACAATCTTACTACAACCAGGCAAAGACAGGGGCACACTGAGACTCAAACAAGCCTCAGGAAATTATTATTGGGATTTATAGCAAATTATATATTATAGATTTTCATTTTTCATTTTTTTTAAAGACGAGTTGTAAAGCCTATAGTATTATTCCTGAGATAATCGGCTGGCATCATGCAGTTGATGACACGAAGAAGACAATGTAATCTATGTTTCCTTAATCCACTGCAATGAAAACCACAAAGTACTATTAGTACTTGTAAACACTGCACCTCAAGTTCAGGTCAGGCCTCCACCACTGGTATAGCCCATGAGCTTGCGTGATATCTGTTGGAGGATTTAGATTCACTGTCAGATTTGCAGAAGGAAGCAGATGCAACGGTTCCGAAGTTTCGACACCTTTTATTCCCACCGAACTCATAAATAGATTTGCGAGTGAGTGCTGGCTTGTTAACCTCGCAATAGCCCCGGCCCCAAAATTTTCCAGCTTTCTCCTGTGCTCGAAATAACCGGTATATTCAGCGCATATGGGGTCTTTCTGATTCACAAATAGGCATGGGATCCATCCAGATATAGTAACGTGTAGACACCCTAATTGGTCCAGGCCCAAGTCCATTGGGCCTGGTTCAATGGGGTGTGGGCCTCAGCCCATTGGGTTTAGCTCTATGGGATATAAAAGTCAATCCTAATTGTCCATTTTTTTATTTTTTGGTTTTATTTTTGAGCTGATCTTCTTTTTTTTTTTGTTTTTGTTGATTTATCTGTTTTTTTTAGTTTTTACGTGACACAAAAAAAATTAGTTTTAATTTTTTTTTAAAAAAAAAGGTTTTGCCATGGATAGGATTGGTGGCAAAATCATGGTTGAACTGGATTTTTATGAGATAAGGTAGAAATTAAGTCAAATGGGGACTTAGAGTGGATTAGGAACTCTCCTAATTAATTCTACTGATCAGACGAAACAAAACACAAAAAAGAGAGAAAATAGAAGCAAAAGGTGTTTAGAAAGGCATAGGTAAATTTTAGAAAATTTAGGATTTTTTCTGGAATTTTCGGGTAAATTTTTTTCTGAAAATTTTCTAAAATTTCTAGATTTCGGTGAAATTTGAATTTTTCGGTGTGTTCTTATAGATTCCCACATGCTTTTCCAGAATCCGACAAAAATTCAATCGGATTTTGGGTTTTGTTAGAGATAGAGGAAGAGAAAAGAGGGGAAGAGAGAGAGAAGGAAGGGAGGCGTATGAAGGAAAAACAAGATTTTTGCCTTTTATACTTGCGTAAGACGACATCGTTTTGACATTAAAAATCTCAGAGGATTCGCACGTTTTGCCATCGGGCGACCTGACTCGAGCGCCAACCCATTTTTGACTCGCACTCGGCCCGCATGCCAGTTGATCCCATGAGCCGAGCTACGTCTTCCAATCGAGCCCACCAGTCGCTTTTTGTTTCTGCAGCCGAGCTATTCCAAATTCCTAGTCGAGCTGTTTTCAATTTTTTTGGTATTTTCTTATTTATTTTATTTATGTATTTCTTTTTTTTGTTTAATATTTTTTCCTTTTTTATTAAATTAAATAAAAAATAATAAAAATAAATATTTTGAAAATAAATATTAATTATCCAATGATGGAATTTATAAAAGTTTCAAATAGTAAGTTTTATAAAATTCTTAGGTGAGAAATTTTATCTAAATTTGTCTCAAATGATGGAATAATTTAGATAAAGTTTCAACAATAATAATTAATATTTATTTTCAAACAAAAAAATAAACAAATGAAAAAATATAAAAATAATAAAATTTTTAAATTAAATACAAATTATCCAATGATGAGATTCTTAGAAATTTCAAATGGTAAATTTCTAAGAAATCTCTAGGTGAGAAATTTTCTCTAAATTTGGCTCAAATGGTAGAATAATTTAGATGAAATTTCAATAAAAATAATTGTTATATTATTTTATTTCCAAAGAAAAAAATTAAGAAGAATTTCTAAATAGGCTCAAATGGTGAAAAAATTTAGAAATTCAAAATAAGAAAATATTTTTAATTTGACCCAAATTGTGGAATAATTAGATATATTTTCAACAAAAAAAGAAACAAAAAATAATAATAAAACCTTTTTCCAATGACGGAGCTTCTTTAAGGAAACAAATGGGATCCTTGAATACTCTTGAGGTGAGAAAGTATTTTTTTAAGGGTTCTACTAGATTAATGGTGAATCTTAAAAATTATTTCCAATATTTAACATAAAATTTGAAACCATTAGACTCAAAACCTTAGGATAAATTTGAAATAATATAGTACCATCCTTTGGATGGGCATGTGGGGGTGCTATAACCTTCCTCACATGTAATTGACTCCCGAATCCTATTTTGGTTAGTAGACTTTAACTTATTCTTTTAGGGACTTTTAGTCAAGCTTAGGAGTTCCTTAAAATGATAAATTCCTTAGGTGGCCAATCACACCTAGTAAAAAAGATTGGTGGCGACTCCATTCATTTGTTAAGTCTAGCTATAAATTTACGGATCTATATGTTATGATAGTTTGGTGACTCCACTGGGGATACTATAGAGAGTCAAGCCATAATTTTTGAATTTATCTTATTATTTGGTTTAATGGTTTTAAATTGTAATTATCTGTTTACTAACATTTTTTTATTTGATTTTTTGGGGCATGAAACTTATATATTCCTTCACACACACTATCACATGCATTTATGTTATATGAGCTCTATACCTAGGCTCCGTCCCTTTTAGGAGGGAGTAAAGTACCTACGCTCTTGTGAGATGATAATCTCCGCAATGGCTAGCGAAATATTCCCACTCAAATTGAATTTTTTTCATTGGTAGCTAGTGATGGGTGAGGATTGGAATGCGTTACTAGTCTATGATGGACAATGATATAAAGAACAATTTGGGAACCTTTAGTGGTTAAAATCACCTAACCCTGTATATAGTGTACACTTAAGAGGCCAGCCTTAGGATAAAACCCTTCATACCCAATGATAGATGTAACCTGAAGGTAGGACATAAGAAGGAACAATTTGTGACTTGCTAACCATTTTGATTGTCTGACTTTGTGCATCATTTTCATTATCATATGTAACATTGAGTATTTGCATCACTTTCATTTCATTCATAAAACTAACCATGTTGTTTGTCTAATTTTGTGCATCTGCATCATTTCATTCTATGAATCATTTTCATGATCATTTACATCATTCTCATTTCATTAATGAAGATCTACATTTCATTTATGCACAAACATACCATGCATAAAGCATATCATTTCTAATCATAATTGTGGTATCAAGGTTCAAGGATAGCTCCATCAACCAAGAATCCCACATAATCAACTCACTAGTACAACATAAGAGCTCGAGCTAGACATATAGAACAAAAAAATTTTAATCATCTCAAGAAGATAGATAAAGCTCAAGATAAGCTAGAAGGAGAGTTGAATAGGATTTTGGAGGCTTTGAACAAGTTAAACAAGAGAAAAAGGATAGAAGAAAGTACTAGCCAACAAGACCACCATCACAAGAGGTGGATGACCCACTATACCCTTCTAATTTTGGGCCACATCAAGCCCAACCTGCACAAGGTCCACCACCATGGTAGTTCACATATCCAGTAGGGTACACATACCCTAAAATGCTATCAGTTTTAAATCCACCACAATATCAGAGCTACATAAATTCTATCTTTACTGAAAAGGTAGTAGAACCAATATCAGTCCCTAATTTGGATGATCCAAAGGATAAAAAAAATTGAGGCCCAAAAAGAAAAAGACTTTAGAAGCCTCAAAAGCTAAACAAAAAATGAACCTATTAGAGGAAAGGTTATGGGCTGTAGAGGGCACTGGTTTTTCTGGTTCAGTAAATGCTACTGGACTTTGTTTAGTTTCAAATGTGGTTATTCTTCTAAAATTCAAGGTTTCAAAGTTTGAAAAATATGATGGAATAAAGTGTTTGAAGACCTACATTACCATATACTATTAAAAAATAGCAGCCCATGCTAATAATGAGAAACTGTTGATGCATGTGTTTCAAGACAACCTTACGGGCTCTGCTGCTAGGTGGTATGTCTAGTTAGTAGGACCCGTATTTACTCTTTGAGTGATATGGCCAATGATTTCATTAGTCATTATCAGTATATCATCGACTTAGTCCCAAATTACCTTTCTTTATAGAATATGGAAAACAAAGCAACTAAATCATTTAAAGAATATGCCCAGAGGTGAAGGGATATTACTTCTCAAGTGTAGCCTTCTTTGACTGAGAAAGAGACCACAGTATTGTTTGTCAGCACTTTAAAATCTCTCTATTATAAAAAAAAATGACAGAGAATGCAACAAAAAATTTCACTGATATGGTGATCTCAGGTGGAATTATTAAAAAAGACATTAAAAATGGTAAGTTAAAAAGAGGAGAAACCAAGAAGGCGTTAGAGAAGAAAGAGGTCAAAATTCAAGTTGTGAGCTTTGATAGACAGTACAAGGGTTATCAACTTTATCCACCACAAGGTTACTCTCTATACTATCCTGTAGTGAACAATACTTCATCCTACCCATACCAACCAACCTCATTGCCATCCTATCCACCAATATATCAGCAAGCTTTCACATACAGCCTTAACATTCAATCTCTTATAAGACCCTTAATTCATCCTATTAGCCTAGCAAATGGTTTACAAGAGCTACGAGCTACTTAAAAAAAACTCGTATTTGATTCAATTCCTATGACTTATACAGAGTTATACTGAGAGCTCTACAATAATCACTTGATTGTCTCTAGTTGTGTGAAGCCACTCAAGTCACCCTATCCCAAGTGGTATGATCCTACAGCTCATTGTGACTACCACTATGGAATTACTGGTCATTCCACTAAAAATTGCACCACGTTGAAACATAAGGTACAACGGTTAATCAAAGATGGGATGGTAAGTTTTGATCAAGGAAGAGCAACAACACCTAATGTTAGTGGTAATCCATTGCCTAATCACAATGTCAATGCTCTGAATGAGAATCAAGAACATGTTGATCCAAAAGGGCCTGAAAAGCTGCAATGAATCAGGAGGCAAGATGTCGATAAAAATTCTTCACCCGATTGCACAAGGACATAATTTTGAGAAAGATGTTAAGGCTGGTTGGAGGCTGCTTGCTATTTTAGGATTTTTTTTAGAGTAATGTTAGGATTTCTTTTATGCATTAGGATTTCACTTGTTATCATTTCAATAAAAGGCAAGTTAATGCATTTCATTACATTTTTTTCATTCAACCATTATTCCATACTTCGTTACCTTTCATACTTTTCATTCCAATTCTCAAATTTCAGATGATGAATGTTTAGACAATGATAACAATAATTCTGAGATTTAATTTTGAGAACTCATTCATGTTGATTTGAGGAGACTATTTGAGTAAAAGAAGTCAGCTACTAACAGATGTGAAATTAATGTCTTGAATATATGCAGTCCTTTATATAATTTGTGAGCTTATTTTTGCTTAATAGATGATGTTCAAGGAAAGCATTAACATTTGAGATGAAAAGTGACCATCTTTCCTTTACCATTTGAAAACCCATTCATTGCTACCTCTTTGAGCCTACTATGATTTTTTTTTCTAAAAAAACCTCAATCAAAGATCACCCTCCACACTGGAGGATAATTTTTTAGAAAGAAAAGAGCCTAAAGATCACAAAAAATCTAAAAAAAAGGTAAGAAAAAAAGAAAAAGAGCAAAGAAAAATGTCACACCTTATTTAGGGTAAAGTAATATGAGTCATTTTGTGAGGAATGAGATGAAAAAAAAACAAGTAATGAATGGTGTAGAGTGAGGTAAAATGTCAAGCTACATCAAGTGATGATCTTTTGGTTTTGAACCCTTTAAACACATGTTTTGAGCCTACTTTATCCATTTCTTTCATGACCTTTCACCATGGCCTACATTACAACCTTTAAAAGTTCATTTGGATCAAATTTGAATGCTTGAATTGAATGGTCATATGTTGGGCTAAGACATGCTCATGATGGAATGATAGAATCATGCTTGGTTGCTTTAAAGATTGATGTGAAAGATAGGTGAACGAATGAAAAAAAGAAAAAAAAAGAAAAAAAAAAGAGAAAAAAAAAAAGAAAGAAAATGAGAGAAAATGAAGACTCAAATTGAAAATCCGAAAGGGCAATTTATGTAGAAAAATTTTTAAGCTAAAAGTTTGATAAACAGTTCACATGGATGAGAGATCAGAGACATATGAAGATCTTTTGAAGCTGGGGCAAATTTCAATGAGCTCAAAGTCAATGGAATGAGTTTTTGAAAAAAAATCTTGGATTAATGTTCATAATTGTCTGAATATTCATTATTTGGATATACCATTCATCCTAATGACATGCATCTAACTTGTTTCTTTCCCTATTTGTTTTGTACCAAACTCATTTTTCATTGATTGTCTTTTCCTCAGTTCACTTTGTGTTCTCGCATCCCTAGAATGAATCGAGAAAATGAGTGAATGCATTATATTTTTCATGATTTAAAATGATGATGAGTGAATGACAATGTGTGTAAACGAGTCTTGCATTCCTTTGAAAAAAAATCCAAGATGATAAAGGAAAAATGAAGAGATCATAGAAACTTAAAAAGGATGATTTAAGATAACACATGATGTGATCAAATGATGAATATGGTGATGGGTTAGTCAACAAATAAAGAGAGTGCAAAAACCTAAAAAGGTGATATGACCAAGTGATGAATACTAGGATGAATCGATCGACATAACCTATGAATTATGATCGAATGATGAAAATAATATAGATTAGTGACAAAGTTTGTTCTAGAATTTGTTAGGGTTGAGAAACCTATGAGTGGTGACCTAGTGATGGACGATAAAATTTGTTTTAGAATGGCTAATGCTGAGACACCTATGAGTAGTGACCTAGTGATGGTGGATGAAACTTGTTTTGGAATCTGTTAGTGCTGAGAAGCCTCTAAATGGTGATCAAGTGATGGAAATAATGATGATTAGTTGATGAAACTTGTTCCAAAGTGTTAAGAAGCTAAACAAGGGGAAAATGTGAGATGGTGGAGTCTTGAGAACTATAATACCACATTTTGATTAAAATTTCATGACATTGACATCCACATTACATGCAAAACGTTTGCATTATTGTTTGGAGACTATTTGAAACTTTGGTTTGGATATGCATTTGCATTATGCAGTAAATATTTGAATCATGATTAAGAATATGACATTACAAGAATCTAAATTGTTGTATTTGCATCATTGAGAAAATATTTGCATCATTGATCATGACATTCATTGCATGCACAATTTTGAGTCACTTGAAAAACAAATTGTGAATCTTTTGATGAGAATTTTTGAGTTCTCAAATGGGAGTCTTTGAACTCAAATGAGAATTTTTTAGTTTCAAAATGAGAATCTTTGAGGTGTGAAACCCTAAAGTTTGTCGAATGTGAATCTTCGAACTAGAATGAAAAGTTTTAAACTTTTAGATGTGAATCTCCAAAATTAAAACGAAAAGCTTCAAACTTAACTTTTAGATGCGAATCTCTAAATTTTTGAGTAAAAACCTTTGAACTTAGATGTGAAACTCTAAGTTTTATTGCATGGAAGCCTTTGAACTTGAATAAGAAGATTTGAACTTTTGGATGTGAATCTCCAAAATTCAAACGAAAAGCTTTAAAATTTTTGGATGTAAACCCTGAATTTGTCGAATGTGAGAAGCTTTAAACTTTTGGATATGAATCTCCAAAATTCAAATGAGACTCTTTGAATGTGGATACAAGTCTTGCAATTTGCAAATACAAATCTTAAGATCTTTTGAATCAAATTCTTGTGAAATTAAAATTTTGAGAATCAAATTTTAGTGAATTTTTACGAAGTTGAAAAGTTCTTGTGAATCCGAACCTTTGGCTATTGAACTCAAATTGTGAATTTTTGAGTTTTCATTACAAATTTCATCAGACATGATCTATGACTCGTTTGGTTATGATTGTCAACAAGCAATTTATTTTTTCAAAGTTTTGTTGCTCTATTGCCTCTATTTAGAGGAGCCATTTATTTTTTCAAAGTTCTGTTGCCTCTATTTAGAGCAGCTATTTATTTTTCTAAAGTTGTGTTGCCTCTATTTAAAGGAGCAATTTATTTTTTCACAGTTCTGTTGCCTCTATTCAGAGGAGTATTTTATTTTTCCAAAGTTTTGTTGCCTTTATTTATAGGAGCATTTTATTTTCCAAAGTTGTGGTTGCCTCTATTTAGAGGAGCAATTTATTTTTTCAAAGTTCTGTTACCTCTATTTAAAGGAGCATTTTATTTTTCAAAGTTGTGGTTGCCTTTATTTAGAGGAGTAATTTATTTTTTTAAAAGTTTTGTTGTCTCTGTTTAGATGAGCAATTTATTTTCTAAAAGTTGTTGAGTCTCTATTTAGAGGAGCTTTGTTTACTTTTTTCAAAAAAAAAGAAAAAAAATGAATGTGTTGGGATAATCATATACAAGGTGTCTATGTCTTTGCATAATTCTTGTTGCACAGAAAATGCATAAAAAAGGGTAATTGTAAATACCCTAATTGGTCCGAACCCAAGTCCATTGGGTCTAGTTTAATGGGGTGTGGGCCTCAGCCTATTGGGCCTAGCTCGATGGGATATAGAAGTCAGTCTTAATTGTCCATTTTTTTTTATTTTTTGGTTTTATTTTTAGGCCGATCTTTGTTTTTTTTTTTTGTTTTTGCTTATTTATCTATTTTTTTTAGTTTTTAGGTGACAAAAAATTTAATTTTAATTTTTTAAAAAAAAAAGGTTTTACCGTGGATAGGATTGGTGGCAGAATCATGGTTAAACTGGATTTTTATGAGATAAGGCAAAAATTAAGTCAAATGGGGACTTAGAGTTAATTAGGAACTCTCCTAATTAATTCTATAAATACTTATACTAATAAGATGAAACAGAACACAAAAAAGAGAGAAAACAGAAGCAAAAGGTGTTTTAAAAAGGCATAGGTAAATTTTAGAAATTTTAGGATTTTTTTTGGAATTTTCGAGCAAATTTTTTTCTCAAAAATTTTTGAAATTTCTAGATTCCAATGAATTTTTCCAACAAAATTTGAATTTTTCGACGTGTTCTTATAGATTTTGGCATGCTTTACTAGAATTCGACGAAAATTCAATCAGATTCTGGGTTCTATTAGAGAGAGAGGGAGAGAAAAGAAAGGAAAAGAGAGAGAAGGAAGAGAGGCGTCTAAAGGGAAAACAAGATTTTTGTCTTTTATACTTGCACAAGACGACGTCATTTTGGCATTAAAAATCGTAAATGATCCGCACGTTTTGCCATCGAGCGACCCAACCTGAGTGCCAACTTGTTTTTGACCCACATTCGACTTGCATGCCAACTAATCCCTAAAGCCGAGTTGAGCCAAGTCGTGTCTTCCAGTTGAGCCCATGAGCCATTTTTTGTTTCTGTAGTAGAGCCATTCCAAATTCCTAGTTGAGCCACTTTCAGATTTTTTTTTATTTTTTTATTTATTTTATTTACGTATTTTATTTATGTATTTGTTTTTTTTCTTTAGTATTTTTTCCTTTTCTATTAAATTAAATAAAAATAATAAAAATAAAAATTTTGGGAATAAATATTAATTATCCAATGATGAAATTTATAGAAATTTCAAATGGTAAGTTCTATAAAATTCTTAGGTGAGAAATTTTATCTAAATTTGTCCCAAATGGTGGAATAATTTAGATAAAGTTTCAATAATAATAATTAATATTTATTTTCAAACAAAAAAATAAACAAATGAAAAAATATAAAAATAATAAAATTTTTTAATTAAATACAAATTATCGAAGGATGAGATTCTTAAAAAATGGTAAATTTTTAAGAAATCTCTAGGTGAGAAATTTCCTATAATTTTGGCTCAAATTGTGTAATAATTTAGATGAAGTTTCCATAAAAGTAATTGTATTCTTTTCTAAACAAAAAATTTTAGTTGAAAATATGTGATAATTACCCAATGATGAGATTCTTAGAAATTTCAAATGGTATATTCCTAAGAAATCTCTAGATGAGAAATTTTCTCTAAATTTGACTCAAATGGTGGAATAATTTAGATGAAATTTTAATAAAAATAATTGTAATATTATTTTCTTTCCAAAGAAAAAAAATTAAGAAGAATTTCTAAATAGACACAAATGGTGAAAAAATTTAGAAATTCAAAATAAGAAAATATTTCTAATTTGGCCCAAATAGTGGAATAATTAAATATATTTTCAACAAAAAAAATAATAAAACCTTTTTCCAACGACGAAGCCTCTTTAAGGAAACAAATGGGATCCTTGAAAACTCTTAAGGTGATGACGTATTTTTTAAAAAGTTCTACCAGATTGATGGAGAATCTTAAAAATTATTTCCAATATTTAACATAAAATTGGAAACCATTAGACTCAAGATCTTAGGATAAATTTGAAATAATATGGTACCATCCTTTGGATGGGCATGTGGGGGTGCTATAACTTTCCTCACATGTAATTGACTCTCGAATTCGGGTCTACTCTCTAATCTTGTTCTAGTTAGTAGACCCGAATTTATTCTTTTAGGAACCTTTAGTCAAACTTAAGAGTTCCTTAAAAGGATAGATTCCTTGGGTGACCAATCACACCTAGTAAAAATGATTGGTGGTGACTCTATTCATTTGTTAAGTCTAGCTATAGATTTACGAATCTATATGTTATGACAGTTGGGTGACTCTACTGGGGATACTATAGAGAGTCAAGCCATAATTTTTGAATTTATCCTATTATTTGGTCTAATGGTTTTAAATTGTAACTATCTGTTTACTAACATTTTTTCCTTTTTTGACTTTTATTTGATTTTTTGGGGCATAAAACTTATATATTCTTTCACACACACTATCATATGCATTTACATTACACACACTATGCCTAAGTAAGTGGCACGAGGTTTGGTAGAGGGGGTGTGCAAGCACGAGCTCCCTAATCTTTTTGTTTCTTCTATCTTGTCCGACAGTGGTAGGGCATGATGGCTAGGAGCATAGGGCATGGATGGTGAATAGGGATGAACAGGGGTGAACAAGGGGTGGCACTGCTACCGGCCTTTTTTGTCTTTTCTTTTTGTTTTTTAGCTTTTGTTTTTTTTTTTTGTATTTTTTATATTTTTTAATATTAATGTAAAAAAATAAAAATAAATAAATAAGGAAAACAAGTAGGATTTGGACTTAAAGAACGAAGCTGGGCTTCGAGCCTAATTTTGGGCCCAATTGAATTAAAATCCAGCCTGAAGCCTAATTGAATTGAAATTGGACTTCGACTCGAAAACCTCATATATCTGATAAATATTAAATCAAAACTTAATTAAAAACTTAGACAAATTTGGTATCTACAGTGTTTATTAATTGAAGGAACATATTTTATTTGCTAAGGGGTCTTGGCATGATTGGCTTCACTAAAATTTTGCTTGGTATGGGAATGATGGAAAGGTCTATGAATGAAAAAAAAATTTTAATTCACAATTAAGCTATGCAAAATAAGAAAGTGGTTATGAAACTTAACATTCGATTTACAAAATCTTTTTTTATATATTTTTTATCTTTTTTATCAAATACGGTTTAAGATCAAGTGCATTTGGATTAAGAATTTTGAAATTTTAAAAAATTAAATTAAAACATAATTATTTAATTAAATAATAATATAATGAGTTGAGCCAAATCCAATTGATTTTGAAAATCCAAAACTCGACTTGAGACGATTGGAACTGCTCGTTCTAATTCAAGCTGACAAGCCTAAAGCTTGAAAAAGGTCTACCTCATATATTGAAAAAGGTTAATAGTATGATATTTTTTAATAAGTTGATTTTAGAAAGAATACTTTTGTCTAGTACTATTAACTACCCACATATATGCCTACCTGTTACGAAATCAAGAAATTAATTGATGTCTCTTAATAAAAATAAAAATCGCCCCTTAAAGGCTACAACAACCAAGCATAGAAAGAAGAAGAAAATGGAAATTAGAAACATTTGTTGAATATATACCTTTTAAGTGTCCTATTAGTAAAAATGTGATTACCAGGCTTGAGCTCATCCCATCTTCGGACTTCCATCTTTCTTCAACTCCAAACGAATGTTTGAGTTACAGCTGGGTACATGCTTTACTATACAGTACTTCAAATTCATAGACGGAAAGAAGGGTTCTTGGAAGCACAAAAAAAATGAATGACTAGAGAATCCAAAGGACCGAATATTAATGGTGAAAATTGGAGAATCCTATAATGTAACAGGACCAATGGTGTACTTTATTTAAAAGGAATCGGGATGGACTTTATCAAAGTTTAGTAACAGCACAAGACTTGAAATTCAAGCTGGGGTATTATGTAAAATCGGCCCCATAACAAATTCAGACAAGTATCAATGGAATTAAGCCATTCAAGCCAGGAGTGGAGAATCGAATAACTATGAGGAAAATGTTATTACGCAACCCAAAATGCATCGTTGCTGAATCATCTGCCTTATTATGGTGACCATGACACTACAAGTGATGAGTGAAGAGTGAACGCTTGCATATATGCGTAACGCAAGCTAATATATCCGAGTTTCTTTTTGCAGTGTTGTAATAATCGAATCGGCCAACCGATTCAATCGGTAATCAATAGTATTTCCAATCCAATTAGGCTATTTGAACAGGGGGTTAATCGTACCGAACCATTATTTTTAATATATTAAATAAATCTTTCAGATACTGATAATAAAATATAAACCTGATCGAATGCCATTAAACACATGACAGGAGTTAGTCCAATATACAAAACCCTTTTTCATTTCCAGTAATATAGTACAATCTTACTACAACCAGGCAAAGACGGGCACACTCAAACTCAAACAAGTCTCAGGAAATTATTATTGTGATTTGTAGCAAATTATATATTATAGATTTTCATTTTTCATTTTTTTTAAAGACGAGTTGTAAAGCCTACAGTATTATTCCTGAGATAATCGGCTGGCATCAAGCAGTTGATGACACGAAGAAGACAATGCAATCTATGTTTCCTTAATCCACTGCAATGAAAACCACAAAGTACTATTAGTACTTGTAAACACTGCACCTCAAGTTCAGGTCAGGCCTCCACCACTGGTATAGACCATGAGCTTGCATGATATCTGGTGGAGGATTTAGATTCACTGTCAGATTTGCAGAAGGAAGCAGATGCAACGGTTCCGAAGTTTCGACACCTTTTATTCCCACCGCACTCATAAATAGATTTGCCAGTGAGTGCTGGCTTGTTATCCTCGAAATAGCCCCGGCCCCAATATTTTCCAGCTTTCTCCTGTGCTCGAAATAACCGATATATTCAGCGCATATGGGGTCTTTCTGATTCACAAATAGGCATGGGATCCATCCAGATATAGCAGCGAATGAATCTTCATATCCATTTCCATTCCTTGAATTGTTATTGTTACCATTTGTAGCAGCAGCAAACGCAAGTCCAGCCTTGATTACAGTGCCTGCAAATCGAAGTCCATGTCTCACTTTCTTATCTTTGATTATCTCAATTGGGGGAGATACGAATGGCGGGTTAAAGAGGAAAGCTTCCAAGGAATAGCCTGTCTTGGCCATAGTCTTTCCAGCAAGCATTGCCATGGCTGCTCCTAGGGAATGACCAGTTAACCAGACATTTGAACCACGCACAGCGAAAACCACTTCTCGAACAGCTTTTATGGCAATCGCAAAGCGAGTAGTCTGGTGGAGTCCATTTCGGATTACATCGATATCCAAGTCAAGATCTCTCGCAAAGGAGTCTCGTTTCATTAAGGTACCTCGGAAGGCAATTACATAGCGAGGGCTCCTATCAATTGTACGATGATATGCATAAGGTGGAGGATTATATTCAAAAATGGCACCGAACATGGAATTATCATCATCATCAACAAGCTGATGAGTCAACTTGAAGTGGAAAAACTCCCACCAAGAAGGAGCAAGACATTGAGAACCTTTACGTCTTGCCTGGCGATCACTTTCCAGCACGTAGACACCCCCAACTAAACAGGCTGCTACAGACCTCCGATGATGTGCATTGTTCCAATCTATACTATTTAGGTGTGAGGGCCCCGAAAAGCTAAAATGTTCACTTCCAGAGTCCATTATAACACCTGAAATTCTTGTTTTTTCTTGTTGATTTCCACGATTATTGCTGAGAGTTTGGTGCAATTAAACCAAATGTGGATGATGATTAATGAAGATTTGAAATAATTTTGATGCGGTTTGTTGGGGAGACATGCACAAGAGCTACTGTCTCTGCCATAGGACACAATTGTTAGTATTTTTTTTATGAAAATGTACAATTAAAATTTACAATCACAGATTCACAGTTAAAAACCGACAACACATAACAAACATAACTATTATATTTAAAAATTAATGAAAAAACCAAATAAACTAATTACACCCTGTATATATAACTAGAAAAAAAGAAAACATAGGAGTTCAATTATTTTTTCTCACTTTTCCACACTAACCAAAACACCAAAAGATAAAATTCAAAAAAAAATTTATTTTATTTTCCTTCAATATTTTATTTATGATAATAAAGTTGTGATTGAATTAATATCAAATTACTTAATGAATATCAATCCTTAATTACAATCAGAAGTCAAAGTCTATTACTTATGGTGTTTTTCATTTCACATGTTTATTTTTTTAGTTATTTTTTAAAAACAATCAATTATTTATATTTTAAAAGTATAATTCATAAAAGGTAAATTCCATCAAATCTCTTGTGGTTTAAACTTTTCTCACATATTATTTATATTTTGAAAGAACAATAGTTATTTTAAATGTATTAATAACATATAACAGATATGTAACACACAAAAATAACAAATATTTATGTATTTTATATATAGTACTAAGGAAGTAGAAGAATAATCAAGGTTCCCCAAGTCTTAGGGTTTTCCTTATAGAATAAGCAATAAATAAATAAAACAGATAAACAAAAGCAAGAATGATAGAAAAAGAGTGAAATAAATGACAGCAGTTGCGTGAACTATATATTAATAGAATGCTAGAATCTTAATTTTAATGAGTAAGATTTAAATCTTTATAATCTCAAATAAAAAAATGAGAAAAAGAGAGAATACCAAGATAGGATTAGTGGAGAAATAAACTTGTTATAAGTAAAATCGTGATCACCCGATGAACGCATCCCTCCTTACAATTCTCATCCTAATTTCTTCTTTTGAACTTTGGAGTTCAGTTTGTCTGCTTTCTTTGTAATAAACACAACCAATTTATAGATGGGAGAAAGATGTCTGGGAACCAAATAATAAAGAACGGTAAGAACGAATAAGAATATTAAAGAAAAATAAAATAAAATTGGATATACCAAATTCTCATCTATACATTTTTTTAACATACAAAAAAAAAAATGTTCTATACATATCTAATAAGAGGAATATAATTTAAAAAAAAAAAGAATAAATAAGCCAATGAATCGTGTGTCGAATCCATACTTAATTGACTACTATTTAATGGGAGAATGCACTATAGCTTTTGTTTGGGTTGAACGAAAAAAAAATATAACAGAAGTGAACTTTAGATAAGAAGGTTATTATTTTGGGTCTAAGAGGAGAGAAAACATGCAAGACTCAAGTACTACTTAAATATTTTATCCAATTTCATAAACCTCAAAAAGAAATAATTATCTAAATTGCATGTGTTATAGCATAAGCTTATATGAAAAGATTTTTTAAATTAGACAATTATATGTTATTTTTGTAATCAAGTAATTAAATTTGTTAATTACACTATAATATGATAAATTAAGAGAATCATAATTATTGTTTCATTGATTGAAAAAAATTGACACTTAACTCAATTTATTCACATAATCATTTTTAAAAAGTTATATTTAATAATTTTAATTATTAAATTTTAATATCTATAATTCTTTTTTTCAAACATCATGACCTTTTTTATATTAAAAATAAAATAATAAATTAAAGCGGAAATACGGTACGAGAATCAAATTGCTAAGGTAAGAAGAAATATATTCCTCTTGCCAAAAAGAAAAAGGAAATTGTTCTCATCTAAAGCCAATGCCATATTGAAGAATCACTTAGGCTTACCATGCTGCGGGTGTGAACTGTGACGTAATATAGGAGTCGTATGTGTATTTACATATAAATATATATTACATATGTGAAAAATAGAATTAATCAAATAATGGTTAATAATTTTTACCTAACGAACCAAGATGGTGCCAAAAAAAAAAAAAGTTTGCTATATAAAGGGTATGTTAGTCATATTAACAGCTTTTTTTTTCCACAAAATTAATCTAAATTAAATAGTAAGGATTAATTTTATTAAAGCGACAATTTGTCTAAATACAATATGAGAACAAATCAAATGAAACAGTTCATCCTTTTCATTGAAAAATGTGCATGTAAAAAAATATTAACAAATATTTATCATTTAATAATCATATATAATTAATTGGTAATTAATTATTTTTTTTAAAAAAATAATTGCATTTTTGCACTTAACATGAATTAATTGTTTTAGACAATTTTTTAAATATAATTAAAGATTTTCTTGAGGTTATATTTATAATCAAGTATTAGATTCTTACAATCAATTATTAATTATTGAATAATCAACTGATAGTTTATAACTTAACAAAATAATTAAACCCATGTACCGGAGGATTTAAACCTAAAACCTCAAGATTTTAGAGCTTCCTAGTTGCCATTAAATTAAAGTCTCATCAGTACAGTATAATTAACATTAAATCCAAACTCAACCAAACTAAAATTAAAAAAAAAAAAAGCCCTTATATGTTGCTTTTGATAAGGATCAAGATAATTCCAAATTAAAATCTTAGATAAGGTTATCATTATAATTAGCTTGAATTTATTTCAAATTACAGATTAGTTTATCTTGTAGAAATCCAAATATATACATCTCCTATATAAATAATTATAAAGTTCTATCCTGACGTTGAAGTCAAGTGAGTGAGATTATTCTCATGATTTATTCTTCGTTTATTTTCTGTTTTATATTCTCTTGTATTCAGCTTTAGGTTTAGCAACTACGCATAAACTAAAGAATCGGCACCTTGTCCAGTCTAGCTATATGGATGGTCTAACATAATCTGCACATGGCGTTTGAATTCTTGCAGATGCTAATTTTGGCATCCATTCACAGTCATCGAAACTTTGTAAGTGTCAATTTCTTATCAGGTGCATTGGCCGGTTGTTCTTGGCAATTTTATTCTGTAATAAGAAAATGATAGCCACTACAGATTCATGTTCTTTCTCAAAAGAATACATAATGTCTCTTTTTCACATAAATGTGGCTCAGGATTCATATTGTTCAAGTAGGCAGTAGTTCAAAATCCTCTAAACTCATCAAAATTCAAAACATTTAATATCATCCAATTCTAATCAAAATTTACACTCGCAAATTTAATGATTTTTCGCTTACACAACAAAAGTATTTTAAAAGGATTTTTGTTTTGAGTATCCTAATTAAGGGCACTCTTTAAATCTAATTAAAATACTATTTAAAATAATATTCTTGTTTTTGTATTAAATGTGAGAGTTGACAGTTAAAATTATTATGCATTTCAAGACATTGAAAAAAAAAATACTTATTAATAACTTTATAGAGTGTTCGTTAGGCACTTGTTAACAAAATTCATTTAAAAAAAAAGATCTATTGAGTAAAAGTTTTTGATAGGTTTTGAGTCAATTTCTCTCATGATTTTGAGCCAAACCAAACCAAAACAAGAGAAAAGGGCTTTAATCTTGCTGGTCAATTAATGCGTTAAATGACAACAATTTATTTATTGATACATATATTAATATATTGATACAAGATAAAGAGAGTAATAAATTACAAACCTTGGACCATTATCAAGTATCAACATCACACCGCACCCTATTTGACATTGCAAAGCCTAAAATGAAGCATTTCTAGAAGTTGCGTAACAAAAATATAGCCGCAAATCGAGCACATTCCTTCACTTTCTTGAACCCTTCATCATTCAATGTTCTCTTTGACGCGTCTGCGATACAACTTTTAAAATACTAAAAACGACAGCAGTACCAGCCAAGCCGAATCCTATGGCCTGATTGCTCGTGCCCTTACCCATTTTGCAGTAGTTTGCAAAGCTCTCGCAGTTGTTAAAAAGCAAGTTGTAATCACCGAAAGATTTGCTGTTGAGGTAATAAAATGCTGTCTGAATAACCTGATCAGGAGGATACGAAGCACAACAACTGCAAGTGCCCTTCTTTGAAAAAATATATTCCAAGTAGGAGACATCGTATTCGTAGACATAGAGTGAGCTACCTTCAAAGCAATCGATGCAGGTTATGACAATTCCCGTATTATGATGCGTGTAAAAACATCTCTTGCATTGTGATTTAGGTGCACTGCTGCTTTTCTTGTTAAATCCATAGAAATGAATGACTGCATCGTCTATTTCTTTTTCTTCTCCAGTATTGTACGGGTTAGTGACCGTGGCTTTGCCCACATATATTCCTGGAGTCAAATTAAGCAAGGAAAATTGAGAAAGCAATAAAGATCTGTTTCATTCATGGAAAATGTTAGGGAAAAGAAAATATCAAGGAAATTTTAAATGAAAGAAAAAAAATAAAATTTCTTACTTTCTTTGAATTATGATGAAAGTACAAAAGAAAATATGGAGAAAATTTCTTTGCATGCATATGTTTGTCAATGAAAGAGAAAAAGATTTAAATCCCAAATAATCAAATTATTTTAAAAAATTATTGTTAGAAAATTTTCCTTATAATCTTTTTGGTATGCAATATATGAAAGAGTTACAAATACTTACTAAATATCACTTTTAAAAATAATTATATTAATTAACTGAATTAAATTTTGATTTAAATTTTTTTTATAATTGTTTTATCCCTCCAATCAAAGAAAAAGATTGTATAGATATTAAACACCTCCTTGAAGTTGACTTTTCTCCGAAGTATAATGTCCAAAAATAATCGGAGAGAAAGCCAAGGATGGTTCAGAAAGAAAAAGCCCAAAATGCTACACATTCGAAAGCAAATACGTTTTTCAACCTCCCACAATTACATCTTCTGCAGCTGAAAATTAAATTTTCTGCAGCAGTTCACGTTATTGTCTTCCACTTCGGCAACCAGAGCCGCCATTCCTCCCTCTTTCCACGCCGAGTAGCCTGCAATCAAAGCGGCAAAGCCATGTCTTCCTTTCAAGGTGGAGTGGTTGTTTTATGGTCGTGAAAGCAAAGAAGAGACAAGCTGACCTCGAAAAATTTTCCCCTTTTTTCTTCCATTTTCCTCGCATTTTTTCAGGGATATTAAAACATTATTTTACCCCGTTTTTTCCTTTTTAAACTTTTCCTCTGTCTTTTCTCCTAAGCCAAACATGAAGATATAAAATTCCTGGATTTTGGTTTCCTTTCCCTTCTATTTTCCCTGGTACCAAACATGGCCTTAGGGAAAACATGAAGAAATGGAAAGGGTAGAAGAATTAAATTTATAGTTTCCCTAAACTAAGTATGGTTGATCAAGTGCTATATATTAAAAGAAATAAGCATGTAATTAATACATTATTTTTTCTTGAATTTGATAAAAATAATACATTAAATGCAAATTTCCCGCCCGTTGACCAAAATAAAAAATATATATATAGATATATACCGTGGTGATAGTATAGGCCTCCACTACAATCAGTAAAGATATGATCACCTCGTCAGAGGGAGCACCTAGCAATTGTCATCTTCCTTCTTCGGTTCTTCTATCTCCTCTTTAATTATCTCCGCTTTCGTAATAAACGCTGCAAATATATATATATATATATATATAAAAGTTATTGCAATCATACAATTAAAACAGACAATCTACAGCTCAAAATTGGAGAATAAGATAAGGTAAAAACAAACTGCTTAATATCAATAATCCTTTTTTCGAATATTAATCAGTGGTAGTGGAATGCATTATTACTGTATTTGGATGGGAAACAATTGTAGTGGAAAGAATTTTTTTTTTTTTTTTTTAAGATCAAATTCGGACTCTGCAGTCGGATTTTTTTTTTTCGAGAATTCATAGAGATCTCAAGAATAGAATGTGTTGGGCTTGTTTTCCTTTACATGGAGGTGACCTAAATCAAAGCCCATTCACCAAGGACTTTTTAACCCTTTCATACTTGGTTATAAGGTTTTAAGTCTTTATATGACCGAAAAAGAAATAAGAGTGATGTGGCGGTAATAAAAAAGAAGGGAGAAAAAAGAGGTTTTCAATTTTTTTTTTTTTGAGAATTCAAGAATAGAATGGAGAATATATAAAGCCAGAAGAAAAGTTTCTTATCACAAAAAAAATCTTGTAGGGAACTGAGATTTGAGGAGCAAAATATATTTTTTGTTGGATTTTGAATAAATATTCTTTAAAATGTTAGAGCACCAAGAAAGCATTCAATGCTCTTTCGATGATGCTTCTTTTGAACCTTTGATCTGTTACAATTTGGTATCAGAGATTTTGATTAATTTCTCCTAATCTAAACCAAATTTATCACCTATCTTTGATTAAACAGGCCGTGAATAAAGAATATTACTACTTATTCTTTAGTTTTTTATACTTAAAATTATCAGAATTTAAATTTTAATAATTGAAATTAAAAATTTAGTATTCTACTAATCGATACGCAACTGTTGGCATTCTACTACTATCTCTTTTTACAGTGTAGCTAGATCAAAACCAAGGATACCAAAAATTTTGAAGAGGGCTGAGGACCTCAGACATCCAATAATTTCATAAGCCCTCAGACATCAATCAGTATATATGTGGTCACCCGTTTGAGGGCATCACGTCTCACATCCCTAAATTTTTTTTTTTTATAATTGCCAAAAAAATCCCTTTGTGTATATGCTTATATATAAATATATAAATATTGGAAATCAAGAGAGTGAATCCAAAGCTGGTGACAAGAATTGATAATGAACAATCCCTATATCTAACTCTAGCGATTAGTGATATCCTTAGGGGTTTAATTTTGTGTTGAGAGAAAGTTAATATTTAAGTCAGTTGATGCTGCAGCTTTATATACAGGTCCAGATCCCTTGTTTAGGCTTTGACTTAAACCGGGAAAAAGGGGAAAAAATTACACAAAAGGTTAAGAAGCCTGGTCAAAATGTCACATCAAGCGTTTAAAAAAGATATACTAATCTCATATTAGATAGAAAAAGGAAGGTAGTTAAGCATCTAAGCATTAGCATTGCACATCCCAATAAACCGATTTTGTGAGAAGAGATTAGTGATCACGTGACAAGGCCAACCCTTGACTCATCCAACTCCACAACAACGCCCCATGGAGGTAGACGAAGTGGGCTAGTTGATTACTTAATAAGATGCCAAGATAAGACACGATAACAAAGTCCTAATTATGCCAATCACTCCCAAAAAGAACAAGCGAGATGACAGCCACGATGAGAGCATCACCAAGGACACTTCTAGTTTCTTCAATGACGACAATTGCCCCACTAACACGTCTAATATAGCTAATACTTGCACTTGCTGTGCCAATAACAGCATCAGCATAAGATAGCGGGATTTACATTTGCTGAGTGACCTACAAAGAAAAGAAACAGAAAACTTAACATTTTAGGATCTAGGTTGTTCAAGCAGGCGAAAACTGTTAATTGACTTAAAATTTTAATTGGTATCAATTTGAAGATCATCAAGATAATGTAATTATTGAAGTGATTTTATTATTAAAATGATCTTATTACTCTGTAATTTAAAATCATTTTGTTTGATTAACAATTATTAATTTATAAGAATAAAGATATAAGTATTATTAATTACATTTTTTCTTGAATTTAATGAAAATAATACATTAAATGCAAATTTCCCTTTGAAAAAAGTAAAAAATATATATATTGATATATACATGGTGAAAGTATCTGTCTCCTCTACACTTAGTAAAGATATGATCACCTCGTCAGGTCGAGTCTCTTGTACAGGTTTCTTCTTCCTTTTTCAGTTCTTCTATCTCCTTTTTAATTGTCCTGCTTTCATAATAAACGCCGCAAATATATATATATATAGGGGTTATTGCAATCATACAATTAAAACAGACAATCTACGGCTTAAAATTGGAGAATAAAATAAAGTAAAACAAACTGCTTAATATCAAAAGTCCTACTTTCGAATATTAATAAGTGGTAGTGGAAAGCATCATTATTGTATTTGGATGAGAAACAACTGAAGTAGAGAGAATTTTTTTTTTAAAGATCAAATTCCGACTCTTCAGTGGGATTTTCTTTTTTTCTTTTGAGAATTCATAGAGAATTCGAGAATAAAATGGAGAATCAATAAAGCTAGAAGAAAAGTTTCTTATCAAAAAATTAAAAAAAAATTATCTTGAATTGAATAGATATTCTCTGAAATGATGGAGCACCAAGAAAAGCATTGAAAACTCATTTGATGATGCTTGTGTTGGGATTTGCCTTGAATCTTAGAATCTTACATCGAAAGTTAAATGAATTTGAGTTTGTCTTGTATCCCACATTAGAAGTTTAGTAAAGGTATAGTAAAGGTATAAAGGGTTTTACCCTTATAAATAAGATGTTTTGGTTTTAGTTTGGTAACCCCAAAGAGTTAGACACTAAGAGAATAGCTAAGTGAATAGGCTATTAAAGGGTGTAATAGGGTTTTGGGTTAAGTTTTGAGTAAAGAGTTTTAGGAGACTTTTCTCATTCTAAAAGTCTCACAATTGTAAAGATTTATTTGATAGTGGATTAGGTTTGGAGTAGGCTATTTTGAGTTGGGCTGAACTAAATATATTTGTGTGTTTTTATTCTTGATTTGAGCTTGTTATTTTGTGTGTGGTTGCAGTGCGTGGGTGTTGTTTTTCTCAACAAATGGTATCAGAGTGAGGTTCGAGGTTTAAGGTTCATGGGCCTAAGAGATCGTGAAGCAGTGTTTGAAGATGTCTGAAGAAGGTATGTCTGGTATGTCTATGCCTAAGTTTGAGATTCCGTTATTTGATGGAAAGAGTAATTTTATGTTATGGCAAAGTACAATTCAAGATCTATTAGTACAACAAGGATTGGATCAGGCATTAGAGAATAGTAAGCCTGAGGGAATGTCTAACGCTAATTGGAATAGGATTCAGAAGAAAGCTGTTAATACTATTAGATTAGCGCTAGCTCCAGAGGTAAAATACAGTGTGTTGACTGAAAGTACTCCAAAGAGTTTGTGGGATAAACTTGAAGGTATTTATGCTTCGAAGTCGTTGACTAATAGATTATGTTTGAAGATGGATCTGTATTCTCTGAAGATGGAAGAAGGTATGAATCTTCATAATCACCTAAATGAGTTTAATAGATTGGTTTCTTAATTACTAGCGATTTCTGTTGATGAGTTAAAAGATGAAGAGAAGGCTTTAATTTTGCTGTCATCTTTGCCCAAGTCTTATAGGCCTTTAGTTCAAACTGTGTTGGTGGGTAGGTCTACTTTGAAGTTAGATGATGTGACTGCCTTGTTGCGTGAGAATGAAAGGTTTATGGGAGCTCAGAACTCATCACCTGGGGGGAGTACACTAGCTGTAGAGGGTTTTGATCGAGGGAGGACTCAAAAGAGGATTGATGGATCAAGATGGAGATCCAAGTCAAGAGATAAAGATTACAGTGATGTAGAATGTTATTATTGTGGTGAGAAGGGACATATCCAAATGCGTTGCAGGAAGCTGAGAAGGGATATGGCTGCTTTCAAAAGGGCGAATGATGAGAAGAAATTAGATGAAGAAAAGAGTGATATTGCTACTATTGTGTCTGATGATGATGATGTTGTTTTGACAACTTGTGTGGATGAGACCCAGACTTTGAAAAGTGATAAAGGTTGGGTTTTAGATTCAACTGCTACAGTTCATGTTTGCAATAATAAGAGTTACTTTATGGAATTTGATGAGAATGAAAAGTATGGAGATATTGTGGTTGCTAACAAAGAAAAGGTGCAGATTCAAGGCATTGGGAATGTTCGCCTTAGATCTCACGATGGTGTTATTAGGATGCTTCGTCATGTAAGGTATGTACCAAGTTGTCACTACAATTTGATTGCTTTGGGTGAGTTAGCTTCTCGGGGGTACACATATTATGGTAGTAATGATTGGTTAAAAGTGTACAAGAATGGTAGTGTGATTCTACAAGGGAATAGGGTCAATAATCATTTGTACATGTTTGATGGAGGCTCAGTTGCTGAGATGCCTGTGATGAAAGAAAAAAAGAAAGGTAAGCATGTTAGCTTTGCAGATACTATTGAAGTATTTAGAGATTCAAGTCAAGGGAGGATTTGTTGGGATTTGCCTTGAATTTCAGAATCCCACATCGAAAGTTAAATGAATTTGAGTTTGTCTTGTATCCCACATTAGAAGTTTAGTAAAGGTATAGTAAAGGTATAAAGGGTTTCAACCTTATAAATAAGATGTTTTGGTTTTAGTTTGGTTACCCCAAAGAGTTAGACACCAAGAGAATAGCTAAGTGAGTAGGCTATTAAAGGGTGTAATTGGGTTTTGGGTTAAGTTTTGAGTAAGGAGTTTTAGGAGACTTTTCTCATTCTAAAAGTCTCACAATTGTAAAGATTTATTTGATAGTGGATTAGGTTTGGAGTAGGTCATTTTGAGTTGGCTGAACCAAATATATTTGTGTGTTTTTATTATTGATTTGAGCTTGTTATTTTGTGTGTGGTTGCCAAATATATTTGTGTGTTTTTATTCTTGATTTGAGCTTGTTATTTTGTGTGTGATTGCTGCGCGTGGGTGTTGTTTTTCCCAATAGCTTGTTCTGAGCCTTTGATCTATTACAATTTGGTATCAAAGATTTTGATTAATTTCCTCTAATCTAAACCAAATTCATCATCTATCTTTAATTAAGCAGGCCGCGATTAAATAATACTATTTTTCTTTTTTCTGTTTTACATTTAAATCTATCATAATTGGAATTTTAATCATTAAAATTAAAAATTCAATATTGAATCAACAAATACGCAGCGGTTGGCATGCTACTAATATCTCTAATTACAACATAGCTAGATTGAAACCAAAGATACCAAAAATTTTGAAGAGGCCTAAGGACCTCAGACATCACAATAATTTCATAAGCCCTCTGACATCGATCGGTATAGATGTGGTCACCCTGTCTGAGGGCATCACGTCTCACATCCTTCTTAATTTCTTTTATTTTTAATTGCCAAAGAAAACTCTTTGTATATATGCTGATATATAAATATTGGAAATCAAGGCAGTGAATCCAAAGCTGGTGATGATAATTGATAATGAACAATCCCTATGTCTAACTCTACCAATTAGTGATATCCTTTGGGTTTAATTATGTGTTGAGAGAATTAACCTATACATAAAATATGAAAAGGTTATTATAGCTTCAACAAGACAATAATAAATTAAAGAATGGATACGTTGTCCATGGGTGGGTCTAACTTGAACTGCACATGGCTTGTGAATCCTTGTAGATATTAATTTAAGCATAACTTCCAAGCCTAAATTGTGCGGAATTGGCATCGATCAACAATAATCGTAAGTGTCAATTCTCTTATCTGGTCCACTATGAATCATGTTCTTTATCAAAATTTTAAAACAAACGATTCGAAAAAGGGGTGTCCTTTTCATGTAAAAATGGCTCGGCATTCATATATTGTTCGGCTAAAGGACCATAAAAATTTTAGAACCTCTTAGCTGACAAATTCACTGTTAAAATCATTTGTCAAAAATTTTAGCTAGCAGCTTATAATACCCTCAACCCTATACTGAAAAAATTTTAAAATCCACTATGATATATATGTAAAATTTTAATCTATATTTGTAAGATATCATTTATGAGATAAAATTATAAATTTTGAATCAAAATAGGTAATATCTCACAAATTGAATACGAGTCTTTATAGATTTTGAAAACTCTCAAACAAAGCAAAGAAAGATGCCCATTCAGAGGTTTGTTTATTGTCCGGTAACAGGGTCAGACCACAAAATTCAAAACTTAATGCCAGCTCAATTCTGATCAATTTTACAATTTTAAAGAAAAAAGTAAGGTTATACAATAATTTTGTGTTAGTGCACTTGCACATTTGAAATCCAAACTTTACGAAGCATATCACCTAAAATTTTTTTATTATAACATTATAATTATCTAATCATAATAAAAAATTATGCAAAGATATACTACTTATAAGTATGAGTTTTATATGAAATTTTTATAGACTCTACATGATTTTGAATTATGATTGTAAGTGAAATACTCTATAACTCTACATAAAACTAGAGATGAGAAAAGAAATTAAAAAAATTGAAAATTGATTCAAAATTATAATATTCGGTTCAATTTAAATTGACTTTTTCTTATTCGGATCAAATTAAATTTGAATATTAAATATATATATTAAATTCAAATCAAATTTTATATTGAAAAGTGAAAAACGAAAAAAAAACCTGAACTGAACCGAATAATATATTTTTATTAATTTATATATTTTTTAAATTTTTATAAAATAAAAATAATTATTTTATATCAAAATATATTAAAATATATTATAATTTTATATTAAAATAATATCAAAAATCGATAAATCAAACCGAACCGAATCAATAAAATTTGATTCAGTTCAAATCGAATCGAATAAAAGGTCATTTCAAATTTAGATCAAATTTTAAAATTTATAATATTATACATTATTAAAAAAAAAAAAAAAACCAAATCCAATGTGATACAAACCACTATCACCCTTACATAAAATCATCTAATTTAGCCAAAACTGCGTCAAAAGTGTCTTTTATATTTTTCAAAACATGAGGGAGGTTGGGCTATGGCTAAATATACTTAGCCAACCTTTCTCATAAGGTTGATCCAAAACCAAAAATAGTGGATGGTGTCAAATTCCTCCAAACAAAAGGAAAAAGTTTGAATCTCAATGGTTTAAATAAAAACTACTAATATATTGTTAAGTATTTAATTTAAAATTAATTAATTATGAGTAAAAAGATCTAATTTGAATATAAAATTATAAAAAAACTCAATATTTAATGGATGTGAAATAACATTATTTTAACATATATATATATCAATATATTTCTTTTTATACAAGCTAAAGAGAACAGTAAATTCAATGGTGCGTTGGTGTTGGTGTTGGTGTTGTAAGAAGGTTGAGAAAGAAATTGGTGTGTTGTTGGGGACTGTTATATAGCTTGGTGTACTATTGAGAGGTTGAGATGCATCAAAGGGGGACTGTTGAATGTATTGATGGGTTTTAACGAGGAATGCTTATTCATCTTGGGGTTTTTCATTAAGGATGGGCAATGCTATATAAGTTGGGTGGATTAGGGGTGTTTTAGACGACAAGAGAAGGGGTTGAAATCCTTTTTTTTGTTTTCTTCTTTGATTTTGGAGTCCTCTACTGGATGGTAGTGATTAGTTTTTCTCGAGGACAGTAAAAGCTGTCTGAATAACCTCAGCAGCTGGCTTGCAAGACCAAGTACTGCAAGTTCCACTCCTTTTAAGACGCAACTTCAAGTAGGAGACATCGTGTTTATAGACATAGAGCGAGTGACCTTCGAGGAAGCAATCAAGGCAGAAACTCCAGCATTTTGAGGCAGATGAAAACATCTCTGGCACTGAGCTTTAGAACCATTCTTGGTAGGTCCAAAGAAATGAATTACTGAATCGTCTATTTCTTTTTGTTCTCCATTTTTGGGGTTTGTGACCTTGGCTTTGCCCACATATATGCCTGGCCTCAAATTCAGCAAGGAAAATTAAAAGAAGAAATGGAATTGGGACTGTAGAATTAAATTTATAGTTTCCCAAAAATCTAAGTCTATGGTCTAAAATAACAATCGTTACTCTTCAACATTGAGAGTTGCACAACATTCAAGATCCTCAAGGAGCAAAAACATAGATAGAAAATACATATAAATAAACATAGATAGAATATATATATATATATATGTACCGTGGGGATAGTATAGGCTACTGCTATCAGTATAAATGTGATCAGCTGGTTCAAGCGTGTCTCGTCTCACAGTCACTACAAAAAATTTTCCATATATTGATAGGACAGAGAACATAAAATAGAACGCTTAAAGCTTCTAAACAGAAAAAATAGCATTATCCCTATTGTGCTGAAATTTCTTCTGAAGACCTAAACGATGGAAGTTATTTATTAAATTTCCAATTTATGCTGTGGAAATTGATGATGCCATAGCCATACTATAATCTTACCTTACAAAATTAATCTTCAGAATGGTACAGAATTTACTTCTTGCTCATAAACTTGTGTACGACCTAGATGTATTCCTTGAGTTGCTGCAAGAATCACATCTAGAAATAGTTATTAATACATGTTTTAAATGTTACCACCAATTTTTCAAAAGAAATTTCTGCTCTGAACTAAATTAGGAATGTTTGCACTATGTTGATTGTGTTGTGTAATTTTACATGCTTTAATTTGTCACTGTAAAAGCATAATCAATGATGTCTAGGACATGATCTAATTATCCTTTTAGGATAATGTCCACTCAATTTGTAGTGTAGAAAGTGATTTTTGGTTTTGCTATTTAGTGTTTCATACAAATCATTGTAGAAAGTTGTGTCAAGTTTTATCTACTTCCATTCATAGTATACTCAATTATTTACTTATGCAATTGAGTAAATTTAACTCAATAATTGATGCATGTTTCTTATTTAATGATAATTTAGTAGTTAATCAATGAAAACTTAAAAGTAAATAAATATAACTTTAATAGTAATTAATCAACAATAACTTAATAGTTAATCAATGATAATTTAATAGTAAATCATTGATAATTTAATATAAAAAATGGTAACTTGATAATAAATTATGGTTAATTTTGTAATAAATCTATAATGAATTAGTAGTAAATAATCAAAAATTAAATAGTAAATCAATGATAACATAATTGTAAATTTATAATAACATAACAATAAATCATTGATAATTTATATGTAAATTATTGATAACTTAATAGTAAATCACTAATAATTTTATTGTAAATAAGTGATAATTTACTAGCAAATTAGTTAATCATTGATTACAATGTAGTAAATCATCATAAATTAATAATAAACTAGTTATAACTTTATAACAAATCATCAATAACTTAGTAGTAAATTATCAACAATTTTGTAGTAAATCAATCATAAATTAGTAGTAAATCAATACTAATTTAGTATTAAATAATGATAATTTAATAGTATAACATTAATAGCTTAGTAGTAAATCATTAATAACATAATAGTAAATCAATAATAACTTAATTGTTAATCATTGATAAATTTTTTTAAACTTGAAATTGTCAGGATTTAAATCTTGATTACTAGTAAATATGGAGCTAGAAGTTTTATCTTAGGAGACTATGATAAACCTACCAACCTATTCAATAAAAAAATTTTAGTCAAAAAATTCTAAATTTAAACAAAATAATTGTTGGAAAATCTACACACACATAACACCGATGCATACAAACAATAAAGCAAGCCCAAAACAAAAAAAAAAATACATAAATATATTCAACCCAACTCAAAATGGCCTACTCCATACTCAATCCATCAACAAATAAATTTTTATAACTATGAGGTTTTTGAAATAAGAAAAGTCACCAAAAACTCTTTACTCAAAATTTAACCCAAAACCCAATAACACCCTTTTAATAGCCTATTAACTTATCTATTCTCTTAGTGTCTAACTATCTAGAATTATCAAATTAAAACTAAAACATCTTATTTATAAGGTAAAACCCCATATACCTTTACTAAACTTTTGATACGGAATAGAAGACAAACTCAAACTCTTATAACTTCACTTAACTTTTGATATGGGATTATGAGATTCAAGGCAAACCCCAACAAATCCTTCATTGACTTGAATCTCTAAACACTTCAACAGTATTTGTAAAGCTGACACACTTGTCTCTTTTTTGTTTCTTTCATCACAGGAATCCCAGCAACTGACTCTATCAAGCATTAATTTCTAACCTTATTTCTTTGTAAAGTCACACTACCATTCTTGTACACTTTCAACCAATCATTACTACTATAATATGTGTACCCCTGAAAGCTAACTCACCCAAAGCAATCAAATTATAGCTATAACTTGATACATACCTTACATGACAAAAAGTCCTAACAACACCATTGTGAGACCTAAAGCGAATACTCTCAATGCCTAAAATCTAAACTTTTTCATTGTTGGCAACCACAATATCTCCATACTTCTCATTCTCTTCCAACTTCATAAAGCAACTCCTATCACTATTTACATAAACTGTAGTAGTTGAATCTATAACCCAACCTATATCACCTTTCAAAGTTTGAGTCTCATCCACACAAGTCATCAAAATGACATCATCATCATTAGACATTATAGCAATAGTATCACTTTTTCTTTCATCTGCTTTTTTTTCATCATTTGCCCTTTTGAAAATAGCTATATCCCTTTTTAACTTCTTGTAGCACACTTGGATGTGCCTTTTTTTACCATAATAATAACATTCTATGTCGCTATAATCTCTGTCTTTTGACTCGGATCTCCTTCTTGATCCATCAATCCTCTTTTAAGTCCTCCTTCAATCAAAACCTTCCACAGCAAGTATATTCCCTCCAAGTAATGAGTTTTATGTTTCCATAAAACTTTCATTCTCACACAATAGGACAGTCACATCATCCAACTTCAAAGTAAACCTACCCATCAACAAAGTTTAAACTAAAGGTCTATAGGACTTGTGCAAAGATGACAAACAAAATTAAAACCTTCTCTTCATCTTCTAACTCATCAACAAGAATTTTCAGCAATTGAGAAACCAATCTATTAAACCCATTCAGGTGATTATAAAAACTCATATATTCTTCCATCTTTAGAGAATACAGATCTATCATCAAATATAATTTGTTAGTTAACGACTTTGAAGCGTAAATACCCTCAAAATTATCTCACAAACTCTTTTGAGTACTCTCAGTCAACACATTATACTTTACCTCTGGGGCTAATACCAATCTAATAGTACTAACAGCTTTTTTTAAGTTTATTCCAATTACTATTAGGTATTCCTCAGGTTTATGACTCTTTAATGCCTAATCTAACCTTGTTGTACTAACAAATCTTGAATTATACTTTGTCATAACATAAAAATTATTCTTTTCATAAAATAATGGAATCTCAAACTTCGACATAGCGTACTGACATACTTTCTTCAAACATTTTGAAATACTTGCTTCATGATTTCGTAGGCTTGCCTCTCCTCTTTCCAAACCTTACTCCGATACCACTTGTTGGAAAATCAACATGCGTGCATAGCACCGACACATATAAACAAAAGACCAAGCTCAAAACAAGAATAAGAACATACAAATATATTCGGCCCAACTCAAAATGGCTTACTCAATACCTAATCCACTAACAAATAGATCTTTACAATTATGAGACTTTTGGAATGTGAAAAGTCACTAGAAACTTTACTGAAAACTTAACCCAAAAACCAATAACATCCTTTTAATAGCCTACTTAGTTAGCTATTCTCTTGGTATATAACCATCTGGGATTACCAAACTAAAACTAAAACATCTTATTTATAGAGAGTGAAACCCCTTATACATTTACTAAACTCTCAATATAGGATACAAGACAAACTCAAACTCTTATAATTTTGCATAAGTATCAATATGGGATTATGAGATTCAAGGCAAACTCTAACAATAATAATGTTATTGTATAAAAATAAAATTATCTTATATTAAAATTGAACCCGCACTTTCCTATAGGAATCAATTATTAAATATATAATGACACAAATTTTATTAATAATTAGCAAAAGTATATAATAAGTTATCAGAAGATTATAAAATTACATCAAAACGTTTACTAAACTTTTATAAAAAAATTACTAAAATTGTATTAATGGTTATCAAAGTTATATCATAAGTTACCAAAATTATATCGAAGGTTACCAAAATTTTATCAAAAGTTATCAAAATCAAAATTATATAAAAAATAGTCAAAATTTACTTATATTATACCAAAATCAAAATCAAATTAGTAGTATTTTTCATTGTTATTATTGTAAAAAAATTATTTATTGAAATGAATTTTTAGAGATAAGAATTACACATGCATGACACATGTGCCAAAAACTTGTAAATAGAAATATTGGAAATCAAGATAGTGAATCCAAAATAGGTGATGAGAATTGATAATGAACAATCCTTATGTCTAACTCTAGCGATTAGTGATATCTTTGGGGTTTAATTTTGTATTAAGAGAAAGTTAATATTTAAATAAGTTGATGTTGTATCTTTATATACAAGTCCAAATCCCTTGGTTAGGCTTTGACTTAAAAAGGGAAAAAAGCAAAATAAAAAAGACCCAAAAGGTTAAAAAAAAAAGGCAAAATGTCGTGTTAAGCGTTCAAATAGAGTAAGCAAGGTGCATTAATCACACATTAGATAGGAAAAGAAAAGTTGATGAACATATAAGTGTTGGCACTTCACACCCCAATAAACCAATTTTATAAAAAGAGGATAATGATCATGTGACAAATGGTATCAGAGCCAATCTTTAACTCATTTGACTCCACACTAAGCATCCCAGTGGAGGTAGATAGGGTGGGCCAGTCTAGCCACTTAAAAAGGTGTTTGGGTAAGGCACAATGGCAAAATCTTAACCATGCCAAGTACTCCAAAAGGGAGTGCGCAGAATGGCAGCCATGATGAGGACTCATCAAAGACACCTCTAGTTTTTTCAACGGTGACAATTGCCCCACTAGCACATTGAATATAGCTAATACTTGCACCAGCTATCCCAAGAACAACATGAACATAAGATAGCAAAATTTGCATTTGCTGAGTGACCTACAAAGAAAAGAAATAGAAAACTTAACATTTTATAATCCAATTTGTTCAAGTAAACCAAGACCATTAATTGACTTAAAACTTTAATTGGTATCAATTTGAAGATTATCATGATAATGTAATTACTGAGGTGATCTTATTACTAAAGTGATCTTATCACTCTGTGATTTGAAATTACTTTATTTGTTTAACAATCATTAATTCATAGGAATTAAAAAACATATATGATATCTTCAAAAATCAAATTTTATTTTAATTTTTTACTTCATAGAAATTTAAACTATTATTTTACTTAAAAGTATGAAAATATCCATACATATTTCAATAGTTACACAAGTTAAGATTTTAATGTTATTTAAAGATGATTTGTAAAATATGATAATATTTTATTTATTTTATATTAAAATATAATTAAATTGTTAAATTAAAAAATATATTTATTTATTAGATAAATTATGTAAAAAAACATTTGAATTAGAAAATCAAACTAATCTATTAAAATCATAGTAAAAGAAAAACAAAAAATTACATTATATAAAACATTTAAAATTTTTTAAAAAAGTACACAAATTGTTTTTGAAGTTGCTAAAATTAATATTAGTTTAAAAACTAAAATTTAAAATATAAAATAATTATAATTTTAAGAGAAAGCATGATTTTAATTCATATATTAAATAGGTAATATGAGTATTAATTGTTGAGTGATTGATTGAGGTTGTATGTTTGTAATTCTTTACAATTAGTGAATTTTTTTTCATTCATGAACGTAAGCTGATTGGACTGAATCACATTAAATTGTTACCTCTTAATTAATTGATTGATTTTTAATTTTGCTTCCACATGTATGAATATTCAATTGAATTAAAGCTTTTGTTTGCTTAACAACTGATATTAGAGTTACCATGAACCTAACATTTTTCACATAAATGTGGCTCAAGATTCTGATTGCTAAGTGGACAGTAGTTCAAAATGCTCTAAACACATCAAAACTCAAAACATTTAATATCGTCCAATTCTAATCAAATTTACAATTTACACTCCCAAATTTAGTGATTTTTCTCACATACAATAAAAGTACTTTAAAAGGATTTTTCTTTTGAGCAACCTAATTAAGGGCACTCTTTAAAATTAATTAAAATACTATTTAAAATAATATTCTTGTACTTGTATTAAATGTGAAAGTTGTAGGTTAATATTATTATGCATTTCAAACATTGAAAAAAATAAATTACTTACTAATAACTTTATAGAGTGTTCCAAAGGTACTTGTTAACAAAATTCATTTTTAAAAAGAGATTTTGAGCCAAACCAACAATCCAAACAAGAGAAAAGGGCTTGAATCTTAATGATCAATTAATGCTTTTAAATGACAACAATTTATTGATACATTTATTAATTTTTTTGTACAAAATAAAGAGAACAATAAATTACAAACCTTGGACCTCTATCATCATCCCACCCCACCCTATTTGACATTGCAAAGCCTTAAATGAAGCATTTCCAGAGGTTTAAGTAACAAAAATATAGCAGCAAATTGAGCACATTCCTTCACTTTCTTGAACCTCGCATCATTTAATTTACTCTTTAATTCCCCCATAATATACCTTTTGCAATATTATAAACGACAGCACCAGGGAAGCCTAATCCGAGTAAAACCTGATTGCTCATGGCTCTACCCGTTTTGCAGTAGGTTGCAAAGCTCTCACAGTTGTTAAAAACCAAGTTGTAATCGCCGAAGGAGTTCTTGTCGAGGAAATAAAACGCTGTCTGAATAACCCGATCAGGAGGATAAGAAGCCAAAGTGCTGCAACTGCCACTACTTTTAAAAGTAAATGTCAAGTAGGAAACGTAGTAGTCGTAGACATAGACTGCGCTACCGTCAAGGAAGCAATCGAGGCAGGTTATGATAACTCCCATATTTTGAGAAGTGTAGAAACATCTCTTGCATTGAGGTTTACAGCTGCTTTTCTTGTAAAATCCCAGGAAATGAATGACTGCATCGTCTATTTCTTGTTCTTCTCCATTATTTTTCGGGTTAGTGACTGTGGCTTTACCCACATATATGCCTGGAGTCAAATTAAGCAAGGAAAATTGAGAAAGTAACAAGGATCTGTTTGGTTTATGGAAAATGTTAGGGAAAAGACAAGGAAATTTTAAAAGAAAGGAAAAAATATAAAATTTCTTACCTTCTTTGTATTATGAGGAAAACACAAAAGAAAATGCGAAGAAAATTTCTTTTTATGCATATATTTGTCAAAGAGCAAAAGATTTAAATCTCAAAAAATCAGATTTTCTTAAAAAATTGTTGTTAGAAAATTTTTCTTATAATCCTTTTGGTATGAAATACATGAAAGAAATGCAAATACTTTTTAGATATCACATTTAAAATTAATTATATGAGTCAATGTAAAAAGAAAATTGGAGACAAAGTCAAGGAAGTTAAGAAAGAAAAAGCCCAAAATGCTACACTCATTCCGAAACAACTATGTTTTCCAACCACCCAGAAATTACATCTTCTGCATCTGAAAATTCTGCATCAGTTCACCACTTCGCAACCAGAGTCCAGAGCCGCCTCCCTCTTTTCACATCGAGTAGCCTGCAATCAAAGCGGCAAAGCCATGTCTTCCTCTCACGGTGGAGTGGTTGTTTCATGGTCGTGAAAGCAAAGAAGAGATAAGCTGACTTCGAAAAATTTTCCGCCTTTTTCTACCATTTTCCTTGCATTTTCTCAGGGATATTAAAACTACATTTTACCCTGTTTTTCCTTTTTAAAATTTTCCTGTCTTTTCCCCTTAACCAAACATGAGCCTTTGGCATCAAAAAATAGAGTTATTTTCTGTTTTTATTCTTTTAAAAAAATTAAAAAAATGAAAATGAGTTTAATAATTGAAAATGAAAATAAATTTTTAAAGAATAAAAAAATAGGTTTGAAATAGGAAAATAAAAAATTATATATTTTCTATTGTACAAATAAAGGATATATATTAGTTTTTTTCTTATATTTTGCTAGTTACCATATTTGAACAATTTTTAACGTTATTAATTAATAAATATATATTATTTTTGTCAATAATAGTAATATCCTTTAATATTTTATTTATTTCATTATTTTTGTATTTTTAAAAAATAATTTTTATTTTCATTTATCAAATATATTTTAATAAAAAAAATAAAAAATAAAAATTATTTCCTAAAAAATGAAAATACAAAATAAAAACAAACAATATTTTCTCAAACCAAACGTATTTGGTTTCTTTACCTGTTATTTTCCCTCATAACAAACATGACCTTAGGAAAAACATGAAGAAATGGAAAGGGTAGAAGAATTAAATTTATATCTTCCCAAAACCAAGTCTGGTTGAACAAGTGCTACATATTAAAAGAAATAAACATGTAATTAATACATTATTGTTTCTTGAATTTGATGAAAACAATACATTAAATGCAAATTTCCCGTTGAAAAAAATAAATAAAAAAATATAGATATATACCATGGTGATAGTATATGCCTCCGCTACAAGGAGCAAAGATATGATCAGCTCGTTCGAGCGAGTCTCTTCTAACAGGTTTCATCTTCCTTCTCCAGTTCTTCTATTTCCTTTTTAATTGTCTCTGCTTTCGTAATAAACGCTGCAAATATATATAGATGGAAAGGTTACTGCAGTCATACAATTAAAACAGACAATCTACGGCGTAAAATTGTAGAATAAAATAAAGAAAAAACAAACCGCTTAATATCAATAATCCTATTTTTTTAATATTAATAAGTGGTAGTGGAATGCATCATTATTGTATTTGGATCAGAAATAACTGAAGTAGAAAGAATTTTTTTTTTTTAAAGATCAAATTCCGACTCTTCAGTCGGATTTTTTTTTTTTTTTTGTGAGAATTCATAGAGAATTCGAGAATAAAATGGAGAATCAATAAAGCTAGAAGAAAAGTTTCTTATCACAAAATAAAAAATAAAAAAAAATTTATCTTGGATTGAATAAATATTCTCTGAAATGATGGAGCACCAAGAAAAGCATTGAAAACTCTTTTGATGATGCTTGTTCTGAGCCTTTGATCTGTTACAATTTGGTATCAAATATTTTGATTAATTTCCTCTAATCTAAACCAAATTTATCATCTATCTTTAATTAACCAGGCCGTGATTAAAGAATACTATTACTTTTTTTCTTTTACATTAAATATGTCAGAATTTGAATTTTAATCATTAAAATTAAAAAATCAATATCGTACCAACAGATACCCAGCTGCTGGCATACGACTACTATCTCTGATTACAACGTAGCTAGATGAAAACTAAAGATATCATTTATAGGATAAAATTTTGAATTTTGCATCAAAATAGGCAATATGTCACGAATTGAATGCGAGTCTTTTACAGCTTGCGAAAACTCTCAAACAGAGCAAAGAAAGATGCCTAATTGGAGGTCTGCTTATTGTTCGGTAACATGGTCGGACCACAAAATTCAAAACTTATTGCCAGCTCAATTCTGATCAAATTTACAATTTTAAAGAAAAAAGTAAGTCTTATATAATAATTTTGTGTTAGTGCACTTGCACATTTGAAATCCCGACTTCACGAAGCATATCACCTAAAAATTTTTTTATTATAATATTATAATTATCTAATCCTAATAAAAAGTTATGTAGATTCCACTACTTATAAGTATGAGTTCTACATGAAATTTTGATAGACTATACAATTCCGAATTATGATTGTAAGTGAAATACTCTAATAACTCTACATAAAACTAAAGATGAGAAAAGAAATTGAGAAAATTGAAAATCATTCAAAATTGTAATATTCGGTTTAATTTAGATCAATTTTTTTTTATTTGATTCAAATTAAATGTATATATTAAATTCGGATCAAATTTCATATTGAAAAGAGAAAAACCATAAAAGAAAAAACTAAAATGAACCGAATAATATATTTTTATTAATTTATATATTTTTTAAATTTTTATAAAACAAAAATAATTATTTTATATAAAAATATATTAAAATTTTATTTTAAAATAATATATAAAAAATAAAAAATTTTAATATCAAAAACCGATAAAGTAAACCGAACTAAATCGATAAAATTTGATTCGGTTCAAATCAAATCATATAAAAGGTTATTTCGAATTTAGACCAAATTTTAAATTTTATAATATTATATAATATTAAAAAAATAAAACCAAATCTAATCTGATACGAACTACTGTCACCCTTGCATAAAATCATTTAATTTAGCCAAAACCACGTAATAAGTGTTTTTATATTTTTCAAAACACGAGGGAGGTTGGGTTGTGGCTAAATATACTTAGCCAATTTTAGGATAATGTCCACTCAATTTGTAGTGAAGAAAGTGATTTTTGGTTTTCCTATTTAGTGTTTCATACAAATCATTTTAAAAATTATTTTAATTTTTTTGTTTTTAATTTAATTATTTAATTATGTTTTTTATTTTATAAAGATGTTTCTCTATAAAAATCTATGATAGGATTATATACTTTCGGTGGTTCTTTGTATTTAATGATTGTTTTTTTCTAGACTTAAGTACAATGAATTTAGAACTTGACTTATTATTAGTTTGTGGATTTTAAAATACTTTCATTTCAAATGTTATTTAATATTTTGTGTTTTATTGTGTATTTGTTTTTTATTATTTGAAACCATATCAGATTAAGATTATAAATAATTTAACATTAACATTAATAATTAAAATATAATTAAAAAAAAATTTTACCGATGTCTTAACATTTATATTGATGGTATAAGTGAAACACACAAAGATATATTGGTGGGCATGGACCATTGGTAATAGATATATTATCGAATAATCCGTCATTATAGTTAGAAAAAATAAAACACATAAATCTATGCGACGAAAGATAATCGTCTGTAAAAGATATTACGGTGGAACAGACAACAAATACTATACCAAAGGTAATACATATGTTGACCGTCTCCAACTGTTGGTATATCTCTGCTATCTATTTTGACATCTTAAAAACCGTTAGTTTAAGTTTATACCGACAAAAAATATACCAACAGTTAAAAATTCGTTAGAATATTTTATTTTGACGTTGAAAAAGAGTTTCTTTTTTTTTCATCAAAATCCCCACTCTTCTTCAAAAGCTTTTTTTTATTTTTGGAGAATTCATAAAGACAAGAAAAGGAAGGAGAATCAAATAAAGTGAGAAGAACAGTTTCTTATGAAAAAAAAAAAAATTTTCTTTTCAAGAATCACTTCACTGAATATGAATTAGCGGGTGGGTGTGACGAATTAAATGTGACATATGAATGTTTACATATGCTAAATATATAATTAAAATGCAAGTATATTTATGTATGGGCTGCCTGTTAATCAAGTAGAGTCGGTTTTTTTTCTTATTTCAATAATCCAAATCTCGTTTTAGTTAACAGTTATTATTCCTCTAGGGTTGTCGTTTAGAATGTTTGATTGAATTAATATACTCTGAAAGATTGGGCACCACGAAAAGCATCCGATGCTCCTTAGATGATGTTTGTTTTGAGCTTTGATTTGTTTATAATTTGGAACCTCAATTTAAATGAGACAATTTTTTAACCTTATTAATGCACCGGCATTAAAAAAATTACGCTATCAGTGTGTGAAAACAAACTCCTTATGTAATATACATTCCTTCATTGTTGTTTTTAGTACAAAGATAAATACCACAAACCCCTAGCCACATCACTGGCAACCCTGAGCCCGGCAAAGTGACAATTTATTTATTGATACTTGAAAAGCCTATTACATATATTTTTAGATATATATATATATGTATATATAATAGCTTTTGGTCCTTAAATATTTCCTGATCACTTTCTTGAATTTTTTTGTTTTTTTAGTCTTCAGTGATTGCCTCATATATCCCTTTAGCAGCTTTATAAGCTACAACACCCGTTAAACCAAATCCGAAAACCGTTCCAGCAAATTGATTGCTCATTGCATCCCCCGTTTTACATCGTGTTGCAAAGTCCTCACAATTGTTAAAAAAAAAGTTGTATTTCTTTCCGAAGTTTTGGTCTTTGAGGTAACCAAATGCTGTCTTCAAAACCTGATCCGCCGGCCTGCTGGTGTTAACACTGCAAGTTCCGCTCCTCTTGAAACGCAACTTCAAGTAAGGGACATTATATTCATAGACATAGAGTGACTGACCTTCCAGGAAACACTCGAGGCAGGTAATAACAACTCCAATTCTTTGAGAGCAGTGACCACATCTTTTGCATGGGGGGTTACTGGTGGATTTGCCAACTCCCAGGAAGTGAATAACCGCGTCGTCTGTTTCTTTTTCTTCGTTTCTCGAGTTGGTCACAGTCGCTTTCCCTACGTATATGCCTGCAGCCATGAAATCAGGGAACCTTATGTCTATTTATATGTTTAGGAACATTTCGTGATTTTAGAAATTTTGCTATGAACTTTAATTTTAGGCAATAAATTTAGATTCTTGCTTACACAATAGAAAATTTAGATATAAAACATAGCAAAAATTAATATGGTTTGGCCCTTATGGCCTACTGCATCCACAAAATCGTTAAATTTTAGATGAACGTCTAACTTAAAATTAATTTGGATAAATCAGACTGTCTTTCCCATACTCAATTGTACACACAGTTTTCACCCAAACAGGGTTGAGGAATGAATATATAATATATAGTTGGGATTTGATTACAAATTATCAGTTGGTTGAAAATGAAATCAAGGTCCATCTGGCAGTTGCCGCAGACATTCAAGTTGGACCATACTACTTGGTTGTTCTTCCCCATGTGAAAAAGAAAAAAAGAAACGGAAACAGAGAAAAAAAATTAATTACATGGATAGAAGACTATACCATGGTGAAAATAGACGTATAGACAGCGATCAGAATAGATGTGGTCACCAGGCCTGAGGGAATCGCGTCTCGCCGGCATGTTAGTTTCTTCTGTTTTTTGAGTTAAGTTTAAGTTGGCTACTTCGAAATAAACTCAGCTGATTTATAGATGGAAATGATATCCAAAGCAGCTGAGAAGTAATGGAGAATCATAAAAAGCGGAAACCCAACACAATATTGTAGAAAAGAATCCATTTTTTTGTTGTAGTATCAATTACTTGTGAACGGGGGCTGATCCACCCTTTGAGGTAGAGTATTGATGGATACACTTAAAGATTGAAAAAAAGGATTTCCTGATACCCCAAAATTTTGTTCTAAACGTTCTTTCCCTTGACAAAATTAATAAATCCGTCAAACAGTTTTTATACATGTTACAAACATACGCTTTCAGAAAAAAAATTCTAGATTCGTCAATTATGGTAGGATTGATTCCCTGTCCATTGGACGCCTACCTTCACTCAAATTCCCATTCTTTCGCGAAGGTTTTTCCTTTTTAGGGAGAAATCCAGAGGGAGGATTAGTGAACAAACAAATTAAGTAATTAAGAAGAAAATGTTACAATTTTAAGAATCACTTGACCTATTATTAGTGGTGCAACGCATTTCATATGTCGTATGAATTCTGAAACATACTTACTTTTGACAATAATTATAAAAGCTAAAGTAAAGTATTAGACTCTTAATTCTAATAATCAAGTTCAACACATCCTAGGTAGCTTATAATCATAATATAAATAAATACCATGAGTTGCCAGTTAAAGTCTAACTGAAACTAACTTATAATTTTTTTCAATAGTTAAAATTTGATCAAATATAATGAGTGATTTTGAACTTATCTCTTAATTCAAATGATTCATTCATATTTTTCAAAAATAAATTCACACGCGAAATTACAATTTGATATGCAATACTTACAAATTCTTCTTTTTTTTTTTTAATTATCTTTGATCTCTTTTTATTAAAAAATAAAAGTATGCATTTACTTCTAATCATTATTGGGAAAAAAATGTAATTTGTATAACCTTTTTGACACTTGATCAATATTGAAGAAACTTTGAGTTTTAAGACAATGGAAGGTAAGAGGTCCAAACCTCTTTAGATATGTTCCATGCATTCACTTTTAATCTTCAAGTTAAAGTTGTCTACTTTCGAATCGATGCTTGATTAGTCATAGATATATGGAAGCCAAGTTGAAAGTGGAGATCATCAAATAAAGACAGACGAAAAAAGGATCGAATGCGATAAGGATCGAATGCGAGATAAAATCTTGGTTTGAAGAATCACTATATAATATAAATCTGTAATTTTATTGGTGTAAGTGACGCCTTATACCTGACGTCTGATGCTTGTGTACATGTATTCTATATGAAACAATATATGTGATGTGAGAGATTTGCACATGGCGTTGGAATTAATGCTTGCAGATGCTAGTTTAGTGGAGTCATTATCAGTCCCAATATATGCTTGCTGTTCGTCATTGGCAAATTCTACATTAGCATTATAGCACAAATCAAGAATCTAACCTGAATTAAACAATTATAATCAGGGTAAGGAAGATGGAGATAGAATTAAAGAAATTCCAAAAATATTGTACTGGCTTAACCCTTCGGTTAGCCTACTGCACATGACAAAATCTAACATGTTTAGTTTGTTACAACTCACATTAAACAGAGTACAACCTACAGCAAACCACACTTAAACCAGTTCGGAAATTGTACCATCAAGACACATCAAACTCAAACAATCCTGCTTAGTACCCATAGTTTGAAACATAAACAGAGCCATAGCCCCCATTATAGCCTGCATGTACCGGATTGGATGGTGGCATCGCATATACAGAAGAACTATGAGCCGCATAAGGATTATAAGCTTGGTCTGCAGCCCCACCTGGTTGTGCCTGAGTAGGAGTTGTAGCTTCAGCTATAAAATTCTGCAATATAATATATGCAATATCAGTATTTAACCCAGCCGGATCAATTGATAATAATAAGCAGTAGCTATAGTATTCTACTCAATAAATTGCAACTGATAGTTCCCCAAGGAAGCAATGTTTTGACAACTGATAAAAATACAATGCCTTCGCATGCACACACACACACACACACAGACCCAACAAAATCGGAAGCTCGTCTAGTGAAAACATTAGCATGATTAATACCAACTCTATTGCACAATTATTCCACTTAGAAAGCTACATGGAAATAACATTTCAAAAACATCATTACAAGGGCCTCTCATTGTTTTACTTTCATAAATCATATTAGTGAAAACTCTTTACCTTATGCAGCCCTCTAGGATCATGCATCAGACTGAAACTGGTCAAAACCGTCAGAAAACACATAATTTAACATCTATGTTATAAAATGCTTCTTTTCTAGATAGGACAATAATAGACATGATAGATAGGACCCATGGTAACTTTTAGCAGTGGCGTAGTCAAACTACAGAGACACTGACCAAGCCTCCAGGCAGGTGGAAATAGTATTAGAAGGAAATCGGAAGCATAAGCAATGAAAAAACACATATATACTGTTTCCAATATCTAGCAAATAGAAAAAGAATGACCAAAAAGGTTCAGAAGCCAGGGCAAAGGACATTGCCTGTATCAGTTGCTGAGCAGTTTGAACTTATGAAGCAGTTCCACTTATTTCGACCGTCATTTCACCAGGAAAACCTCTAGTTTCTTGAATGGTGACAGTTGCCCCACTAGCACGTCGAATATAGCTAATACTTGTACCAGCTGTCCCAATAACAGCATCAGCATAAGACAGCGGAATTTGCATTTGCTGAGTGACCTGCAGAGAAAAGAAGTAGAAAACATTTTAGGATCTGGTTTGTTCAAGCAAGCCAAGACCATTAATCGACTTAAAGCTTTATAGTATTTGGTATCAATTTGAAGATCACCATGATAATGTAATCACTTAGGTGATCTTATCACTCATGATTTAAAATCATTTTATTTAATTAATAATCATTAATTCATAGAAATTAAAAAACATATATGATATCTCTAAAAAGGAAATATTATTTTATTTTTTTAATTCCTAGGAATTTCAAATATCATTTTATTTAAAAGTACGAAAATATCCATGCATATTTCAATAGTTACACAAGTTATGATTTTAATGTTATTTAAAGATAATTTATAAAATATAATAATATTTTATTTATTTTATAATAAAATATAATTAAATTGTTCAATTAATAAATATAGTTATTAATTAGATAAATTATGTAAAAAAACAAATCAAAACTAATCTATTCAAATCATAATAAAAGAAAAATAAAAAATTATATTATATATAAAACATTAAAAAAATTTTAAAAAAGTACGCAAATTATTTCTTAACTTGTTAAAATGAATATTAGTTTGAAAAATAAAATTTTATAATATAAAATGATTAGAATTTTAATTGAAAGCATGCTTTTAATTCACATATTAAATAAGTAATATTGATTATTATTAATTTTAAATATCATTTCATCTCAATAATAAAAGTTTTTTATCATTTTAAATGAAAATTAAATCACCATCCAAATAGTACGTAATCAGATCACTCTCAGTCATCCAAGATCAAAATCACTATCATGTAAAATCATCAAGTGCTTACCAAACACAGTGATCTAATCACTGTGTAATTGACCAAAAAAAATCACTTTGTATAGATTTATACGGCTTTTGGGGTGACTACCCCAAACTAATCACTACCTAAAAGATTGGAAACACCTTGTAATCAGGAGCCTGAAATTAAAATTATGCCAAGTCCAACAATCTCTGAACTAACAACCAAAAATCTACCAACAGCCAAAAACAAAACAAAGCAAAAAAACAAATGGGTAGATCAAAAGATGAGGAAGCATGGATCACTACAATGCAAGAACAAGAGAGGCTTGCTAAAACATCCCCATCCATCCCCTTTCAGGCCGAGGCAGGCAACTTACTCCACATGGAATTCTATGCTAAAATTCAACAAGCCTCCCCATGACTTAAACAACCCAAACCAAGAACGAGGAATCACATTAATAGTAGCTGTCTATCATGCTCCAAAGCATCTTTTTCTCAAGTCGCATTGAAATTAGAGGGGTGGAGAAAAGGGGGCCACCAGGTAAGCAGCAGTATGGAATTACCTGTGTGATCATTGATGGTGCAGTCTGCGGATTTGATGATGCTTGGGCACCCATTGGCGCTTCTCTTCCATAGGCGGAAATACACAGATGTGGTTGTTTCTCCATAGGAGGCATATCAGCAGGAGGGTAGGAATTGTCATGTTGCCTTGGAGGTGGCATGTACTGAGGATTGTGTCCAAAACCAGCACCTCCACCAGCATTTGGAGGGACACCTTGAGGTGGACCCCAGGATTGATGAGGTGGCATGTGGTCCATCTGAGGATTAGACATTTGCATCTGGTAGAAACATGTAACATAATTTCATTACATTCTATAAACTAACAGAGGCACAGTTAACCGGTAGGTCAACAAGAAATAGAAGCCTTACACTCATTTCAAATAATGGAATTATACTACGGTCCACTAAAAACTTCCTAAGATTACATGCAATTAGTTCCACTGCTTTGTGCACACCAGCTGCTTCTCCCACAACTTCAACAAACCTATCATCTTGAAGAGCAAAGATTGGAAGGTCTTCTGCAACATTTATTTAACAAAGAAAAAGAAAAATATAAATGTCACAAATATTATGATAAAATAACCAATCAAAAGCAGAAAAAGTTACAAATGAAATCCTTTGAACAAAATGATGGTATGAGATTATCAAACATAGGATGCCAAACCTAAATAACTTCAAATTATCAGCATTGGAACTAACAACCTTATTCTTGAATTTGGGTAGAAATCAAGACAGTCATATTCTCAACATTATAATTTGATTTGAGTGAACCAGTAACATTATTCACCCACAACTTAATGAAACACACACAAATTCACACATTCACAGACAAGGAACAATATTAAATGCTACTAACATAAACACTTGAAAATAGTTTATGTACGTTGATCATAAAAGTCTTCCAGCAATACCAACAATTAGATAACCACTACATCCTGAAAAAATGACAAATTTTTCACTCTAAAGGAAAAGAAAAAAAAATGTAAGAAACAAAATCCTGAGAAGAAAACCTGCTCCAAGAACTCTAACAATACAATTAGAAGATTCTTGAACAGATTTGACAGTTGTTCCTTGTTTTCCAATCAAACTTCCAGCTTGTGAGGCAGGGACTAGCAGCCTTGTTGAAACCTTGGTTCCGACAGCCGCAGTTGCATGAGATGAATCACCTTCCAAACCATCTACAATACGTTTATGGACCCTCAAAAGCCCATCCATAGCCGGCGAAAGAGAAGAATCAGGCTCCTCCTTTGTAGATATCATTACCTGTTGACAAAATAGTAGCATCAGCACAAAGCCTAACATGTTAAGATTGTGGTCCATATGCCCAAATAAAATTGGGAAAAGAAATTAAGAAACTAATAAAAACCTCAATTTTATAGCATCCACCAGCAAATAAGGACGAAGAGGTTAAAATAAGCCATATTGGATCAGATTCAATATAATCTATAACATAACATTAAACTCTTTTTTTTCAAAGGAAAAACTACTTGATTTTGTTCAACAATGACAGATTTTTATTAAAATTGTTTTATTTCAGCAGGACTATAACTTTATCTTAGTTGAGTTACTTGTTTTCAACATACTCTTCGTGTATCAGTGCAAACTACTAGCCTTGTCTGAAGGGAACAGACTTATTAACCAAGCTGTTTTTACATGTTAAATTTTGCAAGTTATTTGGATCATAGATTTTGAATTTTATTAGGAAATATATCATACATGCATATACAATATCCACTTTATTGAGAGAGTTTTCACACAACTTTGGGTAAATTTATACCATAATTATCGTAGGCATATGTATGATGTTTACAAATGAGAATTTAAATTTTGCTTGATTTCCAGGGATCTTAGAGCACTTTCCACGGGGTTCCTTTAAGATTTTCTTTGTAAAATCTGAGGCAAGACACCAATCATCCAGGTTCTGAAGTCAGGGATTTAAATTGCAGTAACGGTCACGTTTTTTGTCGCATCGCATTTGTCACGGTTGCAGATATAACGAAAATTTTCGCGGTCATTGCGGTTATTGTGGTTGTGAATTTTTTAAAATTTTGCTTAACTTGCTATAAAATATAATAATTTTAATTGTTAATTATAAAACCTCTTATTTTATGATTTTTAAAGTAATTTATATCATATCATGTGTTTTATTTATTTAATAAAAAATATTTATAGTAAAATATTCATATTTAAGAAATTATTTTTATGATAATTAAAAAATAAAAAGAGATAAATAAATATGTGAAAAATAAATAATCATAACGAATAATATATTTAATTATTTAATTATCGTACTCATCAAATTATTATCGAACTGTATTATGCATAAATCAAATAATAAGTGATTAGGTATTCATAAATTAAGTAAGAGCATTATTATTTATGAGTCAAAAGAATTGCTTTTTATGAACTTACACTAAATCAAACTTAACAGCCTCCATGTTATAGTCGATTTTCAACAATAATAACCTCAAGTCTATTTCTCTTGTCTCTTGACTAAATTGCACAGACTCACACAACTTCTTATCCATTCACCTTGCATTCAATATTTTTTTTTCTCCAAACCTTCATCCTCATCCCCATCTCTCAGTTCTCTTTTTGTTTGGTATATGCTATCTGCTTGCTTCCGTAAACCTCAAGTTTCACTCTCATCTCTTATCTCTTATTTTAAGTCCCAGCAACTCTTACCTCCTTCTATCAATTTAACATAGCCCAATCTAATCCCAAACACACAAAATCATGGCAAATTTGGAAATTAAAAAAAAAAAGATAATTTGAGTGTTGAATTAATTGTTTACCTTAAATTGCATATACTTGATTTTGATTGAAGTTGAACTTGAGAGAATTGATTTTTTTGAAAGTTTAAGTTTTGTGGATTTTTTTTTCTGAATTTGTAAATTGATGTTTATTTTCTTTCTTGTTGTTTTTATTTTAAGTTTTTAAACAAAATCAAATGAATTTTTTTACAAAATTTTTGAATGAAAATAGGAATAGCGCCAAAAGCAGGCAATAGCGGACCGCTATTGCCGCTATTCACCGTTATATCGCAATTCACGACCGCGATTCATCCGCTATAGACGAGATTCAAATTCTCTTCCGTTTTTTCTCCAATAGCGGTAATTGATAGTGGCGCGACCGCGAAATAGCGGCCGCGACACCGCTATTTGAATCCTTGTTTGAAGTTACCAAAGAGAAAGCGGAGCTTCTTGATACGGTTGTTTGTACAAGATGTGTCCGTTAATTCATATCAAACTTTCAGCACTTTGAAATGCTCAATGTGGATCCCTGCAATCTTAGACTTTGGTACCTCAAAATTGGAGTATTATTGATGTTTGACTCCTTGCCTTAAAATTTGCGAACCGAACCTGCACAGACTCATTCTTGTTATTGCAATAAAGGAAACTGTATTTGTATTTTATTGATTGCTTCTTGTGGCCTTCCTTACTGGCTTCTTCAATTACTCAAATCTTTAAAACGATATCATGCCTCGGGCATGTAATTGACTGCCAATGTGTCGAAACTTTAAAAATTGATGAACAATTATTATGTAAGAAAGAATTATATTTATTCAAATTACTGCAATGTGAAGCACATTAAAACTTCAACCATTAATTTAGCACTTCCATTCTTCTTCCTATTTCTTTAATGTTTTTCTTATATACATTCTTCATAGAATTGATTTAGATTAGAAAGGAATACATAAAGCTTAATTTTGCCTTGGTGATGTATATTTAATATTTCCATTTTTTATTATTTTCATGTTTTCTGGTAGATTAAATAAACCAATATATCATGTACATAAGCAGTCCTAAACTAGAAGAGATCTAGCAAAAATCAAAGAGCAGGCTTTATTATTTTCTATAGTGAAAATCATTAGCACGTCATTGTACAACTACAATACAACATGGCTTCATTCTAAGCACAAAATTGCAAATAAATGCACATGAAATCTCAAACAAATAAAAAGACAACAGAAAAGTGTCCAAAAAGAATCAGAAGATATGTAGAAAGAAAAAGCAGGTAAAGAAATCTCCTGCAATGACTTTCTGCTTAAGTTTGCCACTTTGTGAGCAGAATCATTCATCATAATATAAGATACTGAAAATGTCCATATCGCTTATAACTCGATAGTACAAGTAGACACAGAAAGTGAGCATCAACAAGTAGAACTGGTTCTTCCCTAATAGTCTATTCCCAGAATCAAAGCAAAATGTAATATAAGCCAAGAGAAGGTACAAACTTACAGCTCTCTCCGTTGTCCTCGGAGGACCATCAAGTATCTTGATACAAGCTCTTGTCTCCTCAACTATTTTTTTAATGAACTCCCCTTTTCGTCCAATTATACTACCAACCTTTTGTGCAGGAACCAACATCCGGAAAACACTCTCTCCAGGCCATCCAGGCCACTTCTTTTCACCATCTCCAACCACTGCCTTATCGTCATGCTCATGTTTTGGTTGATGTGGCGATTCCTGCTGCAAGTTCTGCTCCTCCAAGTTGTCTTCCGGATTTTCCTCCAAGTTCAAGTTCTGCTCCAAGTTCACATTCTGCTCCAAGTTCAAGTCATGCTGCAGGTTTGGATTCTGCTCCAAGTTATCAGGTTCTTGTGCCTGTTCCTCCTCATGTTCAACAAAGCTTTGATCAACTTCAGCTATATGCATATTGCTGCAGAGAATAAAAAAGGAAAGAAAACAACACATGAAAAATAGTACAATGCAAGATATTTGTTCCAATCTGACTGTTTCTAAAGGTCAATAATAGCACGCTGATAATAGCAAATATTTGTGCCAACCTACCATCCCTTGACTCGATCCAAGGGACCAGGTTCCTCTTGACTCGATCCAAGGCACCGAGTGCTGCTCCACGGGCGATCCGACCCAGTTGCGACCTGTTTCAGACTTCAAGCCAAGCCGATCTGTGAAGTCAAGCTGTTTGACGAGTTAAGACGAGCCTAAAGCCGCGCCTACCAAGTTGTTTTCTATTTCTACAGTTGAACCCTCTTTTAGCTGCCGGGCTAAGTCGGGCAGTTCCTATTTTTGGTAATTTTTTTTTCTCTTTCTTCTTATTTGATGTATGTATTAAGTTAATATTGTTTATTTTTTAATAAATATTTTAAAGCTTTTAGATATTTAAGAAAAAGTTGAAGAAAATAAAATAAGAAAAGAAATCTCAAAAAAAGTTGAAGTAATAATTTTTCTTTGAATTTTTTTATATTAAATAATCCGATTACGGAACCGTTACAAGAAAAACAGTAATTTTTATGTATTTTCTTGAGGTGAGGAAACGTTCTTAATTTTGTTTCAAAAGTATTAGAGTCAATTAAAAATAATTTTTAATAATTAACTATTTGACAAGATTTTTAAGGCTCAATGGATAATATGAAATTAAGTTAGTACCATTATTTTATGGGCATTGTAAGGATGCTATAACTTTTCTCACACATAACAGTACTCTCGAACTTTATTCTAGTTTTGTAGACATTAAATCTACCTTTTAAAAATACCTAAATCAAACTTAAGATTTCTCTTTAAAACGGGATAAATTCAGTTAGGTAGCTAATCGCACTTAAACAAAAAAAATTGACAATAACTCCTTAAGTCACTAACGATAAGTTCACAGATCTAGACATTATGACACTTAACATTTTAGAATCTATTTTGTTCGAGTAGGCCAAGACCATTAATTAACTTAAAACTTTAATTAGTATCATTTTGAAGATTATCATGATCTTATCACTCTATGATTTGCAATTACTTTATTTGTTTAACAATCATTAATTCATAGAAATTAAAAAATATATATGATATCTTCAAAAATCAAATTTTATTTTATTTTTTTTCTTCATAAAAATATAAAATATTATTTTACTTAAAAGTACGAAAATATCCATACAAATTTCAATAGTTACACAAGTTAAGATTTTAATGTTATTTAAAGATAATTTGCAAGATGTAGTAATATTTTATTTATTTTATAATAAAATATAATTAAATTGTTAAATTAAAAACTATATTTATTTATTAGATAAATGATGTGAAAAACATTTGAATTAGAAAATAAAACTAATCTATTGAAATCATAATAAAAGAACAATAAAAATATATTTTATATAAAACATTTAAAAATTCTGTTTAAAAAAATACACAAATTATTTTTGAAGTTGCTAAAATTAATATTAGTTTAAAAACTAAATTTTAAAATATAAAATAATTATAATTTTAGGAGAAAGCATGATTTTAATTTATATATTAAATAGATAATATGGGTATTAATTGTTGAGTGGTTGATTGAGATTGTATGTTCGTAATTCTGTATAACTATTGGATTTTTTTTATTCATAAACGTAGACTGATTGAATTGAATCACGTTAAATTATTATTTTTTTATTAATTAATTAATTATTTAATTTCGCTTCTGTTGATATGAATATTCATTTGAATTAAAGCTTCTTTTGCTTAACAACTGGTATTAGAGTTACCGTAAACCTAACATTTTTCACATAAATGTGGCTCAAGATTCATATTGCTAAGTGGACAATAGTTCAAAATGCTTTAAACACATCAAAATTCAAAACATTTAATATCATCCAATTCTAATCAAATTTACAATTTACACTCCCAAATTTAGTGATTTTTCTCATATACAATAAAAGTACTTTAAAAGGATTTTTCTTTAGAGTATCCTAATTAAGAACACTATTTAAAACAATATTCTTGTACTTGTATTAAATGTGAGAGTTGACGGTATTATTATGCATTCCAAGACATTGAAAGAAATAAATTACTTAATAATAACTTTATAGAGTGTTCCTAAGGTACTTGTTAACAAAATTCATTTTTAAAAAGAGATTTTGATCCAAACCAACAATCAAAACAAGAGAAAAAGGCTTGAATCTTAATGATCAACTAATGCTTTTAAATGACAACAATTTATTTATTGATACATATATTAATTTTTTATACAAAATAAAGAGAGCAATAAATTACAAACCTTGGACCTCTATAATCATCCCACCCCACCCTATTTGACATTGCAAAGCCTTATGCATTTCCAGAGGTTTGAGTAACAAAAATATAGCAGCAAATTGAGTACATTCCTTCACTTTCTTGAACCTCGCATCACTTAATTTACTCCTTAATTCCCCCATAATATACCTTTTGCAATAATATAAGCGGCAGCACCAGGCAAGCCTGATCCGAATAAGGCCTGATTGCTCATGGCATTACCCGTTTTGCAGTAGGTTGCAAAGCTCTCACAGTTGTTAAAAACCAAGTGGTAATCACCGAAGGATTGCTTGTCGAGAAAACAATACGCTGTCCGAATAACCTTGTCAGGAGGATAAGAATCCCAATAACTGCAACTGCCGTTACTTTTAAAATTAAATGTCAAGTAGGAGACGCCATATTCGTAGACATAGACTAAGCTACCGTCAAGGAAGCAATCGAGGCAGGTTATGATAACTCCCATATTTTGAGAAGTGTAGAAACATCTCTTGCATTGGGGTTTACAGCTGCTTTTCTTGTAAAATCCGAGGAAATGAATGACTGCATCGTATATTTCTTGTTCTTCTCCATTATTTTTCGGGTTAGTGACCGTGGCTTTGCCCACATATATGCCTGGAGTCAAATTAAGCAAGGAAAATTGAGAAAGTAATAAAGATCTGCCTGGTGTATGGAAAATGTTAGGGAAAAGACAAGGGTATTTTAAAAGAAAGGAAAAAATATAAAATTTCTTACCTTTATTGAATTATGAGGAAAATACAAAAGAAAATGCGAAGAAATTTTCTTTTTATGCATATATTTGTCAAAGAGAAAAAGATTTAAATCTCAAATAATCAGATTATCTTAAAAAATTATTTCCTAAAAAATAAAAACAAAAAAATTTTTCTCAAACCAAACATATTTGGTTTCTTTACCTATTATTTTCCCTCGTACCAAACATGATGTAAGGAAAAACCTGAAGAACTGAAAAGGGTAGAAGAATTAAATTTATATCTTCCCAAAACTAAGTCTGGTTGAACAAGTGCAACATGTTAAAAGAAATAAACATGTAATTAAAACATTATTGCTTCTTGAATTTGATGAAAACAATACATTAAATGCAAATTTCCCGTTGAAAAAAATATAAAAAAATATATAGATATATACCATGGTGATAGTATATGCCTCCGCTACAAGGAGTAAAGATATGATCAGCTCGTTGGAGCGAGTCTCTTCTAACAGGTTTCATCTTCCTTTTTCAGTTCTTCTATCTCCTCTTTAATTGTGTCTGCTTTCGTAATAAACGCTGCAAATATATATAGATGGAAAGGTTACTGCAATCATACAATTAAAACAGACAATCTACGGCTTAAAATTGGAGAATAAAATAAAGTAAAAAACAACTGCTTAATATCAATAATCCTATTTTCGAATATTAATAAGTGGCAGTGGAATGCATTATTATTCTATTTGGATGAGAAATAATTGTAGTGGAAAGAATTTTTTCTTTTTTTAGATCAAATTCCGACTGAATAAAAATGGAGAATGAATAAAGCTAGAAGAAAAGTTTCTTATCACAAAAAAATCTTTTTTCTTTTGGATTGAATAAGTATTCTCTGAAATGATGGAGCACCAAGAAAAGCATCAAATGATCTTTTGATGATGCTTGTTTTGAGCCTTTGATCTGTTACAATTTGGTATGAGAGATTTTGATTAATTTCTCCTAATCTAAATCAAATTTATCACCTATCTTTGATTAAGCAAAACGGGATTAAAGAATAGTACTACTTGTCTCTTTTTTCCTTTTTTTACTATAAAACTTGTCAAAATTTGAATTTTGATTATTAAAATTAAAAATTCAGTATTCTACTAATAGATACACGACTGTTGGCATACTATTATTATCTCTGATTACAACGTAGCTTAATATAAACCAAAAATACAAAAAATTTTGAAGAGGGCTAAGAACCTCAGACATCCCAATAATCTCATAAGCCCTCAGACATCGATTGATATAGATGTGGTCACCCTATCTGAGGGCATCACGTCTCACATCCTTCTTAATTTCCTTTTTTTTTTTATGATTGCCAAAAAAATACTCTTTTGTATATACGTTGACATATAAATATATAACTATTGGAAATCAAGGCAGTGAATCCAAAGCAGGTGATGAGAATTGCTAATGAACAATCCCTACGTCTAACTCTACCAATTAGTGATATCCTTGGGGTTTAATTTTGTGTTGAAAGAGAAGTTAATATTTAAGTCAGTTGTTGCTACAGCTTTATACACAGGTCCAGATCCCTTGGCTAGGCTTTGATTTAAACAGGGAAAAAGGAAAAAAAAAAAAAAAAGATTGGTAATTCGTGAGTTCACTCCAACTTCTGCATAAAATTAGGTCTTTCAAAATTGTAATCCCCTCGATAACTAGCAAAGAATTGACATATATATAAAATATGAAAAGGTTATTATAGCTTTAACAAGACAATAATAAATTAAAGAATCGATACGTTATCTATGGCTGGGTTTAACCTGATCTGCACATGGCATTCGAATTCTTGTATATGTAATTTTAGCATAACTTCCAAGCCTAAATTGTCCAGAATTGGCATCGATCAACAGCAATCGTAAGTGTCATTTCTCATATCTGGTCCATTCGCCAGTTGTTCTTGGCAATTTTATTCTAGATTTAGAAAACGATATCCATTATGAATCATGTTCAATCATTATAAAAAATTTGAAACAAACAATTCGAAAAAGGAGTGTCCTTTTCATGTAAATATGGCTTAGCATTCATGTTTTGTTCAGCTAAAGGACCATAAAAATTTTAGAACATTTTAGCTGACAAATTCACTGTTAAAAAAAATTTTCTTTTCAAGAATCACTTCACTGAATATTAATTAGCTGGTGGGTGTGACGAATTAAATGTGACATATGAATGTTTACATATGCTAAATATATAATTAAAATGCAAATATCTTTATGTATGAGCTGCCTGTTAATTAAGTAGATTTGGTTTTTTTCTTATTTCAATAATCCAAATCTGGTTTTAGTTAACAGTTATTATTCCTCTAGGGTTGTCGTTTAGAATGTTTGATTGAATTAATATACTCTGAAAGATTGAGCACCACGAAAAGCATCCGATGCTCCTTAGATGATGTTTGTTTTGAGCTTTGATTTGTTTATAATTTGGAACCTCAATTTAAATTTTCCCTCACTGTAGATACCCAATTTGGTCCAAGCCCGGATCAATTGGGCCTGGTCCAAATGGGTAAACCTATTTTTTTTTTTTTTTTTGTATTTTACATTTTTATTTTATTTATATATATATATATATTATTATTATTATTATTATTATTATTATTATTATTATTATTATTATTATTTATATTTTTTTTCTTTTATTTTTATCTTATGTATTTATTTTTTTTATTTTTATTACTATTTATTAATATATATATCCTTATTTTTTTTTCTGTTAATATTTATATATATATATATTTATCTGATTATATATTATAATTTATCTATTATTTATAATTTATCTGTTAATTTTTTGGTTTATCTGATTATTTATTTATTAAAATTTTTTATTATTATTTGATTTTTTTATTATTTTTTTTATTTCTTTTTTTTCGGCTGAAGATTGGATTGAGATTCAATCAGAGTCCATATTGGATTCAATGATTGAATCCCGATCCAAAGGGGAGTTGGGATTGATCAGAAACTCTTCTGATCAATCCCTATAAAAGGACCCTCGGATCAAAGGAAAACACATAGAAAAAAGAGTTATTGGCTGAGAAAAAAAGGCAGAGAGAAGAGATTTGAAAGCTGAAAAAGGGTTTAGAGGTGTTAGAATAGCTTTAGGAATCGGTGGGAAATTTTTGGAGATTTTTCTGTGAATTTTTTTTTCTGAAAAATTTTCATATTTCGATTGAATTTTTCGACGAAGGTTGAATTTTTCGGTAACTATTTCGGCCAAGTTTGAAGTTTTCGTCCAGCTGCCCAATTTTCAGTAAGAATTTTCAGAAGCCGACCAACTTTTCGGTGAACTTTCGACGAAAAACCTAGATTCCGACGAAAATTTCCAGAATCCAGCGGTCATTCAACCGGAGTTCTTCGGGTTTCTAGAGAGAAGGGAGAAAAGAGAAAAGAAGAGAGAGAGAGAGGAAAGAAGGCTTCTGCTGAAGAAACGAAGGAATCAGCCTTATATACCCTCCTAAAATGACGTCATCTCTGCATTAAGTAACCCAGAGGATCCACGTGTTTTACCAAGATCCGACTCGACCCGAGCGTCAACCCGCTTTCGACCCGCATGTGACCCGCGTCTCAAGTCGTTAGCCAAGCAAAGCCGACACCTTGAGCCGCGTCTCCGAGCCATTTTTTTTTCCTCAAGCCGAGCCGCGCCGAGCCGCAAGCCGAGCTGTTCTCATGTTTTTTTTATTATTTTATTTATTTATTTATTATTATTGTTATATCAGAATTGTTTAACATTTTTATTATTTATTTTTATTTATTTTCATTTTTATTCTATTTATTTTATTTTATCATTTTATTTTTTTTTAAATAAAATTATTTTTGAGAAAAAATTGAAAGTATCAATTTTCCTTAAGAATAAATTTTCAAAAAAAAATGTTTTGAGGAAAAGTTGAAAGTATCAATTTTTCTCAAAATTAAAAGTTTTCAAAAACTATTTTTGGGGAAAAGTTGAAAGTATCAATTTTCCTTAAAATAAATTTTCAAAAAAAAAAAGGCGTTTTGAGGAAAAGTTGAAAGTATCAATTTTCCCTTTTACAAAAGCAATCATTTTTTTCTTTTTTATTTCCTTTGAATTTTTTTTAATGTTAAATAATCCAACGATAGAGCCTCTGCAAGTGAAACAGTAGTTTTCTTGCATACTCTTGAGGTGAGGGGATTTTTTCAATTTTTTGCTAAAAGTATTAGAGTCAATTGAGAATAATTTCCAATAGTTAATTACTTGATAAAATTTTAAGGCTTATTGGATAATACAAAATTAAGCTGGTGCCATCTTTTGATGGGCGTTGTGAGGGTGCTATAACCTTCCTCACACGTAACCGAACTCCCGAACCCTGTTCTGGTTAGTAGACCTGAACCTATTCTTTTAGGGACCCTTAAACTTAGGTGTTCCCTGAAAGGATAGATTCCTTAGGTGGCCAATCGCACCTAGATAAAAAAAGATTGGTGGCAACTCCTTAAGTCAATGTCTAGCGATAGATCCCCGGATCTAGACGTTATGACAGCTTGACGACTCTACTGGGAAACTCCGAGAGTCAGGCTGGCAAATAAATTTGTGTTATCCAAAAGCCTAATAAAATTGAACCTTTTGTATAGATTTTTTATTCATTCATGTTTATTTACTTTATTAATTATGTCATTCATATGCATATGCATAACATGAGCTCTATACCCGAGCTCCGTCCCTCTAGGAGGGAGTAAAGTACCTATTGCTTTCGTGAAGTTTAATGCCTCCGCAGTGGCTAGCGAAATACTCTCACTCAAATTGAACCTTTTTCGCTTGTAGCCTGTAATGGGTGAGGATTAGGGTTCCTTACTTGTCTGTGATGGACATGGATGTAAAGAGCAATTTGGGAACCTTTAGACTTTGACCTTAAACCACATATAGTGAACCTTAGAAGTGCTTAGCCTATAGATAAAGCCATTATTCTTCCCTTTTAGATTTGACCAGAAGCATAGGGTTCATTCTTCTTTTTCTGTGTGATGTTTAAATTTACTTAGTTATTTATGTATTTATTTATTTTGGGTGTACTAACCTTTTCTCCCATTCTTCTGCATTGGTTCATGCTCATATCATACAGTTGCATAAAGAACATTTGCTTAAAAGACGGTCTTCAACAAATTTTTTTCATGGACTGCAATGAATGACTAGTTTGCTCTTCATCCGTATTAGCGCCTTGTGAGACACCCAACGAAGTAAAGGCCCAGTCAGAAAAGATTCAACTGAAGATAAGGGATTGTTTACCAATCGGATATGATTCTACTCTATCTCAAGAAACGTCTATCCTCCTCAAACAGAACAATCTAAAAGATTTGGTCGATATCTGGAAGAAGATGGGTCCGTCAAGATAAAAGCAGTTTTGCCAGAGACACGGTCATATAGCACACCTTCTAGTAGTAGTTGTTGATGATCAACTAATCAGAGCTGCAGCATAATTTTGGGATCCTGCATACAAGTGTTTCATCTTTAATGAAGCTGATATGGCTCCCACCATTGAAGAATATTTGATTTTATTGGATTTACACCTCAAGGCTCCCGACAAGATATATGTCAAAAAACACAAGTCAGGATTTCGTAAGGGTCTAGCTCAACTCATGGGGATAGACAAGAAAATTGTGGATTCTCATACAAAAAAGAAACAAGAACAGGTTTGCCTACCTTGAAAGTTCTTTCATGAGTTTCTAGTACAACATGCCAATGAAGAACGGGGGTTAGATATATTTACCTTAGCCATATACGGAATGGTGATCTTTCTAAAGGTTTGGGTTATATTGAAATAACGATGGTGGACTTCTTCGAGAGTGTGATCAATGGCTGTAATCTTTCAACGATAATATTAACAAAGACTATCAGATCTTTGAGTTATTATCGTCTAAATGGAGGGCAATTTATAGGTTGCATACAGTTGTTGTACTTATGGATGAAAAGCCATTTTGAATAGGAAAATGGTGCTTTCTTGAAACTTTATATCCATAATCGTGCTCCGATCAAGGAATTCTATAAAAGTGGGTGGTCAGAACGAAAGTCTAAAAAGGAATGGATAACTTTCCTACAAAAATTGACCAGCGTCAATGTGAGATGGTTGACCCCATGGATGAATCGTGAGCCTATGTTGTATCAATGTAAGGATAGTACAGTGGTCCCACTTATGGGTTTATAGGGAGCAACAAATTATGCACCACTCATAGTGAGAAGGCAGTTTGGGGCAGAACAGTTCATTCCTATGACTTATGTGCTTCATCAGTTAAATTTCTCTCACTGTGAGCCTAAAGTATTTCAAAGAATGAATGAGATGATCAAAGCATGTAAGAATCCTTGAAGGGTGAGTCTTGGACCGTTTACTGATAAAGTCACTACAGGGTACTTGGTTTGGAGAGCAAACGAAGACAAAAATTAGTATTCACTTATGAAAGCTTTCAACCACCAATAGAAGAAAAACTTGAAGAGACACCATCAGAATTAGAGCTTGCAACAAAAAAATTTGAGTCTAAAAAAGGTAAGTTAAAGCAAGAAATCTAGAAGCTTCAAGAAAAAAAAGCCCAGTGGAAAGATAAAGCTAAAATTCATGAAGTTAAAGTTCACAAGATTGCTAAAAAACGTGATACAACTATTGAAGACCTAGCAAAGCTACACCAAGAGCATAAAAGGTTATGTGTGAGAGAAAGGGCCAAAGAGATAACCATTATCGAGCTGACTGAAGAAAATGCAAGATTGAAGCAAGAGTATGCTGAATTGGAAGAAGAAAGTACCCAAATACAGACAAAGAGTAACATGCTAACAGTTATCTTAGCAGGCTAAGGTAAAAGTTGAATGAACAAGAAAACCATATTGCTACATTGGTTAGGGAGCATAGAAAATTATCATACCAAGTCTGGTATGGGAAAAGAGAGAACTTAGGAAGATAAAAATACATTGAGCACCTAACGACCTAAATCCATAAAGGGGTATCCAAGGCAAGAGAGATGGTGGAAGAGGCAGAGGCATTGAAACAAGTGGTGACCCCAGTAGGAGAACATGGACAGCATTGTTGAACTTCATTGAAGAAGCCAAGGCCCAGTATGAACAGATCAAACAATTTTATGGTTATAATTCTAGGATGATAAACTCAATGTAAATAAAAGTTTTTTTAGAATAAATGAAATCTTTTAATTGAATACCATTTTTAAGGCAAATGTTTTTTGCATACATGCATTTTTCATTCATTGCATTCTCATTTATTACACTTAATAAAGTAACCATGTGATAGTTATATGAATTTACTAATCCTAAGATATGGTACTCAAGGTTCAAGGATAGCTCCATCTAACGAAAACCCTGCCATCGATACAACACAAGATCCAGAGCCAGACAAATAGAGCAAAAAAATCCTCACAGATTTGAAAAAATAGAAAAAGCACAGGAAAAGATTGAAAGTAAGTTGAGCAAGATTCTGGATGCTCTTAATAAGCTGAATAAGGGAAAAGGAGTTGAAAAAAATGTAAGCCAACAAGTTCTCCCGTTGCAAGAAGTGGCTGACCCTTTATATCCTTCAAGTTTTGGCCCACCTCAAGCCCAGTCTGCTCAAGAGGTTCCACCACAACACTTCACATATCCAACATATCCTGGAATACCGTCAGCTTCTAACCCAGGGCATTGTAATAGCTATGTAAATTCTGTCTTTACTGAAAAGGTAGTATAACCAATTCCTGATCTAAATGATTTGAAAGAGAAGAAGAAAGAAAAGATAAGGGTGAAAACTCAGGAAAGCTCCAAGATTGGTATGCTAGAACAAAGGCTACGGGCTGTAGAAGGATTTGGTTTCTATGGTTCAGTTGATGCTGCTGGGCTTTGCTTAGTCTTTGATGTGGTCATTTCTCATAAGTTCAAAGTACTAAAATTTAAAAAATATGATGGTACAAAGTGCCCCAAAATCCACATCACTATGTATTACAGGAAGATGGTAGCTCATGCTCATGATGAAAAACTCCTGATGCATGTCTTTCAGGATAGTCTTACAGGCTCAACGGCCAGGTGGTATGTTCAGCTGGACAGAACCTGCATTCGTTCTTGGAGCGATATGGCTCATGACTTCATCAGCCAATATCGATATATTTTTCATCTGGCCCCTGATCATTTATCTTTACAGAACCTAGAGAAAAAGGCAAATGAGTCTTTTAAAGAGTATGCCTAGAGATGGAGAGATATAACTTCTCAGGTACAACCTTCACTGACTGAGAAAGAGACCACAGTACTGTTTGTTAACACTTTAAAACCTTTCTATTATGAAAAGATGATAAGAAATGTAACGAAAAATTTTACTGATATGATAATTTTGAGAAAAATTATTGAGAGTGCCATCAAGAATGGCAAGCTGAAAGAAAATGAAGCATCTAGCAAGAAAGTCTCAAAGAAGAAAGAGACTGAAGCTTAGGCTGTAAGCTTTGATAGACAGTAATTTAGGGGCTATCAACCCTACTCACCACCAAGATACCTGTCATATTACCCTACTGTAAATAACACTTCCTTTTATCCATACCAACCATTTGTACAGTCACCTTACCTCCAAACATATCAAACCCCTCTTAGGCTTCAAAACACCATGTACAATCCTAACACTCAGCCTACCCCAAGACCTCAAAATTGCCCAACTAACCCCATTGGTGGTTCACGGGAGCAATGAACTACTCGTGAGAAACTTGTGTTTGACCCAATTTCAATGATTTATACAAAATTACATAAGGAGCTTTACAACAGTCATTTGATTGTTCCTAGTAAATTGGAACCCCTCAAGCCACCTTACCGTAAGTGGTACGATCCCACAACCCATTGTGACTACCATTATGAGATTACTGGTCATTCCACTAAAAATTACACCACCCTGAACATAAAGTGCAATGTTTGATCAAGGATGGAATGATTTACTTTGATACGGGAGGGGTAACTGCACCAAATGTTAGTGGCAATCCCTTGCCGAATCATAATGTGAATGCTCTAAGTGAAGAACAGGGGCATCATTTGAAGAAAGAAGTGACGGATATCAAGACACCTCTCAGCCAACTGTTCGATGTTCTACGGAGAGCTGACATGATACAACTAGTAAGTCCACATAGCTATCATGGAGCATATATAGTCGATACTAGTTGTAAGTATCATAATGGGGTAATAGGCCATTCCATTGAAACCTATGAATAGTTTCACCAAGAGGTGCAAAAACTCTTGGATTTATATCAGATGGAGGTCTATGAAAGAAGAGAAGACTTAAAGAGTGTTGAGGTGTCCATGGCCGATAAGCCTGCAAAGCTGTTTCTAAAGCCAGTGACAATTCATTGTGGGAACAAGCCAAAGTCAATCATAGACAAACTTATTCCTAGATCGGTAACTTTTAAAGTTCTAACTCTTTTCTCGTACAAGGATGATAAAGTTTTACCTTGGAGATATGGCTGTGATACAGTAGTTCAGGGGTAAGAAGAGGATGTCTCCAAAGCTGACGCTTTCAATATAACTGGTGTAGGAGGTATAACCCGAAGTGGAAGGTGCTACACTCCAGAAATGTTAAAGAAGGTTAGAAAAGAGAAGGCCAAAGAAAGAAAAGGATGAAACAATCTTGAAGTAGAACTTGAAGAAGATCATCCGAAGTCGGTATCAGAAAGAGAGATTTGTGAATTCCTGAAGCTAGTAAAATATAGTGAGTATTCAGTTGTTGAACAATTGAATAAAATGCCAGCCCGAATCTCATTACTATCACTGCTGCTAAATTCAGAACCACACCGAAATGCCCTGCTGAAAGTATTGAACTAGGCATATGTGACACATAATGTATCTGTTGAATATGTGAACCACCTAGCTGAAAATATAGTCATGCCAAATCACATTTTCGTTCAGTGATGATGAGATTTCCTTAAAGGGAAAAAGAAATGCCAAGGCTTTGCATATCACAATCAAGTGCAAGAGCCATATTATAGTCAAGGTCCTTATCGATAATGGCTCTACTATCAATGTCATGCCTATGTCAATTTTGGTGAGGCTACCCATCGACTACTCTCATATAAAGAATAGTCAGATGATTGTGAGAGCTTTTGATGGGACCAGAAGAAAAGTCTTAGGGGATATCGAGATGCCTTTACAAATCAGGCCATGCACTTTAATATGATGTTTCAAGTAATGGATATCTCTTCATCCTATAGCTATCTATTAGGAAGGCCATGGATCCACATGACAGGAGCTGTGCCCTCTACTTTGCACCAAAAGATCAAGTTTAATGTAAAATGTCAATTAGTAGTGGTAGTTGGGGAGGAAGACATGCTAGTGACCCAACCATTAAACACTCCATATATAGAGGCTACCAAAAAAGCATTGGAATGCTCCTATCGATCTTTTGAATTGGTTAATTCTGTAGGTGAATGATTTAAAAATCAACCTTTTTCAAGGATAGTGATGAGCTAAGTCATCAACAAAGGCTGGTATCCAGGACTAAGGCTAGAAAAAAACTTACAGGGAATAAAGGAACCTCCAACGGTGATAGACAATAACGACAAGTTAGGCCTAGGCTATGAAATGGCAGAATGGAAGGTCAAAAGAAGGCCAGCAAAAAAGTCAGCAAGACTAATGGTTATCCCACACCTGTATGAGACTTTCAAACTTAGAGGATTCATGTACCCAGATACAGGAAAAAATGTGAAAAATACTTTTATCTAGTTAACCATTAATGCTGTTGAAGATGAAGTGGGGCTTAATCAAGAAGAGTGGGTTAGCCTTTGTCCCTCAAATTATGAGCTGAATAATTGGAGTGCCATCGAGATGCCTGTGACTTTTGAGACTAATACAATGTAATTGTAACATCCCAATAGCTATTGCCCAAGGCATTGGGGTGATCTTTCTTGTTTGGGCCATTTATCTTTTATTATTTTTAATAAAAAAATAAGAAGGATGCATTTTCATTCATTTCTTCTTGTGTCTTCATTATTTCCATCTTTTCAAGCACATTTTGCCAACATATCCCATTTCATTCAATTTCAGGTCTTTAAATGAACATGAAGATAATCATGATAACAATTAAGAGATTAGTTTTGAGAATTCAATTAACACTAATGAACTTGACAATGAAGAGAATTCTGAGGAATATGTTATGCCTCCCGACCTAATGAGATTGATTGAATAAGAAAATAAGCCAATTGAGCCTCATCAGGAGATAGTTAACTTAGTGAATCTGAAAGATGAAGAGAATAAAAAAGATGTCAGAATCGGCACTTCATTTTCATTGGAAGATAGACAACGATTGGCAGACCTACTTCAAGAATTCGTAGATGTATTTGCTTGGTCTTACCAGGATATGCCAGGGCTAAGCACGAAGATAGTGGAGCACAGATTACCGTTAAAGTCAGAATATAAGCCAGTTCAGCAAAAATTGAGACGGATAAAGCCTGAAATGCTACTAAAAATCAAAGAAGAGGTGAAGAAACAATTTGGCGCAGGTTTTCTACAAGTGGCTAAGTATCCAGAGTGGGTAACCAATATAATACCCGTTCTTAAGAAAGATGAAAAAGTATGAATATGTGTAGACTATCGGGACTTGAATAAGGCTAGTCCAAAGGATAATTTTTCTTTACCTCATATCGACACACTGGTAGATAATACGGCTAGGCATTCAATTTTCTCTTTTATGGATGGTTTCTCAGGGTATAATCAGATAAAAATGGCTGCAGATAATATGGAAAAGACCACTTTCATGACTATGTGGAGAACCTTTTGTTATAAGATCATGCCTTTTGGGTTAAAAAATGCTAAGGCAACATATCAAAGGGCCATGGTAACACTCTTCCATGACATGATGCACAAAGAGATCGAGGTGCATGTAGACGATATGATTACAAAGTCTTGTGAGGGTGAAGATCATGTCACTAGCCTCAGAAAGTTATTTGAAAGATTAAGAAAGTTTCAGCTCAAATTAAATCCAGCCAAATGCATCTTTGGGGTAAAGTCAGGGAAGTTATTAGGCTTTGTGGTCAGTGAAAGAGGAATTGAAATTGATCCAGATAAAATATGGGCCATTCAGAATATGTCACCTCCCAGCACACCGAAAAAAGTTCGAGGTTTTCTGAGGAGATTGAACTATATTTCTCGGTTTATCTCTCAGCTTACTTACAAATGTGATCCCATATTTAAGCTTCTCTATAAGAATAATCCTGGAAAATGGAATGAAGAATGTCAATAGGCATTTGATAAAATTAAGCAATACTTGTCAAACCCTTCAGTGTTAGTGTCACATGTTCCAAAGAAACCTTTAATTCTGTACTTGACAGTATGCAAAAATTCAATGGAATGTGTGCTGGGGCAATAAGATGAGTCTAGCCGAAAAGAGATAGCTATTTACTATCTGAGTAAGAAGTTCACAGAGTATGAATCCAAGTATTCTTTATTGGAGAAAATGTGTTGTGCATTAGCATGGACCGCCAAAAGACTCAGACAGTATATGCTCTATCATACCATATGGCTCGTAGCAAAACTGGATCCAATTAAATATATCTTTGAGAAGCCTTCTTTGTCTGAACGAATTGCTAGATGGCAAGTAATGCTCTCAGAATATGATATTATATACATGAGCCAAAAAGTAATAAAAGGGGGCGCTATAGCGAAGTTTCTTGCAGATCGGGCTACTGAAGAGTATGAACCAATGAAGTTGGAATTCCTTGATGAAGATCTAATGACTATTTCTCAATTAGAGAAAGGGGAACATGAAGAAAAATGCTGGAGAATGTATTTTGATGGAGCTGCCAATGCCTTAAGGCATGAAATTGAGGTAATTCTGATTTTTCCAGAAGAACAATACTGCCTTGTAACAGCAAGGTTAAATTTCAACTACACAAATAACATTGCTGAATATGAGGCCCGTGTCATTGGCTTACAAGCTACTATAGATAGAAGAGTGAAAGCATTAAAAGTGTTCGGAGACTTAGCTCTGGTTATATATCAATTGAAAGGAGAATGGAAGACGAGAGATTCAAAACTCGTTTCATATCATAAGTATATTCTAGAGTTGACGAAACAATTTGAAGATATCCAGTTTGACCACTTACCTCGAGAAGAGAATTTGATTGCTGATGCATTGGCTACTCTGGCTGTAATGATTTGAATTAATGATAATACTGACATTCAGCCCATCAACCTAGATGTTAAGGATATACCAGCTTATTGCTCTAATGTAGAAAAAGAAAAAGATGGAAAGCCCTGGTATTATGACATTCTACAGTATATTAAGGATCAGCAATACCCTGTTCAAGCAACGAAAAATGATAAACGGGCCATCCAAAGATTGGCTATGACCTTTTTCCTGGATGGGGATGTTCTGTACAAAAAAAGTCGGGATCAAGTATTATTGAGGTGCATAAGTAAGACTGAAGCGAAAAAAATTATTGAAGAGGTGCATGATAGTACCAGTGGACATATGATAGCGAGACAGATCATGAAAGTAAGATATTACTGGTTGACGATGGAGAATGATTGCATTGACTATGCTCATAAATGCTAGATATATGCTGATAAGATCCATGCTCTACCATCTGTTTTGCATCTTATGGCACCACCATGGCTATTCTCAATGTGAAGCATGGATGTCATTGGTCCAATCACCCCAAAGGCTTCTAACGGGCATAGATTAATTTTTGTGATGATAGATTACTTCACAAAATGGGTAGAGGCAGCATCATATGCAAGTGTAACACGATCTGTGGTTTGTAAGTTCATAAAGAGAGAGATCATCTGTAGATATGGACTTTCAAAAAAAATTATTTCAGATAATGTCAAGAATCTAAATAGTAAGATAATGCAAGAAATATATGCTCGATACAAGATCAAGCATCATAACTCAGTACCATATCGTCCGAAAATGAATGGGGTAGTTGAGGCAGCCAATAAGAACATAAAAAAGATTCTAAAAAAGATGACTGAGACTTATAAAGATTGGCATGAGAAGTTGCCATTTGCGTTGCATGCATATCGAACGCCAGTTCGTACCTCTACTAGGGCAACCCCATTTTCTTTGGTTTATGAGATGAAAGCTGTACTACCAGTGGAAGTAGAGATCCCCTCCCTGAGGGTTCTAAAAGAAGTTGAGTTGGAAGAAGCTAAATGGATTCGAGAACGCTATGAACAGTTAAATTTCATAAAAGAAAAGAGATTGACTGCACTATGCCATGGTCAGCTATATCAAAGAAGAATGATGAAGGCTCATGATAAAAAGATTCGACCTCATTACTTTCAAAAAGGAGAGTTGGTCTTGAAGAGAATCCTTCCGATCCAACACGATAGTAGAGAAAAATGGACTCTGAATTGGGAAGGGTCGTATGTGGTGAACCGGGCTTTTTCGGATGGAGCATTGATACTGATTGAGATGGATGGAAATGATTTACCCATCCTATAAATTCTAATGCTATGAAAAAATACTATGCTTGAAGAAAAAATGAAAAAAATGAAAAAATGAAAAAAGAAAAAAAGTGAATGAAAAAGGAGGACTCAAGGCGAAAACCCTAAAAGGGCAGTTTGAGTCATAGGGGGTTTATCTAGGTTGAAAACCTGAAAAGGCAGCTTAGATAAGGAGAATACGGCATCGAATTTGAAAATACATTGGCATGGAGACTAGCAAATTCGAAAGAGCTCCAAGTTGCTAAATACATCAGAGGGTTGGATTTTCAAAAAAAATCTTGAGATGTGTTATCATGATTATCCGATTGTTTATTTTGGGCTTTGTCCCCATACTTATTCTTGTAATTCTCCCTTGGCCAAAATTTGCCAACATTTTGCTAATAAAAGACATTCTATTTCACTCTTTATGTCTTTTCTTGTGACTGTTTCTCAACTATTCTTATTCTTTTTTTTCTTAATATCCTACAATGGAAGAAATGGGCAAATGCATTCTTACTTTTTGAGTTTGAAATAATGACTAATAAATGAATAATGGCATGAAAGACTTTTACATTACATTGAAGAGGTCCCAAATGATAAAGGCAAAATCGAGATGTTCAGTTCCTGATAAGGACATTGAATTTGGAAGAAAATTTTTTATAGAAAGAATGCGAGCGGAAGAGGTGATTGAAAGCTACACTTGCTCGATCTTAGAAGAATAACGTAATCTGATTTTTGAAAAATCAAAGGGTTTAGGGCCCAAAAAAAGAGTTTGAGAAGCTTGAGTACCACAACTGAATAGGAGTTAATTAGCCAACATTTGCATAACATGCATTGAATTTCATATACATTGCATAGCATATACTACATAAATTCAAGAAGTAGGGGTATTCCAAAATCTCACATAGAGGAGATAGATGTGAAAACATTTTCAAATTTGAGAAAAAGCTTGTCAAGTAAGTTCCTAATCCTTGAAATAAGATGTCTCTTGGTATCATGGTTGATTTATAAGACCTTTGGGCATAATCTCTTGAAATTCCTTCAAACACAATTTTTAACTCCTTTGGACATGATTGTCAATGAGCCATTTACTTTTCAAAAGTCGTTGGCCTCTGATTAGAGGAGCCATTTATTTTTCCAAAGTCATTAAGCCTCTAATTAGAGGAGCCATTTATCTTTCCAAAGTCGTTGACGAGCCTCTAATTAGAGGAGCCATTTATTTTTTCAAAGTCATTAAGCCTCTGATTAGAGGAGCATTGTTTATGTTTTTCAAAATTGTTGAGCCTCTGCTTAGAGAAGCCTTGATCAAATCTTAAACATAAAAAAATAAAAAAAAAGGTCGAGTTGAGTTTTGAATGGGTGTCTACGTCTTTGCGCAATTTTTGTTTCACAGAAAATGTGCAAAGAGGGGCAGCTGTAGACACTCAATTTGGTCCAGGCCCGGATCAATTAGGCCTGGTCCAAATGGGTAAGCCCATTTTCCTTTTTTATTTTTGTATTTTACATTTTTATTTTATTTATATATTTTTATTATTTTTATTATTATTATTATTTATATTTTTTCTTTTATTTTTATCTTATGTATTTATTATTATTTTTTTATTACTATTTATTAATATATATATCCTTATTACTATTATTTTTTCCTGTTAATATTTATATATATTTATCTGATTATATATTATAATTTATCTGTTAATTTTTTGGTTTATCTGATTATTTATTTATTAATATTTTTTTATTATTTGATTTTTTTATTATTTTTTTGATTTCTTTTTTTTCGGCTGAAGATTAGATTGGGATTCAATCAGAGTCCATATTGGATTCAATGATTGAATCTCGATCTAAAGAGGAGTTGGGATTGATCAGAAACTCTTCTGATCAATCTCTATAAAAAGACCCTTGGATCAAAGGAAAAAACATAGAAAAAAGAGTTACTGGCTGAAAAAAAAGGCAGATAGAAGAGATTTGAAAGCTAAAAAAGGATTTAGAGGCGTTAGAATAGCTTTAGGAATCGGTGGGAAATTTTTGGAGATTTTTCTGTGATTTTTTTTTTTTGAAAATTTTTGAAAAATTTTCAGATTTCGGTTGAATTTTTTGACGAAGGTTGAATTTTTCGGCAACTATTTCGGCTAAGTTTGAAGTTTTCGTCTAGCTACCCAGTTTTCGATAAGAATTTCCAGAAACCGACCAACTTTTCGGTGAACTTTCGACGAAAAACCCAGATTCCAATGAAAATTTTCAAAATCCGGTGGCCATTCAACCAGAGTTCTTCGGGTTTTTAGAGAGAAGGGAGAAAAGAGAAAGGAAAAAAGAGAGAGAGGGAAAAAGGCTTCTGCTGAAGAAATGAAAGAATCAGCCTTATATACACTCCTAAAACGACGTCATTTCTGCATTAAATAACCCAGAGGATCCATGCGTTTTACCAAGATCCGACCCGACCCGAGCATCAACCCGCTTTCGACACGCGTGTGACCCGCGTCTCAAGTCGTTAACCGAGCTGACACCCTGAACCGCGTCTCCGAGCCATTTTTTCTTCCTCAAGTCGAGCCGAGCCGCAAGTCGAGCCGCTCTCAGGTTTTTTTTTTATTATTTTATTTTATTTATTTATTATTATTACATCAGAATTGTTTAACATTTTTATTATTTATTTTTTTTATTTATTTTCATTTTTATTCTTTTTATTTTATTTTATCATTTTATTATTTTTTTTAATAAAATTATTTTTGAGGAAAAGTTAAAAGTATCAATTTTCCTTAAGAATAAATTTTCAAAAAAAAGGGTTTTGAGGAAAAGTTGAAAGTATCAATTTTCTTCGAAATTAAAAGTTTTCGAAAAATATTTTTGGGGAAAAGTTGAAAGTATCAATTTTCCTTAAAAATAAATTTTCAAAAAAAAAAAGAGGTTTTGAGGAAAAGTTGAAAGTATCAATTTTCCCTTGTACAAAAATAATCATTTTTTTTCTTTTGTATTTCCTTTGAATTTTTTTTAATGTTAAATAATCCGACGATGGAGCTTCTACAAGTGAAACAGTAGTTTTCTTGCATACTCTTGAGGTGAGGAGATTTTCTCAATTTTTTGCTAAAAGTATTAGAGTCAATTAAGAATAATTTTCAATAGTTAATTACTTGGTAAAATTTTAAGGCTTATTGGATAACACAAAATTAAGCTGGTACCATCTTTTGATGGGCGTTGTGAGGGTGCTATAACTTTTCTCATACGTAACCGAACTCCCGAACCCTGTTCTGGTTAGTAGATCTGAACCTATTCTTTTAGGGACCCTTAAACTTAGGTGTTCCCTAAAAAGATAAATTCCTTAGGTGGCCAATCGCACCTAGATAAAAAAAGATTGGTGACGACTCTTTAAGTCAATGTCTAGCGATCGATCCCCGGATCTAAACGTTATGACACTCACATAATTCAATTTACCAACTATATATAAATATATATTAATCTTTTATTCATACGTTGCGCAAGACCAATTCAATTGTTGATATACTTGCCAAATCTAGAAATTATCGGTCCAATGATCTTGTAATTAACTTGATTGTGACGGCCTTTAATCTTTCAATTTTTTCTATTGTTACCTTTTGTTCCAATTTTTATTAAATAAATCTATCATTGCCTTTCAAAAAATATACATTAATCTCTCATTAAGCAATAAGGTGTGGTTAATTATAAAGAATACTACCATCTTTCATTACAATTGATGACGATCACCTTATTGCTAAAGCTAGATACATGTAGTTGGTCAAAACGAAGGTTACCAAAAATTTTGAAGAGGGCTAACATCTAATAATCTCATAAAGCCTTCAAGAGCAATTATAATTCAGGATAAAAAATTTTAACTCAGCAATTATTGAAAATCCTTTATATACATTGACCCTGAACAAAATACCAGCAACTATTTTAAAAAAAAAAAAAAGACAAAAATTTCAGAGCACATTATGAATGGAGAGAAAACTTTTGAAAATGTGACCAGGGATGGATTTAAGATTCATGTTCAATGGAATCAACAAATATAGATAATATTAAATATAAAAATATAAATTAACTCAAATGTATAAAAAATTATTTTGTTTATATATAAAGATAACATATTATAATTATTTTTTATGGGTTTCTTATTGTGAAAATAAACTTTTTAAACATTATGTCTTTCATTAGGATGATAGTCTAAAATCATTTTTTATAACTCTGGATCCAATGAAAATCGTCTAGATCTAATTAAACATGAATTTATTTTACAAAATGTTGTGTGTCACTATTATTGATTTTGGATGATTCTTTCGAAATTGACTTTCGTTTAATAAGATATTTCTACAAATCTAATTAAATTAGATAATTTAGTTTATATAATTTCTAAAAAATAAGAAGATAATGTTGTAGTTTGTATTAGATATTGAACTGTAATTATGCAAACCAAATCAACATGCATATTTTATTATGTATTTTGAATTTTAATTAAATACTATAATTTTATATATAAAAAATAATTTCATAAAAATTAAATTATTTCATTGATCAACTTACAAAAGTACAATATTCTTCTATATTAATCCACTTATAATATAAATATAAATATAAATAAATCATAAATTAAGCACCAAATCAAATTATTTTATCAATATAAAAAAAATTATATAGTAAACAAATATTCTGTCACATAAACAAATTATAATAAATACAAAAAAAAAATTCCAAAAAAAGTAATTACTTACTTAAATATATTGATGGAAGAAAAAAATGTTCACTGCTTAATTTGTTTTTTTGGTTTATTGACTTTTCTTTATCCTCTTGTTGTTTCTCTACTTCTATTCTCTATATACTGTACTTTTTATGTGTTTGGACCAATAAAAAAATTATAGGTGGAATAGAAAGAAGATCACTTTTTATTAAATGTTGATCCTTGAATAAAAAATTATTTATAAACATTTATTCTATTTATATTTATACATATGACCCTATTATTTTTGTAAAATAAATCATTTATATTGTAATTATAATTTTGTTCTTTCGAACATTTATAAAAGTGTTATATTTTTTTTTTCATTTTTTGTGGGGATAAATTATAAAAGAATTAAAATTTTTAAAGATTTTGTAATAATTTCTAAGGATATTAGGATCTCAGTGGGGGCAACTGCTCCCCCTGCCCCCATTGTAGATCCACCCTTGGATGTGGCTAATTATACAATACTACTATTTGAAAATTAGAAAATGTAAATCAATCTTTGTAAGTTTATTGATCAGCGATAATTGATATCTTATTACAATTAATTTGTCACATTTATAATTTCTTCAAGAAAAAAATTGGTCACATAATGTAAACAAATGTATTATGTAGTATAAAATCTAAGTGTAGAGACCAACTCAAGTCTAATTTAATATTATTGTTGAAAATAACTTTTGTTTTCATAAGCTATTTTTGATCCAGCCTCATTGCTAAACAGCAAAAAATAAATGCGACTTTTTAGTTTAAAAGTCTGGTTTTACAACCCAAACAAGAAAGCTACTTAAAAAGTAATTTTTACCGTGAAAAAGTGTTTTGGGATAGAAAATTACTATATTACCTTATATTTATAATATTTTTATTATTTTATACATATTTTTTTTAGACATTTTAATTACTCACCGTTTTTTTCTTAATAATAATAAACATTTGAAATTCTTAACCATATTTTTTCTATCACACTTTTTAAATATATTTTTTTAATCACAACAACAATGATAAACCAGCTCTTAGTCTTACTCTTTTGAATGCTAATAAAAATTTAAATTCTACTTGTTGTCTAGCTATGGATGTGGATTCAAATGTTCTAAATCAAGAATCAAGAGACTGGAATTTGAAAATCCAAATTCAAAATGGGTTAAGGAATTAATATTACAAACTTTGAGTGGAGTACTTTTTCTTCCAAGGCCATCTAAGGGAGAGGTTAGATTATTAGTGGAGTTTTTAGATTTCACAAGTAAAAATAGCATGGATTGAAATTAAGAGTTGATGATTATTGGGTTGGTGGTAAAGGGCTGTCCATTCCTGTATAATTATGCTTGTTCGAAAAATGGGGTCCAGCCTCATGTAAGTGATTTTGGACCAAGTAAAGGCCATGCGCCTTGATCTTTCATTTTACACAGAGCCCTAGCTACTTAATAAAAAAAGAGGTGGGGTTACTTTAAGTGTGTGTCGAAATCCAAGTAGAGAAAAAAGAAAAGCCAAAAAAAGTAGAGAGAAAAAAGAGAAGGGAGAGTTGGTTGAACGGAATTCGATCCATGGTCCGATTGAGTTGGAATCTTGTCAGGAGGTTTATGATTCAGAGTTCTACATTCTGAACGGTGAAGATCGGGTTTGAAGCTCTCTAGGAACAAATCCAAGGTGTATTTGTTGAGTCACTTATTTGGTGAGATTTCTTCAATTATTTCTCTAGTTATTGATTAGCTCTAGTTTTAGCTAGAGAAGAACTTTGTATACCTATTATTTAATAGTGAAGATTTTTCTGGTGGTCCGTGATTTTTTTTTCCTCTACACTGGAGGGTTTTTCAAGTAAATCTTGGTGTGCTTTATTTTTTTTATGTTTTTTATTATTGATTGTTGTCTATTGCTTCTGTATTATTGTGATTATTGCTTCAGGCACAACAAGTGATATCAGAGCGAGGATTATTTTTAGACATCAATACAGAAGCAACCCAAGATAAAAGTAAATTCTGTTTGAGATCATGGAGAGTTATACATGTTCTATGATAAAATTGACAGCATCGAATTATTTAATTTGAAAGCCTATGATGGATGATCATCTATACTGCAAAGATTTGTATGAGCCAGTATTGGGTGATTCGGCTAAACCAGCAGATATGAAAGATGAAAGTTGAAAGAAGCTAGGTAGAAAGACGTTGGCTACAATCAAAAAATAGGTTGATATCAGCGTGTTTCATGATGTAGCGCAGGAGTCAGATGCTCACATTGTTTGAAAAAAATTGACAGCATTGTATGAGAGAAAAACAGGTATGAATAAAGTTATGCTTGTTAAAAAGCTTGCAACTTTACAGTATAAGGATGGACGATCTGTTACAGAGCACTTGAGTGATTTTCAAGATATATTTAATCGGATGACTACTATGGAGCTTAAGATGGATGATGAAATGAAAGCATTATTTTTTTTGGGTTCATTATCAGACAGCTGAAATACTCTAGTTGTGACTTTCTTAATTCAGCTCCTGATTATATGGTGACATTGGAAATGGTAAAGGATAGTATGCTTAATGAAGAAGCAAGGTGAAAAGATGTAGACCCTGAAAATCAAGCTCTGGTCACAGAGAACAGAGGTAGAAACATCAACAGAGGTCAGGACTCAAATGGCCATGGTAAGTCTAAACATAGATCCAAGTCTAGAGGTAAAGTGAAGTGTTTCTATTGTGGTAAGGCAAGTCATATAAAACAAACTATAAAATCTTGAAGCAAGAGCGAAAAGATGAGAAATGTAAGAGTTCAGATGATGGTAATGTTATAGCAGTGAATTCAGATAGTGATTCAGTTACTTTGATTTGTACACATAGTGATTGTAATCATGTTAGTGATCCTGACATTAAGTGGATAGTTGACACAGGAGCAACATATCATTGTGTTCCTAAGAGAGAGTTGTTTACAACTTACAAAGTAGGAGACTTTGGTTGTACCAAGATGGAAAACAAAAATGTGTCGCAGATTGTTGGGATTGGTGATATTATTGTACAAACTAGTATAGGTTGCATGTTGACTTTGAGGGATGTCAGACACATTTCAGATATGAGAATGAACTTGCTTGCTATTAATGTCCTTGATAATGAGGGATATGAAAACGATAAAAAAATGGATAGTGGAAGCTTCTTAAAAGATCTATGGTAGTTACAAGGGGAAAACTATGATGCACAATGTATAAAACATGAATGCAATTGAATGGTAACCAAGTAAATACTGTTGAAAATGATGCTTCAGTAAACTTGTGACACAAGAGACTGGCACATATGAGTGAAAAAGGGTTACAGGTTTTGGCAAGATAGTCTCTTATTCCCTTGACCAAAGGTATGTCTCTCGATTCATGTGATTATTATTTGTTTGATAAGCATCATAAAGTTTTTTTTCGTAAAAGTTCTCAGAGAAAAGAAAATAGATTGAAATTAATTTATTCTGACATATGTAGTCCCGTTGAAGTTGAGTCATTAGGTGGTAGCAGATATTTTGTTACTTTTATTGATGATGCTTCACGTAAGACTTGGGTGTATATGTTAAAAAATAAAAGTCAGGTACTACAGTATTTTTAAAAATTCCATGCCATGGTTGAAAGGATGATAGGGTTACTCTTGAAGTGTATTCGAACTAATAATAGTGGAGAATACACATCTAAAGGCTTTGAAGAATATTGCTCAAAGCATAGGATCAGGCATAAGATAACAGAACCTAAAACACCGTAGCATAATGGTATAGCTAAAAGAATGAATCGTATAATTGTGAAAAAAATCAGATGTATGTTGAGGATGAAAAAATTACCAAAGTCATTCTGGGGTGAAGCAGTCAACACGACTGTTATTTACTTAACAGATCACCATCAGTTCCTTTGGGCTTTGACATTCCAGAAAGAGTGTAGACAGAAAAAGATACTTCATACTCTCACTTGAAAGTTTTTAGGTGTAAAGCATTCATGCATGTGTCGAAAAAGTAGAGATCAAAGCTTAACAGTAAAGCCACACAGTGTGTGTTTATAGGATATGGTGATGAGAAATTTGGTTACAGGGTATGGATCCAGTAAAGAAAAAGATAGTCAGAAGTAGAGATGTGGTCTTTCATAAAAAAAAAAAAAACCATAGCAAATCTTAAAAAAAATGAGAAGACTATACGGATTACTGTTGAGTGTGATATTTCAACACCGACAGAGATTTCACAGAAAAGAGCCATAGATGGTGGAAATGAGCAAGAAATAAAACTTGGGATATGAATGAGCCAGCCACAGTTGGTAATGAGCCAGATGCAATTAGTTTTGAGCAGGGGGAGCAATCCTCTCTACCTGAGAGTGTTGAGCAGGGGGAGTTACCTTTGGCATCAAGTGATGTATAGTCTCAGCCCAAGAGATCTACTAGAGAGCGTAAGTTATGTACCAGGTATCCAAGTTCAGATTTTATTTTAGTTACCAGTGAAAGGGAGTCAGAAAGTTTTCAAGATATGCAGGCTACTCCAGATAGAGAGCACTAGTTAAAAGCAATGAAAGAAGAGATGGAGTCATTACGAAAGAATGGTACTATGATCTTGTTAAACTTTCAACAGGGAAGAGGCCATTAAAGAATAAATGGGTGTTCAAGTTGAAAAAAGATGGTGATAAACTAGTGAGGTACAAAGCTCGATTGGTAGTAAAAAGTTTTTCTCAAAAATCAGGCATCGATTTTGATGAGATTTTTGCTCCAGTTGTAAAGATGAGTTCTATTCTAGTGGTACTGAGATTAGCAGTTAGTTTGAATCTTAAGCTTGAGCAACTTGATGTTAAAATTACATTTTTGCATGGTGATTTACAGGAGGACATTTATATAAATCAGCCTAAGGGTTTTAAAGTGAAAGAGAAATAGCACTTAGTTTGCAAATTAAAGAAAAGCTTGTATGGCTTGAAACAAGCTCCGCAACAGTGGTACAAGAAGTTTGATTCTTTTATAGTGAGTCATAGCTATAAAAGAATAGCAGCGGATTCTTGTATGTATGTTAAACAATTCCCTAATGGTAACTTCATTATCCTATTATTATATGTTGATGATATGTTAATTGTAAGACAAGATGCTAGTATAGTTTACAGGTTGAAAGAACAATTGTCTAAGTCCTTTGATATGAAGGATTTAGGTCCAGCAAAGCAGATTCTTGGTATGGACATTATCCAAGATAGAAGAGCTGGAAAGCTATGGTTGTCACAGGGAAAGTATGTTGAACGAGTGCTTGGTAGATTCAACATACAACATGCTAAATCAATTAGCAGTCCACTTGCCAACCATTTTCATCTAAGTAAGAAATCTTGTCTAGTGTCTAAAAAAGAGCAACTAGCTATGTATAGTACTCCTTATTCTTCTGCAGTCGGTTCTTTAATGTATCTTATGATTTGTACAAGGCTTGACATTGCTCATACAGTTGGTGTAGTGAGCAGATTTTTTTCTAATCCGAGAAAGGTTCACTGAGAAGCAGTGAAATGGATTTTTATATATTTGAGGGGTACCTCAAAAATGTCCTTGACTTATAGAGTTTCACAACCAATTCTAGAAGGGTTTACTAATGCTGACATGACAGGCGATCTTGATGGTAGAAAATCTACTTCAGGGTATTTATTCACTTTTGTAAGAGGAGCTATATCTTGGCAATCTACGTTGCAGAAGTGTGTTGCTTTGTCAACCACAGAGGCTGAGTATATTGTAGTAATCGAAGTATGTAAAGAAATGCTTTAGATGAAACGTTTTCTTCTTGAATTGGGGTTGAATCAGAAAGAGTATATGGTATTTTGTGATAGCCAAAGTGCTTTAGATTTGAGTAAGAATACCATGTACCATGCTAGAACAAAGCATATTAATGTTAGATATCATTGGTTACGTTCAGTGATTGAAGAACAGCAGATGCTATTGAAGAAAGTCCATACTGATAAGAATGTAGCAGATATGTTGACTAAGATACTTCTCAGGGAAAAGCTTGAGCTTTGCAGTAACTTGGCCAGAATGAGTTCCCTGGCCAAGGTAAGTTTCAAATGAAACTGCTATGGTGATGAATCTCCTCCTAATGGGGCTGAAGGGGGAGATTGTTAAAAAAATGGGGTCCAGCCTCGTGTAAGTGGTTTTGGATCAAGTAAAGGCCATGGGCCTTGATCTTTCATTTTACACAGAGCCCTAGCTACTTAATAAAAAAAAGATGGGGTTACTTTAAGTGTGTGTCGAAAACTAAGTAGAGAAAGAAGAAAAGCCAGAAAAAGCAGAGAGAAAAATGAGAAAGGAGAGTTGGTTGAACGGAAGTCGATCCATGATCCGATTGAGTTGGAACCTTGTCAGGAGGTTTATGATTCAAAGTTCTACATTCTGAACGGTGAAGATCGGGTTTAAAGCTCTCTAGGAACAAATCCAAGGTATATTTGTTGAGTCACTTATTTGGTGAGATTTCTCCAATTGTTTCTCTAGTTGTTGATTAGCTCTAGGTTTAGCTAGAGAAGAACTTTGTATACCTATTATTTGATAGTGAAGATTTTTTTGGTAGTCCGTGATTTTTTTTTCCTTTACACTAAAGGATTTTTCACGTAAATCTTGATGTGCTTTATTTTTCCTGTATTTTTTATTATTGATTGTTATCTATTGCTTTTGTATTGTTGTGATTATTGCTTCAGGCGCAACAATGCTCGAGGATATTAGCTACTTTTATTCTTGTTTCCGTTGAGTGTAGCAGCAGGGAAGGGAGCTTAGTTTCGTGTGTTATCTGTTCTTTATTTTAAAGATTCCCTGTCACCCTTTTGTTTCGTTTTGGGTGAGTGTTCGGAGTTCTACAGCCGGTGGTTTGTATCACCAACTCCATATGAATAAAACTTTGACCTTGCAAAAAAAAAAAAAAAAAAAAAAAAAAAACACATATTTCTAAGATATATTAAAAAATGAGACAATTTTTTAACCTTATTAATGGACCAGAATTTAAAAAATTACGCTATCAGTATGTGAAAACAACCTCTTTATGTAATATACATTCCTTTATTGTTGTTTTTAGTACAAAGATAAATACCACAAACCCCCAGCCACATCACTGGCAACCCTGAGCCCGGCAAAGTGACAATTTATTTATTGATACTTGAAAAGCCTATTACATTTATTTTTAGACATATATATATATATATAATAGCTTTTGGTCCTTAAATATTTCCTGATCACTTTCTTGAATTTTTTTGTTCTTTTAGTCTTCAGTGATTGCCTCATATATCCCTTTGGCAGCTTTATCAGCTAGAACATCCGTTAAACCAAATCCGAAAACCGTTCCAGCAAATTGATTGCTCATTGCATCCCCCACTTTACATCGTGTTGCAAAGTCCTCACAATTGTTAAATAAAAAGTTTTATTTCTTTCCGAAGTTTTGGTCTTTGAGGTAACCAAATGCTGTCTTCAAAACCTGATCCACCGGCCTGCTGGGGTTAAACACTGCAAGTTCCGCTCCTCTTGAAACACAACTTCAAGTAAGGGACATTATATTCATAGACATAGAGTGACTGACCTTCCAGGAAGCACTCGAGGCAGGTTATAACAAGTCCTATTCTTTGAGAGCACTGACCACATCTTTTGCATGGGGGGTTACTGGTGGATTTGCCAACTCCCAGGAAGTGAATAACCGCATCGTCTATTTCTTTTTCTTCGTTTCTCGAGTTGGTCACAGTCGCTTTCCCTACGTATATGCCTGCAGCCATGAAATTAGGGAACCTTATGTCTATATATATGTTTAGGAACATTTCGTGATTTTAGAAAATTTGCTATGAACTTTGATTTTAGGCAATAAATTTAGATTCTTTGCTTACACAACAGAAAATTTAGATACAAACACTTGCCGAAAATTAATATGGTTTGGCCCTCATGGCCTATTGCATCCATAGAATCGTTAAATTTTAGACGAACATCTAACTTAAAATCAATTTGGATAAATGAGATTATCTTTCCCATACTCAATTGTACACATAGTTTTCACCCAAACAGGGTTGAGGAATGAATATATAATATATAGTTGGGATTTGATTACAAATTATTAGTTGTTTGAAAATGAAATCAAGGTCCATCTAGTAGTTGCCGCAAACATTCAAGTTGGACCACACTACTTGGTTCTTCCTCCCCATGTGAAAAAGAAAAAAAGAAACGGAAACTGAGAAAAAAAATTAATTACATGGATAGAAGACTATACCATGGTGAAAATAGAGGTATAGACAGCAATCAGAATAGATGTGGTCACCAGGCCTGAGGGAATCGCGTCTCACTGGCATCTTAGTTTCTCTTTTCTTTTGGGTTGAGCTTAAGTTGGCTACTTCGTAATAATCCCAGCTCATTTATAGATGGAAATGATATCCAAAGCGGCTGAGAAGTAACGAAGAATCATAAAAAGGTAGCAACCCAACACAATATTGTAGAAAAGAATCCTTTTTTTTTGTTGTAGTATCAATTAGTTGTGAAGAGGGGCTGATCAACCCTTTGAGGTAGAGTGTTTATGGATACTCTTAAAAATTGAAAAATAAAAAAAATTTGAAAACAAAGATTCTCTGATACCCCAAAATTTAGTTCTAAAAATTCTTTTTATTGAAAAAATTAGTAAATCCATCAAACAGTTTTTATACATGTCATAAGCATACACTTTTAGAAAAAAAAATTCTAGATTCGTCAATGATGGTAGGATCGATGCCCCGTCCATTGGGTGTATACATTCACTCAAATTCCCATTCTTTCGCAAAGCTTTTTCTTTTTTAGGGAGAAACCCAGAGGGAGGATTAGGGAATCAAACAAATTAAGTAATTAAGAAGAAAATGTTATTATCTTAAGAAGCGGTCGACCGACTATTAGTGGTACAATGAATTTCATATTTCGTGTGAATTCTTAACTTATTTCTTAATTCAAATGGTTCAACCACATCTTTCGAGAACTAAATTCACACAATTATAATTTAAAATGCAACACCCGCAAATTCTCTTTTTTTAATTATTCTTTAGGCTTTGATCTCTTTTTTATTAAAAAAATAAAAGTATGCATTTACTTTTAAATCATTATTGAAAAAAAAAAAGTAATTTGTATAACCCTTTTGACGCTCTTAATCAATATTGAAGAAAGTTTGAGTTCAAGACGATGGAAGGTAAGAGGTCCAAACCTCTTCAAACGTGTTCCACGCATTCACTTTTAATCTTCAAGTTCGAGTTGTCTATTTTCTACTTTGGAATTGATACTTTATTATTAGCCATAGATATATAGAACCCAAGTCGAAAGTGGAGATCATCAAATAAAGATAAGACGGAAAAAGGTTCGAATGCCAGATAAAAACTTGGTTTCAAGAATCACTATATAAATCTATAATTTTAGTGGTGTACGTGACGCCTTATAATTTTAGTGCATGTATTCTACATGAAACAATTATCCTATATATATGGCGTTGGAATTAATGCTTGCAGATGCTTAGTTTAGTGAAGTCATTATCAGTCCCAATTAACTTTCTTGTCTGCCCAATATATGCTTGCTGTTCGTCATTGGCAAATTCTACATGAGGCCTTATCGCACAAATCAAGAATCTAACCCGAATTAAACAATTATAATCAGAGGTAAGGAAGATGGACATAGAATTAAAGAAATTTCAAAAATATTGTACTGGCTCAACCCTCCGGTTAGGCTACTGCATATGACAAAATCTAATATGTTTAGCTTGTTATTGTAGACAATCTTTTGTGTCCGGACCCATTGAGGTCCGGCTCAATTGGACCCATCAATGTTCGGGCCCAGTTGGCCCATTTGAGTCCGGACCTAAGTGGATAGCTTATTTATTATTACTATTATTATTACTTTTATTTTTTTCTTGTTTCCTTTTTCTATTTTCCTGTTTTACTTTTTTTTTTTATTTCAATCCACACGTACACAGAGTGAATCATGATTAGGATCCCTTGGTCAAATTCAATCAATAATTGCTAGAATTTTGGACCTAAAATCTTATCTAGACAAAATGCAATCTCAGGATTCAAGCTTGGGATTAATTTTGTCCGTTTCCTAAAATTATTGTTAAGACTGCCTATAAATTAGACTAACTTCTACAGAAGGAACACACAAAAGCACAAAAAATTTGGAAAGAACTGTGAAAAAATTTTGGAAAATACTAGGCAAAAAGGGTTCTAACAGTTCAATTTTGGGTTCTAGAGTTCAATTTGGAATTGTAGGATCGGTTTTAGGTTTCTGGATTAGGATTAGGATTAGGGCTTAAGACAATTCTGGGAGTAATCTGGACAAAATTTGGAGAAATTTGAAAAAAATTTGAAGAAATCTAGGTTTTCTGAGTTTTTTTGGGTTTTTAGGGAAGAACATGAATTTTTTGATAAATTTTTCGATGAGCGTTTGAAGTTTCCGATAAGATTCCGATGAGATTCTAGAATCCAACTAGATTTCCAGAAATTGGTAGGTTCCGGTTGAATTTTCTAACAACTTTTTTAGAAACTAGTGAAATTTCAATCCCCGATTGAAGTTTTCGGTGGGCAGCTCTAGAGAGAAGACAGAAAAAAGTTAGAGTAGAGACAGAAGGAACGAAAGGCTTCTGAAGAAAAACGCTGAAGCTTAGCTTTTATATGGCAACTAAACGATGTCATTTCGGATAAGCTAGGATCCGCGCGTAGACCCCGTGACCTACGTGTTGACCCACACCTTGACCGACCCAATCGCAGTTTTTCTTTTTTTTCATTTTATTTTTATTTTTTGATTTTATTTATTTTTTTTTACCTATTTTCCTATTTTCTAGTTTTTAAAAAAACAAAACAAAACAAAAGTTACTTTTGTCACCTTTATTTCCAAAAGAAAAAGAAAAAATTAAAAAAGAAAAAATCAAGTAAAAAAAAGAAAAAAATAATGCTAAAAAAAAGAAAAAATGATACATAAATAAATAAATAAATAAAATCATTTCAATAAAAAATATATATTTTTAAATAAACAAAAATAATTTTCATCATCTAAACTATTGGATGATTGCTTTGAAATGAGTCTTACCAAACTATTGGGAGGCTGCACTAATTCTTTTAAATAAAAGTTAATAAATCCGACAACAAAGCCTTTTCAGAGAGAAACACTAGTCTCCATGAATACCTCTGAGAAGATTGAATTATCTTAAATTACTACCAAACTATTGGGACAATTTTAAAGTTAATTTTTAATATTAAATTATTTGATAAATCATCAAAATGATCAAGGCTTAAATAATTTGAAATCAAACTGGTATCATCATTTGAATAGGCATTGTAGGGATACTACAACCTTCTCTATGCGTAACCGACTCCCGAACCTAACATCTGTTTTACAGATTGGATTCAATCAGGTGGCCAATCACACCTAGACAAAAAAGATTGGTGACGATCCATGTCTAACGGTAAGTCCACGGATCTATATGTCGTGATAGTTTGACGACTCCGCTAAAGACAATTGAGAGTCAAGCCAGTAAATAATTTCTTATTATCCAAGCCTTGCTTAATAAGTTCGAAATTATTTTATGCCTTCTTATTGCTTATATCGACTTTATTATTTGTTTTCCTTGTGTATACCTACTTATTTATTTACTTGATTATTTAATTATTATATATACCTGTCATGCATTTGCATAACATAAACCCTCCACCCAACCTCCACCTTTAGGAAAAAGTAAAGTACCTATACCCTCGTGAGATTTCATGTCTCCATATGGGCCTACAAAATACTCCCACTCAGATTGAGCCCTTTCTACTTATAGCCTATAATGGGTGAGGATTGACATGCCTTACTAGTCTGTAATAGATAGTGATATAGGGAACAAGTTGAGGGCCTTTTAGAATTAACCCAAACCGTATATAGTCAACCTTAAAAACCCAACCATAGATAGAGCCTTGTCTTCTCACCCTTTGTAAAATCCAAAATTCTAGGTCATATTGTTGTCTTAATTGCTATGTTTACTATATGAAATAATTAACTAACCTTTTTGTCTTCTTTATTTCATTTCTTCCACATTCATGAACATTTTCACAAATTGCATAATATTTTTACCTCAAAGCTATTTCAACAAAAACCCTCATGGATTACATAGAACTTCAAGTTTGTGCATCATCTATGTTGTTCAAATGTGACTCTCCTATAAAGGTGAGGATGGAATTAAAAAAGAGATAGCTAGAATAAAAAGACTATTTGCCACTTGGTCATGTCCCTACGCTATCAAGAGAAGTTTGCCTATTCCTCAAACATAATGATCTAAAATGCCTATTAGATATGTGGAATGGTATGACCCCTTCAAGGTAGGAAGCTTTTTGTGATAAGTTTAGGCACATTGCATATCTCATGTCAATGGAGATTGACTACTCACTTATCAGGATGATGGTACAATTTTTGGATCCTTCCTACCGATGTTTCATTTTTAATGAGGTTAATCTAGTACCAACAATATAAGAGTATTCAACTCTGGTGGGTATGTATCTATTATATCCAGACAGAATATACATGAAGAAACACAAATCAGGAAGTTGCAAAAAGCTGGGTCAAATGCTAGGAGTGGGAAAAGAGACTATAGATTCATACATTCGAGAGAAAGGAGATCACAAGGGTATTTCATGAGAGGTTCTCCAGGATTTCATTATCAAGCATCCAGATGATGATCAGGGAATGAATGCATTTGCTTTAATCATATATGGGTTGGTCATTTTTCCTAAGGTCTTAGGACACATTGAGATAGAAGTGGTGGATCTATTTGAGCAGATTGAAAAGGGGTGTAATCCTTCACCAGCTATCTTGACAGAAACTATCAAATCTCTAAATTTTTGTAAGCAGATGGACAGAGCACGTTTCACGGGCTGTTTACCCTTATTATATGTATGGATCAAAAGTCATTTTGAATGCAAGAAAAGTGCTTTTACCAAACTTTATTTCTACACTTGAAATCCGATTAGAGAATTTTGCCAGAGCACCTGACCAGAAGCAAAGACTCGAAAGGAATGGAAATATCTACTACAAAGGCTCACGACTGGTCAGGTAAAATGGTTAGCTCTATGGATGAATAGGAAACCTATGTTGTATCAATGTGAATATGAGACAGGGGTTCCACTTTTAAACCTATGAAGGTCAACAAGTTATGCACCATTGATGGTAAGGAGACAGCATAAAACTAAACAATTTACTCTTATGACCTGCAAGCTTGGTCAGTTTGACTACTCATATGGGGAGCCCAAAACTTACATGATTAAAACCTGAAAGAAGCCCAAGAGAGTAAGCCTAGGGCCATTCACTAATCGAGTCACTCAGGGGTATCTAATTTGGAGAAATAAAAGGGGTCAGGAGATTACATCTATACCTCAGGATCATCACTTATTAGTGGGCCAAAAGTCGGACAATAAGCTTTTTAAGTTAGAGCATGAAATGAAAAAGAAGAAACTAAAGTAAGAAATTTTGAAACTACAAAAAGAAAATGACCAAAGGTAGAACAAAGCAAAAAAATAAAACATCCAAGTCCACAGGATTTTCAAGGAGTACAGTAAGGCCCAAAAAATTATTAAAAAATGGGATAATGCCCTTAAAGAGCTCAAAAAGCTACAACAAGAGCATAAAAGGTTACGCATACAGGTATAAGCCAAAGAAATAAACAACACAAAGCTGGTTCGTGAAAATGAAGAGCTAAAAAAAGAGTGTGACTAAATAGAAAATGCTTTCATGGAGATTGAACAAGAGAATCAATGGTTTCAAACTACATCTAACTCTAACATCAAAGTTGAATGAACAAAAAAATCATGTTAGAATCCTCACAGAAAGGCACAAAGAGCTATCTTATCAGGTATGGTGCAACAAAAGAAAAGGGTTAGAAAGATAGAGGTACATAAAGCACCTCATCGCTCAGATAGGCAAGGCTATGATCAAAGCAAGAGAGATGGCGAAAAAGGTTGAGACATTAAAAGCTTCAATTACACCAGCAGGAAAGCATGGACAGAAGCTATTGAACTTCATTAAGGAAACTAAATACCAATATAAGCAAGTTAGGCATTTTTATAGAGAAGCACTATTAGGTTTGATATAAATAGACTCTTGTGGAATAAATGAAAGTTTTCTTTTGTTAAATTTCTTTTAAAGGGAAAATATGTTCTTTTTTCCTCTTTTCTTTTCTTTTTCATGCATTTGCATCATGCTCATTCATTTATTCATAACATTATCATTGAATTTTTAATTATGGTACTAATATGCAAGAATAGCTACACATCAATACAATACTTGGGCTCGAGCTAGAAAGATGAAACAAAACAATACAAGCCCCCTTGAAAGGATAAAAAAAGCCCAAGAGGCACTAGAGGAAAAGTTTAGCCAAATTCTAAAGGTCCTAAAAAAGGTAAATAGAGGGAAATCAATGGAAAAAGATACTTTATAAGAAGCTACTAACTCAGCATATCCTCTAAGCTTCGGTCCACAACAAAATTAAATCGCACCACTCTTCCAATCTAAATAGGCAACTTTTCCAAAATACAACTACCTAAGAATGACCTATACACCAGGTCATGAAAATGTCCGAAGTTATAATAATCATGTCTTTGCTAAAAAGGCAGCTGAGCCCATTCAACTCCCTACTGTAAATGAAGTAAATGAGAAAGAAAAGACACAGATAACTATGCCTTTGGAGAATTCTAAAACTGATCAGGCCATGAACAAGCTCGAGGAAAGATTGTGGGCTATTGAAGGAATTGATTTTTACAATTCCATGGATGCAGTGGGACTTTGCCTAGTACCAGATGTGGTGATGCCACTAAAGTTTAAAGTATCAGAGTTTGATAAGTATGACGATACCAAGTGTCCTATCACGCATATCACCATGTACTGTCGTAAAATAAACACATGTTAGTAATGAGAAGTTGCTTATGCATGTCTTTCAAGATAGTTTAATTGGGTCTGTAATAAGATGGTATGTCCAGTTAGATGGGACCCGAATAAAGATATGAAAAGATTTGACCCGATCTTTCATCAATCAATATCACCATATTATCGATATGGCTCTGGACTGCCCTTCTTTGCAAGCAATAGAAAAGAAAACATCCGAATCTTTCAAGCAATATGCCCAAAAATGGCGGGGTGTAACTGCTCAAGTACAACCTCCCTTAACAAAAAAAAAAAACTATTATGCTATTTATGAGCACTCTAAAATTACCCTATTATGAAAAGATGATCGAAAATACGATTAAAAATTTTATTGATATAGTGATTTCATGAGAGATTATTGAAAACGCTATTAAAAATGGTAAGCTTGAAGGAAGTGAGTTTTCTAAAAAAGTACCTAAGAAAGAGGAAAATGAGACTCAAGCTGTGAGTCTTGAAAAGCAGTAATTCAGAAGTTACTCTCGATCTACCTACCCTACATACCATCACACAGTGAACCATACCTCTGCATCTATTCGACATCTTATCCATCTTCTCTAAGATCTCTTGCCTACCTGGTCAGTACTACAAGTAATACTAGGAAAACATGAATCAGAGAAAGACCCACTTTTGATTCTATACCCATAAGCTATACAGAGTTATATCAAGAACTTTACAAGAATCATCTAATTGCTCATGTCCTTACTAAACAACCCAAACCTTCTTATCCCAAATGGTATGATGTCACCACCCATTATGACTACCATTATAGAGTAACAGGTCATTCTACTGAAAATTACCTTTAAAATAAAAATTACAGCATCTGATTAAATAGGGACTGATAAGTTTCGATACCGGTGAGAGCTCAACACCTAATTTTAGTAGGAATCTCTTTGCCTAATCATACAGTCAATGCCCTGGACAAAGATAAAAGGCATGCAAAAAAAAGGGTATAAGAGATTAAAATGCCATTTAACCAACTCTACGATGTCTTATATGAAGTTGGACTGATACAACCAGTGGCTCCATTCACACATGGGAGGATGCATCCCCAATCAAAGGTGTAGGTATCACAATGCAGCTCCAGGACATTCTATTGAAAAATATCGATAATTTCACCAGGATGTGCAAAAATTAATAAACTCTTACTAGATAAAGTTATATGAGAAATCATGAGCCTCAAAAAATATTGTGGTGGCTATGACAGATAGATGGGTGCCAAAACCTATCACTATACGTTGTAAGGAGAAGCCACAATCAACTGGGAGTAAGTTTGTTCCCAAACCAGTAGCTTTCAAAGTCCTCCACCCATTTTCTTATAAAGATAATAAAGCTATGCCCTGAAGATATGAATGTGAGGGGATGACTCAAGGGCAGCAAAAGTTAAGAGCCAAAACTACCAATATAACAGGACTAAGGGCATAACTAGAAGTAAAAGATGTTATACTCTAGAGACTTTGAAAAAAGCAGAAAAAGGAAAAAAAAAAAAAAGCAAACTAAATTAGAGATCCCAAAAAAGGATACTCCAAAGTCCGTACCTAAAAAAAAAACTTATGAGTTTTTGAAGCTAGTCAAGCATAGTGAGTATTCTGTAGTGGAGCAATTGAATAAGATGCCAGCTAGAATTTCTATATTATCACTTCTCCTGAACTTTGAACCACATTGCAACGCTTTGTTAAAGGTATTAAATCATGCTTATATGGGTCATAATGTATCTGTAAAATATGTGAATCACTTGACAGGGAATCTAATGATGCCACATCACATCTCTTTCGGCGATGATGAGATTCCACCGAAAGGTAAAAAGAATACTAAGACATTACACATCACTGTCAAGTGTAAAGGCCACATAGTAGCTAAAGTCTTTATTAATAATGAATCCGCTATTAATGTCATGCCGGTTTTCACTCTAGTTAAGCTACTCTTTGATATGTCTCATATCCAAAATAGTCAAATGGTGGCCCGAACATTTGATAGGACTAAGCAAAAAGTCTTAGGAAACGTTGAACTGCTCATCCAGATTAGACCATGAGTCTTCAATATAAAATTTCAGATCATGGATATATCCCCATCATATAGCTGCTTATTGGGAAAATCATGGATCCATAAAGCAGGGGATGTCCCTTCTTCATTGCACCAAAAAATCAAATTCAATGTAGAAAGGCAATTGGTGATTGTGGCCAGGGAAGAATATTTGCTATGACCTAACCCATAAATGCCCTATACGTCAAAACAACAAAAGAATCATTGGAGTGTTTGTACAGATCTTTTGAACCTATTAATGCAGTAAGCGAAGGGTTCAAATTCAATTGAATTGTGATCAGATTCTTAACAAGGGTTAGAGTATCAGGTTCGGCCTAAGAAAAAACTCGCAAGGGATAAGGGAGATTCCTAAGATTGAAGATTATAGTTGCAGATCTGAATTGGGTTATGAAACAGAAGAAATATAGAACAATAGCAGAAAGGCAAAAAAAGAATCCATGGTCTTTCCCTATTTGAATGAAACCTTTATTCCTGGAGGATACATGCACTAGAGAGCTGAAGAGTACATAAAAAAAGAACTAACATGGGAAAAAGCTTTTGCTAAGCTATCCATTCATATGGTGGATGATGAAAGCCAAGATAAGGAAACCTGGGTTTACCCATACCCGTCAGGATATGAATTACAAAATTGGAGGGTTATCCAAATGCCTATTGTTTCTTATTTTCCTTTAATGTCCCCAAATAAATGTGAAGGTAATCATGACAACGATCTAAGATTTAGCTTTGAAAATTCAATTAATACTGATGAACTTGATACTAAAAAAGATTCTGAATATTACACTTTAACTTCGGATTTAATTAGGCTAATTGAACAGGAAGATATATCTATCGAGCCTCATCAAAAGGTTGTTGAACTAATCAATTTGGGTGATGCCAAAAACAAGAAAGAAGTCAAGATTGGTACTTCATTCTTAGTTGTTGACCGCCAGTGATTAGAGGACTTGCTCCGGGAGTTTGTTGATGTATTTACCTAGTCTTACCAAAATATGCTTGGACTAAGTACCAAAATAGTGAAACATAGGCTACCATTGAAGCCAGAATGCAAATCGGTTAGCAAAAGCTAAGAAAAATGAAATCGAAGATGCTGTTGAAAATTAAAGAGGAAGTTAAAAAGTAATTTGATGCAGACTTTTTGTAAGTGACCAAATATCCTGAATGGGTGGCTAATATAGTACTTATCTCAAAAAAAAGATAAAAATATACGGATGCGTGTAGATTATAGACATTTGAACAAAACTAGCCATAAAAATAATTTTTTATTACCTCATTGATACTTTAGTGGATAATACAACCCGACATTCGATATTCTCTTTCATTGATAGATTCTCTAGCTATAATCAGATAAACATAACTCCAAACTACATGAAAAAAATCATTTTTATCATATGAGGAACTTTTTGTTACAAGGTCATGCCTTTTGGATTAAAAAATACTGGGACAACCTATCAAAGGGCCATGGTAACACTTTTTCATGATATGATACACAAAGAGATTGAGATGTACGAAAATTATATGATTACGAAATCCAGAAAGGGAGAAAATCATGCATTTAACCTTAGAAAATTATTTGAAAGGTTAAAAAAGTTTCAACTCAAATTGAATCCAACCAAATGTACATTCGGAGCCAAGTCAGAGAAATTGTTAGGATTTATAGTTAGTGAAAGAAGAATAGAAGTGGATCCAAACAAAATTCAGGCTATTCAAAATTTATCTCCACTAAGCACACAAAAAGAGGGTTGAGGTTTCTTGGGCAAATTGAACTATATATCCCGATTCATTTCTCAACTCACTCTTAAATGTGACCACATTTTCAAACTCCTTCGAAAGAATAATCCTAAAGAATGGAATGAACAATGCCAAAAAACTTTCAATAAAATTAAGCAATACTTATCAACCCTCTCATATTAGCACCCCATGTTTCGAGAAAACCATTGATCCTATACATAATGGTATATGAAGGCTCAATAGGATGTGTGATGAGACAACAAGATGAATCCAACAAGAAAGAAAAAGTTATTTATTACCTGAGCAAGAAATTTATGGAGTATAAGTCCAAGTATTCATCATTAGAAAAAATGTGTTATGCTTTGACTTGGACAACTAAAAGACTCAAGTAATACATGCTCTACCACACAACTTGGCTCATAGCTAAACTGCATCCCATTAAATACATCTTCGAGAAACCATCACTACCAGAAAGAATCGCAAGATGGTAAATAATGCTCTCCGAATAGGACATAGTATATGTGAACTAAAAAGTAATCAAAAGAAGTGTCATTGCTGAATTCTTGACAAACAAGGCCGTTAATGATTATGAGCCCATGAAGCTTGATTTTTTAGATAAGGAATTAATGGTCATCTCAAAATTAAAAGAAGATGATGATAAGGAAAAAACATGACAGATATATTTCGATGGGGCCACTAATGCCATGGGGCATGGGATTGGAGTAGTTTTGATATCTCCAATGGAGCACTACTATCCTGTTACAGCAAGATTGAATTTTAATTGCACCAATAATGTAACTGAGTATGAGACTTGTGTCATGGGACTACATGCTACTTTAGACAGAAAAATTGAAACATTAAAAGTGTTTAGGGATTCAACTTTAGTCATTTATCCATTGAAAAGCGAATGGGAAACAAAGGATTCCAAACTCATCCCTTATCATAAATACATTTTAAAGTTGTACAGATAGTTTAAAATAATTCAGTTTGAACACTTGCCTTGGAAAGAAAATTAAATTGCAGATACATTGGCTACCTTAACCGTAATGGTACAAATTGATGACACTACAAAGATTTAACCTATCAAATTGGATATCAAAGATATGCCAATACATTATGCCAACTTGGAAAAGGAGAAAGATGGCCGCTTTTGGTATTATGATATTATGCGATATTTAAAGAATCAGTAGTATCTAGATCAAGCAACAAAAAATGATAAGAGAATCTTGAGAATGTTAGCTATAGGATTCTTCCTAGACAGAGAAATTTTATACAAACGAAGTAAGAACCAAGTGTTATTACACTGTGTAGGCACTTCTGGGGCCAAAAATATTATTGAGGAAGTTCACAATGGCACATGTGGAGCACATGCAAATGGGCACATGATGGCAAGACAGGTTATGCGAACAAGATATTACTAGTTGACAATAAAAAAAGATTACATCGATTATGCTCGAAAATGCTATAAATGTCAGATTTATGCTGACAAAATTCATGCTCAACCCAGTGTTTTGCATGTCATAGCACCACTTTGGCCATTTTCTATGTGAAGGATGAATATCATTGGACCTATCACACCAAAAGCCTCAAACGAAAATAGATTCATTTTTGTGATGATTGATTATTTCACTAAACAGGTCGAAGCTTCTTCTTTCACAACCGTGACTAGATCCATGGTTTGTAAATTCATCAAAAGGAAAATAATCTACAAATATGGGCTCCCAGAAAGAATTATCCCAGACAATGCAAAGAATTTGAATAGCAAGATGATGCAAGAAGTATGTGTTCAATTCAAAATCAAACACCATAATTCAGCTTCATATCGTGCAAAAATGAATGGGCCAGTAAAAGCTGCAAATAAAAACATCAAAAGGATTCTTAAAAAGATGATTGAAACATACAAGGATTGGCACGAGAAATTACCTTTTGCTCTACAAGCATATCAAACTTCTGTGCGCACCTCTACTAGAGCAACTCTTTTTTCCTTGGTTTATGATATGGAAGTTGTGTTGCCAGTAAAAGCAAAAATCCCATCTCTAAGGGTCCTAAAAGAAATGGGATTAAAAAAAGCTGAATGGATTCATGAGCACTATGAGCAATTAAACTTTATTGAGGAGAAGAGATTGATAGCACTATGCGATGGCCAATTGTACCAAAGGAGAATGATAAAAGCTTATGACAAAAAGGTCAAATCTCATCAGTTTCGAAAAAAAAAATTGGTGTTGAAAAAAATACTTCCAAGACCCCGAATTGAAAAGGACCATATATGGTAAAAAAAATATTTTCGGGAGAAACTTTAATCTTGTTAGAAATGGATGGAGATGAACTTCCTGGTTCTATCAATTCTGACGCATTAAAAAAGTATTTTGTTTGATTCCAAAACAAAAAAAAAAACTCAAAAAAAGAGTTCAAATCGAAAACCCGAAAGGGTGATTTGAATCCAAAAACATAAAAAAAAAAAAGAAAAAAGAGTTTAAGTTGAAAACCCAAAATGACAACTTAGATCCAAAGAAAGAGGTTCGGATTGAAACTCTTGAATTGGCATCACTTAGGAAGGCACACCAGGGATAGTAAATTCCAAAAAGCTTTGAAGTGTTAGAGCATCAAGTTATGATTAAGTTTTTGAAGGAGATCCCAGATTTGTTATCATGGTTATCTAATCATTTATCTTGGGGCATTGCTACCCGAAATAGTTACTCCTAAATACTCTCATTTTATATCTATACCACCATTTGTAATTTATTGTTTATCCAAATAAATGAAAGCTATCTTATTATTCTCTTAGTCCTATACATTGCCTTTTTTCTTTATACCTTGGCATGAATGAAAAAAATGCATAACTTGCAGCCCTGCACTTTGAAATTGGGATAGTGATTAATAACTGAACAAAATCGTAAGAAGTTGTGTGTTGCCTCGAAGAATTAAAGGAGATAAAGGCAAATGATGAATGCCTCCACAAAAAAAGGGAAATTGACTTTCATGACTTTTTTGGGATAAACATTTAGGCTAATGAAAGATGGTTTCTTTGCTAAAGATGCGCCTCCATGTTGATGAAAAATAATTTTTTTGCCAAATATGAAAGATGATTTCTTCGCTAAAATGTACAATGAAGATAAATATTCAAGATAATGGAAGATAATTTTTCTGTTAAATGTGTGCAGCAACGAGAATGCAGAAGCCCTAGTACCATAATTGATGTTTCATTTGCAAAAGACATGCACTTGCATTATCTATTCATCTGATCTTGGCTCAGTTTGAATCATTTCTTATGATCTATGGTTGTCTCGATTATTTAATTTCAATCTCGATTCAGTCTTGGTCACCTTCCAACTTACGGCATCGTTCCAATCATTTGATCTCAACTTAAGTCAGATCATCTTCATACTCGAGACATCAATCCACTCATTTTTTACATCGACTCGATCTTGATTGCCTCTAGACTCGCGACATTGTCCCAATCATTCGATATCGACTTAGGTCAGATCATCTTCAAAGTCGCAACATCAATCCTTGACTAAGTTTTGGTCACCTTTAGATTTGCAACACCGTCCCCGTCATCCGATCTTGACTTGAGTCAAATCATCTTCAAATTCGCGACATCAGTCCGATCATTTATTTACAACATCGACTCGATCTTGGTCACCATTAGACTTACGACATCATCCCAGTCATTTGATCACGACATTATCCCAATCACTCGATCTTAGCTCAGGTTAGATCATTTTACTTTCAACTCAAGGTTCACCTCCAGTTGATTTTACTCTCTGATTTGACTTGAACAGAACGAATGTCTAGGTCTTTGCATCACATTTGTTTAACAAAGATATGTAAAGAAAAATAATTGTAGACACGCATTTGTGTCCAAGCCCATTGAGGGCTAGACCCGATTAAGCCCATCAATGTTTGAGCCCAGTTAGGCCTATTTGGGTCCAGACCTAAGTGGATAGCTTATTTTATTTTTATTATTTTTTTTTCTCTTTTCTTTTTTTTGTTTTCCTATTTTACTATTTTTCTTTTTTTTTTTGTTTCAATCCACTCTTGCACGAAAGAATGAATCATGATTAGGATCCCCTATTTAAATTCAATCAATATTTGCTAGAATTTTTGACCTAAAATCTCATCTAGATAAAATGCAATCCCAGGATTTAAACCTGAGATTAATTATATCCGTTTCTTAAAATCATTGTAATACTGCCTATAAATTAGACTAATTTCTACAAAAGAAACATACATAAACACAGAAAATTTGAAAAGAAAACATATGAAAAAAAATCTAAAAAATACTGGACAAAAAAGGTTCTGAAGTTCAATCTAAAATTGTGAGATTGATTTTAAGTTTCTTGGTTAAGATTAAAGCTTAGGACAATTATGGAAGTAATCTAGGCAAATTTTAAAAAAATCTAAAAAAATTCAAAAAAATATGAGTTTTCTGGTTTTTCTTAATTTTTAAAGAAGAATATAAATTTTTTGATGAATTTTTCAATGCCATTTCAAGTTTTCGATGAGATTCTAACGTGATTCTAAAATCTAACCAGATTTTCAGAAACCAATAGATTTCAATTGAATTTTTCGATAACTTTTTCAAAAACCGATGGAATTCCAATCTTTGATTAAAGTTTTCAATGGACAACTCTAGAGAGAAAGCAGAGAAAAGTTGAAGTAGAGGGAGAAAAAACAAGACTTACGTAAAAAAATGTTAACTTAGCTTTTATATGACAATTGAACGACGTTTCGGATAAACTAAGATCTAAGCGTAAACCTGATAACCCACATGTTAACCCGCACCTTGACCCGACCCAATCGCAAGTTTTTTTTTTTTTTTTGATTTTATTTTATTTTATTTTTTACCTATTTTCTTATTTTTTGTTTTATCTTAAAAAAACCAAAAAAAGTTATTTTTGTCATCTTTATTTCCAAAAGAAAAATAAAAAATAAAAAAAAGTAAAAATAATAATGCTAAAAAAAAGAAAAAATGATACATACATACATAAATAAATAAAAATCCTTTCAATAAAAAATAATTTTCATCCTTTAAACTATTGAAAGATTACTTTGAAGTTAACCCTACCAAACTATTAGAAAGCTGCACTAATTATTTTAAATAAAAGTTAATAAATCCGACAATGAAACCTCTTCAAAATGAGATAATAACCTCTATGAATACTCTCGAAGTGAAAAAATTATCCTAAATTACTACCAAACTATTGGAACAATTTTATGGTTAATTTTTAATATTAAATTATTTGTTAACTAATCAAAATGATCAATACTTGGATAATTTGAAATCAAACTAATACCATCTTTTGGATAGGTGTGAGATGCTACAACCTTCCCATACATAACCAACTCCCGGACCTAACATTTATTTTGTAGATCGAATTCAATCAATGGACCAATCACACCTAAATAAAAAATACTAGTGACGACTCCCTCTAATCCATGTCTAACAGTAAATCCACGAATTTATACGTTATAACAGTTATAATTCACACATTAAATAGAATACAACCTACAGCAATCCATACTTAATCCAGTTCAGAAATTTTAGCATCAAGACACATCAAACTCAAACAATCTTGCTTAGTACCCGTAGTTTGAACCATAAACAGAGCCATAGCCCCCATTATGGCCTGCATGTCCTGGATTGGATGGTGGCGACGCATATACAGAACTATGAGCCGCATAAGGATTATAAGCTTGGTCTGCTGCCCCACCTGGTTGTGCCTGAGCAGGAGCTGCAGCTTCAGCCATAAAATTCTGCAATATAATATATGCAATATCAGTATTTAACCGAGCCGGATCAATTGATAATAATCAGTAGCTATAGTATTCTACTCAATAAATTGCAACCGATAGTAACCCAAGGAAGCAATGTTCTGACAACCGATAAAACACAAAGCCTTCACATGCACAAAGAGAGAGAGAGAGAGAGAGAGAGAGAGAGAGAACGAACAAAGTCAGAAGATCATCTAGTGAAAACATTAGCATGATTAACACCAGCTCTATTACACAATTATTCCACTTAGAAAGCTACATAGAAATGAGGTTTCAAAAACATCATTACAAGGGCCTCTCATTGTTTTACTCCCATAAATCATATTAGTGAAAACTCTATCTTATGCAGCCCTCTATGATCATGTATCAGACTGAAACTGGTCAAAACCATCAGAAAACACATAATTTAACATCTATGTTATAAAATGCTTCTTTTCTAGGTAGGACAATAACAGACATGATAGATAGGACCCATGGTAACTATTAGCAGAGGTGTAAAGTCAAATTACAGAGACACTGACCAAGCCTCCAAGCAGGTGGAAATAGCATTAGAAGGAAATCAGCAGCATAAGCAATGAAAAAAAAACATATATACTGTTTCCAATATCTAGCAAATAGAAAAAGAATGACCAAAAAGGTTCAGAAGCCAGGGCAAAGGACATTGCCTGTATCAGTTGCTGAGCAGTTTGAACTTGTGAAGCAGTTCCACTTATTTCGACTGTCATTTCACCAGGAACACCTCTAGTTTCTTGAATGGTGACAGTTGCCCCACTAGCACGTCGAATATAGCTAATACTTGCACCAGCTGTCCCAATAACAGCATCAACATAAGATAGCGGAATTTGCATTTGCTGAGTGACCTGCAAAGAAAAGAAACAGAACATTTTAGGATCCGGTTTGGTCAAGCAAGCCAAGACCATTAACCGACTTAAAACTTTAAAGTAGTATTTGGTATCAATTTGAAGATCACCATGATAATGTAATCACAGATGTGATCTTATCACTCATAATTTAAAATTATTTAATTTCTTTAATAATCATTAATTCATAAAAATTAAAAAACATATATGATATCTCCAAAAAGCAAATATTATTTTATTTTTTTAATTCATAGGAATTTGAAATATCATTTTATTTAAAAGTACGAAAATATCCACGCATATTTCAATAGGTACACAAGTTATGATTTTAATGTTATTTAAAGATAATTTGTAAAATATAATAATATTTTATTTATTTTATAATAAAATATAATTAAATTGTTAAATTAATAAATATATTTATTAATTAGATAAATTATGTAAAAAACAAAATAAAAACAAATCTATTCAAATCATAATAAAAGAAAAATAAAAAATTATATTATATATAAAACATTAAAAAAATTTAAAAAAAGTACACAAATTATTTCTTAACTTGTTAAAATGAATATTAGTTTGAAAAAATAAAATTTTATAATATAAAATAATTATAATTTTAAGAGGAAGCAAGCTTTTAATTCATATATTAAATAGGTAATATTGACTATTGTTAATTTTAAATATTATTTTATCTCAGTGGTAAAAGTTTTTCACCGTTTTAAATGAGAATTAGATCACCCTCCAGACAATAATCAGATCACTCTCAATGATCCAAAATCAAAATCACTATCATGTAAGATCACCAAGTGCATACCAAATACGATTATCTAATCACTGTGTAATTGACCAAAAAAATCACTTCGTATAGATTACTATGGTTTTTGGAGAGATTACCCCAAACTAAACACTACCTAAAAGATTGGAAACACCTTGTAGTCAGGAGCCTAAAATTAAAATTATGCCAAGTCCAACAATCTCTAAACTAACAACCAAAAAATCTACCAACAGCCAAAAACAAATGGGTAGATCAAAAGATGAGGAAGCATGGATCACTACAATGCAAGAACAAGAGAGGCTTGCTAAAACATCCCCATCCATGCCCTTTCAGGCTGACGCAGGCAACTTACTCCACATGGAATTCTATGCTAAAATTCAACAAACAAGCACTCCCCATGACTTAAACAATCCAAACCAAGAACCAAGGAATCACATTAATAGTAGCTGTATATCAAGCTCCAAAGCATCTTTTTCTCAAGTCGCATGGAAATTAGAGGGTTGGAGAAAAAGGGGCCACCAGGTAAGCAGTGGTATGGAATTACCTGTGTGATCATTGATGATGCAGTCTGTGGATTTGATGATGCATGGGCACCCAATGGCGCTTCTCTTCCATAGGCAGAAATACCCAGATGTGGTTGTTTCTCCATAGAAGGCATATCAGCAGGAGGGTAGTAATTGTCATGTTGCCGTGGAGGTGGCATGTACCGAGGATTGTGTCCAAAACCAGCACCTCCACTAGCATTTGGAGGGACACCTTGAGGTGGACCCCAGGATTGATGAGGTGGCATGTGGTCCATCTGAGGATTAGACATTTGCATCTGGTAGAAACATGTAACAGAATTTCATTACATTCTATACACTAACAGAGGCACAATTAACCGGTAGGTCAACCAAAAATAGAAGCCTTACATGCATTTCAAATAATGGAATTATACTACGGTCCACTAAAAACTTCCTGAGATGACATGCAATTAGTTCCACCGCTTTGTGCACACCAGCTGCTTCTCCTACAACTTCAACCACCCTATCATCTTGAAGAGCAAAGATTGGAAAGTCTTCTGCAACATTTATTTAACAAAGAAAAAGAAAAAAAGAAATGTCAAAAATATTATGATAAAATTACCAATCAAAAGCAGAAAAAATTACAAATGAAATCCTTTGAACAAAAGGATGGTATGAGATTATCAAACAAAGGATGCCAAACCTAAATAACTTCAAATTATCAGCATTGGAACTAAAAACCTTATTCTTGAATTTGGATAGAAATCAAGACAGTCATATTCTCAACATTATAATTTGATTTGAGAGAACCAGTAACATTATTCACCCACAACTTAATGAAACACACACAAACACACAATCACACATTCACACATTTCACATACAAGGAACAATATTAAATGCTATTAAGATAGACACTTGAAAATAGTTTATGTACATTGATCATAAAACTCTTCCTGCAATATCAACAATTAGATAACTACTACAACCTGAAAAAATGACAAATTTTTCACTCTAAAGGAAAAGAAAAAAAAATGTGAGAAACAAAATCCTGAGAAGAAAACCTGCTCCAAGAACTCTAACAATGCAATTAGAAGATTCTTGAACAGATTTGACAGTTGTTCCTTGTTTTCCAATCAAACTTCCAGCTTGTGATGCAGGGACTAGCAGCCTTGTTGAAACCTTGGTTCCGACAGCTGTAGGTGCGTGAAATGAATCACCTTCCAAACCATCTACAATACGTTTATGGACCCTCAAAAGCCCATCCATAGCAGGGGGAAGAGAAGAATCAGGCTCCTCCTTTGCAGATATCATTACCTGTTGACAAAATAGTAGCATCAGCACAAAGGCTAACATGTTAAGATTCATGGTCCACATGCCCAAATAAAATTGGGAAGAGAAATTAAGAAACTAATAAATACCTCAATTTTATTGCATCCACCAGCAAATAAGGACAAAGAGGTCAAAATATGCCATATCGGATCAGATTCAAGACAATCTATAACATAACATTAAACTCTTTTTGTTCGAAGGAAAAATTACTTGATTTTGTTCAACAATGACAGATTTTTACTAAAATTGTTTTATTTCAGCAGGACTATAACTTTATCTTAGTTGAGTTACTTTTTTCCAACATACTGTCCATGTATCAGTGCAAACTACCAGCCTTGTCTGAAGAAAGGGAACAGACTTATTAACCAAGCTGTTTTAAAATGTTAAATTTTGCAAGTTATTTGGATCATAGATTTTGAATTTTATTAGGAAATATATCATACATGCATATACAATATTATATCATACATGCATATACAATATCCATATTATTGAGAGAGTTTTCACACGACTTTGGGTAAATTTATACCATAATTATCGTAGGCATATGTATGATGGTTACAAATGAGAATTTAAATTTAGCTTGATTTCCAGGGATCTTAGAACACTTTCCACGGGTTCCTTTAAGATTTTCATTTTAGAATCTGAGGCAAGACACCAATCATCCAGGTTCTGAAGTTACCAGAGAGAAAGCGGAGCTTCTTGATATGGTTGTTTGTACAAGATGTGTCCGTTAATTCAGATCAAACTTTCAGCACTTTGAAATGCTCAATGTTGATCCCTGCAATCTGAGACTTTGGTACCTCAAAATTGGAGTATTATTGATGATTGACTCCTTGCCTTAAAATTTGCGAACGAAACCTGCACAGACTCATTCTTGTTATTGCAATAAAGGGAACTGTATTTGTATTTTATTGATTGCTTCTTGTGGCCTTCCTTACTGTCTTCTTCAATTACTCAAATCTTTAAACGATATCATGCCTCAGGAATGTAATTGACTGCCAATGTGTCGAAACTTTAAAAATTGATGAACAATTATTATGTAAGAAAGAATTATATTTATTCAAATTACTGCAATGTGAAGCACATTAAAACTTACAACCATTAATTTAGCACTTCCATTCTTCTTACTATTTATTTAACGTTTTTCTTATATACATTCTTCATAGAATTGATTTAGATTAGAAAGGAATACTTAAAAGCTTAATGTTGCCTTGGTGATGTATATTTAAGATTTCCATTTTTTATTATTTTCATGTTTTCTGGTAGATTAATTAAACCAATATATCATGTACATAAGCAGTCCTAAACTAGATGAGATCTAGCACAAGTCAAAGAGCAGACTTTATTATTTTCTATGGTGAAAATCATTTCCATGTCATTGTACAACTACAATACAACATGGCCTCATTCTGAGCACAAAATAGCAAATAAATGCACATGAAATCTCAAACAAATAAAAAGACAACAGCAAAGTGTCCAACAAGAATCAGAAGATACACAGAAAGAAAAAGCAGGTAAAGAAATCCCCTGCAATGACTGTCTGCTTAAGTTTGCCACTTTGTGAGCAGAATCATTCTTCATAGTATAAGATGATGAAAATGTCCATATCGCTTATAACACGATAGTACAAGTAGACACAAAAAGTGAGCATCAACAAGTAGAACTGGTTCTTCCCTAATAGTCTATTCCCAGAATCAAAGCTAAATATAATATAAGCCAAGAGAAGGTACAAACTTACAGCTCTCTCTGTTGTCCCCGGAGGACCATCAAGTATCTTGATACGAGCTCTGGTCTCCTCAACTATTTTTTTAATGAACTCCCCTTTTCGTCCAATTATACTACCAACCTTCTGTGCAGGAACCAACATCCGGAAAACACTCTCTCCAGGCCATCCAGGCCACTTCTTTTCACCACCTCCAACCACTGCCTTATCTTCATGCTCATGTTTTGGTTGATGTGGCGATTCCTGCTGCAAGTTCTGCTCCTCCAAGTTGTCTTCCGGATTTTCCTCCAAGTTCAAGTTCTGCCCAAAGTCCAAGTTCTGCTCCAAGTTCACATTCTGCTCCAGGTTCAAGTCATACTCCAGGTTTGGATTCTGCTCCAAGTTCTCAGGTTCTTGTGCCTGTTCCTCCTCATGTTCAACAAAGCTTTGATCAACTTCAGCCATATGCATATTGCTGCAGAGAATTAAAAAGGAAAGAAAACAAGAACACATGAAAAATAGTACAATGTAAAACATTTGTTCCAATCTGACTGTTTCTAAAGGTCAATAATAGCACATTGATAATAGCAAATATTTGTGCCAACCTACCATCCCTCAAAACACACACACACAAGTGATAAGCCAACAATATTGATTCTACAAAAGAAAAGAAAACAAACAAAAAACCCCAACTTAACCCAGCAACAGCAAGTAATTGAACTCCAAAAATGCATATAAATAAAATAAAAAAGAACCCACTAATCGGAAAACCTTTAAACACTCAAATCACAGGAGGAAATGAAAAACTATTTAAAAAACCCTAACTTGACCCAGAGAGCAATTCAACTCCAAAAAATTGCATATAATTACAAAAAAAAAAAAAAAAAGAGAGAGAGAGAGCCTTGAAAAACTCATGAGTAATTCATGAGTTATCCTTTAAAAACTCGAATCAGAAAGAAAAATAAAAGCTTGTAAATAAAATGAACTACAACATAAAACCCTAAAAGCATAGAAATTGATTGAATTTGGAGACTCACATGAGATAAAGAGAGAAGATAAGAGGAGGAAAAAGATGGGTTATTGAAAAATTTTCAAGAAGAGGCAGAGATGGTAAACAAAAGCTGGCTTTTGGCGAGAGAAATGAGACCGGAAAGTTTGTGAAATTATCTTGATTGAGAGAATTTGGGGTATTTCAAAGTTGAGAGCCTTAGAGAAAGTTGAATTTGCATTTTTCACCCCGGGTAAAAACAACCCTGTAATTTGGGCTTCAGTTTTTTGTTTTTGGGCTGAGCCATTCTTCTTTGGTAATAAATTTTTGGGCTTTTCTGTCTTTGGCAAGATGGGTTTTTTATTTTTATTTTTACATTTTGGCTGCAATTTTAATGTTTTTAACAGTCACAGATTGGGATATGGGAAAGGCTGTGATTTAAATATCATATGTGTTGGATGTGATGAACCAAGTTAAAACTCTGGATTCAGCTGCCATTGCATTATTAAAAAAAAAGGATGGAGTTGAGTTGAGTTTCATCCTCACCTCCTTTTAGGAAAAACCTGAGGCAACGCTTTGAGGGAAAAAATCAGAAACAAGCATAATTCTTAAGCCTGTTGCCGTTTTTGTCTTTTTAATTTTAATTATGTTTGCAATGTCAGAAACATGCCTGGAATTCATGTTAACCAAAGGCTGCAATTTTGATATCAATAAACAAAGCCCAAAGGCCATCCATTAATTTCCATGATATGTTGAAGAGTTGAAGCATAAAGACAAAGAGATAGAATCTGCATTAATCCATTGGCATGAAGTGAACTGACATGTTGCAGCTAGCCTCATTACAGATTTACAATTTACTCGAAACCAAACATATCAAACACCAATTTTTACAATGGTAGGATCATAACCGCTGCATAATTTTCATATGAAAATGGGGATGTACCATGTATACATCTTTTCCTGCTTACTTGTGCAGCTGCATAATTTCATATGTTTGAATTCTCAAAAAATGATCATTAAATTTAGCATAAGCTTTCAATTTACCTAGGTATAAGCCGAAGAATGCGGCTTCACAAATTCCTCATAAGTATCATTCCTATTTGAGCATCATATCAGATCTCGCTATATGCTCTGAACCATCATTGTAGGTGCATATAACTTATGCAAGAAATCAAGAGCTTGACAATATCTAGATTAATTGCACACTAGACTTTTCTTCAATAACCAAAAACTCGATTCAGGGAAAGATTATCTGATTATGATTATTTATTGTGGATACCATTCAATGAGAAATATTCCCTTAAAAACTGCCTAAAAGAGAAAGATTAAACTATGTCGATAGCATTCAATGCAAGCAATGCAAATCTTCTTTTGTCCTAGTAACTTCGGATTTAAGTACTTAAAGGAAACATGATACCCTGACCGGTTGTCTATGACTGAAATAAACATGATTTATTTGTTTGATGATAATGACTATGCAACGTAGCACGATTAAAAATGGCACACCATAACTTGAAATTATGATGCAGGCATACCAAACGAACTCCTCAAAATCTATTGGTTACGGTACTCTGGAATCGGATAGATAGACTGACAGAAGGGGAAATTCTTATCAGAACCTTAAGCAGGTTGCCAATGGTGACCAGGCAATTCGGAAGACTAAATCCAGTCAGTACCTTATTGTAACCTCATGAATACCGGATTCACCTTATCAAATTCATTGTCAGACCCATATTAGAAAATTGTGGACAAAAGCCAAGCCTGGTTTCACAAGCCACATCAAGTTTTTGGTTCCTCTCATTTTCCTGGTATCATGAAACTGCTTGACTCAATAACAGGACACTCAACATACCAGGACATGACCGTATTAAAGATAAGTTGAATTCCTTGTATTTACACAAACAGAGAGAACTATATCTAAAGCATCTCCTACCCAAAGAAGCAAAATTACATTAGCAATGAATATGTGAGCTTGTTAATCTATTTTAAACAACAAGGCCTCATAAATTCAATTAAATCATTTATGGCAATGACAGAAAACAAGAACATCAATATTACTTTGTTGGAATCATGTTGAGGAAGATCAGCCTCTTTGAATTAGGCCTCAGTAAATCAAGCAGACTAATGGCAGAGTAAGTAGTTACTACAGTTTCTTCCTCAATTAAGCATTCAATCATCCATTTTTGTGTAGCTACATTGAAAAAACAAATTCAAAAAGGAACAGTGTAATAACAGAGATGACTCCTCCGCACTCCCTTAGAGAGTAGAGAGAAGCATACAACTGTAACTGCCCATTGTTATGTCATTCTATAAGGCGGTCTCTCTACTCTATTAACTAATTAACAAAGGATTCATGTTTGAATGAATACCTATCTATACTCCTGCTAGGAAGCATTATCAAGGTAGACATATAACAAAGAATCTGAACTTAGAACTACAACAATGAGTATCAATAGTGCTTCACACTGTTGTCATTCCTTGTCTTTGGAAGTAGTCTCTGGTGACATATTGGTCGCATTCATCAGTGAGTCGAACTTTTCAGACTTCCTCAACACAATTTCAATCTGAAAAAGTAAGCAAGGAAAAGTAGAAACAAGACAAAGAAGGAGATCAGAAGGAAGGTACATTAAGTTACCACATCCAGAAGCAAACTATATGTATGGTAAGAATCTAAACCCACCTTGGCCTTTTGGACAACACGTCCTTTGTTCTCGTCCTTCATGCCAACTGTAGATGTCAAAACTTCTGCTTTGTCCCACAAACAAATCAGTATCAAAGTATTCATTCTCATCAAGGATGGAAACCTTTTTTGCGTTAAGAGATGGAGATTCTTACTCTTCTCAATAGCCAGTCCATTATTCTTCAAGATCTCAGCAATTGTGACAACAGTAGTGATTGCTGCAGTAAAAGTTTGAGAAAAATTTTCAGGATGCATTATGGCAATGAATCATTTCAAAACCGATGGACATTGAAGCACCTCAAACAGGTCAAAAGTACCAAAGAACAAAGGGAAAAGAAAAGACTCCTTGTGCTCATAATTTGAGTTGCTTTTCAAGCAGGTACAAAAGTTTATGAAATCAATCATTTGCTATTGGAAAGTTAATGCAAAGACTGAGATAAAGGGTTCATAGTTCACATTTCAAAACAACAAAAATATGAAAGAAGGATTCAGAGAAATGTACCCATGCCCAAGGCAGAAAGCTCAACCTCATCATGCTGTTGAATGTATCTCTGCATCAAAAGAAATCAAAATTAAAACATGTAGCTAGCTTGAATGTTATCATGCATACAGATTGAGTTATAGACAAACTTATGCAAAGATAGAACCGAAAAAAATTGCAAATTAAGAAAATTTATTTGACTTGTGACGAAATTTTATGATTGTTATGTCATCTAGAAAGGATAAGACTCGTCTTTGAACCACCTTGCAATCATGCTATAGTCCCACAGCGATGAGAAAGTGCTGATGACATAAAACTTCACATTTAATATCTTGGGAGTAATGGAAATTTTCAAAATGTGCATCCAGTTAAATCTCATTATCTTATTATCTTTGAAGGTACATCAGATCTATAGCCACAGATGCATTGCAAACATTTAAAAGGATGAAAATATCAAAATAATGCTGTTGAAAGTAAACTAAAAAAGGAGAATCAATTTCAAAATTTTTATTAAAAAAAAGGGAAAAATACATTGTAACGGCAATTCATTGTGAAATTGTACAGTTAAGAAGATCAAATGACACAATAAAGAAGATCCAAATCCACAAACAAAAGAAGCAAAACCAAGATCACTCCAAAACATCATTTTGCATGAAACCTATCAAATAAAAACAAAATCCCATACTTTGGCAAGATTAACGTAGAAAAACAAAGGCTTTTTGGTGTTAGACACTTGAATTCTGTTCTTCTTTCGTGCCTCTCCTTCTCCAGCAGCAGCCACTGCCTCCACAGCCATTTCTGACTATCCCTCTCTCTTTCTTTGTTTAATGCTTCTCAAATTCTTTACTTTCTTTTCACTTCTTGGCGTTTTTATATATTTTTCTCTTTCACTTTCTCACATTTTCCTCTTCTCTTTACGTTCTTTTATGTAGCGGGAAATTTGGGGGGCAGAAAATACCGTTATAGAATGGTGGTTATATAAGGGAGCAGATGGACCAATGAGCATCGAACGCGTGGTGAGATTTTATTGGTTGTAGACTCAGTAAGAGATAAAAACGGATTTTTTAATGAAAAAAAAAAAAACGTATATTTATTTACGGATTAAAATGACCGTTATGTCTCGAACTTGGGTTTGATTTATGGGCCATGACATGTTTCCAAAAATGGGCTTTTAAAAGATAAGAAAATGGTCTTTAAATGATGGGTCATGTCCTACCAATGAAATTATAATAAAGAGGTTTATCATTTATATTTGAAACACTAAATTTAATTTAATTCGTTTATATAATTATTTAATAAAAATTTATCAATGATGTACCAAATCTAATTCAAACTCTAATTCGAGTGAGGTGTGAACTTATGGCTTTGCTTCATATTCCATGAGTTTGTACTTTGTAGCTTTTGATGTGATATAGCGATTATGGAAATTCAAGTTTAACTTGACTCCTTGCGTTGTCTTTCCAATTGTATCAACTAAAATTTGGCTCCATCCTAAGCAACGTTAAGGGGGAAATAGATTGCTTTAAAATTAATCCCAAATTAAATGCACATGTGAACAATATTTTTATTTTTTAAATTACGATTAAAGTTTGAATTTGAAAATCGAAACTTTCGATGTTAGTAACAGTGAATTAATATCTTATTGATAACATGGAACTATTTTTTCCAATTAAACAAAACAATAATTGGTAAAGAAATTAAAATATTAAAACCAAACATGAGAATGCCAAATCTCCAAGTAAAAATGTATGCAAAGCCTTAATCATAGACTTCTATATGTAACAAATCAATTGAGGTCCACTAAACAAAATTGAGGGAAGTGATCAAGTTAATATGAAATTGGCTTTCTCTTTTTAATTTGTTAAACAAATTGGATTTTGTTTTCCCCACAAAAGATCACGAAAGCATGCAAAAATTTGTGGGTGATTTTGAAATGGACATTGCTTAAGAATATAATCTGTGGTCTGATAGCTTGAATCCAAAAGCAAAAGAATTGGGTCAAACCGTATCTTGTGAATAGTCATTTTCCCATCAACAGCCATGGAAAAGAAGGAAAAAGTTTCTTCTATAGAAGTAACAAAAACGCGTTGGGGACACCAAATGTTGCATTAATAGAATTTTTTTTTTTTTTTTTTTGGATTTGGGACTCAAACTATTAAAATATTTGTCGGCATTAACGCAAAAACTCAGCTTCCATTGAATTGTAAGTTCATCAATTATTTCTACTCAATCTCTGAGTTGGATATTCAATGGAGGTAAGGCCTCTTCCATTGTTTCACAAACCCTAATTACTACTATTCACATTGCAAAAACACAAATTAAGGTTTTCAAATAAACATTTTAATTGTAAGTAATGCTTTAAATTCATCAAGTTCAAATTTAGAGATTTAGAGAATGACTTCGCTCTTCATAATTCAATAGGATTTAAGGCACACATGTATAAAAAAAATGGATAAAACCCGAATTAAGATATTATTATTTGTTTGGTACTTACGGATGAATTTTGAAACAATTGAGATCCGTCTTCTGTCATCTTGTAAATTTTCTCTTGTTCATCTCAAATTTAAAATTTTGAATTTTAATCATTAGATCGAAGTATAAGTTATTAGTTACACTAATTATGACAAAACCAAAGAGTATTTTAGTCAACTTGAATGATATTCACCTGCCTTTTTTTTTTTTTGGTGACTCAGATCTTCTGTTCAAACTAACATGTCATTATATTTGGAACTTGAGTACTCAACTAAATTTTCCCAACCTTCGCAATGATTTTCAGGCAAATTTCTGATTTTAATCATTCAAACATTTCCATGATGATGTGAAACCTTAACCAAGAAGTGCTACACTAATATCTGATTTGAAATCACCTACATTGGAACCTTTAGCATTTAAATCCAGGTTTTTCAGCTTGGTATAAGTCAGCTTCAATTCCTTTTGGTAACTGTAAAGTAACTTTCAAGTAAAAATGACTTTAATATTACAAGCTTCAGATTCATAATTAAATTGGTGTTGGGTACTCGTATATATGCTGCAATATCAAATTGATCCTTGGCCACAAAGCTAAAAAAATTTTGACATGGCTGTGCTTCTGCTCCAAGTTTCACTTCTTGTTGTAGTCTTCTATTGCTTATTTGTGTCCCATGGTTCACGAATTATATCGGCTGTGATTATACAATCATAACATTGCATGGGTTTTGCTTACATGTAAAACCAAAATTTTTATCATAATTAAACACATTAAACCTAAAGCTGAATAATAAATTTGTTCAATCGTGATACTAAATGACTTTAAAATCTTTAATTCTCGTGCTAAACATTGATTTAGATTGCATAATTACATACTTATTTGAAATTAGAAGCAATACTATTATTCCTATTACCCATAAGATTTAATGTATATAAAAAAGTAGGGTACATTGTATTAGATCATAAAACCTATATGATCACTTGCAAATAAGATCAGATTGATTGGTTAAGATTTGACTTGTACGAGAAAATTAGGAACTATTAGGTAAAATGTTTTTTCCTCTACAATCCCTACAGTCGTCATATTGCCAACGATTGGGCAGATTCTTCCTTTTCTCTTTTCTTGCAATAGCTTTGAGAAATGTTTGTTATATTATTAGGTAAAATGCTTTTTCATGGCAGCTCAATTTTGTATTATTAGTTCCAAATCAAGTTTCATTTACGACTATTCGTTAGCGTAAATCCTAAATGCATGTCGTAATCTGAAAATTAACAATTTATTTATCTCGAATTTTGTATAAAATATATATTTTATTTAATAATATTAAAATATGATACGATAGTTTTTTTTTTCTTTTCTCCTTGTCATGAGTAAAGAGAGAATCTCTTATTGGAAATGATTAGGACAAAATTTGATGAAGCTTCCTAGCCAAGTGCAATTGTTGTTCCTTCAATTTGATCAAATCAAATTAGCTAAGAGGTCACTAATCATCCTATAAGAGGTTAATTTATTAAACTTCATAAAACCTTGATGTGATCTACTTAATTATGATTGATATTAAAGTTACCTATCTTAATTAATTAAATTATCACTAAAATCAACAAGAATCTTCATCATTAAATATTAGTGAACCAAACTATGTGTTTGGTCCAAAATTAATTAAGTCGGTGATTAAGATTAAATAATTAATGATGGTCTATCAATAACTCTTTTTTTTCAAACTTTAATTTTTTTAGTAAAAATAGACAAGAAATATCATTTGCAAAAGAAAATTTTCCTTTATCATTTGTTACTCTCTTGATTGTTTGGGTTCGAATTCGTTGAAAACTATCAATAAATAATTTTTCATGAATTTATTAAATTTAGCATAAATAAATTTACTTAAATCGACTTGAAGAAATCTAAGAATTCCCTTATCGTTCATAAAAAAAAATTTACACTAAGCAAAGTCAGTGCTGATGGCTGCCCATAATATTAATTCCTCTAAATTAGGCTTAATTTACAACTTATCCTTTGATTATCTTTTCACTTTGAACCAAATCATACTCCTTTTTTTCTCCTTTTTTGTTTCAATAGTTTTTATATTAAACTTAAATCTTGGCTCCCAACTACTTGGAGGTTAGCTTTGGAGCTTTGTAAATTTAGTCAAGATAAGACACCTTAGACTAAAATATTCATTCGGGAATTAGATTCTCATACTGGTAATTATAATTAATTATTTGTTACAACTTACGAAAGAGCTATGTGTGCTTTGATCTGTGTCCCATCTGGTATAATTATGCTTTGGTTGTAAGTTTAGTTCCTTAATTTCTTTTCTAACATGACAGTGAGACGTGTTAAAGTGCCATGATTCTCGCCATAAATTAATCTTTTAAGTTAGTTGTAATATTTGGTATAATAGTGCTTTGTTGTTATATTAGGCTTTAATCTTGATAAATCAAAAGGATTATTATAACTATGTATTATAGAAAAACTGTTTGTTTTAGCAAACAATATATAAGAACATATCAAAAGACCATGATTAATATGTGATCAAACTTAAACAATATAAAGTATTTTTATAACTTTTTTTATTTTTATCTTATATTTTTAGGTAATTATTTTATAAATATATATTAATATATATTTTTGAAGAAAAATATATTAATTCTAATTAATCTAAAATAATGATTTATACTATTTAATAAAAAAATTTATTTACTAAATATATATATAAATATTTATAGGATATGGGTACGAGATAAGTACTATATTATTCATCTCTTTCCCATACGCAATAAAAATTTAAAATTATATTAATTTTTATTTTTATATCCATAATATAATATTCATTATCATCTCCATTCGGATAAAAAATTAAATTACCCGTTAAGTATGGATATGATTGACATCGTTAAAAAATAATACATTTTTCATTCGCACTATCATCTCTAAATGACATCAAACATTTCTTATTTACTGATCGGATTCAAAGATTTTGTATATCAAAATTTATGATTTACCCATTGTAGTTGGATCAAAACTCCGATGATCAAGCGATATAAAATCTTAATTTAGTTAGGTTTGATAGTTTTGAATAAAATGCTGGACTTTTATGAAAAGAGCGTCATTTCTAGCAAGCTCGTCAAAATTATTTTCTTTACATATGAAATAATTAGAACTTTTGTTGATTGTAAATATATTTTGAAATAATGGAATCACAATTCAATCATATTTTTTATATTACTATATAATCTAGTAATCAATGAATATAGATTTATAAATTTATATTCTCTTTTTTTGCATTACTATCATTATCAATAATCAATAGAAAGTTTAACTAAATTAACCTAAGAAAATTAAGTATAACCTAATTTTATGTCCTTTTTCCTTTTATGGAACCCACCTTATCATGAGCCAACTTCATTTGTCTTCCCCTTTTTTAAGTAACTTTGGCTTTAATTAGATCCTTATCACATCATACAAATAAACAAAATTCCAAACAAAATATAGACCCTAAATCTTGGTTTGAATTTGGTCCATACAATTGCTCCCACATCTACATGAACCCCACTTTCTCTTCTCTCACCTAAGGGCATAAGAAATTAAGAGAAAGGAAATGGGCAATTTGGTCCCTCCATGTCTGCCCAAAAAAGCTCCATTTTTCTTCACTTTCATAAATTTTTGCCGCCAATTGCTCCTTACACGTCTAGCATAAATTAACTCCATCGAACTCGTTACGTTTGTTCAACCCATTGGACCCTTTCTTTCCCTTTTTTTTTTTTCTTTGGAAGGTTGAACCAAATGTTGTAACACTAGACTTTGGTCCCCCCTTCATTGTTGTGATAATGATGGGGATATGGGATCATATACTCTTTAGAAAGGTGCCCAAAATTTTCAAAATTGGTATGCTTGAATCACATTTCAGGACTCATGAGCATTGGCCAATTGAGGAAGGAAACTATTAAAGTCTGATTAGGTATTTGTGCCGTGCCGAACACGCATTTCAAAATAATGTATGTATGGATTATTATTTAATACATCGATTGACTTGAGTGACATGTTTAATGGAATTTATTAATTTTAATTTATAATTAATTATATTATATGAGAAAAATATAAATCTTTATGTAAATACCATTATACAAGTCAAGCTACACTTTTTGTTTTGAAAAAAGTTATATAGGGTGATTGCCTTCCTCAACTAAAGCTATACAAGAAAAAGTTCTACTTGGGTCCTAAGTACTAATACCCTTAGGTACTATTTTTTTTTTTCATAAAAAAGATTGTAATCTAATAATAGAATTGAATTTTAAATTATTGTTTATTATTTTTAAAAATAATTAATGAAATAATTAGATTAAATTTTGGATTCAATTATATCGTAAATTATAATAATATATACTTTTGAATTTCACCAAGAATGGTTCCGAATTTTTATTAATTCCTAGCTGACAAATAAATTGTGTTAAGTAATTATGAAAAAACTAGTTAACAGTAATTTTGATGGTTGTATCCCATGATTAAGATGATCCAATTTCAAAAGAAGGTGGTGGGAAGCAGCTGAAAATTGTCTAAAAGAAACCGCTTGAATCATTTTGACTTTTGGATGAAACCTTGAAAAGTGAGAATATTCAAAAGAATAGACAAAAGTTCCCTTCTTTTCTACATTCCAAAATCAAAGTTTCAAATAAGAACTCAGCTCAAAACCATTGAATTTTTTTCCTCCAATTAAATATATCAATTTTAAAATAATATATTATAAATTATAACATGAAAATAGCAGAAAAAAATGTAAAATTTTAATAAAAAATATATAGTTTATACATATTTTTAATATATTATCACGAATTATAATATAATAATTTTTATATTTTATACATATTTATTAAAAAATAAATACTATAAAATATATATTACCAAATTTACCTCCGACCAACCTCAAATTATGATCAAGAATCTTCCAAACAATTGCCCTTACATTAAATAAATGAATAAATAAATAAAGAACTAAAGAAAAAGTTGATAGACAGCTTTGGGTCTTTCTTTCTCTGAACGTGTGAACCACATTGTAACCAAACCTATGCAAAATCAATTCAAGCATAAAATGGGTGCAGCATTTCGTACATACTCTTTTGTCTTCGCCAAAAAAACATCAAACAAACTTTTTTAAACATAGTTTTTGACATCACTATAAAAGAATGAATTAACAAAACTTCATCTCTATTGTCATTAAAAAATAAGTAATGAATTGAATTTGGGTTTGACTTGTTTTAGTAATTAGCTTTACCTTTTTATTATTAATTAAAATTATAAATAAATAATCAATGACTTAATCAAATAATTAAATTGATAAAAATTAAATATTTCATTTATAAATTTATGTTCGAGTTCACTATCAATAACCCTTTTTTAACGATTGATCTGCTACATATCCTACTTGAAATAAGATAGTTTCTCCTTGTGTAAACTTTCACAAAAAAATTATAAATAAATAAGTGGGCTTTAATATTCTTTTTAAGTTAAATGACATTGATGACTTTTTAAAAAAAGAGTGTTGCTAAATGTGTCTCCAATTTTTTATTTTATATCTCAAATTTTTTAATTTTTTTAAGTAAAATTATTTAATTATTTTTTTTCATAATTTTATGAAATTTTATAAATTTTAAAAAATAATTTTTTAAAAATTTATATGATTTTTTAGAAATAGATTTTTAAAAAATTATAAATTTTTTCAAAAATAGATTTTTGAAAAGTTATAAAATTTTTCAAAAATTTATTTTCAAACAAATTTATAATATTTTGAAAATTCATTTTAAAAAAATTATATGATTTTTGAATTTTATTTTTGAAAAAAATTTATAATTTTTTTGAAAATTTATTTTCAAAATTTTGTGTAAAAAATAATTAATTAATTTCATTTGTAAAAAATTTAGGAAGTGAAAAAAAAAAAAATGCATTTAGCAACACTCTTCTTAAAAAAAAAAAGAAAATAACAAGAAAATAAGTGATTTTACAGTTAGACCCATCATATAAACCTTTTGTCAGAAAAATGGTTTGGTTGACTAGCTCTACCCAGCTAGTTGAGATAAGACTAGATTTTGACGCATTAAATTAGATGCTTTTCACACGCATTCACAGCCCCTCTCTTGGTTAGCTTTCATTTCAAACATAGGTGAAAAATTTTTAGTACACTCACGAATTTGGTACCGCCAAATTAAATTGTTCATGAGTTTCATAATTTCTAGATACAAAGTTTAAAATTGTACATAAAGGACATAGCTGGCTACTATATATTAATTAAGGTAAATAGTAACAAAATATCGAATGACCTTATTTTCACTGATATTTTGATTTCTTCGTCGTAAGTATTAATCATTATAATTAAATACGATTGACATATAATTAATATGCTATTGAAGCTTTTTTAATAAAAAAAATTTAGAGATAAGAAATTATAAATGTTAAAATTTGAATTATAAATATATTAAATTTATATTTTAGAAATTGATTGTAAATGTAAGATGATTTTAAATTAAATTTATACATTTTTTTATAAGAAATTTTTTGCATAAAGTTAAAATAAAAATTTCAATAAATATTTTTTTCATCTTAAATTAATAATTATTTTGAACTTCAATTAAATTAAATTTATAAAAAAAATAAATTTTCTTAACATATATATTTTTTAATTCACGTGATTCAAAATTAATATCTTATTAAATATCATTTGTGAACTTATTAATAACACCTAAAAAAAAATAAATAAAAGGACTCGTGAATCATGAGTAAAACTGTACAAAAATAAATGATGTATGTCTGGTCTATTTTGGAGAAATAAAAGAGATCTATCCCATCTTTCAATGCTTGGGAATTTATATTTCTCTCATTTTTTAGGGATAAGGAGGAATTTTACCACAAGCAAAATTAATCTAATTTAGGATAAAAAAAAAAACCAATATCCAAATTGCCTTAAAATCTATTAACAACATTCATTTGAATAATTTTTTTTTTTTTGGTTGCAAAAAAAAGTTAATATCCTTACAAAAAAAAAGAAAAAATGACTGAGATCGAACTCACTTTTATATGACTTTTAATCTATCTCTTTTAACTATTAAATTAAGAGGGAAAAGTTAAAATTTGAATAGTTCAAATAAAGTATTTCATAGCTATGGGATATATTTGCATAGAAGAGGTTAAAGCTGCCGGATCGAGACCTTACAATACACATCATGCATGAGCCTGCGTAAAACATTAGGAATAAAGTAATTAAAGACTTAAAGTTAAGGCCAAAATATTTTTAAAAAAAATGAATTGTTTTATTTTTTAAATAAGTCTTTATCTTTTTATTATATCTAAATAATTTTTCATTATTTAATTTATATCCAAATAAATTTTTACTTGAGTTCAAATAAGTCTAATTTAAATATTATTTATATTAAAAATTTATTTAGATATAAATTAAAATTTAAGATATTATTCAAATATAATTAAAAATAAAAATTTTATTTAAACACAAATTAAAATTTAAGAATTTATTTAAATAAAATGAATAGTTGATTTGATAATTAGATTTAAAATTTCTTAAGAAAAAAATTGAAAATTGATATAAAGGGTAATGCACATGAAACTATTATTATAATTTCACTGTCCACCTTCCCTCTTTTACTAGCACCTTTGGCTCCATAATTCCATCCTATTGTGTCAACTTGAATTCAAAATCTACCGCTTTACAACTTTTTCCCACCTTCCAAACAACCCCTTTTACTGTCAAAATTGTTTTCAAAGCACCAAAAAATAATAATAAAATTCTGCCATGAAGGCAGTGTTTTATGTGAACATTGGCATCATGGGTACCACCACAACAAACTTTAATATTTTAAAAAATAATAAGCTCAAAATTAATTTATTTGGTTCATATATTATTTTTAATGTGTCATCTAATAAAGTTTTATTTAAATTTCAATATTTATAATTTTTTTTATTCTTAAACTATGATATTTTTTATAAAAAAAATTCAATTAAATTGAATCAATGAGCCTCTATTTTTTTAACATTCTCCAACCGGAATTCCTATCAAAGTTCCTTTCAATAATTAAAATTAATTTGCTTAACTTTAAATTCAAATTTCATTGTCCTACAATGCAAGCCCAAGTTATAAAACCCTTAAAAAAATAAATAAACAACATAAAACCCAAATAAATTTCGTAAAAGAAAACCAAAAAAAAAAAAAAAAAAGTAATTATTCAATGGAGGGCAATATGGTCAGATAAAGAATTGTCACTTTTTAGGAGTCTCCGACAAATAAATAGCCTTTGAAAGAAGATCAGGTTGACTGTAGAATGTTTGAACAGAACAAATAAATAAATAAATAAAAGAAAAGAAAAAATATTTTTTATTTGGTCAAAAATTTTGAAAATATTTAAAATAAAATATTTTTTAAGATTTGAAGACTTTGGACGTTTTCCGTCACGGTGTCAACCACCGTAAACCCCATGTCGGTTATTCTCCACTATTGTTACTGTCCTAAAAAGTTTGATCCGTTAGTTAATGCCGTTAAAATTGTCTCACATAAATCAAATACTATGATAAGACAATAATAAAAAAAAATTTAAATGAATTTTGTTAGATAAGATTGAGCCATAAAACATGGCAAAAATAGTATTATATTTAGAAAATTATCTAAAAATTTTTATCAATTAAAAGATTGTTACCTATTATTAGAGTATATCTAAAAATATATAATAAATAATATTTTAATTTCGTTTGTAAAATTTAAAATTTTCAATGATTATTTATTAAATAATAAATTTATTTTTTTTTTCTTTTCTGCTAGATAACTTATGGTTGAAAATATTATAAAATTGTAAATATTATAGTATGTTTTTAGGAAGTAAAGCATGATTATCATGGTATTGTTTCAAACAACATTGTTGTTGGAATTTTGGACAAACAAATATGATTAAAATGACTAAAGTAATTAGGTTATTTTAACACCTTCTCTTTTTTTTTTTCCTTCTTAAAACATCATTTATTGCTCCTTTCTTTTTTTTTAATGACGAAAATATATTTTTATTGGTGATAATATTATCTTAGTATGAAAAAAAAACTTTACATTTTTCCTTCTTTTAAGAGAGAAATTTTTTTTTTGAACCCTAACTCTTTAACGTGATTCATACACATCTCGTTGAATCAAAATCCCATATGCTACTTTCGCTTAATTTTTCTTTTGTGTGGTAGTTAATGGTGAACGAAACTGGAAAGTGACATCTCTTTCAATAAGATTATTTTTTGTTTGGGGGAATAGATTTGATTAAAGATATTAAAATGCAAAGCACATTAATCAAATAGAATAGGTGTTGATGTGCAAATTATTGTAGCATATATACAAGTACAATGTTATTGTCATTGATTATATATACATTTTAGAATTATAATTTACTCGATTCTTTAAAAAAAAATTGGACCATTTATCGATCAAATATAAATAAAACTATTAAAATCCAAATCCTTTATGATATCACCTAATGAAGGCTTTGTTATTTTATTGGATCATGCAAAAACCCTAAGGTCCCAATGCTTAGTTGAGCTACAACATTACATGTTCAAGCATTGATGAAGAACCAAAATTTGGCACAACAAGACATACATTATTGAGATGATCAAGTTTAATAAAATCAAAGCTTTAATTCTCTCTAATAAAGTAGGGAATCAAAATGGTTGGGAAGACATTTTAGTATGTTGTTCATTCACAATTTTTCTCTTTCCATGTTAAAAACATGATCAATTGTGCAATTTTCATTTTGGGTTTTTAGTTATTTAAAAAAAAAAAGTGTTAGACCAAACTAAGATTAATAAATTGAAATAGCAACAACATATGTACATTAATTTTATTTATTTGTATTATTAATGTACTTTTATATTACTTATTCTTCAATCTGCCTAGAGAATTATTGTAGTGTTTTTTAACTAGTATGAAATTAATGGCTACAAATAATAAAAACAAATGATTATTATTCTATATGTAAAGTTCTTAAAATTTGTAAGAATATAGTTACAATGTTTCACACATGTTTATTCAGTTATTCTATTGAATTTTTTAAATATGACATAACATATCCATCTCAAGCTTTTAATAAGCTAATTTAGGGTGATAACCTTACAAAAAATTATTATTATTATTATTATTATTAGATTAATATTTTATGTTTTTGGGACCTTTGAATATCTAATAATTACTTTAGACATCGATTATTTCATAGTTAAATCGAATTGGATCTCATAAAAAAAGACAAACTTTATTAACATTTATTTTTTTCATTCACAATGCTCGAAACTAAAATCTTATTTAAGGAGAATTAAACTTCTTATTATTTGAACTAATAGACGTTGGTATCTACAAAAATTAATATTGACCTTATAAAATTTTTTTTTATTAATTGAATTAATCTTTAAGAATAAGAATTATTTTTCTACATGTACTAGGTATAATTTTTAGATCCGTACAAGCAACATTAAATTGTTGAATAATTTATTTTATATACGCATTATATTAATTTTAAAAAATAGTAATGAGTGGATAAAAAAATTAATAAATAAAAAAAACTAAGGATTAATACTGAAAAATATTATTAAAATAAATTAAAATTTAATTTAATTCAATGATATATATATTTTTAAAATTTATATTTAATAAATTTAAAATTCAAATTTTAACTCTATATATATATATTTCTTATGCATGCTTTGTTGAAAAGAAGTAACGCCGTGAAAGAGCAAAAGTTTGGCGTTAAAATTAAAAACTGAAAAAACTGTCCCCTATAAATAACCAGCAACTCAGCATTGCAAAGGGCAAAAAAAAAAAAAAAAAAAAAAACAGCTCTCAAAGCCTGGGAGCTAAATAAAAGGAAAATCAAAGGAAACACTTCATCTATTATTATGACAAACTAAAATAAAGGACAGTGAGAAGAGAGAGAAACTGTAAAGAAAGAAAAGAAGAAGAAGAGAGAAGAAAAGGGTTTCAAGATCTTGTCAGATCAAGCTAGAAAAAACGGTAAGGGAAAATATATATTTATTAATATCAAAGTTCTTATCTTCTTTTTTTGTTTTGGGTTTTGGGTTTTTAACGTAAGCAATGTGGTTTGATCTGTTTAACTGATTTTTCTCGTTGCTGTCTTCTTCAAGGTATTTTGCTTCTTTCTCATCATGTTTTCTGTTTTTCTTTTTTTAAATGTTAGCTCATTTAAAGGTACGGTTTTGGGGGGGGGGGGGTTTGTGTTGTTTTATGTGAATGTTTGCGCATAAATGAAGAGTTTTGGTAAATTTCTCATTTTCTCTTTGTCCATCTGGGATTTTTTCAATTCTGGGTTTTCTCAGTTTGGTCTAAAAGTGTTGGATTTGTGGAAATTTTTATGCTCTCTTAAGCTAAATGTAAAGTCTTTTTCTTTTTCTTTGTTAGGTTTGTTTTATGTTCATATTTGCCAAGAAATGAGAAGTCTTTCTAAAGCTTTCTTTTTTTCCTTTGGTTTTTGATTTCTGAGTTTTCTTATTTTAGTCTAAAAGTTTTGGATTTTTAAATATTTTTTTGGCTTTCTCGTATTTTTGCTCCGCTTGATTCTTTTTTAATTTTTGGGTTCTTTAATTTCTGGTTGCTAAATTAAATAAACAAAATTTTTGGTTAATTTGTCTTCTCTTTTCGTTGTATCTTTGAATGAAGTTGAGTGTTTTGTTTCCTTAATATTATTTTGATTTATAAGCTAACCTGAAAGATTATGCTTTTTTTTTCCTTTTTTTCCTGCAGTTGGCTTCATACATCTTCATTTTCTCTTTTCATTCAAAAAGAAGAGCTTTTGTTTCTTTTTCTTTGCTATCTTTTCCTTTTTGCGTTTTACTTGTTATAATTATATGTGAAGGAAACATCTTTTCATACTAAAGTAGAGTCAAATTCTCTGTAATTTGTATTTGAAGGTTCCATTTCATGGGAACTTCGAAATGCTTCCATAAATCCTCTTCAGGATCCTTCTTTGGAGAATACCCTGGTCACCTTTTTGTATCCCAAGGTTGAAACAAAGTGAAAGTATTGCAAGGCTTGGAAAAGAAAAGGGATTCTTTGGGAATAAAAGATTTTTTTAATCACTTGATGTGCATGTTGTGGCTGTTGGAAAGCTTCCCATTAAGAGGAGACAAAATTAGATAACACTGAATGTAATGTAATTACCATTCAATCTTAGCTAGGATTGAATGTTTTAGCTTAGATGCGGAATTCATACTGCAGATCATGTGCGGATCTACATGAAAAATAGGTTTTATTTGATATGTGGGTTTTCAGTACGGGGTTATATTTGAAACTTGTTTCAAATGTCTTATAGTCATGTAGTACTTGACATTCTCAGTGTGGTTGTTTTGGCAACTTGAAATTGCCTGCTACGGTTGGTTTTCAGTGTCATGTATCTTGTTAAGCTTAATATGTTTGGCAGTGGTCACTTTGTTTGAGATTTAAGTGCATGAAACATCTGATGCATATTGACACAATATAGAATGAATTATCCGTTTAGTTTTTTTCCTTTCTTCTCTTTTCCTGTAGTTTCTTTATATATTTTAGCAAGTGAATGAATTTTTTACTTATCTGAGCTAAAAGATTTCCATTTTCATAGCATTCTGATGCTCAACTTGTTTTTCATGCAGTGTGATGGGGAGGGAACTCACAGATGTACACATGGACAATAAGCCAAATGGTGTGTTGAATTCAAATGGTAATCCAAGAGTTTCAGAAGGCACTGAGTCAAATAACTATGAGGTCAAGGAATGCACTGCAGAAAACTCAGTCGCTGAGAATGGTCATGACAAGCAAGATGTGCTGGGTGTTAAAAGCACAAATTTTGGTACTGACATCCCTGAAGGGAAAAGTGAAAAAGCTGAAGATCAGAAGTCCACTGACAATAAGAAGCTAAGCACCACTGCATCAAAATCCACTGGTGCTAGAAATACTCATGCTTATCACACTATCTCCAAAACTGGTGCAAATGGCACAGCAAATGTTAACTCTACACCCTCCCTTACTGCTACAAAGGATTTAGAGGTAACTCCAATTCTTGAGTAAGGGTTAAATTTCTGATCCAGTGAATATAATATGGACTTTTGGTTGACTTGGACCTGGTCCAATTTATTTGAGATTTAGTTTGGTTAAGACACTCAGATTGGCAATGTTCTATGTAAGAGGCCTGACCTGTTGATGTGCACTCAAATTAGGGCCTTTCACATTTTTTAGCTGCGTTAGGAGATTTCCAAATATGGCAATAGTGAATTTTCTGAAAGGAAATTTAGCAATAATGTGGAATTTTCTTTCGTATTCTTATCTGTGGTTTACATTCATTTTGACATGCATGTGGAAATAATATACAACAGGTGATATTTTTCTTGCTTTGCTTTTAAAGCATGTTCCACTGCCAGTTTTTATTCATCTGTCTAAACTATTCTAATTGTTTGGTTTGTGATCATTGATGTTACTTAATAATTGATAAATGCCTGGTGGTGATCTTTTAGATTTTTCCATTTCTTTCAGCGAAACTCTCTAATGACTCCTCTGATGTCAAGGAAGCCATTGCTGACTTATGACGGGAAGCATCCTGATGAAGAAGATAATTGGTCTGTCACTTCCTCGTATCCTCTCTTTGGGTTAAGAGGTCAAGACATGATGCTACGGGCCTGTTCATAGCAGTTTTTTTTTTTTTTTTAATTATTATTGAGGGACTTCTCTACCCAAACTCTATACCCGTATTTCACTCTTCTATTTGTCAACTCTTTTATTATGGAAGGGTTTTTGGTAGTGTAATTGGTTTTTATTGTTTTAAAGTTTCCTTAGCTTTATCTAGTACTGCTGCATCTGTTCGAACTGCTAGATCGAGGGTAACTATTGGAACTGCTCCAACTTTTAGAAGTGCTGATCGTGCTGAGAAACGGAGGGAGGTACATTCTTCATCCAAACAATTGATATTTGAATTTTATTTGATACTTTTTGCAGTCATTGGTTTTTCCCCTCATTTCATTTTCAAGTTATCCTAACTATAATATTCTTTTTCTCAATCCAGTTTTACCAGAAGTTAGAGCAAAAACACCAAGCTCTGGAGAAAGAGAGAAGCCAGTGTGAGGCCAGGACCAAGGTTCACTGCATTTAAAATATCTCTTATTTATATTTGTGCTAGAGTCAGTCTGCTTGGACCATTTGATAATTTCGATAATTAAAAAAATAGGCCCTGTTGCTGTCTTGCAGGAAGAGCAAGAAGCAGCCCTTAAGCAACTTAGAAAGAGCTTGGTTGTCAAAGCAAATCCAGTACCTAGTTTCTACTATGAAGGACCTCCACCGAAGGTCGAACTGAAGAAGGTATTCTGTTGAATCTTTTCTCCTTGTTTTTCTATGAGTCCTTGAAGTCCCAAGCTGGGAAAATATTTCCCTGTTGGGATTAATTGACAGGATGAAAATAAAAAACATAGAATGGACAAAAATGAACATGCTTAATTCATTTTGGATGTCAATGATTTGGGCTTTTACATGTTGGTGACAAGGAATTAATGTGTGCTGTGTAAACCACCAGAAGGCTTAAAATTAGTGCTTCTAAAGTTGCCAATACAGGCTAAACCCAGATACACCATTACCAATTGAAGAAGGGCTTCTGCTGAGGCATATCAACTTTCTATACAGGAATCCTGAATGATAAAAATACATCTGACATATACCCCTTTGAACAAAAAGCTTTATATGTTTCATGCAGCTTTGATGGGTAATGAAACATTTCTTTCTTGCTTTTATTTCATTTCAGCTGCCATTGACTAGGCCAAAATCACCAAATCTTACCCGGAGAAAGAGCTGCGGTGATGCTATCCACTTGTCTCTGGATGAAAAGGCAAAAGCTTGCTGCCGGACTCACCGCCACAGCTTAGGTAACCATAGGGAACGATTCACTACTGCAAATGAGGTCAAAAGTAAGGGTCAGGTCAGTGGACAGAGCAGTAATGGAGCTGGCAAGGTGAAAGATCGAGCAAAACAGGTAAAAGAGGTGACAGAAGCTGCTCCTACTACAATCACCGAGCAGAGCAATGCTAACATCATTGTTCAGTCATGAACATCTGGTTTTTACTAACTCTTAAGTGGGGAAATGGTCTCGAATTTCGGTAGTGCAATATGTTTCTTTTTTGCTGTAATTTGTATTGACGTGCATTGTATATGTTTTGTAAGTTATATTGTTACAGATATTGTTATATATAAAAGAGTTATTGATTCTAACGTGGACCAATTGACTTGTTTTCATTTGATATTACTCTTTATAATGGACTGTAATGTTCTTTTCTTCATCTAAATTTTTATAATAGGTTTGTTAGCCATAACAATCTCCCGGAAAGTATTATGAGCAGGAAAGTGTGCCCCTGATCATGAATAAAGGCATTTAGCTGCAAGGGAAAATCAGGGTTTTGTCAAGCAAGGATAGTTCTGAAACTTTTTGGTCTTCTATATGTATTTTTGATGGCCGAGTTGGACAAGGAATCACAATATATGGAGATACACAACATGGTAGAAATCTCTTTACCCCTAGAAGGCAAACAAGCTTTGAGTTAATTGGACTTGTTTCTGCAACGCAATAAATCATTGGATCCATTGAGTATGAATGCTCTATAAAATACTCCCCCAAAGGGACAACTTTGGTACTTCCAAAAGCACTCTTTTTTCGTAACCCGTATAAATGGACGAGGAAAAAAAGGTGTATTTCAATGTGATTTTTGCTATTTATCTCTTTTTTTAAAATTTATTTTTGATTTTTGTTTTTTCATTCCTTATTTAAAAATGAAAAGTAAATGGCAAATGCATCTGAGTCAAGTGTTAAGACTACATATTTTCATAGAATTCATGAGTTAAAAAACAAGAAAAAGGGTTACACAGACACTTACATTTACTTCCAACAATAGAATAGGGGAAGACACTAAAAAAGTGGTTAGTTGTCCCTCCCTCCAAAAACAAAATCCTATGGCCTTTTCAATTCTCTCCATTTTTTCTTCACCATTTATCTTCCCTCTCAAAACCCCAAAACCTTTTAAACCCCAAAAACATCGAACCATAACTTGCTGTTCACAAGAACCAAAAAGACCCTCCAAAAACCCACAAAGACCCACTTCCAGAAACAGGAAAAGAACGCCATATGGAACCTCTAGGAGGTCAATTCTCAAGAAAACATTCACTCAAGAGCAGGTCAAATTCACTGCAGGTGTTTCAGCTGATCCTCACGTGGGGATTATTGGTGGAGGAATGGCTGGTCTTATTTGTGCTTTGAACTTGGAGAAAAGAGGTGTTAAGTCGACTGTTTTTGACACGGTTGGTTCTTTTGGTTACTTTTTGTGGTTCTATGATTTGGGTTTTGATGTGGGTTATTGTTGTTCTTTAAGGTAGTTTTAGCACTGGACAAAAGAAGATTTTTATGTGATTTTTTAAAAAAAGCTGCATATGGTGAATGGAATTTTTTATTTTTTATTTTTATTTTTTGGGTTTTACTTTTAGAATGCATGTCATGAGTTTGGAGTTGTCCAGTTATCTTTATAATGAATATTTGTCTCTGAATTTCTTGTCATGTGGTAGAAATTGAAAATGCTTCTTTTTGTTTGTGGATTCATTGGGAGAACTCTTTGAAGTTTGAACAGATTTAATTGCTGTGTTTTTCTAACTTCCCAACTCAAGATTGTTTTGGTGCTAAAAATTTTTGGTTTTTTTTATTTTTTTATTTTATTGGCCTCTTAAATATTGTTCTTCGGATAAGAGAAGCTGTTCGAGTGTTCAATGAATTTAAATTGAGACTTAGGCATGCCTAGTTATGATAAATTTTGTGTTGCGCTTACAATGTTCTTGTAGATTTTCCCTCCAATTTAATGTAATTCAACCCCTAGATTTTCCCCATTACTCTTTTTCATTTTAATGCTCAATAGTTTAGTTAGGGGAGGGTAAGTGTTAGAATTATAGGAGTTCAATCATTCGCACTGAACCCTATAATGCAGTTTGGAGGATTGAAATTAATGTGGTTTCTTGTTATTTTTTCCATTAAAGGGAATGCATGGTTTGGGAGGAAGAATGGGAACTAGAGTCATTGATCCTCAACAACTTATATTTGATCATGCTGCTCAGTTGTTTACTGTGAGTGATTCTAGGTTTGCTGAGCTAGTTGAATATTGGTTGGAGAAAGGTTTGGTTCGACAATGGCAAGGTTTAGTTGGTCTGCTTGAATTGGGTGGTCAGTTTGTGCCTCTTCCTTCATCAGCCCCAAGGTTCATAGGTGTTAAAGGAATGCGCCCTTTAGCAGATTCGTTACTTTCTGAGGTGGTTACCTTGATTTTCTTTCCTGCCCCTTTTTGTGATTTTTATACAGCATTTTTATTAGTTAAAAGGAAAGGTCAAATTTTGTTAAAACAAATGAAATAATTATTTTCTTGAGGGGTGCTTGTCGTTATTGGACAATGTTGTCTCAGGTGGTTAATTGGGTTGACATTTTAACAGTGGTTATAGCTGAGTAGAGTTGATGCTTGGTGCAGACTTCTATGGTCAATGTGGTGAGACCTTGCTGGATAAGCAAACTTGAGCCATTTAATGGGATGTGGCACTTGAGTGAGAATGGAAGGCCTCGTGGGAAGTTTGATGCAATTGTTATTGCTCATAATGGTAATTTTGTGCCTCCATACTTCGTTGTTTCACCTGTCCTGGTTTTTCTTTGCAATTACATTTGCCTTTTTAATTCAAACTTGCTTGTTAACATATTATATGATGATTTGATTATAGTCGGATAAGGATTTTATTTTATACATGCAATGGATGAAATGTGAATGCCATTTTCACTATTGTTATTACTGTCAAGATCTAGATATGATTCTTTGTCATAACATATTTTTTGGCTTCATAATTTGTATGATTATTTTAAAAATGCCTGCAATTCAATGAATTGTTTTAGTTTTTTATATAATTTTTGTCTGACGTATGACTGCCCTAATTTGTATAAACATCATTTCTGCTATAGACTTAAAAATCTTTGTGTAGTGTTAGCTGAAGGAATCTGGTTTCTGAATTTAAAGGGAAATTTGATAATCAGCAATAACTTCTCCATGTAATTGACAGGAAAATGTGCAAATCGCTTGCTTGCTTTATCAGGGTTACCTTTGATTGCTAGACAAATGAAGGTATATCTTTAGTGTTTTTGGTTATTATTATTCTTACTTTGGCTGTGGCCGTATGTTTTCATCTATTTGTGTTTTTTTTTTTGTTTTTTTCTTGTAGAGGCTAGAATTGAGCTCTATATGGGCCCTTCTTGCTGCATTTGAGGATCCCCTTCCCATTGGAGATGGTAAAGTGACATTTGAAGGTGCCTTTGTTAAAGGAGTTGATTCTGTATCTTGGATGGCGAACAACTCAATGAAGCTTTTGGGTTCTCACAGTAATGGTCCTCACTGTTGGACCTTTTTCAGCACTGCAGCATATGGAAAGCGAAACAAGGTTCCTCAGGTTAGCTTTGAACCAAAGAAAAGTTTTGAGATTTTGTGGACTTCAGCACCTAGCTGAACCAATAATTGAATCAATAAAGAGCTACGTCCTGAATTCCATATTTAGCAATGGCCATTGCCAACGAGTAAGGATTGCCTAAATATCCTTTTTAGCTGATCATATTTTATCATAACAAGCATCCATCAACTTCAGATATGTATGAACTGACTCACCATCACATTCTATGTTGAACCTTTGTGACATTTACTTTTACATCATGTTTGCTATTCTAGCATAAAGTTTTATGCAGTTTGGGGCATAAGTTTTTTCATATTGCATTACTAGGAAAACATACCTACTGCAACAGCAGATAAGGTAAAGACAAGCATGCTTGAGGGCGTGGAAGCGGCACTTGGACTACCAAAAGAATCACTTCAGAGACCTTTTTACACTAGAGTCCAGCTATGGTAACATACTACTTTCTCTAACCTCGTGGATAAATTATTGTTTTCCACTACAATCATTAAGACCTGCTTGAATTCCAAAAATGCCTGTTGTTAATGTTGATTCTGAGTTTATTGGAAAGGCCTATTATTAGGATTTACAAACATTACGTGAATTCATAAGTAGTTCCTCAATCATGAGTTATCCAATAATGAAGGGCTACATGCTTGAAGCGTTTAGTTTGTGCTTGAATCAGAGATTGCTTTGCGATTGTTAGAATTCGTTTCTCTCTCTCTCTGTGGACAATGCAGGGGTGCGGCTCTTCCGACAAACTCTCCCGGTATTCCATGTATTTTTGATCCTTATGGAAGGGCTGGTATTTGTGGCGATTGGTTGTTAGGATCAAATTTAGAGTCAGCAGCTTTAAGTGGCATGGCTCTCGCTAATCATGTAAGTGCCACTGTCATTCTTCTTTACTCATTGGTACTTTTCGTTTTGGGATTGCAAACTGGAAAGACCATTCTTCTGTTCTGTCTTGCTGTTCTATTCAGACTGGTTATCAGGCTTGTTTTGATCCTGTACACCTCGATTATTCATTATGTAGATTGCGGACTATTTCCAAAGTGGTGGAGCTTGTCCCGAGGAGTTTGCTGTTGGTTTGGAAAAGGAATTTCAGCCAATTCAAGGACATGACATTGGACAATTTCCTGGTGTTGAATCCTTAACACACGACAATCAAATGCCAGCATATCAAGTTGCCACTTGAACTCAACGTTAGGACCTTGAACAGCATATCCTGTTTTTTTTTTTTTTAATACATCCTTCAATTCCCGTATTTTTTATTATATTTATTGACAAAACATAATTTTTTAATACATATACAATTTTTGCAAAAATTTTTGTTGTATCTAAAATTATAAATCTAGGTCCAAGGTAAGCTCTAATCTTCTTTCAAATGGAAATAGAAGAAATAAAACTTTCTAAGGAAAGAATCAATGCTCTGGTTAGTCTCTTTTTTTTTTTTTTCAAGATTTTTTTTAATGAGAAGTAAATTGTTTCAATTTTATTGATAAATTCAATTTGGGATGACTTTATAACACTGAGATAAAATGTTAAGATCAACAGCTAATTTTTCCATTTAACGACCAAAGCAAAACTCAAATTACAACCTAATTATGAATAAAAAAAAGGCAAAACCTAAAAATAAAACCATAACTTGTTTTACAATTAATAAAGATTAATTATAACAATATGGAATCCCCGAACTACCCTTATTTTACCCTCAAATTTACACCCTCCGCTCCTCTGCAAGAAAGAACCGCCTACAACAAACAAACATTCCATCCTTTTCACTTCTTTGCTTTCTTTGGCGCCGATTTCTTAGCCGGCGATTTCACCCTCTTCGGCTTCTTCGCAACCGCCTTCTTTGCTGGAGCCTTTACTTTCTTCCCTGGCGAACTCTTCTTGGCCGTCTTTGCCGCCTTAGTTGGCTTGGCCGCTGGTTTAGCTTTAGCCTTGCTTGTAGCCTTGGCTTTCACCGCGACTTTTGCCTTTGCCTTCACAGGCGTTGTAACTTTTGATTTCACCTTCGGTTTTGCTACGGTTTTAGCTATCTTCGGCTTCGCGGGGGCAGGTTTCTTAGCTACGGTGGAAGCCGGAGGGAGCTTGAATGAGGCTTTCACTTTGACGAGCTTTCCAGAAGCAACAAACTTCCTCATCTGAACAAGTAAAAGCTTTCGAAAATTCGACGGCAATTGCTTATACTTTTCTTCGATGAATTTCGTGATCGCATATTGGCTCGATCCTGTCCTCTCTTTCAACGTAACGATCGCATCCGAAATCATCTGCAAAAATTAATCACAAATAAATAATTAAAAGGGAATAAAAAATCTTAAAAGAGAGTAACCTAAGGCTTCCAGAGAGAGAAAATCACATCAATAAATGGAGGATGTGAAGAAACCGATTTCGGCTTCTTAGCGCCTGCAGTCTTCTTCTTCTTCGCGACGGAAGCAACGGCTGAACCAGTAGCGTATGCCATGAGTCAACTCAACGCGTTTACGAGTCAAAGAGATTTGATGTTTTCCCTGTTCTTTCCAGTTTATGTTAAATGACAGTTATGAGAGGGAAATTTATAGGGGAAATGGTGAAAGCTGATTGGTCGAAAAAGAAATGACGCAGATCGATTTGATTCTTGGAAATTTTAAAATTTGGCCGTCCGATTGGAATGTTATTGACGGTTGAGATTCGGAGTTTGGATAAGGTGCGGATCGTTGGGGGTGAAAGGGGAGGGGGGTGTGAGGTTGAAGTATGAGGTTGAAGTCTGAGTTTGGGACTGTGTTTCTGAGTCGATTTGAAATGCATATAAATTGAGTTTTGCTCAATGAATTTTTATGGAGATTGATTCTATTTCTAGATTAGCATCTAAGGTTTCTAATGAGAGTTTAATTGGGAAATTTTATTGAGAAAATTGAAAGAATTTTGAGTTTGAATCCATAGTGGTCAAAATTAGAGGTTTTTTACAGTTTGATGAGATTTTGACAGATTCTAAGAGCATTTTGTTTAATGAATTGGGATTTTTTAACCATACGTGATTGTAGGATTGTAGAGGGGTTAATTGGTTTAAGAATTACAAAAATCCAATAAAAAATCAGGTTTTAAATTATAATCAAAATATGATTTAAGTTGAACATATTTAATGTAAATGTGATGATTTATAATATTAAAATCATATCGATATTATTATTTCGGACAAATAATTTTAATGATTTCAATTAGATGTAAGTAAGATTTTAGTATTTCAAATTGTTCAAATTGTTATTTTGATGCATCACATTGTAAGTATTAAATTGAAACAACAATAACACTATATGAATGGAACTCAAAATGTATCCATTGAGAAAAATATTTTGTTTGAATGTGTCCATTTTTTCTTGAGACAACTTACAACAACTGAATTTTAGTGAAAACCATTAAAATTTCAGAATATACATCAAAGATTAAGTAAAATATTTTGGTTTTCCATGAACCAAGAAAGACAACAAATTGCCTAGCTAGAACTTCACAAAGCAAAGCATTTCTTGTCATTTCATCATGTGTTCCTGTCAAACAAGTCATGAAAATAAGAAAAACTTGGATGAAAAAGTATCCTATAATGCAAGCTTACATGGTTCAAGCTCATATATTTGAGATTGAAAATTATGAGATTAATGGTTAATTTGCAATATGGTGGAAGGGACTTAATATGTGACAGCTTTGTTTTATGATTAAATTTTTAGGGGTGATGTTATAAAATAACATTACGACGTGGTTGGTTCCTCCCACCAGGCTGCCAAAGGAATCTTAAAGTTTAAGTAACTTTAGAAGTTTTAATTTACTACTTTAGCATGCACTAATTGAAAGCAATATTGGGTAAGATAAGTATGAGCTAGAGAAACCCAAACAAATTATCTCAATTTGCTTCCACGACATATTGATCTTTAGATCAGACGGTGTTAAGACTACAAATCTTTAACTTTTTTACTGATTTAGATAGCTAAACAAAGACCATTGAGAAAGTTTTAGAGCATGGTTACCTGTTGTTTGGTTCAAATATGTCATGCTGCCAAGACAACAAAACGAAGTAATGGGAATTTGGTTTGCAATTAATAATATCAAGATTGCTTACAATTTAAATAACTTCAAGCCATTATAGAAAAACAGTTTGGCTGAATCAAAGGCCGGAATTCATGTTTACTCCATTTCATATATATCAAGCTCCTCTCTAGAGGAATTTGACAGAAAACACCAGGGTTTGATGCATTGACATGACAATTTAGATAGCCAATTAATGTTTCAATGAAGGATTGAAGATGAAGTGCACATTAAATCTAAATGCTTCAAGATTGAGAACAATTTTTGTTTTATTCTTGGTTAAGAAACAAAGAATTACAGGGTTTGTAACTAAAACTCATGAAAAACAATTTTGTTGATTGAAACTGAATAACAGCTGAATTCTTTTGTCTCCCTTGTTGCCAAAGGCCCATGCATTTCCTCAGGACAGAGAAGAGGTGAACATTTTCTTGGTCAAGTCCGTGAGGGTTGCATGATTCATTATTTGAGCTTGTAATAGGAGACGTGTCCTTTCACTTTGATTGAACCCTAAAGTTAAGAGTCCGATCAATTAAAGTTGCAATCAAAATGACACTCGTACAGTGAGAATCCCTTCCACCAGGCATCCAATGAATCCTTGGTGCATCATCCTTTCAATTCTACGAGAAAAGTGTGTTTATATACAACCACAACTTTGAACATTACAAAAGACCCTTCAAAGAAATCCATCTGTGTTCAAAAACAGACGTGTCCCTCCATTCTCCAGACTCCAGTTACATGTGTTGTCAAGTTTCATTATATGATTAATGTTTGTTAGAAGATCGATTGATTAGTATCATTTGAAAAGATGAAAGGAGGCTTTAACTAATTTGTTTGGATGTTCTAACATAAACATCGATTGGAGCTAAAATTTCTTCCTAGGAAGGGGGCTGCCTAATTATAAAAAGATAAGTTTCCTTTAATTCCTCCATCCAAGAGTGAAAAACAAAAATCTAGTGACAATAAATTTATTTGAAATAAGAAATGACAAAAATATCATTTTAAGTAATACAATGAAACAAATGTTCTTAAAATTGGATCGAATGGATCAATCTAATCAGTTCAATAAAAAATCAATGATTCATTCAATCCCAAACACCGAAAATATAATTGAATCAACAAAACCGATCAACTCTTCATGTTTTGCTCTTTAATGTTTCACAATTTTTACAAGTAGTGAAACTTGAACTCAAGGAGTGTATAACTAGCATTGAAGTCTTAATCACTAAGCCAATTAAATATCTATCCTGCTAAATTTCCTTAGGGACGGGGATGAAATTTTTTTTAGCTGAAGACTAGGAAATATGGGGGTGGAGTCCGGGAAATACACTCCACGTCCTATTGGCATTCATGTGAGCTCGAGACAATGCGCAAGGCTGGACCTCGCATTGTGGTGACTGGTGTGAGACCCCCTGACAAGGGCGTCATAGGCTTGGCCAGGAGAGCTGTCACGTGATACGGAGGTGCGTGTGTTCAGTCCCAATAAGCTAGACTTACTGCATTGGTGTCCGGCCCGTGACACTTTCACCATGTAGCAGCTACACTGTGGGCTTGACTTAATCTCTATGGCCCCCTTTGCATATGGTTACTGGTTAGAAAGGAGAAATGTAAATTGGAAAATTAGTTCAACAAGATTTTTTTTTTTTCATTTTCCTTGTTATAATTCCTAGTAGCCTCCAAAGCTAGAGGTGGAAATTGGAATCCTATTTCACTTTTACTTTTAATTTATTGTTTTTCTTTCCCTTAAATTTTTCAATACAAAAAGAGTCATAATTTTGAAATTAAAAAAAATTATAAATATTGAAATTTAAATCTCTAACTTATGAGAAGCCGCTTCTTATAAGTGATAGTAAGAATCAACTAACTTAAATTTTAAATTTTTTCCTACATTTAAACTCTTTTCTTACCAACCAAAATTAGAGATATATTGCTAGATTCCCGATTTACTTTTACCTTATCTGTTTTCTTTCCCTTCAATTTTAAACTCTCTTGTTACCAACCAAATTAGAGACAAGAGTGTTAGCACTAAGTCCAATGAACTACCATTTGCTGGGAACATTTGAAGATCAAAAAAGATAAACAAAGAACTGAGTAAATTATAAAAATATAAAATTTTTGTAGTAATTAGATCAATGATGATAGAAGGAAAGGGTTCCCAAGTTCTCACTTTTAGAAAAAAATTAATAAATGTAACTCAAAATTATTAGCAAATCAGTTCACAGCAGCATAGTTTTTTTTTTTTTTTTTGGCACTGCTCAAGTTACATGATTTCAGTTAAAATTGTAGTTTTCTTTTACAGATTGTCAAGCAAGCATACATACAATCAAAGCTAACAAATTGAGAAAAAAAAAAAAAGGAAAAAAAGAAGAAGAAGAGACATAGGTTACACATAAATTCAAAGTTAAAAAGTTCACAATTGCTGTTCTATATAAGAACCTTGTTGATCTAGTTCTGTGGTTGAAACGCCATATTATTATGTACAATTGCTATGCACATCTAAAAACCAACCATCGGAGGTTGGGCTTTTAAAGTAAAAGAATGCATTTTCAAGTATGGGCAGACTGTGTTGAGAGCAACCTTGAATGATTATGCTCGCCTTCATAGGTGACAAGCAGCATTGAAGGGTCCTCCAGGCTTCTCTCGACATGCTTCCTTGCTGGGCAACCTCTCACACTGCTACACTTATAGTATCCCCTGCATGATAAAAGCTTCTCTGTTAATTGAATGGTTTCAGCAAATCTAACACTAAGCTTGCAATAAGAACATTAGGTTGTGTAATCGGCTGGATAAACGCAAAAGCTTTGTATTAACAGAATGAGAATCATGTCTTTCTACAAGCTTCAATGAATGATAATCAAATACTGAAACTAGACAACTGGTATGACATCAAATGATAAAAAAAATTTTGAGGGGTTAGGGGGTTACCTAGGGTGTGGAGAACCCTTAATCGGCTTTTGCCCATATTTCCTCCATGAATATTCATCAGGAGGAATATCTGCAACTTTGTTACTAATAGCAGGCACTTTAATAGACCTCTTAATCCTCAGTTTCCTATAAACAACAAACAGAAATGGTAAGTAATTTTAGAGTTAACAATAACACCAACTTTAAAACATGAACTAGAGATCAAATTCTAACCTCCTCTTTGAACAATGGCATTTACCAGTAGTACCACATTTCATGCTGCCATCTTCTCCCCTACCTGAACACCTCCTCCTTGATTGATGCGAGATTTGATCAAAATGGTGTGGCATGCCAATTAAATGGAAGGAATTCCCATCCAAGTTAGCAACACTACCATCCATGCTCAAAGACGAGACAAATGATCTGTTTGATGACATGGTTGGTGTACAACTATATCCATCAAACTTAAGGTTTATACCAGTACTATTACTCTTAGAAAATACCATATCGGCAGGATATTTCATTTGTTGTTGCTGAAATTGCAGCCTTTGCATCTGTTGCTGATGATGGTGAACAAAGTGGAAGTCTTGTGATGACTTAACTTGGGAAGTTTGGATGGAAGGCTTAAGTGATGAATTCATTTCAAACGAAGGGTTCTGATCAAAGAACACCTTTGGTGTCAGCTGCAACTGATTTCTAGCTCTAGCATGAACTTCAAAGGGTGGTTTGTCAAACGGATTAGAAGGGTATATTTGAAGGGGTTTTGGTGATAAAACTGTTCTGCAATTGGGACTTTCTAGGAAGATTTTTTCAGGCAAAGTTGATCTAAACGTCTTCAACTTTCTTACTCTTGCTTGACTTAAGTCATTGCTGAGAAGAGACACAACTTTTTTGAACTTAAACACAGCTTCCCCAGTTTCCATCATTAAGTTGCTATACTGAACTTGATCCTTTGGTGAAGACAAGAGACTAAGAACTCTATGACAGCTCTCAATAGCTACCTTGTTAGCTTGTTCAACCTCCTCCATGCTCGCTTAAACCTCAGAAGAACAAAACCCAAATTCCTAAAAACCTTGAAAACCAGATGAACAAAACATTTCAATGACAACAAAATTTATAAGTAACTCTTTAAACCCCAAAAATCAGACCTTTACTCAAGGCCATTAATACCCAAAATTAAAGACTAACGCTTTGCCAAAAACTATAACTAGGAGAGACCAAAATTTAAATGATGAAAACACCAAAACTTGAATCAAAACTAAGGCTTTGAAATTGAGTATTAATCAAAATCGAAAACTTTTGAAACAAAAGAAGAGAAGATTGAAATTAAAGACAAAAAACATGAAAAATTGGCCATTTTCAATGGTAAAAAAAAAAAAAAGAGTATGAAATGAAACAAAAAGTTAAAGTGAACAAACAACAACTTTAAAAAAGATCAAAGAACAAAACCTTGATAAAATTTGAACATAGAGAGAACGAGAAAGAGAGAAAGTCCTAGATTTTATCCCATTAATTGAAAGGCGTGAAAGGAGACTTTTGCTTTGTTTCTGGGACTTGCTAACATCACCCAAAAGAAAACAAAGCCCCTCTTTTTTATTTAACTAAAAATCAAAATACCATTAAAGAAAAAAAAAAGAAAAAACAAAGTGTGTTCTGTTCATTGAAGACGCAAAACAGAAAGAAAGTAAAAGAACACAAGTCTCTGTCAAAGATCTGTTGTAGGTCCCAATAATGACCCTTTTTTATTTTTTTTCTCACTTTTTTAACTAAATTTTTATTAACAAAATCCAAAATAATAAATTTAAAAATGAAAATATTTAATTTTTTTGTTGTAATTGTATAATAATAAAATTAATTGTAGAATTTATTTATTTTTTGCCTATCAAATTTAAAAAACAAAAAAAAAAATTGCCGGACAAAAGTCGGGTCCATAAGTCCACTCTGAAGTGGAGAGGCATCATAGCTGGTGGACCACGGACGGCCGAGATTCTTCCACGTCTCTCAAGAATGTTGACTAGGAAGGCTTTTGTTGTCCGCTAGTGCCTAATGTGGGATCCACTACGAAGACCTGCTTGACTGACAGAGATTCTCTTTGTCATTTTTTTGGATTTATTTGAAATTATATATTTAACTTCATTTTATTTTATTTTTTTAATGTTACAAACAAAATTAAAACATATATATATATATATATTTTTAATATACCTTCAAAAATATGTATTAATTTATTAATCACGCATATAAAATTTAAAAATTTTATTAACAATAAATAAATAACAATTTTTTTAATAATATATTCACTTTTATTTACATTTTGCATTTAACATTCAACAGCTAAATATTACTTTCTCTATCTTTTGTTTTTGGTCTTTTTTTTTTAAATATCTCAAAATTATGTTTTTTAACATATATAATTTTTATTTTTTTATATTTTTAAAATTAGTTTTTATGATTTTATTGTTATTTTTTGACATTAAAAATTATAAAATTTTAATTTTATAAAAATATTTTTAATTTAATATTAAATACATTAAAATAAAAAAAAATTTTAATTTTGTAAAAATTAATATTATCCAAACAATTTGAGGTAAAGAAAATACATATATTTATTTAATTGACACATTTTTTCCAATGTGTTAGAAACGAATTTTAATTCTTTGGACCATTTTCAAAAAATAAAAATTCTACATAGGTTCACAATTTTATAATAATTCGTTAATCATAACTTCTTGTGGTCCAATTTGAAATTCTCTTGAAATTATTCAGCTAAAATAAACCCTTGAAATTTGGATCAAAATACCATTGGAAAAGCCAATTTTCTGCCTACATGCAATTTAACTATTTTTACAATCATCTTTTTTCCATTGGCTTGGCTAAAATTTAATTAGAAAATAAGAAAATAATAACAGTGCTATGTTTGATAAACAGTTGATGATGCAATTGTAGCACTAGAAGTCAATGGTGGAACAAAGGCACAATAGTTTCATGAGTTGATAATGATTGTGAGTTGTCTGATCATTATTTTAAAGGGGAAATTAACAAACCCTATAGCTACCAACTTTGTGAATAGAGATTTTCATGGCCGGTTTTAGTTTTGTGACTAAAGGGCTGGATCATATGCCTACTTTATCATGAATCATGAATCATTGATTCTTTATTACTAATAGATATAAACTTTTTCATTTTTATTTGTTTTATTGGATTAAAGTATCAAACATTCTAGATAGCTTGGTTGAGATGTAAGATTTGGAGTATCCAAGCTACCACTCAAAAACCACTATTTGTCAAGTTCTAAATTTTAAAAGTTGTCACTTGAATTTTCACATAATTGGTATTGATTGAGCTGATAAAAATTAAAATTTTCGTTTGTAAATTTAATATTTAATTATCGTTGTCAATAATATTTTTTATTATCAATATGTAAGTTTAATATAAATTTTGGTTAAAATTTATGATATGTTTTTACTCTAAAATACCATAATTTCATGTCATCTAAACTTTCTTGCAATAATTAAGAAAAAAAAATCACTGTCAACAAGAGAAAACCTATAATTAAGATATCAAAGATAAAAGATAGATAAAAGGTGAAAAATACTTCACTGATGGTATACGAAGGGAGACAGTCAAGAATCATTGCATTAAAATTCTAGCATTGAGTTTTTTACACAGCAATTTGATAGGAGGAGGGAATAGAAATGAAAGAAAATAAAATTTTTGGCCACCATTTTTTTTTTCATTCTTTTTCTTTATTATAAAAAAAAAAGTTAAATTCAGACTAAACTTAATTACCATATTCTCAAGAAAATTCAGAAACAAAATTACCCATTTGTTTAAGAATAAAACAGGCATAAATAAAATAAGACTAAACTTAATTATCATATAAATAAATGGTAAAGCTTTTTTGATGTTGACAATTGCACTTCCAAAATGCCACACCCATGAATGGGTGCAAAATCAGGTATATCATAATGATCTTGAGGATCATTAAGATTAGCATTATATATAATTAATACATAGATGTGGATTGAGTTTTATGGGCAGTGATCAAGCACACTAATCTTTATTTGTTTATTATTTGTTTCATATGCTACTTTAATTATATTTTCCCCTTTCCTTTTCTTTCCTTTTTTTTTTTTCTTTTTATACATGCTTTATCTTTAATAGTATCTAAGGATCTTTTGAACAATAAATATGCATGTAACAAATATAAATTTTAATATCCGAATATATATGCTTCTCTTTTCAAATAATTAAGGTGTGAATCCTTTATATAAAATAATATAAAAGCATAAATTCCATGGTAAGATTCAAGTTTGAAGATATGGCACAACTCTCTTGTGCAAGTGGTCATGAAATTGATAAGGATTCTGAAATCATGAATGACAACAGCCAGCAACAAATACAGATAGTTTGAGTGATTATTGCCTTGAATTTAAATATTTATAAGAAAAATGCACTATAGAAAAAGTGATGAAAAATCATTTTTTTGGTAGATAAGAGGTTGTAGTCTAAGATAGAAGAAGATGTTATAGGTGTTAATATTTGAATTTTAAATCTATTGTATTTGTACATAAATTTCGAGTCAAAAATATGATAAAAAAAATTAAAAACAAATAATAATTTTATTTATTTGATTCGTAAAGTACAATTTCTAAAAATTCTTATTACAAAGAAAAAGCCTTTATTTCTTTTTTTTCAGTAAAAATTCATAAAATCTTTTAATTCTCTTATTTGACAAGAATTAGTTTTAAGAGTTTTTTTATTTGATCTTGCATTAAATAAATTTAGTCTCTACTTTAAAGATCTTGATAACTTGATTCTGAGTTGAAGAGATTTGGATTTCGCTTTAAATTTTGATGATTTGATCTTGAATTAAAGAAGTATGGACTTTATTTCAAGGTCTGGATAACTTGTTCTTGAATTGAAAAAATATGAACTTTGCTTGAAGGATCTTCGGTGATTTGTTCTTGAATAGGAAAAGTATGGACTTCGTATCAAAGGTCTTAATAACTTATTCTTAAATTGAAGAAATATGGATTTTGCTTCAAAAGTCTTTGATGATTTATTCTTAAATTGAAGAGGTATAGATTTCGCTTCAAGTGTCTTAATGACTTGTTCTTTAATTGAATAAGTTTGGACTTAAGGTTTTGGTGTTTCCTTGAGATCTTAGAATTTGCTCCCAATTCAGGGATTCTTGGATTTTAGTTCCTATCTAGGGATTTGATTCGCATTTAGAGATTCTTTGTTCTTGGTTTTTGTCGAGGGACTTAGTTCCCTTCTAAGGATTCTTGGAGCTGTGAGAGCTCTGGCTTTTTTTCTCCCCAAAAAACTAGTGTCAAATGGGTTAGATGAGCTCTCTTTTTATAATGACAGGTAGCGCTGGGTGAGACAGTTCAAAAGAATTTAATCTCTTTAATTTTTTTTCTCTAAATAATTTTAATTTAATTAGAGATAAAAAAAATGATGATTTATGGGTGAAATTTGATTGGATGACTCATAAATCTTTAAAATTTAATTGGCCAAAATTTATATTTATTTCTAAATTATATTAATTTAATTATAGGTATATTGGATGATTCATAGATATATTTTGATTGGTCAAATTAAATATATTTATCTTCGATTATTAAATGACATATTTAATTAATAAAAAAATTAATTAATGATATCATTATTTTACATGACAATAAATGATTTGTCATTTGAAAATTTTTTAATTAAAAAAATTTCTCTAGACATGTGGTAACTTATGATTGGATAAAAAGTTTTCTTCATATACCATTTTTTTAAAATAATTATAAAAATAAATTGAGATAAATTTTAAGTTTAATAATTTTTATGGTGTATAAAAAAAAAAACACTAAGATTTTCAGCTTTTAGCACAAGGTATAGAGTGTGAACAGAGATTATTTAAAGATGGAATTTCGGAATTTTTATTTATAAAAAAAAATTCTTTCAACAAAATTGATGGGATTTTTTATCATAAAATATTGAATATTATAATTACAGCATGAAAAGAAGGAAAAAAAAAATGGGACGTGACAGACATCTACCCCATTTGGTGACCCCATCAATTCCTGGAATTGTCAAATGTTTCTGTGGATTGACATCATATTTCTCCAATTAAATTTCATTTATTTGGAAGCCTATGCATCCTCTAATGATATCCCCACTAAGACAAAGAGGTGATGATAAGCCTACTTTTTTTTTTTTTTAATTCAAGAATTCCATCACCTCCCATATTAAAACCACTTGGAAGAAACACGCTTTTAACTGCAATTGACTTCCTTGAGAAACATTTTCATATCATATTCTTCTTTTTTTTTTTAATTTCTTTAATAATCCATCAATACTAAGTGGACAAACTCCTCCAAAGTCATTTCACATGACAAACATTATCCTGTGGGCAAATCATCTCAAAATCCCTTTTTTTTTTTTTTTTTATTTGATCAAGACATTGCCTGTATATGTTGACATATGCACCAATAATGCCATATGAGCTGTTCTCTAGGCTTACAACTATACATTAACTTGACTATGAAGACATTTTTTATTTGCATTCTTTCCATGTTTTCTTATTTGTATACATATAAGGATTTACCCAAATGGAATGTTAAAGTTAAACATTTAAATAGTTTCATGTTCACCTATCTATAAAAGCTGCCTCTCTAAGACATTCACATATTTTCCAATGAGAAATTTATTTTGATTTTGTATATATAAAGATTTATTGATAGTTTTGAGTTACATTCACACAAGGGTACTACTATCATAATTAGAGATGAAAAGTAAATCAAGAATATCAAATTTATCTTAATTTGAATTAAAAAAATAACTTACATAAAAATTAATCGAGTCTAATGTATTTCAAGCTTCAAATAATTCGATATATTTATTCATTTAAAATTTCAACCCATCTACCCTTTCATTTTACAAAAGAATTACTTGAAAACTTAACTTCGAAATTGAAATCTAAAGTTAATCCTAATTATGAGAATGTTTAGATGAAAATGGAGGAAAATTTTTTTTATTTATATTAAGATAACTAAATATCTAATGAAGATGTCATATGAATTAAACACAAAACTTATTTTAGTTAGATTATATAATTATTTTTAAAAAAATATATTTAATAAATTTAAAATTTAAATTTTAATATCTAAAATTTTTTATTTTATTTTAAATTACCATCTTTTTTTATAAAAAAAATTGTTATATGAATTAGTTTACACGAACTAGAAAATTCAGTTTGTAGATATATTGAGCAATCGGTTTTATTAGTAACCGGCACGCAACCATCACTTTGTTGGTTGTCTTGATTGTTAATTGTCAAAAGGGAATGTGCAAGCGATGGCAAATTTTCTTTGATTAATACAAAGATTTGAGTTCGACAAGATTAATAATTATTAAAAAAACAAACCGGGTCATAGTTAAAATAAAAAAAAAGAAAAGGCTTTTTTATTTAAGAAAAAGAAGAAGCTCAGAAGCGCAATTTCTAATCAATAGATCAGAAGATTGTGGTGGACCCCCACCACAAGAGCGCAGTTAACCTCATTGCTCCTAGAATTGCACCAGCCGGGAATCGAACCCGGGTCTGTACCGTGGCAGGGTACTATTCTACCACTAGACCACTGGTGCCTTTTGATGCAATGTTCTTGGTATTTTAAATAGCATGATCAATTTGTTTTCATAAGATTAAGTGTTCATTTGCGGTCCATGAGATTGAAAATAATAATAAAAATTATTATAATTATAATTGAAAGAAAAATTATTATAATTACAATTAAAAAAAATTATAAAGAAATTCATTTTAGATGGACATAGTTGGAATTGACGTTTAAATTTAAATGGTGGTGTGATGAGCTTAATTACATCGCATTTCTAATGCGATAGAATCCAAACTCCCATTAAATATACAAAGAGAATAATAATTAAAAAATAGAACATTTTTTTATGGAGTCTTTAATTTTCGTAAGGGATGATAGATCTAAATTTATCTGACATTATTTTTTAATAATAATTATATGAATTAATTTATTAAATATCGAATTTATGAAGTATAACAATAAACATATATAATATAACTATTACATTTAAAAAAATCAATAAGCATGCCAAACATATCGATGTAAAGTTGAATTAAAATTATATTTTAATGGAATATGAATTTATACCTAAAGCTGAAAGTTTGAGGGTTTGTTTTTTGCCATTGTGACGTGATCACTGAAAATTTTTAAAAATAGTGTTTGATTCAAAACAAGTTCATGGATAAGGCTGCAATAAACTCATAAAGGAGAATATTGGAGAATATCTTTAAGAAAGTTCATAGTTCATACCATCTAAAAATTACATGAATTTCAGATTCTTATGATAATGTGAAGAAATTTCGTGAATCAAAATAAGATTGCCAAAAAAAAGTATCTCTTGAAATTCATTTGGTGATGAAAATGAGACTGAAGAATTAATCCAAGAAAATAGTAGTACTACAAAAGTTTGTAACATAGTAAATTCATACTGAAAAAACACAGCTAAATTTAAGTAAAATATGGGGGAACTTTGATTTATATGGCCTGTCTGATATTATGCAATGCAAAAAGAAAATAATACAAAATACAAACAATATAAACATATCACCCTCTTAAGTAGACCAAAGAAAATGTTGATCTTTTTGTAATGCCTGAGCTCATCCATGGCTTCCCTTCTTGATCACTGTCAGGTCATCAATGACGCCCTTATCAGTTTTCCAGGATGTTTTTTTTCCTTCACCTCCGTTTTGGGTTGACAAGTTGAGAGAAGATGGCACTCTCATTGTTAACTTCCTCATTCAATTCATGCTCATTGTCAAGGCTGAGCTTGTCTTCATGTAATCCTTTTTGGCTTCTGACACTAGAATCTGTTGAATGGACACTGCCTTGATCACTTGTTGAACTCGAACCGGGATTCGAACCATCTGCTGTTTCTTGCAATTGGAGAGCAAACTCAAGATTCCACAACACATCACCCATGTGAGGGCGCTCAAGTCCATGATCAGATAAGCACTTCTCTGCTGTATCTGCAAACTTCTTCAGACATTCTGGATTTATCTTTCCTTTCAAATGAGGATCAATGATGTCTTCAAGAACTCTTTTCTTTTGACAATGACGGGCCCAATCTGCAAGAATAACTTGTTCCTCTGGAAGGCTAGGATTCAGAGCTGGTCTAGAACATAATGCCTCAAAGAGGACAACACCAAATGAGTAGACATCGGATTTTTCAGTTAGTTGCTGCCGTCGGAAATATTCAGGGTCCAAGTAACCAAAGCTACCTTTTACCACTGTACTCACATGGCCTTGATTCATGTCAGGACCAGTTTTTGAGAGCCCGAAATCTGAAACTTTGGCAACCCAATTTTCATCCAAGAGAATGTTTGTTGTCTTTACATCCCTGTGAATGATGGTGTACTTAGCTCCTGTGTGGAGGTAGTGAAGTCCCCTGGCTGCTCCAATGCAGATTTCCAACCTTTGTTTCCATGACAGATGAGATTTCTTGTTGCTGTAAAGGTGCTCCCTAAGAGTTCCACGAGCCATGTAGTCATAGACCAAGCACATTTCACCACCATCTTCACAGAAACCAATCAAAGAAACCAAATGTTTGTGTCTCAACTTTGAAAGCATCTCAATTTCAGTTTGGAACTCATTTATTCCTTGTTCTGATGATGGATTGGATCGCTTAATAGCCACTTTGGTGCCTCCATCGATAACTCCTTTATAAACCTTACCAAAGCCTCCAACTCCAATGACATTAGATTCATCAAAGTTCTTTGTGGCTCGTCTAATTTCTGATATAGAGAAATGGCGAGATAGACCTTCAGCCAGTGTGGAAAGATGGTTGCTATTGTTCTTGCCATCTGATTTGCTTCCCGTTGTATGGGAGTTCCCATAACTTGGTAGCCAGCTAGATGTATGCGATTCAACCCCATGGAATCGCTTCTTCTTTGTGTAGGCAACAACTAATAATGCAACCACCACAAAAGCAGCAGCAGCTCCTCCTGTAGCCCCTCTAATTATATCACTATCGGACTTGAAAGACCTTTTAGGCTCACTCTCTGCTTGAAGAAGCATGGCTGATGGTTGTGGATTGCTGCCTGCCAAATTCTTGCTCCCATCATTCAACTTGAATAACTCAACTCCATTGAGTTGAGAATCATAGTATTCTGGTTTTGATGCGGTTGATGGAGTCACATCTATCTGAACCATTTCATCACCTGGCCCATCAGAGACAACTATAGCATAATCTTTGTATGTTGGTACTCCCTTTCCACCTGTCCATGCAATTATATCAGCTGGACTGGGATCAGCTTGAGCAGATTGATTGTTGATGTAAACATTGAAAACTCTATGGTTCACTTTGTCAAGTTGGAATTCACAAAAATGTAATCTTACAATGTATGTAAAATTGGCATCAACCTGAAATAACCATGTAAGGTTGAACTTTAGGTTCAACTTAGAATCTCTGCCCATTGCCCTTGCGGTCCTGTAAACATCTTCTGGAGCTGAAGATTTTGACAGATCTTTGTAATCGATCCTAACATTTTTACTTGCCTCAAGATTGACTCCCATTGCAGCACCATACAGGTAAGGATCATCATTATACCAACTCCTTAAAAGGCCTCCAGCATCCTTGCTAGGAGAGATAGATTGCCCACCAACATTCAGTCTGAACATCATCTGCAAATTCTCTGTTGAAACATCAACACTTGATGAATCATATCCCACCATATTTGTCATGCCAAACAAATTTGGCATGGCAATCAATTCAATCCCGTTTACAAAAGCAAAAGAGTTGGTGTAGTTAGTAGAAGGTGTCAAGGTAATGTTTAAAACATCAGAATCCGAAGGTGCCAAAGAATACTCTTTAACAAGATAAGCCTGTGTAAGGGCTTGACATGTAATTGCAGCACTAAAATTGTTCAAAAGGGTGACCCCTCCAGCAGCCACTGAGAAATAGGAATTGCTGATATTAAAGTTGGGGTAAGCTGAAGGATAAAAGTGAAACCTGACCAGATACCGTTCCTTTGATTTTATAGGAAACTGGTAGGCTGCTGGGGATGGGAGGATTCTGGCATTCATGTATGGGACTGTAGACAGAAGTGAAGGGTCTTGATATCCAGCTTGGAGTTGAACAGAACTATTTGATTGAAGGAGGTACTTGGTATCTGGCTCCCATGTCCTCCCATCTTCATCTTTGCCACCCTTGGAGCCACAGTCCACAGCCAAAGGCTGACTTGATACAACAATGACGTTGAAAATGAGAGAAAACCAAACAACAGAAGATAAAATATGGTTTCTGTTTGTCATGGTCCGAAATGCCAAGAAAGCACTAAGAGCTTTCAATGGCGTACAGGTAAACAAAAGCAAGACAGAAGAACAAATTTAAGTTCTCCTGTACGCCTAAACTGGCTACTATTTTTGTTGTTCTTTTTCTTTTACAGTTGATGGGATTACCCTGCCATCTTTACTCTCCCATGGAAACTCAAACATTGGCAGGGGCTTGCCTGGATTAAGGGAAGCAAACCAGGAAAGAGAAGGAGGTTTTATTATCTTTTGTATTATGGTTTCAATTCTTTTTGCTTTCCATTCTTTGGTTCCTTGTCCCAACCAAACAGGATGATTGTTGAGAAAGGTTGTTGGAAATGGATGATGGAGAGTGAGAAATGTGATTGTAGGTATTTGATCGGTTCTAAATTGTTTGAATTCCCTTTAAATTCTAAACAAAATGCTAAATTTAACATCGTTCTCCTCAAAATTCTACTTGCTACAGACTTTTAGATTGTTGAGGCTGTCACTAAATTGAAAATCAAACTGAAGCTTAGCTCAGTTGTTCGTGCAATTACAGTTAAAAGTTGGCATCTAAAATTTCAGTACTTACAATCCTTTTTTTTATATCAGACTGTGATCTCCTTTGTAAGAAAAAAGAAAAAAAGAAAAATAAACTTCGCTCACTTTCATTTTATTTCTTAGTTCTTTTATTACATTTCTTACAATATATTTATAACATAAAGTTATTATAATAATTATTATACTAATAAAAATATGCATAAAATTAAAGGTGGGAGTCTGGTCTGCAATGTCCGAAGGGCATGTTTCAATCTCAAGTTATAGGAGTTGCACAAAATGTTTTTGAATTGTCTGATATTAAAATGTTGCAGACATCAGAATCTTGATTTGTTAGTAAATTTTACTTAATACAGCGAATAAGTAAATTCGAGCCTGGCAAATTGCAGTGTCTGTTCTTGGTATTAATGGAAGTTGTTAATCCCACTAGTGACTTTACACAAGACAACAGACAGCAAAGTGCAAACTTCTTTGATTCAGGGAAATAAAATTTGCAGAATTGTGTTGCGATGTGAAGGAAGATGCATGCCATTGGCTCTATTTCAAATGGTTTCTCGTTTTATTAACCATCCGCAAAAGCCGGTATGAACTGTATAGGACAATTCTTTTAGCAAATAGAATCTTAGAATGTAGCTGAGCCATCCCTCTACCTAACAGACATAGCAGGACTCCCCCTTTTCCCCCTCCAAAATTGGTATTGCTACTCTCCAAATATAACATTGTGGGGATTGCAATTTACAGTTACAAATGGATGGTTGAATTAAAAGCCAAATCCCCCAAATGGATGCCAACCCCTTGTTCCTCCATTAAAGCCCTCCAAATCATTTCTGGCTTAACCTGGTTGGGCTGGTGTTGTTTTCATCAAACAAAACAATCAAGAAGTTAACAGAAACAAACACTCCGAATTTGCAATATATAGCTCAATCCAAAAGTGCCCCACCCCCATCCCTCACATTTTTACCATTGCTGGCCGCGTCAGCTTCAGTTGCTGCCGCGGCCGGTGAGAGGCAATAAGCTTCTCTTTGTGTTCCACTGATAGAAACAAGAAAGAAGAAGAAGCTTATTGCTTTTAAGGTATCTCTCCGTAAATATAGATAAAAAATTTGTCAGGACAATACAAACTTGTCTTCCCTTTGAAGAAAATGGTGAAGGACGGAGAGGAAATCACAAAGGTCATTACGTCTTCATCATCCTCATCATCGACATCATTATGTGAGTCAGAAACAGAAGACTTGCAACGTATGCCATTGGTGCCATCACCATTGATGAAAAACAAGAGATGTTTATCCAAGCAGTTATCAATGTGTGAGACCTCCAGGGACAAAGCTTGGGAAAGAAGGCGCCGCCAGATTCTTCGTCAGGGGAGAGGAAAGAATGGGATTATCGTAACTAACGGCTTGACTGATGAAGACCTGTATGAACTTAAAGGGTGCATAGAGCTTGGATTCGGATTCAATGAGGAAGAAGGTCAAAAACTATGCAATACATTGCCAGCTTTAGACCTTTATTTTGCTGTAAACCGTCAGCTTTCTCCTAGTCCAGTTTCAACCCCTCAAAGCGGAGGTTCATCCTCAACATCATCACTTGATTGCAGGTCATCTTCTTGTGGAAGTCCAAGAAGTGAGCCAGATTGGAAAATTTGCAGCCCGGGTAAAGTTTCTCAATGCCAAAAACACATAAACCAATAAAAAGAAAAAAAATATATATGGTCACAGGCTATGAAATTGCACAAATATAAGGGTCAAAATCTTATTTAACAACAAAATCAGGTTGGTTGTTATCTTGCAATATTGATTTTGCTGCTACATATTTCCATTTTCCAGGAGATGATCCTCAGCAAGTGAAGACTAAGCTAAGGCATTGGGCGCAGGCTGTGGCATGTTCTCTGATGCAGTCATCTTGAAGTGTGAGATGGCTGGTAAAGAGGCAGAGAAAACAAAAAAAAAAAAAGAAAAAAAATCTAGAGTCAGAAAAGAAGAGAGTAAGCGAGAGAGAGAGAGGTTGGCTTCATTGTCTAGGTTCTTTCTTTGATTAAACAAAAAAAAAAAAAAAAACTGAAAAATGTCCTATTAAGGAAAATGGTGCAGCATTTCTGGGTATCTTTTTTTTTTCTTTTTAAAACATAAGGTCAGTCATCTGAGAGATTGACATTTGGCCTTAAGGGAAATGTTTGGTTAGAGAGGTTTCTGCCATCGGATTCTTCCAATGAGTATTTGATTTTTCTTTAAGGTTTCTTTTGAGCAAACCATGATTTGTAGCCAAAATTTGTGTCACAGTGTCTGATGTAAACAACACCACTTGGCTTTTTTGGCCTTGAAATTTGGACTGAGGGAATGTACATTTCAATTGTTACCATTTAATGTTTTTTCAGTTGAATTGATACCAGCTTTTTAGATCCTTTTTTTTTTTTGCAAACTTTCCAGTATGATTGATGGTTTTTGCAACATTTCCAGCCTGAAAACAACATTTCTAGTATGCTCTTCCAATTCCTTGCATCTCCAATGCAATTGTAATGAGGGCATAGCTTTCAGTAGTTTCATCAAGGATTTCTTGGACCCAGTTCTATAATCCGAGCTTGTATTCCAATATTCCATCCCCCTAGCCAAACTGATGGGGCTAAATAAATTTTGGGTTTAATCTTCTGAGAATAAAATTTGCAGGAAAACAAAAAAATTGCATATGCATACCTACCATTACAATCATGTACAAAAAAGACTGAATTTGTCACCTAAACTTTTTATTTCTAAATTAAAGAAATAATGCCAAAAATAAAAAATTGGACTTTAATTAATTATAAAAAGAAAATTTTGCAACATAGATAATAGCAAAAATATACCATAAAGAAATTTGTGAAGAAAAATAAGATTGAAGGGATAAAAGAGGAAAAATTTTCAATCTTCTTTGTTTTTCAGTCATTATAATTAGCACAACTTGTTCCTCTGTTGTAAACCTAAAACCCCCAGAACTTCTTCTTAGCATAACAGAAAGTAAGGGAAGAGCCTAGTGTTTCAAGTCAAGTCAGTAACTTTCTCTACTTTCGGAACAAACCCACAAAAAAAGAAATCTGTTTAGGGTTTTACAAATGCAACAGCAACCATGGCTCCTGTTGCTTCAGCTGCCCTTGTAGGTTCCCACTTTCTTCAGCTATTTATATTTATGCATATAGTTTTCCATTGTTTTATTGGTTTTTTTTTTTTTTTTTTTAAATCTTTAGTTTTTAGATTCATTTAAGTTAGGAATTTGATTTCTTTGGAGCCAAAAGAGTTGAATGCTTTAATGGGAATTTTTCTATTTCTGTCGGTGTGTAATATAGATGGAAGTTTATGAATTTTTGGGTTATATATAGTTTAGCCAAAGAAAAATTTTGTTTTTTGTACTCTGAATCTCAAAATTCAATAGCTTGAAGATTTAAAATTTTGGAAACTTGTTGATATTTTGATTGCAGTGAGGCAGAAAGTTCAAAACTTTTTGAATGCTGCTTGTACCGGGAATCTTGATCTTCTCAAGAGTAGGGCAATTCGTGTTTTGTCTTTATTTTATTTTTCCAAGAATTAAATGTTTAATTTGAAATGCTTTTGTGTTTTTCTGGACTTTTTGATATTTGTCTGAGTAGAGATTGGTGCTCAACTTGATGAGGGGAGGAAGGGACTGGTGAAAACAGTGGCAGATATTAAGGATGCCAACAAACGAGGGGCACTTCATTTTGCAGCAAGAGAGGGCAAGACTGAAGTGTGCAAATACTTAAGATGAAGATGGTATGCATTTGATTTTCAAAAATTTTCTTAATACTCTGTTCTTTATGTGCTAAAGATTCTTTGTGTTATCTTCTTGAATTACTTATAAAATGCAGGTGAGACTCCTCTTCTTCACGCTGCCTGGCAAGGTCATACTGTCACTGCAAAATACCTTCTAGAGCATGGTGCCATTCCTGCTATACCCAGTGACTTAGGTGCTACTGCTTTACATCATGCAGCTGGAATAGGTGCGTTCTCTTTAGCTTGTTTGTTCCTTTTCCTAGGATGGGGGGTGGTTTCTAATTATTTCTTCAATTCTGATGTGGTAGTGCACTAATCTGATTTCAATATGATGTTGCTGTTACTATGGTCCATAGTCCATAGCTCATTGTTGCATAGTTTACTAGAGAATGATTGCTTTAGTTGCTATTGTCCAGGGCCATTTGACCTCCCTTAATTATTTTCTTTTCCTAACCAATCTTTTTGATTCTTACTTCCGATTTACTACTTCTTGCTTGCAGGAAATATTGTGTTGCTGAAGTCTATACCGGCCAAAGGTGTTGAGATTGATTCACAAAGTGATGCTGGCACCCCTTTAGTTTGGGCTGCTGGTCATGGTCAGCATGATGCTGTAAAAGTTCTATTAGATCGTCATGCTAATGTGGGTTTTCTTTTCATGTTAGAATAGTTTAATATGAAATAGAATAATTCTAGGGACTAGAGAATTTTTGTGTTTTCTTTAGAGATTTCTGTTTTTAGTAGTTTGTTTGATTGAGTTTCTCTGTCACTGCTTATGATGATTACTTGTTGCAGCTAAATGCTGAAACTGAGGATGATATCACTCCATTGTTGTCAGCTGTGGCAGCAGGTTCACTTGCACACTCGGGACTTGTTGATTCAGGTTTTGCATCTTCTTAGTTCTCTACTATGTTGGACACTTTTTTTCACTAATAATAAAATGCTTGTAAGATGAAAATTTTAGAAGAGAAATTACCAAATAGATGAGGTATAGATAGGCAAGATGTGAAGGACCTGTTGGGGACAAAAAAATAAAAAAACGAGTGTTTTTCAAGTACACAAGTGATATAGATGAGAGTCACAACATTTTGACATTTGATTTCATGTTTCATGATTATACTGATATTCTCCACTATTAAGGATATGAATGCTATATGCCAATGCCCATCTAAATTTTTTGTGGATAAAGGCTGTTATATTCTTGCTGTATCTAGTGCATAGGCGACTAGATAATTCTAGTTTTGTTTCTGCATTGGCTGTAAGATATATATTGCCTTCTTCAATTAGTTTGCAAAATTTACGGGGAAGCTGTTGAAGCAGGGAGGAAGTTTCATGGTGCAGATGAGGAAAAATCTAGTTAGTTTCTAAGCTGATACACCAAGATTTGAGAAGATGAGTGCACCCTGCTGAACTTTTTTCGGTTGAAGATTACATTTGAAGGGGATGTTTGTTAGTAGAAACAGCACAACAGGAAGTTATGATCATGAGAATGTAAATAGAAGCACGTTTGAGCAATTTATGTTAGTAGTCTCCATGAGAATTACATGCTTCATTCATTCATTCATCCTAGTTTCGTGAGTGAACTGAATATTCTGCACTTTCTTATACTCCGCAAAATTTTAGTTCAAGCAAATCCTTCTTTCCTTTTCCTCTTCACTCCACCTTGTCCTGCCCCGAATGAGATTATGCCATCAATTAACCTTTAAATGCTATATGATAAATTTATAAATTGATTAGTTATCAATGATTTGGATTTTTCTTTCATTTTCTTCCCACTTGTCAGGTTTTTTTTTTTTTTTTTGAATTTTTTCCAAGCTAATGTCTTCAATGAAAAGGACACTGGTCAGAATTTAGGGGAAAAAGAATACAAATTCCATAAAGCAAGATCTTTTTTTTTTTTGGTAACAGATATAAATCAAAATTTTAAAAAATATAAATTAGAAAATAAAAACCTTTCACTTTTCTTCCTTTAAAAAATTTTCTCACACATAAAAAATAAAAAAAAAAATCCGAACTTTTCTCTCTCTTTCAGTCTTTCTCCTCTTTTGCCCAATTCTTTCAAGATCCAACTATTCTTCCTTCAAGCAAAAGACCCATAAAAAATGTCACCCACAACCACAACTTACGGCACCATCAACTCCACTCCAACCTCCACTTCCACAAGCGCCAAACGCACGCGCCGCCCATGGCCAGAACTCTTCTCCATCTCCTCCTTCTCCCTCCCCATCTCCTCCGCCGAAGCCAAAACCCGGATAAAGCTAAACCTTTCCTACTTCCGCGTAAACTACGTAATCATAATGCTAACAATCGTTTTCTTAACTCTCCTTTGGCACCCAACTTCAATGATCGTTTTTTTGATAACTTTCATATTCTGGTGGTTTTTTTACCTCTTTAATGACAACCCAGTTGTTGTTTTCAACAAAACGGTGGATGATAATATTGTTTTGGGGGTTTTGAGTTTCGCTACCGTGCTTTTATTGGTTTTGACTCATGTGGGTGTTAATGTTTTAGTGGGGTTGATTATTGGGGTGGTTGTTGTAGGTGTTCATGCTGCCTTCAGAGGAACTGAAGATTTTGGTTTTTCTGTGGAAGTAGAGGAGGAAAATGGGTTGCCTTCTGTTGTTGGAAGTCAGCCTTTGAGGCCTACTTCTGGATATAATAGGATTTGATTTTTGGATTTTTTTTTGGTGTTGAATTGTTGGGAAAGTAGTGTTTTGGGGGTTTGATTTGAAGTGGTTTGTGGTTTTGGGGGTTTTATTGCTTTGCGAATGTGAAAATTGGATTAGGAGAATGGTTGTTTCATTTTTGCTAAATGAGTGGTTAGGATTTTGGTTGAGGACTGGCTTGTGGTTATGGTGTTATTGATTTAAGCTTTGAGGAAGATGGTATTTGAGGCCTTACGTGCTGCATTCATGCATTCTTTGAAATTGAATTAGAGCTGGTATCATGGTGTTTTTAGTTTGAAATTGTTATGAAATTTGGTGGTTTTTGGGGATTTGACTTGAGCTGGTATGATGGAGATCATGTTTCTGGTACTGGTATTTTCTGTTTATAATTGTGGAGCTAGGATTGGAAGTCTATTTATGATCCTTTTAGTGGTTAATATTTGAGGCATTACTTATTTCATTCACGAAATGATCCCTTGATCATTCTTCATCTGAAGTTGCCACTTTTATCAGATAACAAAGTTGCACTATTGGGGCTTGGATTAGAAGTGGGTATCACAGGTTGTTTTGAATTTCCTTCTCATTGGTTGTAGCTCAAAGGTGGCGAGATCTTGTGGCATAATGGTGTACTTCATATATTGTGGAAACAGAGGAGAATGTTGTGGCTGCTCATTTGATGGTGAGGCTGGATTTTGCACTTTTGCCAATTAACATTAAGTTAAATTTTGTGGCTGTATGGACAATGCTATGTTACAAAGCGACAAGTATGACACTGGCATTTTCTTACTTGCATTGTTGGTATGGAAACTGAGAAGTGATTAGTTTGTTACCTTAATTGTACTGATCCTACAAGGAACTTTGCTTTAGTCATTCGAGTGTAATCAATAATTATTGGTTTCTGCTGTAGCACAATCTGAATGAATCTAATGATCAATCAAATTTATAGTTCTTTCCGTGCAAACTTGGTTTCTTAAAGCATGTCTCATAATGGCTTTTTGACTATGGCTAGCTATGCTAGCAGCTTGTCACAGCATGATCATTGGCTTTTTACAATTTTCATTCAGTATTGTGTAATAGTGGAGGTTGCCAAAGGCTTTATCCAAGCATTATATTCCCATTAGTTTACAATGATTGTGATCCTTTTTTTGTGATTTAGCACTTTATGATATGGTTTCCAGTGCCATTGTCTTTTGGCGCTAACAGGTAGAATTTGGTTTCCTCATCTAGCTTAAGAAAGAATGGGGTACTAGATTTGCTGGCCTGTGGCTCCTAAATTTTATCTCTGATTGTACCAATAACTTGATTATGGAGTAGCTTGCATCTCTTTAAGTAGCCAGTTTACCATTTGACCGTCGGCATTGTCATATTCTGGGTCTGCCTTCTGAATCGTGAGACCTGATTAGTAATTGCAAATGTTACCCGAATCCTACTTCAAGGCAAAAATGGTCGTTGTTGCTAGCAGTATTTGCTTATATGAAAGTTTTCTTTTCTGCTAGTGCGTTATACATTATTGTTGCAAGCTCCAATAGATTTCTTTATGAATTTGAAGCTTCAAGTGCCCATGTTTTTGTTATCCTACGTACTCCAACACTTAAACAGCATATTTCCAGTTGCAAGGCATGCCTGGTTTAGTTCTTTGACAACATCTGGAGGAGCTAATGGGCGGTTAGTTTTGCTATTACTCTTGACAAAATATCGTGGCCAATAAAGTTGCATAGTGTAGCGCAGAACAGTCACTAATCATATTCTTTCATAGCATTTTTCAAAAGGTATCAGCTCAAATTCATTTCATTCATCCATCGATCGGGTTTATTATAAAGAAGATATCCAGGAAGATGTTTTAAGGTTCAATAACCAACTTCGAAATAAAAGATAAGCAAAGCTATAAGAAAAGGAAGATAATACCAAACACAAGCAAGCAGTAATCAAACTACAGGGCAGAAAACAACTCAATGCTATTAATCCTCTTCTAGATTGATGGAGTCCTTGAACTTGCCATACAAAATCGTCTTCAACTCAGCCATTTGTGCCAGCACTGATTCTTTCTCCTCCTCGAGTTTTTCCAAGTTCTTGCTGGTAACTTCCTTCATCTCTTCTATCCTGGTCTCCACTTCCTCCTTGGGCACATGAGCAAAGACTTCTCCTATTTGGAACCGTACTACTTCCTCATCGGTTAGAATCAACTCGTTACTTGCATCCTCCAGGTTATCATTTGTTTCCTGGGGAAAAAAAACACTACTGTCAGGAAATGAAATCCCATAAGATTGTACCCACATTTCAATGGGGTAAAAGCAGCAATTTATGGTGGAATGGGGAGTCCAAACAGTTTCTAAAATGGGAAAAAATGAAGATAACAATTTGGTCAGATGGAACAAAAATTTAATAAGTTAAAGGCTCTTCTGCAGGATATGAAGACAACTAGTTTTAGACACTAGAGATAAAAGTGGGATAATCAATAAGAAGAGAAGCTAGAACAGCAGTTTCAGTTTTTCCTTTTTCTGAGACTCAAATTGTTACCACATAAATATCACATAACTCACTTTCTAGCCAGCCGAATTAACGTAATAGAGCTACTCTATGATTCAGAAAATTCAGTATGTTCTTCCCAATCTCTATGCAATCACACAAGCAAACGCTATTTCTTTCATTTCTCAATATCCACATAATTCAGCAAAGCAAATTCTAACTCACGTCCACAATAACGATAAAGAAAAACTAAAAGTAAAAGAGGCAATTTTCCCCTAAGAAAAAGTGACCAAACTGACTCTAAAACTCACAAATATGCATAAAGAAACTACCTTAAAACATCAAAATAAGCAAAACCACAAAACCCACATAAAAAATTACGGTAAAAAGTTTTTTAAAAAAAATCCTCTAAACCCAAACCAAAAGAATACCTTGGCAGTCTTGATTTCATCCTCAAGCTCATGAAACCGATTGTTTAATCTTCCAAATTTGTTGATGTTCTGTTGATCTTCCCAAGTAACCTCCGTCTCAGATCCTCCAGGACCCTTCAAATCATTTGTTATTTATAAAACCCAAAAAGACAATTGAGTGAAACACAAATAAAATATGTAACAAAGAAGAAGGGTTTAATAAGGGTTTTTGGAGAATACCTGCTGCATGGTTGGTTCGATAGATTATTCTGAACAAAGGTGAATGACAACAAAAGCTCTCACTCGGATTTGAAGTGAGACTCTTTTCCAGTTTTGTTCTGTTTCCGTGTCTTCGCCTTTTGGGTTTTGGACCCTTTTTGGATCTATAGTTTTGGGCTTGCCCCAAGAAACGTGTTTGAGCTTTTTCAATTGAAAGAAACTTATATATTTAAAAATTCAAATGCAAATGTAATATTTGACTGGATAAGTTTTTTTTCCGAATATTTGATTCTCATGTTTCAAAGAACAAGGTTTGAATTTTTTTTTCTCAAATAAAAAATGAAACCATGTTACTAATATCATATCATATTATAAGAGTATTATTTAATTGTTTTTTATATTGGAAGCTGAAAAGCAAGAGGAGGAATCCGGCCAAGGAGGGGCCGAGGCAATAGCTTACCAAGGTGAGAATCGGTAGCTGCTCCGAGAGGATGATCAGCAACATTTGGACTGTGAAACTTATTGAATGAAATGCATAATATCTAAGTTGTCCATATATCTAGAGGATAATTTTATATTTTTTTATGCTTACTAAATCAGCAATGGAAACAAACTTAAGACACTTCATAAAACACATTATGAATTCACCATCAACTTGTGCTCTGACACATGGTTTGCTTTCATTGCACCCTGTTTCTTCACAATCTCATAGCTGAAGACAACTTCACAATCTTGTTTAGGATTTGCTATGACTGAAAGAAAATAAATTCAATAGATTCAGGTGTATTACATGCATGGTACTGACATACATGACAGCAAACTAGTATACAACTATGATGATCTTACAAAACATATATTTAGATGATCGGAGTTCAAGTGATTTAAAGGTAAACATGGAAAAATTAGATGGATGCCTCAAGGAGCCTAGACTTTTCGGCAATATGATAGAACCATAACAAAGTCCTTAGCTGAGGAGCCAACGAATGCTGGAACTTTTTTCGCTGTTGATGCAGTACGAAACCACAGATCTACCAAGTTATGAAGTTGTAATGTTGGTAGAACAGGCTGACCCCGGCACATGATCTCCACCTACATAAAGCATTCACATGAAACACAATGAAGATAAATTGCCAGTAAACATCACTTCCTTCTTTTGCATTAAAACTGACTTGATAGCAAAAAAGGTACTGCATTATTTATTTGAAAACACATTGACAGGTTACAAGTCTTGCTAATGTCATCAAAACATGCCTATACTATGGACCGTTTAGATGTTGCTAATTTCCAAAGGCTTTACAGAAGTAGATAAAGTGGATTTACTGCATGAGTTGAAGAAACCGGTAAACAAGACTATTCTGGGTTAAAACTTAGAAAAAGAGGTAATATGGGTAAGGAGCGATGCAAGAAATAAGAATAAACATGCATCTTAACAAAGAATCTTTCACTCCTTTATCAAACCCAGAAAGGAGTCAAAGAATAGTCCAGAACTATAGTACGGACAAACATCTACCTACAAGGTGCAATCCACCAAGGAATCAAAGCCTAAAGTGTCATCAATGCTTTTGCTTCTAAGTTTCAGAAAACAAGAAAAGATAAATGGCACACCTGAAGCAACATAATAACATAAAATTACAGCAAAATAGTATCTGTATTTCAGAATGATGCAATTTAGGCAGCCTCAGCTTTCTGAGGAAAAAAGAAACCTGGTAAAGGTAATCTCACCTCAGCTTCACTTGTAAGATCAAGTTTCTTTACAAGGTACTTTTGGATGAATGAAACAGGCATTTTGCCATCCCTGTTACCAAGAGAAAAAGACATCAATTATAAAAAAAAAAAAAAAAAAAAAAAAAAAAAACACAATCACAATTTTATGCTGCCTTCTTAACTTTTGTAACTCAAGCAATAGTATTACAATTAAGAGTTGCGATAATAAACAAAAAGTACAAAAATATATCACAAACTCTGCAGATCTAAATGAGGGAAAAAAACAGATTTCTAAGTGGCTAATACGAACAAACTACTCACTTTATCCTCAAGTAGCATGCAGAAATCTGTGGCAGGGAAGTATGTCCTATCCTGAAGCCATTTCATAAAATCATATGGTGAATTGAAGATATTCAAGTTGAAGCTCCTCATTGGAAAATGCAATATGCCTTCAATATTAGCTCAAGCAGGAAAGGAATATATTGAAAAGGCAAATCATTAGTAAGTTTATATATATATATAGTGTTTGCAGTAGCTTACCGGTCTTCACAAGCAACTAACGAGAACCAAATTGGACTATTTTTTCTATTCCACTTAGCCCCCAAAGCGTCTAGCATGACTCTAGCTGAGGCAGCATGCTCCTCAGAGGCAGCTGCCTTCTTTTGTGCTGCTGCTTGCAACCTTCTACGCTTCACAGGTCTTGTAATCAAATTTGTCCCATTCTCTTCATCCTGAACTTTTGAATTCTGTCCATGCTCCTTACTCTTAGTTTTAGGAATACACAACTTGCCATCAGGAACAGAGGGGGATTTAGGGTCAGCTTGCATTTCAGGCATAGATGAGTGACAATCAGGGCCATTATGTGGCTCAGCCTTGGAAGCTGCCGATCCCTGTGAATTTAATTTAGATGACTTTCTGTTAGCAGCTTCAACAAGACAGTTTAAGGGTGTCCACAGATCTGCTTTGCCTTCCATCATTTCAACATCATCTGTATCTTCATTATGCCTGTGTTCACTAGAAGGTTGCACCATGGAAGAATCCTGCATCAGTTTAAGGAAGATGGACAAGTTTTCAATATTGACAGGGCCAATCTCACTACAAAATTAAGTTTGAAGTTTATATGTTAAGAATCTTTCTCCAGCCTCATTTACCTGCCTTTTACTTTGACTATTTTTGTTTAAGGAATCGGGTGAGCTTGAGCCTGAGGGATGACCTTCTGCAAAATCTTCTTTCTTAAGGGGTTCCTCAACCGAGAAATTACATCCTCGAAAAGCAGCAACTCTTTTACGTGCAGTAGCTTTGGTTCTCCTTCCAGTCAAGCCACTCTGCATTGGCACTTTGGGAGTGCTGACTACCAATGATGATAGTGATCTTTCCTTCCTTTTTGCTGGAGGTGATGTTGAAGGCATAATCTCAGGAGCACTAATCTTTCTTCTTTTGAAAGGGAAAATTTTGGCCCTTATATCCTGCAAATTGTGATCTGGCCTGCATTTATTTATGGGAAAATCTAATACCACGTGAGCTTATGTCAACACAAAACTTCATTATAAGCATGACCGACTAGACGTTTACATATAAGTTTGTGCCTACACATGCTTTAAAAACTTGCATAGCATCACATGAATAGGTGCATCTAGCCAGCACATAATTTGAAAAGCAATATGCTAAAAAACTCATAGGTAAGCAGCATTCCAATGACACAAATGGACTTATAGAAAGTCATTGAGAAGCAAAGATGCAGCAAAAGACATGTTGTCAGAGCAAGACAATGGCTAAGTGTATAAAAACAGAAATTTACAACATTAAAACTGATACAACAGGGCAATACATTTGTCATGCCCGGACAATAGCTTACACAGCAAAATTACACTACACCAGACACAAGTCTACTTCAGCTATATTTCAGGAAAATTATCCAAATTTGGCTTTTGCAAAGTGTTGTTTTCAACATTGTAATTGATTGATACATATATATATATATATATATTATCTCTTTGCGGGACGGGATTAGAACTTTCCAATTCCACTGCTAGCATTTTCCAAATTCTATTTGATTGTAATTGATTGATATATGTTTGATAAAAGACTTGCACGAAAAATTCAAATATTTCTAAAATACAAGCTTTGAATTATTCACCATTTTTTTTTCTCAGCAGGGAGATACAGAGACAGTTGCAGTAATTATATAGACAAAATGAATCACCTGAGTTTGTCAACTGGAAGACAGCCTAGCTCAATGTCACATACAGGACAACAATCCATCCCCTCATCTGAGAGCTTCTCATATATGCACTTCCTACAGACTGAATTGTTTTCAAGGTTCAGTGCATCAAAAGTAAGCAACAGAGAATTACAAAAGTTTATGAAGAGATAAGGAACCAGAAAGCATATCTTCTTCAACATTCAAAGAATACATGGTTGGAAATTTAAAATTCGCACATCAAGTGAACCAGAAGAGCACAAAAAAGCAGTTATGTGTCAATCTTTTAATTCAATCAACAAAAGAAAGGAAGCATCGTTATAAGAGTGAAATAGGAAGGGCATCGATATTTTGTATAAATTCTTCAACAGGATGTATCATCCTTTCCTTCAGACTGTCCAGTAAGCACATAACAATACAGAAACACCCTAAGCATGATGCCATTACAGTATAGGTAAGACCAGTCTCACTTTTAGTTTGCTTAAATACAGAAAGGCAGAATACGCCACCTCAAGATCCTATGCACAATATTTTTATCCAGGATCTGACTGTTCATGACAGTCAGATATAGCTACTGTCTACTTGGTTGGCCTTCAAGCCTTCAGAAGATCTTGGCACTTTTGAAGGTTTTGGCAGAAATTGCACTTTGTAGAGCACTGCGAAGATGAAATTCCCCTTTGAAGATGACATCATTGTTATTCAACTTGAAAGGAAGTAAATTAAAGCTGCCCACATACCAACATAGGAAAAAGGCAGCTCTTAGTGCATATGACAGAAAAGTTGGTAACCATGTTGTCTTCCATGCTAAAATCTTTGTAGCAAATTATGGCAGATCCTAATTCTCCAATATGAGACGGCCATATCCTCTGGCTATTATACCATAATAGAACCAAAACCGCCAGTGCACACAAAAGACTTTACGTTTTCTAGGTATACGAGCAGTCTGTACATACGTATATGCATGAAAGCAACCAAGGTAAAGAAGTATAAACAGAATACAATGAATTATTGACCAGAACAACCAGATGGAAGAAAAATAAAACTCATGCCATAATAATAGAGAGTATATATTAAATTAAATACCCAAATTTCATATAGTCATGACATCAAAAGAATTTCGAATTGGATAACAAAATCAGAAATTTTGCGGCCATGGGAATTCAAATACATCTGAAACGTACAGTTTAAAGAATGCAAGACAAGAAAGACATACCCCAACACAACAAATCAAATAAATTGCAAAATAAACAAACCCCAGAAAAAAAACCCAGAAAGCAAAAACTACCAAGAGTACAATATCCAAAGACAAATGAAAAGAAAACCCAGATCAATAATTATCAAGAAAAACAGCCAAAAGACCAAAGAAAAGAGAAACTAACACGTATGGAGACACAAGGAAATTGTTGTAGCTTCCTTTAAAAGCTTATTACAAAGAGGACATGTCATGCATGACACTAAAGTTTCCCTCTTCACTTTGACAATATGATGATGACAACCAGCCATCTTTTATCTCCTAATATTTCTCTTGTCCTCGTTCACATTCAAAGGCTAAAACTGGCTTCATGAAGAAGAGAATTCATGAACAAATAGTGGGTAATTCTTAGAAAACCAAGAAAAAGTCTTAAAAGTTTGAAGGATTATATATATATTTTTGGGTTTTGACAAGTGTGTTGTGGTTCTTTGTATTGGTGTAAAAAAAGAGCGGCTTCTTTATTATTACATGAAAGAGATCTAATCTGAAACAGATGTGAACGAAGCGGCGGTTCTTGGAAGTGAAATTAAGAGCAAAACTACGTGGGAGTTGGTTGGATTTTTTGACACAAAAAGAGAAAGAGAAAAAAAAAAAAAAAGAACCGAAAAGCAGCGGGTTTTTTAAGGTATTTGTGTGATTCGTTGGGGTGTTCGAGTTTGCGTTTGAGTTTCGTTTTGTTTTGTTGGGTTTGCGTTTTGTGGGAAAGAAAAAAAAAGGCTTTTAGATTTGTTTTTTTTTTTTTTTTGGAAGTTGTGGAGAAGGTGTGCCTTGGAAGGATTAACTTGTAATAATCTTACAAATAATGCTACAAAATAAGTCTATTTTAGGGGGAAATTTATGCATACATTTTTTATAATTTTTTTCTAGAGTATATGGTCATGGAAAAATAAAAAAAATATTAAAAACACACCTTAAGCCCGGGTCCAACAATCAGGCATTTCATGATAACATTGATGGAATTCAAAGTTTTTTTTTTTTTTGGTTCAATTGCATTTTAAGCTGTATTTGGATAACATCAGCACAATTAAGTCCATCCCCTTCAATTGAAAATTAGAAGGGGAAGGGTTTAATGGTTCATTGAACTCTAGAGCAATCATTACCTTAGTATAAAATTAAAATAAAAAATATTTTAAAGTTATGAAAGTTTATTTAATTGGATAGTCAAATTCTCATACCCAATTTCGTTTCATTGACGTATTTAAATAATTTTTTAAATGAAGTTGATTAATATTTTTTTTTCATTTTTTACGTTAAAAGGAAATATGCATTTAAAATAATAATGGTTTTCATTAATTGCTTGACTTGAAACAAAATGGTAACATAATAATTATCACAACAAAAGCTTAAAAACCCACATAATGTAAGGTAGAATCCTATTACATAACCATATGTAATTAAAAAAAAATGTAAATCACATGTTGTTTGGTCATGGCATAATAAAGGGGGTAGAAATGGATATTTTTTAAAAATTTATTCAGTTGTCGTTTTCTTGACCAAGTTTTTCCGTGAAAAACAGGTATTGATATAAAATATGTTGAAGAATACTGTTCTAGTCTACTCTTAATGTGACTATAATCATAGCGACTTCTATAACTTTCTTCCCCCACTAATTCTAGTTTGGGAAATATTGTCATTTTAATTGACAGGTCAATTTTTCACAAAATTAATTATAAATTTATGAACATTTATTTCTTTTTTTTTTTGTTTGAGCAATTGATATTTTAGTACTTTTTATAAGAAGATTTGGAATTTTTTAAGTTTTGGTTGAGTTTAATTCTCTAGTTGAATGATTTTAAATATGTAATTTTTGTATGAATTTAATGCATTTTTTCTAAGAGATATCAAATATAAATAAATTATAATTTAGATATAAAATTAAAATATTCTAATCGATAGTCAGGACTTAACGTCTCTCACGTATCATTTCGAGTTGATGGTATGATACTTTTTTAAAAAATTAAATTCTAAATTTTTTATTAAAATTTTTGATTTAGTGATTAAAAACGTTTAAAAAAATATTAAAAGTTTGATTTTGATTCAGATTTTTTTCATTTTTTTTATTTGTATTAAGATTTTACACTTCTAATATAATTAAAACAAAAACTCGAATTTTTTTTTCTCAAAAATAAAACTTGAGTTATTGCTATTCTTATCCAATTAATTTTGGCTCAACATATGTTTACGGTTTGCTTTGTTGAATTTAGGTTGACCTTTCCAAAACAACACTTTGATTATGGGCCGTGTTACACATTTTGGAGAGGTTTAGAAGCCCATTATCCTTCACCTGCCCCAGACAAAATCAGTGTCTTCAGACCAGAACGGCCAAATTTGTGAACTGAAGTATCTGAAAATTTAGCAAAGAAATTGATACTGAGTGATATGTGGATGGAAGTAGTTGGTTCATTAAAGGATTAAGGATATAAAAATCGTTGCTTCCATCTATCCATTTTGTGTGGTGGCCTGACCACCTAGCCCCTGCTCACTTCATGTACCATTGGGACCATTTGCCACTTTAACATAATATAAATCTACCCATTTTTCCCGCTAAACTAATTTTTTTATCTTCGTTTGAGTTCAAAGAAATGGCAACCATAACAGCTAGCAATTTTGAAGGGATCAAGCAAAGTTTAATCATCCCTAGTTCTTGGTAAGACTCCAGTTTTTCATGTTCACTATACTACACTTATGTTTTTGTCTAGCAATTCCAAGGTTCTAGATATTTATATTACCTTAAATTTAGATATCAGATGAGTTCAAGAATTGGAAATCAAGATCTAGATGTAGTTTTGTTTTCATATTTTGTCAGAACAATTGGAGCCTCTTCGAAGGATTTTGCTTCAATGTTAGAAACAAACAAATGAATTAGTCTTTAAGAATGGATTTTGACATTTTCATGCATGTTCTTGCATGTTTAGGATTGCCTGTGATGGCCAACAAATGGCAGGGTTAGATGCAGGCTAGAGCAGAAGCCATCTGCAAACGGCCAGAGCTCAAACTCCAGCATGGTTGCATCACTAATGACAGCAGCAGCAGTGACCACGACCGCGGCACCAGCCATGGCATTGGTGGATGAGAGACTGTCCACAGAAGGAACAGGACTTGCTTTTGGTTTAAGTAACAACCTTCTGGGATGGATCCTTTTAAGAGTGTTTGGTTTGATTTGGGCATTGTATTTTACCTATGTTTCTTCTCTGGAAGAGGATGAAGAGTCTGGACTGTCCCTTTGAATGATGAAAGGGCTTTGTCAGAGTATTGGGATGAAATGTAGATAAAAGTGAATTTAAAGGGAAGGAAAACTTTGGCTCCTAAATTGTGTATGTTTGTTTCTTTTCCTTTGAATTGTAGGGCTCATGCTCACTTTCAGACTTGAGTAACAAGTCTATGGAAGAGCCTTCGATGCCATAAATTCCTCTGCCATTGCCAGGTTGTCTTTCACTTCAGTTTATGAATCCCCATCTGCCAACCAAAAATATAAAACCCACAAACATATAGAGCAAGTAGAAGGAGGCAAAAAGCAAATGCAAAATCATATAATATATTCCACTGCTTGCATATATATATATATATATAGAAGGTTAAGTGAAAAACAAGCAGGTATTAATGCAATTATTCAGGCTCTCACAATCAACAGTACTTCAATTCTCAAGGAAGAAGCACTTTTTTCTATTGTTTTATTCTCCTAGTTTTACATCAGAGAAACAGATTACAGCTTCAAATCTCAACAGTTGACAAGCTGGTAGTTCACCATTTGGTGAAAGTTGCCTTTTCCATCTGTATCAAACTGTCAACATTAACATCCAAATCTAGGCCTCCATTGCTGCATTGATCAGCAATTCTCACTGTTGTTTGAGCTCCATTCCCTCTATTTGTCACCTGCAAATGAGCATATATACATGGTCATTGAGTTGAATTCGAAGAATTAACTGCTACTCTTTATGAGAAGTGAAAGATTTTCTAATTACATACCCTTAAACATTTGCCACAAGCTGCTTGGCCATGAGGACTAGCCGGACCATAAAACGCAGTCCATCCATATTTCTGACGCCAAGCCTAGGGCTTGTTTGCATACCAAGTAGAGCCATAAGCACTTGCAGCATTCAGATCTTTGGTTTTCATAGCCATAGGGGCTTGACTTAATTTACAAGCAGCAAGTGATATGTAATGCTAATGTACCCAACTATCTTATCTTGTAATTGAATTCCATTCAACCAATTATCACTGCAAGTAGAACAGTATGATGAACTAGTGATCTTTTCTTTGGAAAAAAAAAAAACCAAATCTAGAAATTTTACTCTGAATTTCAAATCTTTTCCAATCATATATCAATGTCCATGGGCCTAGACATTGTATCAACACCATACATGCTTGCATAAGTTTATTCGGCTTGATTTTGCCCACCTTAATCGCCTAAACTAAGCCGACGTAGGCATATGATCAAAATTTTTACTTAGTTTAATGTACATGCATCTACTATCATTTGACTTAATTTTTTCGTTTGCTAGTGGCATTTTTGAAAATGATTTTAAAACATTCTCTAGAGGAGCAAGCCAATCTGATCGCAAGGAGATTTTTAAAGTAAAATTTTTCATTGAATATGGATATTAGCAGTGAAAAAAAACAGAAGAAAGAGAATTGGACTATTTAAGCCAAAACTTGGGAGGTTTGGGTTAAAAGAGATGCCTGCCAGGGACCTGGAGTCAAAAGCATGGAAATGCAGGGGATCGAACCCTGTACCTCTCGCATGCAAAGCGAGGGCTCTACCATTTGAGCTACATCCCCAGGTGTCGTTTGTTGCTCAGGTTTTATATTAGCTATTTATGGTTCTTTAGTTTTTCCCCAATTGAATAAGAACCAATTTCATTTCTTTATAAGTAGCTTGATTTATAAGAGGAAATTCTGTTATTGTTACATCATACAATATGCTCGAAGTGCTTCAAACTCAACGGTTGACAAATTGGTAATCCACCAAAAGGGGGTCTTGTGCATTGCCTCTTTCCGTCAGTGTCAATGTGGTGGAACACCGCTGCATCTAAATCTCGACCTCCATTGCTGCACTGATCAACAATTCTCACTGTTGCTTGAGCTCTTTTAGCTCTATTTGTCACCTGCTTACGACCAAAATATAGCTTACGCATCAAAACATTTAACCCTTTATTAAGCTCTTTAAAAAAAAAAATTTCCCTTTGTAGTTTTGCTTAATTTCAACAAGAAGACAGTCCAAATGGAAACTATATTTTGACAACTTTTAGAAGGTGAATAATATTCATCCTGCTTGGCAAAAATAATAAGAGGTCGATTTCAAATTTTGGAAACAAATCCAAAGGAAATCAAATGAAGGAAAAGCTAGCAAACTATAATAGTTTGTATATTCAGAAAAAAAAAGTTTATATATTGGTTTTCCTTGTGCTTTAATTTGAGAATAAATAAATGCATGTGCGGTGTATTTTTTGTGGTTTAGAGATCTTGTATTTGTCTTCAAGGTAAAGAACTACATTAAAACAAAAAGAAGATTAAAATTTTAAAAAATTAATCTAACTAAAAAAATACATAATAAAATTTTTTAATATGGATATAATGACAGTTGGATTGGACCAACCATTAACAAAAACCCAAACATTGGAGGCAACCGACAAGTAGTTGATCCAATTCAATAGTTTTGGTCCAAAAATCAATTGCCCAACCCAAACATTTGGATGTCCGTCTCAGTTCAGCGATATTTTATTGGACCCAAATTTAAGTTTGGATTGTTGGAGATGAGCCTAAAACTCAACCTTGAGTTAATGATGGGACACTTCCCTTGCAAACATGGGGGGCTCCTAATTTCATTAAATTTTAGGACAAGGTTTTCCTTATAGTCATGATCTTATGAATAACCATTTTGATTTATCCCATATTGTAAAGAAAATAAAATAATATAAAAGCATAATTGCAGCAAACATGAACTAGCAGCAAGTTGGCATCAATCACTGTGATTTTTTATATCCATTTCAAAGAATTCCAATGAATATTTCATAAATATATATATTTTCGTTTTTAGTTGCTTCCTCTAATTAATACTACAGATAAGTAGATTGAGCTTTTTTTTTTTTTTTTTTAATCAGTGAGAGATTTGAATCCTACCTTCAGTAAAGTAATCATACATCAAATACTAATATCGAATCAAATACTCGATCAAATGTTTTTAAATTTTTAATTACAGGATTACATGATAGAAAAAAAAATCTTATTTGATAAAGAATGTTAATTCGTTTTTATTAGAGAAAGGAACAATGATTAGTTTATATTCTAACACTTGCACCAGTTTTTGTAGGTATTAATATATAATATTTGTACTGATTAAGGGTTGAAGAGCAAAATAAATTGGATATGCTTTCGAATCTTGATTGAGTGAGTAGTTAGATCGATGAAATGATGAAAAATTTTTTTTTTTTGAGTTGAATAAAATATATTGATTTTATCATCGTAGATGAAATGTTAATTTTTTAATTTAATAATTAAAATTTTAATTTTAATAACAATTTATTTATTTATTTTCAATCAAAAACTTCAAAAAGATCAACACTAATTAAAAGTATAACTCTCCCGGCCTCTCCCTCTTTTTTTTTTTTTTTTTTTTAAATTTTTTGGAAGGATATAACCCTAATTAAGTAAGTGTTTGTAGAAGGGATAAAAATTATTTAATTTGATAATCGAGTCATGCAATGTGATATATAAAAATAATAATAACTGTTGCGGTATGTTATTGTGTCTCTGAACAAAAAAAAAAAATCATTAGATAAAAAATTTTCCATTTTTCCATCACTTTTTCAATTCGAAACTTCTTCATATCCTCTTCATATGATAAAATAAAAATTATAAATATACAAATTACTAATACTAGTTGTTTCCATGCTTTTAATTAATACATTATATTAACAAAAAAAATTAATAGATTATACATTGCCGCCCAAGAATGAATTAAACATTTTCTTTAAAATTTCATGCAACATTGAAAAAATTATAAAAGGAATGGCATGCAATTGGCAAAAAAGTATATATGCAAAATCATTATCCTCTTGTCAGTAGTAATTAATTTATGTATTGGTTTTATATTCTTGACATTTAAAAATTCAGGCAACTCTAGTTTGGTAAGGAATATTAATTAGTTTATATATTCGAACACTTACACCATTCTTCTTGGTATTAACATTTAGATTTTGCTTTTTAAAGTTAGTTAAGGGAATTAGTTGACAATTAATATTATGCATTTTAACGCATTGAAAAAAAAGTTTCCTGATATAGTAATTTATGTTTTTAAGACATTACTTAACAAAATTTCTTAGAATTTTATTTGTCATTACTATTTTATTTAAAAAATACATTTTTTCATAATATATCAACAAACAATTTTAAAATAAATAATATTGTTTATATAATCTGAAAATACAATTAAATAAAATCAAATAAAAAATTAACTTTTTTTTAGAATCTGAAAAACCTCATAAAAGAAAATTTTTGATTGTTCCTTAACTTTTTCTTTTATGACATTATTAAAAATCTTAAAAAACCTCTTATTTAACTAAATTATTTGTCATTTTGTCCATAAGTGTGATAGCCATATATAGGTGACAAATATCACTCTGCTGCCAAATCTTGGGACGAAAAAATCATCAATGGTGAAAAAACCTCACATTTGACTAAATTATTTGTCATTTTGTCCATAGTTGTGATAGCCAATATAGGTGACAAATATCAATCCGCTCCCCAATCTTGGGATCAAAAAGTCATCAATGGTGAATTGATTTCTCATTACCCTTGAAGCTAAAACCAAATTATTATTATTATTATTGGTCCTGGCTGTATGGATAGATAACTAAGGAGACAGCAACTTTTCAATCCAAAGAACGTATAGTGATAATGGTGGGCGGAGTTATCAGAGCAGCTCTTCCTTATTCACTTTCAAGTCACAAGGGCCACAGTAACTATCCTGACAAACAAACTCAATTACTTTGCTTGTTAGAGCCATATCTTAATGTGGCAACTGTCCTAAACCAAACATTACCTTTTCTTTTCCATTTCGGGTAGGGTATGTCTAGCATTAATTCCACGTGTTGGATTTTTGTGTTAGTTGGGATCTTCCATTTTCCACGTCCAATCAGCTCCACAGGGTTGAGGAATACCTTAAAATATCCTATAATCTTTGTTTGTGGAAAAAATTAAATATCAGTTGAGGCTTTCCATGCAATAATGAATGAATATCTTTAACTTAGTAATACTTCATTATTAATAAAGTTGTCAATTATTGTATCTAATACGAAATTATTATTATTGTAAATAATATATTAACTGATTTTAGAAAGTGGCTAAGGGCATTTGTTAGTAAAAATCCATTTAATAATTATTCTTGAGTCTAAATAATTTTTTATGGAATAAAACATAATAATTGCTACAAATTATGATATATATTTAAATTAACTTTGCTACTTATCTCCAAGAATCCGTCAAACAAACCAAACTCAAACTTTTCATAGTTTCAGTCGTATACCCATTGCATGGCTGTAAATAATTCATAATGGGTTTCTCCATCACTAGATTATTTTTTTTTTTTCCATTTTGAACACTTTTTACTCTGGCAAACTGTTAGGCAAAAAACCTCTATCTAGTCACACCAGTAGAAGTAAAAACAAATGATCAATCAATATCATAAGAGATAATAATTTAACATGATTCTGTTCAATTGACTTACATCCACGGATGAGAAACAAGATCTATTAGTTATAGAGAATTACAAACATATATCAAAACATATTAACCACTCAACAATCAATACCCATAAACCCTCTTAATCTACTCTAGTTCTATAGAGTATTCTCGACCCAAATAAACACATACCCATATGCACCCTTTCAACACAACCAAACACATTCCCATATACACCAATACATCATACCTATGTGGACCCTTTCAGTCTTCTCTAGTCCACTCACAAACAAACATACATACCCATAAGATATAAATCTTCAGTAGTCTTATGAGATGTCTACCCATAAAACCTTACAACTCTCTTACATCTTTTTCTTATACCTAACCCTATAAGGACTCCATCTATTTATAACCATACAAACTTGCTTATTAAGAATTCTTTTCTTTTTAGAATTCTTCTTCTACAAGTCAAACTTGCCTATTAAGAATCCATTTTCTTTTAGAATTCTTCTTCTGTAAGTCTTTTTATCCATCAAGTAATATCTAACAAAGCTCAAACAAATTTCTTATAGGATTTGACTCATTATTTCTAACATAAACAATGGCAAAGCTAAAAGGAAATTAGCAATGGTGTATTGATTCTTTTTTCCTTTTGAAATAAAATTATTTCTTTGATTTTAGAAGTGAAAAAATATTATATAAAACAATTATATTTATTTATTTGATTTCAAAAGTAAAATAATATTATGTGAAACAGTTATTTTTTTTCAACATATGTCATTTTTTTTTTCCAAAGTAAAAATTGACAACTAATTGATTAGAAAATTGTTGGTTTTAACCTAGAAGCTTATAGGGTTACTAATGCATTTTAACAAAAACTAAAATTGATCTGGATGATGGCCACAGAATTGATGCCGCTCTCACAAGCTTTTCATCGTTTGTCTTCGAGTCTTGATTGGAGCCCTACACAGTAAAAGGAGACAATTATTTTTTGCCATTCTAGATTGAAGTTATGAAACTCAATTAGACAGCCTCATATGTATAGAGGTGAGACCAAGGACCTTTCCTAACATGTTAGTCAAAATTAACCCATCCCATTATGGGTCTAAATACAAAATTAAATCAAGATCACACTTAACTAAAATCATAGTACTATTTAGGTATATTACAACATGATACCACAACATTTACTCATTAATTGACATTAATTAATGTAATCCAATAAATAATGACTTTGTTATTCTACCTATATAAGAAATACAATAATCTTCCACTTAGGTAACACAAGTCACTAAACTTGAATTAGGATTAACAAAATGGTCATAAATAGAAAATGTCAATATGAGTATATACCCAAATTGTTATACAACAAAATGAGTATCAATAAGTCCTAGAATACATTATACCGATAGGGTATCAATGTGTGGACTTGCATGCTCTCTACAACCTAAAGGTGTTCATAAGCTTCAAAATGTATTGTATTGACATGATACATGTACGTAGACTTATGAATATTTTAATAGTAGTAAAATGAAACAACAAGAAGTATTTATGAGCCCCCAAAATGTATCGTACTAACAGATCACGTGTATACAAACTCATAAACACTTTCAAAATAATAGTACGATAATGTAAAATAAAATTATATGAAAGCATAATCAATATCCATTTTCATTAAGTGCTTCACATCTAAATTGAATGATGCATTACTTAAAAAGAAGCATGTGAGACTAAACCTAAATGTCTTATCCAACACAATGCTATATTCAACAGAATGCGCATAAATGAAATATATGTATGGCAAATAGGAATTCATCCATCATAGTTGCAACTTATTTCAATTACACCAAGCTGTCATTAACTCATTACAGCAGAAGGCTCTACAAACCTTAATAAGTGTTTGTTGTCAGGACATTTTAATAGCTAAAATTATCTAGTGATCATATCAGAATAAGCTATGTAAATTTTGCTTTTTAGAATTAGTTAAATGCATTAGTTAACAATTAATATTATGCATTTTAACGCATTGAAAAAAAGTTACCTAATATAGTAATTAATGTTTTAAAGATATTCCTTACCAAAATTTCTTAGTATTTTATTTAAAAAATAAAATTTTTCATAATATATTAACAAACAAATTTTAAAATAATTAAAATTATTTATATAATCTGAAAATATAATTAAATAAATTCAAATAAAAAAATTCACTTTTTTTATGAATCCAAAAATCCTCATAAAAAAAAATTTTTGGTTGTTCCCTAACTTTGTTTTCGAGATTATTAAAAATCTTTAAAAACCTAATATTTAAATAAATTATTTGTCATTATGTTCATAACTGTGATAGCCATATGTAGGTGACAAATATCAATTTGCTTCCCCAATCTTGGGACTAAAAAATCATTACTGGTGAAAAAACCTCATATTTGACTAAATTATTTATCATTTTATCCATAATTGTGATAGCCAATATTGGTGACAAATACCAATCTGCTTTTCGATCTTGGGACCCAAAAGTCATCAATGGTGAATTGATTTCTCTTTACCCTTGAAGCTAAAACCAAATTATTATTATTATTGGTCCTGGTTGTAAAGACAGACAACTAAGGAGAAAACAACATTTCAATCCAATGAACGTATAGTGATCATGATGGGTGGAGTTATCAGAGCGGCTCATTTTTATTCACTTTCAAGTCATAAGGGCCACAGTAACTATCCTAAAAAACAAATATTTCACTTGTTAGAGCCACATCTTGGTGTGGCAATTGTCTTGAACCAAACATCCAGCTTTTTTTTCCAAATGCTTTTGTGAAAGAAATTAAAATATTTATAAACTTTGGGTTGGAAAAAACAAAGTATAAAAGAAAATAAGTTTCACTAAATAAATTTCAATCACATAAAAGATCACAATTGAACGTAGTTTAGTACAATAGGCTTACGTCCACAAATGAAAAAATGATTCACTAGTTGTAGAAGATTACAAACAAACATCAACAAGTCAATCTCATTCACAATTAATATTCATTGACCTTTTCAATCTCTTCTAATCTTACGGAGTATTCTCAACCCAAGCAAATACATACTTAATTGCATCCATGCACCATACTTATATAAACCCTCTTATTCTTCTCTATTCCTCTCAAACATAAACACTCATAAAGACATCAATTTTTTGTAGTCCTATGGGGTGCCTTACCCATAAAATTTTAAAACTCTCTTATATCTTTTTCTCATATCTAATCTTATGAGACTTAACCTATTTATAACTATACTAATTTGCTTATAAAAAATCCCTTTCCTCTTACAATTATTCTTTTGTAAGTTTTCTTATCAATCAAACAATATCTTACTAATATTAAATAAATCTATTATGGGATTGAAGTTATTATTTGCAACAATCTTTACCTTGACTAAAATTTTATTAAATCATCATCATGCTAGACATACTTGGCTATAAGTATAATGGAAGTCTCATTACAATCTTTTCTTGTATCTCCATGTTTCACGTAATCCGATCCTCAAAATATAAATTCAAACTCTTTTATCAAATTTAGCTATATAGGCTTACTTCTTCCCATATCTTTAATCTATGCTCTAATATCACTTGTTAGGATCACAATAACTTTGATACTAGTTGTTAGGTGAAAAGTTCATAATCCAATTGAACAACCAATCCAGCGAAAATAAACAACAATAATTTAATCACATAAAAGACAACAATCGAACGTGATTTAGCTCAACTGACTTACATTCGCAGATAAGAAAAAAAAATCTACTACTTGTAGAGAATTACAAACAAATGTCGACAAAACAATCTCACTCACAATTAATACCTATAGATAATTTTAATCTCCTCTAGTCCTATGAAGTAATTGCAACCCAATCAATGTGCACCCATACACCTTATCTATGTGGACTTTCTCATTTTTCATTAGTCCATTTAAACATACACACCCATAAAGATGTCAATATCTTGTAGTCCTACAAATGTCTATCCCATAAAACTTTATAACTCTCTTATATATTTTTCTCATACCTAATCTTATGAGACCTCACCTATTTATAAGCATACTAACTTGCTTATCAAGAATATATTTCTTTTTACAATTCTTTTTTTACAAGTTTTCTTATCCATCAAGTAATATTCAATCAATCTCAAATAAATTTGTTATGAAATTTGAATCATTATTTTCAATAGTAAGAACAAACAACTATGGAGAAAACAACATTATTCTTATCAAAGGTAATTATATATCTTAATCTAAGTGGTAGTACTTATAGTGAATTTCGTAGTGAATTTATATATATTAAAGGAGCCTTCTATAATTAACTCTTAGTTTAAAGATTAAATTGTGATTTTTTTGAACCGTGTTATATTTAAATATGATAATTTTAAACATGATAATGTGACTGACATGAAGATGATAAAAAAAAATAAATGAAAGCATCACTATTTAAAATTTAAATAAAAATTATATATAAATTTATAAAAAACAAAAAAAAAAAGTTTGTTAGACATGTAAACAAGTATTATATATGGTACTAAATATTTCGTATTTTATATATTAGACATAAAAAAAACAAAAATACAGAAATTACTAATTCTAGTTGTTTCATGCTTTTAATTAATAGATTGTATTAACAAAAAAAATTAATAGATTATACATCACCTTCCTAGATGAAACATTTTCTTTAAAATTTCATGCGACATTGAAAAATTTTAAAAAAATTATTAAATGCTTTTTGCAATCATTGCTTTTTACCCTTTACGAAACTTGTGTAGATGAAATTTAATGAAAATTATTAGAGATGATATAGCTGCATGTGATTTGGGAGCTTCTTGTCATTTGTCATTTTTTCAATAAACACAATGCAGAGCAGAATCATCGATGGGTATATATGCAAAATCATTGTCCTCTCGTCAGTACGTAATTAATTTTCACCTTTTCATTATGTATTGGTTTTATATTCTTGATATTTAAAAATACAGGCAACTCGAGTTTGGTAAGGAATATTAATTAGTTTACATATTCGAACACTTACACCGTTCTTCTTGGTATTAATATTTAGATTTTGGTTTTTAAACTTAGTTAAATGAATTAGTTGACAATTAATATTATGAATTTTAACGCATTGAAAAAAAAGTTTCCTAATATAGTAATTTATGTTTTTAAGACATTCCTTTCCAAAATTTCTTAGTATTTTACTTGTCATTACTATTTTATTTCAATTTTTTTTTATAATATATCAACAAAGTAATTTTAAAATAAATAATATTGTTTATATAATCTGAAAATATAATTAAATAAAATCAAATAAAAAATTAACTTTTTTAAGAATTTAAAAAACCTCATAAAAGAAAATTTTTTATTGTTCCCTACTTTTTCTTTTATGACATTATTAAAAATCTTAAAAAACCTCATATTTAACTAAATTATTTGCCATTTTGTCCATAACTGTGATAGCCATATAAAGGTGATAAATAGCAATCTGCTTCCGAATCTTGTGACCAAAAAATCATCAATGGTGAAAAAACCTCATATTTGACTAAATTATTTGTTATTTTGTCCATAATTGTGACCCAATATAGGTGATAAATATCAATCTACTTCCGGATCTTGGGACCAAAAAGTCATCAATGGTGAATTGACTTCTCTTTACCCTTGAGGTAGAAACCAAAATTATTATTATTGGTCCTGGCCGTAAGGACAGACAACATTTCAATCCAAAGAATGTATAGTGATCTTGGTGGGTGGAGTTATCAGAGCAGCTCTTCCTTATTCACTTTCAAGTCATAAGGGCCACAGTAACTATCCTGAAAAATGAACTCAATTATTTCGCTTGTTAGAGCCACAACTTGGTGTGGCAATTGTCCTGAACCAAACATCTGCCTTTCTTTTCCATTTCGGGTAGGATATGTCTAGCAATGGTGTTTTGATTCTCTTTCTCTTCTGAAACAAAATTATTTCTTTGATTTCAGAAGTGAAAAAAAAATTATATAAAATAGTTATATTTATTTATTTGATTTCGGAAGTAAAATAATATTATATGAAACAGTTATTTTATTTTAGTATATGTCATTTCTTTCTTTTTTTCCAAAGTAAAAATAGACAACTAATTGATTAGAAAATTTAGAAAACTGTTGGTTTTAACCTAAAAGTTTATAGGGTTACTAACACATTTTAATAGAAACTAAAATTGATCTAGATGCGTGTGAGAACTCAATCCCGCTAAATCCACAATCACAGAATTGATGCCGCCCTCACAAGTTTTTCATTGTTTGTCTCCGAGTCTTGATCAGAGACCTACACAGTAAAAGGAGAGACAATTATTTTTTGCCTTTCTAAACTGAAGTTATGAAACTCAATTAGCTAGCCTCGTATACATAGAGGTGAGAGCAGGGATCTCTCCAAAAATGTTAGTCAAAATTAACCCATCCCATTATAGGTCAAATTACAAAATTGAATCGGGATCACACTTAACTAAAATCATACTACTATTTAGGTATATTACAACATGGTACCACAATAATTACTTATTAATTGACATTAATTAATATGATCCGATATATAATGACTTTATTATTTGACCAATATGAGATAAATACAACAATCTTCCACTTAGATAACACAAGTCACTAAACCTGAATCAAGATTAACAAAATGGTCATAAATAGAAAATGTCAATATGAGTATATGCCCAAATTGTTATACAACAAAATGAGTATCTATAAGTCCCAGAATACTTTATATCAGTAGGGTATCAATGTGTGGACTTGCATGCTCTCTACAACCTAAAGGTATTCATAAGCTTTAAAATGTATTGTATTGATAGGATACATGTACGCAAACTTATGAATATTTTAATAGCAGTAAAACGAGACAACAACAAGTATTTATGAGCTCTATAATGTATCGTGCTAATAGATTATGTGTATACAAACTCATAAGTACTTTCAAAATAATACCATGATAGTGTAAAATAAAAATTATATGAAGGTAGAATCAATATCCATTTCTATTAAGTCCTTCGCATCTAAATCGAATGATGCGTTGCTTCGAAAGAAGCACATAAGACTAAACTTGAATGTCTCATCTAACAGAATGTGTGTAAACAGTATATATATATGGCAAATAGGAATTCATCAATCATAATTGCAATTGATTTCAATTACACTGAGCTCCCATTAACTCATTGCAACAAAAGGCTCTATAAACCTTAATAAGTGTTTGTTGTAAGGACATTTTAACAATTAAAATTAGCTAGTGGTCACACCAGAATGAGCTATGTAAATTTTTTTTAAAAAATTATTTAAATGAATTAGTTAACAATTAACATTATGCATTTTAACGCATTGAAAAGCAATTACCTAATATAGTAACTAATGTTTTTAAGATATTCCTTACCAAAATTTCTTAGAATTTTATTTGTCATTAGTATTTTATTTAAAAAAAAAACTCTAAGGCTTTTACTTGGTTAGACTTCTTACTCTACATGATCGAAATTTGAATGATCTTTAGTGAGGATGATGAAGTGCTTATATCCACTAAAAACAGTAAATGGAGGCGATCCACAATTGTCGATATAGATAAGTTCTTAAGTCAGTTCTTAAACTTCTCAACATCTGCTAATCATAACTGTATATTAGCAATAATATTTCTCTTAATGCAATCTACACATGTGCCAAATGTCCTTAATGTTTATGCCGCAATATGGTAAACTTTTCATCTATTCTACCATGATAGGAACCAATAACCACCTTGTTTACTATATGCACAACTGAAAAAGATAGCCTATATTTACAAATATCTTCCCTTGATTTGATTTTCGATTACTTGCCGGTTACTTGATTTGGCTTAACAAACACTACTATTGGTATCCAACCATGAAAAATAAAAAGTATGGCATCTAAATTGGATTTAAACGAAAAATGTTAACAAAATGCCTTGGTTCACTTTCCAATCAAGAAACATTTATAAATTGCCTTCTTGTGCTTGATTTATAACAATAGTGGCTCATATTCCAAAATTATTTGATTTCATGATTTTGATGCATTCGTGGAGCCAAAATGGAAAGTGAGCTTCACATAATTCTTCTTTTTAAATGATTTTTAATGGAACCTTTTTCAAGAATGTTTTGTTTGGTAGTGGTACTGACTCGTATCATCTAGATAATAGAATGAGATTGTCGACTTATAATATCTTTTCTTCTTGGATGGTTACAACACACAATATTTAAATCCTATATGTTTTCCTCTATATTTTATAGGCGGATTCCACACTATCACCCCTACAAGGAGGCTATTCAGAAATCTGCCACAATAAGAGCTAGTCCTATATTTTAACAATTGTCATTTTTAGAATGTGCTCACAGAAACTATCTACCTTATCCAACATGGTAATGGTGATCGATCTATATGGTTTGATATTTTAATCTTATGAAACTTTTCAAATTGACTCTTAAATGGCATCCTTAATTATCAGTGTACCGAACACTCTATCTAATGTGCTCCTTGATAGTGTACCTAAATGCCATTAGACAATTTCAATTAAAGTGTCTTTAGGAAGCACATTGTGCTTTTGTCCTCAATTGAGCTCAATAACATGGGTTTATCATCTGAATAGGTATTGAAGGTGATTAACTCTCTAGGCTATATCTGATTTATTATAAAAAAAATCATAGAGAGTGATTCATACTATTTATCTTAATGATCCTATTAAATGATTGTTGCTGATACAAAATTGAGATTGAAGGCTTTATAAAATAACTCAAAATAGTATTATGCATGTGAATAGAATCATGCCAAAATGGTTATTCCATTAAATTCTAGAAATAAAGATTTTTTTCGAAACATACAACAAGGGATAGTACAAAACTAATCAGATATAACCCTGAAATGACTTACTACTGACAAGGTAGCTAAATTACATTATACCACAATTAGAATCTTTTCATCCCAAGCATCCCTCAAGGTAATAATTAATCTGACAAGGAAGGTCTTACTACCTAAAGGAACCTTAGTAAATTTACAAGAGTTTTGCCTTATTATTGTTTGAAATAAATTATCAAAAAAATCTAAAAAATCTTTATGATCATTCCCATGACAAGTGGGTTCTAATCAATCTGATTAGTGATTTGTGTAATTTAAATTACAATAGAAATATGCAGAGCCTAAAACATATACTAATTTTTTTTTTTGATAAAACCAAATAATTTGATTTACCATGAATATTCAAATAAGAAGGCAGTTTTATTAATTAAATAATTTTTTATGAAAATTTTAAAATAAAATCTTAAATTCTATATAATTTAAATATCGATCAGCTTAGGGATCACATTAATAATTATTATTATATATCTTAAAATTAAAGTTCAAACTGATAAAATGAAATCTTAAATTATATACCATTTAAATATCGATCCATTTAGGGACCACATTAATAATAATTGTTATATATGTTACTAAATACTAACCACTAGATAAAAATTTCCATTTTTGGGCCATTTTTTTATACAAGCAACGACAATTGAAAGAAAGAAAGAAAGAAAGTGGTGCATTTCAATTACGGAGAAAACAACATTTCAAATGAAAGTATAGTGATGGTGGGTGGAGTTATTAGAACATTTCTTCCTCGTTCAATTTGAAGAAAGTGAATTAGAAGGAAGATTGTTAATATTTTATTGGAATATATTTTTATTTAAAAAAAAAAATAGTATAAAGAAAGAGATCACCTAGTGAAAATGGCATTGACATTGGCATTGACATTGGCATTGCCAAGGTATATCGTTCACAGATCCATACAGAACGATTACCTGGGCTACATTCACGAAGATGGGCAGGCATATGGGTATCTCAGCTTCATGGAAACAAAGGCTGTGAGCCCATTTACAAGATTTCAAGTGGAGGCTGCTAGCAAAGATGGCTCGGTGTACATAAGGAGCTGGCCAAACAACAAATGTTGGGAACGAACCCAAAATCTTTCTATCACTTGGAATCCAGATGAGGAGTACTGGATTACAGCAACCGCCAACAAGCCGGAGGAAGACCAATCCAAGGAGTCGTGCACATTGTTCAAGCCTATCTGTGTAGACCCTGGAACGAATACGATCCGAATTATGCAAGTTCAATCAGGATTCTATTTATGCTTATGGCATACTGATCCACCATTTACTCGCAGCGTGTTGTCAAACTACGATAGTTATGATAAAAATAGCTGTGATCTCTTCACAGTTATTGATTGGGAGTCGTTGTTGATTCTGCCCAGGTACGTGGCATTCAAAGGAGATAATAATTTATATCTGCTTCTTCGTTCTATCGATGATCACCCATATTTACAGTTTAAAAGTGATGATATTGGTGTGTCACTTGTGGCATGCGAGATTCTCGATACTAAAGAGGGAAAAATCCGCATCAAGTCCATTTCTAACGGTAAATTTTGGAGGCTCAGCCCCGATTGGATTTGGGCGGATTATAATGGCACTAGCGCCAACGACAACGACATCTTGTTTCGCCCCGTCAAAGTTGACAATAAGAAAATAGGTCTTCTCAGTTTAGGCAACAAAAATTTTTGCAAGCGCATGACAGCTGAGGGAAAGAAGGACTGCCTTAATGCAGCTGTCGCCTCTCTTATCGCAGAGGCGCAACTAACGGTGGAAGAGTATGTCATGACAAGGACCATTTATAATGTCAGATATGATCTTGAAAGTTCCAGGATCTACGACGAAAAAGTCATTCTTGTGGCCAATAATTCTGCCAGTAACTATACTCAGCAATCCACCACTTTAGATGTGAAGCTTTCCTACACAGAAACTAAGACTAGTACTTGGGAAACTATGTCAACACTAAGGTTAGGTGTGAAAGCCACCGTCAACGCTCCCATTCCCAAAATTGGTAAAGGAAGGATTGAATTATATGGTGAAATTGAGAAAGGTCTGGAGTGGGGAGAGAGCTACACATCGACCATTCTTGTGGAGGTTGTAAACAAAGTTGTTGTGCCTGCAATGACTAAGGTGACAGTGTATCTAATTGCAACAAACGGTAAGTGTGATGTTCCCTTCTCATTCATTCAAAGGGACACTCTTTATGATGGAACCACTACGGCACTACCATAGCTAAAATGTTAGGTGGCACTTACATTGGTTCAAATTACTACAACTTCGACTTTCATGTCAAAGAAGAGAAGATCGCCTGAGTTGAGAAAGTAGGGTATTACAAAAGTTGTGTGTGTTGTGTTTGTGTGCATCCACTAAAAAAATCGTGCTTCCTTCATGGAATCAATGTCTGTTTTCTTATTATTAATCTATAATTAAAATGTAAACTGTATGCATAGCCCTGTGGCATCTCATGTACTTAATTTGAGAATAAATAAATTCATGTGTGGTGTGAGCTTTATGATTTTTGGAGATTGTCTTGTATTTGTCTTTTATGGTAGAGAAATAGATTAAAATGAAATGAAGCTTAACATTGTAAATTTAGCAACTTAAATATGAAATAGATTAAAATCTGGTAAAAAAATGAAGTAAAATAATTTAGAAAATCCATTAGAAGAGGGTAATTAAGAATTAAAATTGATATTAATAATTATTGTCCTTGGTGGTAAAACAAAATTAATTAGTATTATCATGTCAAAACATGCTGTGAATTTGGTTGAGAACACGTTAGTTTTATGGTTTTTCCCTTTTAGATATGACTTTTTTGGAGCATTCAAAATTTTCTCTGCTAACTGTTTTATTTATTTTCCTCATTATTTAATTCTAAAATTTATTTTACACCGCCATCGTATCATTCTGGTTCGTTTAGCCTAATTTTTTTCTGAATCTAATTATAAAGTTATCAATTGTTTTTCCTTTTAGAACAGTTGAATTGTTAGGTACAAAATTGTCTTTGATTGGCTAAGTTTTTATAGAAAGTTGGATTGATGTTATTAATACCAAAACGACCTTGTAATTAGATTATCATACTTTATATGACATTTTAAACGAACATCGCCTACCGTTGATTATTAATCTAATTTTTGTGACTTGAGAATGCTGAAGATCTAATGGCATGGGATTATGTTATATTTAAAAATAAAAAATAATATAATTAAAAAATACACAATAATTTTTAATACTGATATAAAATTTAAAAATTTCACTAATAATAAATAAAAAATACTCATAAAAAAGCTTTTAAAAAAAATATGCATAAAAGGTATTGGATTGGGCCAACCATTGATGAATAAACTGACCCACAAGCTTTTATTAAGTTTGCCATCGAAGGCAACATTGGAGGCAACCTACATGACGTTGATCCAAGTCAACAGTTTTGGTCCAAAAAATCAATTTCATTAAATTTCATTAAGTTTAGGACAAGGGTTTTCCTTATGATGATCTTATGAATAACCATTTTGATTTATCCCAATTTTTAAAGAAATAATAATATAAAAGCATCATTGCAGCAAACATAAACTCGCAAGCAAGTTAGAATCAAGTATTTTTTATATCCATTTCATAGAAGTGCAATGAATATATCTTATATAAACATATATATATATATATATATCTTTACATGTATAATTATTTTCAGTTTCAGTTCACTCTGATTAATACTATAGACAAGTAGATTAAGCTTTTCTTTTCTTTTTATTGAGGAATGAGAGATCCAAATCCTACAATGAGTAAAATAATCATGCATCAAATTACTGAATCAAATGCTAAGTGTTTTTGAATTTCCATGTATGATAGAATTACAACCATTTTCATATTAGATAGAAATTAAAACTTTTCAATTTGAAAAATCACAAATAATTTCATTAATCACTGAAATATTTGCAACTAAAAATGAGAATTTAAAATTTTCTTATGATTAAAAAAAAATTAAAGATACTACTTAAATGCAAGACTCTAACACATCCTTTTTGCACTCCAACATTTGATTCAAATAGTAGATTAATGTATTCCTTCCCCTAATTGAGAAAAAAAAATCCTTCATTTTCATTCTCTTTTTGTCTGTATTAAAACTGTTCAAGCCCAACTAGGTTTGGTTAGCACTTCTACCAAACGTTAAATCTCAAACTCAGGCATGTCCTGCTCAATTAATTTATATATATATTTAAAACATTTTTATATTTTTAATTAAATCAAAATTAAATAAAATTTATTTTTAATTAGTTTCTATCAGAAAACGAATATTAATTATTTCATATTGGAACACTTGCACCAGTTCTTCTAGGTATTAATATATAATATTTAGATATGCTTTCCAATCTTAAAAGAGTGGAGTAGTTAGTTAGATTAAATACAATGCAGAATAATTAATTTTCTCAAGAGGTACATTTGGCGAAATCAGTTTGGTATTGTCTGTAAGTACTATTTGTTTGTTTGTTTGTTTTATCATCATTTGTTTGGTCTGATGATCTCTTGAATTCTTGATACTTACTGGTGCAGGATGTTTCTTTACTTATAATATTAAGGCAACTCGTTGGCTAAGAAATATTGGTAATTAGTTTATATTCGAACGCTTGCACCAGTTCTTGTATGTATTAATATATAATCTGTTATGATTAAGAGTTGAAGAGCAAAATAATCTTGATATGCTTTTGAATATTAATTTAGTGAGTACTTAGTTACATGAAGTAATGAATATTTTTTTTTAAAGTTTAACTGATTCAGGTTTTAACGATGACTTATTTTGAATTTATAGATGTTATTAAAAAATATGTTGATAATGAAAATCAAATTTAAAATTTTCAAACAAAATATTCAATCTTTATCTACTTAACCAATCACGTTGACATAAAACAATGAACTTTTAGAATATGAATAATATTCAAAATTTATCAAATTTCTCCAAGAACTCGCATAACAAACCAAACGTCAGGATGCCTAACTATCGAGATGATCTCTTCATCTCTATTCCGGAGGACGGAGATAATATTTCAAAATCTACATCTCTAAATGATTTCGAATTTTCTTTTCTATATATAACATGATATATATATATATATATATATATGAATTCTATACATCAGTACTATCATATTTCAACCCAGGACAAAGGAAATTTTGTTGTTATATATGGTTTGCTAGCTGTTTTTTTTTTTTTTTTTAATTCAAACTAGTAGAACTTCATTGATTTAACTGATTAATGTCCATCAATACGGTTAGAGTTAAAAATTCAGGAAACTCATCAATCGGGTGCATGTCCTCTTCAACCTGTGGACCATGTTTAGCCAGGGTATGGGCTGCTTTGTTACCTTCTCCTTTTGTGTGCCAAATCTGACATAAATCATTCTTTTTGATATATTCTTTACTATCTTGTATGAATGCACTTATATTGCACAAAACTTCATTTTTCTGTTGTAGAGGCTTTAGGATTATCCAAGAGTCCCCTTCCATAACGATCTGTCTGAATCCCATTTGTAGAGCTACATCTAGAGCTTTGGTTGCTGCAATCGCCTCAATAATACAAGCCTCAATGACCCCGTGTACACCTATAGAAGCTGCTTCCACTACTTGACCATTCTGGATGAGATAATTCACACATGATGAATATATTAAATTATTAACCATAAATATTATAGAGAACAACGGAGGTAGTTAATTATTGGTCTGTCATTTTGTCCGTAAGGGCGACAGGTGACAAATATATAATAAATATTAAATATTAAATATTATCATCTCGAAATATTATCTTACTTAATCATCAAAAAGGGATCACGTCGTTTCCTCAAAAATAATATTATGTTAATTATTCGTTTCGATTGGGATGCGAAAAATCGTGGAATCTTTCACACGTAGGACCCCATGACGTAGGACTTGTCAATAATTTGTAGGGTTCAATTTTGAATTACAATTTAAAATTTTTTTATTTACTTTCAATCAAAAACCTCAAAAAAATCAACATTATTTGAGGATATAGTCTAAGGAAAATATGTTATACGTTTTTTAAAATACTCATAAAAAATACTTAGTGTTTTTAATTAAAAAAAGTGTTTTTATTCTTAAAAAATAAATTTTGAGATATTAATGTATAAGTGATTAATATTTGATGTATTATTAATCAAAATAAATAAAAAACTTAAACAATCCAACATCATCATTTCAAAACCCCTAAAAAAGCATCTTTCTAGTTGGTAATTTCATAATTATTAAGTTATTATATTCTGTCTTTCAATTAATCATCTCCATTTCCAAAATTATAATCACCAAATTTAATTATACAAAATCTTGAAAATTAGCTCTATTGTTAATTATAGACATAAGCAAAATAGAAACAAGTAAATCTTGGACAACCAGCAATAGAAAACAACAAAAAAGGATGGGTTAGAAGACAAGTAAAAGGGACACATGCAACCACTACATGGGTGTTGTATGCAAGCGTAGCTGCTCCAAGGTTGGCACCGGAGCTCATGCTACCGAACAGTTTGAAAACAAAAATATAGAGGGAAATTTTTTTTCCTATTCTTTATGCATAGCTTTTAATGAATTAGAATTGGAATGGCCTAGAATCAGGTGGTGGCGTTCAGAGCTTCTAAACCATCTTTAATTGCTTTTAACGTAAAAAATAATTATTTTATTATAAAATTTAGAAAATCAGAGAAAGGATGTTCAACTTTACCTAATTGTAAATTATTATAATAGAATGTGAGTAAATTTGTATGCGTTTTATGCTTCTATTTCTTTCGGCACAATTCTTTTGGGTACTTTCATAAAATTTGGTCCATCGAATTAAAATAATTGAAAACGTATTTTTTGTTTTGGTGCAAGGCTCCGGAATAAATGCAGAGCAAAGAAATTTAAAAAAAAAAAAAAAGGATAATGAAGTGTTAATGGTCGGAATTGATGCACATGTTTCACATAATCACATGCACGCTCCGCTATCATCCAATTCCAAAGGAATAAAGAAATTTTGGATATAAATAGGTAACGTAGGTGGTTGTGATAAGCAAGCACAAGAGTGAAAAACACCAAGAGAGCAAATTCAAAGAGCTAGCGAAACATGGCTTTGGCCTTAACATTGGCATTGCCAAGGTATATCGTCCTCAAATCCAATGACAAGATCGATTACTTGGGCTACATCCATGATGATGGGGAGTCTAATGGGTATATCCGGTTCATGGAAACCCAGGCTGTGAGTCCATATGCAAGATTCGAAGTGGAGACTGCTAGCACTAATGGCTTGGTGCACATAAGGAGCTGTCAAAACAATAAATATTGGGTACGAACCAAAAATCTTTCAATCACTGGAAATCCAGCGGAGCAATACTGGATTACTGCAACCGCCGTCAAGCCGGAGGAAGACCAATCCAAGGAGTCGTGCACGTTGTTCAAGCCTATCTCTGTAGACCCTGCAACAAATACGGTTCGAATTATGGACGTCCAATCAGGATGCTATTTATGCTTATGGCGGTTTAACAATCAAAAATTTGCTCGCTGCGTGTTGGCAAATTACAAAGTCTATGATCATAATAGCCTCGACATCTTCACAATTATTGATTGGCAGTCGTTGGTGATTCTCCCTAGGTACGTAGCATTCAAAGGAGATAATGATCAGTATCTGTGTCTTCGTCAGATCCAGGGTTACCCATATTTGCAGTTTTCAACTAATGATATTGGTGATTCATCCGTGCCATGCGAGGTTTTCAACACTAATGATGGAGACGTCCGCATCAAGACCATTTCTTCCGATAAATTTTGGAGGCGCAGCCCAAATTGGATTTGGGCGGATTCTAATGACGTCAGCAGTAACAACAAGGACACCTTGTTTCGCCCCGTCATAGTTAACAATACGACAATTGGTCTTCTTAACTTGGGCAACAATAATTTCTGCAAGCGCCTCACAACCGAGGGAAAGACGAACTGCCTTAATGCAGCCGTCCCTAGTGTGACCAAAGAGGCCCAGCTAACGGTGGAGGAGCCTGTCTTGACAAGGGACATTTATAATGTCAAATATGATCTTGATAATTCTAGGGTCTACGACGAAAGAGTCCTCCTTGTTGCCAAGAATTCTGCAGATAACTATACCCAGCAATCTAGCACTTTAGACGTGAAACTTTCCTACACAGATACCAAGACTAGTTCGTGGAAGACTATGTTTTCGCTAAAGTTAGGTATGAAAACCACCTTCGACGTCGGCCTTCCACTCATTTTTGAGGGAAAAGTTGAATTATCCGGTGAAGTTCAATCAACTACCGAGTGGGGAGAGACCACGACATCAACCTCTGTTGTGGAAGTTGTCCACAAAGTTACTGTGCCTCCAATGACTAAGGTGACGGTACATCTAATTGCAACAAATGGTAAGTGTGATGTTCCCTTCACATTCATGCAAAGAGACACTCTTTATAATGGAGCCACTGTTACGACTGAAGTGCAAGGCGGCACCTTCACTGGTTCTAATTACTACAACTTCCACTTTGAAACCAAAGAAGAGAAGATCACGAACTGAGAAAATACTCAAAACTCCACTTGGGCACAATTTGGGAATTACAAGGATTGTCCGTGCTTTATCTGTGTGTGTGCTGTATCCACTAAATAAAATTGTGCTTCCTTCATGGAAGCAATGCTTTTTTTCTTATTATTAAACTACAATAAACATGTAAACTGCATGCATAGCGCAGTGGCATATCCTGCACTTTAATTTGAGAATAAATAAATTTATGTGTGGTGTTATTTTATGTGATTTGGATATTATTTTGTATTTTTCTTTATGGTAAAGAAATAGATTAAAAATGTAAATTTAGCACATCAAATATGAAATAGGTTTTAATTTGGTAAAGAAGATGACGTAAAATAATTTACAAAATCCATTAGAAGTGAATAATTAAGAATTAAAATTAATATTATTGTCCTTGAGGCTCAAACAAAATTAATTTGTATTTCCGTATTATCAGGTAAAATCTTGCTGTCAGTTTGGTTGAGAATATGTTAGCTTTGTGGTTTTCCCCTTAAGGTACAATTTTTTTTAGAGCATTGAAAATTACCACAATAACTATTTTATATATTTTTCCCTTATTATTTTAATTTTAAATTTTATTTTGTAACTGTTTATTTATTCAAATTCTTTTAGACTTGTATCTATTTTTTTAAATCAAATTATATATAATATTATATTACAGCATATATGCTTATTTGATAAGGTTTGCTTGCATGTAATCTTATGCAGACAATCTATACTATTGACACATAGGATAGTTCTTTAATTGTAATTGATCACTAAATAATCATATTATTTAAATTTAAAAGATATTTCAAATCATAAAAAATTATATTTATCCAAATTTTTTATGTTAAATAATTTATAATCTTTATAATCATTTAAGTGAGATAAGATTATTGAGATCATTCCAATGAAAAATAAAAATAAAATCTCATTTAAAATTAACCTAAGTATTTTTTATATAAAACATGTAAATATTATTTATCTTGCATTTAAACTATATAAGTACATTGTAAAACAATTTTAAACCTTTGGACTTCATTTATTTATTTATTTATTATTATATGTTATGTAAAGCATGAATATATTTAAATAGTGCATTTTTATTATTATATTTGTAATATATGTTTTCAATATTTTATTTTAAATTAATTGATTTTTGTATGATAGTCAATAAAACTAAATGCATGCATGAAAGATATGCATTGTTATAATTTCATCGTGTAAAATAAATATATAATCAACATTCATTTTAAATTATTTTTAAGTGTATAAATTAAGTTAAGAGTTATAAAAAAGACTTTATTTAATAAGTTAAATAAGATTATAAGTCAATAATAACATATAATACTTGTAGTTATATTTTATTCGCATTACAATAATAATGTTTTAATGTTTTCATATGTCCTATGATATATAAAATTCCTTCAAAAAATAATTAAGACTAAAATAGATGAAATTAATATTTTTTATATAGATGGTGAATTTAAACTTTAGTTTGGGGTTAGATTGACATTACATAAATAAGAAGATAATAATACATGACAAAATATTCATTAACCAAGTAACTAATCTTTAATTAAATATTGAAAATTTAAAAGCAAATTAAATTATTGATTTTTTTACTATAAATATGAAAAAAGACATAATTAAAACAAAATTATTTTTCCTAAATTTAAAATCACATATATCACTTTTTTTTAATTTTGAAATACTTTATTATTATTTTTTAAATTAAAAAAACATATATCACTTTAAGTCTATTAATAATTAATAATTTGTTCTACATCATTTTTTTCCGTATTCTATTTTCCTTTAAGATTTATATTGTTTTCATAATTTTATTGTTTATTTTATTTAGATGATTTCTTCTTCTGACATTAGTTTTATTCAAAAATTTTTTTGTTTGTCATACATTTCTTGATTTATTTTTTAATATTTTGATTAAAATCATAATTTAGTAAAAGTATGTGGATACTTCTTTTATTATTTAATTGATCATTCAATATTTATGTTTTCCTAAAAAACCAATATTATATTTATATTCAATGTTTTTTCACTTTTTGATCCATATCTAATATCTCTTATTTTTCACATTTATTTTCAACACTTTGATCAAGATAATAATAGCAAAGTTTAATATTCTTATGACATGTTAATTGAATATATATTTATATTTTATATTTTTCATAAAATTTTAAACTTAGATATAATTGTAAGAAAAATATAAATTTTACAGTGTAAACACATATTTAAATAAATAGAATAATTCATGTATTGCAAGGGTCACAAACTAGTAGTGTTAATATTGCACTTATTGAAAATTTGGTGATAAATATAGCTTATCATCTTAAGTAGAGTTAAAATTTTAGCCCTTATCTCAAAATACAAAGATAGGCTTATAACTTAAATTTACATTAATTAGACCTAATAATTTTAAATAAGATATAATTACAATAAACATGTAAACTGCATGCATAGCGCTGTGGCATATCATGCACTTTAATTTGAGAATAAATAAATTTCTGTGTGGTGTTATTTTATGTGATTTGGATATTGTTTTGTATTTTCTTTATGGTAAAGAAATTGATTAAAATTGTAAATTTAACACATTAAATATGGTAAAGAAAATGAATATTAATTATTTTATATTGGAACACTTGCACCAGTTCTTCTAGGTATTAATATATAATATTTAGATATGCTTTCCAATCTTAAAAGAGTGGAGTAGTTAGATTAACTGCTAATAATTTTTTTTGTTGAAAAAAGTTTAGGTGAAGAAAAATTATCTCATTTTGAATATATATATATATATATATTATATGTGTTTGTGTTTCCATTGTAATGAAAAAAATCATGGAAGCTTTCACATAAACTAAAAAAATATGACTTGCCAATATGTGTATAGGGTTCAATTTTCAATTCTAATGTGCTTTTTAATTAATTTATTTTGAATAAAAAACTTTAAAAATTCATTATTTAAGGATATAAATCCCTCCTCTTTTCTTTGAATGAAGGAAATAAACCTAGCTAATTAATTATCAAGTGTTTTTGTTTTTTTTGGTCAGGATTATCAAGTGTCTGTAAAAGGAACAAAAACTATATTTAGTCATGCAATGAGATGCATAAAATAATATTCTTAAAAAAAAGATAAATAATAATAATAATAATAATAAATAAATAAATTATCAAGTTCGTTAGCCACTTTATAACTAAAAAAAAAAAAAACTTGATAGGCCACGACTTTAATTGAAATTTACCGATTTTCATTTTCTTTTTGTGATTTTGACAAAATATTATAGTCTGACTCAAGACCAAGTCATCAGTTCTTAGATAGAAAAGCACAATGCAGAATCATTAATTTTTTCAGGAGGTACATTTGGCGAAATCAGTTTGGTATTGTTTGTAAATACTATTTGTTTGTTTGTTAGTTTTATCATCATTTGTTTGGTTTGATTATCTCGTGAATTCTTTGATATTTACTGGTGCAGGCTGTTTCTTGACTGATAATATTAAGGCAACTCGTTGGCTAAGAAATATAGTTAATTAGTTTATATTCCAACGCTTGCACCAGTTCTTGTATGTATTAATATATAATCTATATGATTAAGAGTTGAAGAGCAAAATAATCTTGATATGCTTTTGAATAGTAATTGAGTAGTTAGTTACATGAAATAATGGTTTTTATTAAAGTTTAAGTGATGGAAAATTATCTCATGCACATCACTAGTTTTAACGATTATTTATTTTGCATTTATAGATTGTTTATTAAAAAATTATTATTAATAACGAAAATCAAATTTAAATTTTTTAAACAAAATATTCAATCCTTATCTATTTAACCAATCATGTTCACATAAAACAATGAACTTTTAGAACATGAACATTACTCAAACTTTATCCAATTACTCCAATTGCTCAAAAAAATTTATCTTTTTTTTTATAAATTTAATGGTAGTTCCAAATATTTATACTTAATAAAATTTTATCTTCTGTCAAATAAAGTCTATTTAATAAATTATTTAAATTTAATATTTTTAGATAATTATTTAAATTCAAATCAAAATCTATTAAAAATTATTTAATAGATTATTTAAATTTAATAATTTTAGATAAGTTAATGAATTATTGACTAAAAAGTATTTATTTTTAAAGTAATAAAAGCTTACATCTTTATATGAAAATACGAGAGATTTGAATGTTGTTAAAAAAGTTTGATAAAAATACGTTTTTGCTTTAAAAAAATAATATTTTATTTATGTTCTAATTTAAATATTTTTGTATTATATATTTGGTTAATTTATTTGTTTCTCTTTAGTCCATAACTTTTTTTTTTAAATTTTTCTTAAATTGATTATAATTAACTTTTTTATTATATATTTATTTTTTTTATTCATTTCTTCAATGTTTTTATTCTCTATTAATTTATTAACATATTTTCTTTTATTATTGTATATATTTAATTTTGACAAATTAATATGTAAATTTATATTCACTATTTCTTTTTTTTATACTTTTTATTATTGAATTTCTTTGTCTACAATGAATAATATGAGAATAATGATAATCACTACCATATCTAACTCACAAAAAATACTATCAATTATATTAAAAATGATTAAAAATAAAAAATATTTTAAAATTTTTTTTAAGCATAATATAAATAATTATTGTTTCCCTTTTATCTAAAAAATAACTTTATTTTGTTGACATATATAGAAATAATTGTTAACCCAATATGTTTGTGTAATAATTACTTGAAGTATGTAAAAAATAATAACTAATAAAAAGCAAATAATTATAACAAAATTAATAATTGTGATTTGTTGTTCAACCAAATATATATACACCACTTAATCAACATTATGATAAAAATAATTATTAATTTTAACTATTTAAATATTGATTCTTGATTTTTTATAAAATAAGAAAAAAACAGTAGCAAAATTTTTAGTATTTAACAAATAAATTGAAGAATATATTTTTTAATGAAAAAAAGATTTTTATAATTTTTAAAAATTTACAAAAATTTAGATTTTTTTTAGATGAACAATATCATTTATAATATATTATGTATAAATTATTATTTAATTGTAACTTAGCATTTATAAATATATTATTATATATTAGATAAATAATTAAAAAATAAATCTAAAATTATGAAAAATTTAATAAAAAATCCCGTACATTGTACGAGTTAAAAAAATAGTTAAACATATATTATTCGTTTTGATTGGGATGTGAAAAATCATAGAATCTTTCACACGTAGGACCACATGAAAATTTGTAGGGTTCAATTTCGAATTATAATTTAAATTTTTTTTATTTATTTTCAATCAAAAAATTAAAAAAAAAAATCAACATTATTTAAGGATATAACTCCACCGGCCTCCTTTTCTTGTTGTTGGAAGGATATAACCCTAATTAATTAAGTGTTTATAGAAAGCCTAAAAATTATTTAGTTAATTTGATGATCGAGTCATGCAATTTGACATATAAAAATGATAATGACTGTGTGGTGTGTTATTCAAAAGAAAAACCATTTGATCAATTTCTTTCCTTCCATCTTAACACCACCTTTCACCTTTCAGGTTTAGACTTTTCTTTTCATTATTACTTACAAGCATGGATTCAAAGAGCGGTGCAGTTGTGGTGTAATAGCCGTAATTTTGCGGTAACACCACCACCTGCCATTGTTATTTGAAAAATATCAGGTGAGAACTTGAATCTTATAGATATCAGAGTGTGACCGCCGCAAAAAAATATTGTAGCAGCGAATAGCGATCTTAACGGACTATTATTGCCACTGTTCCATTTTTTTGTTAGAAAATCAAAATAAAAAAATTGAAAGCCCCCCAAAAAAACTTGACATCAACCTCAATCTAGCCTTAACAAACTCAAATTTAATCTCAAATCAGTCATCAATCCATTACAATCACCAGTTCAACACAAGTAATTACCTTTGTAAAAAATATTGCATATTTTTGTTGAATTTTAATGGGACTAAACAGATCGGTGAAGTTAGCCTCTCCATCTTACATCTTCTGCTGAGTGAAGGCTCAAGCGACTTGACTGAAAAGTAGACTCTTCTAGTCAACAGAGCGGCTGTAGCTTGGTGGTGCAGGCTTTTTTTATGAGCACAAGCCCCCACTCCCCCCTCGTTCGGTGTCTTTGCTCTGGAGATGCAACGCAGGTCAGCCCCTACTTGGAAGAGATTGAGTTGGTGGTTCAGAAATGACTGATTCCTTGGAAACAGAGTCTCTATTGAAAAGAATCTGAGATCGAATGCCGATGGATCCGGTCAGGGGCCAGCTAGAGGGAAAGGAAAAAATAACTAGGAGAAAGATCAGAGGATGGCGCTATGGTGAGGGAGGGTGGTCGTGGTGGTCGTCGGCGTGCTAACGGTGGTGGAGTCGGGTGGCCCCCAGCCGTCGGGGTTAAATGGGACTGCGCCAACTTCAAAAACCCCAACCATTGTTCGATGGATCTACGGTGGATTTTGCCGTACTAACAGTAGTCGGGTTTGAGGGAAGGGGAAAGAGAGGGACAACCCCGGAAAACGCCCTTTTATACTGTATTAAATGAATGGTTTGCCTTTTGTTTTGATTGTAGAAATAGTTTGGGCAACTTTAGATCTTTGATTGGGCCTTTATTATTTATTTTTCCTCTCACAAAGTCCATTGCTGATTCGTTCATTCTTGAATTGGCTAGCAATTGGTCATTGTTCGTTAAAACTTGGGTTTTTTTTTTTTTAATTTTATTTTGTTAGAAAGATGATCTCTCCCTTTTTTCTTTTTTTAATTCTTAATTTACCTTTAAATTCTCTATCTTACTATTTACCGACTGAAATGACATTACATGAATAAGTTTCTTTAAAGCTGTAATTTTCAAATGCTAATTGATCCAAAAAAAAATAATTGGTATGACCTTTCTTTTCTAGTTACAAAAATGTTTTCAAACAGGTTACATTTTTATGGAACTTGGACTTTTACCCCATAGGCCCTATTAATTTGAACCCTAATAATGCATGATTAGTAATAACTTTGCTGGAATGAGTTCTTTAATTAAGATAAGTTTCAAATGAAATTGTTATGGTGATGAATCTCCTCCTAATTGGTCTAGAAGAGGAGATTGTTAGGAAAATGGGGTTCAGCCCTATGTAATTGGTTTTAGACCAATCAAAGGTCATGAGCTTTAGTCTTTCTTTTTACATAGAGCCCTAGCTACTTAATAAAAAGAGGTGAGATTATTTTAAGGTGGTGTGGCAAAACCAAGAAAAGAAAGAAGAAAAGCTAGTAAAATAGAGAGAAAAAAAAGAAAGGAGAGTTGGTTGAACGAAAATTGATCCGTGGTCCGATTGAGCTGAAACTTTATCAATAAGTTTATGATTTAGAGTTTTACATTATAAACTGTGAAGATCAAGTTTGAAGCTCTCTAGGAACAAATCCAAGGTGTATTTATTGAGTTACTTATTTGGTAAGATTTCTCCAATTGTCTTTCTAGTTATTGATTAGCTCTAGTTTTAGCTAGAGAAGAACTTTGTATATCCATTATTTGATAGTGGAGATTTTTCTGGTAGTTTGTGATTTTTTTTTTTACATTGGAGGGTTTTTCACATAAATTTTAATATGCTTTATTTTTTTTGCGTTGTTGATTGTTGATTGTTGTCTATTATTGTGGGTTTATTGCGATATATTGCTTTTGTATTGTTGTATTTATTGCTTCAGGTCCAACATGATGTTCAAAAGGAAAATATGATAAATATAGTAAATTTGAAGAGTAAGGATAGCGCACATCTCTTAGACTATTCGGATATACCACGTCCCTCCAAAAGTCCAAAGTTTTCTTTAGTGTGTTATTTTAAATTCTGTTCTTTCGAAGTGCTTTCTAAGTACTAGAGGAGCTAGATTTGAGGAAGATTAATGTGTGAGTCAATGGCGTATAAGTTTTTTAAGAGGATTGCCCTCATATCTTAGTTTCATGCCATATTGCTTGGATTGTGTGGTGTTCTGTTTCCAATTGCTGGGCCTGGGATTGGGTGATACTAAATGCTGTTGAAGACATGTTACGTCATTGTGAAGGAGTTACAGTGGGATTGGGTAATAATGAATATTTTGTCTACATTTATAAGAAGGCTAATCACTATGCAAAATCCCTTGTTAAGTTGGGTGTTGAATCCTCTAAGCTATTTCACCCCTAACTTTAATGGATATAGGGGTATTTGTTGAATAAATAATACAGGGCGGTGATGTTGGAGTGGAAAGCTCTCTGCTAGTACCAAGGGAAGCCTATTGTCTTGCCGTTGTTATTATGAATAAAATCAATTATTTCGCTGAGAAAAGAATATCATTGATAATTTAGTTGATAATTATTGAACATTTAAAAGTAAAATAATATAATTTAGTAGTAAATTATTGATAATTTAATAATTAATTAATGATAATTTAATAAAAATCATGGATAATTTAATATAAATCAATGATAAATTAATTATAAATTATGAATAATTTAATATAAATATGTGATAATTTTATAATAAATAATTGAAAACTAAGTTGTCAACAAATGATAACATAACAATAAATACATAATAACATATTAGTAAATTATTGATAATTTAGTAATAGTAAATGTAAATTATTGATAATTTAGTAATAGTAAATCACTAAAAACTTAATTATAAATCAATATTAATTTAATAATAAATTAGTTAATTATTGATAACTTTATAGTAAATTATCGATAATTAGTAGTAAATAAATTATAATTTTATAATATATCATCATCAATTTAGTAGTAAATCATCAATAATTTAATTATCAATTATTGATAATTTTTTGTATACTAGAAGTTGTCAAGAATTGAACTTTGGTTATTAACAAAAACAAAACAAAACTTTCCTCTCATGAGTTTAGGATAAACCTAACATAAACCTATTTAATAAAAAATTTAGTAAAAAATTTTACATTTAAATAAAACAATAATGTTATTTTATAAAAAAAAAATTACCTTTTACTAGAATGAAGCTCGCTTTTTCTATAGGAATCAATTGTTAGATATATGATGGCATAAATTTTATCAATAATTACTAATAGTTTATCATAAATTATCAAAATTATATAAAAAGTTACTTAAATTACATTAAGATGTTATCAAAATTTTATAAAAAATTTATAAAATTAGTATCAACGGTTAAAAAAAATATATCATAAATTATTGTACTGATATAAAAAGTTATCAAAATTATATCGAAAGTTACCCAAATTTTATCAAAGGATATAAAACTATTAACAATGCTTACAAAAATATATCAATGGTTATCGAAATCAAAATTATATAAAAATTATCAAATTTTACTTATATTTACCAAAATCAAAATTCAACTATTAAGATATATTATTATTATTATCATAATATAAAAAATTATTTATTAAAATAAATTTTTAGAGATAAAATTACATGTACTTCACACACGTGCCAAAAACTAATATATTACAAGCGGACATCCAGTCCTTAAATATTTCTAAATTCGTCACTATATTTAATAATAGATGTGTTCATAAATTGAACTGCATAAACCCAAGTGCAATCAACTTTTTAAAGACTCGATTCATCAGGCTCAAGAATTCGAAATTTAAAAAAAAAATAATTTAAATGAATATTGTGAGGTAATGTTTCAAAAAACCTCAAATTAGACAAAATTTTAATCAATGGTGGAGCTATGCTGAAACTAGAGGGGCCATGGCCTCCCCAAGATTTTTCAAGCCCTCTATTACATACGAATATAATGTATATAATTTATAGGTGTTCTTTTTAAAAAAATAAAAATGACCCCCCTAACAAATAAAAAGTTGTTTTTTTTACTATAAATGTTTAGAATCTTGAGGTTTAAGGTTCAAGTTTTATTGTATGTGGATTTCTTTCAATTTTATGTTGGATTTATGTAGTTATGCTCTAATTTGTTAATTAATTTCTTTGTTTAATTATTAAATTATATAATATTTTATTATGATTGTAATTTGTATTTGTAATTTCAAAAAAAAAAACTTTTAAGACAAAAATAATCAATTCTCAAATTCCAATTAATTTATAAAAAGTAGTAATTTTGAAAAAGTTGAAGCTCATAAGGATGATGTACAGTTGCCAAATAAAGCATACCAGACGTGAAAGCAACAAGGCAGCACATAACCTAGCTAAGTATGGGAACAATTAGAAGAAGATGTAATATGGGCACAGGAATGTCCAGAGTTCTTAAAGGAAACTATTGAAAAGATTGTGCCAGTTTGTATTAATATAAGTGATTTTTCCTATAAAAAATATTAATATTTATAGTTTAGTTCTCATTAAAAAATAAAAAAATAAATGTATTTGTTAAATATGATGCACATTAATAAATCAAAACTATTCAAAGAAGTTTAACAAAAAATTAAAAAAATGTGAGATTAATAAAATAGAAAGAGACACAAATTGCCCCTAAAAACCTGAACTCATCACTAAGTTTTATTCCCTAAAAACTTGAACTCAGCACCAAATTGCTATACCTATTGCAAAAAAAAAGTGTATTTTTGTCTTCTTAGATAGCCAATTAAAATGACGGTACAAAGGATGATTAAAATTTCTTTCATGATAAGATCTGTACATCTCTGTTTTCTGATTTTGAAACCATTAATAGTAAATTATAAGTTTTTTTTTTTAAAAAAAAAAAAGCTAGAGAGACATTTTATTGGTAAAATGAGATAAACAAGTTACAACCAAGCAACCTAGTCACGATCACGAAACACACCTTGCTTAGCAAGGAAGTCGACAAAACTATTTGCTTCTCTAAAAATATGAACAAAAGAAACATTTTCAATGCTTGCGAGGAGGTTGAGGAATTTGTTAAAAATCGCGGTATATCTCCAAGGACTATAATTTGTCATCTTTAACCAAGAGATAACAACTTTTGAGTACTTTCCACAATGAGATTTGGCACTGTACTTGGTTTTGCTTCTACTAAGATCGATAAGGCTTCCACTACAGCCTAAAGGTCAGCTAAATTTGAATCTGCTAGACCAATGTGCTTTGAAAACATAAGAATAGCCTTGCCAGAGCAATCGCGGTTCACCCTTCCAATTCCAGCAGGTCCAGGTTTTCCAATTGCAGAACCATCCACATTAATCTTCCAACATCCTATCAGAGGAGAATACCAGGATATATGCCGTCGAGGAGACTTCTTAACACCAGGGATGTGGGCTTCATGCATGGCGACTAACGAGTCCAATGAGGAAGAACACATAGCTGGGTTTTTTACCTTTGTCTACCAGTCGGTTAAGTCATAAATATGATTTGTTGAGAGGAATTTCTGATAGAAAATAATCTCATTGCGAGCGAACCAGATGGACCATGCAACAGCGAGGAAGAGACTATCCCAAATCATTTTCTGAACCGGCTTTAATGGAGCTGAGCACCATGATTGGAATGCAAGTTTGAACGAGCTGGGAATCACCCAAGAAATGTTCCACTGGTGCAGACATTTATTCCATAACAGTCAAGAATTGTTGCACATAATAATAAGAATTGTTGCACGTAAAATGTGGACATCAATTTGTCCAGAAAAAGATACAAAGTATGTATAAAATACGAAATATAATAAAAAGATACAAAATACAAAAAAAAAGTAGAACAGAACAAAAAATCAAGAATGGCAGTGGTGCCATCCCCGACTGCCACCACCCGTGCCACCTGACCACCAGACCCTACACTGCCACCACCCGTGCCACCTGACCACCAGACCCTACACTGCCACCACCCGTGCCACTAGACCCACCAGACCCTACACTGCCACCACCCGTGATTGCCAGACCCTACCCTCCACCTCTCTAATTAATTTTTTCGTTGACAAACTACCAGATATAGCCAAGATTAATAAAAGACGCATGAGGCTCATGTTTACACCCGTGCCGAGCCCCATGCCCTTCCCCCCCAAACACACGGAGCTCTATAAATAGAGCTCTTGGCGAAGCAAAAAAAAAAAAAAAGAAAGAGGAGGAAAGAGACGCTGCCAAAAAAAAAAACACAAAAAAATATACACAGTCCTCCCCATAGGGAGGAATCCAGTGCCAAGTTTTTTGCACGAAGAAGGAAAAAAAGAGTTAGTTTAAAAAAAAAAAAAGAGTCAGAACACTAAAATTTATAGTTTCACCGAAACTTCACCAGCAAATCTACGGATTTTGAGACTCTATTTGGTGAAAAGGACGTCGGATCTGTGTTCAGGGAGTCGAAAGGAGTTTGTGAGAGATTTTAAAAATTTTTCAACATCGTAGACGGCACCCGGAGCTCGCCGCCGGCAAAGATTGCGGCGACCGTCGCGACGGACGGCCACCGACCCCAAGTCGACTGGGAAGAGAGAAACAAAAAAAAAAAGAGGTTTTTTTTTGCTGAGAAAGGGAAAAAATGAATGAAAATTTTTTTTTTTTAACTTTTATATAAACTGTCAATAGCCAAAACGACGTTGTTTCAACAAATGCCCAAAACGACGTCATTTAGACCAAGTAGGATCCGCGCGTCAACTCGCGACCCGACCCGGGGTCCTCGTACCCGACCTGACCATCCGTTTCTCCATCAGCCCCTGACCGGTCCATCCGAACCGGACCGCGCTTGAACCGTTGCCAGACCGAGCCGAATCGTCGGACCGAACCGCTAGTTGACCGGACCGTTGACGGCCCGGTTCAGGTAAAAATTTTTTTTTTTAATTTTTCTTATTTTTTTATATATTTTTTTATTAATATTTATGGATATTAAAATAATTATATTTGTTAGATTAAATGATGAAATTGTGGTTAATTTTTTTTATGTAATTATGTTAATTTTTAAAATAAACTTTAAAAACAATAATATAAAAATAAACTTAATAATAATACTAAAGTAATAAAAAATGTCGGAAAAGAAAATTTTTATCTAACGATGAGATTCAAAGGTATTCCGAGTAGTGATGCCTACGAAATCTCTAGGTGAGAAGATTTTTTGTAAAATATTACCAGTGTATTGGAATATTTATAGAAAATCTTCAATATAATAAAATTTTCATTTTTCTTCAATTTTTTTAAAATAAAAATTTCTTTTTTATAATAATAAATAAAAATTGATTAATATATTAAAAATAAGTAATAAAAATAGGAAGAAAAGAAATTTAATCCAATGATGGGATTCTAAAAGTATTTCGAGTAGAGATGCTTTAAGAAATCTCTAGGTGAAAAGATTTTTTGTAAAATATTACCAGTGTATTGAAATATTTATAGAAAATCTTCAACATAATTAAATTCCTTTTTCTTCAAAATTTTAATTAAAATTAAAAAATTAATAAAATAATTAATAAAATTTTTGAATGAGAATAAAATGTGTGCATAAACATGAAAATATTTTGCATGGCATTCATGACATAATTTTTTACGAAAAGTAAATTTATATTTTGCATGGCATTCATGACATAATTTTTACGAAAAGTAAATTTAGACCTCCCAAAGATGAGATTCTAAAAGTATTTCGAGTAGAGATGCTTTAAGAAATCTCTAGGTGAGAAAGAGTTCTTTTAATGTTACCAACGTACTGGAACATTTTAAGAATCATTTCAATAAAAAGTTTTTGATTTTTTTTTCTCGAGAATAATTTTTTTTAAAATAATAATAAAAAATCAAGGAAATTATTTTTTGAATACTGAAAATAAGACTGTTTGTATCAAAATCAAAGGATAACATGTTGTTAATTGGTACCATTATTAACGGGTGCTGTGGGGGTGCTAATCCTTCCCCACACGTAACCGACTCCCGAACCCAGACAGTTGCGCAAACCTTAAAATTATCTTTTTAATAAATTTTAATTAATTTTAAAATTTCATTAAAAAGATATGTTTTAATAGGTGGCCAATCGCACCTAGCCAAAAAAGATTGGTGGCGACTCCGTTAGTTTTTTTATTAGTTTCCAAATTCGTCGGGCGGACACAAAACCGTTACGACAGCTTGGTGACTCCGTTGGGGAAACCTTTTGTTTTCGAGAGTCAGGCCAAAATTAACTACTTGTTATCTTTAAATTTTGATTTAAAACAGTCTTAATCAATTTCTTAAATTTTTATTTTTCATTTTTAGTAAAAAAAAAAACAAATCAAAAAACAAAAAAAACAAATCAAAAATAAAAAGCAAAAAAATTCACACACATTTCTTTTACTATGCCTCTTATGTTTTATTTTTTCTGTATATATTGCTATCAATAAATTAGGATATATTTGCACACAATGACACGATGCATCTTGTACATGAGCTTTATACCCGGGTTCCGTCCTTTATAAGAGGAAGTAAAGTACCTATGCTCTCGTGAGGTGATAACCTCCGCAATGGCAAGCGAAATACTTTTACTCAAATTGAACCCTTTTCGTTCGTAGCCTGTAATGGGTGAGGATCGCGGTGCCTTACTAGTCTATCATGGATGACAGTAAGGAATAATTTGGGAACCTTTAGACCCTGTCAATCCAAACCTAGCATATAATAAGCCTAGGAAACCAACCTTATGTAGAGCCCCGTCCACCTTTTTGTAGAAAATACCCAAGAATAAAAGTTGTGTATAATACGAAACAAAACAAAACAAACAAAAAAATCTCAAAACACAAAAACGAAACAAAAAAATAAAAAAAATATTTTTTTCTTAAACCACATCCTCACACTAACTCCATTTTGTTTCTTTCTCTTTTTCTTTTTGTATTAATCATATCAAATATTTTTTTTGCATTCATGCATCATTTGCATCATTTTTTTAAAAAAAAAAATTTTCAAAAATAAAAATTTTGACACATGGCATTCTGATTTTTTTTTAAAAAATTTTGTGATAATAAAGGTTCAAGAATAGCTCGCCCTTCAAAACTTTCGACTCAACCCACTCACCATTTATACAATACCAAGACACAGAAAAGAATCATGGAGCAAGAATAGGCCAATCGATTTGAGAGAATTGAGAAAGCTCAAGAAGAACTAAGAGGGGATCTTAGTAAAATAATGGATATGCTCAAAAACCTTGATAAGGGAAAAGCAGTGGAAGAAAATCCTAGTCTTCAAGAGAGCAATCACCAGATATGGTAGATCCTGTTTATCCTCCAGGGTTTGAGCCACGACTGAACCAACCTTCACAAGGAACTAGAGTACCAATTTCTACTCCCGGTGGATATCCTAATCCTTATCTAGGAATGAAATCCACACTTGCTCCAAGACAATTTCAAAATTTTGTTAATCCCATTGTGATGGAAAAACCACCTGAGCCAATCTTAGTTCCTGATTTGGATGTTCCCAAGGAAAAAAAAAGTTAGGGATGCAGACACCTGAAAAAGTAGAAGATACCAGTGCCTGGGAGAAGATGAAGTTATTAAAAGAAAGGCTTAGGGCTGTAGAGAGAATGAATTTTTATGGCTCCACAGATGCGGCTGACCTTTGTTTAGTTCCAGACGTGGTAATTTCGCCTAAATTCAAGATCCCTGAATTTGAAAAATATGATGGCACAAAATGCCCAATGACCCACATCACTATGTATTGTCGAAAGATGGCAGCATATGCTCGAGATGAGAAGTTGTTAATGCATATATTTTAAGATAGTCTTACGGGTTCTGCAGCTAGATGGTATGTTCAATTAGATAGGACTCGTATTCTTTCTTGGCAAGAGCTTACAAAGGCATTCCTGACACAATATCGACATGTCACGGATATGGTTCCAGATCGTCTATCTCTTCAAAGTATGGAAAAGAAAGCAACTAAAAACTTCAAGGAGTATGCACAAAGATGGAGAGACGTGGCTACACAAGTTCAACCACCTCTCACTGAGAAAGAAACGACTGTTTTATTTGTGAACACCTTGAAAGCACCGTATTATGAGAGATTGATAGGCAATGCAACCAAGAACTTTATAGATATGGTGATATCAGGTGAGATCATTGAAAATGCCATAAAGAATGGTAAGCTTGATGTAGGAGAGACAAGTGGAGCAAGAAAAGATGGAGCTCTCAAAAAGAAAGAGAATGAAGCCCAAGCAGTAAACTATGTAGGGCAACAGTTCAGAGGTTTCACACCCTACTCTGTACCAATCTACCAAACCCATTACCCTTCTGTAAACCATGTTACATCCATCCTTCATCCATATCAACCATACCAACCACTACAACAATCAGCTTATCCACCCCGTTTTAAGCCATCCTTTCAGACACCCACCTACAATCGTCCTGCTGCACCTATTAGACCAAGATGGAGACCTAGTCCTAATAGTGGTTTGAGAGCCCCGAGAAATATCAAAAAAAAAAAATTTTTGATTATATTCCCATGACATACACAGATTTGAATCCTCAATTTATTGATAAACATCTACTTGCTCCTGTTATCGTTGAACCCTTGAAACTTCCATTTCCCAAGTGGTACGACCCCAATGCACATTGTGATTATCATTATGGGAATTCAGGTCATTCCACTGAAAATTGTATTGCTTTAAAGCGTAAAGTGCAAGGGTTAATCAATGAAAGAGTATTAAATTTTGATACCAACCAACAAGGGACTCCAAATGTTAATGGGAATCTTTTACCAAATCATACCAGACCATCAATAAATGCCTTAATTGATGGGCAAAGAAGCCACATGAAGGAGAAAATAAATGAAGTTAAGACTCCGATGGCTAGGGTGTTCGAAGTCTTGGTCAAAGTTGACATGTTGAAGCCAATAGAACCTCAAAATTGCTCTAAAATAATTAGCTCAACTGAAAGCTGCAATTATCACAGAGGTGTTCTAGGGCATTCTATTAAAAATTGTCACCAATTTCATCAAGAGGTATAAAAATTGATGGATGAAAGTCGAATAGAGTTTTACCAAGAAAGAAAAGAGTCGATGAAAGCTGAAGTGTCTACCATTGATTCAAAGAATAAGTTTATGCGTAGACCGGTAACTATCTATTATGATGAAAAGCCAACATCGAAGCTAGAAAAGCCTATCTCCCGACTTGTGATGACAATTAAAGTTCCTGGCCCTTTTCCATATCAGAATGATAAAGCAGTACCTTGGAAGTATGATTATGATATCGTAGTCAACCCAGATACTGCCAACATAATGGGTGTAGGAGGCATAACTCGAAGTGGTAGGTGCTATACCCCAGAGGCTTTAAAAAAAGCTAGAAAGGAGAAAGCCAAGGTAGGAAAAAAAAATGAAAGTCAGAGTGGTCTTGACACAATCCCAAAAGAAGAATGTCAGAAGCCAGTATCTGAAAGTGAAGCATGTGAATTTTTTAAGTTAATAAAACATAGTGAGTATAGCGTGGTAGAATAGCTTAACAAGATGCCAGCTAAAATTTTGCTATTGTCATTATTGCTCAATTCAGAGTCGCACCGTAATACTTTACTGAAGGTGTTAAATCAAGCATATGTGTCTCACAATGCTTCTGTTGAATATGTGAAACAGCTTGTTGGTAATCTGACAATTTCAAACTATATCTCCTTCAATGATGAAGAGATTTCTCCTGAAGGTAGAGGAAGTATCAAGGCTCTTCACATTACTATGAAATGTAAAAGTCATATAATGGCTAAGATTTTGATTGATAATGACTCATCTATCAATGTTATGCCTGTGACTACTCTGGCAAAACTCTTTGTTGATGGATCTTATATGAAACCTAGTCATATGATAGTGAGAGCCTTTGATGGAACCAGAAGAGAGGTGCTAGGAGATATAAAAGTGTCATTACAGATTGGCCCATACACTTTCAACATGAAATTTCAAGTTATGGACATATCTCCTTCATACAATTGTTTATTGGGTAGACCATGGATCCATATGGTAGGTGTTATCCCATCCTCATTACATCAGAAAGTTAAATTCATTGTTGAAGAGAAGCTAACATGTGTGACAGGAAAAGAAGATTTATTGGTAACTCAATCGATAAATACTCCTTATGTGGAATCGACAGACGAAGCTCTAGAATGCTCTTATAGGTCCTTCGAGATTGCCAATGCAACATATATAGCTGAAGGATCTAAATTGTATTTGCCATACTTGTCTATGACGACTAAAATGGTAGTCAAACAGTTTACCAAGATGGGATGGTGACCTGAAGTCGGACTTGAGAAGAACCTGCAAGAAATCGCAGAGCCATCGATCATATATGAAAAAAGAGACAGATTTGGCTTGGGATATAAGCCAACGAGAGGGGACAGAGCAAGAATGGTGAATAAGAAAAAAGATAAGAGGATAGCTAATCTTAAGGGATATGAGCCAGAGTCAGAGTCCATAGTCATTCCATACCTCTATGATTCTTTTCACTCATGAGGATACATTTATCTAGATTTATCGGGAGCCCCAAATGTAAGATTCATGAAAAAATTTTCAGAGCTAGCCATTCAAATGGTGGATGATGGAGAAAAGTAGAGTTAAAGTGAGGAGCTGTTCGTGTACCCTTGTCCTTCAGATTTTGAGTTGGATAATTGGAAAGTTACAGAATTGCCTGTTGTTTTTAAAACTTTGAAAGAGTAATGTACTATGAACTTTAAATCTCTAATTACTTTCTACGAGTATTAGGAGATCTTTTATGGTGTGTTTATATTTGTCGTTCTAATAAAAGACTTAGAAGATGCATCCACATTTCTTCTATTATTTTTATTTTCATTTTACCTTTCATTCTTTTTTTTACATTTTCTTGCCATTTCATTTTTGTGTGCCAATATTCTCTCCATTTTAGCCTTTACAGGATCCCAAACAATGAACATAAAGATAATCATGACAATAATCTCATATTTGATTTCAAAAACTTAATTCATGTTGACGAACTTGATAATGAGGAAGATTCAGATAACTATACATTGCCTCCTGATTTGTTAAAATTAATGAAACATGAAGATAAGCCAATTGAACCCTACCAAGAAATTATAGAATCAATAAATTTGAGAGATGGTGAGAACAAAAGAGAGGTCAAAGTTGGTACATCTTTTTTACCAGTTGAAAGATAGAAGCTAGAAGAACTGCTCTTAAAATATGTAGATGTGTTCGTATGGACTTACCAGGATATGCCAGGACTCAGTACTGATATTGTAGAGCATAAGTTACCTTTAAAATCAGGATGTAAGTCGATGCAGCAAAAGCTAAGGCGTATGAAACCAGAGATGCTGCTGAAAATTAAAGAAGAAGTGAAAAAACAATTCGATGCTGGATTTTTGGAAGTGGCAAAATATCCTGAATGGGTAGCCAACATAGTGTCAGTTCCTAAGAAGGATGAAAAAGTGAGAATGTGTGTCGATTATCGAGATTTGAATAGGGCAAGCCCTAAGGATAACTTTCCTTTACCTCACATTGATACTCTAGTGGATAATACTACTAGGCATTCCATATTTTCCTTTATGGATGGTTTTTCAGGCTATAATAAGATCAAGATGGCTCGAAATGATATGAAAAAAACTACATTTGTGACCATGTGGGGAACATTCTGTTACAAAGTCATACTTTTTGGGTTGAAAAATGCTGGTGCCATTTATCAAAGAGCAATGGCGACTCTCTTTCACGATATGATGCATAAAAAAATAGAGGTATAAGTGGATGATATGATTGTAAAATCTCATGAAAGAAAAGATCATATAGTCAATCTCAAAAAGTTGTTTGACAGGTTGAGAAGATTTCAGCTGAAGTTAAATCCTACTAAATGTATATTTGGTGTCAAGTCAGGAAAACTATTGGGCTTTGTGGTCAGTGAAAGAAGAATCGAAATAGACCCGGATAAGATACAAGCCATCCAAAATTTATCTCCTTCTAGTACCCCAAAAGAAGTGCTAGGTTTCCTTGGAAGACTGAACTATATTGCTCGTTTCATCTCTCAACTCACCTATAAGTGCGATCCTATTTTCAAGCTTCTCAAAAAATATGATCCAGGGGAATGGAATGATGAATGCCAAAAAGCTTTTGATAAGATCAAAGAATACTTGTCAAATCCACCTGTGTTGGTGCCTCCAATCCCAAAAATACCTTTGATCTTATACTTAACAGTGCATGAAAATTTCATGGGATGTGTATTGGGGCAAAGAGATGAAACTGATAGGAAAGAACGAGCAATATACTACTTGAGTAAAAAATTCACTGATTATGAGTCTAAGTATTCACCATTAGAAAAGATATGTTGTGCATTAGCCTGGACAACTCGAAGGCTTAGACAATATATGCTTTATCACACTACTTGGCTCATAGTAAAGCTTGATCCTATTAAGTATATCTTCAAAAAGCCCTCATTGACGGGAAGAATAGCGCGATGGTAAGTTATGCTTTCAGAATATGATATCATTTACGTGACTCAAAAGGCTATTAAAGGGAGTGCAATAGCTGAATTCCTTGCTGATCGTGCAGTCGAAGATTATGAGCCAATGAAATTAGATTTTCCTAATGAAGATGTGATGGCCATTGAAGAAAATAAACCTGTTGAAAAATCATGGAGGATGTATTTTGATGGAGCTGCTAATGCTTTGGGTCATGGTATTGGGGCAATTTTGATATCTCCTGATGGACATTATTACCCCATCACAGCCAGGTTAAATTTTAATTGCACAAACAATGTGGCTAAATATGAGGCTTGCGTTATGGGTCTACAAGCAGCAATGGAAAAGAAGATCAAAGTGTTAGATGTATTCGAAGATTCAGCTTTAGTCATCTATCAGTTACGAGGTGAATGGGAGACAAGAGACTTTAAGTTGATTCAGTACCATAAATACATCTCTAAGTTGGTCAAACAATTTAAAGAAGTTCAGTTTGAGCATCTATCCAGAGAGAAAAACTAAATTGCTGATGCACTGGCTACTCTAGCTGTAATGATTAAAATATATGCAAATACTGAAATCCAACCCATCAAGCTGGATGTAAAAGATGTACTGGCACATTACTCAAGTGTTAAAAAAGAAGTTGATGGGAGGCCATGGTATCATAATATCATGCAATACATTAAAAGCCAGCAATACCCAGAACATACAACAGAAAATGATAAGAGAACTATTAGAAGATTGGCTATGAGTTTCTTCATTGATGGAGATATCCTCTACAAAAGAGGTCGAGATCAAGTACTCTTAAGATGTATAAATACAGCTGAAGCAAAAAAGATTATTGAAGAAGTGCATGATGGAGTTTGTGGGGCACATGCAAATGGTCATATGATGGTTAGACAAATTATGAGGGTTGGCTATTATTGGTTGACAATAGAAAGTGACTGTATTGATTATGCTAGGAGATGTCATAAATGTCAGATTTATGCTGATAAGATTCATGCTCCACCATCAACATTACACGTTATGGCTCCTCCGTGCTCATTCTTTATCTGGGGCATGGATGCCATTGGTCCCATTACTCCAAAAGCTTCGAATGGGCATAGATTCATTTTTGTGATGATTGATTACTTCACCAAATGGGTAGAAGCTGCATCATATGCTAGTGTGACCCGATCTGTGATATGCAAATTCATAAAAAGGGAGATAATATGTAGATATGGGCTTTCAGAGATAATTATCTCTGATAATGCCAAAAATTTAAACAGTAAGATGATGAATGAAGTTTGTACTCAGTTCAAGATTCGTCATCGTAATTTGGCACCATATCGTCCAAAGATGAATGGGGTAGTAAAAGCTGCAAATAAGAATATCAAAATAATCCTAGAAAAAATGACTGATACTTATAAAGATTGGCATGAGAAGTTGCCCTTTTCTTTACATGTTTATAGAACATTAGTCCGAACGTCTACTGGGGCCACTCCGTTCTCTTTGATATATGGAATGGAAGCAGTGCTACCGGTAGAAGTGGAAATTCCCTCGTTGAGAGTCCTAATAGAGGTAGAATTGGAGGAAGCAGAATGGGTTCGAAATCGCTATGAGCAATTGAACCTTATTAAAGAGAAAAGACTTACAGCACTTTGTCATGGTTAATTATATCAAAAAAGGATGATGAGAGCACATGACAAGAAAATTCATCCCCGTTGCTTTAGAAAAGGAGATTTAGTGCTGAAAAGGATCCTTCCAAATCAACATGATAATCGAGGAAAATGGACACCAAATTGAGAAGACCCGTATGTGGTGAAAAAGGCCTTTTCTAGTGGGGCATTGATTTTGGTAGAAATGGACGGAAGTGATTTACCTGCTCTGATAAATTCAGATGCTGTAAAGAAATATTTTGCTTAAAAAAAAAGAAAAAAGGTAAAAAAATGAAAAAATGATGACTCATCCGAAGTTAAAAACCTGAAAAAGGCGGCTTGAATGCGAAGAAGAAGTATCATTCCACAATACAAGGGCAAGTGTAGTTTGATGAACTCTAAAAGATCAAAGAAGTCATCTAATTTAGTTTTAAAAAAAATCTAGGAATATTCTGTTCATGATTATCTTATAATCATCATTTGGGCACCTTTGTTTCAATTCAAATACTTTACCATGTACTTGTTACCAGTCTAATGAAATATGCTTTCTTTCTTTTGGGAATAACACTTATCCATTCCTTTATTCTCATTTTTATCCACCATATGAATAGAAGAAATGTGGGATTGCATTTTATTGGTCTTGGACTTAAAATGATGAAAAGAAAAACAAACATGAAAGATTTTGGCATTATTTTTTAAAAGTTGACAAAGGCAAATGAAAAAGGATGAGAAAAGTATGACAGGACATTGATGTTACAGACTTTTGAAGAAGAAAAATATTGTGGTCAGATGTTAAGAACAGATTGGTCGTACAAAAATTCTGATAAAAGAAGCCAAAAGTGAGAGATTTTGAGAACCTTTTTACTACAATGAATAATTTTGATTGCATTACATGCATTACATTTAGAGCACTCAGTACATGCATCCATGAACAGTTTTAATAAGGACAGAGACTTTCCATTTCCTGATTGAATAAAAGATTTCAAAATAGAAAAATTTACTTGTTAAAAGAAAAAAACTCAGTTTTGAGAGAAAATGAGATTTTAAAGTTGTTGAGCCTCTGCTGAGAGGAGCTATTTCAAATGAGATTTTAAAGTTGTTGAGCCTCTGCTGAGAGGAGCTTTTTTCAGATAAAATTTTAAAGTTGTTGAGCCTCTGCTGAGAAGAGCTTTTTCAAATGAGATTTTAAAGTTGTTGAGCCTCTGCTGAGAGGAGCCTTTTTCAAGATTTTAAAATTGTTGAGCCTCTGCTGAGATGAGCCTTTTCAGATGAGATTTTTAAAGTCATTGAGCCTCTGCTGAGAGGAGCCTTTTTCAAGATTTTAAAGTTATTGAGCCTCTATTGAGAGGAGCTTTTTCAAATGAGATTTTAAAGTTGTTGAGCCTCTATTGAGAGGAGCCTTTTCCAAGATGAGATTTTTAAAGTCGTTGAGCCTCTACTGAGAGGAGCTTTTTTCAAGATTTGAAAGTTGTTGAGCCTCTGTTGAGAGAAGCCCTTTTCAAATGAGATTTTAAAGTTGTTGGGCCTCTGCTGAGAGGAGCTTTTTCAGATTTTAAGTTTTCGAAAGTTGTCGAGCCTCAAATGAGAGGAGCATTTTCGATAAAAAAAAATCATTTGGATTCTAGACAAAATTGTTGTCTTTGTCTTTGCCCTATTACTGATTACCAGTAATGTGCAAAGAGGGGCAGCTGTGGACATCAATTTGTCCAGAAAAAGATACAAAGTACGTATAAAATATGAAATATAATAAAAAGATACAAAATACAAAAAAAATACGAAATACAAAAAAAAAAGTAGAACAGAACAAAAAATCAAGGATGGCAGTGGTGCCATCCCCGGCACCACTACCACCACCCGTGCCACCAGACCCACCAAACCCTACACTGCCACTACCCGTGATTGCTAGACCCTACCCTTCACCCCTCTAATTAATTTTTTCATTGACAAACTACCAGATATAGCCAAGATTAATAAAAGACGCATGGAGCTCGTGTTTACACCCGTGCCGAGCCCCATGCCCTTTCCCCCAAACACACGGAGCTATATAAATAGAGCTCTTGGTGAAGTAAAAAAAAAAAAAGAAAGAGGAAGAAGAAAGAGACGCTGCAAAAAAAAAACATAAAAAAATATACACAGTCCTCCCCGTAGGGAGGAACCCAACGTCGAGTTTTCTGCACGAAGAAGGAAAAAAAAAGAGTTAGTTTCAAAAAAAAAAAGTCAGAACACTAAAATTTAAAGTTTCACCGAAACTTCACCAGCAAATCCACGGATTTTGAGACTCTGTTTGGTGAAAAGGACGTCAGATCTGTGTTCAGGGGGTCGAAAAGAGTTTGTGAGAGATTTTTAAAATTTTTCGACATCGTCGACGGTGGCTGGAGCTCGCCGCCGGCAAGGACTGCGACGGCCATCGCGACGGACGACCACCGGCCCCAGGTAGGCTGGGAAGAGAGAAAAAAAGGTTTTTTTTGCTGAGAAAGGGAAGAAATGAATGGAAATTTTTTTTTTAACTTTTATATAAACTGTCAATAGCCAAAACGACGTCGTTTCAATAAACGCCCAAAACGACGTCGTTTAGACCAAGTAGGATCCGTGCGTCAACCCGCGACCCGACCCGAGGTCCGCGCACCCGACCCGATGACCCGCTTCTCCATCAGCCCCTGATCGGTCCATCCGAACCGGACCGCGCTTGAACAGTTGCCAGATCGAGCCGAACCGTAGGACCGAACCACTCGTTGACCGGATCGTTGACCGACCCGGTAGGTAAAATTTTTTTTTTGAATTTTTCTTATTTTTTTATATATTATTTTATTAATATTTATGCATATTAAAATAATTATATTTGTTAGATTAAATGATGAAATTGTGGTTAATTTTTTTTATGTAATTATGTTAATTTTTAAAATAAACTTTAAAAACAATAATATAAAAATAAACTTAATAATAATACTAAAGTAATAAAAAATGTAGGAAAAGGAAATTTTTATCCGACGATAAGATTCAAAGGTATTCCGAGTAGTGATGCCTACGAAATCTCTAGGTGAGAAGATTTTTTGTAAAATATTATCAGTGTATTGGAATATTTATAGAAAATCTTCAATATAATAAAATTTTCATTTTTCTTCAATTTTTTTAAAATAAAAATTTCTTTTTTTATAATAATAAATAAAAATTGATTAATATATTAAAAATAAGTAATAAAAATAGGAAGAAAAGAAATTTAATCAAATGATGGGGTTCTAAAAGTATTCTGAGTAGAAATGCTTTAAGAAATCTCTAGGTGAGAAGATTTTTTGTAAAATATTTCCAGCGTATTGAAATATTTATAGAAAATCTTCAACATAATTAAATTCCTTTTTCTTCAAAATTTTAATTAAAATTAAATAATTAATAAAATAATTAATAAAATTTTTGAATGAGAATAAAATGTGTGCATAAACATGAAAATATTTTGCATGGCATTCATGACATAATTTTTTACGAAAAGTAAATTTAGACCTCCCAAAGATAAGATTCTAAAAGTATTCCGAGTAGAGATACTTTAAGAAATCTCTAGGTGAGAAAGAGTTCTTTTAATGTTACCAATATACTGGAACATTTTAAGAATCATTTCAATAAAAAGGTTTTGATTTATTTTTCTCGAGAATAATTTTTTTTTGAAAAATAATAATAAAAAATTAAGGAAATTATTTTTCGAATACTGAAAATAAGACTGTTTGTATCAAAATCAAAGGATAACACGTTGTTAATTGGTACCGTTTTTAACGGGCGCTGTGGGGGTGCTAATCCTTCCCCACACGTAATCGACTCCCGAATTTAGACAGTTGCGCAGACCCTAAAATTATCTTTTTAATAAATTTTAATTAATTTTAAAATTTCATTAAAAAGATATATTTTAATAGGTGACCAATCGCACCTAACCAAAAAAGATTGGTGGTGACTCTGTTAGTTTTTTTATTAGTTTCCAAATTCGTCGGGCGGACACAAAACCGTTACGACATAAAATGACATATTTTACCTAAATTTTTTTTAACTTTTCATAAAACCATAACATATTATATGCTAAGTAAAAATTTTCAAATCACAATTGTTATTTAATTTACCTCTTCTAACTTGAAATCCTAAATTTGTCACTGATTTTAATTATGTTGTAAAAGTTAAACAAATATCTTTTCCCTATAAGACCATGCGTGTTGTTTTCATGTTCTTAAATATGCATTCCACATCGCAATCGTTGTGGGTTTTTTTTTTTTTTTTCTTTATTGTCTTGTGGTTTGTTTAATCTAAATTTTTCTGGATGTAATAAATTGCACGTGATGGATATATACATATGAACCATATAGAAGCAACAGGTGTACTAATTTATTTTTCATTTTATCGATAACTGTGATAGTCATAGGTGACAAATCAAAACATTCAAAATAAAATCTTAAATTCTATACCGTTCAAATATGGATTAGTTTTGGGACCACATTAATAATAATTGTTATATATCTTAAATTTAAGCTCAAATCTTTCAAAATGAAGTTTTAAATTATATACCGTTCAAATATCAATCCACTTAACTAGGGACCACATTAATAACGATTGTTATATATTTTAAGCACTAGATCGAAAAATTTTCCATCTGAGGACCACTTTGTATTCTGAGTTACAACGACAATGAGAAATGAAAAATCAACAGTGGGGCCATGAAAACAAATTATTTCTTTGGTCCCGGTTGTAAGAACAGACAATCAAAGAGAAAACAACATTCCAATCCGAGCTCAAGTGACCGTGGTGGAGTTATTAGAGCGGTTCTTCCTTGTACAATTTTAGAAAGTATATTGGAACGAGACAATCGAGAACATGGTAATGGCTTTCAAACAAATCATAAGGGCAACAATACTTTCATGACACTCCAAAAAAAAAAAACTCAATTATTTCGCTTGTTAAAGACACATCTTCGTGGCAATTATCCTGAACCAAAGATCTCCCTTTCTTTTCCCTTTCAAGTAGGATTTAGCATTAAATTATAGTGTTGGGTTTTATTAACCCCACTGGGTTGAGAAAGACCTTAACAAATCAGAGAATCTTTGTTTGGTGAAAAAAAAAAAAAACAAAAAAAATCAGTTGGAGCTTTCCATGCAACTTGGACAGCGGCTTTTCACTAAGAGCTAAGGGCAACAGTGTCCAGACTCTCATGCACGAAAAACATGCTCACTTGTTTCGCTTGTTAGGGCCAGGTGAGGGGCAATTGTCCTTATCCAAAGTTTTTTTTTTTTTTTTTACCCAAACGGAAGCTTAGCGTATTTTATTTTTATTTTTATGCAAAAAAAAAAAAAAGATTAAGGAAAAAATTGTAAGTACTTGAATTTAAAATCTAAACCTATTTGATATTATTTTTTAAATGTCATTATATGAATCAACTTATTAATTTAAAATTCGTTTCGCTTCTTGAGAAAGCAAGTCCCTTTCAATAAATACTAAAATTGTCTCGCGCTTTATTATAGGAATTTTTTTTATGAATATTTATGTTTTTATTAATAAATTTAAATTGAATAATCAAAAATATATTTTATAAATAAAATATATATCGGCAAAAACTTAATTCATATTAATTCAACAAAATTCTTTGATCATTATATATTTTTTTTTATTCTTTTATCAATTAAAATTGAGTATTTCACATTCACAAACTTAATCAAACATATCATTTTCTTTTAAAAAAATAAAAATAAAATTTATGTACATCCAAATACTTGTAAGGTTATTGAAAAATTAAATTATTATATAAATAAGATCAAGATTTGAAATTGAAGAGGATAATTTTCTAAAATTAATAAGTTGAAAGCTTACTCTTATACAGGATAATTTCATTGAATAACATATTTGTTATGTAGTTTGCTCTTCTAATTTGAAATTCTGGATCCGTCACTGATTTTAATTATGTTGTAAAAGTTAAACAACGATCTTTTCTCTATAAGACCATGTGTGTTGTTTTCATACTATAAAATACGCATTCCACATCGCAATCGTTGTGGTTTTTTTTTTCCTTTCTTCAGTGTACTTGTGATTTGTTTAATCTAAAATTTTCTGGATGTAATAAATCGCACGTCATGGATATATATATATATATATATATATATATATATATATATATAAAAGCCATACAGAAGCAACAGGTGTACTAATTTATTTTCCATTTTGTCCATCACTGTAATGGTCATAGGTGACAAATCAAAACATAAATTATTATTATCACATTCAAAATATTCGTTTCTCATTGTGATTCGAAAAATCGTAAGGCTTTCACATGAAGCAGAAATAAGGCGTATGATCAATTTGTAGATGGCAATTTTCGATTCTAAGTTTTTATTGATTTATTTTCAAATAAAAACTTCAAAAAATTCATTATTTAGGGATATAATTTTTTATGAGAGGATTGTCATAATGTATAGATCTGTAGACTTATTGCTAGATATGGATGAAAAGAGTCGCCACCAATATTTTTGTTTAGGTGTTATTTGCCATCCGATTGAATTTGTCTTATTTAAAGAGAAATTTTAAAATTGACTTATGTATCTTTAAATAGTAGATTATGATATACAAAATTAGAGTTTAAGTTCAATAGTATGATTACGCAAGGGGAATGTTATAGCATCCCTACAATATCCTATCTAAAAGATGGTACCAGTTAGATTTCAGATTATCTAAGTTTTTATTATATTTGTGATTTGTCAGATAATTTAATATTGAAAATATATCTTAAAATTATCCCAATAGTTTGGTAGCAATTTAAGATAATTCTCTCACCTTAGGAGTATTCATGGGGACTAATGTCCCATTCTGAAGAGATTCCATGGTCGAATTTATTAAAGTATCTTATTTTTAAAAAATTAGTAAAGTCTCCCAATAGTTAGGTAAGACTTACTTTAAAATAATTCTCCAATAGTTTAAAGGATAAAAATAAATTTTTTTTGTTTTTTTATCATTTTTATTTTTTGAAAATTGATTTATGAAATTTTCTAATAGTTTGGTGAATTCCGTTTTAAAAATTAAAATCCATGAAAATTCTCCAATAATTTGGTAGAATTCATGAATTTATTTTATAAGGATTTTTTTTATTATTTGAAAAGATTTTTTTTTGTTTTTTATTGAAAGAATTTCTTTTGTTTTTATAAATATTTGTTGAAAACTTATTTGAAATGATCTTTTTTTTTGTATTCCTTTTTTTTTACTCATTTGTAAAGGTTTTTTTTTTACGTAATTATCCTTTTTTTAACAAAAATAATTTTTACAAGATAATAAATTTCTCAAAAATAAAACCAAAAAATAATAAAGAAAAACTAAAAATAAAATAAAATAAAAAATAAAAATAAAATGGAAAAAGGAAACATTGCGATTGGATCGAGTTAACGCGCGAGTTAGCAGGTTAGAGTGTGGATCTTGGGATACCAAAATGCTGCCATCTTGGGGCAATATAAAAGCGAGCTTTCAGCGGTTTTATCCTAGATGCCTCTGCTCTCTCTTTCTCTAAACCCTTAAATGCCCTCTCCTCTCTCTAAAACCCAATAGAGATCTTATCAAAAACTAGAAAACCTTGTCGGTTTCTGAAAAATTCCACTAAAAAATTCATATTCTGAAGGAAAAATCATCGAAAAATTCAAACATTCAAACTTCAAACCCAATTTTCCAAAAAAAAACCCTAGAAATTTTCTATTTTTTCCATATCCTCTCCAAATTCTTCTAGAAACTAATCTCAACCCCTAGCAACCTAAAATTAAACCCAGAATCTTCAAATCTCACCCAAAAACCTCAAATCGATCCTAGAATCCCAGAAATCTAGTACTGCCTAGAACACCCAGTTCATTCAAATTAACCATGTCCCCTCTAAAATCCATTCCCCGTATTCTGTAATGTTATTTCGATTCATAGGCATACTTAGAACAAATTTAGGAAACGAGCAGAATCAATCCATGCTTGAATCCTGGGATTTGATTTTGCCTGAACCTCAACATATGTCTAGGTTCATTGCTAATTGAAAAATTCCTTGATTTGAGCTCTGACAAATCCTTTGACCGAATTCAATTCCCAATTTTAGTTATTCAATCGGTAGTTAGGAAAGAAAAAATAATAATAATAAACTATGTACAATATCATAATAATAATAGTAATAATAATATATAATATAACAATAATACTATAATATATTGTCATATAATATACTATGTTAATATACTAATGTAACAAAATAAAAAAAATAACCCTATTGACCCCGAACATATATGGGTGTCTACAAGGATATTATGTAATTAAATGTTTGTATGTAGTATGGATAAAAACTATTTAATGTGATGATTGAGTTATAATAATAATAATAATTTTGTAAATATGATATAAAGTTGCACAATGTAAAATAGAAATTTTTAGCAATACTAATAGAGTGCTGAACTTTTAATTTTAATGAGTATAATTCAAATTTTGATAATCTTTATACAAAAAATATCAATTTTCATTTCGTATTCTTAAAATTTAAGTTTAAAACTTTCAAAATAAAATCTTAAAGTCTACACCATTCAAATACCGATTAGCTTCGGGACCACATTAATAATAATTGTTATATATCTTAAAATTAATTTATTATCTGTACGATACACGAATTATTTTTACTTATTTAAATATGTAAAACTATAAATTAATACTATTTAATCATGTTCAAGATATATATAAAATATATATATATATATATAATTTATTTAAAATATCAAGTCATAATAAAATTAAATTCTTTACTTAAAAATTTGACAAAATTTGAAACATACTATAAATAATATTTGAGGGAAAAATATTCAAAAAATATTATAAATAATATTATTAAGTACAACAAAATGTTAAAATAAAAACAAAAAATTTTATCACTTTAAATTAAAAATTTTTAACTTGCATCATTTTCATCTTATGTGATTGTTTTTATACACCTGCAATATTTTAAAAGGCTCATGATCTTCAATATGCTCTTATTACCAAGTAGAGATATTTATAAAGTTATTTAAAAAGCTCTTGATTTTCAACATGATCTTGTTTGTTTAAAAAATGAATTTAGATGAATATTTAAAAAGGTTAAAAAATTTAAATAATACTCTTATTTGTTTAAAAAATGAAAATTTAATAAATAGATATAAATGGATATCTAGATGTTTAAAAATGGATAATCGAAATAATAATTAGTCCATGCACTTATCAAGTTAAACTAATTTAAATATTTTAAACATATTTGAATAAAATTAAATAAATTGCGATGATTGTGAGCAATTTTAAATGGGTTCTAAATAAATTTGTGATGAATTAAAAAAAAAAAAAAGAGCTGATTTGGAAGAGAGTGAACAAAATGATTATTTGATTGAGTAACAATTTAAAGCTAATGATAAAATCTATCAGTAAGTACCTATAAAAGAAATTATAATGTGGTTAAATATTAATTTTAAAATATTGGAAGATGTGCCTAATTTTATTTGTCATGAGAATAATCCAACATTCAATACTCAAACTTAATTAATTGGAAAATTTTTCTTTAAACAAAAATCATATAGATAAAAAAATTACCAATTAACAAAAAAAAAATTATTATACGTAATGGTGATGGCTTGAAAAAATAGGATACTAACAGAAGGACAAAAAAGTTGCCGTTGTAGTTCAAAAAAACTATATATCCAAAAAAACTTTAATTTAAAATTTTTAAAATAAAAAGATTATAAAGAAAATTATTAAGATCATCTTATACAAATTTAAATAAAATTATATGAGTTTCTTCTATTTTTAATAATTAAAATTTTTTTTATTTCAATACTTAAATTTTTTATGTATCTTATTTATGGTTATATTATGAAATGCCATATTTTACCTAAAAATTTTTTAACTTTTCATAAAATAATAACATATTATGTGCTAAGTAAAAATTTTCAAATCATAATTGTTATTTAGTTTGCTTCTTCTAACTTGATATCCTAAATATGTCACTGATTTTAATTATGTTATAAAAATTAAACAATGATCGTTTCTCTATAAGTCCATGCCTGTTGTTTTCATACTCTTAAATATGCATTTCACATCGCAATCGTTGTGGTTTTTTTTTTCTTCTTTCTTCAGTGTTCTTGTGGTTTGTTTAGTCTAAATTTTTTTCTGGATATAATAAATCACATGTGATGGATATATACATTAACCATAAAGAAGCAACAGTTGTACTGATTTATTTTCCATTTTGTCCATAACTGTGATAGTTGTAGGTGACAAATCAGAACATTAATTATTATTATCACATTAAAAAGATTCGTTTCTCATTGTGATTCAAAAAATTGCAAGGGCTTTCACTTAAAGCAGAAATAGGACGTATGATCAATTTGTAGGTGTCAATTTTCAATTCTAAGCTTTTATTGATTTATTTTCAAATAAAAACTTCAAAAAATTCATTATTTAGGGATATAATTACCCCCTATCCCTTTTCTTTAAATTATTTTTATGGAAGGATATAATCTAATTAACTGTTTGTATGTAGAATGGATAAAAACTATTTAATGTGATGATTGAGTTATAATAATAATAATAATAATAATAATAATAATAATAATATTTTTGTAAATATGATATTAAGTTGCACAATGTAAAATAGTAAATTTTATCAATACTAATAGAGTATTGAACTGTTACTTTCAATGAGTATAATTCAAATTTTGGTAATCTTAACACAAAAAATATCATTTTTCATTTCATTTCTTAAAATTTAAGTTTAAAACTTTCAATATAAAATCTTAAATTCAATATCATTCAAATATGGATTAGCTTCGGGACCACATTAATGATAATTGTTATATATCTTAAAATTTAAGCTAAAATCTTTCAAAATGATGTTTTAACTTTTATACTGTTCAAATATCAATCCACTTAACTAGGGACCACATTAATAACAATTGTTCTATATGTTAAGCACTATATCCAAAAAATTTCCATCTGAGGACCACTTTGTATTCTGAGTTACAACGACAATGAGAAAAGAAAAATCAACAGTGGGGCCATGAAAACAAATTATTTCTTTGGTCCCGGCTGTAAGAACAGACAATCAAAGAGAAAACAACATTCCAATCCGAGCTCAAGTGACCGTGGTGGAGTTATTAGAGCGTTTCTTCCTTGTACAAGTTTAAGAAAGTATATTGGAACGAGACAATCGAGAACGTGGTAATGGCTTTCAAACAAGTCATAAGGGCAACAATACTTTCATGACACTCCAAAAAAAAAAAAAACTCAATTATTTCGCTTGTTAAAGGCACATCTTCGTGGCAATTATCCTGAACCAAAGATCTTCCTTTCTCTTCCCTTTCAAGAAGGATCTAGCATTAAATTATAGTGCTGGATTTTATTAGCCCCACTGGGTTGAGAAAGACCTTAAGAAATCAGAGAATTTTTGTTTGGTGGAAATATATATATATATATATATATATATATATATATCAGTTGGAGCTTTCCATGCAACTTGGACAGAGGCTTTTCACTAAGATCTAAGAGCAACAGTGTCCGACTCTCATGAATGAAAAACATGCTCACTTGTTTCGCTTGTTAGGGCCAGGTGAAGGGGCAATTGTCCTTATCCCAAGAATTTATTTTTCTACCCAAACGGAAGCTTAGCGTATTTTATTTTTATTTTTTATTCAAAAAAAATTAAAGGAAAAGATTGTAAGTACTTGAATTTGAAATTTAAACCTATTTGATTATTTTTTAAATGTCATTATATGAATCAATTTATTAATCTAAAATTCGTTTCGCTTCTTGAGAAGGCAACCCCCTTTTAATAAGTACTAGAATGTGTCTCGCGCTTTATTATAGAATTATTTTTTACAAATATTTATGTTTTTATTAATAAATGTAAATTGAATAATCAAAAATATATTTCATAAATAAAATATATATCGACAAAATTTTAATTCATATTAATTCAACAAAAATTCTTTGATCATTATATTTTTTTTATTCTTTTATCAATTAAAATTGAGCATTTGACATTCACAAACTTAATCAAACATATCATTTTCTTTTAAAAAAATAAAAATAAAATTTACGTACATCCTTGTAAGGTTATTGACAAATTAAATTATTATACAAATAAGATCAAGATTTGAAATTGAAGAGGATAATTTTCTAAACTTAATAAATTGAAAGCTTACTCTTATACAGGATAATTTCATTGAATATATTTAAAATTTTATTGGTATAATTTATTTAAAAAAACTATATTTTTTGAATGTATTAATAGATGTTACTTTCTGTTATTGAGAACAACATAAATATATTTTATTTTTTTGGCACATTTCATATTTAATCATAAATTTTCTATAAAAAATATATTTAATAAAAAAAAGAAGAAATAAATAAAGATGGAAAAAATAAAAAATATATAATAGTGAAAAGACTTTTTACTTTTTTCTTTTATCCCTATTTTTCTTATACCAAAAATATAAAATTGTTTACTTTAGAGACAAGGAAACATAAAGAAATGAAAACGCAACCTGAGAAAACAAATAAAAATATTGAAATAAATTCATATTTCCTTTTACTATATTTCCTTTTAAATAGTTTTATTTTTTTTTCCATATTCCTCTTTAAAAAAAAAAGAGTTTAAAAAGTTTATGCTCAGTTTTTTTTTTTTTAAATGTTAAGTTACTAACATGTTTAATATTTTTTCTTAAATTATATTGTTTTAAATATATTTTAAAAACAAAAAAAGAAATATTAAAAAAATTAGAATATTGAAAAATTTAAAAATCCAAAAACAAAAACTCTCCTTTTTTTATTTTCTTTTTCCCAAATTATTTTCTAATTTTGTTTTCTTGCCCTCTTTCTCAAATTTTTCCTTTCTTTCCCTTTTTCTTTATTTTTCTTTTACATTAAACATAAAAATATCTTTAAAACCAATTAATCTTTTAAGGGTTAACTTAGTAATTTAATTTCAAATATAATATAAATTTATATTTAATTATCCTCAAATCATTATTTTTATCTTGAATTGTACTTTATCATAACATAAAATTACTCTTTCATTAAATAATGAAATCTTAAACTTAGGCATAAGCATACTAGGCATACCTTTTTCAATCTGCCTTTCCTTTTCGAATGTCTCAAATTTTGAACATCGTTCTAATATCACTTGTTGAAAATCAACATGCATGCATAGTATCAACATGCACAAATAATAAAGCAAACCCAAAACAAGAATAAAAATACACAAATATATTTGATTTAACTCAAAATGATCTACTACAAATCTAATTCACTATCAAATAAGTCTTTACAATTATGAGACTTTTGAAATAAGAAAAGTTACCAAAAACTCCTTACTCAAAACCTAATCCGAAATCTAATAACACCCTTTTAATGACTTACTCACTTAGTTATTCTTTTGATGTTTAGTTATCTGAGAATATCAAATTAAAATCAAAACATTTTATTTATAAGGGTGAAACCCATTATGCCTTTCCAAAACTCCTAATATGTGATACAAGACAAACTCTCAAGTTTTATAACCTTACTCAATTTTCAAAGTGGGATTAAGAGATTCAAGGCAAACCCCAACAAGTTGTATAAAAATTATGGCCCCAAATCCCTAATTGAGCAATTTGATTCAATTGGGAATGGCTTTTGTATATGAGTATTGATATGCAACCAACACATGATTGTTGTACACAAGCGTAAAGCTCCAAGGCTGGCACAGAAGCTCATGCCGCTGAACATTACGAAAACAAAATTTTTTCTTAATCTTTAGTAATTTTTCTCTTTATAATTAAAATTTATAATCACTTTTCTATTTTCTAGCTTAATTATTATAGTAATAAAATTTTTATCCTCACTTATTTTTATATTAGCTACCTAGCGAAGGAATTAAAATTGGTATAGCCTAAGTTCGGATGATAGGGTTCAGAGCATTTAAACCAACCTTTTTATTCCCTTTAGAAAAAGGATTTTTTTAGTAGATAGGAAATCAGAGACTAAAGATATAAGGAAAAAATTATAGGTACTAAAATTCGAACCTCAAAATTACTGAATGTCATCTTTTAATTGTAATTGTATAAATCTATTGAATTAAGTTCTAGATTTAGAAAGTTGATGTTTTGCTAAACATATAAAACTATAAGAGCCCTTTCAATTACTTTTAAATTATTAATTTATATAATAAAATAAGAGTAGAAATCTATTTACATAAGTTTTACATTTTTTTTACCTTTAAATGAAAATCCATGACTTACATCGGATCCAAAAATTATAAAAGAATATAAAACTTATATTAATGTAAGTGATCCCTTTTTGGATTGGATCTAAACCAGCACTTAGAGCCCTGTTTTAGAGTAGGACCTTATCTCTTGTCACATTCACATTCAAGCCATTACATTTTTCTTGCCTGTTGCTGCAACGTGTTTCTCCTTCTCATGTTGACGATAAAAGCCGACTGATGTTATATTCCTTTCTCGTTTCATTGCAATAAATTTTATTTATAGTGTGGTCCAAGTGAAGTTTGAAAATATACAGAATGTCACAATTGAAATATACGTGAACCCTGAATGAGAAAGACACTATTTTGGAACACAATTAATCATTGTTTTTTTAATTTGAATCTATCTTTAATCTCACACTTCTCATCATTCTTAAAAAAAAAATTATGCACTTAAATATTTTCGAATTCACAATTTTTAAAAGTCTAATTAGCATATATGTCATCTGACCTAACAATAAATCGACACAATTAATCATCATATTAATAATCTCAGATACTGCATAAATTAATCTTTTGCATGTGATCTAGCTTAGCTTATGGTTTTAAATTCATCTTACTTGTTGAGCAGGGGTCGATCTGCTCATCGAGGTGGACACCTTCAAAAATTAAAAAATAAAAAAATTTGAAAAAAATTTTCCGAAACATCCCCAAAATTTTCATATAAACACTCCTTCGATTAACAAAATTGATAAATTTATGGATTATATATATATATATATATATATTATAAATGAACATTCTAAAAAAAATTCATGAATCTACAACCGTTGTTGAGAAGAAAGTCTCTTTTGATAGACATGTAACCGCTACATGAGTGTTGTACACAAGCGTAGCTGCTCCATGGTTGGCACCGGAGCTCACGCCGCTGAACAATTTGAAAACCAAAATATAGAAGGAAAAATTTGTTCCTAATCTTTATGTAGAGTTTTTAAAGAATTAAAATTGGAATGGCCTAGAAACAGGTGGTGGCGTTCAGAGCATCTAAATCACCTTTAATTGCTTTTAACGTAAAAAATAATTATTTTATTATAAAATTTAGACAATCAGAGAAAGGATATTCAGCTTTACCGAATTATAAATTATTATAATAGAATGTGAGTAAATTTGCATGTGTTTTATACCCCTATTACTTCGGCACAATTTTTTTGGGTAAATTCGTTAAAAAAAAAAAGAATATGCTTACATAATGACGGACAAATTTGGTCCATCGAATTAAAATAATTGAAAACGTATTTTTTGTTTTGGTGCAAGGCTCCGGGATAAATTCAGAGCAAAGAAATAAAAAAAAAAAGAAGAAGATAATGAAGTGTTAATGGTCGGAATTGATGCACATGTTTCACATAGTCACATGCACGCTTCAATATCATCCAATTCCAAGGGAATAAAGAAATTTTGGATATAAATAGGTAACGTAGGTGGTTGTGATAAGCAAGCACAAGAGTGAAAAACACCAAGAGAGCAAATTCAAAGAGCTAGCGAAACATGGCTTTGGCCTTAACATTGGCATTGCCAAGGTATATCGTCCTCAAATCCAATGACAAGATCGATTACTTGGGCTACATCCATGATGATGGGGAGTCTAATGGGTATATCCGCTTCATGGAAACTCAGGCTGTGAGTCCATATGCGAGATTTGAAGTGGAGACTGCTAGCACTAATGGCATGGTGCACATAAGGAGCTGTCAAAACAATAAATATTGGGTACGAACCAAAAATCTTTCCATCACTGGAAATCCAGCGCAGCAATACTGGATTACTGCAACCGCCGTCAAGCCGGAGGAAGACCAATCCAAGGAGTCGTGCACATTGTTCAAGCCTATCTCTGTAGACCCTTCAACAAATACGGTTCGAATTATGCACGTCCAATCAGGATGCTATTTATGCTTATGGCGGTTCGACAATAAAAAATTTGCTCGCAGCGTGTTGGCAAACTACAAAGTTTATGATAGTAATAGCTTTGATATCTTCACAATTATTGATTGGCAGTCGTTGGTGATTCTCCCTAGGTACGTGGCATTCAAAGGAGATAATGGTCAGTATCTGTGTCTGCGTCAGATCGAGGGTTACCCATATTTGCAGTTTTCAACTAATGATATAGGTGATTCAACCGTGCCATGCGAGGTTTTCAACACTAATGATGGAGTCGTCCGCATGAAGACCATTTCTTCCAATAAATTTTGGAGGCGCAGCCCAAATTGGATTTGGGCGGACTCTAATGACATCAGTAGCAACAACAAGGACACCTTGTTTCGCCCCGTCATAGTTAACAGTACGACAATTGGTCTTCTTAACTTGGGCAACAATAATTTCTGCAAGCGCCTCTCAATCGAGGGAAAGACGAGCTGCCTTAATGCATCAGTCCCCAGTGTTACCAAAGAGGCCCAGCTAACGGTGGAGGAGCCTGTCTTGACAAGGGACATTTATAATGTCAAATATGATCTTGATAATTCTAGGGTCTACGACGAAAGAGTCCTCCTTGTTGCCAAGAATTCTGCAGATAACTATACCCAGCAATCTAGCGCTTTAGACGTGAAACTTTCCTACACAGATACCAAGACTAGTTCGTGGAAGACTATGTTTTCGCTAAAGTTAGGTATGAAAACCACGTTCGACATCGGCCTTCCACTCATTTTTGAGGGAAAAGTTGAATTATCCGGTGAAGTTCAATCAACTACCGAGTGGGGAGAGACCACGACATCAACCTCTGTTGTGGAAGTTGTCCACAAAGTTAGTGTGCCTGCAATGACTAAGGTGACGGTACATCTAATTGCAACAAATGGTAAGTGTGATGTTCCCTTCACATTCATGCAAAGAGACACTCTTTATAATGGAGCCACTGTTACGACTGAAGTGCAAGGCGGCACCTTCACTGGTGCTAATTACTACAACTTCCACTTTGAAACCAAAGAAGAGAAGATCACGAACTGAGAAAATACTCAAAACTCCACTTGGGCACAATTTGGGAATTACAAGGATTGTGCGTGCTTTATCTGTGTGTGTGCTGTATCCACTAAATAAAATTGTGCTTCCTTCATGGAAGCAATGTTTTTTTTCTTATTATTAAACTACAATAAACATGTAAACTGCATGCATAGCGCAGTGGCATATCCTGCACTTTAATTTGAGAATAAATAAATTTATGTGTGGTGTTATTTTATGTGATTTGGATATTATTTTGTATTTTTCTTTATGGTAAAGAAATAGATTAAAAATGTAAATTTAGCACATCAAATATGAAATAGGTTTTAATTTGGTAAAGAAGATGACGTAAAATAATTTACAAAATCCATTAGAAGTGAATAATTAAGAATTAAAATTAATATTATTGTCCTTGAGGCTCAAACAAAATTAATTTGTATTTCCGTATTATCAGGTAAAATCTTGCTGTCAGTTTGGTTGAGAATATGTTAGCTTTGTGGTTTTCCCCTTAAGGTACAATTTTTTTTAGAGCATTGAAAATTACCACAATAACTATTTTATATATTTTTCCCTTATTATTTTAATTTTAAATTTTATTTTGTAACTGTTTATTTATTCAAATTCTTTTAGACTTGTATCTATTTTTTTAAATCAAATTATATATAATATTATATTACAGCATATATGCTTATTTGATAAGGTTTGCTTGCATGTAATCTTATGCAGACAATCTATACTATTGACACATAGGATAGTTCTTTAATTGTAATTGATCACTAAATAATCATATTATTTAAATTTAAAAGATATTTCAAATCATAAAAAATTATATTTATCCAAATTTTTTATGTTAAATAATTTATAATCTTTATATTCATTTAAGTGAGATAAGATTATTGAGATCATTCCAATGAAAAATAAAAATAAAATCTCATTTAAAATTAACCTAAGTATTTTTTATATAAAACATGTAAATATTATTTATCTTGCATTTAAACTATATAAGTACATTGTAAAACAATTTTAAACCTTTGGACTTCATTTATTTATTTATTTATTATTATATGTTATGTAAAGCATGAATATATTTAAATAGTGCATTTTTATTATTATATTTGTAATATATGTTTTCAATATTTTATTTTAAATTAATTGATTTTTGTATGATAGTCAATAAAACTAAATGCATGCATGAAAGATATGCATTGTTATAATTTCATCGTGTAAAATAAATATATAATCAACATTCATTTTAAATTATTTTTAAGTGTATAAATTAAGTTAAGAGTTATAAAAAAGACTTTATTTAATAAGTTAAATAAGATTATAAGTCAATAATAACATATAATACTTGTAGTTATATTTTATTCGCATTACAATAATAATCTTTTAATGTTTTCATATGTCCTATGATATATAAAATTCCTTCAAAAAATAATTAAGACTAAAATAGATGAAATTAATATTTTTTATATAGATGGTGAATTTAAACTTTAGTTTGGGGTTAGATTGACATTACATAAATAAGAAGATAATAATACATGACAAAATATTCATTAACCAAGTAACTAATCTTTAATTAAATATTGAAAATTTAAAAGCAAATTAAATTATTGATTTTTTTACTATAAATATGAAAAAAGACATAATTAAAACAAAATTATTTTTCCTAAATTTAAAATCACATATATCACTTTTTTTTTATTTTGAAATACTTTATTATTATTTTTTAAATTCAAAAAACATATATCACTTTAAGTCTATTAATAATTAATAATTTGTTCTACATCATTTTTTTCCGTATTCTATTTTCCTTTAAGATTTGTATTGTTTTCATAATTTTATTGTTTATTTTATTTAGATGATTTCTTCTTCTGACATTAGTTTTATTCAAATTTTTTTTTGTTTGTCATACATTTCTTGATTTATTTTTTAATATTTTGATTAAAATCATAATTTAGTAAAAGTATGTGGATACTTCTTTTATCATTTAATTGATCATTCAATATTTATGTTTTCCTAAAAAAACCAATATTATATTTATATTCAATTTTTTTTTCACTTTTTGATCCATTCTAATATCTCTTATTTTTCACATTTATTTTCAACACTTTGATCAAGATAATAATAGTAAAGTTTAATATTCTTATGACATGTTAATTGAATATATATATTTATATTTTATATTTTTCATAAAATTTGGAACTTAGATATAATTGTAAGAAAAATATAAATTTTACAGTGTAAACACATATTTAAATAAATAGAATAATTCATGTATTGCATGGGTCACAAACTAGTAGTGTTAATATTGCACTTGTTGAAAATTTGGTGATAAATATAGTTTATCATCTTAAATAGAGTTAGCCCTTATCTCAAAATACAAAGATAGGCTTACAACTTAAATTTACATTAATTAAACCTGATAATTTTAAATATGATATAATGATTTAATACAAAATAAATATGAAAGTGACAGGGTTAAAATTAACAAAAACCTGTATATAGATTTGATAAAAACTAAAAAATAAATATTTTATATCTAACGTGTTAATACAAATTATGACTCAATAATTTTTATATTTTATACAAATCAAACATAATTATATGAATATATAATTTAGTAGGTCTACTAGTAATTACAAAAAATATGCAGTCATCTATAACTTAAAACATAACCCTTGAGAAAAGCTGTTTTATTAAATCTACTTGGTTCACAAAGTCAATCGGCATTCCGATTTGGTTCACTAAATCTACTTTCGAGATGAAATTCTACATATGCACCCAATTAAGATATATCATGAAATTTATTTTATACAAAGCAAATATGCTCCTATTATTGATGCATTTTTTTTTGGTTATTTGTCTTATGTTTTTAATTATTTTTTATTTTTTTCACTTTAATTTATTCAAAAAAAAAAAAACAAAAATAAATAGCAAAAGTATCAATTCAACGTCTTAATTAGTTACAAAAACATATAATAGTATATATAGTAAATGATCATTACTTATTGATGTTTTGTATGATGTATATATTATCAATTTGAATCTATGTAAAATAAGTCATTTCTCTTTCAAAGCGTTATGATTGGTAAAAGCTAAATAATTACTGAAAATTGCTTCTTGAACAGAAATGTCTATAGCTTAGACCATAGCAAAACTAATCAATCATGCCAACAAGCGATAAATCCTAATAAATTGCAATAAATCTATGTAAAAAATGTTTAGACCAGCAAAATTTCCCGTAAATAGGAGATAACAAATTAATGCATGTTGTATGAAAAATTGAAATTGTTTGTTATGTGCAAAGTATTTTTCATGTATTGTTTTTCCTTTCAAAATTTTTAGCAAAGATTGAGAAGATTCTTTCTAGAGAGAGTAGATATGTGACATATGTAAGTTTAGACGAAAAAGCATGTATTCTATGTGAGCAACAAACAAGCAATGACATTTTTCACAATAATAAATGTGGTTTTCTGGAAATCTTTCTTCCTTGTTAATATTGCAATAATACTCTCCTGAATCATCCTTAACAAATGAATGCTTAACAAAAAGTAGATGAATATGATGTTCTGCACATTTCAGATGAAAGCTTATGTTAGCCTCTTGTCAAAATGGTGTTCTCTCACATCTAATAAATATTTAATTTTCTGTAGTATAATAAAAAATGCTTAATTTTATTTGATTTTATGTTGAATGCTTAACATTGAGTCAGGATTTTCTTATTATTGCTCTTTTCAAATTTGTCACATAATAGATTAATTTCATTTTTGTTTATATGTGATGGAAGGCTTTTTAACCACCTTTAACTGCCTTTAATGTAAAAAAAATAATTGTTTTATTACAAACGCCTTAGAGCGGTGTTTCACTTACAAACGCCTTAGAGCGGTGTTTCACTTACAAACGCCTCTAGCTTTCGTATTTTGATAAAACTTAAGGTGTTTATTATAAAAATGCCACTAAATATTCAAATAGTAGCGTTGTTACTAATAAACATCACCCAAGACTTGATATTAGCAGCGTTTCTCAATTAAAACGTTTTGAATAATCTTGCCTTAAAAATTTGAGTGAATATGAAAGGTATTTTTAATAGAAAATGGCTTGAATAATCCCGTTAAAAAATTGATAGGGAATTATTAAAGGTGTTTTTGGCAGACAACGCCTTCAATAATCCCTTCGTAAAAAAATGTATCTAATTATTGAAGGTATTTTTTACAAAAAAAATACCTTTAATAATTTCACCAATAAATTTCACAGTCTTATTGAAGGCATTTTTTTGTTAAAAATGCCTTCAATAAATATCATATCAAAATTTTAGGATGTACGGATATTAATCATAATGTGATAGATTCGATCCCTTCCTTTAGCCTTTTTTTGGGTTTTTGTAGAGATTATTTGTAATTGATTATTCTAGGCATTTTCTTGACAAAAATGCCTTCACCAATTGCTTTAAAAATTTTTGAAAAGAATATTAAAGGCATTTTGGTAGAGAAACACCCTTAATAATCGATAAGAAAAATATCGAGCCGATTCTTGAAAGCGTTTTTTGCCGAAATTGCCTTTTATAATCTAATCAATAAATTTTTTATTTAGGATTATTAAAAGCGATTTGTGTAAATAATGTCTTCAATAATCTATAGACAAAAGTTAGAAAGGATTCTTGAAGGCGTTTTTTGCCCAAAATACCTTTAATATTCCACACAATAAAATTTTAGGTGTGATTATTGAAAGCAATTTTGGTAAGAAACACCTATAATAACATTTTGTTAGAGATTATTCAAGGTATTTTCTTGCGTAATATGCCTTTAAAAATTCATAGAAAAAATATGAAAGCGATTCTTGAAGAAGTTTTTGGATGAAATCACCTTCAATAATCCAATAAATAAATTTTAACAGAAATTACTGAACGTGGTTTTTTTCAAAAATGTCTTCAATAATCCATACACAATATTTGGTACGAATTCTTGAAAGTATTTTTTTTTCCAAAACGCCTTTAATATTCTACACTATATATTTTTAGGTGGGATTATTGAAGGTGGTTTTGGTTAAAAATGCCTTCAATAACATGTTAGGGATGATTCAAGGCGTTTTCTTGCTAAAATGCCTTCATTAATCCCATCAAAAAAATATTTTTGATATTGTATATGTCAAGTCAGTTGTAGGTTTACGCCCAAAAAATATTTGAAGTCAGTTGTATATTTATGCCAAAAAAATATTTGGTTTATATATGCAATACTACAAATTATATTTTGGAATTTACATAATGAACATTGTTTTATTTCAATAAATTGACTACACATTCGAAATTAAAACTGATAATGTTGTTATATTAATATACTTTTATGAAATAATCATGCTCAATAATTTATTAAGTAACATAGTGTATTCATATTAAGTATACCAATAATATTAAATCAATACCCCAATGTACAAACTTAAAGTTTTCATTCAACATGGTATGTTAAACATATTATAACAATTTGTTCCTCGTATATTTACATTCAACTAACAATGTCTAACCTCAAGGTTTATCAACATTGATAAATGATAATACATAATCACACTATTCTTTACGAACTTTATCCAGTTCCTCTTTCATGAAGCTTTTTTTACTAGAAAAAAATCATAAGTAAATGTTAATAAATGAGAACATAATATATCTTTTTATTTTTTTGAGGATATATTTAAATTTATGAAATTTATACTAACTGTAGACACCTCATTTTGTCTGGGATTCTTTGTCAATTGAGACTAATCTAAGTTCAGTTGCAGGGATTTTTATTCATTTGTATTTTAGATTTTTTTATTTCATATTTATCATTTTTATTTTTATTTTATGATTTATTTTCTTTTTCTTTCTTTTGATTATCTGATTAATTAAAAAAAAAGGAAAAAAAAAAACTGAAAGATTGAGATTAAGCTTGTGATTGTGATGATTGTTATTTAGATGCTAATCTTTAGCATTGGATGATTAATTGGAATTGAATTGAAACTCTATCAACAATGAATGTACATGCTAAAAAAAGAGGAGAAAAAAAAACAAAAAAAAGAAAAAAATAGACGAAAGATAGAAGAAGAATTCTAATAGGAGAATGCAGGCGTCTTGATACACGCCACAATCTTTTTTTCCAAACAAAAAATTATCGTTTCATTTTCTTAGGATTTCCTTTGGTTTTCTTGAATCTCAAAAAAAAAAAAAGAGAAATGAGAGAGTGTATTTTGATTCATATCGGTCAGGTCGATATTCAGGTCGGCAATGCTTGCTGGGAGCTTTACTGTCTCGAGCATGGCATTCAGCCTGATGGCCAAATGCCAAGTGATAAGACTGTTGGTGGAGGAGACGCTGCTTTCAACACTTTTTTCAGCGAAACTGTTGTCGGAAAGCACGTTCCTCGCGCTATATTTGTTGATCTGGAGCCTACTATTATCGATGAAGTTAGGACTGAAACGTATCGTCAGCTGTTCCACCCTGAGCAACTCATCAGTGGGAAAGAAGATGTTGCCAACAATTTCGTCCGTGGCCATTATACGATTGGAAAAGAGATTGTTGATCTCTGTTTGGATCGTATCCGAAAGCTCTCTGATAACTGTACTGGACTCCAAGGGGTCTTGGTTTTCAATGCTGTTTGTAGACACCCAATTGGGTCCGGCCCAAATCAATTGGGCCTGGCCCAAATGGGTAAGCCCAATTCAATTTTATCTTGTATTTTTTTTCTTCTTTTCTTCTTCTTTTGTATTTTATGTATTGTATTATTTATTATTATTATGTATTAATATATGTATATATTTATTTATTTATTTTTTGTTAGTATTTATGTGTATTTTATTATTTATGTATATATATATATATTTTTATCTTTTTTATTTTATTCATTTTTGTATTTTTACTTATCTAATTATATATCTGATATATTTTTTTATCTGCTAATTTATCTTCTCTAATTATCTAGTTTTTTATTTTATTTGATTTTGATTTTGGAGGGTTGAGATTGAAGGCTGAAGAATCCCATTGGAAATGGGAATTCAATCAGAAGAGTCCAGTGGGATTCAAAGATTGAATTCCCGTCTAAGGAGGAATTGGGATTGATCAGGAACTCCTGATCAATCCCTATAACAGGGACTCTGGAACAGAATGCAACACACAGAAAACAGTAAGCAAAGCTACTGATTTGAGAGAAAAGGAGGCGTATAGGAAGCTAGGAAAAGTTTAGGAGTGTTCTGGGAGTGAGAAAAAATTTTTAGAGATTTTTGGCGAAAAATTTTTCTGGAAATTTCTGGGAAATTTCCAGATTCCGACGAAAATTCCGACGAAATTTAAATTTTCCTGCAACAATTCCGGCGAACATTGAAGTTTCCGGCGACCAGCCCAGTTTTCGACGAAGAATCCCAGAAACCGACGACTTTTCGGCCAACTTCCGGTGAAATTTCCAGATTCCGACGAAAATTTCCAGAATCCGGCACCGATGTTCTTCAGTTTCTAGAGAGAAGGGAGAGAAAAAGGAAGAAGAGAGAGAGAGGGGGAGGAGCGTTCTGCCGAAAAACGGAGGAAGGTGCCTTTTATACCCTCCCAAAACGACGTCGTTTTGGCTTTAAGTTAACCAGGGGATCCGCGCGTTTTGCCGAACCCGACCCGACCCGAGCGTCGACCCGCTTTCCTGACCTGCGCGTGCTGCCCCTCTTCCGAGCCGAGCCGAGCCACAATCCGAGCCGTTCCAGGTTTTTTTTTTCTTTTTTTCTTTCTTTGTTTATTTTATTTTTTATTTATTAGATTAGGTTTATGTAATATTCTTTTTATTTATTTTTATTATTTTATTCTCTTTAAATAAAAATAAAAAAATTCGAAAAAAAAATATTTTTAGGGAAAAGTTGAAAGTATCAATTTTTCTTAGAAATAAATTTTCAAAAAAGGGGTTTTTGAGGAAAAGTTAAAAGTATCAATTTTCCTTGAAAATCGAAATTTCCAAAAAATATTTTTAGGGAAAAGTTGAAAGTATCAATTTTCCCTACAAAAAAAAAATCATTCTTTCCTTCCTTTCTATCTTAATTTTGATTTTTTTTTCTTTAAATAATCCGACGACGGAGCCTCTGTAAGTGAAACAGTAGTTTTTCTTGCATACTCCTGAGGTGAGGGAATTTTCTCAATTTTCTGCTAAAAGTATTAGAGTCAATTGAGAACAATTTTCAATAATTAATTACTTGGTAAAATTTTAAGGCTTTTGGATAACACAAATTTAAGCTGGTACCATTTTTTGATGGGCGTTGTGAGGGTGCTATAACCTTCCTCACACGTAACCGAACTCCCGAACCCTGTTCTGGTTAGCAGACCTGAACCTATTCTTTTAGGGACCCTTAAGCTTAGGTGTTCCCTGAAAGGACAGATTCTTTAGGTGGCCAATCGCACCTAGATAAAAAAGATTGGTGGCGACTCCCTAAAAGTCAATATCTAGCGATAGATCCCCAGATCTAGACGTTATGACACTGTTGGTGGTGGTACTGGTTCTGGCCTTCGATCTCTTCTCTTGGAGCGTCTCTCTGTTGACTATGGAAAGAAGTCAAAACTTGGTTTCACTGTGTATCCTTCACCTCAGGTTTCTACATCTGTTGTAGAGCCTTACAACAGTGTGCGGTCCACTCATTCACTTCTTAAGCACACTGATGTTGCTGTGCTTCTCGATAATAAAGCCATCTATGACATCTGCAAGCGTTCTCTGGACATTGAATGACCCACTTATACCAATCTTAACCGCCTTGTCTCTCCGGTTATCTCATCTCTTACTACCTCTTTGAGGTTTGATGGAGCTCTAAATGTGGATGTGACCGAGTTCCAGACTAACCTGGTTCCCTATCCCAGGATTCATTTTATGCTTTCCTCCTATGCACCTGTTATTTCAGCTGAGAAGGCTTACCATGAGCAACTATTAGTGGTTGAGATCACCAACAGTGCTTTTGAACCCTCTTCTATGATGGCCAAATGTGACCCACGCCATGGAAAGTACATGGCTTGCTGCCTCATGTATCGAGGTGATGTTGTGCCCTAAGATGTGAATGCAGCTGTGGCCCCCATCAAGACCAAGCGCATAATCCAGTTTGTTGATTAGTGCCCTACTGGATTTAAGTGTGGTATCAACTACCAGCCACCTACAGTTGTTCCAGAAAGAGACCTTGCCAAAGTGCAGAGGGCTGTCTACATGATCTCCAACTCAACCAGTGTTGCAGAAGTGTTTTAACGCATTGACTACAAATTTGATCTCATGTATGCCAAGCGTGCTTTTGTGCACTGGTATGTTGGTGAAGGCAAGGAGGAGAAGGAGAACTAAAGGGAATTTACACCAAGCTCGAGGTTGTTGTCATGGTACTTTTGATCTGCACACTCTTGCTTTTGTTTTCGGCTACAATTGGTGGAAATCACGGATTTCTCTAGCCTTCTGAGATCAATGCAGAAGAACTTTAAGAAAGTACCAAGGCTGGCAGCTGGAAGCCATCATTTGCTCCAACCACAAATGGTGGGCTTTCCATGCTTATATATTGGCAAGGTTACTACGGGTCAACTAATGGTTTTCTTCCACAGCAGCAACCTTTACTCCGACTCCCACCTGGCTTGCCAATGCCACCTTCCATGCAGCAATCTATGCAATATCTAGCCATGAATGTGTCATTACCTGTTGTAGCTCCTAACTTGCCAGCCTCTCAGTTTTTTGAAAACAGTCAGTTGCTGCCACCCCTTTGCTCAGAAGGACATGGAGACTGTTCGTGTGTCACCTCCAGAATTGACGTTAGCACCAGACATCTCTGCATTTATTTGAAGAAGGGCAGCTGCCTATCCTATGTTTGTGAAGATAGAGAGGAATATAGTTAGCAAAACCAGCTTCAAGACAGGCTCACCCAAGACCTTAAACCCGAGCCATTCATTAATCAAAACCAAAGCCTTGAGTTGGAACCCATTCAAGAAACAATCTAGGCCTGATTCAAAAATTGGCCTAAATTGGTTTTGATTTGAGATTAAGCTCAATTTTTGGTAAGATGTTTTCTTTCCCGTTTTGATTTTTTTTTTTTGGTTCTAGCATGTCATTCATTCACTTATTTTATGTTTTTGTGATTTAAAAATATTTTTTAATAATAAAAATAATAATTTCAAAAAAAATATTCTCGAAGAAAAGTTGAAAGTATCAATTTTTCTTGAAAATAAAGTTTCCAAAAAAATGAATTTTTTTTTGAGGAAAAGTTGAAAGTATCAATTTTCCTTAAAAATAAATTTTCAAAAAAGGGTTTTTGAGGAAAAGTTGAAAGTATAAATTTTACTCGAAAATCAAAGTTTTCAAAAAAATATTTTTGGGGAAAAGTTGAAAGTATCAATTTTCCTTAAAAATAAATTTTCAAAAAAATAAATTTTTGAGGAAAAGTTGAAAGTATCAATTTTTCTTGAAATTAAAGTTTCAAAAGAATATTTTTTGAAAAAAGTTGAAAGTATCAATTTTCCTCGAAATTAAAGTTTTCAAAAGATATTTTGAGGAAAAGTTGAAAGTATCAATTTTTCTTGAAATTAAAGTTTCAAAAGAATATTTTTTTGAAAATGTTGAAAGTATCAATTTTCCTCGAAATTAAAGTTTTCAAAAGATATTTTGAGGAAAAGTTGAAAGTATCAATTTTTCTCGAAATTAAAGTTTTCAAAAGATATTTTGAGGAAAAGTTAAAAATATCAATTTTCCTCGAGATTAACATTTCTAAAAAATATTTTGGGAAAAAGTTGAAAGTATCAATTTTTCCTGCACAAAAATAATCATTCTTTTATTCCTTTTTATATTTTTTCAATGTTAAATAATCCGACGATGAAGCCTCTGCAAGTGAAACAATAGTTTTTCTTGCATACTCTTGAGGTGAGGGAATTTTCTCAATTTTCTGCTAAAAGTATTAGAGTCAATTATGAATAATTTCTAATAATTAATTACTTGAAAACCTTTAGATTTTAACCTTGAACCACATATAGTGAACCTTAGAAGTGCCTAAACCTAGGATATAGTCCTTTCTATCCAATGATAGATATATCCTGAAATTAAGACATAAAAAGGGTGTTTATCTAATCATTTTGATTGCCTGACTTTGTGCATCATTTTCATTATCATATGTAACACTAAGCATCAGCATCATTTTCATTTCATCCATGAAACTAACTATATTGTTTGTCTGATTTTATGCATCTACATTACTTTCATGATCATGTTTTAACACAATTATTTGCATCCATTTCATATTAGAATTCATCAAAAAAATGTACATTTCATTCGTGCATCAAAGCATCATACATAAAGCATAGCATATCATTTTTAATCATAATTATGGTGCTAGAGGTTTAAGGATAGCTCCACCAAATAACCCCATTCACTAATACAAGAGCTCAAGCCAGACTAATGGAACAAAAAAATTTCAGTCGTCTCGAGAGAATAAAAAAAGCTCAGGAGAAGTTAAAAGGGGAGTTGAATAAGATTTTAAGGGCAAATTGATTTAATATGGTGATCCAAATTTTGAGTCGAATGTTACTCATCGACAGCGAGTGGAGAGAGCCTGTTTTCAAGAAGTGAATTTCAATTATCTATCCTACAATTGAACAGAATATCAATCATATTTCAGCAGCTATAGCTAAAGATGTGAAGCTTATGGTGGCTACTGCTCAGAGAGCTCTTTTTAGAAACAAAAGCAAAAATTAGGCTTCAGCTTCTGACGTTGTTCATGCCAAGTATTTACGGGCCATCGTTTCCAAAATAACAAAGAGAAAATTTGAATTAGCAAAGCTTGAGCGATTGGTTACGGGAAACCACTTGATGAAGCAACTTGGGACATTGATGATGTTGTTGGATATTTTGAGTACTATATGTACCTTGCCGAAAGTTTAGATACGAAGTAAAAGGTTGCCATCTCTTTTCCTATTAAGACATTTAAGAGTTATGTGCTTAAAGAACCACTTGGGATCATTGGATTGATTACTCTATGAAAGTATCCACTGTTGATGGTCGCCTGAAAAGTAGCTCTTGCTTTGGCTACAGATTGTGTTGCAATACTAAAGCCTCTCGAGTTGGTATCTATCACCTGTTTGGAGCTGGCTAACGTATGTAAAAAGGTTAGTTTTCTTCTAAATGTCTTGAATATTCTGACTGGATTGGGCCTGAAAGTTGTGATTCCTTTGGCATATCATCTCAATGTTGACAAGATTATCTTTACCAGAAGCAATACAACAGGGAGCATGATAATGGAAGCAACCGCTCAAATGGTCAAGCCTGTATCTTTAGAACTCGACAGGAAAAGCCCAATCATTTTGTTTGAGGATCAAAAATATGAAGAGTCACAATGAATCAATGGGGCGAGATAAAAATCCTTCACCTAGTTGTCTAGGGGCATGATTTTAAAGAGAATGTTAAAACTGGTTGAATGCTACTTGTCATTCTAAGAGTTCTTTTAAAGTAATGTTAGGATTTCTTTTCTGCAATATGATTTCACTTGTTATCATCTTAATAAGGGCAAGTTAATGCATTTTATTACATTTTCTTTTTCACTCGACCATTATTTCATGCCCTGTTACCTTTCATAACTTTACATTCCCATTCTTAAATTTCAGATGATGAATATTTAGACAATGATAACCATAATTCTAGGATTTAATTTTGAGAACTCATCCATATTAATATGAGGAGATCATTTGAGCAAAAAAGTAAGCAGTTACTAGAGGTGAAATAGATATATCTCGAAGATGTGTAATCTTTTATACAGGTTCATGAGCTTTGTTCAATAGATGATGTTCAAGAAAAGTATTCACAATTGAGATGAAAAATGGCCATCTTTCTTTTACCATTCGAAAAACCATTTATTGCTATCCCTTTGAGCCTATTATGATTTCTTTTTCGGAGGAACCCCAACCTAGGATCACCCTCTACACTGGGGGGCAATTTTTGAAAAAAATATCACAAAAGGTCTCAAAAATGGAAAAAGAAAAAAAAAGAAAAAATAAATACCACACATGACTTGGGGTAAAGTAATGAGAATCTTTTGTGTGAGAAAAAAAAAGTAGTGAAATGATGTGGGAGCAAAATGCCAAATTGCATCAAATGATCCTTCAGTCTTGAACCTTTTTAATATATATTTTGAGCCTATTATATCCATTTCTTTTATGACCCCTCACTTTGACCTACATTATAACCTTGAAAAGCCCATTTAGATCAAGTGTGAATGCTTAACTTGAATGATCATATGTTGAGCGAAGGCATGCTCATGATGAAACAATGGAATCATGCTACATTACTCTAAAGTTGGATGTATGGAAGATATCAACAATGGATGAAAAATGAGCAAAAAGAAAAGAATATGATAAAAAAAAAAGGAAAAAGTGAGAAAATGAAAAAAAGAGATTCAAATTGAAAATCTGAAAGGGTGATTTTGGTAAAAAAAAAAAAAAAGATCCAGGTCAAATAGCTCACATGAATGGAAGATCAAAGACATCTGAAGATCCCTCAAAGATTGGGGCAAAGTTCACCAAGCTCAAGATGACTTCAACAATAAATGGAATGAGTTTTCGAAAAAGAATCCTAGATTAATGTTGAGAATTGTTTGAATATTCATCATTTGGATATACCATCCATCCCAATGACATGTATCCAATTTATTTCCTTTCCCATTTGTTTTGTACCAAAATAGATATTCATTGATTATCTTTACCATAATTCACCTTGTGTTCTCTTATTGTTACACCCCTAGAATGAATTGAGAAAATGCTTGATTGCATTGTATTTATCAAGATTTGAAATGATAATGAATGAATGAATATGTGTTTAAAAGAATCTTGCATTCATTTGAAAAAAAATCTAAGATGATGGTGGTAACAAAATGAAAAAACGGTAGAAACCTAAAAGAGATGATTTGGAAAGATATATGATGTGATCAAATGGAGAATATAATGGGGCAAATCTTGAAAAGTGGTATAACCAAGTGATGAGTACAAGGATGAATTGGTCGATATGACTTGCAAGTTATGATTGAATGATGAGAACAATCAGTGGATAAAGTTTGTTTTGGAATGGTTAATGTTGAGACACCTATGAGTAATGACCCAGTGATGGTGAATGAAACTTGTTTTGAAATTTGTTAGTGCTGAGAAATTCATTGAATGATGGTCAAGTGATGATCGATTGATGAAGCTTATTCCAAAGTATTGAGAAACTGAACAAGGAAGAATGTGAGTGGAAAAGACAATTGAGAGCTACACTAGTTCGATCTTAGAAGAGCAGTGTAATTGGATCTTTGAAGAATCAAAAGGCTTGACACCCAAGAAAAGAGCTTGAAAAACTTGAGTACCATATATTGAATAGGAATTAATTGGCCAACATTTGCATAGCATGCATTAAAATTCATATGCATTGCATAGCATACACTACTTTCAGGAAAGTATAGTGTATAAATTCAAGAAGCAGGGGTGTTTCAAGATCCCACATAGAGAAGATAGATGTGAAGACATTTTCAAAATTGAGAAAAAAGAAACTCATCAGGTAAGTTCTTATTCCTTGAAATAGGATGTTTTTTGGTATCAGGGTTGATTTATAAGACCTTTAGGCATAATCTCCTGAAATTCTTTTAAATACAACTTTCAACTCCTTTGGACATGATTGTCAAGGAGCAATTTACTTTTCAAAGTCGTGGTGCCTCTGGTTAGAGGAGCAATTTACTTTCTAAAGTCGTTGAGCCTCTATTTAGAGGAGCTTTGATAAAAAAAATGAAAAAACAAAAACAAAAAAAAAAGTTGCCTCTATTTAGAGGAGCTTTGTTTATGTTTCTCAAAGTCATTGAGCCTCTGCTTAGAGGAGCTTTGATCAAAATTTTTTTTAAAAAAAAGGCAAAACAAAATGGCAAAAAAAAAATCTAGTTGAGTCTTGAATAGGTGTTTACGTCTTTGCACAATTTCTATTTCACAGAAAATGTGTAAAGAGGGGCAGCTGTGACACCTCATTTTGTTCGGGATTCTTTGTCAATTGAGACTAATCCAAGTTCAGTTGCAGGGATTTTTATTCATTTGTATTTTAGATTTTTTTATTTCATATTTATCATTTTTATTTTTATTTTATGATTTATTTTATTTTTCTTTCTTTTGATTATCTGATTAATTAAAGAAAAAAAAGGAAAAAAAAAAAGCTGAAAGATTGAGACTAAGCTTGTGATTGTGATGATTGTTATTTAGATGCTAATCTTTAGCATCGGATGATTAATTGAATTGAATTGAAACTCTATCAACAATGAATGTACAAGCTGAAAAAGGAGGAGAAAAAAAACCAAAAAAAAAAGAAAAAAGCTGAGGAAAGATAGAAGAAGAATCCGAATAGGAGAAGGCAGGCGTCTTGATACACGCCACAATCTTTTTTTCCAAACAAAAAATTGTCGTTTCATTTTCTTAGGATTTTTTTTGGTTTTCTTGAATGTCAAAAAAAAAAAAAGAGAAATGAGAGAGTGTATTTCGATTCATATCAATCAGGCCGGTATTCAGGTCGGCAATGCTTGCTGGGAGCTTTACTGTCTCGAGCATGGCATTCAGCCTGATGGCCAAATGCCAAGTGATAAGACTGTTGGTGGAGGAGATGATGCTTTCAACACCTTTTTTAGTGAAACTGGTGCCGAAAAGCACGTTCCTCGTGCTATATTTATTAATCTGGAGCCTACTGTTATCGATGAAGTTAGGACTGAAACGTATCGTCAGATGTTCCACCCTGAACAACTCATCAGTGGGAAAGAAGATGCTGCCAACAATTTCGCCCGTGACCATTATACGATTGGAAAAAAGATTGTTGATCTTCGATTGGATCGTATCCGAAAGCTCACTGATAACTGTACCGGACTCCAAGGGGTCTTGGTTTTCAATACTGTTGGTGGTGGTACTGGTTCTGGCCTTGGATCTCTTCTCTTGGAACGTCTTTCTGTTGACTATGGAAAGAAGTCAAAACTTGGTTTCACTGTGTATCCTTCACCTCAGGTTTCTACATCTGTTGTAGAGCCTTACAACAGTGTGCTGTCCACTCATTCGCTCCTTGAGCACACTGATGTTGCTGTGCTTCTCGATAATGAAGCCATATATGACATCTGCAAGCGTTCTCTGGACATTGAATGACCCACTTATACCAATCTTAACCGCCTTGTCTCTCAGGTTATCTTATCTCTTACTACCTCTTTGAGGTTTGATGGAGCTTTGAATGTGGATGTGATCGAGTTCCAGACTAACCTGGTTCCCTATCCTAGGATTCATTTTATGCTTTCTTCCTATGCACCTGTTATTTCAACTGAGAAGGCTTACCATGAGCAACTATCAGTGGCTGAGATCACCAATAGTGCTTTTAAACCCTCTTCCATGATGGCCAAATGTGACCCACGCCATGGAAAGTACATGGCTTGCTGCCTCATGTATCGAGGTGATGTTGTGCCCAAAGATGTGAATGCAGCTGTGGCCCCCATCAAGACCAAGCGCACAATCCAGTTTGGTGATTGGTCCCCTACTGGATTTAAGTGTGGTATCAACTACCAGCCACCGACCGTTGTTCCAGGAGGAGACCTTGCCAAGGTGCAGAGGGCTGTCTGCATGATCTCCAACTCAACCAGTGTTGCAGAAGTGTTTTCCCGCTTTGACTACAAATTTGATCTCATGTATGCCAAGCGTGCTTTTGTGCACTGGTATGTTGGTGAAGGCAAGGAGGAGAAGGAGAACTAAAAGGAATTTATGCCAAGCTCATGGTTGTTGTCACGGTACTTTTGATCTGCACACTCTCACTTTTGTTTTCGGCTACAATTAGTGGAAATCGCAGATTTCTCCAGCCTTCTGAGATCAATGCAGAAGAACTTTAAGAAAGTACCAAGGCTGGCAGCTGGAAGCCATCATCTGCTCCAACCACAAATGGTGGGCTTTCCATGCTTGTATATTGGCAAGGTTACTACGGGTCAATTAATGGTTTTCCTCCACAGCAGTAACCTTTACTCCGACTCCCACCTGGCTTGCCAATGCCACCTTCCATGCAGCAATCTATGCAATATCTAGCCTTGAATGTGTCATTACCTGTTACAGCTCCAAACTTGCCAGCCTCTCAGTTTTCTGAAAACAGTCAGTTGCTGCCACCCCTTTGCTCAAAAAGACATGGAGATTGTTCGTGTGTCACCTTCAGAATTGATGTTAGCACCAGACATCTTTGCATTTATTTGAAGAAGGGCAGCTACCTATCCTATGTTTGTGAAGATAGAGAGGAATACTGTTAGCAAAACCAGCTTCAAGACAGGCTCACCCAAGACCTTAAACCCGAGCCATTCATTAATCAAAACCAAAGCCTTGAGTTGGAACCCATTCAAGAAACAATCTAGGCCTGATTCAAAAAGTTGGCCTAAATTGGTTTTGATTCGGGATTAAGCTCAATTTTTGGTAAGATGTTTTCTTTCCTGTTTTGATTTTTTTTTTTTTGGTTCTAGCATGTCATTCATTCACTTATTTTATGTTTTTGTGATTTAAAAACATTTTTTAATAATAAAAATAATAATTTCAAAAAAAATATTCTCGAGGAAAAGTTGAAAGTATCAATTTTCCTTGAAAATAAAGTTTTCAAAAAAATAAATTTTTTTTGAGAAAAAGTTGAAAGTATCAATTTTCCTCGAAAATCAAAGTTTCCAAAAAAATATTTTTGGGAAAAAATTGAAAGTATCAATTTTCCTTAAAAATAAATTTTCAAAAAAATAAATTTTTGAGGAAAAGTTGAAAGTATCAATTTTCCTCGAAATTAAAGTTTCAAAAGAATATTTTTTTGGAAAAAGTTGGAAGTATCAATTTTCCTTAAAAATAAATTTTAAAAAAAAAAAGGATTTTTGAGGAAAAGTTGAAAGTATCAATTTTCCTTAAAAATAAATTTTTAAAAAAATAAATTTTTGAGGAAAAGTTGAAAGTATCAATTTTCCTCGAAATTAAAGTTTCAAAAGAATATTTTTTGGAAAAAGTTGAAAGTATCAATTTTCCTTAAAAATAAATTTTCAAAAAAAAAAAAGGTTTTTGAGGAAAAGTTGAAAGTATCAATTTTTCCTGCACAAAAATAATCATTCTTTTATTCTTTTTTTTTTTCAATGTTAATAATCCGACGATAGAGCCTCTGCAAGTGAAACAGTAGTTTTTCTTGTATACTCTTGAGGTGAGAGAATTTTCTCAAATTTCTGCTAAAAGTATTAGAGTTAATTGAGAATAATTTCCAATAATTAATTACTTGGTAAAATTTTAAGGCTCATTGGATAACACAAATTTAAGCTAGTACCATCTTTTGATGGGCGTTGTGAGGGTGCTATAACCTTCCTCACACGTAACCGAACTCCTGAACCCTGTTCTGGTTAGTAGACCTGAACCTATTCTTTTAGGGACCCTTAAACTTAGGGGTTCCCTGAAAGGACAGATTCCTTAGGTGGCTAATCGCCCCTAGATAAAAAAGATTGGTGGCGACTCCTAAAAGTCAATGTCTAGCGATAGATCCCCGGATCTAGACGTTATGACACTAACCTTGAATGGTGTGGTCAAAAAATCATTTAATACTATCTCACGCATAAAATGAAGGACATAATATCCACATTCAGTGTTACCGGGTTGACGAGATACCTAAAAATTAAATTGAATAGGTTTAGGAAACATTTATCCACACTAACTCAACATAAAAGAATAAATTTGACATTTACCAATAATGACACCCATTTCGATTTCTTTGTCTTCTTATTGAATGTAGATATTACCCTAATTGAAAAAAAAAATACTTAATACAAAAATAAAATTACTTATGAAAAAATAAAAGATATATAATAAAATAAAGTGTAATACCTCTTAATAAAAGTTTGAATATCGAGGTTAGGCATCGCCGTTGGATTAACTGAATTAAGTAAGTATGGTGTTAAGGATTTGGTGTCAATGACAATAAGTACCTAATGATGACTGCAAAATAATAACAATGATATACTCGGATTACACATCAGATCAGATTTGGGTAAGGTTGGAATATAACTTACACTGTATTATACGGAAGCAAATAATAATCAGCCAGTCTTTTTGTGCATTCGATCACATGATTAGCATAATAAGTGATTTTGTCACTCACTTACTAATGAAGTTGGGGTCAACGAATCTAAATTTGTTGGTCAACTATCTCCCATGGAGCTATCTATATAGGAAGCTACATGATAACAATCAACACTGCTAGTTAGTATTACACCCTAATATAGATTAATACATATTGAATGTACATATTTATATTTATAAGCTAACCTTACATAAACAATAATATCAGCAGCTGATAATTCATCCAGTTCATAAAATTTTTTAACTTTCTCTGGACCAATAAAAGAAAATGATGGTTTATCAAATAACCGTTTCTTAGACTCAATGGTTATGAAGTTTCCTCCAGATAAATGCTCCAGTAAATATTTAGATAACTCATCCATGGTAGCCTGAGTAAGGGTCATACTATGAGTCCCAACAACCTGCTACAATATTGAATGAAATATAAATATTAAAACTAAATCAATAAATATAATAAATAAATTAGTATTAAAATTATAAACAAAATCATACTTCTTGGGTGGTAGCAAATGATGGGTTCATTTCTTTACTTACAATGGAAAGCTGTCCTACGTGGACGATGCTACCATATTAGCCTACTGGCATGTTATGCTACATTACTACCAACATGGACTCCAAAGTAGTGAGACTTTGCTATTTCTCATTGAGGCATTGCTCTTGGTCATCAATTCATTACTATTGTTGCTTAATGATTGCTTCATATTGTGTATTTCTCATTCGCGAGGTTTTGAGTTGATTACCAAAAAACTTTGATGGCAAGACAAATTTACCAATCCCTTGAAAGCAACCAAGACTTTCTTTAGTGCCGAATGCTAAAGACAAAGGATCTTTGCCATATTAGGTTGCTAGTTCACTAGATTTAACTTTGACACCATAATCATCCTGAAAGATAATAATAAGATGGGCTGTAACAATAAATTTATACAAGCTACTATACAGTCATGCATACAACCACAATATCAATCATACATTATATTAAAAAAGTAGTTATACATACAATCTTTTTTGCCATTCCTTTGGTTGCATTATCTACAAAGGATCCATCATTTCGTACATGTCCTTGTTTCCAGACATCCCATTTGGAAACTTTAGTGCTAGAGCTCACTGATTCTTATTAAATTACCATAATATAAGAATCAGAAGTATGAAATGAATGTTCATAAATATTCATTAATGATGTTAAAATAAGTGTGCGAATACATAGAAGCTCATACTTCATATTTGCATATCATTTTTTCGCTATCCGATGGTGATATTTTTGTTTGGTCCCAATGTTTCATTGCTTTTTTTTTTTATTTTCTACAAAAAAAATAAATTACATCAATCACATATGAAGATCAAAGGCTATATTGCATAAAGACTTATAAACAATATTTTTGGTAATGGGTTTACGTACTGAGAAATCTTTTGAAACCCGATATCAAATAAAATTTATCCAATCTTCAACATTTATCACATCTGCATATGCTGTAGGTGGAACAGTTAATTCATCACCTTGATCAGCTAGCAGTAAAATATATTAAGTTATCAATCTGCTTTTAAGTCTCTGAATCCTTTCTCAGTAGATTGTAACACAATCTTTTTACAGTTAATTAGAACGTCAAACATTTCCTAAATTATTTAACACAATTAGTAAGAACATATTGAATTTTAATTAAATGATCATTTAACAAATTTTACGAAATAATTGAATAAACATACCACAACTGACTGCTATATATCATCCTTTAGATCATTAGGAACTCGTCGTCAATTGGTGTATGTAAATGAAATCTTATGACAAATGACGGCTCCAATATGGGTAACCAACTTAGCAGCTCTTTCAAACACAGGCTATCTACTTTGATTGAAGTCAACGTGAATTTTTGTGTCACTCACTTTAAGTTGTTTATTTAGGCCCTTTTTTTTTAGCTTATAGTTGTGTCTTTTGCATGTTGAATAGAAAGAGAATGATGTTGTTCAAAGTTCATAATACCTACATACAGAAACACCATTCAGCAAATCAATAAGTAATGTACTCAGACACAATGTTTAGTAAACCATTCAAAAATACCATTTAGCAAGCCATTTAAAAATACTATTCACCAAACGATTCAGCATACCAATATCATACAATACCATTCAGCAAAATAATATCACATAACAAGGTTCAGCAAAACCACATTATTAACATAAAACTACACAAAAATAGCATACATGCAATGATAGGTGCTTTGACGACTATGCTTACGATGAAATGAATAAAAATATATATTCATATGTAAATAGTAAGAAATCAAAAAAAAAAAATAGCTCTACCAAATAATATAAATAATACAATAAAAAAAATTATAAAGACATACCGGTTAACAGAAAGGTGCGTGCCAGTGATTTGTTAAAGATTGGTGGCAATGATAGGGATAAAGAAACTAAAAGTCTGATATAAATGTGTTTGTAGGTTTGGTTTCGTTGATTAATACAGCCTTTAATCGTTCTGTGTTCTAACAGCTTTTGAGTCCAATGTCTAAGACACGGAATGAATATAAAATTTATTATTAAATGTATTTTTTTAAACAAATGCCTTCAATAATCCCTTTAAAATTATACTTGGAGATTATTAAAGGTATTTTTTACTGAAAGACACCTTAAGTAATTTAAAAATAATTTTGAAAGGAAATTTATTAAAGGCGTTTCTCCTCAAAAAATGCCTTTGATAATTTTAAAGAAAAATTATTAAAGGCATTTTTAGTAGATAACCACCTCCAATAATAATGTACGTAAATTAGAAGAAATTAGTGAAGGCATTTTTATGGAATAAACGCCTTCACTAAGCGTCTCAAAATTTGAGTTCTAAAATATTGAAGGCATTTTTCACTGGAAAACACCTTTAATAATCTCAAAAAATTTAAGAGAAAATTATTGAAGGCGTTTGTTCTCAAAAAAATACCTTCAATAATTACGCACGTAAATTAGAAAGAATTAGTGAAAGTATTTTTTCTAGAATAAACGCCTTCACAAAGCCTCTCAAATTTTGAGTTGTAAAATATTGAAGGTGTTTTTCACTTGAAGACACTTTTAATAATCCCTAAATTTTTAAGAAAAAATTATTGAAGGCATTTGTTCTCAAAAAAATACCTTCAAAAATTATGGACGTAAATTAGAAGAAATTAGTGAAGGCATTTTTTCTAGAATAAACACCTTCACTAAGCATCTTAAATTTTGAGTTGTAAAATATTGAAGGCGTTTTTCACTTGAAGACACTTTTAATAATCTCAAAAATTTTAAAAGAAAATTATTGAAGGTATTTGTTCTCAAAAAATACCTTCAATAATTATGCACATAAATTAGAAGAAATTAGTGAAAATATTTTTTCTAGAATAAACGCCTTCATAAAATATCTTAAAATTTGAGTTGTAGAATATTAAAGGTGTTTTTCACCTAAAAAAGCCTTTAATAATCTCAAAAATTTTAAGAAAAATTTTTTTTGAAGGTGTTTGTTCTCAAGAAATGCCTTCAAAATTATGCACATAAATTAGAAGGAATTAGTGAAGGTGTTTTTTTAGAATAAACACCTTCACTAAGCATCTCAAAATTTGAGTTTTAAAATATTGATGGCATTTTCCACTGAAAGACCCCTTTAATAATCTCAAAAATTTTTTAAAAAAATTATTGAAGGCGTTTGTTCTCAAGAAACATCTTCAATAATTATACACAAAAATTAGAAGGAATTAGTGAATGCATTTTTTCTAGAATAAATGCATTCATTAAACTTCTAAATATTTGAGTTCTAAAACAGTGAAGGCATTTTTCACTGAAAGACGCCTTTAATAATCTCAAAAATTTTAAGAAAAAATTATTGAAGGTATTTGTTTTAAAAAAAATGCCTTCAAAAATTATGCACGTAAATTAGAAGGAGTTAGTGAAAGCGTTTTTCCTAAAATAAACACCTTCACTAAGTGTCTCAAAATTTGAGTTGTGAAATATTGAAGGCGTTTTCCACTTAAAGATGCCTTTAATAATCTCAAAAATATTTTTAAAAAATTATTGAAGGCGTTTGTTGTCAAAAAAATGCCTTTAATAATTATGCACATAAATTAAAAGAAAAGTGAATGTGTTTTGTTAGAATAAACGCCTTCACTAACCATTGTAAAATTTGAGTAGTGAAATATTGAAGGCATTTTTCACAGGAAGACGATTCTAATAATCCCAAAAATTTTAAGAGAAAATTATTAAAGGCGTTTGTTCTCAAAAAACACCTTAAAAAATTATGCATGTAAATTAGAAAGAATTAGTGAAGGCGTTTTGCTAGAATAAACGCCTTCACTAAGCATCCCAAAATTTGAGTAGTAGAATATTGAGGGCGTTTTTCACTAGATGACGCCTTTAATAATGTTAAAAGTTTTAAAAAGAAATTATTGAAGGCGGTTGTTCTCAAAAAATACCTTTAATAATTATTCACATAAATTAGAAAGAATTAGTGAAAGCATTTTTTCTATAATAAATGCATTCACTAACCATCTGGAATATTGAAGGTATTTTTCATTGGAAGACGCCTTTAATAATCTAAAAAATTTTAAGAAAAATTTTTTTAAGGCGTTTGTTCTAAAAAAATACCTTCAATAATTATGCATATTAATTAGAAGCAATTAGTGAAGGCATTTTTTCTAGAATAAATGTCTTCACTAAGCATCTTAAAATTTGAGTTCTGAAATATTGAAGGCATTTTTCATTGGAAGACACATTTAATAATTTCAAAAATTTTAAGAGAAAATTATTGAAGGTGTTTATTCTCAAAAAATGCATTCAATAATTATGTACATAAATTAGAAGGAATTAGTGAAGGCATTTTTCTTGAATAAATGCCTCAACTAACCGTCTAAAAATTTGAGTTATGAAATATTAAAGGCATTTTTCACTAGAAGACACCTTTAATAATCCCAAAAATTTTAAGAAAAAATTATTGCAGGCATTTGTTCTCAAGAGACGCCTTCACTAACCGTCCTAAAGTTGAGTAGTGGAACATTGAATGGATTTTTCACTAGAAGACACCTTTAGTAAATTCCTTTAATAAAAAAATAAATTACTCAAGGTGTTTTTCTGGAATAAATGCCTTCAATTACCATTTAAAATTTTAGAGTTGTAAAATTATTGAAGGCATTTTTAGTAGAAAATCACCTTCATTGATATTCACAAAGAAAAATGAGGGAATTATTGAAGGCATATAATGCAACAAACACCTTCAATAAATACACCTTAAAAATTAGATAAAATTTTTGAAGGCGTTTTTGGGGCCTAAACGCCTTTAATAATCCCAAACTATTATACTACGACTTTGTTGATAGTTCTATAATTTATTTAAAAAATATTTAGGAGAAAATTATTGAAGACATTTCTCTTAGTAAACGCCTTCATTAATCCTGTCCAATAAAATTGTCTCCAAACTTAGCGATCTAATCATCAACTTGAAGCTTCATCTTTATTATTTTACTATTTCTCTTTCTAAACCAACTACAATTTACTTTCCCTTTTCTTCAGCTTTTACTATTCAAGCATTGTTTTTTAAAACCCTATTTCGATTTTTCATTAGTTATTTACTAATATTTTTACTTAATTCGACTATTCCTTCAGCTTTTGTAATTGGTAATTTTCATTTTGGATTAAATAATTTTCTCCAAAACTCACCTTCTTCAAATACCCATTTGTAACCCATCATCCACTTTCCTTTCCCTTTCATTTTTTTTTTTTGGGTTTTTTTTGTACTTGTTTTACCTTATTTCAACTCAAACTATAAAAACTCTTGGATACTGTCTACATTAGTAGCAGATTTTAACATTCATAATATCAAGTACCTGATAAAATACTTCATAATAAGGAGTTTTCATTTTTTGTAAGTACTGTTCTTATTTTATTCTTTTGTTTAAAACATAGTAAACTTAAGTATTTGACATGTTCATTTTTATATACATTATTTATATATATTTGGTCTGATAATGTAGCAAGTATTAAATGGATAAGCATTGGATGCAAAAGTCAAGATGAAGTCAATAGTACAAAGATGAAGTGAAAATTTTTTTTAATTTTGCATTTAAGAATACAAGTGAAGATGATATGATATTATGCCCATGTTTGAAGTGTGGTAATATAGATTGGCAAATGTGTCAAGTTATTTTTAAACATTTAATTTGTATTGGAATTCCCTCGAGATATGTTAATTGGTATTTTCATGAAAAGTTCATATCGTCAAGGTCTTCTACTTGAGTTTCTTCAACTTTAAGGGCTTTCCAACACTAAAGGCATTAAAGGCATTTTGTGAGATGCTTGTAATATTCATAACCAATATTTTCATAATTTTTCTCCCTAAAATGATAGATTTAATCAGTCTAATATTGAAATGAATGAATTTGGTGAACCTGGGATAGGTGTAGGTGACCAACAACCTAGAGGAAAAGTATCAAAGTTTTATAGGTTGCTTGAGGATATGAATGAAGAACTTTATGAAGGCTCGAAGCATTCAAGGTTATTTTTCTGTGTCAGTCTTTTTCACTTTAAATGCTTATGTGGATGAATGGAAAACTCTTTGACTTTATTATTAGAGTTTATGAAAGAAATGTTTCCTTTTGCAAAAATTCCTAAATCTTGTACGGAATTAAAGAAGATGATCAAGGATTTAGGTCTCGGATATGAGAAAATTCATAGTTATCCCAATGATTGCATGTTGTAATAAGGTGATAGAAAAAATAAAAAATCTTGTCATGTGTGTGGTGTTTCTCATTAGGTAGATAAAAAATCCAATGAAAGGTTAAATAAGGATGATGATGAGGTCAGTGTCAAAAAGAAACTTGTTAAGATTTTATGTTATTTTTCATTAATACCAAGACTTCAACGACTCTTCATGTCTTTCAAAACTACAGATTCAATGGGGTGGCATCATGAGAAGCGGATAGATGATGGATCATTGAGGCATCCTACAGATTTTTTAGCATGAAAATCATTTCATTCTAGATTTTCAAACTTTACATCTGATCCTTGAAATGTTATGCTTGGATTAGCATCTAATGGATTCAACTCATTCAAAATGAGAAGAACTTCTTATAGTACTTAACCAGTTGTATTGATTTCTTACAATTTGCCACCATGGATTACTATGAAACAATAATAATTTATATTGTCTATGATAATTCCTGAGAAAAAAGTTCAGGTAATGATATAGACATTTACTTACAATTTCTTATTAAAGAGTTAAAGTAATTATAGGAAGAATTTGAGACCTATGATGCATTAAAAAAAAAAAAACTTCAATATATGTACTGCTTTATTATGGACTATCAATAACTTTTTTACTTATGCGAATTTATCTGGTTAAAGTACAAAAAGTTATTATACCATGTTGTACTATACAAACATGTTTGAAGTGGTTACCTAATGATAAAAAGTTCTGTTATGTGGGACACCATTGATGGTTAGATGATAATCATCGATTTAAATTCTAAAAACATCTCTTTGATGGAATTGAAGAGTTGAAGAGATCACCTTTACCCATTAGTGTGTCTAATATCTTGTCAAAATTAAAAGATATCAATTTCACTTATGAAAAAATGACTCCATTAAAAAAAAGAGTGACAGACATGTTTAAAGGTATCTGGCCTCATATTATGTAAGTTGGTGATACTAATACTGACTTTGGTGATCATGATGTTCAAAGTAATGAAGATAATGATAAAGAAGATAACCCTAATGAGTCTGAGTTATGGAAAAAAAGAAATATCTTTTTTAAATTACCTTATTGAGAATATAATTTATTATGTCATTACCTTGATTTAATGCATATAGAGAAGAATATTTACGAAAATTTTATTAAGATAATTCTTAATGTGAATAGAAGATCAAATGATGACTTAAAGAGTCAACCTGACCTAATTGATATGGGGATTCGCCCTGACCTTCAGCCGAAATTACTTTCTAATGGCAAATATCGATTGTCTGTTACTTGTTTTGAGATTTTTAAATCTGAAAAAGATGTGGTTGCAATGTTTCAAAAAATGTCAAAGTTTCGGAAGGCTATACGTCAAATATATAGAGATGTGTGAATCTGAAGGAGCAAAAATTTTTTTCATTGAAGTCACATGATTATCATATTTTGATGCAAGACTTATTTCCAATTGCTTTATGTTTATCAATGTTAAAGCAAGTCACTTCTGTGGTAATTGAATTGAGTAACATATTTAAATATTTATATGGGAAATGTAATGAATGTGGAAGAACTTGACAAACTTCAAGATTGAGCCATGATTACTTTATGCTATTTAGAGAAAATTTTTCCTCCAAACTTTTTCACTATTATGATGCATTTGTTTATCCACCTTCCATATGAAGTAAAAGTCGATGGGCCAATTTATTATCGATGGATGTATCCTATCGAAAGGTATTATTGTTTAATGGATTGATTAGGTTTTTATTGATGATCATGCCACTCTAATTAAAAAGATATATGACTAATGTTTTATGTGATAGGTTTTTAAGGAGGTTAAAGTCTTATTATTGCAACAAACGCTATCCAAAAGGTTCTATTGCTGAAGAATATTTAGCAAAATAGTGATGACATTTTGTTCTCGTTATTTAGAAGATATTGAAACAAGATTTAACAAACCATTGAGAAATGTTAGTATTCAACAACATAAATCTGCCTATAGGTATCTTTTTCAAAGTTTTGGACAACCAATAGGCAAAGCTAAAATGGTGGAGTTAGATGATAAATCTTGCACATAAGCACATCGATATGTTCTTTTTCATCACGACGCTATTGAATTGTTTCACACGTAAGCTTTTTAGCAAGAAAATTATTCATTACATTAACCATAATTTAATCTATTTTTTTATTGTTAATACTTTATCATGATACTTTGTAGTGAGTATAGAAATAATTTGAGAGCTTTTGCACATTATCAACAATCAAACCCTCTAGGGCTTGATAAGTTTTTTGTCAAAAACTTTTACGAATGGTTAGGAGCAACCGTAAGTAATGCCATATTTCCATTTATGACAAATCTACTTAAAATGCTTACGGTATAATTAACATTAATAACATATATATTTATTCAACTTTTATAGGTTTGAAGTGGAAGGCTTGTTAGTGAAGAGGTAAAGTATCTTTCACAAGGTTCAAACAAGATTGTGAAACGATACAAAGGTTTTGTCATCAATAGATTTAGATTTCACACTAAATCTTGGGAGAGATTTAGCAGTACACAAAATTCAAGAGTTGTTGTTACTTTATCAACTATTAGTTATGCTAATGCTAGGGACACAAATATGGCATGATTAATGACATCATTGAGTTAGATTATTATGATAAGTGGAAAGTTGTCTTATTTCAGTGTAATTGGGCTGATGTGAATAGTACGAGAAGTATTAAGAAAGATTAGTATGGATTTACACTTGTGAATTTTTCTTGATTAATTCACACTGGACAACAACTCATCAACGAACCTTATGTTTTTTCATCTCAAGTCAAACAAGTTTTTTTATTTTGAAGATCCCAAAGAATTGGGTTGGTTTGTTGTTCTTCAAAACACACCTAGAGACTTATTTGATATGGGGTTAAATATAAGAGCTGATGTTGAACATGGAACTGAATGTTATCCTTTTGCTAAACAAAGCTTGGATGAAAATATCTCTAGTACCTATGCTCAGTGGGTCCGCAAAGATGTTAATGAAGACATTTGTGAACCATGATGGATCATCTATAATTTATAATTCGAGTGTTTAAGACATAATATAATAAATGATTATATGTAATTAATGTTGCATTCGCTATTGTGTATTTATTGTATTATAAATCATACATTATCTTTTGATTTAATTAAATCAATATGTTTTTTTTTGTATCATAGGTTATGATTTCTTAACTTCTCAATGTCTTTATATATGTTCTAAACTAATATCTTTTATATATTCGTTTTTATGATGCAGATAAGCTATAATATGAAGGAATAGATTGAAAGAAATACATAAAAGAGATACCAATTCAAAACCATCCGCGACACCTGTTGATATTGGTGATGGACTAAATCCTTTAGAGGGGAATGAACGTACTGTCGGATCTAACTCAGTCAATTTTAACCCTTCAACTGATATTAGATCTAGCAATACGAAAGGTTTAAGTTTATATAGTATCCTGTCAATTGATCATGCTTTAAATTTGAATACAGGTATCATATACCCCATATTTACAAATCGATTATAATGATAAAAGTATTGCCATTTTACAAATTAATTTTTTAATTTTTGTAGTTGATAACAATGGTCAACAGAGAACCAAAGGCCAGACAACTTTAAAGGAATTGTTTGTACTACCTCCGAACGAGCGTATTATCATGTCTGCAAACTCTGATAAGCAAACAATTGGTGAAGAGGCTTAACTATTGGCTGAATTTCTAGGCATGCTTACCCATAATGGAATGAAATTGCCTATTCATTATGAAACATGGCATAAAGTTTCAATAGAAGTAAAGGCTGATACTTTAAACTTTATTGAAGTATTAGTATAATTAATTACATATAACAAAAATTAATTATTTTAAATTTGATTTATTGATTAAAACTTTTTATTTTTGTATTATTACAATCAAGATTTGTACTTAAAATATCAACTTTATTTGTGCTTAAGTCATTGGGAAAGAAATGAAAAGATTATAAGCATAACTTGAAGAATAAGCATTTCAATAGAAATACAACTGTAGAGGCGACGATGGAAAATCTACCCCATAATGTGATTAGATGGCAATATGAACAATTAATTAGATTTTGGTTTTCAAGAAAATGGAATGTACTAATTTATAACTTTGTATAGTAGAATGAAATAATAAAAGTGTTTTTTACTTTAAGTTGGTAATATTTATATTTGTACAATATACTCAATTATTTTTTATGATAGAAAAGAGAATAGATTGGGATTGGTAGCAGAAAGTAACAAAAATATAGCCACATAAGTGGATCAAAAAGTTTTATAAGAAAGCAAAAAGAAATAGTAAGTTTATGATTTTAAACTTATTCCAATGAATGAACTTTTTATACCATTAAAAGGTAAATATGCAAGTTAACATTTATTGTACTATTTTAATAGTTTTGATAGTTTCAATACATGATATTAAACTTATCAAAAGTTTTAAACTTAGTTAAGATAGATGATATATATGAAAAAGTTATTGTTTACATCTATTTAGGTAACATTACAAATTTTTTGTTATTGTTCTATTTAAACAGTTTGGATAGCTTCAATACTTGATATTAAACTTGTCTGATTGATTGAACTTGGTTTTTACGATTGATATGGGTGAAAAGTTATCGTTATGTCTATTTGGGACTCTTTTTGCCTTTAAAAGGCAAAAATACAAATTAAACTTTTGGATGGCTTTAAATAGTTTGAATGGCTTCAATCCATGATATTAAACTTGTCCAAATAATTGAATTTGGTTGCCATGATCAAAATGTGTGAAAGGCTAAAATGCTTTTATATACGTTTGCGTCTATTTAAGACTATTGTGTTGTAAATGTGCCAAAATATAATACATGATATTAACATTGTTCAAAATTTTTAAACTTGATTGACAAACATGATATGCATGAATAAGTTACGGTTGATATGTATCCTATCAAATAACATATGTTTTTGTATAGGAGATTGAGATGGATGGTCAAATTAGACGTGTGAAACTTTTTTGCTCAACACATATAAACAAAGACGGATCTTACATGAATGTCAAAACATAAAAAATTATGATAATTTGTAATATCTATTTTAACAGAAAGTAAATATTTACTTTTTTTAACATATTATCAATTAATCATTAAACTTAATATTTGTATATAACTATTTTACAAGAGAAAGCGAAAAAGAAAATAGCTGTTGAGATTAAAGTAGCATCTGATGGTTTTTTCAACATGCAAGAATTGAAAAATCGGATATTCATAGAAGTTGCTAGAAAAGAAAGGCATGGACGGGTTTGAGGCCTTGGATTGGGTCCAACACCATCTACCTACTATGGACGAAGCTCTCAGCAATTTACATTCTCAGCAAGTAAGTCTTCGTGAGACATTTTGATATTGAGAGAGCAGTTACAAATTATACAATAACTTTTCCAGCAAATGAAAACAGAAAGAGAACATGAGCATGTCAAAATTGAAGAAGAACGTGCTAGAATAGAGCAAGAACGTGTAAAATTTTAGCAGTTGCATGATCGTTTTGATTATCTTATGAATTTTATGCAACAATAATTTTTAGGAATTGATCTCAGTGGTCCTCCAACTCAGGTAATATTTTAGTAAATATTTATATTTTTTAATATCATAATAGCTTACAATGAAATCTTAAAAATTGTATGCTATTATTCAGTAAGTTTTTGAGCACGCTAGTGATCAAAGTGAAAAAATTCCTTCATCAATTGGCAACCTTCAAAATGTATGCAATCATCAATTTCATACATTTTAATTTCTATTTTGTTAATAAATTAAAAAAATTTGGATGTTATTATAGTAATTATTAAATTTTGTGTTAACTAGATGCATATTTGAATGTGAATTAAGTTTTTATTAATTTCAGTATCTGAATTTAAGTTTGTTTATGAAAATAAAAAATATTAACAAGTATTTTTTTTAAAAAAAATATTTTTTAATTTCGCGGTATTTGTATTAAAGAATATTGCTAAATGAATAATTTAGTGACATTTGGACCATAAAATGCCACTAAAAGTAGCAGCGCTCTTGCTAGATACCGCACTAAATTAACGACATTTTTTTTGATAAAAATGCCACTAAATTAGTGACATTTGTATCTGAAAAATGCTGCTATATTAGCGGCATTTGTATCTTGAAAACACCACTAATATAGCGGCGTTTTTTGGAAAATGCTGTTATTTTTCGTGACGCATGTATAGTCGATACTCTAAATAATATCTTTTGCAAACGTCGTAAATCTTTTAGTGACGTTTATAAATGCCACTAAATGTAAAAAAAAAAATACCACTAAAAACCAAAACCCCTGTAATGTTATAAAATTTAGAAAATCAAAGAAAGGGTGTTTAGCTTTACCTAATTGTAAATTATTACAATAGAACGTGAGTAAGTTTGTATGTGTTTTATGCCTCTATTTATTTCGCCACAAATTTTTTTGGTTCATTCCTTAAAAACAAAGGAATATGCTTACTTAATGACGGACAAACATGGCGAGAATAATTGAAATTTTGAAATTATTTGGTGTAACATATGTTACAATGTCATAATATAAAAGGATAAGAATAGTTGTGAAATTAATATCATTTGGCATAAATTGGATTAGAAGTATCATAACACCTTAACAAAAAGTTATGATAATTAAAAAAGTAATAAAAGTAAAGACAAGTATAAAAAAAATATTATTGTAACATAAATAATATTTTTGATAATATAAAAGAATTATTATTATAAATAAATAATAATTGTAAACTAGAAAATAAGTGTTGATATAAAAAAGGTAAGAATAATAGTAATATTGATATCATTTGGGATAAAATAGTTAGAAGTGTCATAACACCTTTAAAAATTTTATGATAATCCTAAACGTAATGAGATAACAACAAGCGTAAAAAGATATTGTTATAATATAAATAATTAAGTTGGTAATGTAAAAAAATTATCATTATAAATATAAAAAATAATTTTAAACAAAAAATAAGAGTTAACTTAAAATGATGAGAATAATTGTAAGATTAGTATTATTTTACCTAAAATGATTAGAAGTATCGTTACACCTTTAAAAAAAATTATAATAATTTTAAACATAATGAAAAAAAACAACAAACATAAAAAGATATTATTGAAATGTAATAAATTTGTAACATAAAAAAATTAGTATTATAAATAAAAATAATTCTAAATCAAAAAATAAGTGTTAAAGTAAAAAGATGAAAATAATTGTAAATTTGGTATAATTTGCCATAAAATATGTTCAAAGTTTTGTAATACTTAAGAAAAGTTTGTGATAATTTCAAATATAATAAAGTATAAGAACAAGCATAACAAATTTTATTATAACATAAATAATTAAATTGATAACATAAAAAATTATTATTATTATAAATAGAAAATATTCTAAACCTAAACATAAATGTTAACATAAAATGTGAGAATAATCGTAAAATTGGTAAAATTTAACGTGAAATGTGTTAAAAGTATCATAATATAAAAAAGTGAGAATAGTTGTAAAATTAACATCATTTAACATAAAATAGATTAAAACTATCATAATAACCTAAGGAAGAGTTGTGATAATTCTATAAATAATGAAATATAAGAATAAGTGGAAAAAAATTATTTTAACGTAAATAATTAAGTTGACAACATAAAAAAATTATTATTATTAATAAAAAATAATTTAATCAAAAAATAAATATTTACGTAAAATTATAAGAATAATCATAAAATTTATATCATTTGACATAAAGTGTATTAGATGCGTTGTAACACTTTAAGAAAAAGGTTGTGATAATTTTAAATATAATAAAAAAGAAAAACAAATGTAAAAACATATTAGTATAATGTAAATAATTAAATTGATAATATAAAAAATTACTATTATAAATAAAAAGTAACTTCAAACCAAAATATAAATATTAATGGAAAAAAAAGAGAAAATAATTTTATCATTTGACATTCAAGAAAAAGTTATGATAATTTTACATGAAATAGAAAGTAAGAACAAATGTAAAAAAATTAAAATAATTAATTAATTGGACAATGTAAAAGAATTGATTTTTTTTTTAAATTAAAATATTCTAAATAAAAAAATTGTTAATGTAAAAAGATAAAAATAATCATAAAATTTATATCATTAGATGTAAAATGAGTTTGAAATATCTTATCCTTGAAAAAAGTTTTAATAATTCTAAATATAATGATAAAAAAGTATAAAAATATATCATTAAACATAATTAACAAAGTTAATTTCATAAAATAAATTGATATAATAAAATTAAAAAATATATCGTCTTTTTATTTGTTAAATTAATAAATTAAATAAAATTATATATATATTTTTTAATATTTAGTTGTTAACTTATTCTTTCTCTTTTCTTTTTTACAAGTTATATTATTTTTACATTTTATCATAATATATAATGAGATGTCATAATATCTCATGATTTTAGAATAAGATCGATATATTTATTACGACCTTATTATAGACAAACCTTAATATATAATTTGTTATGATTAAAAGTTGAGGAGCAAAATATTCTTGATATGCTTTTGAAATTTAATTTAGTGAGTAGTTAGTTACATGAAGTAATGTTTTCTTTTTTTTTTTTTTTTTAAGTTTACGTGATTGAAAATTATCGAATGCTTATCACAGGTTTCAACGATAAGTTATTTTAAATTTATAGATTGTTTATTAAAAATATTGTTGATAATGAAAATTAAGTTTAAATTTTTTAAACAAAATATTCAGTCTTTATCTACTTAACCAATCACGTTGACATAAAACAATGAACTTTTAGAATATGAACAGAATTCAAATTTATCAAATTACTCCAAGAACTCGCATAACAAACCAAACGTCAGGATGCCTAACTATCGAGATGATCTCTTCATCTCTATTCCAAAGGACGGAGCTAATATATCAAAATCTACATCTCTAAATGAATTTGATTTTTCTTTTCTATATATAAGATGATATATATATATATATATATATGAATTCTATACATCAGTACTATCATATTTCAACCCAAGATAAAGGAAATTTTGTTGTTATATATGGTTTGCTAGCTGTATTTTTTTTTTTCAAAATTCAAACTAGTAGAACTTCATTGATTTAACTGATTAATGTCCATCAATACAGTTAGAGTTAAAAATTCAGGAAACTCATCAATCCAGTACATGTCCTCTTCAACCTGTAGACCATGTTTAGCCAAAGTATGGGCTGCTTTGTTATCTTCTTTTTTTGTTTGCCAAATCTGACATGAGTCATTCTTTCTGATATATTCTTTATTATCTTGTATGAATGCATCTATATCGGAAAAAACTTCATTTTTCTGTTGTAGAGCCTTTGGGATTATCCACGAGTCCCCTTCCAGAATGATCTGTCTGAATCCTATTTGTAAAGCTACATCTAGAGCTTTGGTTGCTGCAATCGTCTCAATAACACAAGCCTCAATGACCCTGTGTACACATGTGAAAGCTGCTCCCACCGCTTGACCATTCTGGATGAGATAATTCACACATGATGAATATATTAAATTATTACCATAAATATTTTAGAGAACAATGGAGGTGGTTAATTATTTGTCTGTCATTTTGTCCATAAGTGGGAAAGGTGACAAATATATAATAAATATTAAATATTAACATCTCAAAATATTATCTTACTTAATCATCAAAAATGGATCATGTCGTTTCCTCAAAAAAAATATGATGTTAATTAAACATATATTATTCGTTTTGATTGGGATGCGAAAAATCGTGGAATCTTTCACACGTAGGACCCCATGACGTAAGACTTGCAAATAATTTGTAGGGTTCAATTTTGAATTACAATTTAAAGTTTTTTTTTTTTTAAATTTCAATAAAAAACTTAAAAAATCAACATTATTAGAGGATATAACTCCCCCTGCCTCCCTTTTTTTTTTTGTTGGAAGGATAGAACCCTAATTAATTAAGTGTTTGTAGAAAGGATAAAATTTATTTAGTTTCATGATCGATTCATGCAATTTGATATATATATATATATATATATCATAATGACTGCGTGGTGTGTTATTCAAAAGGAAAAACCATTAGATCAATTTCTTTCCATCTTTACACCATCTCTCATTACATTTTATTATCACTTGACAAGGACAATGCTAAAAGAAAATTAATATGGTCAATGCAAGCAATGATTGAATTTCCACTTGCTTGTGTTTTATTTATAAAATCCTTAGGGTACACACTTGTCTACAAGTTGCAATAAAAACATATAAGATCAGCTATGAAAATTAATTAAAAACATATTAATAATTGATTCTTAAATGTCTCCTTTGCCCATGGCCTTGCCCTACCTTATCACCTAATCTGATATCTCCATCCAGATGTTTCACATGCATGCTCCATTGCCCATGGCCTTGCCCTACCTTATCACCTAATCTGAAATCTCCATCCAGATGTTTCACATGCATGCTCCATCTTTTGTTTCCCAAGACAAACTGTCCCAAACTTTATTATTCCCAAAGGAAATGACGGATCTTTACTTAAGTATCAACGTAAGGTGATAAGGAAATCTCCATCAGATGTTTCACATGCATGCTCCATCTTTTTTATGTGTTTTATGCCTCTATTTATTTCGGCACAATTGTTTTTGGTACATTCGTAAAAAACAAAGGAATATGCTTACTTAATGGCGGACAAATTTGGTCCATCGAATTAAAATAATTGAAAACGTATTTTTGTTTTGGTGCAAGGCTTCTGGGATAGATGCAGAGCAAAGAAAAAAAAAAAGATAATAAAGTGTTAATGGTCGGATTTGATACACATGCTTCACGTAATCACATGCACGCTCCATCATCCAATTCCAAAGGATTAAAGATATTTTGGATATAAATAGGTAACGTAGGTGGTTGTGGTAAGCAAGCACAAGAGTGAAAAACACCAAGAGAGCAAATTCAAAGATTTAGCGAAACATGGCTTTGGCCTTAACATTGGCATTGCCAAGGTATATCGTCCTCAAATCCAATGACAAGAACGACTACTTGGGCTACATCCGTGATGATGGGGAGTCTAATGGGTATATCTGCTTCATGGAAACTCAGGCTGTGAGTCCATATGCAAGATTTGAAGTGGAGACTGCTAGCACTAATGGCTTGGTGAACATAAGGAGCTGTCAAAACAATAAATATTGGGTACGAACCAAAAATCTTTCCATCACTGGAAATCCAGCGGAGCAATACTGGATTACTGCAACCGCCGTCAAGCCGGAGGAAGACCAATCCAAGGAGTCGTGCACATTGTTCAAGACTATCTCTGTAGACCCTGCAACAAATACGGTTCGAATTATGCACGTCCAATCAGGATGCTATTTATGCTTATGGCGGCTTAACAATAAAAAATTTGCTCGCTGCGTGTTGGCAAATTACCAAGTTTATGATCATAACAGCCTTGATATCTTCACAATTATTGATTGGCAGTCGCTGGTGATTCTCCCTAGATACGTGGCATTCAAAGGAGATAATGGTCAGTATCTGTGTCTTCGTCAGATCGAGGGTTACCCATATTTGCAGTTTTCAACTAATGATATTGGTGATTCAACCGTGCCATGCGAGGTTTTCAACACTAACGATGGAGACGTCCGCATCAAGACCATTTCTTCCAATAAATTTTGGAGGCGCAGCCCAAATTGGATTTGGGTGGACTCTAATGACATCAGCAGCTACAACAAGGACACCTTGTTTCGCCCCGTCATAGTTAACAATACGACTATTGGTCTTCTTAACTTGGGCAACAATAATTTCTGCAAGCGCCTCACAACCGAGGGAAAGACGAACTGCCTTAATGCAGCAGTCCCCAGTGTTACCAAAGAGGCCCAGCTAACGGTGGAGGAGCCTGTCTTGACAAGGGACATTTATAATGTCAAATATGTTCTTGATAATTCTAGGGTCTACGACGAAAGAGTCCTCCTTGTTGCCAAGAATACTGCAGATAACCATACCCAGCAATCTAGCACTTTAGACGTGAAGCTTTCCTACACAGATACCAAGACTAGTTCGTGGAAGACTATGTTTTCGCTAAAGTTAGGTATGAAAACCACCTTCGACATCGGCCTTCCACTCATTTTTGAGGGAAAAGTTGAATTATCCGGTGAAGTTCAATCAGCTACCGAGTGGGGAGAGACCACGACATCAACCTCTATTGTGGAAGTTGTACACAAAGTTACTGTGCCTCCAATGACTAAGGTGACGGTACATCTAATTGCAACAAATGGTAAGTGTGATGTTCCCTTCACATTCATGCAAAGAGACACTCTTTATAATGGAGCCACTGTTACGACTGAAGTGCAAGGCGGCACCTTTACTGGTTCTAATTACTACAACTTCCACTTTGAAACCAAAGAAGAGAAGATCACGAACTGAGAAAACACTCAAAACTCCTCTTGGGCACAATTTGGGAATTACAAGGATTGTACGTGTTACGTCTGTGTGTGTGTGTGCTGTATCCACTAAATAAAATTATGTTTCCTTGGTGGAAGCAATGCTTTTTTTCTAATTATTAAACTACAATAAACATGTAAACTGCATGCATAGCCCTGTGGCATATCATGTACTTTAATTTGAGAATAAATAAATTTACGTGTAATGTTATTTTATGTGATTTGGATATTATTTTGTATTTGTCTTTTATGGTAAAGAAATAGATTAAAATTGTATATGATTATAGAAACTATTTTATGTATATTTCCCTTATTATTTTAATTCTAAATTTTATTTTGTAACTGTTTTATTGATTCAAATTCTTCTAGACCTATGCCTATTTTTTTGAATCAAATCATATATAATATTATATTAAAGCATATTCACATGCGTGGTAAAGTTTGCTTGCATGTAATCTTATGTAGACAATTTATAATATTGACACATAAGATAGTTCTTTAATTGCAGTTGATCATCAAATAATCTTATTATTTAAATTTAAAAGATATTCCAAATCTTAAAAAAATCATACTTATCCAAATTTTTTAAGTTGATTAATTTATAATCTTTATATTCATTTAAATGAAATATGATTATTAAGATCAATCCAATGAAAAAAATAAAAATAAAATCTCGTTTAAAATTAACTTGAGTATTTTTTATATAAAACATGTACATATTATTTATCTTGCATTTAAACTATATAAGTACATTGTAAAACAATTTTAAACTTTTGGACTTCATTTATTTATTATATGTTAGGTACAGCATGAATACATTTAAATATTGCATTTTTATTATTATATTTGTAATATATGTTTTCAATAGTTTTATTTTAAATTAATTGATTTTTGTATAATAATCAATAAAAATAAAAGCTTGCATGAAAGATATGTTTTGTTATAATTTCATCTTGTACAATAAATATATATTCAACTTTCACTTTAAATTATTTTTTAGTGTATAAATTAAGTTAAGAATTATAAAAAAGACTTTCTTTAATAAGTTAAATAAGATCATAAGTCAATAATAACATATAATACTTATAATTATTTTTTATTTGCATTACAATAATAATTTTTTAATGTTTTCATATGTCCTACGATATATAAAAAATAATCAAAACTAAAATAGATGAAATTAATATTTCTTATATAGATGGTGAATTTAAACTTTTGTTTGGGGTTAGGTTGACATTATGTAAATAAGATAATAATATATGACAAAATACTCATTAACCAAGTAATTAATTTTTAATTTAAATATTGATAACTTTAAAAACAAATTAAATTATTGATGTTTTTTACTATAAATATGCAAAAAGAAATAATTAAAACAAAAATATTTTCCCTAAATTTAAAATCACATATATCTCTTCTATTTTTTAAAATTTTTAAATGCTTTATTATTTTTTAAATTCAAAAAACACATATCACTTTAAGTCTATTAATAATTAATAATTTGTTCTACATCATTTTTCTCCGTATTCAATTTTCCTTTAAGATTTATATTGTTTTCGTAATTTTATTGTTTATTTTATTTAGATGGTTTCTTCTTCCAACATTATTTTTATTCAATTTTTTTTGTTTGTCATACATTTCTTGATTTATTTTTTTAATATTTTGATTAAAATCATAATTTAATAAAAATATGTCGATACTTCTTTTATTATTTAATTGATCATTCAATATTTATGTTCTCCTAAAAAACTAATATTATATTTATATTCAATTTTTTTTTTACTTTTTGATCCATATCTAATATCTCTTATTTTTCACATTTATTTTCAACATTTTGATCAAGATAATAATAGTAAAATTAAATTTCTTATGACATGTTAATTGAATATAATTTATATTTTATATTTGTCATAAAATTTTAAACTTAGATATAATTGTAAGAAAAATATAAATTTTTCAGTGTAAACACATATTTAAATAAATAAAATAATCCATGGATTGCATGGGTTACAAACTAGTAGTGTTATTATTGCACTTGTTGAAAAATTGGTGATAAATTTAGTTTATCATCTTAAATAGAGTTAAAATTTTAGCCCTCATCTCAAAATACAAAGATAGGCCTATAACTTAAATTTACATTAATTAGACCCAATAATTTTAAATTAGATATAATGATTTAATACGGAAAAAAAAATGAAAACGACAGGGTTAAAATTAACAAAAACTTATGTATAGATTTGATAAAAGCTAAAAAATAAATTTTTATATCTGATGTGTCAAAACAAATCGTAACTCAATAATTTTTATATTTATACAAATCAAACATAATTATATGTATATACAATTTAATTGGATGAATAGTAATTACAAAAAATATGAAGTCATATCTAACTTAAAACATAATCCTTAAGAAAAACTGATTAATTAAATCTACTTGCTTCACAAAGTCAATCGATATTCCAATTTGGTTCACAAAATTTACTTTCAAGTTGAAATTCTTTAATGCACCCAATTAAGATATATCATGAAATTTATTTTATACGAAGCAAATATACTCCGTATTATTGATACTTTGCTTTTGCTATTTGTCTTTTATTTTTAATTATTTTTTATTTTCTCACAATAATTTATTCAGAAAAAGAAAAATAAAAAATGAATAGCAAAAGTATCAATTGATCGAAGTCTTAATTAGTTATAAAAATAGTAGTATATATAGTACTTGATCATTACTTGTTGATTTTTTGCATGAAGTATATATTATCAATTTGAATCTATTTAAAATAAGTCATTTCTCTTTCAAAGCGTTATGATTGGTAAGAGCTACAGTAACAACCGAAAGGTGCTTCTTGAGAAGAAATGTCTATAGCTTAGACCATAGCTAGACTAGGCAATCATGCCAACAAGCGATAAATCCTAGTAAATTGCAATAAATCTATGTCAAAAATGTTTAGACCAACAAATTTTCCTGTAAATAGGAGATAACAAATTAATGCATGTTGTATGAAAATGTGAAATTGTTTGCTATCTGCAAATTATTTTTTATGTATTGTTTTTCCTTTCAAAATTTTCAGCAAAGATTCAGAAGATTCTTTCCAGAGGGAGTAGATATGTATCGTATGTGAGTTTACACGAGAAAGCATGCATTCTATGTCAGCAACAAACAAGCCATGACATTCTTCACAATAATAGATGTGGTTTTCTGAAAATCTTTCTTCCTCGCAAACATCGTAATAATATTCTACTGATACATCCTCAACAAATGAATCCTTAATAATAAGTGGCTGAATGTGATGTTCTGCACATTCAGACGAAACCTTATGTCAGCCTCTGTGCAGAAATAGAAGGGCTCGGTACAAATTTCGAGACATCTAAACATGAAAAGCCTGTATAGATCAATTTGAATTATATACATCAAACCGAATTTGGCAACTGCCCCAAAATATAAAATGAATTATGTGAGCATTCGAAAGTTATGTTTTAGAGGCTGACTCAAAGTATTAAGGCATGTAGGATGGAGATGTAAATGACAGTCGAAACAACTATAGCTGATGCCAACGAATTCGAAAGTGCAGGCATGGCAGATTTTGGTAGAGTGTCGACCAAATGAAGCGGGTGTGGTCATGCATCTTTTTTGGAAATCGAAGACAAGATTCATGTAAAGCATAAATATCATCGCATTCTAGGATAACAATAAGCCAGCCAGACCAAAGATTGTTAGTTAGCAATAACTGCAGTCCACCTTCCTTGCATTGTCAAGTATCAGCATGTGCTCATGACTGAAATGGGATAGCATGTTTTTTTTTTTTTTTTTTCTCCACCTTGTCTTTTGGCCTTGGGCTTTGATTTCTAGGCGTACTGACCAATCTTGCACATTTCACATCGAGCTTGAACTAACACTCGAAGCAGATGTAAACGAAACCATCCGAAATGTCCCCCAAATTCATCGCATATAAAGCGCTTTGATTTGTTTAAAGGAGATTCAGTAGAAGATTTAGAGGATCGGTGCTGGGGAAGAAGAGGATGAAACACCTCAGGGACAAATACAATTCAGTGCATGTTTTGTTTAGGTAATGTCCACTTTCTTTACAGATATAGGCTGGACTACAAATTTCCATCTTGGAAGCCTGGAAGCCAGGATTTTGATCATCTTCCTCAAGTACCTCATGAAAATTCAACGGGACTATGGTTGAAATGTTGAATTTGCATCTGAAATTAACACACACACACACACACACACGCAAAAGGAAAGAAAAAAGGAGACAGTTATTCTGTTTTGAGTTACTATGTTGAGAAAAGAATAATAGTTTTTGTACACAAGCATTCAACCTAAAATCAATTGAGAGGCCTATTTGATTTAAGCCAAGTGGACTGTCTCTTTAAAACAATCTGATCAATTATTGTTTGAATTGCTCTATGCAACATAGCTTGTAAAGCCATTTTTGTACATTACAGTAGTATCATCAAATTGCCTCAAGAGTTGGGGGAAAATTATACCGTTGTCTATGATGCTGCACCGTAAGTTGTCGATTGTTGTAAATACTAGTATCAATTTTTTCACAAACCTCAAATGAAAATTCTGGATTGCCCTGCCCTGATTCATCTTGTTCCATCACTTTCTCCACCGAAACTTCGCCATCCACCTTCTGGGAGGTCGCCGCATGGTCAAATTTCGTTTTTATAAGTTATTTCTTCATGTTTTTATCCTTAACCCATAAATCTTCTTTACTTAACTCAAAATAAAAGGATATTATGCGTTTAACATCTCTTGAACTCTCATCCTCTAAAAAACTAATTAATTAGCATTTATGCTATCTAAACTAATTCTTAGTTAACCTAAACTAATCATCATATTAATAATATATATGTATAGGATACTGCCTACATTAATCTTCCGCATGCGGTCTCTAGCTTAGGTTACTGGTTTAAAATTCATCTTGCTTATCGAGAAGCCCCTTTTAATAGACATATATAACCATTGCCTGAGTGTTGTACACAAGCGTAACAGCTCCATGGTTGGCACGGAAGCTTATGTCGCTGAACAATATGGAAATAAAAAATAATAGAGGGAAAATTTCTGCTTAATCTTTATAGCTTTTAATGAATTAAAATTGGAATGACGTACAAATAGGTGGTGGTTTTTTTTTTAAAAATAAATGTTAATTTTATTTACCAAGAAGTAGGGAAAATAAAATTTGCTATCAAAAAATTGTACATTCACCAATTATAAATCAGGACGAATGGATAACAACTATATTATATGTCTAACAAAACTAAATTTGTATTCGAATGTAGTACCCAATTGAGTCAAAATTATATAATCAGAATCAACAGATTTCACAATACAATAAAACACGTTTTTAATAGTTAATGTTTTCTACTTATATTTTTTAGTGTTACGTTCAATTCATATGAAATAATTGTTTACGTGTCATGGATCGAGACTTAAATTCTGAATCCACATGGTTTTGGGATTCGGATATTCACCCTTCTGATGTCTCGGATTAATCTACCTGTCATGTTCATACCCTCGTGAGGTATTATCATCTTTGACTCTCATGATCTCACGGTTTTGTCCTACAAAATGCACCTCACAAAGAAGAGGTAATGTGAACCCTTTTAGACTCCAGTGATCTTTTTATTATATTCGATATGAGATTTAAAACTCCTTCTTAAATCCATGATATACACACTAAATAATTCTTTTCAAGTTAAATGGAGATGTGGGTTTCTAGAATTTAAACCTCCTTTAATGGCTTTCAAGTAAAAAAAGTTATTTTATTGGAAAATTAGAGAAAGGATGTTCACGCAAACAAGGTAACTTAAAACTGAGTGAGTAAAAGATTAAGTGTGATCTGATTTTGGATCTAAACTAAGACTGATCAGAACTACGTTAGTAGGATATTATCTCTTTGTCGTTACAATAAACTGTACGTTATAAAGGGACACTCTTTATAACGGGACTACTGTCACAAATGAGTTGCCAGGTACAATATCGACTTTCAAACCAAAGAAGAGAAGATCCCAAATTTAAGAATAAATAAATGCATCTGTGGTATGATTTTATATGATTTAGAGATTGCCTTGTATTTGTCTTATGGTAAAAAAAAAAGATTAAAATTGTAAATTTAGCAAATTAAATATGAAATAGATTAAAATCTAGTAAAGAAACGAAGTAAAATAATTTGTGCTTAGGTTCGTGGCATTCAAAGGAAATAATGATAACTATCTGTGTCTTCGTCAGATCGAGGATCACCCATATTTGCAGTTTGCAACTGATGATATTGGCGATTCAACTGTGGCATGCGAGATTTTCGTTGTTGACGACGGAAATGTCCGCATCAAGTCCATTTCTTCCAATAAATTTTGGAAGCGCAACCCGAATTGGATTTGGGCCGAGTCTGATGACACGAGCAGCAACAACAAGGATAACTCGCTTCGCCCCGTCAAAGTTGACAATAAGACAATAGGTCTTCTCAACTTGGGCAACAAAAATTTCTGCAAACCCTCACACTCGAAGGAAAGACGAACTGCCTTAATGCAGCCGTCTCCAATATTACTGAACAGGCCCAGCTAACGGTGGAAGAGTCTGTCTTGACGAGGAAAATTTATAATGTCAAATATGATCTTGATAATTTCTACCAAAGTATCCTCTCCGTGGCCAAGAATTCTGCTAGTAACTATACCCAGAAATCCACCACTTAAGACGTGAAGCTTTCGCATACAGATACCACATTTAGAACTTGGAGGAATAGGTTTTCACTAAAGTTAGGTATGAAAACCACCTTGGACGTTGGAATTCCACTCATTTCAAATGGAGAGAGAATTAGCAAACAGGTGTGGAGTGGGGAGAGACCAAGAGCTCGACAACTGTTCTGGAAGTTATACACAAAGTTGTTGTGCCTCCAATGACTAAGGTGACAGTGGATTTTTAATAGTTGGTGTTTTTTACTTATACCTTTTTGTGTTACGTTCAATTCATATAAAATAAACATGCACGTATCACGGGTTGAAATTTAAGCTTCGATCTGCGTAATTTTGAGATTCGAGTATTCATCCTTTTGACGTTTCGGATCAACCTAATCGTCACAGTTCACATTCTTGTGAGGTATTGTCCGCTCTGGCCCCCCTGACCTCACGGTTTTGTCCTATAAAAGACGACTCACAAGCAAGAGGTGGTGTGAATTCTTTTATACCCCAATGACCCTCCTATAATGTTTGATTTGGGATTCAAGACTCTTCCTTAGTTCCGTGACATTCTCCTCCACCCAACCTCGTAACGCCCTCGTCATGGAGGTTAGCCACCCTGCCTACCTCTCTCGAAGTGCTTGGCATAGATCGAACGGTTTAGGACTGGCTCTGATACCACTTGTCACGGGTCGAGACTTAAGTTCAAACCCGCGCGGTTTCGAGACCCGAGCATTCACCCTTTCGGAGTCTCAGATCAACCTAACCGCCACGGTTTATACCCTTATGAGGTATTGTCCGCTCTGGCCCCCCTGACCTCACGATTTTGTCCTACAAAATGTCCCTCACAAGGGAGAGGTGGTGTGAACCTTTTTATACCCCAGTGACCCTCATATTATGTTCGATGTAGGATTCAGGACTCTTTCTTAGGTCCGTGACATTTTTCTCCACCCAATCTCGTGACGTTCTCGTCACGGAAGCTGGCCATCCTACCTACCTCCCTCGAGGTGCTTGGTGTAGATCGAACGGTTTAGGGCTAGCTCTGATACCACTTGTCACGGGTCGAGGCTTAAGCTCCAACCCGCGCGGTTCTGGGATCCGGGCATTCACCCTTTCGACGTCCCGAATAAGCCTAACCGTCACAGTTCATACCCTTACGAGGTATTATCCGTTCTGGTCTCACAGTTTTATCCTACAAAATGTGCTTCACAAGAGAGAGGTGGTGTGAACCTTTTTATACACTAATGACTTTCCTATTATGTTCAATGTAAGATTCAAGATTCTTCTTTAAGTCCGTAACACACGTACTAAACAATTCTTTTCAAGTTAAATGGAGATGTGGGTTTTTAGAATTTAAACCTCCTTTAATGGCTTTCAAGTAAAAAAATTATTTTATTAGAAAATTAGAGAAAAGATGTTCACGCAAACAAGGCAACTTAAAACTAAGTAAGTGAGTAAAAGATTAAGTGTGATCTCATTTTGGATCTAAATTAAGACTGATCAAAGTTACGTTAGTAGGACATTATATTTTTGTCGTTACAATAAACTGTAAATTTTAAAAAAATTATATTAAATTTAAAAATCAATAATCAAGAGAGATTATTAAAAATAAGATCCAAATTTAAATTTTACAAAAAAAAAAAATTTGAAAGTTTATCAATTCAATCAGTCAAATTAAGAACATATTATCCTTGTGGGCCACTTCCATTTTTTAAGTACAAAAAAATAATTATTTAAAAATAAAAAATTATATATATTAAAATTTGAATTTAAAAATAATATTTTAAAAAAATAATTATATTAATCTGCTGAAGTAAATTTCAAATTTCATTCTACCCATCTAAAACAACTCTCCCAAACTTTATTATTCCCAAAGGAAATAACTGATCTTCACGTAGGTATCACCCGAAAACTCTTCCCATGCTTTGTTTCCAAAATACAAACTGACGAAATGCCGACACGTGCGTACGCTACAAAATAAGGGCAAATGCATACTCTTAAGGAAAATATGTTATACGCTTTTTTTTAATTCTTTAAAAATACTTAGTGTTTTTTAATTTAAAAAAGTATATTTATTCTTAAATTTTCAAAATATTGTTTTGAGATATTAATTTACATGTCATTTATATTTGATATACTATTAATGTATCAATACTATACATTATAATAGAATCACACAATGATACCTTATAAAAAATTAATTAGAAATGTATTTTAAAATTAAATTTATTTGCTTTTTAAAAATTTAAATTTTCAAAATTAATTTTAATTAAATATCATTATATTTATATGATTCATTAACTATTATAAATTTTACTGTGCATCGAATATAATGTATCAAATATAATGTTACAAATAAGTGTATATAGTACATCCTACTCTAAAATCTCTATCCTGAAGGTGTGTAGAAATTTCATACGCACGTTTCAAATGCACTCTCCATCATCCAATTCCAAAGGAGCAAGAAATTTTGGATATAAATAGCTAGCCTATGAGGTTGTGGTAAGCAATCACAAGAGTGAAACAAAGCAAGAGAGCAAACTAATAGTTACTTGGTAGAGATCATCAATTCAAATTCAAATTAAAGAAAGAGAGCTGCCGAAAATGAACTTGATATTGCCAAGATTTATCGTCCTCAAATCCAATGACAAGAACGATTATCTGGGCTACATCCATGAAGATGGGGAGTCTGATGGGTATCTCAGCTTCAAGGAAACTCAAGCTGTGAGTCCCATACGCAAAATTTGAAGTGGAGATTGTTGGCAAAGATGGCTTGGTGCACATAAGCAGATGTCAGAACAACAAATACTGGGTACGAACCAAAAATCTTTCCATCAGAGGAAATCCATTGGAGCAGTACTTCTGGATTACTGCAACCGCCAACAAGGAGGAGGAAGACCAATCCGAGGAGTCATGCACATTGTTCAAGTTTATCTGTGTAGACCCCGTAAAAACTACGGTTCGAATCAAGCATGTCCAATCAGGATGCTATTTATGCTTATGGCAGATTAGTAATCCAGCATTTCCTCGCTGCGTGATGGCCAACTACACATTATGTGATAGTAATAGTTGTGATATCTTCACAATCATTGATTGGGAGCCTTTGTTGATTCTGCCTAGGTACGTGGCATTCAAAGGACATAATGATAGTTATTTATGTCTTCGTCAGATCGAGGGTCACCCATATACGCAGTTTGCAACTGATGATATTGGTGATTCAACTGTGGCATGTGAGATTTTCGTTACTGACGACAGAAACGTCCGCATCAATCCTACTTCTTCCAATAAATTTTGGAGGGCAACCCGACTTGGATTTGGTCGGATTCCGATGACACTAGCAGCAACACCAAGGACACCTTGTTTCGCCCCGTCAAAGTTGACAATAAAACAATAGGTCTTCTCAACTTGGGCAATTATAATTTCTGCAACCGCCTCACACTCGAATGAAAGACGAACTGCCTAAATGCAGCCGTCCCTTCTGTTACTAAAGAGGCCCAGCTAACAGTGGAAGAGCCTGTCTTGACGAGGAACATTTATAATGTCAAATATGATCTCGATAATTCCAGGATCTACGATGAAACAGATCTTCCTGTGGTCAAGAATTACAGTAACTATACCCAGGAATCCACCACTTTAGACGTGAAGCTTTCCTATACAGATACCAGGACTAGTACTTGGAAGACTATGTTTTCACTAAAGTTAGGCGTGACATCCACCTTCGACGTTGGCCTTCCACTCATTTTGAGGGAAATATTGAATTATCTGGTGAAATTCAATCAGGTGTCGAGTGGGGAGAGACCAAGACGTCAACCACTGTTTTGGAAGTTGTACACAAAGTTGTTGTGCCTCCAATGACTAAGGTGACGGTACATCTTATTGCAACAAATGTTAAGTGTGATGTTCCCTTCACATACATGCAAAGGGACACTCTTTATAACGGGACTACTGTCACAAATGAGTTGCCAGGTACAATATCGACTTTCAAACCAAAGAAGAGAAGATCCCAAATTTAAGAATAAATAAATGCATCTGTGGTATGATTTTATATGATTTAGAGATTGCCTTGTATTTGGCTTATGGTAAAAAAAAAAGATTAAAATTGTAAATTTAGCAAATTAAATATGAAATAGATTAAAATCTAGTAAAGAAACGAAGTAAAATAATTTGTGCTTAGGTTCGTGGCATTCAAAGGAAATAATGATAACTATCTGTGTCTTCGTCAGATCGAGGATCACCCATATTTGCAGTTTGCAACTGATGATATTGGCGATTCAACTGTGGCATGCGAGATTTTCGTTGTTGACGACGGAAATGTCCGCATCAAGTCCATTTCTTCCAATAAATTTTGGAAGCGCAACCCGAATTGGATTTGGGCCGAGTCTGATGACACGAGCAGCAACAACAAGGATAACTCGCTTCGCCCCGTCAAAGTTGACAATAAGACAATAGGTCTTCTCAACTTGGGCAACAAAAATTTCTGCAAACCCTCACACTCGAAGGAAAGACGAACTGCCTTAATGCAGCCGTCTCCAATATTGCTGAACAGGCCCAGCTAACGGTGGAAGAGTCTGTCTTGACGAGGAAAATTTATAATGTCAAATATGATCTTGATAATTTCTACCAAAGTATCCTCTCCGTGGCCAAGAATTCTGCTAGTAACTATACCCAGAAATCCACCACTTAAGACGTGAAGCTTTCGCATACAGATACCACATTTAGAACTTGGAGGAATAGGTTTTCACTAAAGTTAGGTATGAAAACCACCTTGGACGTTGGAATTCCACTCATTTCGAATGGAGAGAGAGAATTATCAAACAGGTGTGGAGTGGGGAGAGACCAAGAGCTCGACAACTGTTCTGGAAGTTATACACAAAGTTGTTGTGCCTCCAATGACTAAGGTGACAGTGGATGTAATTCCAACAAATGGTAAGTGTGATGTTCCCTTCACATACACACAAAGGGACACTCTTTATAACGGAACTACTGTCACAACTGAAGTGCAAGGTGACACTTACACTGGTTCTTTATAACTACAACATCCACTTTCAAACCAGATCAGAGAGTATCACGAATTGAGAAAACACTCAAAACTCAACTGGTGCAAAAGCAAGGAATTACAAGGATTGTGTGCATCCACTAAATAAAATAATGTTTCCTTCATGGAAGCAATGTCCGTTTTCTTGTTATTAATCTATAATCAATATGTATACTGCATGCATAGCCCTGTGGCATTTCATGTCCTTTAATTTGAGAACAAATAAATTCCTGTTTGATGTAAATTTATGTAATTGGAGATCATCTCGTATTTGTCTCTGTGGTAAAGAATAAAAGAATTGATTAAAACAAAAAGAAGATTAAAATTTGAAGATTTAGCACATTAAATATAAAATAGATTAAAATGTGGTAAAGAAAATGAAGTAAAAAAATTTAGAAAATCCATTAGAAGTGAAATTGTTATTAACAATTATTGTACTCGAGGCTCAAACAAAATTAATTGGTATTATCTTGTCAAAACATGCTGTGAGTTTGGTTGAGAACATGCTCGCATGCAGACGATAAATCCTTTTCTTGGAAGCCAATGTCGAATCGGTGGTTGTGGTAAAGAAGATGCTGACTTGTTTGGAGTTAGCCAACCATTGAAAGGAGGCCGAATAGATTGTTGGATTGGGCCAACCATCGAAAAATAAACCGACCCACTAGCTTTAATAAATTTGCCATTGAAGACAACATTGGAGGCAACCTACAATTCAACAGTTTTGGGTAAAAAAAAATCAATTTCATTAAATTTCATTAAATTTAGGACAAGGATTTTCATTAATCATGATCTTATCCCAAATTTTAAGAAAAAATAATATCAAAGCATGAGTAAAATAATCATGCACCAAAATACTGAATCAAATGCTAAAATGTTTTTAATTTTTTTTTTTAATCACAAGCTTACATGATAGAAAATAATCTTATTTGGTTCTTTCACCCAACCATCTGACCTTAAAGCTCATTGCAAGCAAACTTAAGCCTCCATTTTCTATCTTATATGGGGTTTTCATTTTTCTCTATCCCTTCAATAGGAAAGCAAATTATCACAACAATGATTGAAGTAGAATAGATCTGAGTAATAAATTTCATGTTAGATCAGACAACCATTATTATCAATATTTTTTTTATTTATATTCATTTCACTTGCCTGAACAAAAGGAATCTTTGAAAAATGGAAAGGACAAAACCAAATTTCTCAAATCCCCAGTTTCATGTTGGGGGAGATCTTAAAGAAAGAGGCTTTTCCATCCTCCATTTCAGTTAATTAAAGCCAATAATTTCAAAGATATTTAGTTAGTTAACCATTTTTTTTCAATTAAGAAGCCTGCCTAAGAATAAATTTATATATGCTTTGTCTTGAGCTGCTTCAAAGTCATTAGAAACCAAAATGCCAGTCAAATTTGGTTATAGAACATGGTTCATTCACCTTATTGCAAAGACATTTCCCACACCTCCATGTTTTGACTATCAATAGGAATGCTTTTTTTATGTTCCATTTTCTTTTTGGTTTAATGTCACTGAATTCCATACTAAATATAATGACATTATTTTATATCTATGTACATAATTTTTTCTTGTACAAAAAAAAAGTGTGGAGAAGCTATCTCACTTCAAGATCAAAATATATCATAGACTTAAATTCAACAATGAATTACATTAAATTTACAAATCATTCAAAAAAAAAAATAATTGGTAACAAAAATAAAATTTAAATCGTACAAGCGAAGAATTATCAACTCAATCAAAACCATTAACCTATTTACATAATTTTGAATCTCTTTATTTATTATCAAATAATTATGAATCATATATATCATTTTTCAATATTTGTGTATAACTCGAGTGTTAGAAGAAAAGGAATTTTGTAGTAAATGTAATGTTTTTATATTGAAAATTCAGATTTTCAATAATTTTATATTAAATATAATATTGACAACTTTATTCATGATTTTCAATATATTCAATGAAAATATTATTTTTATAATAATTTTAAAATTTTCAAAATAATTCTAAGGTCCACACTTGTCTACAACTTGCAATAAAAATATACAAAATCAGCAATGAAAATTAACTAAAAAAAAAAAAGTAATGATTGATTCTTAAATGTTTCCTTTGCACATGGCCTTGCTCCGCCTTATCACTTTGTTCATGGATCTTGTTTATTTGTCTCCTCAACCAATTACAAAAACATTATAAAATTTATGAAATAATAATAATAATAAGTATACATAATTCAGAGAATCTTTTCATACATTACATTGAAAAAAATACATGCAATAATATTACAAAATAGAGTGAAAAAAAAAAAAAAAAACACTCATGACAACTAAAAACATTAATATTTTTAAGAAATTATTAAACAAGCCATTGACAATAAAAAAGGGTTACACAGAAGAAAAGCAAAGTCTTATTGATTTCCTATTATTTGATTTCTTGTCCATTAATAAATCTCCCAATATATTCCTCATAATTTTTTTTTTCTTCATGCTGATGAACACATTCAAACTCCCTACTCAATCCCTATATTCGAGCCGGTTTGCCGCTCTGTTTTTTATCTTTGTAACGCTTGATTTCAACTGAGATTGTTGTTTGTGAAACTGCTTCAACTTCTGTTCTTGCACTTCTCTACTGCTCTTGGAGCTGCAAATTCCATGAAAATCAAATCAATAATTACGATTGAACAGTCATGATTATATAGAATTAATAGTTACTAACCAAGTCCAATTGTCTCAGATCCTTTCATGATTCTCAGTCGTTTGCATGAATCAACGAACATCCTATAAATTTAGCAAAAAAAAATATAAATTAGTAAGATTTAATCATAAAATAAATATGCCAATTAATTAGAAAATGTAAAATTGAAGTTAAAAACTTTCTCCCATGGGACATCACCAACAAGCATCCAATCTCCATCTTTGTCTTCATAAGTTGGAACATACTCAGAACCATTCAAGAGGTCTATCAATTTGCTTTCATTCATGAAATCTTTCATTCCTTGTGACCCACAGTTACCTAAAACATTAATCCCCCCAAAATTTAATTCACATCTTCACATTAATTTGCCTAAAATTAACAAAATTGTATTTTGGGCTTATTAATTACCAATAGTAAAGGAGCTGAACATTTTGCCCAAGGAATCATAGAGTTCTTGGTAACTCTTGTATAATTTCAAGTCCACCTTGCGTAGATAGGGTGCACCATCCATGCTGACCTTAACAAACGCTGCTGCACTGGTGGTGTTGGTGGCAGTACTGCTGCCAGCCTTCTCGCCGGCCTCTTCCTCGGAGCTGTTCTTCTGGACGGCCATGATGTTCTTCCGGAAGGATCTGACTTATGTGTTGCGCCTGAAGCAATAATCACAACAATACAGAAGCAATAGACAACAATCAATAATCAAATACGCAGAAAAAATAAAGCACACCAAGATTTACGTGAAAAACCCTCCAGTGTAGAGGAAAAAAATCACAAGCCACCAGAAAAATCTTCACTATCAAATAATAGTTATACAAAGTTCTTCTCTAGCTAAAACTAGAGCTAATCAACAACTAGAGAAACAATTGGAGAAATCTCACCAAATAAGTGACTCAACAAATACACCCTGGATTTGTTCCTAGAGAGCTTCAAACCCGATCTTCACCGTTCAGAATGTAAAACTTTGAATCATAAACCGCCTGACAAGGTTCTAACTCAATCGGATCACGGATCGACTTTCGTTCAACCAACTCTCCCTTTTTTTCTCTCTCTCTCTGTTTTTCCTGGCTTTTCTTCTTTCTCTACTTGGTTTTCGACACATACCTAAAACAACCCCACCTCTTTTTTATTAAGTAGCTAGGGCTCTGTCTAAAATAAAAGATCAAGGCCCATGGCCTTTACTTGGTCTAAAACCACTTACATGGGACTAGACCCCATTTTTCTAACAATCTCCCCCTCCAGCCCCATTAGGAGGAGATTCATCACCATAGCAGTTTCATTTGGAACTTACCTTGACCAAGGAACTCATTCCGGCTAAGTTACTGCAAAGCTCAAGCTTTTCTCTGAAAAGTTTAACAAGATCATAAGTATCATTTTTTCGCAATTACTCCATCTCTTCTTTCATTGCTTTTAACCAGTGCTTTCTATCAGGAGTAGCCTGCACATCTTGAAAGCTTTCTGGCTCTCTTTCACTGGTAATTAAAATAAAATCTGAACTTCGATACCTGATAGATGACCTGTGCTCTCTAGTAGATCTTCTGGACTGAGACTTTACATCACTTGATGCCGAAGATAGCTCCCCCTGCTCAACACTCTCAGGTAGAGAGGATTGCTCCTCCTATTCAAAACTAATAGCATCTGGCTCATCACCAACTATAGCTGACTCATTCATATCCCCAAGTTCTGTTTCTTGCTCATTTTCACCATCTGTGGCTCTTTCCTGTGGAATCTCTGTCGGTGTTGAAATATCATACTCAACAGTAACCTGTGTAGTCTTCTTATTTTTCTCAAAGTCTGTTATGGTTTTTTTTTCATGAAAGACCACATCCCTGCTTCTGACTGTCTTTCTCTTTACTGGATCCCATACCCTGTAGCTAAATTTTTCATCACAATATCCTATAAACACACACTGTGTAACTTTACTGTGAAGCTTTGATCTCTGCTCTTTCGACACATGCATAAATGCTTTACACCTAAAAACTTTTAAGTGAAAGCATGAAGTACCTTTCCCTGTCGACACTCTTTCTGGAATGTCAAAGCCCAAAGGAACTGATGGTGACCTGTTAAGTAAATAACAAGTTGTATTGACTACTTCACCCCAGAATGACTTTGATAATTTTAACATCTTCAACATACATCTGATTTTTTCCACAATGGTGCGATTCATTCTTTCAGCTATACCATTATGCTGCGGTGTTCCAGGTTCTGTCCTCTCATGCCTGATCCCATGCTTTGAGCAATACTCTTCAAAGTCTTTAGATGTGTATTCCCCATCATTATCAATTCGAATACACTTCAAGGGTAACCCTGTCATCCTCTCAACCATGGCATAAAATTTTTGAAAATACTGCAATACCTGACTTTTATATTTCAACATATACACCTAAGTCTTACGTGAAACATCATCAATAAAAGTAACAAAATATCTGCTACCACCTAATGACTCAACCTCAATGGGACCACATACGTCAGAATAAATTAATTTCAATCTATTTTCTTTTCTCTGAGAACTTTTACAAAAAGAAACTCTATGATTCTTACCAAACAAACAATAATCACATGAATCGAGAGACATACCTTTGGTCAAGGGAATGAAAGACTGCCTTGCCAAAACCTGTAACCCTTTTTCACTCATGTGCGTCAGCCTCCTGTGCCACAAGTTTGTTGAAGCATCATTTTCAACGGTATTTATCTGGTTACCGTTCAATTGCATCCATGTCTTATACATTGTACAGCATAATTTTTCTCTTGCAACTACCATAGATCCTTTGAGAAGCTTCCATTGTTCATTCTTTTGTCAACTTTCATATTCTTCCTTATCAAAGACATTAATAACAAGCAAGTTCATTCTCATATCTGAAATGTGTCTGACATCCCTCAAAGTCAACATGCAACCTATACTAATTTGTACAACAATATCACCAATCCCAATAATCTGTGACACACTCTTGTTTCCCATCTTGGTACAACCAACATCTCCTGTTTTGTAAGTTGTAAACAACTCTCTCTTAGAAACACAATGATATGTCGCTCCTGTGTCAACTATCCACTCAATACCGAGATCACTAACATGATTACAATCACTATGTGTACAAATCAAAGTAACTGAATCACTATCTGAATTCACTGCTGCAACATTGCCATCATTTGAACTCTTACCTTTTTCATCTTTTCGCTCTTGCTTTAAGATTCTACAGTTTCATTTTATATGACCCACCTTACCACAATGAAAACACTTCACTTTACCTCTAGACTTGGATCTATTTTTAGACTTAACACGACCTTTTGAGTCCTGACCTCTGTCGATGTTTTTATCCCTGTTTTCTGTGACTAGAACTTGATTTTCAGGATCTACATCTTTTTGCTTTGCTTTTTCATTAAGCATACTGTCTTTTACAATCTTCAATGTCACCTTATAATCAGAAGCTGAATTAAGAACAATCACAACTAGAGTATTTTAACTGTCTGACAATGAACCCAAAAGAAATAACGCTTTCATTTCATCATCCATCTTAAGCTCCATAGTAGTCATCCGATTAAATATATCTTAAAAATAACTTAAGTGCTCTGTAACAAATCGTCCATCCCTGTACTGTAAAGTTATAAATTTTTTAATAAGCATAACTTTAATTATACCTATTTTTCTCTCATATAATGCTGTCAATTTTTTTAAATAATGTGAGCATCTGATTCTTGTGCTACATGATGAAATACGCTAATATTAACCCATTTTTTTATTGTAGCCAGCGTCTTTCTACCTAGCTTCTTTCAGCTTTCATCTTTCATATTTACTGATTTAACCAAATCACCCAATACTAGCTCATACAAATCTTTACAGTATAAATGATCATCCATCATAGGCTTTCAAATTGAATAATTCGATGCTGTCAATTTTATCATGAAACTTGTATCACCCTCCATGATCTCAAACAGAATTTACTTTTATCTTGAGTTGCTTCTGTATCGATGTTTCAAAATAACTTTTGCTCTGATACCACTTGTTGCGTCTGAAGTAATAATCACAACAATACAGAAACAATAGACAACAATCAATAATCAAATACGTAAAAAAAATAAAGCACACCAAAATTTAGTGAAAAACCCTCCAGTGTAAAAAATCACAGACCACCAGAAAAATCTTCACTATCAAATAATAGTTATACAAAGTTCTTCTCTAGCTAAAACTAAAGCTAATCAACAACTAGAGAAACAATTAAAAAAATCTCACCAAATAAGTGACTCAACAAATACACCATGAATTTGTTCCTAGGGAGCTTCAAACCCGATCTTCACTGTTAAAAATGTAAAACTCTGAATCATAAACCTCCTGACAAAGTTTTAACTCAATCGGACCACGGATCCACTTCCGTTCAATCAACTCTCCCTTCTTTTTTTTCTGTCTCTACTTTTCTTGACTTTTTTTTTTTCTCTACTTAATTTTCGACACACACCTAAAACAACTCCACCACTTTTTTATTAAGTAGCTAAAGCTCTGTGTAAAATAAAAGATCAAAGCCTATGAGTTTACTTGATTCAAAACTACTTACATGAGACTGGATCTCATTTTCTTAAAATGGTGACCATCCCACCACTTGTGCCCTGAAATTTAATGTGCCCTCAAATTTAAGTTACTAGATCATTTTAAATTTACCATAACATTAATCATATTGGTCATACGAATGAAATAACATAAAATTATTGGAATTCCATTCTGATTTTCCTTTATTTTTTGGATTTTATTGTAAAAAATATTATTATCAACTTTTGAGAAGGTGAATGTGGTAATACTTTTGACATTTACCAATGTTTGGTAGCTTAGCTGTGGACTATCTTAGGCACTTTCCTGTTAAAAACTTTGAATTATTGTTTGGTTGTTAGGAAAAAAGTAGTAGAGATTCCACATGTTTTGTTCTTTTCTCTATTTTTCCCGACAAACAACCAAAGCCATCAAATATCAAAATTAAACTGTTTTTTCACTTTACAAAGCCAAGATTCAATGGACACTCATCTTCTTCAATTCCAAATTAATATTCAACAATTGAAAGAAAAAAAAAACCCCTAAAAACAAGAAATTAATTTCACTGAAAAATAAATTAACTGATGCATATGCAAATGCATGCTCACTTCTTGATTTCATTATTAATCAAATGAACTTTCATTCTAAAGGAAATGAAATGAAAAAAAAAAAAAAAAAACAATCAAAAAGACGGAAAAAAAAACAAATATTGAGAAACAAGATAACCAAGAAAAGATATGGGTAGCTTACTTTGCAGGGGGCTTTGCAGGGTCAGTAGATAGAGGAGCAACAGAGCTCTTCTCCTTCATCTTCTCAGTTTCGTTCGCCATCGCCTCCTTAGTTGTTGAAAGGTTAAGTTTCAAATCAACAGTCTCCAAAAACCCTCTTTTTCCATTATTTTTGGTCGTTTCGCCATCATTTCCATTGCCTCCGGGCAACCCCCGGAGATCTTTGGTTCAGGATAATTGCCAGAAGATGTGGCTTTAACAAGCGAGATAAATTAATATTTTAATAAAAATATATATAAAAAATAAAACTGAAAAAAAAAACAAAAAGTAGTATCTCAAAACAGTGAATCCATTGAAAAAGAAAATATGTAAAAAAAATAATAATAAAATGCCAATGGTGAAAAAAAGTGGATCCTACTTTCTAAAATATTTTATAATTAAATATAAAAATTAAAATTAAAAAAAATCGTGACTCTTCCGATTGAAAATTTTTTATAAAAAAAATAAAATAAATAGATAAAAATAAAAATAAATAAAAAAAATCTACTGGTGCAATTAAACAGTGCTATCAACAACTGTAGTGTTTATTTATTTGATTGTCATTATTCATTGGTACTTGATTGGCATGTTTCATTGAAATTATTATCCGTGACAACAAATACTGTCAAACAACTGTGAAGTTTATTTATTTAATTAACATGATTCATTGAAATTATTGTCCTGATACTGTTAAACAGTACTATGAAACAATTGTAAAATTTATTTATTTGGTTGTTACGATTCATTGAAATTATTATTTTTGATTAGAGATATAATTGAATCGAGTCAAATAGTAATAAGTTTAAATTCGACTCATAATTTGAGATTCGTTATTCGATTTGAATTTGATCGAATTTTATTTTTTAAGTTTGAGTTCAATTCGTGATCGAATTCGAATTATTATTGTTCGCTCGATTAAGTTTGATTAATATGTAAAAATAAGTTCGATTCATATACTCAATAAGAATTCAATTATTCATACTCGAACTCGAACTCGAATTCGGATTCGAAATATTTTATTAATTAAAATAATAAAAATATATTTAAATATAAAAGTTCGATTAAGCTCACGAACTATTCGAATCGGATATAAAAATATTTAAATTCGATTCGATCGATAAATCAAATTACTTGAATTTAAACTTGACTCGAAAATAATCAAACCAAATTTAAATTTTTTTCGAATCAAATTCGAATAATTTATTAATATTAATATATCATTACACCTTTATTTTTGACAAAAATACTATTAGACAATTATAAAATTTATTTACTTGATTGATATGATTCATTGAAATTATTGTCCTGATGCTATTAAACAGTACTGTCAAACAGCTATAAAGTTTATTTGTTTGATTGTTATGATTCATTGAAATTATTGTCCTGATGCTATTAAAAGTCAAACAGCTATAAAGTTTATTTGTTTGATTGTCATGATTCATTGAAATTATTGTCCTGATGCTATTAAATAATACTGTCAACAGCTTGTAATATTTATATATATTTGACTGATTCGATTCATTCAAGTTATTGTCCTTCAAGACAAGTGCTGTCAACAATATTTATATACTTAGATTCAATAAATCTGATTTCATATAATAATTTAAAGCAAATTTCATACCAGCAAAATTTTGTCTAACAAAAAGTAAGCGAACTTTTTGTTTATATGCGGCCTTGTTCCTCATCTTTGTATTAACTCTTTTCCTCTTTGAGAAAACTTTCTATTAACTCTTAAATCAATGCGGATGGATATCCATTATCAATGAAACTTAAGCGATTATACTTAATTTAAAAGTGATTAATTAGTAATGTATGTAAAAATTAATCAATGTCTGAAATGTTAATAAATTTAGATTAAAAAATATAATAATTGAAAATTAATTAATTTCAGTACCCTCCTTTCAATCAGGCACCCATGATACCTTTATCTTGGAAACATAATGGAGCCTATTATGAAAATCAAAGAATATAGCTATTTTATTAAGAGAGCGTTTTATTTATAATTTTTATTATAATTACTTAATTATCATAAAAATTATATAAAAATTTATTGTTTATAAATATAAATTTTATGTAAAATTTTTATAAATTTTACACAACTTTAAATTATGTTTACTTAATTATATCATAATTATTATAAGTAATATATTCTCTCTACTAAACTTTGGACCAACTCCAATATTCTTTCTTAATTAGCTTTTCCTTTTTAATTTCATATTATCATAAAAATAAAACATTAACTTAATTTACATAAGTTGTTAGTATATTTATTATTTTTATGCTGTGTTAATAATTTTTTATTTTTAAATATTATTTATGTTGTTTTTTTTTTCTTAATCTTTTGGTTTTTTTACAACTTATATATTTTCATGAAAATTGAAGTTAAAATGATATATTCTCAAAAAATTTCTGCTAACTCCCCGAACACTCCTAAACCTTTTCTCAGCTTCCTATACGCCTCTTTTTCTCTCAAATCAGTAGCTTTGCTCATTGTTTGTTCTGTGTGTCCTTCATTCTGTTCCAGAGGTCCATTTTATAGGGATTGATCAGGAATTTCTAATCAATCCCAATTCCTCCTTGGACGAAAATTCAATCTTTGAATCCAATCTAGACTCTTCTGATTGAATTCTCATTCACAATGAAATTCTTCAACTTTCAATCACAGTCATCAAAAAAAAAAACAAAAAAATAATAATACTAATCAGATAATCAAGAAAAAAAATCAGATAAAATTAACAGATAATTTTAAAAAAAATAATAAAAAATAAAATAAGATAAACCCAAATAATAATAATAATAATGATATAATAATAAATATATAACTATATAAATAAAATACAAAAAAATAAATAAATAAATAAAGATATACATATGTTAATACATAATAATAATAATAAATAATAAAATACATAAAATACAAAAGAAAAAATAATAATAATAATACAGGATAAAAATTAAATTGGGCCTTATCCATTCGGGCCATACCCAATTGATCTGGGCCTGAACCTAATTAGGTGTCTACAGCAATGACTCCATATCTTCTTTCATTACTTTTAACTAGTGCTCTCTATCCGGAGTAGCTTGCACATCTTGAAAGCTTTCTGGCTCTCCTTCACTGGTAACTAAAATAAAATCTAAACTTGGATATCTGGTAGATGGCCTGCGCTCTCTAGTAGATCTCCTGGACTGAGACTCTACATCACTTGATGTCGAAAGTAGCTCCCCCTACTTAACACTCTCAGGTAGAGAAGATTGCTCTCCCTGTTCAAAACTAATAGCATCTGGCTCATCACCAACTGTAATTGGCTCATTCATATCCTCAAGTTTTGTTTCTTGCTCATTTTTACCATCTGTGGCTCTTTCTTGTGAAATCTCTGTCGGTGTTGAAACATCACACTCAACAGTAACCTGTGTAGTCTTCTTATTTTTCTCAAAGTCTGCTATGGTTTCTTTTTCATGAAAGACCACATCCCTGCTTCTAACTGTCTTTCTCTTTACTGGATCCCATACCCTATAGCTAAATTTCTCATCATCATATCCTACAAACACACACTGTGTAACTTTACTGTCAAGCTTTGATCTCTGCTCTTTCGACACATGCATGAATACTTTACACCCAAAAACTTTTAAGTGAGAGTATGAAGTATCTTTCCTTGTCCACACTCTTTCTGGAATGTCAAAGCCCAAAGGAACTGATGGTGACCTGTTAAGTAAATAACAAGCTGTGTTGACTGCTTCACCCCAGAATGATTTTGGTAATTTTATCATCTTCAACATACATCTGACTTTTTTCATAATGGTGTGATTCATTGTATTCTTCACCATTATCAGTTCGAATACACTTCAAGGGTAATCCTGTCATCCTCTCAATCATGGCATAAATTTTTAAAAATACTGTAGTACCTGACTTTTGTATTTCAACATATACACCAAAGTCTTACGTGAAGCATTATCAATAAAAGTAACAAAATATCTGCTACCACCTAATGACTCAACTTCAATGAAACAACATACGTCAGAATAAATTAATTTTAATAAATTAATTTCAATCTATTCTCTTTTCTTTTAGAACTTTTACGAAAAGAAATTCTATGATGCTTACCAAACAAACAATAATCACATGAATCGAAAGACATACCTTTGGTCAAGGAAATGAAAAACTGTCTTGCCAAAACCTGTAACCTTTTTTCACTCATGTGTGCCAACCTCCTATGCCACAAGTTTGCTGAAGCATCATTTTCAACGATATTTACCTAGTTATCATTCAATTGCATCCATGTCTTATACATTATGCAGCATAATTTTCTTCTTGCAACTACCATAGATCCTTTGAGAAGCTTTCATTGTCCATTCTTTTGTCGGCTTTCATATTCCTCCTTATCAAGGACATTAATAGCAAGTAAGTTCATTCTCATATCTGAAATGTGTCTGACATCCCTCAAAGTCAACATGCAACATGTACTAGTTTGTACAATAATATCATCAATCCCAATAATCTGTGACACACTCTTGTTTCTCATTTTGGTACAACCAAAATCTCCTACTTTGTAAGTTGTAAACAACTCTCTTAAAAACATAATGATATGTTGCTCCTGTGTCAACTATCCACTCAACGTCGGGATCACTAACATGATTACAATCATCATGTGTACAAATTAAAATAACTGAATCATTATCTGAATTTGCTGTTGTAACATTGTCATCATCTGAACTCTTATCTTTCTTATCTTTTCGCTCTTGCTTTAAGATTCTACAATTTCGTTTTATATGACCTGCCTTACCACAATGAAAACACTTTACTTTACCTCTAGACTTGGATCTATGTTTAAACTTACCATGACCTTTTGAGTCCTGACCTCTGTCGATGTTTTTATCCCTGTTCTCTGTGACTAGAGCTTGATTCTCAAAATCTACATCTTTTCGTCTTACTTCTTCATTAAGTATACTATTTTTTATCATCTCCAACGTCACCTTATAATCAGTAGCTGAATTGAGAACAGTCACAACTAGAATATTCCAGCTGTCTGACAATGAACTAAAAAAAAATAACTTCATTTCATCATCCATCTTAAGCTCCATAGTAATCATCCGATTAAATATATCTTAAAAATTACTCAAGTACTCTGTAATAGATCATCTATCCTTGTACTATAAAATTATAAGCTTTTTAATAAACATACCTTTATTCATACCTATTTTTCTCTTATAAAATACTGTCAATTTTTTTCAAATAATGTGAGCATCTGATTCCTGCGTTACATGATGAAATATGCTGATATTAACCCATTTTTTGATTGTAACCAACATCTTTCTACCTAACTTCTTTTAACTTTCATCTTTCATATCTGCTAGTTTAACCGAATCATCCAATACTGACTCATACAAATCTTTACAGTATAGATGATCTTCCATCATAAACTTTCAAATTGAATAATTCAATGCTGTCAATTTTATCATGAAACATGTATCACCATCCATTATCTCAAACAAAATTTACTTCTATTCTGGGTTACTTTTGTATCGATGTCTCAAAATAACCCTTGCTCTGATACCACTTGTTGCGCCTGAAGCAATAATTACAACAATACAAAAATAATAAATAACAATCAATAATCAAATACGCAAGAAAAAAAAAACACACCAAGATTTAGTGAAAAATCCTTCAGTGTAGAAAAAAAAAATCACAGACCACCAGAAAAATCTTCACTATCAAATAATAGTTATACAAAGTTCTTTTCTAGCTAAAACTAAAACTAATCAATAACTAGAAAAACAATTAGAGAAATCTCACCAAATAAGTGACTCAACAAATATACCCTGAATTTATTCCTAAAGAGCTTCAAACCCGTTATTCACTGTTCAAAATGTAAAACTCTGAATCATAAATCTCTTGACAAGATTCTAACTCAATTGAAACACGGATCGACTTCTGTTCAACCAACTCTCCCTTCTCTTTTTTCTCTCTATTTTTTTTTAATTTTTTTTTCTACTTGATTTTCGACACATACCTAAAACAATCCCACCACTTTTTTATTAAGTAACTATGGTTCTATGTAAAATAAAAGATCAAAACCCATGACCTTTACTTGATCCAAAACTACTTACATGAGATTGAATCTCATTTTCCTAACATGATAATCATCCCACCACTTGTGCCCTAAAATCAAATGTGCCCTCAAATTTAAGTTACTAGATCATTTTAAATTTACCATAACATTAATCATATTGGTCATACGAATGAAATAACATAAAATTATTGGAATTCCATTCTGATTTTCCTTTATTTTTTGAATTTTATTGTAAAAAATATTATTATCAACTTTTGAGAAGGTGAATGTGGTAATACTTTTGGCATTTACCAAAGTTTGGTAGCTTAGCTGTGGACTATCTAAGGCACTTTCCTGTTAAAAACTTTGAATTATTGTTTGGCTGTTAGGAAAAGTAGTAGAGATTCCACATGTTTTGTTCTTTTCCCTCTTTTTCCCGACAAACAACCAAAGCCATCAAATATCAAAATTAAACTGTTTTTTCACTTTACAAGGCCAAGATTCAATGGACACTCATCTTCTTCAATTCCAAATTAATATTCAACAATTGAAAGAAAAAAAAAACCCTAAAAACAAGAAATTAATTTCACTGAAAAATAAATTAACTGATGCATATGCAAATGCATGCTCACTTCTTGATTTCATTATTAATCAAATGAACTTTCATTCTAAAGGAAATGAAATGGAAAAAAAAATAAACAAAAAGACGGAAAAAAAAACAAATATTGAGAAACAAGATAACCAAGAAAAGATATGGGTAGCTTACTTTGCAGGGGGCTTTGCAGGGTCAGTAGATAGAGGAGCAACAGAGCTCTTCTCCTTCATCTTCTCAGTTTCGTTCGCCATCGCCTCCTTAGTTGTTGAAAGGTTAAGCTTCAAATCAACAATCTCCAAAAACCCTCTTTTTCCATTATTTTTGGTCGTTTCGCCATCATTTCCATTGCCTCCGGGCAACCCCCGGAGATCTTTGGTTCAGGATAATTGCCAGAAGATGTGGCTTTAACAAGCGAAATAATTAATATTTTAATAAAAATATAGATATAAAATAAAACTGAAAAAAAAAAACAAAAAGTAGTATCTCAAAACAGTGAATCCATTGAAAAAGAAAATATGTAAAAAAAAATAATAAAATGCCAATGGTGAAAAAAAGTGGATCCTACTTTCTAAAATATTTTATAATTAAATATAAAAATTAAAATTAAAAAAAATCATGACTTCTCCGATTGAAAATTTTTTATAAAAAAAATAAAATAAATAGATAAAAATAAAAATAAATTAAAAAATTCTACAAGTGCAATTAAACAGTGCTATCAACAACTGTAATGTTTATTTGTTTTATTGTCATTATTCATTGGTACTTGATTGGCATGTTTAATTGAAATTATTATCCGTGACAACAAACACTGTCAAACAACTGTAAAGTTTATTTATTTAATTGACATGATTCGTTGAAATTATTGTCCTGATACTGTTAAACAGTATTATAAAACAATTGTAAAATTTATTTATTTGGTTGTTACGATTCATTGAAATTATTATTTTTATTAGGGATTTAAATGAATCGAATTGAGTCGAAATAATAATAAGTTTGAATTCGATTCATAATTTGGAGTTCGATTTATAATTTAAAGTTCGATACTCGATTCAAGTTTGATCAAATTTTACTTTTTAAATTCGAGTTTAATTCGTAATCGAATTCGAGTTATTCTCATTCGCTCTGAGTTAAAGAGAGAAGGGAAAAAAAAAATAAGAAAAAAACAGAAATAGGCTTTTTATAGGCCTTTCAAAACGATGTCGTTTTGGATGTCTGAACCGAGTTCGACCCGCGCATGATCTGCGCGCTGACTCGAGCGTCAACCCGACCCGTTTCGCAGGTTTTCTTTTTTATTTTTCTTTTTATTTTCTATTTTAATTTTGATTATATTTATTTTGTATTGATTTTTATGTTGATTTTTTTATTTTTTTATTTTTTCATGATATTATTGTTATTATTATTATTGTTATTTTATATTAATAATTCTTAAAATAAAAATAAAACTAAAATAATATAAGGACTTAAAAATATAATATAAAAAATTTAGTAATAACTTTTTTAATGAAAATAAAATTTTTATTACAAGCAAAAATATTATTTAAATTTCACCAAAGTGTTTGGATAATTTAAAAAAAAATAATTTTTGCTAAAAAAATAAATTATAAAAAATGATAAATAAAATAAAAATAAATTGTTTAAATAAATCTTTTAAATGTAATTTTAAAGAAAGCTAAAAGTGTTTAGTTTTCTTTAATTATTACAAGTAAAAATAATTTTTTTGAATTTCACCATAGAGTTGAGATAATTCAAAATTATTTTTAATAAAATAAAGATTGATTTAGACAATGTAAAACAATAATAAAAATAAAAATAAAAAATAATAACAATTAATATTTTGAATTTTTTAAAAAAGAAATAAAAATTAAAAGAGTTCGATTTTCTTTAATACGAGTAAGATATAAATATTTAGATTTCTCTAGTGAAAGGATAATCTAATTTCTTTTTTATAATAAAAATAATTAATAAATAATAAAAAGTTTTTTTAAAATAATCATAATAAAAATTAATTAATAAATTCCTTTAATTATAAAAAAATGATTTTATTTAAGATCTTGTCAAAAGGTTGAGATGATTCTAAAATTTATTAAAAATTTTTAGGATTTCACCGAAGAGTCAGGATAATCTTAAAACTTGCTTAATAAATTTTAGGAACTCACCAAAGAATCAGGATGTTCTTGAAATCATTTTCGAAATAAATAAATAAAATATATTATGACGAGATTTCAAAAATTTTGTAAATGATCAATTTTCTCAAAATATTTTTTAAATAATAATTTTCTATAAATTCCACCAAAGCGTTGAAGAATTTATAGAATACGTAATAACAATAATAATGTTGATTTCATAATAAAAATATTTTTTTAAAAAATAAATTTTAAAAAATTAAATTTAAATAAAAAAATTATATTACCAAAATTAAAGGATTATAGTACTGTTCAACAGCTGTAAAGTTTATTTGTTTGATTGTTATGATTCATTGAAATTCTTGTCCTGATGTTAGTAAAAGTCAAACAATTATAAAATTTATTTGTTTGATTGTCATGATTCATTCATATTGTTGTCCTGAAGCTATTAAATAATACTGTCAAACAGCTGTAAAATTTATTTGTTTGATTGTGACGATTCATTGAAATTATTATTCTGACAATAAATACTGTCAAACAGTTGTAAAATTTATTTTTTTATTGTCATGATTCATCGAAATTATTGTTCCGATACTGTTAAACAGTACAGTACTATGAAACAACTGTAAAATTTATTTATTTGATTATCACGATTCATTAAAATTATTATCCATGACAATAAATACTGTTAAATAATTATAAAATTTATTTATTTGATTGACTTGATTCATTGAAATTATTGTCCTGATGCTATTAAAGTCAAACAGGTGTAAAATTTATTTATTTGATTGCCATGATTAGTTGAAATTATTATCCTTACCATAAATACTGTCAAACAGCTGTAAATTTTATTTATTTGGTAGACACAATTCATTGAAATTATTATCCTGGTGCTGTCAACAGCTTGTAATATTTATATATATTTGATTGATACGATTCATTCAAGTTATTGTCCTTCAAGACAAGTGCTGTAAACAATATTTATATACTTAGATTCAATAAATCTGATTTCATATAATAATTTAAAGCAAATTTGGCAGGTTTTGGAAAGGCAAAATTATTAATCTGCATTTGGCAGTGTTTGGTGAAAGATAATGTTTTTAATTAAAAACACAGAAAAAAAAAAAAAAGTATTCATACCAGCAAAATTTTGTCTAACAAAAAGTAAGCGAACTTTTTGTTTATATGCGGCCTTGTTCCTCATCTTTGTATTAACTCTTTTCCTCTTTGAGAAAACTTTCTATTAACTCTTAAATCAATGCGGATGGATATCCATTATCAATGAAACTTAAGCGATTATACTTAATTTTAAAGTGATTAATTAGTAATGTATGTAAAAATTAATTGAAATGTTAATAAATTTAGATTAAAAAATATAATAATTGAAAATTAATTAATTTCAGTACCCTCCTTTCAATCAGGCACCCATGATACCTTTATCTTGGAAACATAATGGAGCCTATTATGAAAATCAAAGAATATAGCTATTTTATTAAGAGAGCGTTTTATTTATAATTTTTATTATAATTTTATAATTACTTAATTATCATAAAAATTATATAAAAATTTATTGTTTATAAATATAAATTTTATGTAAAATTTTTATAAATTTTACACAACTTTAAATTATGTTTACTTTATTATATCATAATTATTATAAGTAATATATTCTCTCTACTAAACTTTGGACCAACTCCAATATTTTTTCTTAATTAGCTTTTCTTTTTTAATTTCATATTATCATAAAAATAAAACATTAACTTAATTTACATCAGTTGTTAGTATATTTATTATTTTTATGCTGTGTTAATAATTTTTTATTTTTAAATATTATTTATGTTGTTTTTTTTTTTCTTAATCTTTTGGATTTTTTACAACTTATATATTTTCATGAAATTTGAAGTTAAATACATTGATAATATATTATATATTTAAATTTATATATAATATATTATCAATGTATAATATTTTACAGGTTGATAAATGACATAATAAAATGTTATTAAAAATTAATTTTAAATATGCAGTTAAGGATAAAGCATATTTGTTTTTTATTTTAAAATTAAATTTTTATAAAATATTATTATATGTTAATTGACAATGATAATACAAGAAATATAAATTCTATATATATCTTATCTTTCACTATGTTTATAACAATTACATCCTATAAATACATTAATTTCTTAAAATGACAACGGGTTAAATGCAGAGCAAAGGAATAAATAAAATAAAATAAAATAAAAAGAAAATGAAGTGTTATTGGTCAGATGATACACATGTCTCACATAATCACATGCAGTCTCCATCATCCTACTCCTAAGGACAAAGAAATTTTGGATATAAATAGGTAACGTAGGTGGTTGTGGTAAGTAGGTGGATGTTGTAAGCAAGCACAAGAGTGACAAACACCAAGAGAGCAAATTCAAAGATTTAGCGAAACATGGCTTTGGCCTTAACATTGGCATTGCCAAGGTATATCGTCCTCAAATCCAATGACAAGAGCGATTACTTGGGCTACATCCGTGATGATGGGGAGTCTAATGGGTATATCCGCTTCATGGAAACTGAGGCTGTGAGTCCATATGCAAGATTTGAAGTGGAGACTGCTAGCACTAATGGCTTGGTGCACATAAGGAGCTGTCAAAACAATAAATATTGGGTACGAACCAAAAATCTTTCCATCACTGGAAAACCAGCGGAGCAATACTGGATTACTGCAACCGCCGTCAAGCCGGAGGAAGACCAATCCAAGGAGTCGTGCACATTGTTCAAGACTATCTCTGTAGACCCTGCAACAAATACGGTTCGAATTATGCACGTCCAATCAGGATGCTATTTATGCTTATGGGCGTTAAACAATAAAAAATTTGATCGCTGCGTGTTGGCAAATTACAAAGTTTATGATCATAACAGCCTTGATATCTTCACAATTATTGATTGGCAGTCGCTGGTGATTCTCCCTAGATACGTGGCATTCAAAGGAAATAATGGTGAGTATCTGTGTCTTCGTCAGATTCAGGGTTACCCATATTTGCAGTTTTCAACTAATGATATTGGTGATTCAACCGTGCCATGCGAGGTTTTCAACACTAATGATGGAAATGTCCGCATCAAGACCATTTCTTCCGATAAATTTTGGAGGCGCAGCCCAAATTGGATTTGGGCGGACTCTAATGACATCAGTAGCAACAACAAGGACACCGTGTTTCGCCCCGTAATAGTTAACAATACGACAATTGGTCTTCTTAATTTGGGCAACAATAACTTCTGCAAGCGCCTCACAACCGAGGGAAAGACTAACTGCCTTAATGCAGCAGTCCCCAGTGTTACCAAAGAGGCCCTGCTAACGGTGGAGGAGCCTGTCTTGACAAGGGACATTTATAATGTCAAATATGGTTTTGATAATTCTAGGGTCTACGACGAAAGAGTCCTCCTTGTTGCCAAGAATACTGCAGATAACCATACCCAGCAATCTAGCACTTTAGACGTCAAGCTTTCCTACACAGATACCAAGACTAGTTCGTGGAAGACTACGTTTTCGCTAAAGTTAGGTATGAAAACCACCATCGTCATGGGCGTTCCACTCATTTTTGAGGGAAAAGTTGAATTATCCGGTGAAGTTCAATCAGCTACCGAGTGGGGAGAGACCACGACATCAACCGCTATTGTGGAAGTTGTACACAAAGTTACTGTGCCTCCAATGACTAAGGTGACGGTATATCTAATTGCAACAAATGGTACGTGTGATGTTCCCTTCACATTCATGCAAAGAGACACTCTTTATAATGGAGCCACTGTTACGACTGAAGTGCAAGGCGGCACCTTTACTGGTTCTAATTACTACAACTTCCACTTTGAAACCAAAGAAGAGAAGATCACGAACTGAGAAAATACTCAAAACTCCTCTTGGGCACAATTTGGGAATTACAAGGATTGTACGTGCTACGTCTGTGTGTGTGTGTGTGCTGTATCCACTAAATAAAATTGTGTTTCCTTGGTGGAAGCAATGCTTTTTATCTTATTATTAAACTACAATAAACATGTAAGCTGCATGCATAGCCCTGTGGCATATCATGTACTTTAATTTGAGAAAAAATAAATCTACGTGTGGTGTTATTTTATGTGATTTGGATATTATTTTGTGTTTGTCTTTTATGGTAAAGAAATAGATTAAAATTGTAAATTTAGCACATTAATATGAAATAGGTTTTAATTTGATAAAGAAGATGAAGTAAAATAATTTACAAAATCCATTACAAGTGAATAATTAAGAATTAAAATTGATATTGTTGTCCTTGAGGCTCAAACAAAATTAATTTGTATTTCCGTATTATCATGTAAAAACTTGCTATGAGTTTGGTTGAGAATATGTTACCGCTGTGGTTTTTCCCTTTAAGTTACATTTTTTTTAGAGCATTGAAAATTATTATAGAAACTATTTTATGTATATTTCCCTTATTATTTGAATTCTAAATTTTATTTTGTAACTGTTTTATTGATTCAAATTCTTCTAGACCTATGCCTATTTTTTTTAATCAAATCATATATAATATTATATTACAGCATATTCACATGCATGGTAAAGTTTGCTTGCATGTAATCTTATGTAGACAATTTATAGTATTGACACATAAATATATAATCAACTTTCACTTTAAATTATTTTTTAGTGTATAAATTAAGTTAAGAATTATAAAAAAGACTTTCTTTAATAAGTTAAATAAGATCATAAGTCAATAATAACATATAATACTTATAATTATTTTTTATTTGCATTACAATACTAATTTTTTAATGTTTTCATATGTCCTACGATATATAAAAAATAATCAAAACTAAAATAGATGAAATTAATATTTCTTATATAGATGGTGAATTTAAACTTTTGTTTGGGGTTAGGTTGACATTATGTAAATAAGATAATAATATATGACAAAATACTCATTAACCAAGTAATTAATTTTTAATTTAAATATTGATAACTTTAAAAACAAATTAAATTATTGATGTTTTTTACCATAAATATGCAAAAAGAAATAATTAAAACAAAAATATTTTCCCTAAATTTAAAATCACATATATCTCTTCTATTTTTTAAAATTTTTAAATGCTTTATTATTTTTTAAATTCAAAAAACACATATCACTTTAAGTCTATTAATAATTAATAATTTGTTCTACATCATTTTTCTCCGTATTCAATTTTCCTTTAAGATTTATATTGTTTTCGTAATTTTATTGTTTATTTTATTTAGATGGTTTCTTCTTCTAACATTATTTTTATTCAATTTTTTTTGTTTGTCATACATTTCTTGATTTATTTTTTTAATATTTTGATTAAAATCATAATTTAAAAAAAATATGTCGATACTTCTTTTATTATTTAATTGATCATTCAATATTTATGTTCTCCTAAAAAACTAATATTATATTTATATTCAATTTTTTTTTTACTTTTTGATCCATATCTAATATCTCTTATTTTTCACATTTATTTTCAACATTTTGATCAAGATAATAATAGTAAAATTTAATTTTCTTATGACATGTTAATTGAATATAGATTTATATTTTATATTTTTCATAAAATTTTAAACTTAGATATAATTGTAAGAAAAATATAAATTTTTCAGTGTAAACTCATATTTAAATAAACAAAATAATCCATGTATTGCATGGGTTACAAACTAGTAGTGTTATTATTGCACTTGTTGAAAAATTGGTGATAAATTTAGTTTATCATCTTAAATAGAGTTAAAATTTTAGCTCTCATCTCAAAATACAAAGATAGGCCTATAACTTAAATTTACATTAATTAGACCCGATAATTTTAAATTAGATATAATGATTTAATACGGAAAAAAAAAAAAAGAAAACGGTAGGGTTAAAATTAACAAAAACTTATATATAGATTTGATAAAAGCTAAAAAAATAAATTTTTTATATCTGATGTGTCAAAACAAATCGTAACTCAATAATTTTTATATTTATACAAATCAAACATAATTATATGTATATACAATTTAGTAGGACGAATAGTAATTACAAAAAATATGCAGTCATATGTAACTTAAAACATAATCCTTAAGAAAAACTGATTAATTAAATCTACTTGCTTCACAAAGTCAATCGACATTCCAATTTGGTTCACAAAATCTACTTTCAAGTTCAAATTCTTTAATGCACCCAATTAAGATATATCATGAAATTTATTTTATACGAAGCAAATATACTCCGTATTATTGATACTTTGTTTTTGCTATTTGTCTTTTGTTTTTAATTATTTTTTGTTTTCTCACAATAATTTATTCAGAAAAAAAAAATAAAAAATGAATAGCAAAAGTATCAATTGATCGAAGTCTTAATTAGTTATAAAAACATATAGTAGTATATATAGTACTTGATCATTACTTGTTGATTTTTTGCATGAAGTATATATTATCAATTTGAATCTATTTAAAATAAGTCATTTCTCTTTCAAAGCGTTATGATTGGTAAGAGCTACAGTAACAACCGAAAGGTGCTTCTTGAGAAGAAATGTCTATAGCTTAGACCATAGCTAGACTAGGCAATCATGCCAACAAGCGATAAATCCTAGTAAATTGCAATAAATCTATGTCAAGAATGTTTAGACCAACAAATTTTCCTGTAAATAGGAGATAACAAATTAATGCATGTTGTATGAAAATGTGAAATTGTTTGCTATATGCAAATTATTTTTTATGTATTGTTTTTCCTTTCAAAATTTTCAGCAAAGATTCAGAAGATTCTTTCCAGAGGGAGTAGATATGCATCGTATGTGAGTTTACACGAGAAAGCATGCATTCTATGTCAGCAACAAACAAGCCATGACATTCTTCACAATAATAGATGTGGTTTTCTGAAAATCTTTCTTCCTCGCAAATATCGTAATAATATTCTACTGATACATCCTCAACAAATGAATCCTTAATAATAAGTGGCTGAATGTGATGTTCTGCACATTCAGACGAAACCTTATGTCAGCCTCTGTGCAGAAATAGAAGGGCTCGGTACAAATTTCGAGACATCTAAACATGAAAAGCCTGTATAGATCAATTTGAATTATATACATCAAACCGAATTTGGCAACTGTCCCAAAATATAAAAATGAATTATGTGAGCATTCGAAAGTTATGTTTTAGAGGCTGACTCAAAGTATTAAGGCATGTAGGATGGAGATGTAAATGACAGTCGAAACAACTATAGCTGATGCCAACGAATTCGAAAGTGCAGGCATGGCAGATTTTGGTAGAGTGTCGACCAAATGAAGCGGGTGTGGTCATGCATCTTTTTTGGAAATCGAAGACAAGATTCATGTAAAGCATAAATGTCATCGCATTCTAGGATAACAATAAGCCAGCCAGACCAAAGATTGTTAGTTAGCAATAACTGCAGTCCACCTTCCTTGCATTGTCAAGTATCAGCATGTGCTCATGACTGAAATGGGATAGCATTTTTTTTTTTTTTCTCCACCTTGTCTTTTAGCCTTGGGCTTTGATTTCTAGGCGTACTGACCAATCTTGCACATTTCACATCGAGCTTGAACTAACACTCGAAGCAGATGTAAACGAAACCATCCGAAATGTCCCCCAAATTCATCGCATATAAAGCGCTTTGATTTGTTTAAAGGAGATTCAGTAGAAGGTTTAGAGGATCGGTGCTGGGGAAGAAGAGGATGAAACACCTCAGGGACAAATACAATTCAGTGCATGTTTTGTTTAGGTAATGTCCACTTTCTTTACAGATATAGGCTGGACTACAAATTTCCATCTTGGAAGCCTGGAAGCCAGGATTTTGATCATCTTCCTCAAGTACCTCATGAAAATTCAACGGGACTATGGTTGAAATGTTGAATTTGCATCTGAAATTAACACACACACACACACACACACACACGCAAAAAGAAAGAAAAAAGGAGACAGTTATTCTGTTTTGAGTTTCTATGTTTAGAAAAGAATAATAGTTTTTGTACCCAAGCATTCAACCTAAAATCAATTGAGAGGCCTACTTGATTTAAGGCAAGTGGACTGTCTCTTTAAAACAATCTAATTATTGTTGGAATTGCTCTATGCAACATAGCTTGTAAAGCCATTTTTGTACATTACAGTAGTATCATCAAATTGCCTCAAGAGTTGGGCGAAAATTATACCGTTGTCTGTGATGCTGCACCGTAAGTTGTCGATTGTTGTAAATACTAGTATCAATTTTTTCACAAACCTCAAATGAAAATTCTGGATTGCCCCGCCCTGATTCATCTTGTTCCATTACTTTCTCCACCGAAACTTCGCCATCCACCTTGTGGGAGGTCGCCGCATGGTCAAATTTCGTTTTTATACGTTATTTCTTCATGTTTTTATCCTTAACCCATAAATCTTCTTTACTTAACTCAAAATAAAAGGATATTATGCGTTTAACATCTCTTGAACTCTCATCCTCTAAAAAACTAATTAATTAGCATTTATGCTATCTAAACTAATTCTTAGTTAACCTAAACTAATCATCATATTAATAATATATATGTATAGGATACTGCCTACATTAATCTTCCGCATGTGGTCTCTAGCTTAGGTTACTGGTTTAAAATTCATCTTGCTTATCGAGAAGCCCCTTTTAATAGACATATATAACCATTACCTGAGTGTTGTACACAAGCGTAACAGCTCCATGGTTGGCACGGAAGCTTATGTCGCTGAACAATATGAAAATAAAAAATAATAGAGGGAAATTTTCTGCTTAATCTTTATAGCTTTTAATGAATTAAAATTGGAATGACGTACAAATAGGTGGTGGTTTTTTTTTTTTAAATAAATGTTGATTTTATTTACCAAGAAGTAGGGAAAATAAAATTTGCTGTCAAAAATTGTACATTCACCAATTATAAATCAGGACGAATGGATAACAACTATATTATATGTCTAACAAAACTAAATTTGTATTCGAATGTAGTATTCAATTGAGTCAAAATTATATAATCCGAATCAACAGATTTAACAATACAATAAAACACGTTTTTAATAGTTAATGTTTTCTACTTATATCTTTTAGTGTTACGTTCAATTCATATGAAATAAATGTGTACGTGTCACGGATCGAGACTTAAATTTCGAACCTGCATGATTTTAGGATTCGGACATTCATCCTTTTGGTGTCTTGAATTAGCCTACCTGTCAATGTACCTCACAAAAAAAAGGTAGTATGAACCATTTTAGACCCCAGTGACCTTCTTATTATATTTGATATATGATTTAAAACTCTTCCTTAAGTCCGTGATATACGCACTAAACAATTATTTTCAAGTTAAATGGAGACGTGGGTTTCTAGAATTTAAACCTCCTTTAATGGCTTTCAAGTAAAAAAAATTATTTTATTGGAAAATTAGAGAAAGGATGTTCACGCAAACAAGGCAACTTAAAACTGAGTGAGTAAAAGATTAAGTGTGATCTGATTTTGGATCTAAACTAAGACTGATCAGAGCTACGTTAGTAGGACATTATCTCTTTGTCGTTACAATAAATAGTAAATTTTAAAAAAATTATATTAAATTTAAAAATCAATAATCAAGAGAGATTATTAAAAATGAGATCCAAATTTAAATTTTACAAAAAAAAATTGAAATTTTATCAATACAATGAGTCAAATTAAGAACATATTATCATTGTGGGCCACTTCCATTTTTTAAGTACAAAAAAAATTATTTAAAAATAAAAAATTATATTTATTAAAATTTGAATTTAAAAATAATATTTAAAAAAAATAATTATATTAATCAGCTTAAGTAAATTTCAAATTTCATTCTACCCATCTAAAACAACTCTCCCAAACTTTATTATTCCCAAAGGAAATAACTGATCTTCATGCAGGTATCACCCGAAAACTCTTCCCATGCTTTGTCTCCAAAATACAACCTGACGAAATGCCGACACGTGCGTACGCTACAAAATAAGGGCAAATGCATACTCTTAAGGAAAATATGTTATACGCTTTTTTTTAATTCTTTAAAAATACTTAGTGTTTTTTAATTTAAAAAAGTATATTTATTCTTAAATTTTCAAAATATCATTTTATTTTACAAAAAATATTGTTTTGAGATCTTAATTTACATGTAATTTATATTTGATATACTATTAATGTATCAATACTATACATTATAATAGAATCACACAATGATACCTTATAAAAAATTAATTAGAAATGTATTTTAAAATTAAATTTATTTGCTTTTTAAAAATTTAAATTTTCAAAATTAATTTTAATTAAATATCATTATATTTATATGATTCATTAACTATTATAAATTTTACTGTGCATCGAATATAATGTATCAAATATAATGTTACAAATAAGTGTATATAGTACTTCCTACTCTAAAATCTCTATCCTGAAGGTGTGTAGAAATTTCATACGCACGTTTCAAATGCACGCTCCATCATCCAATTCCAAAGGAGCAAGAAATTTTGGATATAAATAGCTAGCCTATGAGGTTGTGGTAAGCAATCACAAGAGTGAAACAAAGCAAGAGAGCAAACTAATAGTTACTTGGTAGAGATCATCAATTCAAATTCAAATTAAAGAAAGAGAGCTACCGAAAATGAACTTGATATTGCCAAGATTTATCGTCCTCAAATCCAATGACAAGAACGATTATCTGGGCTACATCCATGAAGATGGGGAGTCTGATGGGTATCTCAGCTTCAAGGAAACTCAAGCTGTGAGTCCCATACGCAAAATTTGAAGTGGAGATTGTTGGCAAAGATGGCTTGGTGCACATAAGCAGATGTCAGAACAACAAATACTGGGTACGAACCAAAAATCTTTCCATCAGAGGAAATCCATTGGAGCAGTACTTCTGGATTACTGCAACCGCCAACAAGGAGGAGGAAGACCAATCCGACGAGTCATGCACATTGTTCAAGTTTATCTGTGTAGACCCCGTAAAAACTACGGTTCGAATCAAGCATGTCCAATCAGGATGCTATTTATGCTTATGGCAGATTAGTAATCCAGCATTTCCTCGCTGCGTGATGGCCAACTACACATTATGTGATAGTAATAGTTGTGATATCTTCACAATCATTGATTGGGAGCCTTTGTTGATTCTGCCTAGGTACGTGGCATTCAAAGGACATAATGATAGTTATTTATGTCTTCGTCAGATCGAGGGTCACCCATATACGCAGTTTGCAACTGATGATATTGGTGATTCAACTGTGGCATGTGAGATTTTCGTTACTGACGACAGAAACGTCCGCATCAATCCTACTTCTTCCAATAAATTTTGGAGGGCAACCCGACTTGGATTTGGTCGGATTCCGATGACACTAGCAGCAACACCAAGGACACCTTGTTTCGCCCCGTCAAAGTTGACAATAAAACAATAGGTCTTCTCAACTTGGGCAATTATAATTTCTGCAACCGCCTCACACTCGAATGAAAGACGAACTGCCTAAATGCAGCCGTCCCTTCTGTTACTAAAGAGGCCCAGCTAACAGTGGAAGAGCCTGTCTTGACGAGGAACATTTATAATGTCAAATATGATCTCGATAATTCCAGGATCTACGATGAAACAGATCTTCCTGTGGCCAAGAATTACAGTAACTATACCCAGGAATCCACCACTTTAGACGTGAAGCTTTCCTATACAGATACCAGGACTAGTACTTGGAAGACTATGTTTTCACTAAAGTTAGGCGTGACATCCACCTTCGACGTTGGCCTTCCACTCATTTTTGAGGGAAATATTGAATTATCTGGTGAAATTCAATCAGGTGTCGAGTGGGGAGAGACCAAGACGTCAACCACTGTTTTGGAAGTTGTACACAAAGTTGTTGTGCCTCCAATGACTAAGGTGACGGTACATCTTATTGCAACAAATGTTAAGTGTGATGTTCCCTTCACATACATGCAAAGGGACACTCTTTATAACGGGACTACTGTCACAAATGAGTTGCCAGGTGGCACTTACACTGGTTCTAATTACTACAATATCGACTTTCAAACCAAAGAAGAGAAGATCCCAAATTTAAGAATAAATAAATACATCTGTGGTATGATTTTATATGATTTAGAGATTGCCTTGTATTTGGCTTATGGTAAAAAAAAAAGATTAAAATTGTAAATTTAGCAAATTAAATATGAAATAGATTAAAATCTAGTAAAGAAACGAAGTAAAATAATTTGTGCTTAGGTTCGTGGCATTCAAAGGAAATAATGATAACTATCTGTGTCTTCGTCAGATCGAGGATCACCCATATTTGCAGTTTGCAACTGATGATATTGGCGATTCAACTGTGGCATGCGAGATTTTCGTTGTTGACGACGGAAATGTCCGCATCAAGTCCATTTCTTCCAATAAATTTTGGAAGCGCAACCCGAATTGGATTTGGGCCGAGTCTGATGACACGAGCAGCAACAACAAGGATAACTCGCTTCGCCCCGTCAAAGTTGACAATAAGACAATAGGTCTTCTCAACTTGGGCAACAAAAATTTCTGCAAACCCTCACACTCGAAGGAAAGACGAACTGCCTTAATGCAACCGTCTCCAATATTACTGAACAGGCCCAGCTAACGGTGGAAGAGTCTGTCTTGACGAGGAAAATTTATAATGTCAAATATGATCTTGATAATTTCTACCAAAGTATCCTCTCCGTGGCCAAGAATTCTGCTAGTAACTATACCCAGAAATCCACCACTTAAGACGTGAAGCTTTCGCATACAGATACCACATTTAGAACTTGGAGGAATAGGTTTTCACTAAAGTTAGGTATGAAAACCACCTTGGACGTTGGAATTCCACTCATTTCGAATGGAGAGAGAGAATTATCAAACAGGTGTGGAGTGGGGAGAGACCAAGAGCTCGACAACTGTTCTGGAAGTTATACACAAAGTTGTTGTGCCTCCAATGACTAAGGTGACAGTGGATGTAATTCCAACAAATGGTAAGTGTGATGTTCCCTTCACATACACACAAAGGGACACTCTTTATAACGGAACTACTGTCACAACTGAAGTGCAAGGTGACACTTACACTGGTTCTTTATAACTACAACATCCACTTTCAAACCAGATCAGAGAGTATCACGAATTGAGAAAACACTCAAAACTCAACTGGTGCAAAAGCAAGGAATTACAAGGATTGTGTGCATCCACTAAATAAAATAATGTTTCCTTCATGGAAGCAATGTCCGTTTTCTTGTTATTAATCTATAATCAATATGTATACTGCATGCATAGCCCTGTGGCATTTCATGTCCTTTAATTTGAGAACAAATAAATTCCTGTTTGATGTAAATTTATGTATTTGGAGATCATCTTGTATTTGTCTCTGTGGTAAAGAATGAAAGAATTGATTAAAACAAAAAGAGATTAAAATTTGAAGATTTAGCACATTAAATATAAAATAGATTAAAATGTGGTAAAGAAAATGAAGTAAAAAAATTTAGAAAATCCATTAGAAGTGAAATTGTTATTAACAATTATTGTACTCGAGGCTCAAACAAAATTAATTGGTATTATCTTGTCAAAACATGCTGTGAGTTTGGTTGAGAACATGCTCGCATGCAGACGATGAATCCTTTTCTTGGAAGCCATTGTCGAATCGGTGGTTGTGGTAAAGAAGATGCTGACTTGTTTGGAGTTAGCCAACCATTGAAAGGAGGCCGAATAGATTGTTGGATTGGGCCAACCATCGAAAAATAAACCGACCCACTAGCTTTAATAAATTTGCCATTGAAGACAACATTGGAGGCAACCTACAATTCAACAGTTTTGGGTAAAAAAAAATCAATTTCATTAAATTTCATTAAATTTAGGACAAGGATTTTCATTAATCATGATCTTATCCCAAATTTTAAGAAAAAATAATATCAAAGCATGAGTAAAATAATCATGCACCAAAATACTGAATCAAATGCTAAAATGTTTTTAATTTTTTTTTTTTAATCACAAGCTTACATGATAGAAAATAATCTTATTTGGTTCTTTCACCCAACCATCTGACCTTAAAGCTCATTGCAAGCAAACTTAAGCCTCCATTTTCTATCTTATATGGGGTTTTCATTTTCTCTATCCCTTCAATAGGAAAGCAAATTATCACAACAATGATTGAAGTAGAATAGATCTGAGTAATAAATTTCATGTTAGATCAGACAACCATTATTATCAATATTTTTTTTATTTATATTCATTTCACTTGCCTGAACAAAAGGAATCTTTGAAAAATGGAAAGGACAAAACCAAATTTCTCAAATCCCCAGTTTCATGTTGGGGGAGATCTTAAAGAAAGAGGCTTTTCCATCCTCCATTTCAGTTAATTAAAGCCAATAATTTCAAAGATATTTAGTTAGTTAACCATTTTTTTTCAATTAAGAAGCCTGCCTAAGAATAAATTTATATATGCTTTGTCTTGAGCTGCTTCAAAGTCATTAGAAACCAAAATGCCAGTCAAATTTGGTTATAGAACATGGTTCATTCACCTTATTGCAAAGACATTTCCCACACCTCCATGTTTTGACTATCAATAGGAATGCTTTTTTTATGTTCCATTTTCTTTTTGGTTTAATGTCACTGAATTCCATACTAAATATAATGACATTATTTTATATCTATGTACATAATTTTTTCTTGTACAAAAAAAAAGTGTGGAGAAGCTATCTCACTTCAAGATCAAAATATATCATAGACTTAAATTCAACAATGAATTACATTAAATTTACAAATCATTCAAAAAAAAAAATAATTGGTAACAAAAATAAAATTTAAATCGTACAAGCGAAGAATTATCAACTCAATCAAAACCATTAACCTATTTACATAATTTTGAATCTCTTTATTTATTATCAAATAATTATGAATCATATATATCATTTTTCAATATTTGTGTATAACTCGAGTGTTAGAAGAAAAGGAATTTTGTAGTAAATGTAATGTTTTTATATTGAAAATTCAGATTTTCAATAATTTTATATTAAATATAATATTGACAACTTTATTCATGATTTTCAATATATTCAATGAAAATATTATTTTTATAATAATTTTAAAATTTTCAAAATAATTCTAAGGTCCACACTTGTCTACAACTTGCAATAAAAATATACAAAATCAGCAATGAAAATTAACTAAAAAAAAAAAAGTAATGATTGATTCTTAAATGTTTCCTTTGCACATGGCCTTGCTCCGCCTTATCACTTTGTTCATGGATCTTGTTTATTTGTCTCCTCAACCAATTACAAAAACATTATAAAATTTATGAAATAATAATAATAATAAGTATACATAATTCAGAGAATCTTTTCATACATTACATTGAAAAAAATACATGCAATAATATTACAAAATAGAGTGAAAAAAAAAAAAAAAAACACTCATGACAACTAAAAACATTAATATTTTTAAGAAATTATTAAACAAGCCATTGACAATAAAAAAGGGTTACACAGAAGAAAAGCAAAGTCTTATTGATTTCCTATTATTTGATTTCTTGTCCATTAATAAATCTCCCAATATATTCCTCATAATTTTTTTTTTCTTCATGCTGATGAACACATTCAAACTCCCTACTCAATCCCTATATTCGAGCCGGTTTGCCGCTCTGTTTTTTATCTTTGTAACGCTTGATTTCAACTGAGATTGTTGTTTGTGAAACTGCTTCAACTTCTGTTCTTGCACTTCTCTACTGCTCTTGGAGCTGCAAATTCCATGAAAATCAAATCAATAATTACGATTGAACAGTCATGATTATATAGAATTAATAGTTACTAACCAAGTCCAATTGTCTCAGATCCTTTCATGATTCTCAGTCGTTTGCATGAATCAACGAACATCCTATAAATTTAGCAAAAAAAAATATAAATTAGTAAGATTTAATCATAAAATAAATATGCCAATTAATTAGAAAATGTAAAATTGAAGTTAAAAACTTTCTCCCATGGGACATCACCAACAAGCATCCAATCTCCATCTTTGTCTTCATAAGTTGGAACATACTCAGAACCATTCAAGAGGTCTATCAATTTGCTTTCATTCATGAAATCTTTCATTCCTTGTGACCCACAGTTACCTAAAACATTAATCCCCCCAAAATTTAATTCACATCTTCACATTAATTTGCCTAAAATTAACAAAATTGTATTTTGGGCTTATTAATTACCAATAGTAAAGGAGCTGAACATTTTGCCCAAGGAATCATAGAGTTCTTGGTAACTCTTGTATAATTTCAAGTCCACCTTGCGTAGATAGGGTGCACCATCCATGCTGACCTTAACAAACGCTGCTGCACTGGTGGTGTTGGTGGCAGTACTGCTGCCAGCCTTCTCGCCGGCCTCTTCCTCGGAGCTGTTCTTCTGGACGGCCATGATGTTCTTCCGGAAGGATCTGACTTATGTGTTGCGCCTGAAGCAATAATCACAACAATACAGAAGCAATAGACAACAATCAATAATCAAATACGCAGAAAAAATAAAGCACACCAAGATTTACGTGAAAAACCCTCCAGTGTAGAGGAAAAAAATCACAAGCCACCAGAAAAATCTTCACTATCAAATAATAGTTATACAAAGTTCTTCTATAGCTAAAACTAGAGCTAATCAACAACTAGAGAAACAATTGGAGAAATCTCACCAAATAAGTGACTCAACAAATACACCCTGGATTTGTTCCTAGAGAGCTTCAAACTCGATCTTCACCGTTCAGAATGTAGAACTTTGAATCATAAACCGTCTGACAAGGTTCTAACTCAATCGGATCACAGATCGACTTTCGTTCAACCAACTCTCCCTTTTTTTTCTCTCTCTCTCTGCTTTTCCTGGCTTTTCTTCTTTCTCTACTTGGTTTTCGACACATACCTAAAACAACCCCACCTCTTTTTTATTAAGTAGCTAGGGCTCTATCTAAAATAAAAGATCAAGGTCCATGGCCTTTACTTGGTCTAAAATCACTTACATGGGACTGGACCTCATTTTTCTAACAATCTCTCCCTCCAGCCCCATTAGGAAAAGATTCATCACCATAGCAGTTTCATTTGGAACTTACCTTGGCCAGGGAACTCATTCCGGTCAAGTTACTGCAAAGCTCAAGCTTTTTCCCGAAAAGTTTAACAAGATCATAAGTATCATTTTTTCGCAATGACTCCATCTCTTCTTTCATTTTTTTTAACCAGTGCTCTCTATCCGGAGTAGCCTGCACATCTTGAAAGCTTTCTGGCTCTCTTTCACTGGTAATTAAAATAAAATTTGAACTTGGATACCTGATAGATGACCTGCACTCTCTAGTAGATCTTCTGGACTGAGACTCTACATCACTTGATGCCGAAGGTAGCTCCCCCTGCTCAACACTCTCAGGTAGAGAGGATTGCTCCTCCTATTCAAAACTAATAGCATCTGGCTCATCACCAACTATAGCTGACTCATTCATATCCCCAAGTTCTGTTTCTTGCTCATTTTCACCATCTGTGGCTCTTTCCTGTGGAATCTCTGTCGGTGTTGAAACATCATACTCAACAGTAACCTGTGTAGTCTTCTTATTTTTCTCAAAGTCTGTTATGGTTTCTTTTTCATGAAAGACCACATCCCTGCTTCTGACTGTCTTTCTCTTTACTGGATCCCATACCCTGTAGCTAAATTTTTCATCACAATATCCTACAAACACACACTGTGTAACTTTACTGTGAAGCTTTGATCTCTGCTCTTTCGACACATGCATGAATGCTTTACACCTAAAAACTTTTAAGTGAGAGCATGAAGTATCTTTCCCTGTCGACACTCTTTCTGGAATGTCAAAGCCCAAAGGAACTGATCGTGACCTGTTAAGTAAATAGCAAGCTGTATTGACTACTTCACCCCAGAATGACTTTGATAATTTTAACATTTTCAACATACATCTGATTTTTTCCACAATGGTGCGATTCATTCTTTCAGCTATACCATTATGCTGCGGTATTCCAGGTTCTGTCCTCTCATGCCTGATCCCATGCTTTGAGCAATACTCTTTAAAGTCTTTAGATGTGTATTCCTCATCATTATCAATTCGAATACACTTCAAGGGTAACCCTGTCATCCTCTCAACCATGACATAAAATTTTTAAAAATACTACAATACCTGACATTTATATTTCAACATATACACCTAAGTCTTACGTGAAACATCATCAATAAAAGTAACAAAATATCTGCTACCACCTAATGACTCAACCTCAATGGGACCACATACGTCAGAATAAATTAATTTCAATCTATTTTCTTTTCTCTGAGAACTTTTACAAAAAGAAACTCTATGATTCTTACCAAACAAACAATAATCACATGAATCGAGAGACATACCTTTGGTCAAGGGAATGAAAGACTGCCTTGCCAAAACCTGTAACCCTTTTTTCACTCATGTGCATCAGCCTCCTGTGCCACAAGTTTGCTGAAGCATCATTTTCAATGGTATTTACCTGGTTACCGTTCAATTGCATCCATGTCTTATATATTGTACAGCATAATTTTTCTCTTACAACTACCATAGATCCTTTGAGAAGCTTCCATTGTTCATTCTTTTGTCAACTTTCATATTCCTCCTTATCAAAGACATTAATAACAAGCAAGTTCATTCTCATATCTGAAATGTGTCTGACATCCCTCAAAGTCAACATGCAGCCTATACTAATTTGTACAACAATATCACCAATCCCAATAATCTGTGACACACTCTTGTTTCCCATCTTGGTACAACCAACATCTCCTGCTTTGTAAGTTGTAAACAATTCTCTCTTAGAAACACAATGATATGCCGCTCCTGTGTCAACTATCCACTCAATACCAAGATCACTAACATGATTACAATCACCATGTGTACAAATCAAAGTAACTGAATCACTATCTGAATTCACTGCTGCAACATTGCCATCATCTGAACTCTTACCTTTTTCATATTTTCGCTCTTGCTTTAAGATTCTACAGTTTCATTTTATATGACCCACTTTACCACAATGAAAACATTTCACTTTATCTCTAGACTTGGATCTATGTTTAGACTTAACACGACCTTTTGAGTCCTGACCTCTGTCGATGTTTTTATCCCTGTTCTCTGTGACTAGAACTTGATTCTCAGGATCTACATCTTTTCACCTTGCTTTTTCATTAAGCATACTGTCTTTTAGGATCTTCAATGTCACCTTATAATCAGAAGCTGAATTAAGAACAATCACAACTAGAGTATTTCAACTATCTGACAATGAACCCAAAAGAAATAACGCCTTCATTTCATCATCCATCTTAAGCTCCATAGTAGTCATCCGATTAAATATATCTTAAAAATAACTTAAGTGCTCTGTAACAAATCGTCCATCCCTGTACTGTAAAGTTACAAACTTTTTAATAAGCATAACTTTAATTATACCTATTTTTCTCTCATATAATGCTGTCAATTTTTTTAAAATAATGTGAGCATCTGATTCCTGCGCTACATGATGAAATACGCTGATATTAACCCATTTTTTTTTATTGTAGCCAGCGTCTTTCTACCTAGCTTCTTTCAGCTTTCAACTTTCATATTTACTGATTTAACCAAATCACCCAATACTAGCTCATACAAATCTTTACAGTATAAATGATCACCATCATAAGCTTTCAAATTGAATAATTCGATTCTGTCAATTTTATCATGAAACTTGTATCACCCTCCATGATCTCAAACAGAATTTACTTTTATTTTGAGTTGCTTCTGTATCGATGTTTCAAAATAACTTTTGCTCTGATACCACTTGTTGCGCCTGAAGCAATAATCACAATAATACAGAAACAATAGACAACAATCAATAATCAAATACGTAGAAAAAATAAAGCACACCAAAATTTAGTGAAAAACCCTCCAGTGTAAAAAATCACAGATCACCAGAAAAATCTTCACTATCAAATAATAGTTATACAAAGTTCTTCTCTAGCTAAAACTAAAGCTAATCAACAACTAGAGAAACAATTAGAAAAATCTCACCAAATAAGTGACTCAACAAATACACCATTAATTTGTTCCTAGAGAGCTTCAAACCCGATCTTCACTGTTAAAAATGTAGAACTCTGAATCATAAACCTCCTGACAAAGTTCTAACTCAATCGAACCACGGATCGACTTCCGTTCAATCAACTCTCCCTTTTTTTTTCTGTCTCTACTTTTCTTGACTTTTCTTTTTTCTCTACTTAATTTTCGACACACACCTAAAACAACTCCACCTCTTTTTTATTAAGTAGCTAAAGCTCTGTGTAAAATAAAAGATCAAAGCCTATGAGTTTACTTGATTCAAAACTACTTACATGAGACTGAATCTGATTTTTTTAAAATGGTGGCCATCCCACCACTTGTGCCCTGAAATTTAATGTGACCTCAAATTTAAGTTACTAGATCATTTTAAATTTATCATAACATTAATCATATTGGTCATACGAATGAAATAACATAAAATTATTGGAATTCCATTCTGATTTTCCTTTATTTTTTGGATTTTATTGTAAAAAATATTATTATCAACTTTTGAGAAGGTGAATGTGGTAATACTTTTGACATTTACCAATGTTTGGTAGCTTAGCTGTGGACTATCTTAGGCACTTTCCTGTTAAAAACTTTGAATTATTGTTTGGTTGTTAGGAAAAGTAGTAGAGATTCCACATGTTTTGTTCTTTTCCCTCTTTTTCCCGACAAACAACCAAAGCCATCAAATATAAAAATTAAACTGTTTTTTCACTTTACAAAGCCAAGATTCAATGGACACTCATCTTCTTCAATTCCAAATTAATATTCAACAATTGAAAGAAAAAAAAACCCCTAAAAACAAGAAATTAATTTCACTGAAAAATAAATTAACTGATGCATATGCAAATGCATGCTCACTTCTTGATTTCATTATTAATCAAATGAACTTTCATTCTAAAGGAAATGAAATGAAAAAAAAAAAAAAACAAACAAACAAAAAGACGGAAAAAAAAACAAATATTGAGAAACAAGATAACCAAGAAAAGATATGGGTAGCTTACTTTGCAGGGGGCTTTGCAGGGTCAGTAGATAGAAGAGCAACAGAGCTCTTCTCTTTCATCTTCTCAGTTTCGTTCGCCATCGCCTCCTTAGTTGTTTAAAGGTTAAGTTTCAAATCAACAGTCTCCAAAAACCCTCTTTTTCCATTATTTTTGGTCGTTTCGCCATCATTTCCATTGCCTCCGAGCAACCCCTGGAGATCTTTGGTTCAGGATAATTGCCAGAAGATGTGGCTTTAACAAGCGAGATAAATTAATATTTTAATAAAAATATATATAAAAAATAAAACTGAAAAAAAAAACAAAAAGTAGTATCTCAAAACAGTGAATCCATTGAAAAAGAAAATATGTAAAAAAAATAATAATAAAATGCCAATGGTGAAAAAAAGTGGATCCTACTTTCTAAAATATTTTATAATTAAATATAAAAATTAAAATTAAAAAAAATCATGACTCTTCCGATTGAAAATTTTTTATAAAAAAATATAAAATAAATAGATAAAAAATAAAAATAAATAAAAAAAATCTACTGGTGCAATTAAACAGTGCTATCAACAACTGTAGTGTTTATTTATTTGATTGTCATTATTCATTGGTACTTGATTGGCATGTTTCATTGAAATTATTATCCGTGACAACAAATACTGTCAAACAATTGTGAAGTTTATTTATTTAATTAACATGATTCATTGAAATTATTGTCCTGATACTGTTAAACAATACTATGAAACAATTGTAAAATTTATTTATTTGGTTGTTACGATTCATTGAAATTATTATTTTTGATTAGGGATATAATTGAATCGATTCAAATAGTAATAAATTTAAGTTCGACTCATAATTTGAGATTCGTTATTCGATTCGAACTTGATCGAATTTTATTTTTTAAATTCGAATTTAATTCGTGATCGAATTCGAATTATTATTGTTCGTTCGATTAAGCTTGATTAATATGTAAAAATAATTTCGATTCGTATACTCAATAAAAATTTAATTATTCATACTCGAACTCGAATTCGGATTCGAAATATTTTATTAATTAAAATAATAAAAATATATTTAAATATAAAAGTTCGATTAGGCTCACGAGCTATTCGAATCGGATATAAAAATATTCAAATTCGATTCGATCGATAAATCAAATTACTTGAACTTAAACTCGACTCGAAAATAATCAAACCGAATTTAAATTTTTTTCGAATTAAATTTAAATAATTTATGAATATTAATATATCATTACACTTTTATTTTTGACAAAAATACTATTAGACAATTATAAAATTTATTTACTTGATTGATATGATTCATTGAAATTATTGTCCTGATGCTATTAAACAGTACTGTCAAACAGCTATAAAGTTTATTTGTTTGATTGTTATGATTCATTGAAATTATTGTCCTGATGCTCTTAAAAGTCAAACAGCTATAAAGTTTATTTGTTTGATTGTCATGATTCATTGAAATTATTGTCCTGATCCTATTAAATAATACTGTCAACAGCTCGTAATATTTATATATATTTGACTGATACGATTCATTCAAGTTATTGTCCTTCAAGACAAGTGCTGTAAACAATATTTATATACTTAGATTCAATAAATCTGATTTCATATAATAATTTAAAGCAAATTTCATACCAGCAAAATTTTGTCTAACAAAAAGTAAGCGAACTTTTTGTTTATATGCGGCCTTGTTCCTCATCTTTGTATTAACTCTTTTCCTCTTTGAGAAAACTTTCTATTAACTCTTAAATCAATGCGGATGGATATCCATTATCAATGAAACTTAAGCGATTATACTTAATTTTAAAGTGATTAATTAGTAATGTATGTAAAAATTAATTGAAATGTTAATAAATTTAGATTAAAAAATATAATAATTGAAAATTAATTAATTTCAGTACCCTCCTTTCAATCAGGCACCCATGATACCTTTATCTTGGAAACATAATGGAGCCTATTATGAAAATCAAAGAATATAACTATTTTATTAAGAGAGCGTTTTATTTATAATTTTTATTATAATTACTTAATTATCATAAAAATTATATAAAAATTTATTGTTTATAAATATAAATTTTATGTAAAATTTTTATAAATTTTACACAACTTTAAATTATGTTTACTTAATTATATCATAATTATTATAAGTAATATATTCTCTCTACTAAACTTTGGACCAACTCCAATATTCTTTCTTAATTAGCTTTTCCTTTTTAATTTCATATTATCATAAAAATAAAACATTAACTTAATTTACATCAGTTGTTAGTATATTTATTATTTTTATGCTGTGTTAATAATTTTTTATTTTTAAATATTATTTATGTTTTTTTTTCTTAATCTTTTGGTTTTTTTACAACTTATATATTTTCATGAAAATTGAAGTTAAAATGATATATTCTCAAAAAATTTCTGCTAACTCCCCGAACACTCCTAAACCTTTTCTCAGCTTCCTATACGCCTCCTTTTCTCTCAAATCAGTAGCTTTGCTCATTGTTTGTTCTGTGTGTCCTTCATTCTGTTCCAGAGGTCCATTTTATAGGGATTGATCAGGAGTTTCTAATCAATCTCAATTTCTCCTTGGACGAAAATTCAATCTTTGAATCCAATCTAGACTCTTCTGATTGAATTCCCATTCACAATGAGATTCTTCAACTTTCAATCACAGCCATCAAAAAAAGAAAACAAAAAAATAATAATACTAATCAGATAATCAGGAAAAAAAATCAGATAAAATTAATAGATAATTTTAAAAAAATAATAAAAAATAAAATAAGATAAACCCAAAAAAAAATAATAATGATATAATAATAAATATATAACTATATAAATAAAATACAAAAAAATAAATAAATAAATAAAGATATACATATGTTAATACATAATAATAATAATAAATAATAAAATACTTAAAATACAAAAGGAAAATAATAATAATAATACAGGATAAAAATTGAATTGGGCCTTATCCATTCAGGCCATGCCCAATTGATCTGGGCCTGGACCTAATTAGGTGTCTACAGCAATGACTCCATATCTTCTTTCATTACTTTTAACTAGTGCTCTCTATCCGGAGTAGCTTACACATCTTGAAAGCTTTCTGGCTCCCCTTCACTGATAACTAAAATAAAATCTAAACTTGGATATCTGGTAGATGGCCTGCGCTCTCTAGTAGATCTCCTGGACTGAGACCCTACATCACTTGATGTCGAAAGTAGCTCCCCCTACTTAACACTCTCAGGTAGAGAGGATTGCTCTCCCTGTTCAAAACTAATAGCATCTGGCTCATCACCAACTGTAACTGGCTCATTCATATCCTCAAGTTCTGTTTCTTGCTCATTTTTACCATCTGTGGCTCTTTCTTGTGAAATCTCTGTCGGTGTTGAAACATCACACTCAACAGTAACCTGTGTAGTCTTCTTATTTTTCTCAAAGTCTGCTATGGTTTCTTTTTCATGAAAGACCACATCTCTGCTTCTAACTGTCTTTCTCTTTACTGGATCCCATACCCTGTAGCTAAATTTCTCATCATCATATCCTACAAACACACACTGTGTAACTTTACTGTCAAGCTTTGATCTCTGCTTTTTCGGCACATACATGAATACTTTACACCCAAAAACTTTTAAGTGAGAGTATGAAGTATCTTTCCTTGTCCACACTCTTTCTGGAATGTCAAAGCCCAAAGGAACTGATGGTGACCTGTTAAGTAAATAACAAGCTGTGTTGACTGCTTCACCCCAGAATGATTTTGGTAATTTTATCATCTTTAACATACATCTGACTTTTTTCATAATGGTGCGATTCATTGTATTCTTCACCATTATCAGTTCGAATACACTTCAAGGATAATCCTGTCATCCTCTCAATCATGGCATAAAATTTTTAAAAATACTGCAGTACCTGACTTTTGTATTTCAACATATACACCTAAGTCTTACATGAAGCATTATCAATAAAAGTAACAAAATATCTGCTACCACCTAATGACTCAACTTCAATGAAACAACATACGTCAGAATAAATTAATTTCAATAAATTAATTTCAATCTATTTTCTTTTCTTTGAGAACTTTTACGAAAAGAAACTCTATGATGCTTACCAAACAAACAATAATCACATGAATCGAAAGACATACCTTTGGTCAAGGAAATGAAAAACTGTCTTGCCAAAACCTGTAACCTTTTTTCACTCATGTGTGCCAGCCTCCTGTGCCACAAGTTTGCTGAAGCATCATTTTCAACGATATTTACCTAGTATCGTTCAATTGCATCCATGTCTTATACATTATGCAGCATAATTTTCTCCTTGCAACTACCATAGATCCTTTGAGAAGCTTTCATTGTCCATTCTTTTGTCGGCTTTCATATTCCTCCTTATCAAGGACATTAATAGCTAGTAAGTTCATTCTCATATCTGAAATGTGTCTGACATCCCTCAAAGTCAACATGCAACCTGTACTAGTTTGTACAACAATATCATCAATCCCAATAATTTGTGACACACTCTTGTTTCCCATCTTGGTACAACCAAAATCTCCTACTTTGTAAGTTGTAAACAACTCTCTTAAAAATATAATGATATGCCGCTCCTATGTCAACTATCCACTCAACGTCGGGATCACTAACATGATTACAATCACCATGTGTACAAATTAAAGTAACTGAATCATTATTTGAATTCGTTGCTGTAACATTGTCATCATCTGAACTCTTATCTTTCTTATCTTTTCGCTCTTGCTTTAAGATTCTACAGTTTCGTTTTATATGACCTGCCTTACCACAATGAAAACACTTTACTTTACCTCTAGACTTGGATCTATGTTTAAACTTACCACGACCTTTTGAGTCCTGGCCTCTGTCGATATTTTTATCCCTGTTCTCTGTGACTAAAGCTTGATTTTCAAGATCTACATCTTTTCATCTTACTTCTTCATTAAGCATACTATTTTTTATCATCTCCAACGTCACCTTATAATCAGGAGCTGAATTGAGAACAGTCACAACTAGAGTATTCCAGCTGTCTGACAATGAACTCAAAAAAAATAACACCTTCATTTCATCATCTATCTTAAGCTCTATAGTAATCATCCGATTAAATATATCTTAAAAATTACTCAAGTACTCTATCCCTGTATTATAAAATTGTAAGCTTTTTAACAAGCATAACTTTATTCATACCTATTTTTCTCTTATAAAATACTGTCAATTTTTTTCAAATAATGTGAACATCTGATTCCTGCGTTACATGATAAAAATACGTTGATATTAACCCATTTTCTGATTGTAACCAACATCTTTCTACCTAACTTCTTTCAACTTTCATCTTTCATATCTGCTAGTTTAACCGAATCATCCAATACTAACTCATACAAATCTTTACAGTATAGATGATCTTCCATCATAAACTTTCAAATTGAATAATTCGATGCTGTCAATTTTATCATGAAACATGTATCACCATCCATGATCTCAAACAGAATTTACTTCTATTCTGGGTTACTTTTGTATCGATGTCTCAAAATAACCATTGCTCTGATACCACTTGTTGCACCTGAAGCAATAATTACAACAATACAAAAATAATAAATAACAATCAATAATCAAATACGCAAGAAAAATAAAACACACCAAGATTTAGTGAAAAATCTTTCAGTGTAGAGAAAAAAAATCACAGACCACCAGAAAAATCTTCACTATCAAATAATAGTTATACAAATTCTTTTCTAGCTAAAACTAAAACTAATCAATAACTAGAAAAACAATTAGAAAAATCTCACCAAATAAGTGACTCAACAAATATACCCTGAATTTATTCCTAAAGAGCTTCAAACCCGTTATTCACTGTTCAAAATGTAAAATTCTGAATCATAAATCTCTTGACAAGATTTTAACTCAATCGAAATACGGATCGACTTCCGTTCAACCAACTCTCCCTTCTCTTTTTTCTCTCTATTTTTTTTTTACTTTTTTTCTTTCTCTACTTGATTTTCGACACATACCTAAAACAATCCCACCACTTTTTTATTAAGTAACTATGGTTCTATGTAAAATAAAAAATCAAAACCCATAACCTTTACTTGATCCAAAACTACTTACATGAGATTGAATCTCATTTTCCTAACATGATGGCCATCCCACCACTTGTGCCCTAAAATTAAATGTGCCCTCAAATTTAAGTTACTAGATCATTTTAAATTTACCAAAACATTAATCATATTGGTCATACGAATGAAATAACAAAAAATTATTGGAATTCCATTCTGATTTTCCTTTATTTTTTGAATTTTATTGTAAAAAATATTATTATCAACTTTTGAGAAGGTGAATGTGGTAATACTTTTGACATTTACCAAAGTTTGGTAGCTTAGCTGTGGACTATCTTAGGCACTTTCCTGTTAAAAACTTTGAATTATTGTTTGGCTGTTAGGAAAAGTAGTAGAGATTCCACATGTTTTGTTCTTTTCCCTCTTTTTCCCGACAAACAATCGAAGCCATAAAATATCAAAATTAAACTGTTTTTTCACTTTACAAGGCCAAGATTCAATGGACACTCATCTTCTTCAATTCCAAATTAATATTCAACAATTGAAAGAAAAAAAAAACCCTAAAAACAAGAAATTAATTTCACTGAAAAATAAATTAACTGATGCATATGCAAATGCATGCTCACTTCTTGATTTCATTATTAATCAAATGAACTTTCATTCTAAAAGAAATGAAATGGAAAAAAAAAAACAAACAAAAAGACGAAAAAAAAAACAAATATTGAGAAACAAGATAACCAAGAAAAGATATGGGTAGCTTACTTTGCAGGGGGCTTTGCAGGGTCAGTACATAGAGGAGCAACAGAGCTCTTCTCCTTCATCTTCTCAGTTTCGTTCGCCATCGCCTCCTTAGTTGTTGAAAGGTTAAGCTTCAAATCAACAGTCTCCAAAAACCCTCTTTTTCCATTATTTTTGGTCGTTTCGCCATCATTTCCATTGCCTCCGGGCAACCCTCGGAGATCTTTGGTTCAGGATAATTGCCAAAAGATGTGGCTTTAACAAGCGAAATAATTAATATTTTAATAAAAATATAGATATAAAATAAAACTGAAAAAAAAAAACAAAAAGTAGTATCTCAAAACAGTGAATCCATTGAAAAAGAAAATATGTAAAAAAAAATAATAAAATGCCAATGGTGAAAAAAAGTGGATCCTACTTTCTAAAATATTTTATAATTAAATATAAAAATTAAAATTAAAAAAAATCATGACTCCTCCGATTGAAAATTTTTTATAAAAAAAATAAAATAAATAGATAAAAAATAAAAATAAATTAAAAAAATCTACAGGTGCAATTAAACAGTGCTATCAACAACTGTAATGTTTATTTATTTTATTGTCATTATTCATTGGTACTTGATTGGCATGTTTCATTGAAATTATTATCCGTGACAACAAGCACTGTCAAACAACTGTAAAATTTATTTATTTAATTGACATGATTCATTGAAATTATTGTCCTGATACTGTTAAACAGTACTATAAAACAATTGTAAAATTTATTTATTTGGTTGTTACGGTTCATTGAAATTATTATTTTTATTTGAGATTTAAACGAATCGAGTTGAGTCGAAATAATAATAAGTTTGAATTTGATTCATAATTTGGAGTTCGATTCATAATTTGAAGTTCGATACTCGATTCAAGTTTGATCGAATTTTACTTTTTAAATTCGAGTTTAATTCGTAATCGAATTCAAGTTATTCTCATTCGCTCTGAGTTAAAGAGAGAAGAGAAAGAAAAAATAAGAAAAAAACAGAAATAGGCTTTTTATAGGCCTTTCAAAACGATATCGTTTTGGATGTTTGAACCGAGTTCGACCCGCGCATGATCTGGGCGCTGACTCGAGCGTCAACCCGACCCGTTTCACAGGTTTTCCTTTTTATTTTTCTTTTTATTTTCTATTTTAATTTTGATTATATTTATTTTGTATTGATTTTTATGTTGATTTTTTTATTTTTTTATTTTTTCATGATATTATTGTTATTATTATTATTGTTATTTTATATTAATAATTCTTAAAATAAAAATAAAACTAAAATAATATAAGGACTTAAAAATATAATATAAAAAAATTAGTAATAACTTTTTTAATGAAAATAAAATTTTTATTACAAGCAAAAATATTATTTAAATTTCACCAAAGTGTTTGGATAATTTTAAAAAAAATAATTTTTGCTAAAAAAATAAATTATAAAAAATGATAAATAAAATAAAAATAAATTGTTTAAATAAATCTTTTAAATGTAATTTTAAAGAAAGCTAAAAGTGTTTAGTTTTCTTTAATTATTACAAGTAAAAATAATTTTTTTGAATTTCACCATAGAGTTGAGATAATTCAAAATTATTTTTAATAAAATAAAGATTGATTTAGACAATGTAAAACAATAATAAAAATGAAAATAAAAAATAAAAACAATTAATATTTTGAATTTTTTAAAAAAGAAATAAAAATTAAAGGAGTTCGATTTTCTTTAATACGAGTAAGATATAAATATTTAGATTTCTCTAGTGAAAGGATAATCTAATTTCTTTTTTATAATAAAAATAATTAATAAATAATAAAAAGTTTTTTTTAAATAATCATAATAAAAATTAATTAATAAATTCCTTTAATTATAAAAAAAATGATTTTATTTAAGATCTTGTCAAAAGGTTGAGGTGATTCTAAAATTTATTCAAAACTTTTAGGATTTCACCGAAGAGTCAGGATAATCTTAAAACTTGCTTAATAAATTTTAGGAACTCACCAAAGAATCAGGATGTTCTTGAAATCATTTTCGCAATAAATAAATAAAATATCTTATGACGAGATTTCAAAAATTTTGTAAATGATCAATTTTCTCAAAATATTTTTTAAATAATAATTTTTTATAAATTCCACCAAAGCGTTGAAGAATTTATAGAATACGTAATAACAATAATAATGTTGATTTCATAATAAAAATATTTTTTTAAAAAATAAATTTTAGGAAATTAAATTTAAATAAAAAAATTATATTACCAAAATTAAAGGATTATACATATTTAAGTGGTACCGTTCTTTGAACGGACGATGTGAAGGTGGTAATACATTTCTCATTCATAATCGTGTTTTCGGATTTAATCATGATTTTGTAAATCTAAACTTTTTTTAGTAAAATATTAATTAATTTTAAAATTTTTATGAAAAAATAATATTTTAAGTAATCAATCATACCTTATAAAAAATTAATGACGATTTTAAAATTTTTTTTATCAAATCTAACGTTTGAATCTTCCGAACGAAAATCATTACGACATGAATAAGTTTATGAATGTCAAATACTTAATTTTGATTGATAAAAGAATAAAAACAATATATAATGTTCAAAGAATTTTGTCGAATTAATTTGAACTAAGTCTTTGCCTATATATATTTTATTTATAAAATATATTTTTGATTATTCAATTTACATTTATTAATAAAAACATAAATATTCATAAAAAATATTCCTATAATAAAACGCGAGACACATTCTAGAATTTATTAAAAGGGACTTCCCTTCTCAAGAAGCGAAAGGAATTTTAAATTATTAAGTTGATTCATTTAATGACATTTAAAAAATAATATCAAATAGGTTTAGGTTTTAAATTCAAGTACTTACAATTTTTTTTTTATGTTTTTTTACATAAAAATAAAAATAAAATACGCTAAGCTTCCGTTTGGGTAGGAAAAAAAAATCTTTGGATAAGGACAATTGCCCCTCACATGGCCCTAACAGGCGAAACAAGTGAGCATGTTTTTCATGCATGAAAGTCCGGACACCGTTGCCCTTAAGTCTTGGTGAAAAGTCTCTGTCCAAGTTGCATGGAAAGCTCCAACTGATTTTTTTGTTTTTTTGTCCACCAAATAAAGATTCTCTGATTTCTTAAGTCTTTCTCAACCCAGTGGGGCTAAAAAAACCCAACACTGTAATTTAATGTTAGAACCTACTTGAAAGGAAAAAGAAAGGGAGATCTTTGGTTCAGGATAATTGCCAGAAGATGTGGCTTTAACAAGCGAAATAATTTAATATTTTAATAAAAATATATATAAAAAATAAAACTGAAAAAAAAAAACAAAAAGTAATATCTCAAAACAGTGAATTCATTGAAAAAGAAAATATGTAAAAAATAATAATAAAATGCCAATGGTGAAAAAAAGTTGATCCTACTTTCTAAAATATTTTATAATTAAATATAAAAATTAAAATTAAAAAAAATCATGACTCTTCCGATTGAAAATATTTTATAAAAAAATAAAATAAATAGATAAAAAAATTAAAAAAAAATCTACAGGTGCAATTAAACAGTACTATCAACAACTGTAATGTTTATTTATTTGATTGTCATTATTCATTGGTACTTGATTGGCATGTTTCATTGAAATTCTTATCCGTGACAACAAACACTGTCAAACAGCTGTAAAGTTTATTTATTTAATTGACATGATTCATTGAAATTATTGTCCTGATACTGTTAAACAGTACTATGAAACAATTGTAAAATTTATTTATTTGGTTGTTACGATCCATTGAAATTATTATTTTTGATTAAAGATATAATTGAGTCGAATCGAATAGTAATAAGTTTGAGTTCTATTTATAATTTGAGATTCGATACTCGATTTGAGTTTGGTTGAATTTTATTTTTTAAGTTCGAGTTCAATTCGTAATTAAATTCGAGTTATTTTCGCTCGTTCCATTAAACTCGATTAATATGTAAAAATAAATTCGATTCGTATACTCTATAAGAGTTCGATTATTCATGCTCGAATTCGAAATATTTTATTAATTAAAATAATAAAAATATATTTAAATATAAAAACTTGATTAAGCTCACGAGTTACTCGAGTCGAATATAAAAATACTCGAATTCAATTCGATCGATAAATCGAATTATTCGAGCTCGAACTCGACTCGAAAATAATCTAATCGAATTCAAATTTTTTTCGAATCGAATCCAAATAACTTACGAGTATTAATATATCATTTACACTTTTATTTTTGACAAAAAATATAATTAAATAATTATAAAATTTATTTACTTGATTGACATGATTCATTAAAATTATTGGCCTGATGCTATTAAATAGTACTATTCAACAGCTGTAAAGTTTATTTATTTGATTGTTATGATTCATTGAAATTCTTGTCCTGATGTTAGTAAATGTCAAACAGCTATAAAGTTTATTTGTTTGATTGTCATGATTCATTGAAATTATTGTCCTGATGCTATTAAATAATACTGTCAAACAGTTGTAAAATTTATTTGTTTGATTGTCAGGATTCATTGAAATTATTATTCTGACAATAAATACTGTCAAACAGTTGTAAAATTTATTTTTTTGATTGTCATGATTCATCGAAATTATTGTTCCGATACTGTTAAACAGTACAGTACTATGAAACAACTGTAAAATTTATTTATTTGATTATCACGATTCATTAAAATTATTATCCCTGACAATAAATACTGTTAAATAATTATAAAATTTATTTATTTGATTGACTTGATTCATTGAAATTATTGTCCTGATGCTATTAAAGTCAAACAGGTGTAAAATTTATTTATTTGATTGCCATGATTAGTTGAAATTATTATCCTTACCATAAATACTGTCAAACAGCTGTAAAATTTATTTATTTGGTAGATACAATTCATTGAAATTATTATCCTGGTGCTGTCAACAGCTTGTAATATTTATATATATTTGATTGATACGATTCATTCACGTTAAAGACAAGTGCTGTAAACAATATTTATATACTTAGATTCAATAAATCTGATTTCATATAATAATTTAAAGCAAATTTGGCAGGTTTTGGAAAGGCAAAATTATTAATCTGCATTTGGCAGTGTTTGGTGGAAGATAATGTTTTTAATTAAAAACACAAAAAAAAAAAAAAAAGTATTCATACCAGCAAAATTTTATCTAACAAAAAGTAAGCGAACTTTTTGTTTATATGCGGCCTTGTTCATTATCTTTGTATTAACTCTTTTCCTCTTTGAGAAAACTTTCTATTAACTCTTAAATCAATGCGGATGGATATCCATTATCAATGAAACTTAAGCGATTATACTTAATTTTAAAGTGATTAATTAGTAATGTATGTAAAAATTAATCAATGTCTGAAATGTTAATAAATTTAGATTAAAAAATATAATAATTGAAAATTAATTAATTTCAGTACCCTCCTTTCAATCAGGCACCCATGATACCCTTATCTTGGAAACATAATGGAGCCTATTATGAAAATCAAAGAATATAGCTATTTTATTAAGAGAGCGTTTTATTTATAATTTTTATTATAATTTTATAATTACTTAATTATCATAAAAATTATATAAAAATTTATTGTTTATAAATATAAATTTTATGTAAAATTTTTATAAATTTTACACAACTTTAAATTATGTTTACTTTATTATATCATAATTATTATAAGTAATATATTCTCTCTACTAAACTTTGGACCAACTCCAATATTTTTTCTTAATTAGCTTTTCTTTTTTAATTTCATATTATCATAAAAATAAAACATTAACTTAATTTACATCAGTTGTTAGTATATTTATTATTTTTATGCTGTGTTAATAATTTTTTATTTTTAAATATTATTTATGTTGTTTTTTTTTTTCTTAATCTTTTGGATTTTTTACAACTTATATATTTTCATGAAATTTGAAGTTAAATACATTGATAATATATTATATATTTAAATTTATATATAATATATTATCAATGTATAATATTTTACAGGTTGATAAATGACATAATAAAATGTTATTAAAAATTAATTTTAAATATGCAGTTAAGGATAAAGCATATTTGTTTTTTATTTTAAAATTAAATTTTTATAAAATATTATTATATGTTAATTGACAATGATAATACAAGAAATATAAATTCTATATATATCTTATCTTTCACTATGTTTATAACAATTACATCCTATAAATACATTAATTTCTTAAAATGACAACGGGTTAAATGCAGAGCAAAGGAATAAATAAAATAAAATAAAATAAAAAGAAAATGAAGTGTTATTGGTCAGATGATACACATGTCTCACATAATCACATGCAGTCTCCATCATCCTACTCCTAAGGACAAAGAAATTTTGGATATAAATAGGTAACGTAGGTGGTTGTGGTAAGTAGGTGGATGTTGTAAGCAAGCACAAGAGTGACAAACACCAAGAGAGCAAATTCAAAGATTTAGCGAAACATGGCTTTGGCCTTAACATTGGCATTGCCAAGGTATATCGTCCTCAAATCCAATGACAAGAGCGATTACTTGGGCTACATCCGTGATGATGGGGAGTCTAATGGGTATATCCGCTTCATGGAAACTGAGGCTGTGAGTCCATATGCAAGATTTGAAGTGGAGACTGCTAGCACTAATGGCTTGGTGCACATAAGGAGCTGTCAAAACAATAAATATTGGGTACGAACCAAAAATCTTTCCATCACTGGAAAACCAGCGGAGCAATACTGGATTACTGCAACCGCCGTCAAGCCGGAGGAAGACCAATCCAAGGAGTCGTGCACATTGTTCAAGACTATCTCTGTAGACCCTGCAACAAATACGGTTCGAATTATGCACGTCCAATCAGGATGCTATTTATGCTTATGGGGGTTAAACAATAAAAAATTTGATCGCTGCGTGTTGGCAAATTACAAAGTTTATGATCATAACAGCCTTGATATCTTCACAATTATTGATTGGCAGTCGCTGGTGATTCTCCCTAGATACGTGGCATTCAAAGGAAATAATGGTGAGTATCTGTGTCTTCGTCAGATTCAGGGTTACCCATATTTGCAGTTTTCAACTAATGATATTGGTGATTCAACCGTGCCATGCGAGGTTTTCAACACTAATGATGGAAATGTCCGCATCAAGACCATTTCTTCCGATAAATTTTGGAGGCGCAGCCCAAATTGGATTTGGGCGGACTCTAATGACATCAGTAGCAACAACAAGGACACCGTGTTTCGCCCCGTAATAGTTAACAATACGACAATTGGTCTTCTTAATTTGGGCAACAATAACTTCTGCAAGCGCCTCACAACCGAGGGAAAGACTAACTGCCTTAATGCAGCAGTCCCCAGTGTTACCAAAGAGGCCCTGCTAACGGTGGAGGAGCCTGTCTTGACAAGGGACATTTATAATGTCAAATATGGTTTTGATAATTCTAGGGTCTACGACGAAAGAGTCCTCCTTGTTGCCAAGAATACTGCAGATAACCATACCCAGCAATCTAGCACTTTAGACGTCAAGCTTTCCTACACAGATACCAAGACTAGTTCGTGGAAGACTACGTTTTCGCTAAAGTTAGGTATGAAAACCACCATCGTCATGGGCGTTCCACTCATTTTTGAGGGAAAAGTTGAATTATCCGGTGAAGTTCAATCAGCTACCGAGTGGGGAGAGACCACGACATCAACCGCTATTGTGGAAGTTGTACACAAAGTTACTGTGCCTCCAATGACTAAGGTGACGGTATATCTAATTGCAACAAATGGTACGTGTGATGTTCCCTTCACATTCATGCAAAGAGACACTCTTTATAATGGAGCCACTGTTACGACTGAAGTGCAAGGCGGCACCTTTACTGGTTCTAATTACTACAACTTCCACTTTGAAACCAAAGAAGAGAAGATCACGAACTGAGAAAATACTCAAAACTCCTCTTGGGCACAATTTGGGAATTACAAGGATTGTACGTGCTACGTCTGTGTGTGTGTGTGTGCTGTATCCACTAAATAAAATTGTGTTTCCTTGGTGGAAGCAATGCTTTTTATCTTATTATTAAACTACAATAAACATGTAAGCTGCATGCATAGCCCTGTGGCATATCATGTACTTTAATTTGAGAAAAAATAAATCTACGTGTGGTGTTATTTTATGTGATTTGGATATTATTTTGTGTTTGTCTTTTATGGTAAAGAAATAGATTAAAATTGTAAATTTAGCACATTAATATGAAATAGGTTTTAATTTGATAAAGAAGATGAAGTAAAATAATTTACAAAATCCATTACAAGTGAATAATTAAGAATTAAAATTGATATTGTTGTCCTTGAGGCTCAAACAAAATTAATTTGTATTTCCGTATTATCATGTAAAAACTTGCTATGAGTTTGGTTGAGAATATGTTACCGCTGTGGTTTTTCCCTTTAAGTTACATTTTTTTTAGAGCATTGAAAATTATTATAGAAACTATTTTATGTATATTTCCCTTATTATTTGAATTCTAAATTTTATTTTGTAACTGTTTTATTGATTCAAATTCTTCTAGACCTATGCCTATTTTTTTTAATCAAATCATATATAATATTATATTACAGCATATTCACATGCATGGTAAAGTTTGCTTGCATGTAATCTTATGTAGACAATTTATAGTATTGACACATAAATATATAATCAACTTTCACTTTAAATTATTTTTTAGTGTATAAATTAAGTTAAGAATTATAAAAAAGACTTTCTTTAATAAGTTAAATAAGATCATAAGTCAATAATAACATATAATACTTATAATTATTTTTTATTTGCATTACAATAATAATTTTTTAATGTTTTCATATGTCCTACGATATATAAAAAATAATCAAAACTAAAATAGATGAAATTAATATTTCTTATATAGATGGTGAATTTAAACTTTTGTTTGGGGTTAGGTTGACATTATGTAAATAAGATAATAATATATGACAAAATACTCATTAACCAAGTAATTAATTTTTAATTTAAATATTGATAACTTTAAAAACAAATTAAATTATTGATGTTTTTTACCATAAATATGCAAAAAGAAATAATTAAAACAAAAATATTTTCCCTAAATTTAAAATCACATATATCTCTTCTATTTTTTAAAATTTTTAAATGCTTTATTATTTTTTAAATTCAAAAAACACATATCACTTTAAGTCTATTAATAATTAATAATTTGTTCTACATCATTTTTCTCCGTATTCAATTTTCCTTTAAGATTTATATTGTTTTCGTAATTTTATTGTTTATTTTATTTAGATGGTTTCTTCTTCTAACATTATTTTTATTCAATTTTTTTTGTTTGTCATACATTTCTTGATTTATTTTTTTAATATTTTGATTAAAATCATAATTTAAAAAAAATATGTCGATACTTCTTTTATTATTTAATTGATCATTCAATATTTATGTTCTCCTAAAAAACTAATATTATATTTATATTCAATTTTTTTTTTACTTTTTGATCCATATCTAATATCTCTTATTTTTCACATTTATTTTCAACATTTTGATCAAGATAATAATAGTAAAATTTAATTTTCTTATGACATGTTAATTGAATATAGATTTATATTTTATATTTTTCATAAAATTTTAAACTTAGATATAATTGTAAGAAAAATATAAATTTTTCAGTGTAAACTCATATTTAAATAAACAAAATAATCCATGTATTGCATGGGTTACAAACTAGTAGTGTTATTATTGCACTTGTTGAAAAATTGGTGATAAATTTAGTTTATCATCTTAAATAGAGTTAAAATTTTAGCTCTCATCTCAAAATACAAAGATAGGCCTATAACTTAAATTTACATTAATTAGACCCGATAATTTTAAATTAGATATAATGATTTAATACGAAAAAAAAAAAAAAGAAAACGGTAGGGTTAAAATTAACAAAAACTTATATATAGATTTGATAAAAGCTAAAAAAATAAATTTTTTATATCTGATGTGTCAAAACAAATCGTAACTCAATAATTTTTATATTTATACAAATCAAACATAATTATATGTATATACAATTTAGTAGGACGAATAGTAATTACAAAAAATATGCAGTCATATGTAACTTAAAACATAATCCTTAAGAAAAACTGATTAATTAAATCTACTTGCTTCACAAAGTCAATCGACATTCCAATTTGGTTCACAAAATCTACTTTCAAGTTCAAATTCTTTAATGCACCCAATTAAGATATATCATGAAATTTATTTTATACGAAGCAAATATACTCCGTATTATTGATACTTTGTTTTTGCTATTTGTCTTTTGTTTTTAATTATTTTTTGTTTTCTCACAATAATTTATTCAGAAAAAAAAAATAAAAAATGAATAGCAAAAGTATCAATTGATCGAAGTCTTAATTAGTTATAAAAACATATAGTAGTATATATAGTACTTGATCATTACTTGTTGATTTTTTGCATGAAGTATATATTATCAATTTGAATCTATTTAAAATAAGTCATTTCTCTTTCAAAGCGTTATGATTGGTAAGAGCTACAGTAACAACCGAAAGGTGCTTCTTGAGAAGAAATGTCTATAGCTTAGACCATAGCTAGACTAGGCAATCATGCCAACAAGCGATAAATCCTAGTAAATTGCAATAAATCTATGTCAAGAATGTTTAGACCAACAAATTTTCCTGTAAATAGGAGATAACAAATTAATGCATGTTGTATGAAAATGTGAAATTGTTTGCTATATGCAAATTATTTTTTATGTATTGTTTTTCCTTTCAAAATTTTCAGCAAAGATTCAGAAGATTCTTTCCAGAGGGAGTAGATATGCATCGTATGTGAGTTTACACGAGAAAGCATGCATTCTATGTCAGCAACAAACAAGCCATGACATTCTTCACAATAATAGATGTGGTTTTCTGAAAATCTTTCTTCCTCGCAAATATCGTAATAATATTCTACTGATACATCCTCAACAAATGAATCCTTAATAATAAGTGGCTGAATGTGATGTTCTGCACATTCAGACGAAACCTTATGTCAGCCTCTGTGCAGAAATAGAAGGGCTCGGTACAAATTTCGAGACATCTAAACATGAAAAGCCTGTATAGATCAATTTGAATTATATACATCAAACCGAATTTGGCAACTGTCCCAAAATATAAAAATGAATTATGTGAGCATTCGAAAGTTATGTTTTAGAGGCTGACTCAAAGTATTAAGGCATGTAGGATGGAGATGTAAATGACAGTCGAAACAACTATAGCTGATGCCAACGAATTCGAAAGTGCAGGCATGGCAGATTTTGGTAGAGTGTCGACCAAATGAAGCGGGTGTGGTCATGCATCTTTTTTGGAAATCGAAGACAAGATTCATGTAAAGCATAAATGTCATCGCTTTCTAGGATAACAATAAGCCAGCCAGACCAAAGATTGTTAGTTAGCAATAACTGCAGTCCACCTTCCTTGCATTGTCAAGTATCAGCATGTGCTCATGACTGAAATGGGATAGCATTTTTTTTTTTTTTTCTCCACCTTGTCTTTTAGCCTTGGGCTTTGATTTCTAGGCGTACTGACCAATCTTGCACATTTCACATCGAGCTTGAACTAACACTCGAAGCAGATGTAAACGAAACCATCCGAAATGTCCCCCAAATTCATCGCATATAAAGCGCTTTGATTTGTTTAAAGGAGATTCAGTAGAAGGTTTAGAGGATCGGTGCTGGGGAAGAAGAGGATGAAACACCTCAGGGACAAATACAATTCAGTGCATGTTTTGTTTAGGTAATGTCCACTTTCTTTACAGATATAGGCTGGACTACAAATTTCCATCTTGGAAGCCTGGAAGCCAGGATTTTGATCATCTTCCTCAAGTACCTCATGAAAATTCAACGGGACTATGGTTGAAATGTTGAATTTGCATCTGAAATTAACACACACACACACACACACACACACGCAAAAAGAAAGAAAAAAGGAGACAGTTATTCTGTTTTGAGTTTCTATGTTTAGAAAAGAATAATAGTTTTTGTACCCAAGCATTCAACCTAAAATCAATTGAGAGGCCTACTTGATTTAAGGCAAGTGGACTGTCTCTTTAAAACAATCTAATTATTGTTGGAATTGCTCTATGCAACATAGCTTGTAAAGCCATTTTTGTACATTACAGTAGTATCATCAAATTGCCTCAAGAGTTGGGCGAAAATTATACCGTTGTCTGTGATGCTGCACCGTAAGTTGTCGATTGTTGTAAATACTAGTATCAATTTTTTCACAAACCTCAAATGAAAATTCTGGATTGCCCCGCCCTGATTCATCTTGTTCCATTACTTTCTCCACCGAAACTTCGCCATCCACCTTGTGGGAGGTCGCCGCATGGTCAAATTTCGTTTTTATACGTTATTTCTTCATGTTTTTATCCTTAACCCATAAATCTTCTTTACTTAACTCAAAATAAAAGGATATTATGCGTTTAACATCTCTTGAACTCTCATCCTCTAAAAAACTAATTAATTAGCATTTATGCTATCTAAACTAATTCTTAGTTAACCTAAACTAATCATCATATTAATAATATATATGTATAGGATACTGCCTACATTAATCTTCCGCATGTGGTCTCTAGCTTAGGTTACTGGTTTAAAATTCATCTTGCTTATCGAGAAGCCCCTTTTAATAGACATATATAACCATTACCTGAGTGTTGTACACAAGCGTAACAGCTCCATGGTTGGCACGGAAGCTTATGTCGCTGAACAATATGAAAATAAAAAATAATAGAGGGAAATTTTCTGCTTAATCTTTATAGCTTTTAATGAATTAAAATTGGAATGACGTACAAATAGGTGGTGGTTTTTTTTTTTTAAATAAATGTTGATTTTATTTACCAAGAAGTAGGGAAAATAAAATTTGCTGTCAAAAATTGTACATTCACCAATTATAAATCAGGACGAATGGATAACAACTATATTATATGTCTAACAAAACTAAATTTGTATTCGAATGTAGTATTCAATTGAGTCAAAATTATATAATCCGAATCAACAGATTTAACAATACAATAAAACACGTTTTTAATAGTTAATGTTTTCTACTTATATCTTTTAGTGTTACGTTCAATTCATATGAAATAAATGTGTACGTGTCACGGATCGAGACTTAAATTTCGAACCTGCATGATTTTAGGATTCGGACATTCATCCTTTTGGTGTCTTGAATTAGCCTACCTGTCAATGCACCTCACAAAAAAAAGGTAGTATGAACCATTTTAGACCCCAGTGACCTTCTTATTATATTTGTTAGGAAAATGGGATCCAGTCCCATGTAAGTGGTTTTGGACCAAGTAAAGGCCATGGGCCTTGATCTTTTATTTTACACAGAGCCCTAGCTACTTAATAAAAAAAGAGGTGGGGTTGTTTTGTGTGTGTGTCGAAAACCAAGCAGAGAAAGAAGAAAAGCCAGGAAAAGCAGAGAGAGAAAAAGGAGAAGGGAGAGTTGGTTGAACGGAAGTCGATCCGTGGTCCGATTGAGTTGCAACCTTGTCAGGAGGTTTATGATTCAGAGTTTGACATTCTGAACGGTGAAGATCGGGTTTGAAGCTCTCTAGGAACAAATCCAGGGTGTATTTGTTGAGTCACTTATTTGGTGAGATTTCTCCAATTGTTTCTCTAGTTGTTGATTAGCTCTAGTTTTAGCTAGAGAAGAACTTTGTATAACTATTATTTGATAGTGAAGATTTTTCTGGCGGCCCGTGGTTTTTTCCCTCTACACTGGAGGGTTTTCCACGTAAATCTTGGTGTGCTTTATTTTTCTGCGCATTTGATTATTGATTGTTGTCTATTGCTTCTGTATTGTTGTGATTATTGCTTCAGGCGCAACAATATTTGATATATGATTTAAAACTCTTCCTTAAGTCCGTGACATACGCACTAAACAATTATTTTCAAGTTAAATGGAGACGTGGGTTTCTAGAATTTAAACCTCCTTTAATGGCTTTCAAGTAAAAAAAATTATTTTATTGGAAAATTAGAGAAAGGATGTTCACGCAAACAAGGCAACTTAAAACTGAGTGAGTAAAAGATTAAGTGTGATCTGATTTTGGATCTAAACTAAGACTGATCAGAGCTACGTTAGTAGGACATTATCTCTTTGTCGTTACAATAAATAGTAAATTTTAAAAAAATTATATTAAATTTAAAAATCAATAATCAAGAGAGATTATTAAAAATGAGATCCAAATTTAAATTTTACAAAAAAAAATTGAAATTTTATCAATACAATGAGTCAAATTAAGAACATATTATCATTGTGGGCCACTTCCATTTTTTAAGTACAAAAAAAATTATTTAAAAATAAAAAATTATATTTATTAAAATTTGAATTTAAAAATAATATTTTAAAAAAATAATTATATTAATCAGCTTAAGTAAATATCAAATTTCATTCTACCCATCTAAAACAACTCTCCCAAACTTTATTATTCCCAAAGGAAATAACTGATCTTCATGCAGGTATCACCCGAAAACTCTTCCCATGCTTTGTCTCCAAAATACAACCTGACGAAATGCCGACACGTGCGTACGCTACAAAATAAGGGCAAATGCATACTCTTAAGGAAAATATGTTATACGCTTTTTTTTAATTCTTTAAAAATACTTAGTGTTTTTTAATTTAAAAAAGTATATTTATTCTTAAATTTTCAAAATATCATTTTATTTTACAAAAAATATTGTTTTGAGATCTTAATTTACATGTAATTTATATTTGATATACTATTAATGTATCAATACTATACATTATAATAGAATCACACAATGATACCTTATAAAAAATTAATTAGAAATGTATTTTAAAATTAAATTTATTTGCTTTTTAAAAATTTAAATTTTCAAAATTAATTTTAATTAAATATCATTATATTTATATGATTCATTAACTATTATAAATTTTACTGTGCATCGAATATAATGTATCAAATATAATGTTACAAATAAGTGTATATAGTACTTCCTACTCTAAATCTCTATCCTGAAGGTGTGTAGAAATTTCATACGCACGTTTCAAATGCACTCTCCATCATCCAATTCCAAAGGAGCAAGAAATTTTGGATATAAATAGCTAGCCTATGAGGTTGTGGTAAGCAATCACAAGAGTGAAACAAAGCAAGAGAGCAAACTAATAGTTACTTGGTAGAGATCATCAATTCAAATTCAAATTAAAGAAAGGGAGCTACCGAAAATGACCTTGATATTGCCAAGATTTATCGTCCTCAAATCCAATGACAAGAACGATTATCTGGGCTACATCCATGAAGATGGGGAGTCTGATGGGTATCTCAGCTTCAAGGAAACTCAAGCTGTGAGTCCCATACGCAAAATTTGAAGTGGAGATTGTTGGCAAAGATGGCTTGGTGCACATAAGCAGATGTCAGAACAACAAATACTGGGTACGAACCAAAAATCTTTCCATCAGAGGAAATCCATTGGAGCAGTACTTCTGGATTACTGCAACCGCCAACAAGGAGGAGGAAGACCAATCCGACGAGTCATGCACATTGTTCAAGTTTATCTGTGTAGACCCTGTAAAAACTACGGTTCGAATCAAGCATGTCCAATCAGGATGCTATTTATGCTTATGGCAGATTAGTAATCCAGCATTTCCTCGCCGCGTGATGGCCAACTACACGTTATATGATAGTAATAGTTGTGATATCTTCACAATCATTGATTGGGAGCCTTTGTTGATTCTGCCTAGGTACGTGGCATTCAAAGGAGATAATGATAGTTATTTATGTCTTCGTCAGATCGAGGGTCACCCATATACGCAGTTTGCAACTGATGATATTGGTGATTCAACTGTGGCATGTGAGATTTTCGTTACTGACGACAGAAACGTCCGCATCAATCCTACTTCTTCCAATAAATTTTGGAGGGCAACCCGACTTGGATTTGGTCGGATTCCGATGACACTAGCAGCAACACCAAGGACACCTTGTTTCGCCCCGTCAAAGTTGACAATAAAACAATAGGTCTTCTCAACTTGGGCAATTATAATTTCTGCAACCGCCTCACACTCGAATGAAAGACGAACTGCCTAAATGCAGCCGTCCCTTCTGTTACTAAAGAGGCCCAGCTAACAGTGGAAGAGCCTGTCTTGACGAGGAACATTTATAATGTCAAATATGATCTCGATAATTCCAGGATCTACGATGAAACAGATCTTCCTGTGGCCAAGAATTACAGTAACTATACCCAGGAATCCACCACTTTAGACGTGAAGCTTTCCTATACAGATACCAGGACTAGTACTTGGAAGACTATGTTTTCACTAAAGTTAGGCGTGACATCCACCTTCGACGTTGGCCTTCCACTCATTTTTGAGGGAAATATTGAATTATCTGGTGAAATTCAATCAGGTGTCGAGTGGGGAGAGACCAAGACGTCAACCACTGTTTTGGAAGTTGTACACAAAGTTGTTGTGCCTCCAATGACTAAGGTGACGGTACATCTTATTGCAACAAATGTTAAGTGTGATGTTCCCTTCACATACATGCAAAGGGACACTCTTTATAACGGGACTACTGTCACAAATGAGTTGCCAGGTACAATATCGACTTTCAAACGAAAGAAGAGAAGATCCCAAATTTAAGAATAAATAAATGCATCTGTGGTATGATTTTATATGATTTAGAGATTGCCTTGTATTTGTCTTATGGTAAAAAAAAAAGATTAAAATTGTAAATTTAGCAAATTAAATATGAAATAGATTAAAATCTAGTAAAGAAACGAAGTAAAATAATTTGTGCTTAGGTTCGTGGCATTCAAAGGAAATAATGATAACTATCTGTGTCTTCGTCAGATCGAGGGTCACCCATATTTGCAGTTTGCAACTGATGATATTGGCGATTCAACTGTGGCATGCGAGATTTTCGTTGTTGACGACGGAAATGTCCGCATCAAGTCCATTTCTTCCAATAAATTTTGGAAGCGCAACCCGAATTGGATTTGGGCCGAGTCTGATGACACGAGCAGCAACAACAAGGCTACCTCGCTTCGCCCCGTCAAAGTTGACAATAAGACAATAGGTCTTCTCAACTTGGGCAACAAAAATTTCTGCAAACCCTCACACTCGAAGGAAAGACGAACTGCCTTAATGCAGCCGTCTCCAATATTACTGAACAGGCCCAGCTAACGGTGGAAGAGTCTGTCTTGACGAGGAAAATTTATAATGTCAAATATGATCTTGATAATTACTACCAAAGTATCCTCTCCGTGGCCAAGAATTCTGCTAGTAACTATACCCAGAAATCCACCACTTAAGACGTGAAGCTTTCGCATACAGATACCACATTTAGAACTTGGAGGAATAGGTTTTCACTAAAGTTAGGTATGAAAACCACCTTGGACGTTGGAATTCCACTCATTTCTAATGGAGAGAGAGAATTATCAAACAGGTGTGGAGTGGGGAGAGACCAAGAGCTCGACAACTGTTCTGGAAGTTATACACAAAGTAGTTGTGCCTCCAATGACTAAGGTGACAGTGGATGTAATTGCAACAAATGGTAAGTGTGATGTTCCCTTCGCATACACACAAAGGGACACTCTTTATAACGGAACTACTGTCACAACTGAAGTGCAAGGTGACACTTACACTGGTTCTAATAACTACAACATCCACTTTCAAACCAGATCAGAGAGTATCACAAATTGAGAAAACACTCAAAACTCAACTGGTGCAAAAGCAAGGACTTACAAGGATTGTGTGCATCCACTAAATAAAATAATGTTTCCTTCATGGAAGCAATGTCCGTTTTCTTGTTATTAATCTATAATCAATAAGTATACTGCATGCATAGCCCTGTGGCATTTCATGTCCTTTAATTTGAGAATAAATAAATTCCTGTTTGATGTAAATTTATGTGTTTGGAGATCATCTTGTATTTGTCTCTGTGGTAAAGAATAAAAGAATTGATTAAAACAAAAAGAAGATTAAAATTTGAAGATTTAGCACATTAAATATAAAATAGATTAAAATGTGGTAAAGAAAATGAAGTAAAAAAATTTAGAAAATCCATTAGAAGTGAAATTGATATTAACAATTATTGTACTCGAGGCTCAAACAAAATTGATTGGTATTATCTTGTCAAAACAAGCTGAGTTTGGTTGAGATCATGCTCGCATGCAGGCGATAAATCCTTTTCTTGGAAGCAAATGTCGAATCGCTGGTTGTGGTAAAGAAAATGCTGACTTGTTTGGAGTTAGCCAACCATTGAAAGGAGGCCGAATAGACTGTTGGATTGGGCCAACCATCGAAAAATAAACCGACCCACTAGCTTTATTAAATTTGCCATTGAAGACAACATTGGAGACAACCTACAATTCAACAGTTTTGGGTAAAAAAAAATCAATTTCATTAAATTTAGGACAAGGATTTTCATTAATCATGCCAAATTTTAAGAAAAAATAATATCAAAGCATGAGTAAAATAATCATGCATCAAAATACTGAATCAAATGCTCAAATGTTTTTTATTTTTTTTTTAATCACAAGCTTACATGATAGAAAATAATCTTATTTGGTTCTTTCATCCAACCATCTGACCTTAAAGCTCATTGCAAGCAAACTTAAGCCTCCATTTCCTATCTCATATGGGGTTTTCATTTTTCTCTATCCCTTCAATAGGAAAGCAAATTATCACAACAATGATTGAAGTAGAATAGATCTGAGTAATAAATTTCATGTTAGATCAGACAACCATTATTATCAATATTTTTTTTATTTATATTCATTTCACTTGCCTGAACAAAAGGAATCTTTGAAAAATGGAGAGGACAAAACCAAATTTCTCAAATCCCAGTTTCCTGTTGGGGGATATCTTAAAGAAAGAGGCTTTTCCATCCTCCATTTCAGTTAATTAAAGCCAATAATTTCAAAGATATTTAGTTAGTTAACCATTTTTTTTCAATTAAGAAGCCTGCCTAAGAATAAATTTATATATGCTTTTGTCTTGAGCTGCTTCAAAGTCATTAGAAACCAAAATGCCAGTCAAATTTGGTTATAGAACAGGGTTCATTCACCTTATTGCAAAGACATATTTCCCACACCTCCATGTTTTGACTATCAATAGGAATGCTTTTTTTATGTTCCATTTTCTTTTTGGTTTAATGTCACTGAATTCCATGCTAAATATAATGACATTATTTTATATCTATGTACATAATTTTTTCTTGTACAAAAAAAAAATGTGTGGTGAAGCTATCTCACTTCAAGATCAAAATATATCATAGGCTTAAATTCTACAATGAATTACATTAAATTTACAAATCATTCAAAAAAAAAAAAGATAATTGGTAACGAAAATCAAATTTAAATCGTACAAGTGAAGAATTATCAATTCAATCAAAACCATTAACCTATTTACATAATTTTGATGAATCATATATATCATTTTTCAATAATTGTGTATAACTTGAGTGTTAGAAGAAAAGGAATTTTGTAGTAAATGTAATGTGTTTATATTGAAAATTCAGATTTTCAATAATTTTATATTAAATATAATAATTGACAACTTTATTCATGATTTTCAATATATTCAATGAAAATATTATTTTTATAAAAAAAAAAAAGTAATAATTGATTCTTAAATGTTTCCTTTGCACATGGCCTTGCTCCGCCTTATCACTTTGTTCATGGCTCTTGTTTATTTGTCTCCTCAACCAATTACAAAAACATTATAAAATTTATGAAAATAATAATAATAAAAAGTATACATAATTCAGAGAATCTTTTCATAAATTACATTGAAGAAAATACATGCAATAATATTACAAAATGGAGTGAAAAAAAAAAAAAAAAACACTCATGACAACTAAAAACATTAATATTTTAAAGAAATTATTAAACAAGCCATTGACAATAAAACAGGGTTACACAGAAGAAAAGCAAAGTCTTATTGATTTCCTATTATTTGATTTCTTGTCCATTAATAAATCTCCCAATATATTCCTCATAATTTTTTTTTTTTCTTCATGCTGATGAACACATTCAAACTCCCTACTCAATCCCTATATTCGAGCCGGTTTGCCGCTCTGTTTTTTATCTTTGTAACGCTTGATTTCAACTGAGATTGTTGTTTGTGAAACTGCTTCAACTTCTGTTCTTGCACTTCTCTACTGCTCTTGGAGCTGCAAATTCCATGAAAATCAAATCAATAATTAAGATTGAACAGTCATGATTATATAGAATTAATAGTTACTAACCAAGTCCAATTGCCTCAGATCCTTTCATGATTCTCAGTCGTTTGCATGAATCAACGAACATCCTATAAATTTAGCAAAAAAAATATAAATTAGTAAGATTTAATCATAAAATAAATATGCCAATTAATTAGAAAATGTAAAATTGAAGTTAAAAACTTACTCCCATGGGACATCACCAACAAGCATCCAATCTCCATCTTTGTCTTCATAAGTTGGAACATACTCAGAACCATTCAAGAGGTCTATCAATTTGCTTTCATTCATGAAATCTTTCATTCCTTGTGACCCACAGTTACCTAAAACATTAATCCCCCCAAAAATTTAATTCACATCTTCACATTAATTTGCCTAAAATTAACAAAATTGTATTTTGGGCTTATTAATTACCAATAGTAAAGGAGCTGAACATTTTGCCCAAGGAATCAGAGAGTTCTTGGTAACTCTTGTATAATTTCAAGTCCACCTTGCGTAGATAGGGTGCACCATCCATGCTGACCTTAACAAACGCTGCTGCAGTGGTGGTGTTGGTGGCAGTACTGCTGCCAGCCTTCTCGCCGGCCTCCTCCTCGGAGCTGTTCTTCTGGACGGCCATGATGTTCTTCCGGAAGGATCTGACTGGTGGCCATCCCACCACTTGTGCCCTGAAATCAAATGTGCCCTCAAATTTAAGTTACTAGATCATTTTAAATTTACCATAACATTAATCATATTGGTCATAGGAATGAAATAACATAAAATTATTGAAATTCCATTCTGATTTTCCTTTATTTTTTGGATTTTATTGTAAAAAATATTATTATCAACTTTTGAGAAGGTGAATGTGGTAATACTTTTGACATTTACCAAAGTTTGGTAGCTTAGCTGTGGACTATCTTAGGCACTTTCCTGTTAAAAACTTTGAATTATTGTTTGGTTGTTGGGAAAAGTAGTAGAGATTCCACATGTTTTGTTCTTTTCCCTCTTTTTCCCGACAAACAACCAAAGCCATCAAATATCAAAATTAAACTGTTTTTTCACTTTACAAGGCCAAGATTCAATGGACACTCATCTTCTTCAATTCCAAATTAATATTCAACAATTGAAAGAAAAAAAAAAAACCCTAAAAACAAGAAATTAATTTCACTGAAAAATAAATTAACTGATGCATATGCAAATGCATGCTCACTTCTTGATTTCATTATTAATCAAATGAACTTTCATTCTAAAGGAAATGAAATGAAAAAAAAAAACAAACAAAAAGACGGAAAAAAAAACAAATATTGAGAAACAAGATAACCAAGAAAAGATATGGGTAGCTTACTTTGCAGGGGGCTTTGCAGGGTCAGTAGATAGAGGAGCAACAGAGCTCTTCTCCTTCATCTTCTCAGTTTCGTTCGGCATCGCCTCCTTTGTTGTTGAAAGGTTAAGCTTCAAATCAACAGTCTCCAAAAACCCTCTTTTTCCATTATTTTTGGTCGTTTCGCCATCATTTCCATTGCCTCCGGGCAACCCCAAACGTAATTCCGTCTCTTCGAAATTAATCATGCTATACTTGTCACGCTCTGCGTCCATAATGCTAGTCATTATGGTAATTGCTGCACCAGATTTACGTGAAAAACTCGAAGACGATTCAACTTTAACCCTTTTCTTTCTCCCAAAATATTTCTCTTAATTTTTCTTTATTTTCTTTTTTATTTTTTTCTGTGTTTCTCTTGATAGTGTACTTGCTAGAGGAAGTGCATGCAAAGTGGGAGGGGAATGTGTGAAAAATGTAGTGAAGAAGGCAAAAAGAGGGTTTTGTGGAAAGATAATATATGGTTTTGGAATATTATGTTAGGGGATTTTCGATGGCAAGGATGATGCCACGTTGAAGGTAATGTTAGTTGGACCGTCCACGATGTGTTTGGGAAAGGTGATGTCATGGATGATGTCATATTTAGAATGATTGTGGTGAGGTGAGTGCACATTGAATGTTGGCATCGTTTGCCTTCCGTTTGTTGCCTAGGCTCCACCCAATAATGATGCCATATGCATAAAAAAAAAAAGGAAATTTGGTTTTATATTTTTAATTAATTTCATTTCCTTTATCAATTCCTAGCTTAATTACTCTTAAAAGCATGTTTGATAATGGATAAATTAATTCATTTTAAAAAATAAATATTTTTGAATTCAAAATTTAATTAATTTATATAATTATTTTTAAAAAATATTATTTAATATGTTTAAAGTTCAAATCTCAATATTTATCAATTTTATTTATTATTTTTTTTACAAAAAAATATTTTTTATTATTATTACTAAATTTTTAGCACATAAAAAGTGATAACATGAGAACAAAATTACATATACTAAAATTTTAGATTTTAAATTTATTAAATACTAATTTTTAAAAGTAACTACATAATGAAACTTTGAATTAACTATTATTACTAAGTCACAATAACCATATAACACATGCATGTTATAATTTTATTTTTTTTTGTTGAAAATATAATGGAAGTAGTGCTACTTCAAGATTACCCATTTGGAATCTTTTCATCCTTTCCATACTTATCCACACTCTCTCCACTTTGTGTGGTAACCATCAAATGCTCACCATTCATGGCCTATTTGGTGCCACCATATATTGACACAAAAATGGTAAAAAAAAAATAATAATAATTATTGAAATTTTTTTTAATTTTCACCTCCTTTAGAGACAAGTCTTAACTAGGCTAATTGTTGTAGATAACTCACCCTTACATAAATAGTTTTGATCTATATATTTTTATAATTTATTGATTACCTTTCAATTATATTTTTTATAAAAAAATATAAATATAACTATGTTTTGTCATGATTATGTAGTAGATTTTTTTTTTGTATTTAAATATTTTAAAAATTAAATCTAATAACTAAATTAAAAATTTAAAACCATATTAATAAATCACACAATTCAACAATAATTTATGCGTAAAAAAGCTAAAATTTGTCGTGTATAGCTCAACTTAGACTAATCACTTATAAATGCATGATTATCAAAAGAGTTATAAAATTGATATACAATTTGAACATAAAACTAAATCAAAATTCATTTTAGGCATGATTAATTATTTGCTTAGGACTTTCTTAAAAACAGAAAAATCAATTGTTAATCACGTAAATACCTTAATGGAAGGATTTTGAAGAAGCAAGTGGAATCATTTTAGCCCAATATTTGACTTTTTAATGCTGCGAACTTTCAAGGAATCAACTAAAGGCAGGTGGACAGTGGGGGGCCCAGAAAACATTGTACCGCGTTTGGGCAAAGTCAGCAAATCAAAACCATGCACCGTGTGATGTGTTTCAGAATTTGAGATTCGTTAATTTTATTGGGTGCGAGGGTAGCCCATTGGGACCCATTCCCCCCAACTTGGTTTTGTTGCTGTTAAGAGTTTGGACATCTTTGCATTTCTTCACCTTATCTGCTTTGCTTCACCCAAATATGAAAATCATACCATATATGCTGAGTTTATATGTGATGCCTTGCATTTTGATATATCATAGATTATCATGTAAATATTTAAAATTTTTAAAATAAATATTTTATAATTTAAATATTTAATTATGTTAAAATAAAATAGTAATTTGACCACTTATGCTATATTAATGATGTATAGTATATATATATATATATATATATTGGTAATGTATCAATAATAAATTCATATATATATATATATATATATATATATATATATACACTATTATTAATGTAATATATACATAAAATTTAGAATTTAATTTAATTGATTTATATAATCATTTTTAATTTTTAACATCCAACAAATTTAAAATTTAAATTTCAATAATTGCAACAATCATTTTTCATGTCTCTAAATTGTGATCTCTTTTATAAAAAGATAATATATATGTTTATATATATATGACATTCATTTCTTAGGAAAATTCCCAATTAGAGTATCAATTTTTTTTTTTTTTACAGCATGAGGTGTTTACCTAGCTATATCTTTCAAGCAACTAAAATGTTTTTCAATATATGTGATTTTATATTACATAGTGAAAGGTAATTCTTTTTTAGTAATAAATTTTATCGTGTTTATTTTAGGATTTACATTTGAAAAAAATACAAATTAAAATCTTAAATTTCATCTTCATCAATGGCATAGCCAAAAGTTTTTTTCTTAGTGGGATACATTAGTTATAATATATGTCTTATTTTTATTTATTTTTATTATCCAATGGCAAATACTCTAGTTGGCCAAAAAATCATAGCAAATACTCTTATTAATTTTTTATTAATTTTTATTTATTTATATATACGCGTTACTTTTTTATTTAAAAATCATGAAACATCAAATTTACAAAAATAAAATTTTTAATATAAAATACATTAAACTTATTTTTTTTAATTTCTAAAATAATTAAAATGTGACATATAAAAATGGACTAAACGAGTATTATCTTTGACAATACACAAATATATGAATGCAAAATTTAAATACATAATTTTTACATAACAACAATATTATTACAAAAAAAAAGATAAATTAATAACAAAAAATTCTATACAACATAAAGATATTCTTTCACAATTATAACAACAAGTTTTTATAATTTAAATTTATTAAATAATTGCTTTATTATCAATATTATTAAATGTATTTTATAATATATGTAATTAAACAATAATTTTTTAAATTATATCTCATTCGAATATGTAACATTTCTTTGTTATATTCATTTCAAAAATATTTTTTATACTTACAACCACAATTGGATTTTTAATAGATAAATAATATCCTTTTTTTTTATTAAATTTTTGTTAATTTTTTAAAGGATAAAAGATAAATATGTGGTTTTAACTTCTACTAACTATAAATTAATTCTCAAACCTTTTATATAATATATTGACCCCTCAAATTCATTTTTAGTGGGGTCAATTTGTAAATTACCCAATATTATACAAGGGATGTTAAATTTCAATGAGATCAAATGAACCCATCAGTTTGGCTTTGGCTACGCCCCTAATCTTCAAATGGCTCATTGGGAATATAATTAAAAACATTTATAATGTAAAGCTATATATATATATATATGTTGTAATTCAATTCACTTATGCATGCATCTTAATCATTTTATTGTTTATTATCAATAAAAATTAAAGAAAAAAGTACTACAAACAAAGAGGAGGAGAGAAACAAGTAAGAATAAGTTATAAATAATTAAACTATATTACTTGCATTAGAAAAAAAAAACTTAATTTGCATCAAGAGATAAGTAATCATTGAACTCGAAATTAATTAGTTTTATTAATTTATATAATCATTTTTAAAAAATGCTATATAATAGATTTAAATTTTAAATTTTAATATTTATAATATTTTTTATTCTCAAACTATAATTTATTTTATAAAAAAATAGTTACCAACTTTTAATTGAAGAATAAGCTTCTCCTTTCTTTTTTTTTTTATTTCTTTTTCCTCTTTACCCTTTACTTGCCCTTTGAAATTTGTAGCACTTGGACCACCCTTTGGATGTTAATTAAATTATCTTTTAGCTTAAAATTTAAAGTACTAAACATTTGCCTTTGGACCGTCAAACCATTTATTTGACTGTAATGTCCTTTTCTTACATTAAATATTCCATGTGAAAATTGCACTTTTGACTTTTAATTTGATCTTTGACTTCACCAGTGCAAAACCCTCTGTATAATGTGACAGTAACGGCTAAATTAAGTCATTAAAAGGGCCTATCATAGAGGCACTTTTAGTTTACAAGGGTTGAATTATGTCTTGAAAAACCAATTCAGACTCATTAGTGTTAAATTATCAACTAATCCCTACCCCCACGATATTAATTAAATTAAGGATTCTTGGTACATATTTTTTCTGTTACATTGAATACTTTTATTGATATTAATTTCAAATACATGACTCTAGTAGATTATGACCCCTTTCTTAATTTGTTTAATCTTGAAAACTAAATGATTCATTTATCAAAAAAATTAATTAACGGGTAATTATTTTTTATGGTATTTTTTAGTATCTTAATTGAAAAAAAATTGATGAAAGGTTAAAGATAAAGTGATCCAAACCTACAATCAAATAACATAATCAAGGGGTTCCGAAGTTGGTCTCTGATACGTATTTTAATACTCAAGTCAATGAGATGTTTCGAGTTTTTGAAAGAACGAAGAGATGAAGTATGTATAAAAAGCTTCAATGGAGGAGATGCTTAAATATTAAATTCCTAGGTATCTAGTCTTCCTTCTTACTTTATACATGAGATTAAGGTGATGACTTAATTAAGACAGTTAATAATTTATGATAAATTTATATAAAATTCAAGAAAAATTCATATAATTAATTGTAAATTATATTTAATAATTTTAAGTAAATATAAATTGTATTTAATAATTTAAGATAACCTAAAAACTAAGTGTTCGGTTTCGAAATGGAGCGTCAGTCCTTGAAGAGAGAATTCTCTGTTATAGCTGCTTTTTTCATCATGTTAGCCGGAGGAATGCAAATTGTTTTGCATACAACTTAGTTGGAGGTGATGTTATGGCCAAGATGTACATGGCATGGCTAACATGAAGCAAGATCCGAATTTCATTACCCCACAAAAGCTGACAACAGAGAACGCAAGGACGATAAGGACCAGGCTTGAGCTCCAAAACAAAAAAATAAAAAATAAGAAAAGAGAGATTTATAGAAATAAATAAAGGAGGCCCATTGCCAGCCAATCTACACTCAGAAATGTCCCCTCGTGTGGGCTATCTGGCCCACATAGCCCACTGTCACCATCCTCTGTACCCCACACGTGTGCATTCCTATCTAGTTTGGAAACCACACCCCTAAACACTGTCAACATCTCTCGGACAACACACGTTTGGCCATTTGATTTAATTTTTTTTCGTCTTCGTTTCAGTCGATTGTACAATTCCATAGATTCTTATCTTTCCAATGGGTACCAAAATTTTTCCTTTGTTTTCCGTACTGCTCTCTTTGGGAGGAAGCAAAGCTAATGAGATGACCCCAAAGCTATTGGTTCCTTTAAACCTAAAAAAGAAAAAAAAAAAAAATTATTTTATTCCATCTTTCGATTGTGCGACTACGTTTAGATAGCGATATGCCCTGTTTTGAAATGAAATAGTTTTTTTCATCTAATTTTTTTTTATAATTAGACCGTCAAATAATTTGACATTTTTCAAAGAAATTATTGTTTTGACAATAAGGTTTATGAGGTGAAGTGCTAACAATTTTTCTACAAAGGCATTCTATTGTTGGGGGAGACAATATTAAAATTTTAACCACTCCGTACATATAAGAGTTTCATGTTTTTAAAACTTTTTTTTCCAAGAGAAAAGTGGATAGAGACTTGACTTTAGAGTTTAATATACGACGGGACCACGGGGTAAAGGGAAAATATCAATGAGTTATTCCTAAAAAAAAAACATTTATATCAAATATTTAAAATTTAAATGTAGGAGAATGCTTGGCCATTGGCAAAAGCCCAAAACTTATAATTCTGTTTTGGAGCTTAGCTTTTACACAACTTTTTTAGATGTTTATCAGTATTTGTGGCGATCACATGCACGCTTCCATCTTAGCTTAATTTGTCCTTTTAATCAAGAATACCAACAAGAGCTTGGTCTTTTCAAAACTTTGGCTTTGTGAAAGGGGAAAGAGGATGGCGACTTCGCCTCCCAAAGCTTTGAAATCTTAGTCAGGTAAGTAATTGGAATGGGGACTTGGGGATAAGGATTGGTTTCATAACCAAACAAAATGTTCAACTATTGGACTTTTAAGTATTTCATCTTCCTATAATTCAATTATGGAGACTTTAAGAAGAATAAATTTTTAAAAATTAAAAGAGAAAACAAGCTTTCAACTCAAACTGTTGAATACCAACAAGAATTTATTCATATTTTAAATATCAATTTTTGAATTAAATTGTTTGTATTTTTTTCTGACGAAAATTAATATTACATGTATAAGTAAAAGCACATACAATTATAATAAAATAATTTTTTATTTGCATAAGCATAACATAACTCAGAATTTGAGACCTAAAAATTACGGTATTTTTTTATTATCATTGAAATAATCAAGAACTCATCGACAATTAATTTTTAAGCAATTAGTTGTATTTCTTAGAGGGTTTGAAGGGAAAAAATGGAATATTGTTTTCCTCTTTTTATACAATCAAAAGCGATTCTAGCCCTAGTTTTTATTGGCGAAAACCACGTATATAACTTGATAAAGCATATGCCAACAAGGTAATCAAAATATTAAATTCATGATTAAAACAACTCTCAAGTCACTTTCCAAGAACATTAGTTAGATCTCTCGTCAAGTTCCTATCATCAAAACCAACGCAAGCCTTGGCATTTAAGACCTAAACGTGGCAATATAACGATCACGAGTGAATTGTCTCCCTCGTACCCTAACAAGATTTTATTGAGAAAGGGATTGAAAATTTTAGGTACAATGAATCATAGATAATTTCTTTCATTTCCTGTCCATTCTGGTTAGGATGTCTATTAAAAATTTACAATAAAGTAGAGTTTTAATTTTTTATATAAAAGAGATTGTAACTTGAAATAAAATAAAAGATTGTAAATATTATAATTTAAATTTTAGATCAAATATCATATTTTAATTGAATTAAGTCTCATATTCGAATACTAATATTCATAATTAATTATATTTATCAACATTCAATGTATTTTTCACCCCAAGTTAAATTATACTTGTCATAATGTCTAGATCTGAGGATCTATCGTTAGATATTGACTTAAGGGAGTCGTCACCAATCTTTTTTATCTAGGTGCGATTGGTCACCTAAAAAATCTGTCCTTTCAGGGAACACCTAAGCTTAAGGGTCCCTAAAAGAATAGGTTCGGGTCTGCTAACTATAACAAGGTTCGGGAGTTCGGTTATGTGTGAGGAAGGTTATAGCACCCTCACAACGCCCATCAAAAGATGGTACCAGCTTAAATTTGTGTTATCCAAAAGCCTTAAAATCTTACAAAATAATTAATTATTGAAAATTATTCTCAATTGACTCTAATACTTTTAGCAAAAAATTGAGAAAATTCTCTCACCTCAAAAGTATGCAAGAAAAATTACTGTTTCACTTGCAGAGGCTCCATCGTCAGATTAATTAAATCAAAATCAAAATCAAAATAGAAAGTAAGGAAAGAATGATTGTTCTTGTGTAGGAAAAATTGATACTTTCAACTTTTCTCCAAAAATATTTTTTGGAAATTTAATTTTAAGGAAAATTGATACTTTCAACTTTTCCTCAAAAATATTTTTTTTGAAAATTTATTTTTAAGGAAAATTGATACTTTCAACTTTTCCTCAAAAATCCCTTTTTTTTTTAATTTATTTTTAAGGAAAATTGATACTTTCAACTTTTCCTCAAAAAAAATTTTTTTAATTTATTTTTAAGAAAAATTGATACTTTCAACTTTTCCCTAAAAATCCTTTTTTTTTTTAAATTTCTTTTTAAGGAAAATTGATACTTTCAACTTTTTCTCAAAAATATTTTTTGAAAATTTATTTTTAAGGAAAATTGATATTTTCAACTTTTCCTCAAAAATATTTTTTTTTGAAACTTTGATTTTCGAGGAAAATTGATACTTTCAACTTTTCCTCAAAAACCCTTTTTTGAAATTTATTTTTAAGAAAAATTGATACTTTCAACTTTTCCCTAAAAATATTTTTTAAAAATTTTGATTTTCAAGGAAAATTGATACTTTCAACTTTTCCTCAAAAACCCTTTTTTGAAATTTATTTTTAAGGAAAATTGATACTTTCAACTTTTCCCTAAAAATATTTTTTGGAAATTTTGATTTTCAAGGAAAATTGATACTTTCAACTTTTCCTCAAAAATATTTTTTTTTGAAACTTTGATTTTCGAGGAAAATTGATACTTTCAACTTTTCCTCAAAAACTTTTTTTTGAAATTTATTTTTTGAAATTGATCTTCTGATGCAATGTAGAGGGCACAGCTCCTGCCATGTGAATCCATGGCCTTCCTAACAGACAGCTGTAGGATGGAGAGATATCCATCACTTGAAATTTTATATTGAAAGTGCATGGCCCAATTTGTAAGGGCATCTCAATATCCCCCAGGACTTCTTTTCTGGTTCCATCAAAGGCTCTCACAATCATCTGACTGTCTTTCATATGAGAGTAATCAATGGGTAACCTTGCCAAAGTTGACATAGGCATGACATTGATGGCAGAACCATTATCGATAAGGACTTTGGCTATGATATGGCTCTTGCACTTGACTGTGATATACAGAGCCTTGGTATTTTTTTTCCTCCAAAGGAATCTCATCATCACTGAATGAAATGTGATTTGGCATAACTAGATTCCCAACCAAATGGTTCACATATTCGACAGACACGTTATGTGCCATGTATGCCTGATTCAACACTTTTAGCAAGGTATTTCGGTGTGGCTCTGAGTTCAGCAACAGTGATAATAATGAGATTCGAGCTGGCATTTTATTCAACTGTTTCATAACTAAATACTCACTATGTTTTACCAGCTTCAAAAATTCACAAACCTCCCTTTCTGATACTGGCTTTGGCTGACCTTCTTCAGGCTCTATCTCTGGATTATTTCATCTTTCTCCTTCTTTAACCTTCTCCCTTCTAGCCTTATCTAGCATTTCTAGGGTGTAACATCTACCACTTCAAGTAATACCTCTTACACTAGTAATATTGGAAGCATCGGCTTTGGAGACCTCTTTTTTCTATCCCTGAACTACAGTGTCACAGCCATATCTCCAGGGTACAGCTTTATCATCTTTATATGGGAAAAGAGTTGGGACTTTAAAAGTTACTGGCCTGGGGAAGAGTTTGTCTATGACTGACTTTGGTTTGTTCCCACACTGAATTGTCACTGGTTTAGGAAACAACTTTTCAAGCCTATCAGTCATGCATACCTCAATATTTTTCAAGCCTTCTTTTTCTTCATAGACCTCCATCTGATATGAATCCAATAGTTTTTGCACCTCTTGGTGAAACCGCTCACAGGTCTCAATGGAATGGCCCATTGCCCCACTATGATACTTACAACTAGTACCAGCTATATATGTTCCATGATAGCTGTATGGACTTACTAGTTGTATCATGTCTACTTTTCGTAAAACATCGAATAGTTGATTGAGAGGTGTCTTAATATCTGTCATTTTTTTTTTCACATGATGCTCCTATTCTTCACCTATAGCATTCACATTATGATTCGGTAAAAGATTACCACTAATATTTGGCGCAACCATCCCTTCAGTATCAAAACAGATCATCCTATCCTTGATCAACCATTGTATTTTGTGTTTCAGGGTAGTGCAATTTTCGGTAGAGTGACCAGCAATCCCATAATGGTAGTCACAGTAGGCAGTGGGATTATACCACTTGGGGTAAGGTGGCTTGAGGGATTTCAATTTACTTGAAGCAATCAGGTGACTGTTGTAGAGCTCCTTATATAATTTCATATAAGTCATGGGAATAGGATAAAAAATAGGCTTCTCACGAGTGGTTCGTTGCTCCCGCGAGCCACCAGCAGGGTTAGTTGAGCGATTTTGTGTTCTTGAGGTAGGTTGAATGTTAGGACTATACATGGTATTTTGGGGTCTATGAGAGGTTTGATAGGTTTGGAGGTATGGTGGTTGTGTAAATGGTTGGTATGGGTGAAAAAAAATGTTATTTACAGTGGGGTGATATGGCAGATATTCTGGTGGGGGGTAGGGTGAATAACCTCTAAATTATTATCTATCAAAGCTCACAGCCTGAGCTTCAGTTTCTTTTTTCTTCGGGACCCTTTTGCTAGATGCTTCATTTCCTTCTAGCTTGCCATTCTTGATGGCACTTTCAATGATTTCTCCCGAGATTACCATATCGATAAAATTCTTTGTTGCATTCCTTATCATCTTTTCATAATAGAAAGGTTTTAAAGTGCTAAAAATAGTACTGTAGTTTCTTTCTCGATCAGAGGAGGCTGTACCTGAGAAGCAATATCCTTCCACCTCTGGGCATACTCTTTAAAAGATTCGTTTGCCTTTTTCTTCAGATTCTACAAAGACAAACGATCTGGGGCCAAATCGATGATATGTCGATATTAATTGATAAAGTCATGTACCATATCACTCCAAGAGCGAATGCGAGTTCTGTCCAGTTGAACATACCATTTGGCCACATAACCAGTAAGACTGTCCTGAAAAATATGCATCAAAAATTTTTCATCATGTGCATGAGCTGTCATCTTCCTGCAATACATGGTGATGTGGGTTTTGGGGTACTTTGTACCGTTATATTTTTCAAATTTCGGTACTTTAAACTTATGGGGGATAATCACATCGGGAACTAGGCAGAGCCCAGCAGCATCAACTGACCCATAAAAGCTAAATCCTTCCACAGCCCTTAACCTTTGCTCTAGCATGCTAATCTTGAAACTTTCTTCAACTTTCACTTTTATCTTTTCCTTCTTCTTCTTTTTTAAATCATTTAGATCAAGAATTGGTTCTGCTACCTTTTCAGTGAAGACAGGATTTATATAGCTGTTATACTACCCTGGATTGAAAGTTGATGGCATTCCAGGATATGTTGGATATGCGAAGTGTTGTGGCGGGACCTCTTGAGCAGACTGGGCTTGAGGTGGGCCAAAACCTGAAAAGTACAAAGGGTCAGCCACTTCTTGCTGGCTTGTACTTCCTTCAACTCTTTTTCCTTTATTCATGTTATTAAGAGCTTCCAGAATCTTGCTTAGCTCACTTTCAATCTTCTCCTGAGCTTTTTCTATCTTTTCAAATCTTTGAAAATTTTTTTGCTCCATTTGTCTTGCTCTGAATCTTGTGTTGAATTGATGGACAGGGTTTTCGCTAAATGGAGCTATCCTGGAACCTTAAATACCATATCTCAGAATTAATAAATTTGCATGATCATCACATGGTTACTTTGTTAAGTGTAATGAATGAGAATGCGATGAATGAAAAATGCATGTATGCAAAGAACATTTGCCTTAAAACGGTATTCAACTAAAAATTTTCATTTATTCTAAAAAACTTTGATCTATATTGAGTTTATCATCCTAGAATTATAACCACAAAATTGTTTGATCTGTTCATACTGGACCTTGGCTTCTTCTATGAAGTTCAAGAGACGCTGTCCATGTTCTCCTACTGGGGCCACCACTTGTCTTAATGCTTCTGCCTCTTCCACCATCTCTCTTGCCTTACACATCTCTTTATGAATTTGGGTTGCTAAGTGTTCAATGTATTTCTGCCTTCCTAAATTCTCCCTTTTACCACACTAGACTTGGTATGATAATTCTCTATGTTCTCTAACCAATGCAGTGATGTGGTCTCCTTGTTCATCCAACCTTTGACTTAGGCTGCTCAAATAACTGTTTAGCATGTTAATTTCTGCCTGTGCTTCGGTACTTTCTTCTTCCAATTCAGCATACTCTTACTTCATCTTGTATTTTTCTCAGTCAGTTCGGCAATGGTTATCTCTTTGGCTCTTTCTCTCACACATAGCCTCTTATGCTTCTGGTGTAACCTTGCTAGATCTTCAGTAGCTGTATCTCGTTCTCTAGCAATCTTGTGAACTTTAACTTCATAATTTTCAGCTCTACCTTTTCACTGGGCTTTTTCTTCTTGAAGTTCTTAAATCTCTTTCTTTAACTTGATCTTTTCAAACTCAAATTCTTTTGTTGCCAGCTCTAACTTTGATGGTGTCTCTTCAAGTTTTTTTTCTGTTGGTGGTGAGAGATTTCATAAGTGAATGCCATTTTTTATCTTCTCTTTGTTCTCCAAACCAAGTGACTTTTTCAGTGAATGGTCCAAGACTCATTCTTTGGGGATTTTTTCATGCTTTAATCATCACATTCATCCTCTGAAATGCTTTAGGTTCACTGTAAGAGAAATCTAACTGATGAAGCCCAAAAGTCATAGGAATGAACTGTTCTCCCTCCAATTACCTTCTCACTAGGAGTGGTGCATAATTCGTCACTCCTCATAAACCCAGAAGTGGAACCACTGTACTATCCCCACATTGGTATAACATAGGCTCACGATTCATCCATAGGGCTAACCATCTCACCCTGGCACTTTCTAATTTTTGTAAAAAAGTTATCCATTCTTGTTTAGGCTTCCGCTTTGACCATCCACTTTCACAGAATTTCTTGATTGGAAAATGATTACGAATGTAAATCTTCAAGAAAGCACCATTTCCTTGTTCAAAATGCCTTTTCATCCACACGTATAATAACTGTATGCATCCAATGAAGCGTCTTCCATTTCGACGATAATAACTCAAAGATCTGATAGTCTCTGCTAATATTACCGTCGAAAGATTACAACCATTGATCACACTTTCAAAGAAATCAACCATCGCTATCTCAATATGTCCCAAAACCTTTGGAAAAATCACCAGTCCGTATATAGCCAAGGCAAATATGTCTAACCCCCGTTCTTCATTGGCATGTTGCATCAGAAACTCATGAAAGAACTTCCAATGTAGGCAAACCTGTTCTTGTTTCTTCTTTGTATGAGAATCCACAACTTCCTTATCTATCCCCATGAATTGAGCCAGACTTTTACGAAACTCTGACTTATGCTTTTTGACATATATCTTGTCAGAAGTCTTGAGATGCAAACCCAATAAGATCGAATATTCTTCTATGGTGGGAGTCATATCAGTTTCATTAAAGATGAAACACTTGTATGCAGGATCCCATAATTATGTTGCAGCTTTAATTAGTTGATCATCAACAGCCACTGCTAGAAGGTGTGCTATATGCTCATGTTTCTAGCAAAACTGCTCTTGTCTTGACGGACTCATCTTCTTCCAGATATCCACCAAATCTTTTAAATTATTCTGTTTGAGGAGGATAGATGTTTCTTGAGACAGAGTATACTCATACCTAATTGACAAGCAATCTTCCATCTTCAGTTGAGTCTTTTCTGACTGGGCCCTTACTTCATTAGGTGTCCCACAAGGTGCTAATACTGATGAAGAACAGACTAAACGTTCATTGGTATCCATGAAAAAAAATTTGTTGAAGACCATTTTTTAGGCAAATGTTCTTTATGCAACTTTATGATATGCGCATGAACCAATGCAAAAGAAAAAAAAAGGTTAGTATACCCAGAAAAAGAATAAATGACTAAGTAAATTTAAACATCACACAAAGTAAAAGGGATGAATCCTATGCTTTTGGTTAATTCTAAAAGGGAAGAGTGATGGCTCTATCTATAGGTTAGGCACTCTTAAAGTTCACTATATGCGGTTTTAGGATCAAAGTCTAAAAGTTCTCAAATTATTTCTTACATCCTTGTCCATCACAGACTAGTAAGGTACTCTAATCCTCGCCCATTACAGGCTACAAGCGAAAAAGGTTCAATTTGAGTGGGAGTATTTCACTAGCCACTGCGGAGGCATTAGACCTCACGAAAGCAATAGGTACTTTACTCCCTCCTAGAGGGACGGAGCTCGGGTGTAGAGCTCATGTTATGCACATGCATATGAATGACATGATTAACAAGGTAAATAAACATGAATGAATAATAACACATATATACAAAAAGGTTTAATTTTATTAGGCTTTTGGATAACATAAATTATTTGCTGGCCTAACTCTCAAAGTTCCCAACGAAGTCGCCAAGCTGTCATAACGTCTAGATCCGAGGATCTATCACTAGACATTGACTTAAAGGAGTCGCCACCAATATTTTTTATCTAGGTGCGATTGGCCACCTAAAGAATTTGTCTTTTCAGGGAACACCTAAGCTTAAGGATCCCTAAAAGAATAGGTTCGGGTCTACTAACCAGAACAAGGTTCGAGAGTTCGGTTACGTGTGAGGAAGGTTATAGCACCCTTATAACGCCCATCAAAAGATGGTACCAGTTTAAATTTGTGTTATCCAAAAGCCTTAAAATCTTACAAAGTAATTAATTATTGGAAATTATTCTCAATTGACTCTAATACTTTTAACAAAAAATTGAAAAAATTCTCCCATCTCAAGAGTATGCAAGAAAAACTACTGTTTAACTTGTAGAGGCTCCGTCGTCGGATTAATTAAAAAAAATCAAAATCAAAATCAAAATAGAAAGTAAGGAAAGAATGATTGTTCTTGTGTATGGAAAATTGATACTTTTAACTTTTCCCCAAAAATATTTTTTGAAAATTTATTTTTAAGGAAAATTGATACTTTCAACTTTTCCTCAAAAATATTTTTTTAGAAATTTATTTTTAAGGAAAATTGATACTTTCAACTTTTCCCTAAAAATATTTTTCGAAAATTTTGATTTTCAAAGAAAATTGATACTTTCAACTTTTCCTCAAAAATATTTTTTTTTGAAACTTTGATTTTCGAGGAAAATTGATACTTTCAACTTTTCCTCAAAAACCTTTTTTTGAAATTTATTTTTAAGGAAAATTGATACTTTCAACTTTTCCCTAAAAATATTTTTTGGAAATTTTGATTTTCAAGGAAAATTGATACTTTCAACTTTTCCTCAAAAATATTTTTTTTTGAAACTTTGATTTTCGAGGAAAATTGATACTTTCAACTTTTCCCTAAAAATATTTTTTAGAAATTTTGATTTTCAAGGAAAATTGATACTTTCAACTTTTCCCTAAAAAATTTTTTTTGGAAATTTTGATTTTATTTAAAGAAAATAGAATAATAAAAAAATAAAGAAAAACAAAAAATAAAGAAAAGTAAAACAAAAATAAAAATAAAATAGAGATAAAAAGAATATTAAATAAACCTAATCTAGTAAATAAAAAATAAAAAAAAACAAAAAACAAATAAATGAAAAAAAAATAAAAAAATTCAAAAACAAAAAACCTGGAGCGGCTCGGAGAAGCGGCTTTGGAGCTTGGCTCGGCTTGGAGGGGGTAGACACATGCGCGGGTCAGGAAGTCGGTTGACGCTCGGGTCGGGTCAGACTCGACAAAACGCGTGGATCCTTTGGGTTACTTAAGGCCAAAACGGCGTCGTTTTGAAAGGGTATAAAAGGTACTTTCCTCTGTTTTTTGACAGAACGCTCATCTCCTCTCTCTCTCTTCTTCTTTTTCCTCTCCCTTCTCTCTAAAAGGTCGAAGAACTCCGGTTGAAGATTCACTGAATTTTGGGTTTTGTCGTCGGAATCTGGGTTTTTTCGTCGGAAGTTCACCGGAAGTTGGCCGGATGATCACTGATTTCTGAGATTCTTCGTCGGAAATTGGGCAGGTCACCAAAAACTTCAAGTTGGCCGAAATTTTCACCGAAAAATTCAAACTTCGCCAAAAAATTCACCGGAATCTGGAATTTTCAGAAATTTCCAGAAAAAAAAATCGCCAAAAAACTTCAAAAAAAATTCTTCTCACTCCCAGAACACTCCTAAACCCTTTCTTATCTCTCTATACGCCCCTATTCTCTCAATCAGTAGCTTTTGCTTACTGTTTTCTGTCTCCTGCATCTGTTCCATGAGTCCTTTATATAGGGATTGGTCAGGAGTTTCTGATCAATCCCAATTCCTCTTTAGACGGGAATTCAATCTTTGAATCTAATCTGGACTCTCTTGATTGAATTCCCCTTTAAAGTGAGATTCTTCAACTTTCAATCCCAGTCCTCAAAAAAGAAAAGAAAAAAAAATAATGATAATAATCAGATAATCGGTAAAATCAGATAAAAATAAAATTAACAGATAATAAAAATAAGATAAACCCAAAAAATATTACAAGATAAAAAATAATAATAAATAAATTATAATATAATAATAAATATATAACTATATAAAAATACATCTACATATTAACAGAAAAGGAAAAATAAATAAATAAAAATATACATATAATAATAATAAATAATAAAATACAAAAGAAAAAAAAGAAAAAAAATAATATAAAGTAAAAATTGTATTAGGCTTACCCATTTGAGCCAAGCCCAATTGATCTGAGCCTGGATCCAATTGGGTATCTACAATACTAATAATTTAATCCTCTTAATTTATAATAATGTTATAATACTAATAGTTATATGATTTGTTGATAAAATATTAAATTTTTAATTTTAATAATTAAAACTTAAATAATTTAAGCCACTAATTGTTCATTACCCGATACCGCAATTAAAATATATAAATGAATCTAGGAGTCATCATATTTGGAAAATCAACGAAAATGTAAAATATTAAGAAGATGTTTCAATCTTAATTTATAGGGAATTTGATAAATAGAAGCATAATAATAAATTATGTTTACTTGTTAGGGAACAAAGGAAATTAAACAAGAAAGATATAGAGATGTTGTAAAAGAGAATATTAATCAAATTAGATAAGGCAACTAGGCAAATGATAATGAAAATTAGCTGGCGTAGGTTTTCATGGGACCCAAATTGGTGTACAGGAATAATTAGAGATGGGGTCGTGGGGGTTGGAGTAGGGACTTGATTGGCTGGCAATAACTGGAGGAGAGACCCCAGCCAGACAGCAGGGGAGAAAAGCTCATAATGTAATGATGTCATAAATCACCAAGAATTGTGGACCCTTTGTGCCTGTGGTCCTTCCAAAAGGATGAGCTTTGGCAAACCCTTTTTTTTTTTTCTAGCTTTGAAAGCTCTAAGTTGTACAGAAAGATACTTGCTAATGTCGACTGTCGTGACCATTCAAAGTCTAGTACCCTGCAACGACACACTCGTGTGCTTGCATGAAAGCAACGCGTATTTGTTATATGTATGACTGAGTTTGAACAATTGTAACCAACGATTGAGATTGGTTGTCGGTGCCGTGCACATCTTTACCATGGTTCAAAAATATATAGTTGCACTTGCATGCATGGATCTATCCTGGAGTAAAATGTCTATTGTGTAGTCTTCTTTCTTTTACTTCTTAATATTCTTTCACTCAATTAGGTTTTTTATGTTTGTCTAGTGTTTTCTTATCTAAAAAAGTTTTTGGTGAGAAAGATTTTTTTATTTTAAAATCAAAAGAGACTGTAAATTTTAAAAATAATTTCTATTAAATTTATAAATTATTCATTAAAAAAAATTACTGACAGTATGACTCAAACGTAAATCTTACAAATGAACTCTTTGAAACCTTACTAACTCAATCAATCTCATTGTAGTTTGTCTAGTGTTTTCTTCTAGCTTTCTTCGACCATATCTAGAAAGGAAGCAAAATTAGAGTAATTGAGAAGCATGTTTCCTCCTTTGTGATGAATTTTCCAAGCAATACTTTTATCTTCTTTTTTTTTTAATTACCTAGCTACTTTAACGGTATAACTAATTTTATACTGAAAGCTTATTCTTTAAGTCATCCGAAACAAGAAAAGTTTATTCTTTAGAGTTCCCATTTGTTAAACCAAATGAATTAATAGAAATTATTGAATTCATCAGTTACTGACTTAACCAAAAGTATATTTATCATTATAACTTTTTGATTATAGGTCTATTGTTGTTTGTCAAATTTCTTATCATCACAAGCAAAATTCTTAATCGTTAGTTATAACATAGAAATCACATGTCATATCATAATTATTTGGAGAATAGCAACATAAATATTTCCACCCTTTCAACCCCTGGATAGCCATATTTCTTTTCCATCTCTTTTTTAATCAAGAAAAAGATAAAATGGAGGGCCATGGACATCACTTCAAATGAAAGTGCTAGTGTCCTTTTATTCTAAAGTTGAATTATGAGACTAACAACCTTTTTATATGATATTTGATAAGGATTTTTAACTTGCCTTCACAAAAATGGGTTTTAAGATTATTATCTCATGCATTAACCATAAAAGTTTTATTTATGAAAGAACAATAAAATTTAATGATTCACAAATGAGTTTAATTTTTGTCAAGTATCCTTCTAATAGTATAGGATTTGTATATTTTATCTTTAATTATTGTATATTATCTTTAAATTAATTTTCTTTTTGAACCATTTTAAAGATACACTCCAACATCGATCATGATGATTCTTCTTAAACGGTCATGTTATTGAGAAATGGTTTCACAAGGATGACCATGCCCACATGAAAGACTAGCCATGACTATGGTTCGAATTAAAGCCCTAAATTAGACCATGTCTTGCCCCATCAACAACAACCCATGTGGACCCAACCCAAGTCACTTGGAATCTTCCCAAGGTCATCACATCCAACGCTCAAGATTTCTTCCCTTGGAAATGATCAATTCATCTGAAACTGTTTGATCTTTTCTGATCTCACAGACTTCAATAATATGGGCGGCAAAGCTTTGTCTCAACCATGTCCCTATACTTCTAAGACAACTGCCTCAATTGTGCTGTTCATTTGACAAACACATTAGCTGCCCAATGTCCAAATTCATGTACTAAAGATACCCTTTACCTATATCACCCTATGTTCCCATCTATAAAGATACCATTGAATTTTCCAAGGCCTTGACCTATATGCATATGTTCCTTAAACCTTAAGAACAGATCATCAGCTACCCTTCCTTGAATTATATATAGAAGAACATTTCCAGATATATCATCCTTACAGTTCAATCCCTTTCAAAACCTTTGTCGAAGACGCGTTTTCGACTATCACGTTCAATCAGATCATTTAATATTGCAAGCAAGAGTGTTATTGTGCAACATAGGGGAATTCAGGTATGGCATATGAGAAAGATCTTAACCTTGAGGCTACCGAGCTCCGATTAGGCCTACCGGGCACCTCTGAGGAGTCAGCTGAGAAGCAAACATCTGCAACTCTTAGGAGCAACAAAAGAGCCTTGCCTGATATGAATGAAGGATCTGTGTCTGGTGATAACCATTCTAATGTTGCAGCTGCTAAAAAATGTGACCAAGAAACTGCCTCACCCACCAAGTAAGCAATCTTTTTGCAATCAGAAATGGAAAATTTCATGTTTTCTATAGTTTAAATTTATGATTAATGGTTACTAATAGGGCTGGTGAACATGGAATATTGCAGGGCACAAGTTGTAGGGTGGCCACCGATCAGATCTTACAGAAAAAATTGCCTCCAGCCAAAGAAAACAGAGGCTGAAACTGCTAGGATCTACGTCAAAGTTAGCATGGATGGAGCTCCTTATCTCAGAAAGATAGATTTGAAGGGGTACAAGGGATACCCAGAATTGCTTAAGGCCCTGGAAGACATGTTCAAGTTCAAAGTTGGTAAGCATCGTATTTTTAAAATCATATAAATCTTTTTGATAATTAAATGAATTTAATATTTAGTCTACTTTTTTTTTTTGAATTATCAGGTGAATATTCAGAGAGGGAAGGATACAATGGTTCAGAATTTGTGCCTACTTATGAAGATAAAGATGGTGATTGGATGTTGGTTGGAGATGTACCATGGGAGTAAGTTCTTTTCTCTATTGTGCTGAAATCAGAGATTTCATTTAGTTTTCAACTGAAAAAAAGAGAAGAAGAAAGGCTTACAGACTTTTTATTTCTCAATACAGAATGTTCACCAATTCCTGCAAAAGGCTGAGGATCATGAAAGGATCAGAAGCAAGAGGGTTGGGCTGTGTTGTATGAAAAAAAAAAATAGCCCATAAATTGACAGATTCAGAGCCACTTTGCAAGTGATGAAGAATGAAATCCATTGCTCTCATGAAGAGAGAAAATCAAACCCTTCAGCTTCGGCTATCCAAGAAGAAATTAAGATCCAAAAAGCTTTCTCCTTTGTTGATTTAGCAACAGAGAAGTTTAATACTAGGATTTTGTCCGAGGCATACGAGAAAAAAAAAGAAAAAACATTTTCATGTATAGTTTGGCATGTTCTTTCCTTTTGGAATTTGTGCAAAGGAAAATATATGAAGTTCATAGCAAGGTTTTCCCTTTTGTTTTCCATATATATGTAAATGATAAATAAAATCCCCCTTTATAATTCTTCTTTCCCTTTGTTCTTTATCCATATTATCTATCAATCTTGAAAGAGAAAAGAGATGAAAACTTTGGATTTCAAAGTTCATGTAATATAACCATATAAGAGGTTTTCAAAAAGAGAAAAGTTAGTCAAGGAGAAAGAGACTAAACACTAATCTCAAATTGCAATAGTTCTAAGATATATCACATGAAAGTGTGAACCAATTGACAACAAAGTCAAATTAATTATGGTTTTTGGTCTGCCAAAGAAAAAAAGTGTAATTATTTTTCAAAATTAAATTATGCGATATAATTTAAATGACGAAAAAAATATATGTCAATTTAAAATAATCGTTTTATGCCATCCTATATCATCAATTTTCACTTTACATAACAGACAGCTTAGCTTGATTCATGCTATGGCAATTTGGCAAACTTTTATATCTGCATGTCATAACTTTGGAGAGAAAATCCTATTTCCTTTTCTCTCATTCCTCCCTTATGTTCTTTTACGTTAGAACTTTGTTTTTATTATTTATGCATGTTTCTATTCTAAAACACTGATGGATGTTGTCAATAAATAATTAATTCAATTAATTAAAATTCCTTTTATTTGATAAAAAGATTTTAAGTTTAAATGTAATCGATTGTTAAAATCATTTTAAATGTATGATTTATAATCATCTATCTTAAGTTATCAGGTGTAATATATTTTATATTTGTTTGAAAGATTAAATAATTTATTTTCGTGAATTTATCGTTAAAAAAAAAAAAAAAAGCCCGATGGATTTCACTAGGATTTTCCTGTGGTGATAAGGTGAATGACGCTTTAATCGAAGAAGGAGACTGCCCTTTGGACTCTTCTGATGGGCCTCAAACATTAAAGAAAATGCCCTTCTGAAAGAGAACCAAAACAAGATTGCCAAATTGGGCATTTCCAACCACAGTTGAAGAGAATGAAACCAACATGCTTGGTAGACTTGGTTTCTATATATATATACACATCATCAACTTTTGCATGATTATAATTTCACAAACATATCTAAAATAAAATGAAAAAATAAAAAACAAATTTAATAATTATTTATATTTAAAATTATCAAAATTTAAACTGAAATTAAGAATTCAATATTTAATCGACGGATCACCATTGCAGGCAATTTAGCAATTTCACTGTCTTGCTAGGCTGCAATAAGCTCCATTTTGCCAGGTATATCATACTATTAACCCAGAATTTGAAACTAATAAAGCTCATTTCAGCCCAACCAAAATGCCAGACTCAAGAATATGTTTCCTTTTATATTTTCTTCATAAAAAAAATCCAAGAGTCAAACTTGGGCTTCTTGAGTTAGGAAAGAACCACATCTTCACAACAAGCCCAATTCTTCATTCCAAAGTTTTTGAGCATAGCAGAACTTGGACAGTATTTCATCTAGGCCAAGTTACCAACACTTCTATTTTCGGCTTACTATTTCTTTGACTGTTAGCTGTCGATATTGGGCTACCTATTCCACTTTATTCTTTTTTTTTTATTGTTTTTATTTGAAGAATGCTACGAACGACACTTTATCAGATTCAATGTTTCGGTACTAAACAGTTCGCAATGAAGAATTTGATGCTTCTTGCACTAAGTTTCCGTTTGAATTTTCTCACGTTTTTTATGCGATATAATTAAATTTATCATATCTTTAATTAAATTTAAATATTAATTTTAATAAAATTAAATTAACATAAATTTTTTATTATAATTATAATTATAATTATTTTTATTATTATTTTCAATCTAATCGTATTTAATTTCATCAGTTATTCAAATAAAACTTAAAAATAAAAAAATAAAAAGATAGATAAAATTCAATGAAAAAGTTTGATTAACTTTTTTTATTTATATAATATTTAAGAGAAAATATTCTAAGCAACAGTGAAACTATTTATTTCACAAGTATGAACCCATTATTTTTTATTTTTTTAATATTTGAAATCCTCAAAAATTATATTTGATAATCAAATTTAAAAATTCAATATTTAATCAGTATATCTCTTATTGCATTATTTTTATACTTTAACTTAATAAAAAATCAACAATGATAACAAAATAATTTATATAAATGAAAAGATTGATCTATGTAAGGATACCATAACATTTATAAAATTAAAATTTTCATTTACAAATAATGAAAAATAAAAAATATTGGATATAAAATATGGTATTATTATTTATTATTACCAAAGGACAAAAACCAAAATTTTCTCCACTTAATATTTACTCTAACTAAAAAAAATCATTTCCAAGCTGATGTGGATTTTTTTTTTTTGTCAATTTATATTAAATTTTTTCTTTTTTTTTCTTATATCCAAAATTATCTTTTGCCTCTCTTTCTCTTCCCAAGCCAGAGAACCTAAAGAAGAGAGCTCTATCTTGCATGAGACTGAGAGACCCCAAAAGGAGAGAGAGATTGAGAGGGGCCTTCAAAAACCCTAACTTTCGTTAATTTTAAATGAAACCCAGATCCAATTCTGAGCTCTGGAATCCCTAATTAAAATCAAAATTTAAACTTTTTGGGAATTTTTTTCCTGGTTTTCAATGGCTGGGTTAGGGCAACAAACGGTTGAGTTCTCGAGTTTAGTGAGTCGAACTGCCGAGGAATCGTTTATGTCATTGAAAGAACTCGTGGATAAATCTAAATCAAGCGACCAATCGGATACGGAGAAGAAGATTAATCTCCTAAAGTATATAGTCAAGACCCAGCAACGGATGCTTAGGCTCAATGTTCTGGCTAAGTGGTGTCAGCAGGTGAGTCGAGCCGCTCATGTTTTCCTTGAGTTCATTTAGCTAACTTGTTTTCACCTTTATTCGTGGTAAAAGATTTGTGGGGTTTTTGTTGATTGGAAGAAATTGTGGTTTTTTAATAAAAAGATATGACCTTTTTTGGATAGAAGATTTATTGGTTTTGAGTTTTAAATCAGTGACTCGGTTAAACTGTAAAAGATTTGTTTTTACTTCTTTAATTAGCTTTTGAGTAGCTATTGAAATTGGAATTAATTTTTTGTTTGTTTTGGAAAATGTAAGTGTAAATGGGGTGAAATTAAGAATTTTATGTGGCACATGTTCTTTGTATCTGGCGGTGTAATTTATCTAATTTTAGTGAATTCGAATCTCTTGAAGTATAGAATCGAGGTATTGTTGTGGAATTCCGGCTTGATATTGAAAGTTGTGAGAAAAAGGAAGAAGAACTACATATGCTTGAAAAATAAGTGTGTTGAAAATTTAACCGCGAGTCAGTTATGGTTGTCATAATGTCCACTTCTGATTCAGAAAATTAGCTATGTGCTCAAATAGATTACTTGTGAGGATAAATGTGTTAGAGCTGACCTGATGATTGCTGGGCTATGATGGATATGTCCACTTTTTTATTTGCATTAAATTTTTCATGAGCTTGCAAAGCCTTTTATGACTTCAATGTTCTATGCCAAGTTGCCAACCCATTATATCATGCCATTATAGTAGTTGAACCCTGTCTAGCTCTCAATTTCCCTGGTATCATCCTTTGATGTGAGTCTAGACTCAGTGGAAGTTGAATATCGTATGCAGATTATTCCTTAACATTGTGCAGGCTTTTGTAGTATTGATTAATGTCTTTTAACCTTGTTGGTATAGGAATCAAAGTGCAAGTATTATCTGACTCAGTTAAGGAGTTTAACTGTTGTGAGGTGCTAGTACAAAATTGTGCATGAAAGTAAATATGTACCTCTGATTCTTCTATAAAATTTGATAGAGTCCTTTTCACATGGGAATCAATTGACATATTACCCATATATGCTCATATTGAGCGTTATCTTGTGATGTGCAGGTTCCACTGATACAGTATTGCCAGCAATTGGCATCTACTTTATCAAGTCACGATACATGTTTCACCCAGGCTGCAGACTCATTATTCTTCATGCACGAGGGGCTACAGCAAGCTCGTGCCCCTGTGTATGATGTTCCATCTGCTGTTGATGTCCTACTCACAGGATCATATGAGCGTTTACCAAAATGTATAGAAGATGTGGGTATGCAAAACTCATTAACTGAAGATCAGCAGAAACCAGCTTTGAAAAAGCTGGACACACTTGTACGTTCTAAATTACTTGAAGATTTGTTGCCCAAGGAAATTTCTGAAGTGAAAGTTTCCAGTGGTACAGCTCTGATTTGTGTAGATGGAGAATTTAAGGTGTTAGTTACTCTTGGTTATCGAGGAAATCTATCAATGTGGAGGATTTTGCATTTAGAGTTACTTGTTGGTGAGAGAAGTGGGCTTGTGAAACTAGAGGAGATGAGAAGGCATGCTCTTGGAGATGACTTAGAACGCAGAATGTCTGCAGCAGAGAATCCATTCGTTACCTTATACTCAGTTCTGCATGAGCTCTGTGTTGCACTTGTTATGGACACTGTTATAAGGCAAGTACAGGCACTTCGGCAAGGGAGATGGAAAGATGCTATTCGCTTTGAGATGATATCTGATGGAGGAAGTGGTGGCTCCTCACAGCTGAATCAAGATAATGAATCTGATTCAGCAAGTCTACGAACTCCAGGATTAAAACTTGTCTATTGGCTAGATTTTGATAAAAACTCAGGTGCTTCAGACTTAGCATCTTGCCCATATATAAAAATTGAACCTGGACCAGACCTGCAGATTAAATGTCAGCATAGCACATTTGTTATAGACCCATTAACTGGCAAGGAGGCAGGGTTCTCCCTTGACCAAAGTTGCATTGATGTTGAAAAGCTGCTATTAAGAGCTATATCATGCAATATATATACTCGTCTGCTGGAAATTCAGAAAGAGCTGGTGAAAAATGTGCAGATTTGCCTAGCTGCTAGTGATGTTGTTCTCCACTCGCAGGCTGATGAATCTGATAGTGAACATAAAAAGGTTGCTTTTCTTATATTATGGGTTTATTTGCTGTCAACCTATTCTGGAATGTCTTAACATAGGATCTTATCATGCATAAATGGGGATGGAGCCGAAGAACAAAGTTTTTTCCCTTTACAATCTAACTCTGAATTTAATCAGTGTTTTGTATCTCAATCCTACCTTCAATGGGGCAAAAGGAATCGACCATTTAGACTCGGTTTTTTTTCAAAAGGTTTCAATGATTCTAAGCATGTATATAAGTTGTGTCTAAAAGATCTTGTCTCTTTCTATTTTTATTTTAAAAAACTGTCACTTACATGAGAAAGTGATGGATTTCCTAATGCTACCTGCAAATTGGCCTTTTTAAAAGATTTTTGCTATTTGTTTCTATAACAACACAACCCTATACCTGGAGATAGAATGTACATGGGCAAAAACTATTGTCATGTAGTTTCATTACTTCGTCTTTAAAACCTGCTTTCCATCACTGTATTCTTTTGCTGGAATTTGTGATTATTGTATCACTGTGGTAAATTTGTGATTATGGTATCACTGATGGTACTGTGGTAAATTTGTTTTTCTCCATTTTGTGCTGTAGAAGGATGCTAAGCTTGATAATAAGGAATATGAGGGGCAGGAAGTATTGCGTGTCCGTGCTTATGGTTCATCATTTTTCACCCTTGGAATAAACATAAGGTTTTATCTTAACCCCTTCAAATAACGTATCATTTTCTTTATGTTTAATTTTCTACTTTTGTCCATTTGCTTTTCTCTACCACACTGGTACACTTGCCCTTAATTATCCATTCTCAACGGTAGGAGCCCATTAATATGAAGGAAAAAATGATGCCCATAGTGTTCCCTTCTATGATCTAGTTGATAAAGAATGTAGCATTGAGAATGAAACTCCTTGTGTTCATAAGCAATTTAATATCTAGGTGATTAGTTGTGTGTGAAACGTTGCATGCATGCTAGTTTAACCATGGAAGGATTAGGTCAAACTCCAAAAAGGGTTTCAGTGGTTCTTGTTTTAGACTGTGTTGTTGGGGAGAACTATGGTTCATGCAAGCAGATTTTAATATTGTTGCTGTTCTTTAAACTTTATGTTCTGTCTTTGATGTGAGGTTGGCTTGTCTACCAATTCAGCTTACAATATTTGCTGGGCACTTTGATGAGTGTCAGCTCTGGCTTTCACTAGCACAACAACGAGTTAACTTGTTTCTTCATTTTCCTGGGCCTAATGGATCCTTTACTTTGCCATCTTTGACTGCAGGGATTTCATTCATTACTTAAATGTACTGGTTTTGACGAGTTGGGTCCACTCTAGATTGAATAGTATCTTATATTTTATCAGAAAACTGAACAGCGGCATTATTCCTTAATTAAAAATTGGCAAGGGAATTTTCTTACTTGCTTGGTTTAGCAAGAAGCTTTTTAAAAAAATTTATGTTCAGATATATGTGCATTGTTTTCAAAATGTTTTTGAATTAGGAGAAATAATATCAAATGAAATGTTGAAAGAATTGACTTTACTGGGATCAAATCTATGAAGAAGTGTTGGTATCTTGGTTATCAGATGTATTGTTTCTGCATTTGCCACTTCAAGATTGCTCTTACCTGACTGTTGAGGATACTCTTGAGATATCTCTCTCAAAAAATACTAATTGCGGCACTTTCAGTCTTACTTGATGACTTTTATGGATGCTTCTTCACCCTGTTAATCTTTTTCTATTCCAAGATATTGAGGTGTTATTTACCTTGTTAATCATTTTCTATTGCAAGATTTTTGAAGCATCACCTTTACACTCATACATATTTGTGGTAATAAGCATTTCTTTGCCTAGTTTAGGATATCTGAAACTTTCTTTTGGATCGTAGGAATGGCTGCTTTCTTCTCCAGTCATCCCAAAATATTCTTGCACCTTCAGCATTATTAGATTGTGAAGAAGCTTTAAATCAAGGAACTGTGGCAGCAGCTGATGTTTTTGCAAGCTTGCGAAGCAAAAGTATATTACATCTATTTGCTGCTATTGGCAGATTCTTAGGCCTTGAAGTAACCAACTCCACCTTTTTCTTTTTTAATTGTTACTAAGTGCTATATAACTGCTTTTGTGTTTCATTTATTTATTTTCTATTAATAAATGAATCTGTGTTTGATTCTTGTAGGTCTATGAACATGGTTTTGCTGCAGTGAAAGTGCCCAAAAAACTTGTGAATGGTTCTGATGTATTGGTAATGGGGTTTCCAGACTGTGAGAGCTCTTATTTCCTCTTGATGGAACTTGATAAGGATTTCAAGCCTCTGTTTACACTGCTAGAGACTCAGCCATATCAGTCGGGGAAGGGTCATTCATTTATTGACTTAAGTAATGTGTTGCGCATCAAGAAAATTGACATTAGCCAGATGCAGATTCTTGAAGACGAAACAAATTTGAGCAGACTTGACTGGGGTAAATTGCTTTTGTTTTTGCCTAATGTTGGGGGTCCTAATCAGACCTCTGAACATGACCTATTCAACCTTGATGGTTCCATGCAGATTACTGGGGGTCCTTCATCAAGCTTTTCATCTATTGTCGATGAAGTTTTTGAAATTGAAAAGGGGACATCTGCAACTCCTTTGCCTTCTCAGAATTTTTCTTCATTCAGTTCATCTCCTGCTTCTCATCTTACTTCTATGCCAATGAATCTTCATAGTGTAAAAGCCGGAACACCCTCTCCAAAGTGGGAAGTGGGTTTGCAGGTCTCACAGCATAATAATGTTGCAAAAGTATCAAGTCCAGCTACTCATTATGGTGGTTTATTGTATCCATCAAGTGGTCCTAAGGGCTCTCTTCAGTCTTCTTCTTTTGGTTCATTATCTTCTGGCACAGGAAGAACCACATCTGCGAAGAAGCTACCTGCTTCAAAATCTGAGCAGGATCTGGCTTCTGTTAGATCTTCTCATTCAGTTGAGATTGGAGCATTGGATGAAGATCACTTGAGATTGCTAAGTAGTACTTCAAAGGATGCACTGTCACCAAGTCGGTCATCTCGACTATTATCTCCACCCAGACCAACTCTTCCTCGAGTCTCTGCACAAAGTGCAAAGTCTAATGGACCTAGAAGCTCATCCTCTGGAAATCTAACTACAGCTGTTAGGTTTGCTGGATCTAGTCTTTTGGCTTCACCTCCCGTATGTAAGATACTATATCTGAATTCATCTTTTTCCTGGATCTGTCTATTCAAATTTGTTTTATGGTTAGGCATATTTGACTAGCAAAATGTATCTTTTGCAGCCCAAGCAGCAGAAAGTACAATTTGTCATGCCACTTCTTGTGATGTTTCCAAACATGGCAAAAATCCACGAAAGCGTACAGTTTCAACTATTCTGAGTTTGATTCCCTCTCTCCAACGTATAGAGGCCGGTGCTGGATTTTCTAAGCGAAGGAAAGCCTCTGATGTGGCGCACACTCAGCAGCCTTCATCTCAGGTGCTTATAGCTTCAGAAATGATCTCAAAAACTGAAGCATACAGTTATGGGAATCTTATAGCTGAAGCAAATAAGGGGAATGCAGTTTCTAGCATCTATGTTTCTGCTCTTCTCCATGTGGTCAGGCATTCTTCACTTTGTATTAAACATGCCAGACTCACTAGCCAGATGGAGGAACTGGATATTCCCTATGTTGAAGAAGTGGATCTAAGAAATGCATCCTCAAACATATGGTTCCTACTTCCATCTTCTCGAGGTGATTCATGGCGACATTTATGCTTGCGACTTGGGAGGCTTGGAAGCATGTGTTGGGATGTTAAAATAAATGACCAACACTTCAGAGATTTATGGGAACTTCAGAAGGGAAGTAGTAGTACACCTTGGGGCTCTGGTGTACGTATAGCTAATACATCTGATATAGATTCTCATATTCGTTATGATTCAGATGGTGTTGTTCTGAGTTATAAATCTGTTGAGGCAGATAGTATTAAAATGTTGGTGGCAGATATACGAAGGCTCTCTAATGCTAGAATGTTTGCCCTTGGAATGCGAAAATTGCTTGGGGTTAGAGCAGATGACAAACCTGAAGAAAGCAGTGCGAACTCTGATGTTAAGGCATCAACTGGAAGCAAAGGTGCTGTTGAGGCTGCTGATAAGTTATCAGAACAGATGAGGAGGTCTTTCAGAATTGAGGCAGTAGGGTTATTGAGTTTGTGGTTTTCCTTTGGATCAGGTGTCTTAGCTCGCTTCGTTGTGGAGTGGAAATCAGGTAAAGAAGGTTGCACAATGCATGTGTCTCCTGACCAACTTTGGCCTCATACCAAGGTTAGTTTTTTTCCCCTCTTTCTTTTTAAATGAAAGTTCTTCCCCAATTCTTTTATCTCGTACTATTTTACCATGATTTTATGTTTCCTGGTATCATTTGTCAGCCACATTGGTTTCTTTGACATTTCTTTTCTTATGTAATATTACAAAAATGTCATGGCCCAGCCCATCTTTAATTTTTTTCCCCCCTAAGAACTTGACTGAGAATGCTAGATGGGCTTGAGATGGTCCCTCTTTTTCTTGAGATTTTCAGAATTACAAAGATGCCATGGTCATTACTTTGGTGCTTGGTATGGTATCATTTCTTTCCTGAGTTTTTCAGAATTGCACTGAATGAAAGGTAAAGGTTACTAGTGCTTCGGTGGTTGACTTAGATGCTTGGATGAAAGCTTTAATACCTTTTCCTTTGCTAGCTTTTGGACAAATGGTTGTTGGCTTAAAGTTGTTGCATCATTTTTTTGTGCTGAGGTAAAGGATGATAATTTATGAGCATAAGGAGTTCCCAAAACGTATCAGTAAACAAGCAACCTACATAAATGTGTTTAAGTAGGTTTCAATAAAAATTTTCCTTGAGCTACTTTATAGCAGTGTGTGATCATTTATGAGATGTGTCTTGATAAATATGTAATAGGCTAATCTCACATAAGGACCAAGGAAGGTTTTTCATTTGCAATACAAATGATAGTTTTCAATTTTGGAATATAATGTAGATTAGTTTGTATTCTCTGGATGGTGTAGGAACTTGTTTTTGGTTCAATTCTAATCTTAGTTTCAATACCCTATATGTATCATAATGCACTAATTGCTATGCTTACTTTATACAGTTTTTGGAAGATTTCATAGACGGAGCTGAAGTTGCATCCCTATTGGACTGCATTCGGCTCACTGCAGGACCTTTGCATGCTCTTGCTGCTGCAACTCGGCCTGCTCGAGCTAGTCCTGCTCCAGGAGTTCCTGGGGCATCTGCAGCTATTTCTTCTGTGCCAAAACAGTCAGGATTCATGCCATTACAGGGACTTCCAACTACAAATGGTAATCAGGCTGCTTCTGTTCCAGCAGGAAATCCTGCTGCATCTACTTCTGCAAGCTCTCTAGTGAATCATGGCCTCCATGGGGCTGCAATGTTAGCATCCGCAGGGAGAGGTGGCCCTGGCATTGTCCCCAGCTCACTGTTGCCCATTGATGTTTCTGTTGTATTACGTGGTCCATATTGGATACGAATAATATATCGCAAGCGTTTTGCAGTTGACATGCGATGTTTTGCTGGAGATCAGGTTTGGCTGCAACCAGCAACACCACCGAGGGGGGGGTCGTCTGTTGGAGGGTCCTTACCATGTCCACAGTTCAGGCCTTTCATCATGGAGCATGTTGCCCAGGAATTAAATGGATTAGATTCTGGTTTCACTGGTGGTCAACAAACAGTTGGCCTGGCAAACTCAAGCAATCCGAACTCAAATTCAGGTCCACAGTTATCATCAAATGGAAATAGAGTTAACCTTCCTAATTCCACTGCGATGTCTAGGGCAGCAAATCAGCTAGCTGGTTTAAACCGTATGGGACATGCTTTTCCAGGACCACCAAATTTGGCAGTTGTGAGTTCGGGATTGCCACTACGGCGATCGTCTGGTAGTGGTGTTCCTGCACATCTAAGGGGGGAACTGAATACAGCCATTATTGGTCTTGGTGATGATGGAGGATATGGAGGTGGATGGGTTCCTGTTGTTGCTCTTAAGAAGGTTCTTAGGGGTATTCTTAAGTACCTTGGTGTTCTATGGTTATTTGCCCAGTTACCTGATCTTTTGAAAGAGATCCTGGGACCAATCTTGAAGGACAATGAAGGTGCATTGAACTTGGATCAGGAACAGCTTGCCTTGCGTTTCTTTGTGGGGTAAGACAGTAAAAGTTCTAATTTACAGTTACAATATGTTTCACTCCAACTATCTTTTCTACATACATGAAACTTTTATCTTTAGTTCTTGTTTTCCCTGTATCTTGATGAATTCTCTTGACCTTATGTTCAAAGTACATGACTAACTTGGTTGCTTCAATTGTCCTTTGCTATATTGTCTTGCATTTTATTCCGGATAGACCATCGATTCAGTATTAGAGAGAGGAATACAGAAGGCGTTGTGGTTAATCTTGGGCTATGTTGTGTGCTGATATAACTATGGGAAGAGAGGAATGGCTTTCAGATGATAAGAGTTCACAGCTTGAAATTGTAGTATGCAATTTGACTTCCTAACTGACCACATTGTTTTCTTTCCATATGATTAATTAGTTTTTTATGATTTTAAAGATTAGAAAATAGATACGCTTCGGCAAGCATGGCTAACCAATTAAAATATGAAAATGAGATGGAAAAGTATATTATAATTGATTAAAATTCATTTAGCTAGACTTGTTGGATAATCAGACAATAAAACATAGGGTTGAATAAAGTAGCATTGTTGATTGTTTGATTTCTGTTGGAATGCTTCTTTCTTCATAGGCCAATTTTGTGTATTTTATATGGAGGAACTGTAATTAGTTGGGATAGTGATAGTGATAGTGATATGATTACATGTCTTTCTGCAGAGGCTATGTGTTTGCCATAAGTGTCCACAGAGTTCAACTACTTCTTCAGGTTCTTAGTGTGAAGCGCTTCCATCATCAGCAGCAGCAACAACAGCAACAAAACAATGCTAATGCTCAAGAGGAATTAACTCAATCTGAAATAAGCGAGATATGTGACTACTTCAGTCGCCGTGTTGCATCAGAACCCTATGATGCCTCACGTGTTGCATCATTTATTACTCTTCTCACATTACCGATAGCCGTTTTAAGAGAATTCCTGAAATTAATAGCATGGAAAAAAGGATTAGCCCAGACACAAGGTGGAGATATAGCAACTGCACAGAAACCCCGAATCGAGTTATGTCTTGAAAATCATACTGGGGTAAATGTTGATGATAGTTCTGAAAGTTTATCTACAACAAAAAGCAATATCCACTATGATCGACCTCATAACTCTGTCAATTTTGCACTGACCGTTGTACTTGATCCTGCCCATATGCCCCATATAAACACTGCTGGTGGTGCTGCTTGGCTGCCCTACTGTGTGTCGGTAAGATTAAGATATTCATTTGGTGAAAGCCTTAATGTGTCCTTTCTGGCCATGGAAGGAAGCCATGGAGGTCGTGCATGCTGGTTCCATCTAGATGACTGGGAGAAATGCAAGCAGAGGGTGGCTCGAACAGTAGAGCTTAATGGATGTTCACCAGGTGATGCCATTCAAGGAAGGTTAAGAACAGTAGCAGAACATGTACAAAGAGCTCTCATCTGTGCCTTCAAGGATTGAGAGATGGTGGTAAAGACGGATTTACAATAAAATCCATCGACTTTTTTCATAGTATCATGTAACTACATGTATAAGAGAAGTTTTAATTCTCTCTTCTGATTTGATTAGCATTTCACTGTAAATTTGATTAGTGTTAATATTAGTGTAAATTTGGTAGTATCATGTTTTGCTGTAGTTACTGGTTTTAGCAATCCTTAGCTAGTAGCCAAATAGATATTTCTTGAGAATTAAAAGGCACATTTTCTAAAAGCATAGAAGTAAAGCAGTTTTTCTTTTAACAATTATTAAGATTCTGACTTGAAGATGCTACCTCTCCTATCCTTCACAAAATGTCCAAAAATTTCACTCATTGTGTATTGAAAGTCCAATTGATTTGTTTGCTTGTCCAATCATACATGGTTTGGTAATGTAATGGTCTTCGATAAAATCAAAGCTAATGTTCAAAAAATATAACACTCACTATTAGAGGAACCCTAATTATCATGAACTCAGAAACCAAAATTCTAGATAAAAGAAAAGGGTCATTAGCTTCCCTCAGTATATGCATAAAACAAACGAGAAAAACACGGCCCTTTTGCTTCTTTCTCTCTCCAATAACTCATCCATTAAATAATCATTCACCAAAATTCAAAAAGGGAAACAAACTCACCTTATTAAAAATGTTAGCAATAAATTTTCTATACAAAAAACTTAGAATACCCCATTCCATTTCAGGGCCAGAGATTTAACTTGTTGAAAACAAGATACTTCCAACAAAACTTTATAAAATAAAAGTCCATTATAATTCCAACTTGCATTAAAATTTTCTTCAAATACATCATACAGATACCCATCCATCCCTTTTCAGTGGTCCCACTTCCCACTATCCAAGGAAAAAAAAATGGAAAAGAAAAAGAGAGAAAGCGAGTTCCCACCACCAGTGTTTTTGGTCATCCTCCACTCACCCAACTATGGAAGTAATAAGAGGAAAACTTCAATGAACCTTTGATATTTTCCCTTGACTACACCAAGGAGTAACATCAATTTGCCTTTCTAAGTTTTTCTAGCTAGGCATTGGAAATCACTCTTTTCCTTTCTTTTTTTTTCATTTTTTCTTTGCTTTTTGGACCAAAACCGGAAAAAAGATGGATTGAAAAGTTGCACTGACTTGATTGATGTTGCCGTTGAGAATTAAAGATTGGACCGAAGCAAGAATTAGCCATTGCAAGTGAGTACACAGGCGCGCTAGGAGTCATTTATGGGCACGCGCCGTCACATGTTTTGGTCTAGGAAGGGGTGTTTGATTCGGGTTTGACAATCGTTGGTGCATCAGGTTGGTGTGGTCGAAAGATGGCGGAGGCCAGTGATATAGGCATGATGCAAAGTGCCTTGGACTGAAGAAACTGCATGGCAGCTCCAATGTCTTCTTCCATCAGCTTCGCCACTTCCTGTTCAGTGCCATCATTTGACCATTTCTCCCAAGCAGGCTGGGTTCCACCTTCTCCGCCATCTCCCTATTCACAGAAAGATAAAAGTAAACTCAAGGAAAATAAAACTTAGAAAACACGGAAGATCTGAAAAAGACAGCCAACTACTTGATCCAGTTAATAGATTCATACAAAAACGACCTGTCAAATGTACACATATATAACCTAGCAAACAGCAATGCATGGGACTAAAAAATAATAAATATTTACATATTACAAGGTTACCACGGATTATGTTTTCATGCATACTCAATAGTTGCGTGCCTAATCATGGAAATTTGCATGCCAGTACTACATTCCGTATATTTTCACAGGGTAAGATTCAGAATTATGATTCTTCCATAAGCACTACCTCAATGGATGATAGGGGTACATCGGCCACGAGCTGAGCCACAGCACCTGCCGCACCAAGTCTGCTCATGCTCAGAACCTGTTCAAACATTCAACGAAATTGATGGCAGTGAAGAGAAAACAATTGATAACAGAAATTTGCTGTAAAAGAAAATAAGTAAACAGTAATCAAGTTCACATTCTTTATTATTCCAAGCAACAGTAATGCAATTCACATTCTTTACTATTCGATAATGACTTAATTTTAGCCTTGAGATTCCGAGAACCGACAAGAGTCAATTCGGTTTGACATTGTAACTACTACACATAAAGCAAGGCCTTAAGGTCTTCATAGATTGCCTAGGATTCAGCATAAGGGTCCAACCTAAGACAAGGACTTGCTAAAGATTGTTGGAAGACATTATTAGAACAAGTAATTCAAATTAGTTTAGTAATTTTATATAGTGATGATGAGTTTTTTTTTTTTTTTCCTTCTTTTATTTTTTTAAATTTTCTTGGGATTAACGAAAATGCTGCTGCAAAAGTAGCAACGAAGAATCCAATAAGTGTTCTAAAAATACATGTAGAGAATGGACTGCTTAAAAATGAAATCCGAGAAGATATTTACAACTGAAATATCTTTAAAAGGATTCCTTTCTTAACATATTGAGAAAGGCTATTCAACAACAAAAATTTAAAATTCAAAGAATATTAGTTAAGTTAAGATTCAAATCGAGATTTTAAATGTTAATACCTTGACTTGAAGCCTTAGAAATTTCACATAATCTACAATTTCGTCAAGCATGGCTGCCCTATCCGTCTGCAGAAGATTTAGTAATGCATCAGCAAATATGGAATTTGGATGTCACAAACAGATTCCCTATCATTTCATAATTGTACAGTAGCACCAACTCCTCGGATTTCATAAAAAATGGAAATATTTTCATGATCTCATCTTGCCATGTACAATTCATGCAAATGTGGAAAAACTCAGGGCGGGGGGCAAAGTACCAAAAGCAAGTGAGGTCTAGCCTTTGGCTTGTGTCAGTAAGCAATAACAATAAAAACATTCAACTCTAATCCAGAAAAACAGCAACCAGTAGGTCAGATACAAGTTGGTTTATTTTACTTTTCATGTACCAGGAAGAAGAATCAAAATGGAGCAGCAAACAAGTATACATAAAACATTTATGAATTATGCCAAGCAGAAGCAAACCTTGTTGCAGCTAGGAACCAACTCCTGTAAAGCTTTCATTCTTTCAGCGATTCTTTCTCTACGTAACTGCGTTCATATTGTCAAAAAGAAAAAAATTATTAAAGTTCATTAGTAAGAAAAGCAAAAACATGTCATATACAGAACCATTCTGAGTCATCTTGAATGAAGAGGAACTAAGCAGCAGGTAATAAAAGAGCTTCTAACACAACAGAAGCCCCATGTTACATCATTCCAAGTTCTATCAAACAGAAATCAAGCTTACCCTCTCAGCAATACTGTGGGGATCCGTTGCCTGCCCTCGCCTAGCTCGTACCCTTGGACGGATGGCAGGTGGGTGTGCAGCAGCAGCAACTGGACCTGATTTTGGCTGGCTATGAAATGGCTGCATCAGGATGTAATAGATTATGCAATCAGAATTTTCTAAAGCTGTGTAAAAAAGACAACAACAATCAGCTTCCTAATGCATCAAAAGGACACATTAAGATACAGAATACTCGGTCCTTTATTAAACAGGCAATTCTTTGCCCAAAAAAGAAAATTAAACAGGCAATTAGCTCGATAATATGATCACTAGTTGACAGCATTTGGAGAATTTGCACAGTTAAATTCAAAGAAAGAAACGGCTTAAAAGTTTTGTTAGACTCGCAACTCGTAGTGCGCATGACATATTAATCTTCATAAATAAATTAGTGAACTTCTAATCATTTTGTACAAATGGATGACTTCCTATTTCATTACACCGCATCTTCCGAGTCTAAAACAATCTGAAGGGCTGGTCAGATAAGCGCAAGCACAAAAAGCACATATGAACTAATAGTTCTCAATATCAGAAACATGAGGTAGTGAACGTATGCAGTGATTAAATTACTTCAATATACACTTTCATTTAGGATTCAAGGGATTAAATTTCAGCATCCAGTTTCCTAAAGCTGATCAAGACTTGAAACAACGCAAATCGGATCAAGGGTACTTCTATATTTTCTACAGACTAAAAAAAAAAAAAAAACATTAAACAAATCTAACAAGAACTTGCATAAGTTGGTATAATGCCACACTAAAATAACCACAACATTTACTTAAAATTTTCCAAGCCAATGAAAAAAACCCTCAACTAACTTAGGAAATCAACAAACTAATTAAAAATTTTTGTCCCCCAAAATCATGCCAAAAATCTGCAAATTAAAATTAACACAAAGATATAAAAATGGCTTAACCAAGCACTGAAGTCATCCACAAAAGTCAAAATTTTGACGTGACTCATTTCTTTAAAACTTGAAACTCAAATTGCAATTGTACACACGCGCTTGACATCAAGCACTAAAGCACGTGGAAATTTACTTCCTCACAAAGATCATCATTCATCACTACAAACGCTGAAAAGGACCACTCGAGTCTCTGACCTTTGTATTAGATGAGAATGAGATGATAATTGCAGAGCTCTACGTACGTGTGGGAAAAAGTCACACGTGCAGTAACACATTCTCTGTGTCAGTAATTATAACCCTTTCACCCCCACTCTCCCTTAGAGTGAGTGGATGTACGAACAGTAAGATAAAAATAATGGACTAACCTAATGATTAAACCCCTAGACTTTTCACAAAATATCAAATATACCCCTAACCTTAACCATAACCGTACAAAAAGGGCTAATTTACGGTACAGCCTTAAAAGAAAAAGAGCACAATCAGGTACTTCAGGTTCAATCTCAAATTTTAATTTCTTTTTGGCGTATGCTAAAACATAAATGGACAAATAACAACAGTCCCTAGCCCAAAAGTTCAAATGCTCTAGGAATAGGCTCCTTAGGAACTTTTTAAAAACCAGAGTCAAAAAATAGGAAAATGAAAATATCAAGGGTATTTTTGTCCAAAAAATTAAGTTACCTGGTGGAGCTGAGGCGGAGGAGGCTGAGGAGGAGGTGGTGTAGGGCGGATTTGCTGAGTTTGCACTTGTCCAAAGGGTGGAAACAAACTTGTCATATGCATAGTATCTCTCTCCTGCCACAAAGCAAAGTTACAAAAGACACATTATGATTGTATCACCCTTGTAATTTTTTTCATTTAAACTAATTTAAAGCATATAACCTTCCACTGAAACCATCAGGAAAAATTGTTTTTCCTTTTGTTCAAAAGGGCGCAGGTCAAAGTTAGGAGAAATCACAGTTGGAAAAAGCTGACATTAAAAAGAAAATAGGTACAAAAATGAAAATTTTCAGGTTTCAAAGCTGCTGAAATTCAGAATCCCTTGAAAAAATAATAGCCCTCCTGACCTAATATCCTATCATTTACAAATCTTGAAAAATGAAAATTTTGGTTAGATTCTACAATTCTTACATGTGATTCCATTATCCATGCAAGTGAAAAAGATATAAAGGAATTTAAAAAATGACAGAAAAAGGACAACCCAAAACTGCCAATCATGAAATAATCCGTTTCTCAAAGGACAAAATGAAATTATACTAGTACTTGTAGCCCATTTTCTGTACCCAACTTTAAAAAGAAAAGGGAAAGTAAAAGAATGCTACTACAAACAAAGAAAAAAAAAGTATTTAATTAATGGAGAGGTTGAATGTCATACACTGATTCCAGAAACATTAGAAGCGGCTGAACAAGATGCATTATTGTTGTTGTTGTTATTGTTGTTGCTGTCAACTACAACTCCGTCTCCATGTCTTAAGAACCCGTGTTCCAAATTCAAACCTAAAGGCATCATTCCCATACCTATACCAATTCCCATCCCTCTAAACCCTCCACCACCACCACCACTACCACCTCCATCAGCACCACCACCGCCACCAGCCGCACCACTAGTTGACCCTAACTGTAACACCATAGGCAAGGAGGAACCACCCACTTCGCCACCACCGCCTGCACCACCACCATAGCCTGGTGGCACCGCCAGGATCTGCTCAAAGAAATCATCACCTAACCCTTCCTGTTGATTACCTGCCATGTTTAACACTTAACAAAAAAGCAACTGCTTCCCCTCTACTACTTCTATATATACAAAAAAGACTTTGTCTTTGAGTTTTACTATATATAGAAGAAGTGTTTCTCAATGTTTTAGACAGTGGAAAGAGATTTTAAAAACAGGGTTCTCTTTTTTTTTTTGGTTTTTTTTTTCCTTAGTGGGTTTATAGAAAGTTATGGGGTTTTAACGGGGCAACCAAGAAACGTGAGGGGGTGTTGGCGAAATGGGTGGCAGATCCAGAGCCCGATAACCCGGAAAGAGAATTGTGGATTCCAAGAAGAATTTCCAAGTTATGGCCTTTTACTTGGTGTTGGTCTGCTGTCTCACCACTGTTTTTTCTTTTTTGGGTGTGTTTTTCATTGAATTGTTTTCTCGGTTCAAAACGATTGGAACTTGAGAAAGAGAAGAATTTGAGAAAGGAAACTGAACAGAAAGAGTGATTCTTTTGTGGTTTTGCTTTGGGTTTTGAGTCTTCTAACTCTGTGTTCTGTGAGAGAGACCTTTGGTTTGTGTTGTGAGCTATGGTTTTAAAGGGCGAGAAATGGGAAAGTTTTTTGTTTTAATGAACAAAAAAAAAAGAGTTGGTTTTTAGGCCCACTCGCATGAAAGAACGTGGAGGAACAAACAATCAAAGGAAAAAAAGAAATCAACTTATGTGATGATCGTAGTTTGATGAACTCCATTTTGTGTTGTATAATAAATAATATTAATTATATAATATATGATAAATTAATTACATGTGTAACACAATTTTTTATACATATTTGTAATAAGATATATATTTTACAAATAGAATGTAGATAAGAAATAATAAATTTATAAATATTTACTTTTATAATTAATTATAAAAAGTTATCTTATATATTAACAATAAATTTTATAAATTCCACCGGCTTAAAGAGTTAATAAGTATCTTAGTAGGATTTTTAATTTTACCATTCTAATAGGGTATGTTTATAAATATTAAAAATTAATTATTTAATTAATACATGTCGGTTTCTTAATTTCACTATTGATAAAAGTTTAATGTTTTTCAATATTAAAAGGTAATAAATCATAAATGTATCTTAAATGTATAAGTAATCATGATTGAACAATAATTTAATATTGTTATCTCCTTTTGTTTAAGAAAGCTGAGATATAAAGTTTAGGTCCCTTTTTCTTGCTTTAAATTGTATCAAACCAAAACCAATATCTAAATAAATTAATTTTTTTATTAGGTTTGGAAGGAAAACTTCAACTTAAAATAAAGTTTGACATTGATTTTATTTGAATAATCAATGAATTTATTCTCAAAATGATATAATATTACAAGTCATTCAAATGAAGTATTAAGCTTCTGATTAACAATAATGGTTATATATAAAATGGAGAAGCAAGCTTAGTATTTAAGAATTTTAGAAAATTTTATTAAGCAAAAGTTTTTAAAGTGGATGTTTTCATCATCAAAAGACAAACGGAAAATGGGAGAATTGGAGCAATATATTTTGTTTTTCTTTGTTGTATTGTCTTTGCATGTAATTTGTGCTAAGTGACACATTAGAATCCAAATCAAAAGAACTACCTTTTAAAGTGTGTGTTATCCATACATTACAAAATTAGAAGAAAAAGTATTAATTAATATACCACAAATTTGCCATAAATTTAAGTGCTATGATTAATTTTATTTATCTCCCTCACCTACTTGCCATGCTTAAATTGGATAATTGAAATTTCATAACTTGTTCAATTATATCCTCTAGAAGATCCACTTAGTGGCCCATTAGGGTCTAGTTCAGTGTGATTAATTAACCAATAATGCTCAATTTTTTTGTCTAATCAAAGTTTAATCCACCTATAATCCAAAAATGGGGTATCACTGTTTTTGTTCTTTAGGTAAGCTTATAATTCGAAAAGTTAAAAGATGTTTAATGCATTTCTTTGGATTTTAATCTGTTTTCTTGACACGTGATTACCAACCTAATTAAGAAAATTAAAAAATTTGTGCTTGTATGGGGGTCCATGTTAAGAAGAAACAATGGTTCTTGGCCCACCAATGAATTATTTACCGGATGAGAAAGCAAAGTCAATTTGAGTGGGCACCAGCCTCATACCACCCACCGAAGGAATATATATTATATTATATATGTCGTATTTATTTTATATCAAATAAAATATAAAAATTATTGTATTATAATTTATATTAATAAATTTAACAAACATATTTTTTTATTATTTTTTTATCAAAGTCATGGTCTTTGTTAAAAATTTAAATTATATTAATTTTATATTTTTTTATGTATCGAATTTAAAATTATGAGATCTAACTCATGCTAAAGTATAGATCATTAATCAATAACAACAGCAGTTAGCTATGACTCTTACTCTTAGACATTTTATATGAGCAACTCAACAAGCAGCATTTCCTCAAGCCCCATTCGGCTAAAACAGACATTTACAGATATTTATTTCTTTTTCCTTTTGTTTGCCTTGCAAGATGGTAGCATTACAACTCGAATCAATGATCTCGACTCTACTTCCGATGTCTCAATCATCTGTGTTAAACCTCTGATGTAGGACAAAAGTTGGGAGTAAGATTGGCAGTCCAACTTGTACCTGATACGCTCCAACTAGGTTCGACTTTATAAGATAATTTATTTTTTAAATCAGATTTTGGATCAAACCAAATAAGATATTTAAAAAAAAAAATCGAAATCAAATTTTACATACTCTTCCTCTATATTTTTTCTATTATTTATTTAATTTTATATTTATATTTAAAAAATAATATTTTATATTCAAATTTAATATTTTATTAATTTTGAGTAAAATTGAATCTATTGTGGATTTAAATATATACCAGTCAAGTCGAGCATTAAACTTATAGAGTCAGATTGGGTTCAAGATGAAAAAAACTCGTCCTTACCCAACCCGTTACTGTCTATAGGTGGGAGTGCTTGAAAATCTTAATTTCTTTAAGATGCAGCGGCAACAATGTATCAGACGATTGTCTTTCCATTTGATAAACAATCACTAACGTCACTGTTCTATGTTCAAAATTATTTGTTTTAAGCTCATAGATACCACAGATATGAATTGAGAAATTATACCCACTAGAAGATGGTTTTAAAAACCTTATACACTCTCCTTAGAGCTGGACACCTCAACATCTGGTTTCTTCTCTTCACTAACTGCTGTAGGAGTCTCCTTAGATTGTTCCGTTAGAGCCTCGGGATCCTTTTTGAGCTCAGACTCGAACTCCTTCGCAGCCTGCAAAATTTGCAGACTATCAAGTTTACTCGTACCAACCATGTAGAATGTCACCAAGGATACATCTAATTAGAAATATTACTTGAAACATCTTGGCATGCACAAAAGAAAAAAATGTTTCGGTAATTGTCAAGGCAGCTTTGTACAGACAAATTGGAAACTGAATTTATTGAAAAGTGAAATCATGTCGCATTTTCTTTAAGAGTGAACTGTTCTTTCCATACTGCAGGCAACCAAATCTGAATGGGGATCTATCTCATGAACTTGACTTGAAAGATTAACTGAAGTGACTAAAAAGTAGACAGCATGACACTCAGCATGAGCCACCAAAATTTTTCCAAGAACGATAATGCTCAACATGAGCCATACAAGAATGTCCTTGAAATTCAGTTTAAAAGGAAAGGATTCTCAGGATATCAAGATACCCACTATCACCAATCTCTAACTCACATCACTTGCTGAACAAAGAAATAACATTCCTTTTCACTGAGCAAATGAAAGGAACCTCCCTGAAATAGGAAATAATGTAAAGCAAGCCATACTTAATTCCAATTTCCAGTCATCTAGTTGCATATTTCTTCATATTTTCCCCATTAAACCTAAAATTTTGGAATGAAACAAGCACAATATGAAGAAATTATATACACCTTGACCAAAAAAAGAAAGATAATCCTTTAGCAATTGGAATTTGGAAGCCAACCAAAAAAAAGGAATAATACTGTTGAAGTTAAGATGATGACAATTGAGGTGCTTCTCAGATTAATTCACCCTAACTAATGTTTGTATTCTTCAGCAATTGGAATACAAATGGAATGGTATGATGAAGTTTGAGAATGGCACCAAATGATTCTTTCAAAAGAACTTCACTGATAGGAACTGGTGAGTATGATCCTTCTGGAAAACTAGCTAATGTCTGTTTGAATTAATATTGCGGGATATATTTTTCTCTAGGACTTGAAAAAACTGGCATCTCAAGAGAAGTTCATATATTGGGAGGGATCATCGTTTAAGCCATTCACTGAACAGGGAAATGTTTATTGCTAGCATTTGGCCAACTTTAAGTGGAAAGCAACTCCCTTGTTACCATATTGCCTTTCGTTTCAACATTAACTCATTGTGAAGCTTCCAACATAATATGTAGAGTGTCATAGTGATTCTTTTATCCCTGATAAAATTGTCCTATTTTAAATTTGTTCTCTGAAAAGCTAAGAAGAAATTGTTTCGGTAGCCCATGATTGGTTTTTCCTTAGACCCAAAGCCCCTTAAGAAAATAGAGTTCAAGAAGACTCTGAAAATAAATTACAGCACAGATATCCTATATCTCCACTCAACCTGCTCTGCCCAGGATTTGACTAGATTCTTAACGCTTTACATGTTACTCAAAAGTGGTTGTACAGAATTGTGTTTCAGGCTGGCATGTGGTCAACTTAGTGGCAGGTTCTTCTATTAGGTCGTGTAAAATAAAACTCACATTGAGATTTTACTGTCCATTTGGTTTTCCTACAGTTCCTTTCTTCTAGTGCTATTGTTGATTTCATTCTTGATATATCATTCCTATCGGTTTGCAATAAACAATTCAGGGATAACGTGCAAACCCACTATGCTATGAACTTTTGGTAGCAAATCACATGCAACACTTCTGGTAGAAGAGAGGGCTACACTCAACTGGCGACTGACAAGTACTAAAACTAGCAACCACCCAAATTTGGCTATAGTCAATCACTAGGTTTCAACAATAAGAAACTACTCCGATTATCATCCACGAAAACCTGTAAACTAACTTACCAATCCTATTTCCCATTACAAGTGCAACAGCGTTTAACTAATATTTACAATACCATGCTACCTATTTGGATAAGTTTCCTAAACACAAGGTGTGCACCATCAATAACCCATTCAAAGGTAATACCATTGCATTTATCCATCAAACATGTTAGCAAAAGAATACGAAATTTTCTAGAAAACTCTTAGTATACAAGATCAGTAGTTCTCCAATGTATTCAAGGTGGTTAGAATTAATGAATTTTACAAACAAGAATCTAAAATTGATGTCAAGAATCATTACTATTGGTCTAGAGGTTTCAAGTAACCAAGATATGTACTAAGTTTCAGTTTAATAAAATTTGAGTTAGTAATGTATTTTGAGTCCCAATCAACAGCACAACTAATTCACCTAATTAGTCACCTAATTGAACAGCAGAACAAAGCCAAAATTTCTTTCCTTTTCATTTTTCTACTAAAATTTTTCAGACACAACAGCAAAGCCTCCATTTTACAATAACCCAAATAACAAAAGAAGCATTTTTGAACAAAAGGATTTTCACTTTTTGACATATCAAGCAAAACCCAGATAAGGAAATGAACAAACCTGTTGAAAACTCTTGACAGTTTTCCCAATACTTCTCCCAACTTCGGGCAATTTCTTTGGTCCAAATACAAGAGCAGCTACTCCAGCAATAACAACAAGTTCAGGCACACCAAGACCAAACAAAGCATTGCAAGTAAAACGCTTTTTAGTAGGTTCAGCTGTTGTTCTCCTTCCTGGTTGACCAACAACAAAAACAGATTTGTTTTGAGATTTGTTTCTGTTCAACAAAGCAAGGGTGTTATTGCTGGTGATAAAATTGGACTGAGAAGAAGAAAAAGGAAGTGAAGGTGGTGGAGGCCTTGAGAGAGATAGAGTTATAGAAGTAATCCCCATGGTATTTTAAGTGCTCGTCAAGATCTTGGAGTTAAAGGGTTTTGGATCAGTTTTCAAGTGGGAGAGTTTCATACGTGTGGGTGAAACTGGGGTTTCGGGCAGGAGATGAAAGGATAAAAGGGTCGGGCACTCGGGGGTAATATTTTGTCTTTTTCTGTTTTAATGTAGACATCGAAATGGTTTTGTACATGTGGTGGGTGGTTACTGGTAGCTTAGGCAGTAGTAGTTATAATTTTTTTTATAAAAAAATCTCTGCAGTTTATTAAGAAAAGTTGCTAGTATTAATGGAACTTGTAATCATGGGAACTTGTGTATGATTTGAGACTTGGAATTGGGTTGCTTTGGAGTCTGAAATATTTGGTTTTTATATTGGCATGTTACACATAAATGCACCAAAAAAGGGTAATGGAAAGAGGAAAAATAGAGAACTTTTCTAGTGTTTTTGGAATTGTTGTAGTACAAATTTGACTACTGTTACTAGTAGTTTATTTTGGTCATTCATCCATGCCAAAGAAGAAGACTTCCTTTCTGCATTATATCATCAAAGGCAACAATTTACTTCTATGGGCATATGCATTCACTCCCAAGATTCAGCTGCCTGCCTCTCTTAAAGCACAAAAAACCAATAGCCTCACGCCACATTAAACAAATCCATGCCCAGTTAATCACCAATGGCCTCAAAGATCCCTCCTTTTTTGCCAAACTAATTGAAAACTACTGCTTTTCACCTTCCCCACAAAATACCCAATATGCACAATTGATATTCGAACGCTTTGACACCCAAAGTATGTTCCTTTTCAACACTTTGTTAAGATGCAGCCAGCCCAAAGTCTCAATCTTTACTTTTGCCAACCGGGTTTCAAAAGAACTCTTGGTTTTTGATGATTTCACTTACATTTTTGTGCTTGGAGCCTGTGCTAGATCACATTCATTATCAAAGTTATGGTTAGGGAGATAAATTCATGTAAAAGCTTTGAAATTTGGTGTTATGTCAAACCTTTTGGTAAAGACTACATTGATTCATTTCTATGGAAATAATAAGGATATTTTCTCAGCAAGAAGAGTGTTTGATGAAATGGCTGAGAGAAGTAGTGTTACATGGAATAGCATTATTAAGGGCTATTGTTCACAAAGGGAGAGAGCTAAGAAATGTTGTAGGGAAGCTTTGGTGCTGTTCAGAGACATGTTAAATGATGTTTCTGGGATAAATACTACTGATACTACCATGGTTTGTGTTCTGTCAGCTTGTTCTCAATTGGGAATGCTTTACGTTGGGGCTTGTATTCATGGTTTTATAGAGAAAACAATTTTTAGGCCTGAAAATGATGTTTTTATTGGAACTGGTCTTGTTGACATGTATGCAAAATGTGGGTACATTGACAGTGCTTTATGTATTTTTAGACTAATGAAAGTGAAAAATGTTTTGACTTGGACTGCCATGGGAACTGGCTTAGCTGTTCATGGGAGAGGGCAAGAAGCATTGGAGCTTTTGGATGCAATGGAGGATTATGGTATCAAACCTAATCCAGTGACTTTGACTAGCTTGTTTTCAGCTTGTTGTCATGCGAGGCTTGTTAAAGAGGGACTTCATTTATTTCACAATATGAGGAGCAGGTTTGGTGTTAAGCCTCAGATACAACATTATGGCTGCATTGTTGATCTTCTAGGCAGGGCAGGACATCTAAATGAAGCGTATGATTTCATCATAGAAATGCCAATAAAACCTGATGCCATATTGTGGAGGAGTTTATTAAGTGCATGCAATGTTCATGGAGATGTTGCAATGGCTGAGAAGATGGGGAAGATTCTGCTCCGGCTAGAACCACCAAGGAGTTATGTTCATATGCCTGTTACTAGTGAGGATTATGTAGCTTTATCAAATGTTTATGCTTCGGCCGGAAGGTGGCAGCAAGCGGAGATGGTAAGAAAGAGAATGAAGTTAAAGAGGGTAGAAACCAAACCTGGTGGTAGTTCCATACAGACCATCAGCAATCACCTTGATGGATTGTAGGTCTGGTGGTGGGACTCAATTTTTTGATATGGGAAGTGAAATAGCAAAATAGTTTTTCTTTCTTTTTTTTTTGATAAAATGAGGCAATGAAAGAAAAGATGAAATTATTGTGGAAAGAATTCAATATTTATTCACCAAAAGAGAATACCATGTAATATGAAGGGTAGGTAGAATTTAACACAGGCAAGGAATAAGAAAAACTTTCCCTTTGATTAGCAGAATGGTGTGCGAATTAGACTTAATAGATTGCCAAACTTTTTGCAAAATGTTGGTCAAAAGATAATGTAGAAATCTAGCATAATCCATTTCTTTCTTTTTATGCCTCTCCCTTGTAACAAATATAATGATTACTGGTAATTGGTATTCTAATCATTTCTTAGAACAGTTTGTTGATACGATTGCCATTAACGAATTTTTTACACTGCCACAGTTGCTAGTTACACTTACCATACCACAAGTATACAAGAGAGAAAATGCATCATCACCAGCGAAGAGGAGGGGGGTTGGTGGCCAAGAGCTAGTGGCCTCAAGAAATGGTTTCTCTCCCTGCACCTGCTCAACATGTCATCCGATATAAGGAGCCAAGCAATGTTCACTCCAGAGTTTTTCAATCCTTCAGTAGAATAAAAACTTCTGATCACTTCCACTTCATGATCATCTTACTTTTCTGGAAAACCTGTATTGGATATAAAATCATTTAAGTAATACTTGCTTGAAAAGTTATTCACATTGACAACTCTTCAAATGCCTGCCTTCCCCCATATCCTTAAATCTTTTTGCAGTAAACAAACTTGTTTCCCAGGCTCGAGAGATGCAGAAAAAGGCTAAAAAGATATACAGAAAGGTCCATATGCAACGGAAATGGCCATGGTAAAATCGACCACTGTATTGATTAGCCAATCTTTCGAGCATATGTCACATGATTAATTGAAAGGTTAAATCTAGCAGTTGCCATTACTACATAATTAACATAAAGAACTACATTGTTTCGACAAGTTAAAGCAGAAATATAGTACAGCTTGGTCGTTCCAAGGCATTCTTCAGTAAAAACTCTCTTTAAACTGCGCTTGTGTGCCTTGCTACTGTTGCTCCCTGTTAGACTGGGGCCCACAGAGGCTTACACCCCCGCTGATGCACTTTTGCGGATGCTCCAAGCTAGCCACTCGCTCCAAAGAAGCTGTCCGTCCAATTTTGTTTCTTGTTACTGCTGACCCTCCAGAATTTGGTTGTATGTTTTCAACTGAAGAAATATCTGTGAGTGCATCGTTGATTCTCAGGTTATGAGTGGATATAGGATTGTTTGCAGCAGTCGGATAAAAGGGCTGCTTTGGGCCGTCTTGCACAGGAACAGCAGCATCTGTTGACGTATCAGACGGACTTCCATCAAATGATGACATGCCCATTGTTGATATTTCAGGTGAGGCATGGAACAAATGGTTCAAACCGGTGACTCTTTTGACAGCCTCTTCAGCCATTTTTACCTAAAAAATTCACCAATGGGCATAGTATTAAGTACCAATTTCTACTACATCTTCTATACAAAGATCTCTAAAAATTTTGGTTGCAAAAAGAAATTGTTTGCTCATCGTATCAACTATCAACCACGGATAACTCCCAGCTTGTAAGCCAAAATTTCCACCGGGTTTAAGCCTTGCAAGATCTAAACAGGCTCCCTATAGTTGCCTCCGAAAAGTTCCTATCCAGCAAGACACTCAACTCGAACACCAATATATCAAGGATCACTTACCTTTGCTCTCAATGTTTCAACATCAGCTTTTAAAACTCTGTTGTCAACAGCTGCTTCACTGTACTTTTGGCTAACGTCACTGAGACGCTTCAATAAGTTTGCTTTTTCATCTCTTAGTTGTGCAACCTACATTAAATAATGGATTAGGATATCTGTCCCTCGAGGGGGAATGGAAAGAACAAGAGGAAAAGGACACACAAAAACAGACAGTGGGGAAAAGCACCACACCTGTGTCTCAACTTCTGTCAAATGAGCCTGCTTTCTTCTTCTAGAGCGCCTAGCTGACTCTCTATTGGAAAGCATCCTAAACCACCAAATGGATCAATTGGTGGGAATAGAACTCAACAAAGTAAGTATCTGACGTATTAATTTGCCCCATTAATGAGCAGAGCACACATTTTTAGGAAGTTAAATGGAAATGCTTTGAATGTCATATGCATCATAAAAATGCAATTACAAAAAGCATTTGATGTGAACCAACCAGAGTATTCATAAAACCAATTTAAACATGCATGACCTAGTTCTATCAGCAATGTAAAAGGCTAAGCAATGGCTACCTCCTTACACGTTTTGCATGAGCAGGATCCATGTTCTCCATTGTTTCATTTTCTCCTTCAACTTCATCCTCTTCTGACAGTTCTCTCGATGATCCACTTGTACTTGGCCTCACCTGAGCTCCAGACTTCTTCTGTCCCTTTGGCAAAGAAGGAATTCCAACCGTTGCATTACCATCCTTATCACCAGCTCCTATATATCCAGTAAAACAGGAATAAAATACTTAAAATTGCATTACTCGTAATACTCAATGCACACTGCCATTATGAAACTGTACAGGGAAGCAGAAAGAGCATCTACATATAAGAAACTTCAATGATGATTTTAAACCTTTAGAAGTAGCTTTGGGTCCCAATTGTGGAGTATTGGATTCCTGTGATCCACTGTCGGCTCTAGCAGAAGAGTCTTGGGGGTTTACAAAAGATGCCTGTTTGACATGCAGATAACATACTCAGTCCACAAGTTTAAGAGCAAAAGGGATTCACTGAACACAAAGCAATATGAAAGATAGATTCTATATTTAACATTGTAAGAACAGAACCATAAAGATTAAAAACTAGAATTACGAGCTTGGTTGACTTTGAGTTGGGGAAAGAATGACATCAGAAAACCAAATGTTTTCTAGACAATATGAAACAAATAACCATTTCATGCATGTATCAGCTTTCGATGCATAAAAAAAAACTTATAAGATACAAGGAGAAGTTAACAGATGTTCAAGAATTGGTTTACAACCTAGTATAATTTCCAGCTAGTTATAGAGTCAAGAGCTTGTAAATGAGGGGTGCGAGAGTTACCTAAATGCCTGCCTCTGATCACTATTTGCTTGTAGTGCTACAAATATGATACCATGCATCTATTACATTTTCTTAAAAAGCCAATCATCCAATGAGAACAGTGAGATGATTAGAGGCCAGTAATATGATCTAGCAAATTCTATTTTCTAATGTTTAGTGTCATTTTCAAGATTATCATGTTTGATGCAATATTATAAATCATTATGCTTGGTATTATATGAAAATCCAAAATAATGTCGCAAAAAGAAAAGCAAAAACTAAATGTTTATTGAGTCAATAATTTATAAAATAGTTAAAATATGATTTTATAGAAAACTATATAAATCAATTTTGATTAAAAAAATTCTAAAAACATTATTAAATAAATTCATTATTGTTTTAATCAATAAACATTTATTCAATTATAACAAAAAAAATTTAAATAAATTATTATAAAAACTGGTTTTTAAAAATTTTTACTAGACAGCTTCTTGGTGCAATGTTACCAAATTTTTCATCAGGGTAAATTAATCAAAATAATATTAAAAATTACTTTCTAATTGTGTTAAAATTTTCTGGTCCTTTGGTTTGAGAATTAGATTATTCCCCTCATGTTATCATTTTAGTGATTTAAGATCATTGTCACGTAAGATTTTTAAATTACTATCAAACAAAGTAATGTAATCACTATACTATAAATTGTAGACTGATCACCCCATCTCAAACACTCTCTTAAAAGATTTTTCATTCTAAAAGTAGTCCTTTCATGCCTAACTTTCTGTTAAACAAGATACAGAAAGTGCTTGCTTTATACAACCTACTGTTTCCTATTTTTAGAAGCATGGTCATTGGTCAGGCACAATCATTTCTAGGCTTTTGGGTTCCTTGCTTCTGTTTTTTGGTCAAACCTCCAAAAAAAATTGCTTGCACAGCCCACGCCTAACTGGTCTCCAGCTCTTTCTATGCCCCAGTCTGTATGAATTTTTACCCCTTTAAAGAAAAAGACACGTTTCTCACAGAATAAACAGCCGAAAATCATTAAAAAAAAAATCCAAACCAAATTTGTTCCAAATTCCAACATCAAAGGAGAAAGATTATCCACTATCCAATCAAAAATAAATAAATAAATAAACAAATAAAGATAAATTACTACTTAAAATAAGCTGTTCATGATTTACTGATAGTCTGAGATCAAGAGGCCAACAGGGCAAATCACCAACTCAGCTAAACTAATTGGTAAATCATGTTAACGTTTCCATTACCCGGAAAGCCAAACAACAACTAAAAGAAAACCTTGATTTTCTCATAAACTTAGACCCAAGCTCCACTAGCCCAAGACGCCAAAAAAAAAAAAAAAAAAAAAACCAAAGTTTCAGTTTTTAGAACCTATATAGATTACCCAGAAGCAAAAATAAAATGTAGTAAAAAGAATAAGTCAAAATTCAGACATGATCAATTCCCTTTAACCTTTCTCACCAACCAAACATAACCCAGAAAAAAATCCCATATTTTTCAAAAAAAAAAAAAAAGAAAAACCATTTTAGATCCAAACTTTTCCTTCCTTACCCTTTATTCACACCATCTTTTATCATCACCCAAACATACACAAAAAAGAAACGGAAAGACGTACCCTTGACATGGCAACAGCAGCACAAGCCAACTTAAGCTTGTTCTTAAGAAAAGCCTGGTATTCATCTAAATCCACGGAAGCATTATTATTATTGTTGTTCTCTAAACACCCATTAAACAACACCTTCATCCCATTCTTCTTCTTCTTCAGCTCCTCCTTAGCCTGCACCTCCTCCTCTTCTTCTTCTTCTTCTTCTTCTTCTTCTTCTTCTTCTTCTTCTTCACCTTTCTTATTAACTTCTTCTCTAAGAAACTGCTGAAAAGCCCACTCTGAATCACTACGGTTCATCTTAGAACCGGGTTTGTTATCGTCATCCACGGTAGTGGTGGCGGAGGAAGAGGACCAGAAGTGGTGGGAGATTTCTTCGACGGAGAAAACCCTATCCATTGTGTTTGGTTGGGTCGTTAGGGGTTTCTTTCGTCGTTTTATTTGTCTGCTGATTCAGATGTGTGTCATTCGGATTGGGATTCAGAATTTTTCTCATTTATTTATTTATTTTTTTAATTGGTAGTATTGGATGTGGGGCCACTGGAATTTTCTATATGGATAAAGTGAGAAACTTTTGGTGTTCTTATTGTAGAGTTATTTTGGTGCAACCATTAATTAGATAAGCTTTTTTTTTCTTTCTTTCATTTTATTTTTAGAATAAATAAAAAAGTTTAGAATTCCCATTGGATAGTATGGGACAATTAGTGGGGTCTTTTGTGGACAAATATTGAATTAGGCCCACAATTTGATGGGCCCATGGTATCCACCAAAGCCCGATACGTTTTTTTTTTAAAATAAATTAATTTTTTATATCAAACAAATGAAAAAAATATTTTTTTCATTTTTTAAGGCAAAATATAAAGTTTTGTTTGTTTAAACCGTTTTCATCATTGTTTCTGCCCTTTTCAACACGTCACGTATTGGGTACAAAACAAACATCTTGGGCCTGTAAAGGCATCTTAGTGGGTGTTTTCCGTTAGCAATGACAAAAAAAAAAAAGAATAAGAAAAAGATTGAAATGTTGTGAGTAAACCTTTAATTTGCAAGGTTTCCCTAGCAATTTTGAAGGGGGTAAAGCCTTTATCTTTTTGCAAGGGCCGGTTGTTTTAAGGGTTAGTTAACGGTTTTTGTTGTGATTTACAAAATTTTGGATTAAAAAAAATACGTTTACAAATCTGATTAAAAATTTAAAATATTTAATATTATTGTGAAAATTTTTGAGTAATTGAAACACAAAAAAAATGTAAAAATAATAAAATATTAGTAATATATAGATAATTGGTATTTTTTATCTAAACATATTTTTTCATTGTAAAAGTATTTATTGAAAAAAATTTTAATTTGGGCTTAAAAATTAAAATTGTAAACTGAAAAAAACACAAATTTTTTTATTTAACATTGAGATTAAGTTAAAAATAACTTTGGAATGAAAAAAAAAAAATTTCAACATCAATACTAAAAGAAGCCTAACTCTTGGTTGATCGATATCACATATTTTGTAACAAAAGTCACTAATAACCATTTTTTTGCTCTTTTGTTTAGATCATATTATATTATAATTAAACAAAATATTATTTGTCCATGAGCTTATGGGTTAAGAAATAATTAATCATTTTGGTTGTCCAACTGGAACATATGAGCTTATGCTTATCTCAGCTTATTATTATTATTATTATCAGATGTAGGACATAGTTAACGCGTTCCAAATACAACTATTTCAGCAGAAACAAGATACTTCACAGGGGAGAGAAGAGAATCATGAGCAGGATCCTAAGGATGATGTTTGGGAGGGATTTCCAAATTTGCAGGAACTGGCTTATTATTGCTATCAACTAAAAACCTTATCATGTTTGCAACCTGATAGAGTGGACGAAGACTTAGATTTCTGAAATACTAGCTGCTTTTGAGTAAACCCAAAAACTGAAATATATGATAGAATGATACAGTAACAAAAGATAAGACCACTTTCTGTATAACAGGCTACTGTCAAACTTCCCTTCCCAATTACTACTTGACTACAAAGCATCTGACATGAATACATAACATGAGTATGATACAATACGAACACAATAATGCTATAATTTATAACTATAATTTATAAAAAAAATAAGGATACAGATACGACACGACAAATCTTAAAGAGTTATAATGACGATTGGTTTATATATTAAGTATCCCATCATCATGGTCACCAGAAGAGATAATAATTCAATTTGATACTATTAGACACCAAAATCTATAAGCTATAAATTACTTATTGATTGATAAAAATAATTGCAATATCCTTTTTGGTGAACTCTTTCAATGCATCTTCAATTGCATTCAATGTTGTTTCTGACCAGAAACATCAAAGTATTAGCTAAAAGAATCAAGGCAGACAGAAGTCCTATATTGAAACCAACCACGAAAGTTATTGGGCCTCAAATTCATGCTTAAGCCTGAACTTCCTTGGGCCTTTTTTTCAGAGGGAAAAAGCCCAAATAGCTTGTTAAATTTGACACTTTTATGTAGTTTCTAAATAATATATCATTTTTGTGACCAAACATGTCATTTGTATTACATAGGTCTATTTTCTAGTTTTTGTAGAATTTTTTTTCTTTGTATAGTTGGAGAATATTAAAAAAGGATTATAGGAATGATTATTATATTATACTTATGTGATATGAGTAAAGTTTTTTAACTTTATAAACGAATTTACATAATTTTCATGTGTTTATTATTAATAAAATAATCTATTATTATTAAATATAATTCAAATGTGTATATCTCAGCCATTAAATCCATTCGTAAAGTTAAAAAATCTTTACCCTCAATATATTAGGTAAAATCCTTACATGAATTAATAGTATTATTATTCAAATTCTGATATGTAATTGTGTTTTAATGACAAGTTAGGTGATCTAATTTATATATATATATATATATATATATATATTATATATAAATAAATTTGTCACATAGACGTCATATGGACAATTCTCTTAAATGACATATAGAATAGTGTTTTAAAAAATAAGATAATTTTTTAATTACAAATTAGATAATTATTTAAATATTCAAATTATTTAAATTATAATTAAAAATCAAATTAATTTAGAGATATATATTCTAAAATTAAAATACAAAATATGAATTTTATTTTTTAATAAATATTTTTAGTTGTCTACTAAATAACCTTATTTAAAAAATTATTTAATTATAAAAAATTTTCAAATATGTTTAAAAATTACAAAGATTAAGTTTATTCAAATCTTTCAACAATCTTTTTTTATCTTGATTTAAAATTTTTGATTTAAAAAATTATTTTTTCAAAAAAATTTACATAAAACATAAAAAATTCAAATAATTTTATGTAAGATTTTGAAAATTCAAAAAACCTTCATTTTAAATCTTTAAAGAATAAGATTATTAAATGATTATATCTCTATGAACTCTAATTATCGAATTATATTTCAAATAAATGCAAAAAATTTAATATTATCTTTATCACTTATTATTTTCCATTTTAAATTTTAAAAATTATCTATTTAATCTTAATTGCTACTAAATTCTTTTACAAATTTAAGACTACAAATATAATGTGTTATACATCAATTTTTTTAAATTTTTTTAGTAACTTTTTAAAGATATATTCTATTACTATTGCAATTTTAAAAAAAAAAATTTTTTTAAATATATTTTATTGTTATTATAGTTTTATTTTTATGAAAAATAATTTTTTTCAATTTATTTTTTCTTTTTTCACATATTTTCTAACATTTTTCATATTTTGTATAATAATTTAGTTAAAATTACTAAAGTGAAAGTGTGCTAATATTTCTTTTATTTAATACTAAAATGTAATATGTCATACATCAAATTTTTTTTTATTTTTTCAGTAACTTTTTTAATGTATATTCTATTGCTATTGTAATTTTTTATTTATAAAATTTTTCTAAGATATATTTTATTATTATTATAGTTTCATTCTTATGAAAAATATTTTTTTTCAATTTATTTATTCTTTTTCACACATTTTCTAACTTTTTTTTTCATATTTTGTATAATAATTTAGTCAATATTACTAAAGTGAAAGTGTGTTAATACTTTTTTTATTATTTAATTTATCATTTAATAATATATATTTTATTTTTTAAAAAAAGACATAATTTATTTTTATTTAATATAATTTTATAGGTGTATAAATATTATTGTAAACAAAAATATCCAAAGAAAATACATAATTTTTTTTCCTATTTTCAAAAAGTTTACTTTTTAATGACAAATCAATATATATAAAATTTATATATGTTATGAGTTTTAAATATTTGAATATAATTTTAAAAAGAAATTAATTTGTATGTATATATATATATATTCATATTAAATAAATAAATTTATTTCGTGCATCGTACATGTTATAATCTAGTTAATTATAAAATATTTAGCCATGGGTTAACTTTAGATTAAAATAATGATATTTGCTTAAATGGAATATATTTTTTTTCATACAATTTTTTTGGGCAAGAGTAATTGACTTTATAAAAGATAAAGTGTAGAATTATTAAGTTATTTTCTCAATCATTATGTTTGAAAATTTTATACCATATAGTGACTAGTAAACTATAAAGTTGAAGCTAAAACTCACATTTTTACTAGTAATCATGTGAAAATGGAGAAAGTATTTATGCCAAAAAGGAAAGGAAAAAAAAAAGCATTTGGGAGATGTGAGAGAGTGAAATGTGTGGCTAATGGCAAATCACGGAGATGGAGAAATATGCCCACAAGGAAATCATGTTGAATAATTGAATAATTATTCATTAAAATCAATAATTGATTGGTTCAATCGATTAATGTTATTTTTTCTCGATGAGAAGGTTTTAGATTCGACTCCTGTCGATAGTCACTTATTAAGGTCATCTCGAATTCATGACATGCAATCACTTGTCTTAAAATTATTAAGTATGACACATCTTACTTTAACTTGAAGAACTGAACGACTTATTTATTTATCCTAAATTTAAAAAGACAAAAAAATTATTCATTAAAAGTTATTGGCTCTATTCTTTAAAGCAAACATGTGTCCAATCTAGTTATCTAAATTTGGTTGTAGGAAACAAAAAGTTTATGTTCCTCGTTGACATCATTGGCTTATATAAGAAAGGAAAAACAAAATCATATAAAGTTTTCTTATTATAATGCACTTTAAAATTATTATTAATTTTATGACTCTCCTCTCATTTGATTATATTTTGAAGATAGAAATAGAAATTGCATATTTACATATGTTTAGATTATGGCTTCCCCACTTTTTTAAGATTAAAATGAAAGTTACGAGAAAATTTTAATTTTTTATATCTAAAATAATAAAGAATTAAAATTTGATAATTGGATTAAAAAATTTAATATTTTATTATCAGACGATTTAGTTATTGACAAAAATTAAATTATCTAACTTTTTTTTTTAATACTATCTAATATCACTTATGTTACATCCAAGTAATTGTATTTTCACTATAAGAAGGGCTTTTTTTTGGAATGACAAGTTTTAGTCTTCACCAATATTTTCAAATTATAGTCGTACTTTCATCAAGATTTTATACATATATTAAGGTGTAATCGATCGAGTTTAAGTTGATATAATATTAAATTTAAGCTTGAATTCGATTAAAAAATTGAGACTTGAAACTCAACTTAAACTTAATCGAATTTTATTTTTTTAGCTCAAATTCAACTCGAAATAGAAATTGAGTTACTTGAGTTTGCTTTATTATGTTCGATTAATATATCAAAATAAACTTAATTTTTATATTCGATAAAAAATTTATTATTTGTGTTTAAACTCAAGCTTAAATTTAAAATATTTTATTAATTAAAATAATTAAAATATAAAAATTTAATTAAATTTATGAACTATTCGAATTAGATATAAAAATATCTGAACTTAATTTGATCAATAAATTAAATTACTCAAACTTAAATTTAACTTTATAATTATCAAATTAAATTTAAATTTTATTTAAATTGAACTTAATATATCATTTATATTTGTTCCGTGCGAGTTAACAAAAAGTACTTGATTATTTTATTTTAGTAGCGCTTTAATTCAATGCGGCTACTTTGTCTCTGCTAGGCATTTTTGGTGCAAAACCAAAAGTCACAAAGCAAAATAGCAATTTCCCAGTAATTTCCTTTGGTCCCCAAACCAAACAAGGCCTTCACCGCCAAGCCGCTTTCTAGGAATTTTCCTCATGTTCAAAAGGGCCCCCACTAAGTTGAGGCCATCCCTTGCCCACAATTTCCAATGGAAAGGATACCAAAGACAATAGGCCCAAAATAGAAAATAATTTTTTAAAGAAATTTTATCTTAATATTTAAAAGGTGAGAAAATATCATAAAACTTACATTTTTTTTATTTTAAATTTAGACTAGATGATAAAGAAAGATATTCTTGCCAAAAAAAAAGGATATTTATCCAAAAGAAAAAAGAAGCCAAATATTTGTAAAAGAATCTCAATTGGAAAAAAAATTTAATACTTTTAATTTTCAAGAATAAAAGGTAAATGAAAAAAACGTGTCATATAATTTCTTTTAATAATATGTCATGGATATCTTTGAGGATCAAACATTGATTAAAAACTCATTTTTTGTTATGTAATTTAATTTTTGATTTTGTGGGTATAAAATTATACTCACAATAAGTTTATACTCATATCATATTTTTTTTATTATACTAAGCCATGTTCAAACATAAATAAAATTTTTTTATTATAAAAATTCAACACCCAAAATGAAAAAAAATATAATGAATTGAAATATAAAAATATAAAAATGATAATTTTTATATTCATATCATATAAAATATTAAAAATTTATGTATTTATATTATATTTTATATAAAAATTTTATATCACAATTAGTATTAATACGAAGATATAAAATATTTTTTATTTTATTAAATATATTTAAATTTTTATTAAAATTTTAAATCATATTATTTTTATATTTTTTATTTATATTATTTTCATATGATATTTGAATTTATCAAATTTAAAAAATACATGATATACCTTTATTTGATTTAAATATTTTATTTTTAAAGACTAAATTTATATATCATTGAAACTTCTTACATGTTATCACTTTGAAATGAAATATTCTCCTTTAAAAAAAATGACAAATCCTCCCTCCAACATATGTTTTCTCTCTCCAAATCTTTCTAAAAAGATATTCAAAATTAAATAAAATAGTAAAAACGAAAACGGGAAACTATAGCTAATAATATATAATAAAAAAATTAGTGGCCTTGATAAGCATTCTGCCCCATTATTGAGGCTCTCTCTCTATATATAGAAAGGAGAGCGTTACAGGCTTCTCAATTCATACCCGTTCATCTCCTGTCTTCATTTTGCTTCCGTTTCTTTCTTGCATTATCTTTTCTCTTTAAAGTTGCCAGCTTTTTACTCTTTTCAGGTATATATCTCTGCTTGCCCTGTTTCAGTGCTGTGTTTCCGAGGTTTCTTTGTCTCTATTTTCTTTTGTTTCTCAATGCTTCTTTTCATTACTTACGGCTTAAACTTTTCTGGGTTTGTTTTAAATTTCATGTTTATTTAGCCTCTGCCTCACATTTTTGGATTCTCTTCTCCCATGCTTTAAGGCTGAGGATTTTTAGGTTCATATTCTTTTAACATTTGTTCCTTTTTTCCCTTTCTGTGTAAGTTTTAGGCAAATTAGCTGATTTTAGTAATAACTTTTATTGCTTTAAGATTTGCTTGTCAAGTCCCAAAAAAATTTGCTTTTCAAGATGTGGTTTTTTAACTTTGGAGGATTGCAGTGATTTGTTTCCTGTACTTTTATTCTAAATTAGGACTCCTTTCCAACTTTTTTTTTTTTTAAGTTGTATGGATGATAATATAAAATTCTTTAGCTAATTTTTTTTACTAGCTAAAGTAATACATGGAAACATGAACGCTTGAATATATTGTAAGTTGTATTAGTTTTCTTTCCCTTTTCTTTTTGGGGTATTACTGTTTTTAAGATTTCGTTCATAAACTTATTTTTGCTTGATTTTCCCCTAAAAGTGGAGATCTTTACTCTTTTAAGATTGTAAAATTGTTGTAGCATTCTCAACTTGTTATTTTCTTTTTGATCTTTGTTTTGTAGCATTAATTTGGTGCTTTGTTTGCATCCCGCTTTTGCTTCTTCAAAATTCAAGCATAAATTGTAACTAACGGATGTTCATAATTGAGCATATGCAGAATGGGAAGTGCTGATGGGACCAACTATGGTGCTTACACCTATGCTGCCCTGGAGAGGGAGCCCTACTGGCCGTCTGAGAAACTCCGAATTTCTATCACAGGCGCAGGTGGGTTCATTGCTTCCCACATTGCTCGACGTCTGAAGAGTGAAGGCCATTACATCATTGCTTCTGACTGGAAGAAGAATGAGCACATGACAGAAGATATGTTTTGTCATGAATTCCATCTTGTTGATCTTCGAGTCATGGACAATTGCTTGAAGGTTACCAAAGGAGTGGATCATGTTTTCAACCTTGCTGCCGATATGGGTGGGATGGGTTTCATTCAGTCCAACCACTCTGTCATTATGTACAACAACACAATGATCAGTTTCAACATGCTCGAGGCTGCTAGGATCAGTGGAGTTAAGAGGTTTGTTGGATTGTTGCATTATATGTTTTTGCCTTTTATTCATTGCAATTCTGCTTAAGTTTACAGTAGGTTTAAACTTGATATCTTGGTTTGTTTAGGTTTTTCTATGCCTCCAGTGCTTGTATCTATCCTGAATTTAAGCAGTTGGACACTAATGTGAGCTTGAAAGAGTCTGATGCCTGGCCTGCTGAGGTTTGTGACTTTTATTCATTAACTACTATCCAGTAATCTTATGCTTGATTAGTTAATGTGATATAATTACTGATTTTCATATTTTAAACATGGGTTTTAGCCTCAAGATGCTTATGGCTTGGAGAAGCTTGCAACAGAGGAGTTGTGCAAGCACTACACCAAAGACTTTGGAATTGAGTGTCGCATTGGAAGGTTCCACAACATTTATGGCCCTTTTGGAACATGGAAAGGTAAACTCTTACTTTTGGTGAGTGCTTATGTATTTTGTTGCGTTTTTTGAAACATACTAATTTTGTCGCTTCCATGTATCTGTCTTACAGGTGGAAGAGAGAAGGCTCCAGCTGCCTTTTGCCGAAAGGCTATTACTTCCACTGACAAGTTTGAGATGTGGGGAGATGGGCTTCAAACAAGATCTTTCACCTTCATTGATGAATGCGTAGAAGGTGTACTTAGGTAAAATTTGGCAATTTTCAAAGCTCCTCCAGCAAAAACTCATATTTTGGGCAACAAATTTAGAGGGAAAACCCAAAGGATTTGGTTATAATAAATGATAATGTGCATGGATTTAGCTTATAATATTAATGTAAATGAGAAAGGAATTGAATAGGCTTGATTGATCTTGTTTCTGTAGTTTGCTACCTTAGTTGAGTACGCAATTTAAATATCACCACAAACCTTTAACTTTTGATATTTGCCTGCTATGAACTATTGCAGTACTTAAATGCAGTTAGAAGAAAAGTGGTTTCCACTTTTTAGCATTTAGTTGGAGATAGATATAATTATTAAAGGAAGGGCAAATTTCTTGTAGTATCAAACATATTAGAAAATTGTTTGGAAAGAAGTTTTCTATCTCCTGAACCAATATTTGTTGTCTCGTTTGTATAATGTGTTTTTAGCCATTTGGATAGTTATGATTTTGGTGATTAGAATTTATTTGTGTACTGTTTTTATGTTGTAGATGAAAAACTTATAGATGTGTTTTGGCATTTACTAGCTGGTTGAGTTCAGTTTGAGGTTGCTATTCTCATTTTGAAGGTGAAAATACTCTTCTTCTTAGTGGTCAACCTCTTTTTTTTTTATATATATCTTAATGTCTTCAGATTGACAAAGTCAGATTTCCGTGAGCCTGTGAACATTGGAAGTGATGAGATGGTTAGCATGAATGAAATGGCGCAGATTGTTCTTAGCTTTGAGGATAAAAAGCTTCCAATCCATCATATACCTGGTCCAGAGGGTGTCCGTGGTCGTAATTCAGACAATACATTGATCAAAGAAAAACTTGGTTGGGCTCCTACAATGAGGTTGAAGGTAACTAAATTATGTTATCGCACATGATTTTCCTAGTTTAAAGATTTCTCATGACCTCCCTCTTTGGCAAATGGTGTGGTTGCTTTGCCAGTAAAGATAATCAACAGAATATGTACAGTAAAGTAGAAAAGTCCCAAGTCATCCCTTTCACTGGTTATTGCCTAGTTTCTATCAAGTGCCTCTTTTCCTTATGGAGCATCTGATTTTGCTGTTTTGTAGGATGGGCTGAGAATTACATACTTCTGGATTAAGGAACAAATCGAGAAAGAGAAGGCTCAAGGCATTGACCTGTCTATTTATGGGTCATCTAAGGTGGTAGGGACTCAAGCACCGGTTCAACTGGGCTCACTTCGTGCTGCTGATGGCAAAGAATGAACTCGTAGAGCTTGTGTAGTTGCTTTGAAGCCAAGTTTTATTATGGTATAGCTATGCTAATGGCATTGCATATGAATGCATCAATGAATGTCAGGTTGACTATTTATTTTTGGTATTTAGTTTGTTCACTATGATTTAGTTTTAAGGGGGAGCTTTTATGCTCCCGCTGTATCCAAAATAGCTTTCCATGGTAGCCTGCTGTTGTAAGATGATATTTTAGGCATAATAGCCTTTAAATAATAAAATTCGTTTCTGGGTTTGAGCATTGATTCAGATTGACTTTGTTTAGCAGTCATTTATATGAACTCGCTGTGATTATGAAGCTGTCAACCGGGTTACGGTAGAAAACCATTGTTTCTTTAGCTATTTTTCATGGTTTATATGAATTCATTACTTAATCTTAATACAATGCAACCAGCTCTATGCAAATAAAGGGGAACAGACGGGGGTTAACTGGTGGTCCCTTACATGTTTCTTGCTGTGGATAACAATTTATAGAATATATAAACACTGATCTCCATCCTCCACGTTGAAGGAGCCCAAAACATCGTATTCACGTGAGGGATATTCCCTCATAATATTCTAAAGCACTTTTTTTTTTTTTTTTTAATTTCTCTTTTCTGTTCTTTACTGCCGTTTGATCTCAAGTTAACTTTCTTCCCGACAAAGCTTGAGATTGCTATCCTCATTGTCATTCAAGAAAATATTTTAGGTATTTTTTTCAACCTTTATTGGTAATATCTGGGGCTGAATCTTTTTCTAATGATTTAATGTGTTTTAATTCTAGATGGTGACCAGCTGAAAGCTCTTCAAGTCATCAGAATCCGTGGTTCAAATAATGCTGAGGATAATAGCCGACGTGGCTTAATTGAAAGGGCTAAAGTTCAGATAAAAGTTAGGGAGGTCATCTGGTTTACGTGGTAGCATAGTGGCTTTAATGTAATCTAAAAGCCTTTTTCGTTTCAAGTGCTTTTCATTGAAAGGCAGAAAATGACAGAACATTCAGCAATTGCCAATAGGATTAACCGGCATGTGGTGATTCTTCTAATAGCCCTTTTTGGCTGTTGATAAGTAGTGTTGTGAATCAACCCAATCTCTGCTTTTCTTTTGCTGTCATAGCATCTCACCAGCACTTATCAGAGGCACTCCTAGTCTACTTTGCCGGTTAATTTGCACTAGTTTCTTACATTTATCCCCAGCCAATGACAAAAAAGTTAGTATGTTGAGTTGATAGATGATCAGTATCAGTAGGAACACTGTCATCAGTGTGAACTTTGCAATGAATTATTGAATAGATCTCAAGTCATCTTTACCACTTGATGACTAAACTCAAATTCTTTCAATGTAGAATTCTGCTCCATCGAATTGTTATTTGAATCCCCAAAGTGCAATATGCTAATACAAGGCGTTCTCTTACATATGTAGGCTTAAAAAAAGCACGAGTATCTAGTAATGGAAACAGTGAGGGGATTTGGGCAGTAGCAGTCGTCATAAAAGTAGTGTGTGAATCAAAGACGTGACAAAGACCGAATCACCATGTATACAATCTCTAATAGGTAGATAAATATAAACATAACAACCCGTGTAGAGAAGCAAATGCTGGATAAATATGAACAGGCTCAGACAACCGAAGAACCGGATTTGTAGTGCAGCCACTCCCTTAAGCGTCAAGGTTACAATAGATAGGATTGGCTTCAAGCTGCTCCGCAAACTTCTCGAGGATTTGTTTCACATATTCCCTAAATTCATCATCCACTTGTGCAGCATTTTCCTCACTCTCTACTTCAGAAAATATGGCATCATAGAGAAGAATTGCAGCTTCATTAGATTCAGCTGGTGGCAATCCCAAATCTTTTCCATGTTTCTCAAGGAAACTCCTGATTAGCTCTGTCTTCCCTAGCTCATCTTTTCCACTCTTCTTTTCCTGCAAGATCCCCTGTATGACATCATTGAATTGCTTCTCATCTTCCAAGAGCTGCAATGTTTAAAATGAAAACCATCAGAATTTACGTGTATGAAAACTTGATAATTCTTGCATAGGATCAGCGATATGGAAACCTAATTATTCACATTCTAAGATTTCCAAAATTGAATCCAAGTTTCTCTACTGATCTCTTTGTCCCTAAAGAACGGAGTTTTGTCACCGTAGTTAGTGGTGAAGCCCTGTGGATCTAAAACCTCATTTTTTGTTAACTGGAAATAGTACAAAAGGTTAGTAATTGCATGTTGAAATTCAAAAGTAAATGTTTTTCATATTAGGGATACAATAAGAAGAAGACAAGATTAAGTTCAAGGTCTACCTTTCTTAGCTTAGAACCATTGACAACCTTGATGTTCTGGATGATAACAACATGTTTCTCAGTCAATGCATCTGCTGTTTCCTGCAGAATAGGCTGAAGTAATTCAGCAAATTGTGCTTGGCCCAATTCTTCTTCGCCCTCAGCTCCGTGCTTTTTTAAGATTTCATTTAGCAGAGGAAATTCTGTTCAAAGAATAGTTAGTCTTGTCAATTTTTGCTGGAAATGAGCACAAATATCATAATATTTGACATCGGTGATCGATAAAATATTTTTAAGAACTGATTAAGAAGTGAGTAACTTTTATGCTGATCAGAAACCTATTCTTCTTCAGACTTAACATCATATGTTAACTTTTATTTCCAAAACCTCCATGAATTATACTATTTGTTTCATCATAGAAACCACCAAACTCCATAAAAAAAAAAAAAGGCACTCCTTTTGCCAGGGAACAACCTAAGTGACTAAAAGCACCCCTGGTCAGCTGCCAGGTATCATTAATTTATGGGGCAGCTCTAAGATGGATGCATGCTTGCCACTGATTTACACACCAATATGCAGTCATTAATCATTCATTCCATTTAGGATGATGGTTTTTATAGTGTTTCACAGACACTAATCAATGCTGCAAAAGTAAAGGGAAACTTCATAATGCATACATATAAGAATAATGAAGAGAGTTTCTATAGACACTCAAGTCCATTATGGTGAACAAGCTAAGTGACTAAAAGCACCTCTGATCTGCTGCCAGGTATCACTATTCGTTCAGCAGCTCCAGAATGGATAAATGCTTGCCACTGATTTACATAACACATATGCAACCATTCATTATTCTTTCCAGTTAGGGTGATGGTTTTTTTGTAGTGTTTCACCGAGGCTAATAATGCCACAAAAGTAAAAGGAAATATCATAATTACAGAAGCAATACAGCTTCCAAAGCAATGGGAGAGAAGGACAAGAAGAAGCTCTCATGTCTCAACTTTTAGTCATAATGATGATGCTGGAGACCAAAACGTATGCTCAAACAAGTTAAATTCATGAATATAATGTATGAGTTATGCTGCATGAACAATTCACATAGTGCAAGAATTCCATTTTCCACATAGCATGCCATTCTTTTGTTTAAATTATGGTGTCAAACACGCCCTTTCAGATGACAAACAACCAGCACAAGTGGATGCAAGGAAAAGATAATGGCCTTATTCTCTTAATTTATCCCTTATCAGAAAAATCATTATTGGTTTAAATATGGGGATGTTTGATCCGTAAATGACTTTCACCAATTGCATTCAATTCGATCACATACGATCAAAGTTATCAATATTATAGTATAGAAGAACTACACAGCAAAAGAAATTTGAAATGAAGGGAGAAACCTGAAAAAGGAGGAATCCCCATTTCAACACCCATGTGAACAAGAGCATTCCTTATCTCACTTTTGCTTATCTTTCCTTTATCTTCTATATCCAAATCAGTAAACAAATTCTCTGCTAACATAGCATAATCATCTTCATCCTCCAAAAATAGCTTCAAAGTATTCCCATCCAATATTGACACCACTAGTGGATCATCTAAAACATATATCAACCAAAAAAATCAATAATTAAAATCAAAATAACCCAAGGCAAAAAAAAAAAAAAAGAACCAAGGTCAAATTATCATATAATCATGCCAAAAAGTATAGCTTTTTGATAAAACGGCACAAAGTCAAGGGGAAAAAACCAATCATAAAAAGTCAAAACGACCCAAAAGAAAAGAAAACCCAGATCATAAAATCACCCCAAAAAATCAAAACTTCTCTTGATTATCTCGATTATCAATTAGTCAAGCTGGCTTAATCCTCCTTTACCTTTCAACTCATCAGCAATGGCAAAGATGTAGTCAGAGAGAACCTTAGACGCTTTTTCTCCGGCGATCTCCTTTTGCCGGAAAGTAACGCCATCATCCACATCGCCAGCGATGACATGAGAAAAAGCGGAGGCTTTGATGTTTTGAGGCAATGAGAGTCCAAAGAGAGAGCTGGAGGCTTTGGAGTCAGCGATTTCGAGGAGTTCAGCTCCCGTGACGGCACCGTCAAGTTGTGGTAAAAAGAGATTGAGTGATCGTAGAGGAGTACCGTCAAGAACCGTTAAACCACCTTCAGACATTGTAAGAGAAAGAGAAAGTTGAGAGCTTCAGACAAGGTGAGAGATATTCTTGGTCTGTGTTTTTTAATTTATTTCATTTCTTTCAATTTTGTTTTCGGTTTTATAGTTTGAGTTCGGGATTTTGGCTTGGGGCTTGGTTTTTGCCTAAAATATCACAAATGCCATTTTTATTTTACATATTTAATTTATTAGATAGTGTTCTTCTTTTTATTATATAAAAACAATAAAATTTTAAAAATAAACTCTTCTATACTAATTGAACATTAATATTAGAAAAAAGATTAAAATTTTAATATAAGATTATATCGAAGTTAAATTTAGTTTTAATTCATCTACGTGCTAAGTTTTTTTTTTTAAATTATATTTATAATCAAGTATTATTTACTTATAATCAATTTTAAATAATTAATAATTACATCTTGATAATTAATTAATAAATTATAATTTAATTAAATAATTAAATTTACACGCAATAAGAACCTATGTGTTTAATTAGACATTAAAGCAAAGAAAAATGAAAAATTAGATAGTTTTACCATTTTTAAAATTTTTTTTCCCTTTCCTAACCACTAAAGTTAACTGTTCCTTTTCATATAAGTTATCACATGATTTTTTTTTACAAAAAAAAATCATAATTTGAATAAAAAAATAAATTATAAATATTGAAATTTAAATTTTAGATATATTGAGTAACACCATTTAAAAATATTTATAAAAATTAATTTAATTAAAATTTAAATTTATAAATAATTATTTTCACTTGACGTGAAAAATGGCATTTTACATATTCTTAATAAAATGAAATTAAAATCAATTTAATTTGATCGTACCATTAATTAGAAATGAAGGGAATTTTGCACATAACTTTTTTTTTGAGAAAATTTTGTTCACAACATGATTACTTACATGTGTTATTTAGACTTGATTTGGATTCAACATACTTTTAGTGGGATTACGTTTTTTTATGAAAATTTGTGTAGATCGCACTGAGCTTCAGTTTGGATGTTTCAGCTATAGTGCGAAGATTTGCCTTTTCTCACTGGTTGTTTTGGGTCCAGTGATCTAATGATGGACTGTTTTTGTTTTGTTTTGTTTTTATTTTTTAAAAAATTTTTATTCTTTCAATTATATTGAAGAGATAAAAATATCTTTATAATTTAATTTATCTTTTATTTTAATTTTTTATTTAAAAAATATAACATAATTTTGTTAATTAATGTTATAAAAACATTATTTTTTAATTATTTTTATTCATAAAATTATTATTTATCATAAAAATAATTTAATAATTAATTAATTAATTATTTTATAAATATTTAATAATTTAAAATTTTTACTACATAAAAATTTTAAATTAATATTTTTAATAATTAATTTTATTATTATTATAATATTACCGTTGTGTTTATATTTAAATACTTATTTTCAAAATTAATTTTAATTTCATTGTTATAGTAATCAATCTCATTTTAATTAGTATTTTCAATCTCAACAGATTTAATTTCACAGTTTATCTAAATAGAACTTTAATTTTACTAATTTTTTTATAACATATATATTTTCTTAATTTGTTGCTTAAAAAAAAGAAGGACATAAACGTAAAATTTTATGCTTACTTTAATTTGTTGTAATTTAAAAAGGAAAGAAGGAAGGTGTCATGACGTGAGGAATGGGCTTTGGTAAGGATATACCAAGTCAATGGGTTTACGGGGTTTCAGGCATTGATTTTCTCACGGGAGTTTGAATATCTTTGGCCCCACGTTGGTGTGAAGTCCACTTCCACTTTTTAGGCCTTGAAGATTGCACACAAAAAATAAAAATAAATTAAAATTAAAATTAAAACTAAAATACCCTTTTAAGATATTTGAATTTACCTATTTTTCTTTTCATTTTGAATTACATTGAAATAATATAAACTTGCATTTTAAAAATAATGTATATTTGAACTAAGATCATTATATATAAAAATATCAATCACATCTCGACTTTGTAATTTGAAAATAAAAAATATTATAACTATTAAAATTTTATTTTAATTTATTGAATAATATCTTTTAAGAATGATCAAATAAATTAATTAAATTAAATTTCAAATTTACTTATTTTTGCACAAAAGTAAAACAAGAAAGTAATTTTTTTTTTTTTAAATTTGAATAAAATAATATCTAAGTATAAAAGAACATACCAGCGGTTTTAAAATATATAACTTTAAACGCTGACTTTCAAAGATAATAAAGTATATGATCTTATCCATTAACAAAAAGGTATGAAATAAAAGGTGTAAGTGGCCACGTTACGTTCATGTAAACTATTGTTTTTAAAGTTTTATGTTCATTTAAACTAATAAGTAGGTACTAAGATACTTTTTTAGATTTATTTTTTAATATAAGAAATAGTGATTTTAAATTTTTTTTTTTAGAAATAGTAATTTTAATTTTACATTTTTCAATTATTTTTTAATATTAACCTTATATGCATATACTATACGAGCAAAAAAAAAATTTAGAATATAAAATTTAATTTAATTGATTTATATAATTATTTATAAAAAATAATATTTAAGAGGTTTTAAATTTGAATATTAATACTTATAATCTTTTATACGTATAAAAAAATAAAAATTTAATTATTTAAATAAATTTTAAGAATAAAAAAATTATATTTATTTTAAAATGTAAGAGGAAAAAAAAATAACTACACGTATTTTTCGGGAGAAGAAATAGGAAAAAGTGAATAGGTGGGTTTTAAAATCCAGAATTCTAGTTGAGGTAGTACTGTAAAAGGATCTGATTTATTCTACCGTTTCATGGCCGCCTCTATTGAATAGGGAGAATTTGAGAGAGACGAAGAAAACAGAGAAATAATGGCAACTCACGTCGGAAAAAGCCTGGAAATCAAGAAGGATAACTGGCCTCAAGATCTCGTCCTTTCAATCTTAGCTACCCTTCCTGCTAAGTCTTTGTTACGATTCAAATGCGTATCAAAGCATTGGCGATCAATGCTCATCAACCCTGATTTCGTCGAACAACACCTCGAAAACCAGCGGAAGAAAGATTACCCTCAGCTTGTATTTGCCTCTACAGGATCTAAAACCGACATAGTTTTGGAATCCGTGTCCATCGTCGATGTTAAAGTTGAAGGCCAAGGAGGAGTGAAAACCAGGAAAAGTTTCGAACGAAGTTGTTTGAATATCTGTCATCTTCCACCAGATGTTTGTTACATGACGAATTCTTGTGATGGGATTCTTTGCTTCTATGGGAAAACTAATGTCTTTGTTTACAATCCTGGAACTAGAGAGTTTCGGATTCTTCAGATTGGAAAGGTGGAATCCTCCCTTGCTACTTCCTACTCATTTGATTGCTTTGGTACGTATTTTTTCCAGTTTTTATGTTCAGATAGAATGGAATAAAATTAAAAAAAAAAAAAGATTCTGCCTTGGAATAGAGAATTCACTATGATTTGATTTAGATAGTTGGAAGAGATAAATTAGAAGGATTCGGGTGATCTTAGAGAGAAAAAGAATTCAAAATTTTGTGTGTCTATTCAAGGAAGAATTCAAATAAAGAATTATGGCATCCATGAATAGTACTCTCAAAGATTGATAAATAAAATTTTTTTTTCTTTGAACATTCTTTTCGTCGATTAAATTTATTATAATTTTTATATATGTTATAAATGAATATCGTCAGAAAAATTCTGAATCAAACACTATTTTTATTTATCATTATTAACAAGTAGCTTAGCTCACAAAAGACCTATGTTCTCAAGTAATCTCTTTTTACAATCTTACATGATAGTTTGACATGATTTGAAAATAGCATTTTCAATATGGTATTTGAGCCTCTTTTGAGAGGTCTATTTTTTTACTTAATTCATACAAAGATGTGATACTGAATTGAAGCTACTTTTAAATCATCAATAAACAATATGATGATTAAGTTTATTTTTACAAGGAACACTTTCTTAGGCAACAATTTTCTTAATATCCTAGCTAGAAAGCTCTTGTTTTGCCATTTGCTTGAACATTCAGCCTCTCATATGCGTTCAAATATTATCAAATTAAGGGTAATTCAATGTACAAAAGTTGTGTCACCTAATAAATTAGCTTTAGCTTTGATAATCCATTGTGAACAGGTATGTTTGTTTTATAGAGATAATATATGCCTTTAATTTTAGAGACAAAGGATTGTGTATGGTTCTTTTAATAATTTGTTTTACCTTTGGAAAAACATCATTGTTATTTTTTCAAAGAATTTTAAAATTTAATTTCTAATTTGGCGTGGCTTATTTTTTATTTTAAATTGATTATGTTGATATATAGTATGTTATTTGCTTTCTAGCCCTTTTACATGCACTAAAAGAAAACTTATTTTGATATCTTCTTTGCAGGACAATTATTTTGTAGGTATCACTTATTAGGGTTAGGTCGTGATCAGGTTACAAAAGAATGCAAAATTATACGATTGTTTAGATCTAAAGGAGAACATGAAAATCATAATCATGAGTGCGAGGTTTTTACATTAAATTCAGATGTTGGGGCTTCGTGGAGAGGCATTGGTGAAGTTGCTTACTTCATTAGGCCTGCACAACAGCCTGCTTATGTCGATGGAGCACTTCACTGGATCCTTGACGATAGACATGCTAACCCTTCTGAGGTGATCATCTCTTTCGATCTCCATACCGAGAAATTCCAAGCAATATCGCATCCAAGTTGTTGCATTGAAGCCTCTTTAGATCAATATAAGCGGCATTTTATGGGGTTATTGTCTTTGAGAAACTCTTTGTGTCTAATATTACCAGAATCAAGCTTGCAGCTGCAGCTGAATATATGGATAATGAATCAAAGCAATGGAATTTGGGAGAAGCTGTTTTGTATTGATTGGGAATTGATGAATTATAAAATTCCATTGGCATTTCCAATAACAGAACTCAAAGATGGAACCTTTTTTGTTTGCCATTGTGGAGATAACTTGCAAATCTATTATCCAGAGAGTAAAAGTTTTAGTGAAGTACTCCTACGACATGAAAGAGTGGTTATGCCCTCTGCATATTTTGAAAGTTTAGTTTCTTTTTATGGAGAGCCATTGGTGAATTAATCAAGCTGTAATAGTAAAGATATATTATTTTTTTATTAATTTTCTTTTTCGTAATTTGTAGTAAATGTGGATAGGATGTTTCTACCAAATTTTAGTAGTTTTTTTATTTCTTTTTCACTTCTTTGGACAGGAAATTAATGATCTATTGAATGCTTCCATGGCTCCACACCTACAAGCTCCTCCATCAAGAGCACTTGCTTCATCACCATTAACACAACCACTTTAGCCACCATTAGTGTCACTTACCGCATCTTACTTTCACCTTCCATCATTTTCCAACTCACTTCCTTCACCAAGAAAAGCTCGAAGAAATTCTTCTGTAACTCACCCCTCTGCCAAAAACACTTGCTCTACCAGCTTCGAGGAATTTTGTTTTTAAATTCTAAATCCACTGGTATTCCATTATGCACTTAACATCTGTTTGGTAGGATTAATCCTAGCCATTGAAAAGTTAGGTCAATATTAATCTTAACCATTTAAATGTTAGGTGGTATACTATCAGAAAAATAGCTCTTATCGATAGAATTTTTCATCGGTAATAACATGATTTCCATCGGTAATAGTATTATCGAAGAAAACTTTTGTTGGTGCTAGATAAATCGGTAATAGCATTCTATCGATAATAGATAAAATCCATTGGTAATTACCGATGAAATTTATTGATGAAATTTTTCATTGGAAATAACATGATTTCTGTCGATAATAGTATCACCAACGGAATTTACTGATGAAAATTTTTATCAATGCTAGACAAATCGGTGATAATTTTTTGTCAATAATAGGTAAAATCCGTTGGTAATTATCAACAAAATTTTTCATTAGTAATAATTCAATCGATAATTTGATCGGTAATCTGTCGATAAAATTTCGTTGGCATTTTATTGGTAATCTGTTGGTATTCCATCGATAATAGCATTAATTCCATTAATAATTGAAATTTCGTTGGTAAAATCCATTGGTAAAATTATAATTTCATCAATAATTTGATAATCCCATCTATAATTATTTAAGAAATCTATAAATTACAAGTAAAACATATGTAATTATTTAAATTTTCTATTATTATTAATTGAAAATGCAAATCCACATTATAAATTTAAAAACAATCCAAATTATCCATAACATCCCTAACGTCCATAAAATATCCACAAAACATCCATAACATCCATAAAATATATTATATAAACCCTGAAAAAATGTCATTGTGCTACTGCATCTCATGATCTATAATCTTTGTCAACAGGTCTAGAAAATTGAATTGAAGGAAATTGTTTAGACTTTATCAACTACATCATCTAATCCCTGAAAGACCTTAGCTTTGTCTTTGGCTTGGTTTTCAACTCAACCCTCAAGTCATCAATTTATTCTTGTATTTGAGGTTGGGGAGGATAATGAGGCATAGATGATAGACCACAAATGGAGTGAGACTTTCCTACTATAGTAGTGGATTGACTTGAGTAAATGAGGTTCTTAGATCTATTTGTAGATCCAAAATCAAATACATGAGTGTGCGTAACTTCAACCTCTTCAATAACTTCAGTCCATCCTTATGAATTAAAGTCTAGATGATTGAAAGAGTTTTGATTATATTTATGAGATAATGCAGTAGCATAATTTTTCTACAAAACGTTTAAAGCAATTATCATTACATTTTGCCTATATATTCACTAAAATAAGACAACTTCAAACAATTCATAATGTCGAGATTTGATTATTACATGTGCAATACTTTTCATCTTTCACATATGTGATCTCATCTCAATACACACAAAACACTATATAGTTTACTAGTAAATTCGTACAATGTTTAGGCTTTTAATTATTAAACTATCTACTTCATAAACAATCACAATATACAATCAGAATTATAAGGCAAAATACACAATAGTTTTTCACTTTTCATAAATGTGATTATCTCATTACGTTCAAAATACTATCTAGTTCAATACTAAAATTTTCAATTATTATATTATCTATTTCATTAATCACAATACATAACCAGAATCAAAATGCCAAATATGCAATATTTTTCATATTTCACAAATGTGATCTCATCATAAAATTCTATTCAAATAATTCATCAACAATCACAATACACAACTAGAATCATAATGTAAAATATGCAATATTTTTCACATTTCACAAATGTGATCTTGTCGTAATGTATTATAAAGATAGTTCAACAACAATCATAATACATAACCAAAATCATAAAGCAAGTTACGCAACAATTTTCACGCTTCACAAAGTCTTTGCATATTAAAACACATAAGATATTATCTATTTTAATAAAATAAGGCAATAATTTGAAAGTATTCACAAAGTCATTTGAAAGTTACATGCATTAACAATTTTGGACAACTTGTCAACAAAATCACTACATCTTTCTGAACATATGTGAGTACAATTGAAAACTTTTTTAAATGTAGGTTCTTGTTATAACTTAAGTGATTGTATTTGTTTAGAGACATTCAATAAAATATGTAACAATGTAATTTATATAAAATTGACATTTGATGATAAAAATAATTCATGAAAAAAGATCGTACCATTTATTTTTTTATGAACAGAAATGCAATGTGCTTCGTAATACTTCTTTTTGTATTCGTTGATTTTATTTGGCTTTAGCAGAGATCTTTTGCCATTTGGGAGTGCTTCATAAATTTTCAATAACAGCATCTCAAATTAGAGTTGTGATCTACCTCCGTTCCATCCTTTCGCAGTATATGGTGTTATCAACTTTATGTTATTTTATTGCCAATTTCCCTCTTGTAGGATAATATGTCTTTTAATCAATTCTTTGAAATATTGTTCCATGCTTGTTGAATAAGAATAACATTTGACTCAGTCCACCGACATTTTTTCTAACATAATAAGTAGGAATACAATAAGTCGTTGATAAGAATTTAAATGTTTCATTCAAATCAAATAAAAATTTATAAAAAATCCATTTATTACCTTAAAATTTTCAAATATCATAGACTTAACTAGCGTAGGAACTTTATCCTATGTTGGTCAAGGACCAATAAATTCCATTGAATTATTATTGAAATTATTAAGCTAATCAATGATTGCTTAAAATAATTACCAACATCCACTTGTTAGTAATATTAGCTAAACTGTATATATTCTTTAACAAACAAACAATAATAAGAAAAAATTAATAGTAAAAAGTTTGTCAAACCTTTTTCTTAGCGACGTAATCTACACCCGCTTGTTTGGATTTGTAAGAGTCGGTAATCCTTTGTTTGCCTCCTAGTCTTTTGCCTTATTGTCATCCTTTATTCTTTTTCAAGTGGTGGACCATCAGCAAATCTTGGATTGGCATCATGCTTTGTTGGTGGTTCATCCATCATCGGTGTTGAAGGTGACCAATATGATGGATCATACTATATCTATGTTAAAGATGACTTGTATGGTGGATCATGTTGTATCAATTTTCATTATGACCCGCAATGTGAATTACCTTTCATCAATTCTACCCTAAAACCTCTTTGATGAACAACACTTTTTGCATGACATCTCATCCTAATTGTCATAGAGAACAAAAACATTCATAAGCATTCTAAAAACACAAAAAAAAAAAAATCATCATCGGGTACTATGGAACACTTCTTGAGACTATCCCCAGTAGGATAGTTGCCCAGCACTGGCCTACACTAGTTAAAATGTCATATAGCTATGTAATTATATATAATCTTAGTGTTATTATTATTAATTTTTTCATCTTCCTTGAGCAAAAAAATTAGTCAGGTAAATTTTATACCTGCAGTTGGAGTGATGCAAACCAGGCCAGTGATCATTCCCTGTATGGCACCAAGCACAGATGGCTTCCAAAAGAAAAAAATGTTTAAGGAGGATTCATGCCAATAGGCTAGTTGCTATGCACACATGAGTGTTAAAGAAGGTTGGAGCTTAAATAGAGCTCCACCATTGAATCCAATTCACCCCACCCAGATTAAATCTGCTCCTGTAAGCATCAAAATTATATTGTTTGGAGGGTAATTGTGCCTGTTCTTCTCTGCTTTAGGGCCAACCTGAAAGAAACCAACAACTATGTAGACATCAAATTTGTTCGACAAAAAAAATAATATTATTAAATACAAAATACAAAAAAATTACAAAAAAAAATAGAATAGATGGCAGTGGTGCCTTCCCCGGCACCACTACCACCATACCTTACCACCTATCCCCCCTTACCTTACTATCCATACCTTATCCACTACCCTCACTGTCAAATAAGATAAAAACAAATAAAGGCAGCATGGGGCTCGTGCTTGCACCCCATGTTGAGCTTTATACCATTCACTACTAGAGCTCTATAAATAGAGCTCCTGGTCGAACAAGAAAAAAAAAGAAAGAAAACAAGAAGAAGGAAAAGAACCCTATAAAAATAAAAAAAATAAAAAATAACACAGTCCTCGTCGTTCAACGAGGAACCCCAGCGCTTAGAGCTTTCCTGCAACAAAAAAATAGAGAGGTCAGTGCGGGTTTTAAAAAAAAAGAAAAATAAAAAACTCAGAAAACTTCAAACTTCGATCTACGTCAATCGAAGCTTTTTCTCCCAAAAAGGATAATGGATCTAAACTCAAGAGGTCGAGAGGAGTATTTTGAAGAATTTCGATAATTTTTCAATCACCGACGATCACCGGCAATGACCATCACTGGCGACCCGAAGGTGACAGATACGGCGATCCGACGATCGGATGGCGAGGAAGCTCTAGAACTTTCCCCCATTTTTTTTTGAAATAGAAAAAAAATGAACACAATTTTTTTTCAGTTATATATAAAAGACCAATAGCCAAAACAATGCCGTTTCAATAAACGTCCAAAACGACGTCGTTTTAAGCACCCAGGATCCACGCGTCAACTGTGACCCTACCCGAGGTTTGTGCACCTGACTCGCGATCCGCTTCCTTCATCAGCCTCTGACCGATCTGACTGAACCGGAACCGAACCGCTGAACCCAACCTGGATCGAAATTGAATCGCTAAACATGACCGAACCGCTAACGCCAAACCGAACCGTCAGACTGAACCACACACTGATCGAATCGTTGATCGGTGCGGTTTAGGTAAAAAAATTTTTTTTTTAAATTTTTTTAATTTTTTATATATGTTATTTTGTTAATATTTATGCATATTAAAATATTTATATTTGTTAGATTAAATAATGAAATACGTGGTTAAATTTTTTTATATAATTCTATTAATTTTTAAAATAAACCTTAAAAATAATAAAAAAACTTAATGATAATACAAAAATTAATAAAAATGTAAGAACAGGAAATTCTTATCTAACAATGAGATTCAAATGTATTTCGAGTAGTGATGCCTACAAAATCTTTAGGTGAGAAGGTTTTTTTTAAATACTATCAGCGCATTGGAGTATTTATATAAAAATTTTTAATACAATAAAAAATTTCTTTTAGTTATAAAAAAATAATAAATAAGAACTAATTAATAAATTAAGAATAAATAATAAAAAATGAGAGAAAAGGAAATTTTATCTAATGATAGGATTTTAAAAGTATTTCGAGTAGAGATATTTTAAGAAATCCCTAGATGAGAAGATTTTTTCTTAAATATTACCAGTGTATTGGAATATTTATAGAAAATCTTCAATACAATAAAAATTTCTTTGTTCTTCATTTCTTTTAAATAAGAATAATAATAAAAATTAATAAAATTTCTAAAAATAAGAAAATAAAATGTGTGCATCATGTATTATTTGCATTGCATGCATGATATAATTTTTATAAAAAGTAAATTCGAACCTCAAAGTATGAGATTCTTAGGTATTCCGAGAAACGATGCCTAAGAAATCTCTAGGTGAAAAACAATTCTTCTAATATTACCAACGTACTAGAGTATTTTGAGAATTATTTCAATAAAAAAAGGTTCTAATTTATTTTTCTCGAATAAAATTTGAATAATAAATTTTTTAAAAATAAAACCAAACAAACCAATTTCCAAAAAAATAAAAAAATTATTTTTTCAAACACTGAGAATGAGTCTATTTTTAATCCAAATCAAAGGATAACACGTAGTTAAGTTGTACCATTTTTAAATGGGCATCGTGGGGGTGCTAATCTTTCCCCACGCGTAACCTACTCCTGAACCTAGACTGTTTCGCAGACCGTGAAATTATCTTTTAATAAATTTTAATTAATTTTAAAATCTCATTAGAAGGATAGATTTTAATAGGTGACCAATCGCACCTAGCCAAAAAAGATTGGTGACGACTCCATTTTTTGTTCTTTTATTTTCGTTTCTAAATTCATCGGATGGCTCCAAAATCGTTACCACAGCTTGATGACTTCGCTGAGGACTGCCTTTTATTTTTGAGAGTCAGGCCAAAATTAACTACTTGTTATCCTCAAATTTTGATTTAAACAGTCTTAATCAATTTCTTAAATTTTTATTTTTCATTTTCAGTAAAAAAGGTAAAAAAAAAAGAACAAAACAAATCGAAAATAAAAAGCAAAAAATTCACACATTTTTTTTACTATGCCCTTTATATTTTATTTTTCTGTATATATTACTCTTAATAAATTAGGATATATTTGCACACAATGGCATGATGCATCTCATGCATGAGCTCTATACCCTGGCTCCATCCTTTATAGGAGGAAGTAAAGTACCTATGCTCTCGTGAGGTGATAACCTCCGCAATGGCAAGTGAAATACTTTCACTCAAATTGAACCCTTTCCGTTCGTAACCTGTAATGGGTGAGGATCGGGGTACCTTACTAGTCCAACATAGACAACAATGATAAATAATTTGAGAACCTTTAGACCCTGTCAATCTAAACCCAGCATATAATAAGCCTAGGAAACCAGTCTCATGTAAAGTCTCATCCACCTTATTGTAGAAAATACCTAAGAATAAAAATTATGTATAATACAAAATAAAATAAAACAAAAAATCTCAAAACATAAAAAAAAACACTAAAACACAAAAAATATATATTTTTTAAACCACATCCTCACACTAACTCAATTTTATTTCATTTTTTTGCATTAATCATATCATACAATTTTGCATCGAGATATTTGCTCTAAGACATGTTTTTCTCAAGAAATTTTCATGGATCTCATAGAACTACAGATTTGCTCATCTTCAGTCAGTGTGCCATGTGAGCCGTATAATGAAGTACATATTTGATCGAAAGAAGCTCAACAAAAGAATAGAGATTGTTTACCTACTGGTTATGTGTCTGAATTACCCGAGAAAATGTATTTAGATTTCACATAGAATGATTTAAAAGAGTTAGTTGCTGTTTGGGGTCAGTTAAGTGAAGAAAAAAAAGAAAGCTTTTGTAAAAAGTATGAGCAGATTGCATCTCTCATTTTCAGTAATGATCAATGAACAGCTGGTCAATGCAGCTATACAGTTTTAGGATCCATCCTATATATGCTTCACTTTTAATCAAGAAGATTTGGTGCCAATTATCGAGAAGTATTCAATTTTATTTGGGATAGAACTACAATGTTCAGATAAAGTATTTACTTGAAAGCCAAAATCAGGTTATCGTAAAAAATTACTAAGTTTATGAGGGTTAAACTAGAAACCATTGATTCTTTTGTGAAGCTTAAAGGTGAACATCTCAACGTTCATTGAGACTTTTTTCGAAACTTTATTCAGGAGTATTTAAATGATGATCAAGGTATGGCTGTGTTTGCTCTAGTATTGTATGGCATGGTAATCTGTCCGAAGACTTTGGGTTACATTGAGATAACTGTGATAGACTTTTTCGAGCAAATTGAAACCCAAGTAATTAATCCTGCTCTAACAGTCCTAGCCGAAACCATCAAGTCATTAAATTTTTATCGACGAAATAAAAAAAGATGATTCATAAGATGTGCATCTCTATTATACGTATGGGTTAGAGTCATTTCAAATATGAAAAGAGTGCATTTTTGAAACCATATCTTTGAAATAAAGCACAAATTGAAGAGTTTTGTAAAAGTCAATGGCTGACATTGAAGACTAAGAAAGAGTGGGTCATTTTCTTGTAAAGGCTTACTAGGGATGAAATCGAATGGATGGCGTCTTGGATGCCTTGTGTGCCCTTATTGTATTATGAAGGAAATGAGCCATAGATGCCGTTATTAGGGTTATAGGGCATTATAAGTTATGCTCCATTAATGGTGTTTAGGCAATTTGGTGCAAAGCAGTTTGTTTCTGCTACTCATGACTTGGTCCAAATAGAATTCATTTATGGGGAACCAAATCCATTAAGAACCTCAGAACAGTTGATCTGAGCATGAAAGAAAACATGAAGAGTAAGGTTAAGGCCTTTCATTGATAAAGTCACTTCGATTACCAGATTTAGAAAGTAAAGTGACTTAGAGACATAGTACTCTATTCTGGTGACAGCTTATATTAATTGGTTAATCTTTCGAAAGAGGTGTAATTATCAAAAGTTGAGCTTGTCAAGAAAGAATTAGAAGCTGAAAAAGAAAAAATAAGAAGAAAAAATTTAAAATTTCATGAGAAAGTAGGGCAATTGAAATATAAAGCAGAGATACATGAGAGCAGATTAGAAAAAGTCATAAAAGAATGGGATGTGGTCAATAGTGATTTAAAAGATCTACACTAAGAAAATAAGAAGTTATAAGTTCAATTCAAAATTGAAAAAGTCACCAAGTCTTACCTTAGTCGGTAATGCGAAATGGATGAGCTCCAAGAGGAAATGAACCAATGAAAGGGCAAAGCTTAAGAAAAGAAAGAGGAGACCACCATAATTTCTCAAGAATGTCAGAATTGGAAGGGATTATACTCTACAACCTCAGTAAGATTGATGAAATGCCAAAACGAAAAAGAAAATTTGAAAGTCATGCTCGCAAAAGAGAAAAGAAAGCACTTCAAAGTACTAAATGAAAAAGAATCACTTCACCAAGTGATCCAAGGGTTAGAGATACAACTACAAAACCATAAAAGCCATATTTTAGTGATAATGGATGAATGGCATAGAATGGAAAAAGATTGAATCTTTTTATGTGATTCAGAAAGAAATGCTCACATGAGATGGAAAACAGAAAGCTTAAGGAGGTAATAGTACATAGAGCACTTGACTAATCAAGTTTGCTAGGCAGTGAAGAAAGCATGAGAGATGGTTGAAAAGATAGAAGCGTTAAAAAGAGAAGTCAATCCCATAGGAGAATGTGGACAATGCTTAGTGAACTTTCTAGATGAGGCAAAGGACCATTATGAACAAGTCAAACGCTTCTATGGATATAACTCTAAGATGATAAATCTCATATAATAAAAGTTATATGGAACCAATAAAAATTTTTAATGTTGAAATTCGTCTAAGAGCAAATATCTCCCATTTGCATTCGTGCATCATGTACATCATTTTTCATAAAATAAGTGAAAAATAAAATTTTCAATACATAGCATTCTAATTTTATTATTATTATTTTTAAAAAAATTATGGTAATAAAGGTTTAAAAATAGCTCGCCCATAAAAAATTTTGACCCAACCTACTCGTCATTCATACAATACCAGGACTCAGACAAAAATTATGGAGCAAGAACAGGCTATCGATTTGAGAGAATAGAAAAAGTTTAAGAAGAACTAAAAATGATTCTCAATATAATAATGGATATGCTCAGAAACCATGATAAAAAAAAAGTAGTGGAAGAAAATTCTAGCTTTCAAGAGCAATCGTCAGATATGGTAGATTTTGTCTACCCTTCAGAGTTTGAGCCACGACTGACCTAACCTTTTCAAGAAACTGGAGTGCCAATTCTTACTTCCGGTGGATATCCCAATCCTTATCCATGAATGACATCCACACCTGTTCCAGGATAATTTTAAAATTTTGTTAATCTTGTTATGATGAAAAAACCACCTGAGCCAATCTTAATTCCTAATTTGGATGATCCCAAGAAAAGAGAAAAGCTAAGGATACAGATACCTGAGAAAGTGAAAGATACTAGTGCCCGAGAGAAGATGAAGTTATTGGAAGAAAGGCTTAGGGCTGTAAAGAGAATGAATTTTTATGGCTCCACAGATGTGATTGATCTTTGTTTAGTTTCAGATGTGATCATTTCACCAAAATTTAAGGTCTTTAAATTTGAAAAATATGATGACATGAAATGTTCAATGACTCATATCACCATATATTATCGTAAGATGACAGCATATACTCATGACAAGAAGTTATTGATACACATAATTCAAGATAACCTTATGAGATTTGTAGCTAGATGGTATGTCTAACTAGACAGCACTCGTATTCATTTCTAGTAAGAGCTCACAAGGATATTTCTTACAAAATATTAGCATGTCAGGGATTTACCTTCAGATCGTCTATCTTTACAAGGTATGGAATAAAAAGTAACTAAAAGCTTCAAAGAATATGCGTAAAGATGGAGAGACATTGCTGCACAAGTTCAACCTCCCTTCACTGAGAAAGAAACAACTGTTTTATTTGTGAACACCCTAAAAGCACCATACTATGAGAGATTGATAGGCAATGCAACCAAAAATTTTATAGATATAGTGATATTAGGTGAAATCATTGAAAATACCATAAAAAATGGTAAGTTCGAAGCAGGAGAGACAAATAAAGTAAGAAAAGGTGGAGCTCTTAAAAAGAAAGAGAATGAAACTTAAGCAGTGAACTATGTGGGGCAACAATTCAAAGGTTTCACACCTTATCCTACATTAGTCTACCAAACCCATTACCCTTCCGTAAATAATATTACATCTATTCCTCATCCATATCAACCATACCAGTCATTACCACAACCAGCTTATCCATCTCATTTTTAGCCAACCTTTTAGACACCCACCTACAATCGTCCTGCTACACCTATCAGACTAGAATGGAGACCTAATCCTAATAATGTTTTGAGAGCCCCTAAAACTATCCAAGAAAAAATTACTTTCGATCCCATTCTCATGTCATACATAGATTTATATCCTCAACTTGTTGAAAAACATTTACTTGCTCCTATTATCGTTGAACCCTTGAAACCTTCATTTTCCAAATGGTATGACCCCAATGCATATTTTGATTATCATTATAGGAATCCAGGTAATTTCACTGAGAACTGTACTACTTTGAAGCGTAAATTATAAGGGTTAATCAATGAAGGGGTATTAAATTTTGATAACAACCAACAAAGGACTCTAAATATTAATGAAAACTCTCTACCAAATCATACCAGACCATCAATAAATACCTTAATTGATGGGCAAAAAAGCCACATGAAGGAAAAAATAAATGAAGTTAAGACTCAAATGGCTAAGATGTTTGAAGTCTTGATCAAAGTTAACATATTGAAGCCAATAGAACCTCAAAATTACTTTGAAATGATTAACTCAACTGAAAGCTACAATTATCACAGAGGTGTTTCGGGGTATTCTATAAAAAATTATCACTAATATTTTTAAGAGGTGCAAAAATTGATGGATATGGGTCGACTAAAGTTTTACGAAGAAAGAGAAGAGTTGATAAAAGCTAAAGTGTCTACCATTGATTCAAAGAATAAATTTATACGTAGACCAGTAACAATTTATTATGAAGAAAAGTCAACATCAAGGCCAGAAAAACCCATATCCCTACCAATAGTAATAATTAAAGTTTATAGCTCTTTTTCATATCAGAATGATGAAGTAATACCATGAAAGTATGATTGTGATGTTGTAGTCAACCCAGATATTGTGAACATAACGAACGTAAGAGGTATGATTCGAAATGGGAGGTGTTATACCCCAGAGGCTCTAGAAAAAGCTAAAAAGAAGAAAGTTAAGGTAGGAGAAGAAAAAGAAAGTCAGAGTGGTCTTGACACAGCTTCAAAAAAAGAATACCAGAAGCTAGTCTCTGAAAGTGAAGCATATGAATTTTTAAAGTTAATAAAATATAGCGGGTGTAACGTGGTGAACAACTTAACAAGATACCAGCTAAAATTTTGCTATTGTCATTATTGCTCACTTCAGAGTTACACCGTAATACTTTGTTGAAGGTGCTAAATCAAGCATATGTATCTCACAATGCTTCTGTCGAATATATGGAACAACTTATTAGCAATCTAACAATTTTAAATTATATCTCTTTTAGTGATGAAGAGATTCTTCTTGAAGGTCGAAAAAGTATCAAGGCTCTTTATATTATTGTGAAATGTAAATGTCATATAATGGCTAAGGTTTTGATTGATAATGGCTCATCTATCAATGTTATACCTATGACTGCTCTGACAAAACTCCCTGTTGATGGATCTTATATGAAACTTAGTCATATGATAGTGAGAGCCTTTGATGAAATTCAAAGAGAGGTACTGGGGGATATAAAAATGCCATTACAGATTGGCCCATGCACTTTCAACGTGAAATTTTAAGTTATGGACATCTCTCCTTCATACACTTATTTATTGGGTAGGCTGTGGATCAATATGGCAGGTGCTGTTCCATCCTCATTACATCAAAAAGTCAAATTCATTATTGAAAGAAAGCTAACATGTGTGGTAGGAGAAGAAAATTTATTGGTAACTCAACTGATAAATACTCCTTATATGAAATCAACAGATGAAGCTCTTGAATGTTCTTATAGATCATTCGAGATTGCCAATGCAACATATATAGCTAGAGGATCTAAATTGTATTCGCCACACTTGTCTACGGTAACTAAAATGATAGTCAAACAGTTTATCAAGATGGGATGGTGACCTGAAACTAGACTAAAAAAGAATTTACAAGGAATCATGAAACCATTAGCAGTATATGACAAGAAAGATAAATTTAGCTTAGGGTATAAGCCAACAAGAGGGGACAAAATAAGAATGGTGAATAAAAAAAAATAAGAGAATAGCTAATCTTAGAAGTTATGAACCGGAGTCAGGGCCTATGGTCATTTCATACCTCTATGATTCTTTTCACTAAGAAAGATATATTTATCTAGATTTACCGGGAGCTCTAAGTGCAAGATTCATGAAAGAATTTTTAGAGCTGGCCATTCAAATAGTGGATGATGAAAAAAAGAAGAGTCGAAGTGAAGAGCTGTTCGTGTATCATTGTCTTTCAGATTTTGAGCTGGATAATTGGAAAATTATAAAGCTGCCTGTTGTCTTTAAAACTTTGAAAAAGTAATGTACTGTGAAACTTTAAATCCTTAATTACTTTCTACAAGTATTAAGAGATCTTTTATGGTGTGTTTATATTTTTCGTTTTAATAAAAGACTTAGAAGATGCATCCGTATTTTTTCTATTGTTTTCATCTTCATTTTGCTTTCCATTTTTCTCTTTCCATCATTTTCTTTTCATTCCATTTTTGTGTGCTAATATTCTCTTCATCTTACCCTTTGTAGGGTCTCAAACAATGAACACGAAGATAATTATGGCAATAATCTTGGATTTGATTTAAAAAACTTAATTCATGTTGATGAACTTGATAATAAGAAAGATTCAAATAACTACACACTGTCTCTTGATTTGTTAAAATTAATAAAACATGAAGATAAGCTAATTGAATCCCACCAAAAAATTATCGAATTAGTGAATTTGAGAGATAGTGAAAATAAAAAAGAGGTTAAAATTGGTATATATCTTTTACCAACTGAAAGATAGAAGTTAGAAGAGATGCTCCGAGAATATGTAGATATGTTCACGTGGACTTGCCAAGATATGCCAGGACTCAGTACTGATATTGTAAAGCATAAGTTACCTTTAAAACTAAGATGTAAGTTGATGCAGCAAAAGCTAAAGCGCATGAAACCAGAGATGCTGTTGAAAATTAAAGAGGAAGTGAAGAAGCAATTTGATGCTAGATTTTTGAAAGTGGTAAAATATCCTGAATGGGTAGCCAACATAGTGTCAGTTCCTAAGAAAGATAGAAAAATGAGAATATGTGTCGATTATCGATATCTGAATAGGGTAAACCTTAAAAAAAACTTTTCTCTACCTCACATTGATACTCTAGTGGATAATACTGCTAGACATTTCATATTTTTCTTTATGGATGGCTTCTCAGGCTACAATCAAATTAAGATGGCTCAAGATGATATAGAGAAAACTACATTTATGACTATGTAGGGAATATTTTGTTACAAAGTCATGCCTTTTGGGTTAAAAAAAACTGGTGCCACTTATCAAAGAGCAATGGTGACTCTCTTTCATGACATGATGCATAAAAAAATAAAAGTATATGTGGATGATATGATTATAAAATCTCGTGAAAAAGAAAATCATGTAGTCAATCTCAAAAAGCTGTTTGACAGGTTGAAAAGATTTCAGCTGAAGTTGAATCCCGTTAAATGTACATTTGGTGCCAAATCAAGAAAATTATTAGGCTTTGTGGTCAGTGAAAGAGAAATCAAAGTGGACTCGGATAAGATACAAGCCATTTAAAATTTATCTCCTTCTCATACCCTAAAAAAAGTGTGAGGTGTCCTAGGAAGATTGAACTATATTGCTTGTTTCATCTCTCAACTCACCTATAAGTGCAATCCTATTTTCAAGCTTCGCAGAAAACATGATCCAGAAGAATGGAATAATGAATGCCAAGAAACATTTGATAAGATTAAAGAATAGTTATCAAATCCACCTATATTGATACCACATGTTCCAAGAAAGCCTTTGATCTTATACTTAACGGTATATAAAAATTTCATGAGATGTGTGCTGGGGCAAAGAGATGAAACTGACAGAAAAAAAAGAGCAATATACTACTTGAGCAAAAAATTCATTGATTATGAGTCCAAGTATTCACCATTAGAGAAGATATGTTGTGCATTAGCTTAGATAACTCGAAGGCTTAGACAATACATGCTTTATCACATTACTTGGCTCATAGCAAAGCTGGATCCTATTAAGTATATCTTCGAAAAGTCTTCATTGACAGGAAGAATAGTGCAGTGGCGAGTTATGCTTTCAAAATATGATATCATTTACATGACTCAAAAAGCTATAAAAGAAAGTGTTGTAGTCGAGTTCCTTACTGATCGTGCTGTCAAAAATTATAAACCAATGAACCTGGAATTCCCTGATGAAGATGTGATGGCCATTGAAGAAAATGAACCTGTTAAAGAGTCTTGAAGGATGTATTTTGATAGAGCTGCTAATGCTTTGGATCATGGTATTGAGACAATTTTAATATCTCCTGATGGGCACTATTATCCCATTACAACTAGGTTAAATTTTAATTGCACAAACAATATGGTTGAGTATGAGGCCTATGTTATGGGTCTGCAAGCAGCAATTGAAAAGAAAATCAAAGTATTATATTTGTTTGGAGATTCAGCTCTAGTCATTTATTAGTTGTGAGGAGAATGGGAAATCAGAGATTCCAAGTTGATATAGTACCATAAGTACATCTCTCAGTTGGTCAAACAATTTGAAGAAGTTCAATTTGAGCATTTACCTAGAGAGAAAAATCAAATTACTGATGCACTGGCTACTCTAGCTGTAATGATTAAAATAAATGCAAATACTGAAATCCAACCCATTAAGCTGGATGTGAATGATGAACCAGCACATTGTTTAAGTGTTAAAAAAAAAGTTGATGGAAAGCCATGGTATCATGACATCATACAATACATTAAAAGCCAGCAATACCTAGAACATGTAATAGAAAATGATAAGAGAACTATTAGAAGGTTGGCTATGAGTTTTTTTCTTTATGGAGACATTTTTTATAAAAGGGGTTAAGATTAAGTACTCTTAAGGTGTGTGAATGCAACTAAAGCAAAGAGGATTATTGAAGAAGTGCATGATGGAGTTTGTGAGGCACATGCAAAATGGTCATATGATGGCTAGATAAATTATGAGGGTTGGATACTATTGGTTAACAATGGAGAGTGATTGTATTGATTATGCCAAAAAATGTCATAAGTGTCAGATCTATGCTGACAAGATTTACATTCTTCTAACAACATTGCATGTTTTGACTCTTTCATGGCCATTCTCTATGTGGGGTATGGATGTCATCGGTCCTATCACTCCAAAAGCTTTAAATGGACATAGATTCATCTTTGTGATGATTGATTACTTTACAAAATGGGTAGAGCTACATCATACGCTAGTATGACCCAATCTGTGATGTGTAAATTCATAAAAAAAGAGATAATATGCAAATATGGGCTTCTAGAGATAATTATTTATGATAATGCCAAAAATTTAAATAGTAAAATGATGAATAAAATTTGCACTCAGTTCAAGATTCGTCACTGTAATTCGACATCATATCGTCCAAAGATGAATAAGGCAGTAGAGGCTGCAAACAACAATATCAAAAGAATCCTGAAGAAAATGACTGATACTTACAAAGATTGACATGAGAAGTTACCTTTTGCTTTGCATACTAATAGAATATCAGTCCGAACATGTACTGAGGTCACCCCGTTTTCTTTGGTATATGGAATGGAAGCTGTGCTATCGATAGAAGTAAAAATTCTCTCGTTAAAAGTCGTGATAGAGATAGAATTGGAGGAAGCAGAATGGGTTCGAAATTGCTACGAGCAGTTGAACCTCATTAAAGAGAAAAGACTTACAACACTTCGTCATGGTCAATTATATCAAAAGAGGATAATGAGAGCACATGACAAGAAAATTTATCCCCGTTGCATTAGGGAGGGAGATTTAATACTGAAAAAGATCCTTTCAAATCAACATGATAATCGAGAAAAATAGACACCAAATTGGGAGGGTTCGTACGTGGTAACAAGAGCCTTTTTCGATGGGGCATTGATTTTGGTAGAGATAGACGAAAGTGATTTACCTACTTCGATAAACTCAGATGCTGTGAAAAAATTTTTTGGTTGAAAGAAAAAAAGAAAAAAAAAAGTAAAAAATGAAAAATAATGACTCATATAAGCTGAAAACCTGAAAAAGGCAGCTTGGATGCGAAGAAGAAGCATCATTCCACAATACAGGGGTAAATGTAGTTTAATGAACTTTGAAGGATCAATAAAGTCATCTAATATAGTTTTAAGAAAAGAATTTGAGAATATTTTGTTTATGATTATCTTATGATCATTATTTGGGCACCTTTGTTTCAACTCAAATACTTTATCGCACTTGTTACCAGTCTAATAAAATATGCTATCTTTCTTCTAGAAATAACACCTATTCGTTCTTTTATTCTCATTTTGTGTCTACCATATGAATAGAAGAAATGTGTGATTGCATTTTATTGGTCCTGGACTTAAAATAATGAAAAGAAAAACAAACATGAAAGATATTAGCATTATTTTTTAAAAGTTGACAAAGGCAAATGAAAAAGGAAGAGAAAAGCATGACAAAACATTGCTATTGTAGACTTTTGAAGAAAAGTATTAGTAGGGAAGAATTCAATGGTTAGATGTTAAGAACAGATTGATCATATAGCAATTATTAAGAATTCTGATAAAAAAAGTAAAAAGTGAAAGATTTTGAGAACCTTTTTACCACAATGAATAATTCTGATTGCATTACATGTATTGCATTTAGAGCACTCAGTACATGCATCCATGAATAATGAGGACAGAGACTTTTCATTTCCTAATCAAACAAAAGATTTCAATAGAGAGAAATTTACTTGTTCAAAGATGAGAACTTAATTTGAAGAACATATGAGATTTTTAAAGTTGTTGAGCCTCTACTGAGAGGAGCTTTTTCATGATAAAATTTTAAAATTATTGAGCCTTTGTTTAAAAGAGCTTTTTCAAGAGATTTTTTAAAGTTGTTGAGTCTCTGCTGAGATGAGCCCTTTTCAGATGAGATTTTTAAAGTTGTTGAACCTCTGTTGAGAGGAGCTTTTTCAAGATGAATTTTTAAAGTTGTTGAGCCTTTACTGAGAGAAGCTTTTTCAAGATGAGATTTTAAAGTTGTTGAGCATCTACTGAGAGGAGCTTTTTTAAGATGAGATTTTTTAAAGTTGTTGAGCCTCTACTGAGAGGAGCTTTTCCAAGATGAGATTTTAAAGTTGTTGAGCCTCTGTTGAGAGGAGCTTTTCAAATGAGATTTTAAAGTTGTTGAGCCTCTACTAAGAGAAGCTTTTTAAGATGAAATTTTAAAGTTTTTGAGCCTCTGTCGAGAGGAGCTTTTCAAATGAGATTTTAAAATTGTTGAGCCTTTACTAAGATGAGCTTTTCAAATGAGATTTTAAAGTTGTTAAGCCTCTGCTGAAAAGAGCTTTTTAAGATGAAATTTTAAAGTTGTTGAGCCTCTGCTGAGAAACTTTTCAAGATGAGATTTTAAAGTTGTTGATTTTAAAGTTGTTGAGCCTCTTTTGAGGGGAGCCCTTTTCAAGATGAGAATTTTTAAAGTTGTTGAGCCTTTGCTGAGAGGAGCTTTTTCAAGATGGATTTTAAAATTGTTGAGTCTCTGTTGAGAGGAGCTTTTCCAAATGAGATTTTAAAGTCGCTGAGCTTCTGCTGAGAGGAGCTTTCTCAAGATGAATTTTAAAGTTATTGAGCCTCTGTTGAGAGAGACTTTTCCAGATGAGATTTTAAAATTGAAGTTGTTGAGCCTCTACTGAGAGAAGCTTTTTCAAAAGAGATTTTAAAGTTGTTGAGCCTCTGCTAAGATGAGCTCTTTTCAAGATGAGATTTTTAAAGTTGTTGAACCTCTGCTGAGATGAGCCCTTTTCAAGATGAAATTTTTAAAGTTGTTGAGCCTCTGCTGAAAGGAGTCTTTTTCAGATTTTAAATTTTCAAAAGTTATCGAGCCTCAAATGAGAGAAGCATTTTCGATTTGATAAGAAAAACTTTATGAGTAGTTTATGTTCAAAAAAAAAAAAAAGAAGAGGAAAAGAAAAGAAATATTTTTTTGGATTTTAGATAAAATTGTTGTCTTTGTCTTTGCCCTATTCCTAATTCTCAACAATGTGCAAAGAGGGACAGCTGTGGACATCAAATTTGTCTGACAAAAAAATAATAATATTATTATTAAATATAAAAAAATACCAAAAAAATAGAATAGAAAAATAGGGGATAGCAGTGGTGCCTTCCCCGGCACCACTGCCACCATACCCTACCACCCATCCCCCTTACCCTATTATCCACACCTTATCCACTACCTTTACTGTTAAATAAAACAGAAACAAATAAAGGCAGCATAGGGCTCGTGCTTGCACCCCATACCGAGCCTTATGCCATTCACTACTGGAGCTCTATAAATAAAACTCCTGGTCGAACAAAAAAAAAGAGGGGAAACAAGAAGAAGGAAGGGAACCCTGTAAAAAAATAAATAAAAATAACATAGTCCTCACTGTTCGGTGAGAACCCCAGCGCCTAGAGCTTTCCTGCAACAAAAAATGAGAGCGATCAGTGCAAAAAAAAAAGAAAAATAAAAAACTTAAAAAAGTTCAAACCCAGATCTACATCGATCGGAGCTTTTTCTTTAAAGAAAAGACAGTGGATCTGAACTCAAGAGGTCGAGAGGAGTATTTCAAAAAGTTTTGGTAATTTTTTGATCATCAACGATCACCGACAACGACTGCTGTTGGCTACCCGACGGCGACCATCGCGGTGGTCCAATGATCGGACGGAGAAGAAGCTCTGGACCTCTCCCTCTTTTTTTTTTCTGAAACAGAAAAAGAATGAACAAAAAATTTTTTCAGTTATATATAAAAGACCAATAGCCAAAACGACACCATTTTAATAAACGCTTAAAACGACATCATTTTAAGCACCCGACCCGCGACCCGCTTCTTTCATCAGCCTCTAACCGGTCTGATTGAACCGAAATCGAACCGTTGAACCTGACCCAGATCGAAATTGAACTGCTGAACGTGAACGAATCGCGTATTGACCAGTCCGGTTCAGGTAAATTTTTTTTTTTTATACATATATTATTTTATTAATATTTATGCATATTAAAATATTTATATTTGTTAGATTAAATAATGAAATATGTTGTGAAATATTTTTTATATAATTCTATTAATTTTTAAAATAAACTTTAAAAATAATAAAAAAAATAAACTTAATGATAATACAAAAATTAATAAAAATGTAAGAAAAAGAAATTCTTATCCGCCGATGAGATTCAAAGATATTTCGAGTAGTGATGCTTACAAAATCTCTAGATGAGAAGTTTTTTTTAAATACTACCAACGTATTTGAGTATTTATATAAATTTTTTTTTTAGTTATAAAAAAATAATAAATAAGAACTAATTAATAAATTAAGAATAAATAATAAAAAATGAGAGAAAAGAAAATTTTATCCAATGACAAGATTCTAAAAGTATTTCGAGTAGAGATGCTTTAAAAAATCTCTAGGTGAGAAGATTTTTTCTTAAATATTACCAGTGTATTGAAATATTTATAGAAAACTTTTAATACAATAAAAATTCCTCTGTTCTTCATTTCTTTTAAATAAGAATAATAATAAAAATTAATAAAATTTCCAAAAATAAGAAAATAAAATGTGTGCATCATGTTATTATTTACATTGCATGTATGATATAATTTTTACGAAAAGTAAATTCGAACCTCCGATGATGAGATTTTTAGGTATTTCGAGAAGCGATGCCTAAAAAATCTCTAGGTGAGAAATAATTCTTCTAATATTACCAACGTACTGGAGTATTTTGATAATTATTTCAATAAAAAAGGTTCTAATTTATTTTTCTCGAATAAAATTTGAATAATAATTTTTTTTAAAAAAAACCAAACAAACCAATTTCTAAAAAAATAAAAAAAAATTATTTTTTCAAACACCAAGAATGAGATTATTTTTAACCAAAATCAAAGGATAACACGTAGTTAAGTGGTACCGTTTTTAAATGGGTGTTGTGGGGGTGTTAATCCTTCCTCACGCGTAATCGACTCCCGAACCTAGACTGTTTCGCAGACCATAAAATTATCTTTTTAATAAATTTAATTAATTTTAAAATCTTATTAGAAGGATAGATTTTAATAGGTGACTAATCGCACCTAGCCAAAAAAGATTGGTGGTAACTTTATTTTTTGTTCTTTTATTTTCGTTTCCAAATACATCAGGCGACTCTAAAACCGTTACGACAAGCTATAAATATCATCTTAAGATAAATTTTAGTACTTAAAATTACACACAACTTGACACCGAATTTGTTGACTTTGAGGCAATTTTTCACAGATTGTTAATTAGTGCGTACCAAAATGCTACAGTGAAACCAGCAACTTCTGCTGAAAGGTGATTAACAAATCTGTCGGCAAAATCTATGACACCTAGCTTTGCTAACCATCATTCTGGAGACCATAATACTAAAAGCAGCAATTATATACGAAAATGGCATAAACAATATCTTTGAATGAAAATTCATTCTCCCTCTCTAGCTATCAAAACTAATGTGATTGCTGCAACCTGCAAACACTGATTGGAAAAACACCATTGTTGCTGTAGGAAAGTACCCAAGAAACTCCCTTCCTTGCAAGAATTTCTCATCTAATGCAACAGCTGGTTTTCCTAGGAAAAACACTAGTTTGTCACCGAATGACATGCAGAAACCCCACCTTACCCAACATACAAGATGTTGGGCTAAAAGCCTTCAATCCAATCACACAAGCGGAAGCAAAATCAAACAATAAATCAAACATACAAGAGATAACAATTTAACGTGGTTCGATCCAATTAACCTACGTCCACGGATGAGAAACAAGATCCACTAGTTGTAGAGAATTACAAACATACATCAAAACATCAACTTCACTTAACAATCAATATTCATAAGACACTCTTAATCTCTTCTAGTCCTATGGAGTATTCTTAACCTAAATAAACACAAACCCAAACCCTTGTGCACCCTTTTAACATAACTAAACACATACCTATATGCTTTCATACATCATACTTATGTGGACTCTCTCAGTCTCTTCTAGTCCACTCACAAACAAACATACACACTCATAAGATGTAGAGCCTCAATACTCCTATGGAGTGTCTATCCCATAAAATTTTATAACTTTCTTACATCTTTTTCTATCCCATAAAATTTTATAACTTTCTTACATCTTTTTCTCATACCTAACCCTGTAGAGACTTCAACTATTTATAAGAATACAAACTTACCTATTAAGAATCTCTCTTCTCTTAGAATTCTTCTCCTGTAAGTCAAATTTACCTATAAAAAATTATTTTCTTTTTAGAATTCTTCTTTTGCAAGTCAAACTTACCTATTAAGAATCTTTTTTCTTTTAGAATTCTTCTTTTGCAAGTCTTCTTGTCCATTAAGTAATATCTAACAAATCTTAAACAAATCCCAAACAAATCTCTTATAGGATTTGAGTCAATATTCTCAACAATCTCTACCTTGACTCAAATTTCATCAATTATCTATCTTCATGCTAGACATGCTTGGCTTAACCTGCAATAAAAGTCTCACAATTGTGTGTCTTCACGTTTCATACAAACTAATCTTCAATCTTCAAAACTTAAACTCAAACTCTTCTCTTGAATCGAGCTCTTTTGGACTTGCTTCTTCCTATGTCTCAAACCATGCACTTCTCACATCTTAAACCTTTAGCTCTTCCCACATCTCGAACTTTCAGCTTTTTCACGTCTCGAACTTTCAGCTCTTTTCACATCTTGAATCTTCAACTCTTCTCATGTTTCGAACCTTCAGCTATAATACAACTTGTCAGGGAACACCACAGCTCTGATACCATTTGTTGGGAATCACCATTGCTCTGATACCATTTGTTAGGCTAAAAGCCTCCAATCCAATCACACCAACGGAAGTAAAATCAAACAATAAATCAAACATACAAGAGACAACAATTTAACATGGTTCGGTCCAATCAACCTACGTCCACGGATGAAAAACAAGATCCATTAGTTGTAGAGAATTACAAACATACATCAAAACATCAATCTCACTCAACAATCAATACTCATAAGACACTCTCAATCTCTTCTAGTCCTATGGAGTATTCTTAACCTAAACAAACACAAACCCAAACCCTTGTGCACCCTTTTAACATAACCAAACACATACCTATATACTCTCATACATCATACTTATGTGGACTCTCTCAGTTTCTTCTAGTCCACTCACAAACAAACATACACACTCATAAGACGTAGAGCCTCATTACTCCTATGGGGTGTCTATCCCACAACTCTCTTACATCTTTTTCTTATACCAAATCCCGTAGAGACTTCACCCATTTATAACCATACAAACTTGCCCATTAAGAATCTCTCTTCTTTTAGAATTCTTCTCCTGTAAGTCAAACTTGCCTATTAAGAATTATTTTCCTTTTAGAATTCTTCTCTTGCAAGTCAAACTTACCTATTAAGAATCTTTTTTCTCTTAGAATTCTTCTTTTGCAAGTCTTTTTGTCCATCAAGCAATATCTAACAAATTTCAAACAAATCTCTAACAAATCTCAAACAACTTTCTTATGGGATTTGAGTCAATAGTCCCAACACAAGAACCATTGTAAAGGCTTAAAAGGCCATGAAAGTAGAGTTTATAGCCCATTTCTTTTTAACCATGCTTCCATATAGGATCACAAGGCCAGGGATGCTTTGGAGCCCCACCAGAGTTGCGGATGTCATCTGCCATGCATTCTCACCCTTGCCTTGTTCATCCACTCAGGGCTGGCCTCATCAGGTAAAAGGTTTGAAGCTAGCTCCACGGAATGAACAAATGAGGAAGTGTTAATTTCTTGGCATGAATTTTGGTTATGTAATATGATCAAGTATAAAGTTGATTGATTTGTAAGTCCAAATTGAGACAAAATTTAGCGAGAGTATAGCTGTTTTGTATTTTTTTGCCTGGATGTGTTGTTTATTTACTTGTTTTTTTCATTAGACCTTGAGGCCGGCCCTTGCAAGCAAGTTGGCTTCATCTTTGAATTTTCTTCAGTACATGTTGAAATTTGACAGTGACTAGGGAATATGCAAATTCCTAAAATTCTGGAAACATGCAATCATGAAAATCCATCAAAATGGTAGATGTAGAAGGCATAGAATTAATTACAGCTGCATTGACCATTCTAAACCTTTTGTCCCTCCTTCTTTGCAGTGCCGGTTTGGCCTCAAGATGGTAACTGGCAAGGCAGGGTAACCTTCCAGAATTCTAGCCTATACCCTGCAATCGAAACCTGACCGATTCATTTCTCCACCAGTTGCTAATATAAGATGCAATTGCTTTCAACCAGGATTATAATGATCAGTCAATTTAAGAAACTTCTTTGTGTTGGAATGTTTTGGCTTTTATCCATCATTACTAGCAAGTTTTTTCCTTGAAAAAACTTGTATGAGAATGACCAAAAACAAAGAGAAATGGCAATACGTTCTCGAAAGCTTTAGAATGGTAAAAGCAAACTACCATGAAATGATAAATGTCATCTCTTAGTCAAATTCAAAGTCTTTCGATATGAATTGCAGAAACATTTGTTGGATTTTTGTTGGAAGCAAAACGTAAAAAAGCACAAAATGTTAATTGATGATTTCTGAACAGAAGATTTTGTCTCAATGCCGTGTTGGTCACAAGTTTGAAATAAAATGCATGGAGACAACCAATACAGGAGTTTAAGGAAATCCACCAGCTGTCCTTTGAAATTGTACGGTATGAAGAATATGTTCAAGGAAAGAACAGAAGTTAGTTGTTGGCTTGGTCCCTAATCTCGGTCCAATTAGGTTAAGATCACTTTTAATAATAATGTAATTAATGGCACTATATATTATTTAATTAACATCTTAGTGTCGTAGCCACTGGAGTTTTGTCTCAACTCTCAAGTGGGAAGAGTAGGATGGGGTTTGGATAAAAACCGTAAGTTAGAGTTGCAACGATTATTGACCGTCGATGATATATTTTATGTCGTATGATTTATTAATAAAATATTAAAATTTTAATTTCAATAATTATAGTTTAATCTTTCACAACCACAAGTAGAAAAAAAAATTAGGCAAGTTACATTGCATTTTGATTTTTTGTGTGCCTAAAATTAATAAGATTATGACTGTATAATACATAATCAATAGGTAAGATTAAGACCATTCACAATGTTCTTAACCCATTCGTGTGACGGTCTGTGCTGAATAAGACATGTTTGATAATATAAAATTTCCCATAAAATTAGATTCAATTTATGTGTTGAAAAGACATTAAATAACAAATGAAATATGTGTTTAACAGTTCAAATTCAAAGGAATCAATCGGTTCAATTTTTTTTTTTTAAACAATGGATCTGTATAATCTTTAATCAACATTAAAATATCTATTATATATACTTTTATGTGATTTTCGTCTCCCAATTGACTATTTAATTTATTTGATATTTTTCTTTACACGTGTTACATGAAGATAGTTGATTAATATCCCCTGAATTATGCAATGATTTTTTTTCCTCTCCAACTACAATTCCAAATTATTATTATAACAATTTTGACAAGAAAAATTATTACATTTATGATACTAGAGCTTTTAAACCTCATTGTTGGGATTAGAATGGTACATACCCTTTTAAGGTATAATAAAAAGATAAAAAAAAATAATTAAAATAGTAAAATATATAATTTTTTTTTTTTTTTTGTAATTAAAAAATTTTGCCATCAATGTATTTAAAACGAACTCAAAAGCAAATTCGGAGAAAATATATATGGCAAGAACCGAGAAGTAACGAGCCTATGTTTCATTTTGTTTGACAAACTAAAAAGGCTGTCTATATTCGCCACTAGCCCAATTGGGTACTAACAGGGTTTGGCTGGAGGTTAGTATGTATTCAATCCCTAGTGCTCTGCTCATTTAGCCAAAACAGGGGAAAAATTTTTTTCTATAATTTGATTGTGGTAAATAATTTTCAGAGTTGAAATCCTCTCTTTTCTATATATATATATACATTGAAGACAATCCAGCTAGCTGTATAGCAAAAACAGGTAGCATATTTATATCACCAAGAAAATATTCATGCATCGAAAGATTTAATTAAAATGTCCAAAGTCTTAGTCAAATATTATTAATGGGAATAATATTTACAAGTCATTATCAGCTAGGCAGGTGCAAGGCCAAAATCCTTGGTAAAATTTCATAAAAATGGCATCGAATTCAACCCCAAAATCAATAACAAGACTTTTGAAGAAAAGGACTTTGAAATCAAAACCTAACAACTTACCAGAAAATTCAGTCGTTACAATTCTTCTGATCATCAGCTTTTTTTGACTATAAAATGCTTTCTTTTTCTAACTTAAACAAGGGACACGTTTCACCAAAACCTCTTGGAATTCAACATAAGTACTGGCTGTGAAGGTTGAGAGTGTTGTCCAAGCGTTCTTCACTGTTTTTTTATTTTTATTTTTAATCTTTTCCCTTTGTTTCTTTCTCACATCAATTAGACAACATGGGGGAAGTCCTGTCTGAGGAACAGATTGCTGAGTTCCAAGAAGCCTTCTGTCTCTTTGACAAAGATGGTGATGGTATGGTTTCTTGTCTATCTTCCCCATGTTTTGGAAATAGAAACTTGAACCAATTAGACCATGAAAATAGCACCCTTATGTTAATTTTGTTTAATTATGGACTGATCATTGTTGATCAATTTATAGGCTGCATAACCATGGAAGAACTAGCTATCGCGATCAAGTCACTGGATCAGGATCCAACAGAAGAAGAGCTGCAAAACATGATCAATGAAGTTGATACTGATGGTAATGGAACTATCGAATTCGGGGAATTCTTGAATCTCATGGCAAGAAAAATGAAGGTAATATGTGTGGGTGAACTAGCTTGATAATATAGTCAATTATATGAAAATTTTATTACACTTTGCTTACAGGAAGCAGAAGCTGAAGAGGAACTAAAAGAAGCTTTCAGGGTGTTTGACAAGGACCAAGATGGCTACATATCACCTAATGAGGTTGATCCAGTTCTTCTAATTAAAACCTGAAGAAAATAAAAGGGTCTCTTATATTCCGATTTGTTTTTCATGTAATTGCAGTTGAGGCAAGTGATGATCAACATAGGAGAGAAACTGACAGATGAAGAGTTGGAGCAGATGATTAGGGAGGCTGATATGGATGGAGATGGTCAAGTTAACTATGAGGAATTCGTGAGGATGATGTTGGCTGCTTGATCAAGTTTTACTTCTCCTGCAAATAACCTCAATATGTTGCAATGAATCTATATATGGAATTTGATAGTTTTCAGTGATATTCCATAATTTATGAGAAGTAACCATTAGGAAAGATGCAAAATTCATATTTTCTTCTTATAATCATATGAATTTAGTTCTAAAACACATCAAATTATTTGAATGAAGAAGGATGTGCTTAACGATTTTTGAATCTTTGGATCATGGCTTCTAAACAATTCAACCAGACAATTTTGTAAGCAATTGAAAGCTAACAACCACAAGGAAAATGAATCCAGCAAATCCTAGTTGGGCCAGGGCCAGATGAAGAGTAATAATGGATTAATTAGTAAGATTATTTAAAATGAATAGGACTTCCTTGACCTTTAGCATGTAAGATTGTTACATAAGTGAGTCACAATATGGGCTTGCTCTCCATTCATAGCTAAATAAAAGCAAAATAAGAATAAATTAGTCTCAACCATTTTATCAAATTGATGAAGCATTGATGAACGAGAAAACAAATTAAAAAAAATTAATCAAATTAACCAAAATCAAGTCTAAACCAAAATATACAAGCCCAAAGCTTTTATTAATTGACTGGTAATAACTAGTATTTTAAGTTTATTAATTGGCTTCAATTTGACTTGATTGATAATAAATTAAGAAACAAGTTAAAAAATAATAATAAAGAAACAAAGTCTATGCAAATGGAGCATCCATAGTCCGTACTAGCCTAACTGCTTGTTTTTTCAGCAGATGGCGGAATTCAGGGATCATATATTCTTTACCTGTACATTCACTAATCAAATTTGGTTATAAGCATTATAGTTGTGTGAGATCCATAGACAAATAATTAATTGGCATTTTGAATTTTCTTGGATAAAAAATAATATCAAGAATAAATCCCTTTTAATTACTATTCTCAAACATGTTTGGGATGCCTTCAGTTATCGAGCCAGGATGGCTAAGAACAAAAGAGTATTTGATAAGCAGACTGATAGCGTGTCATCAATCTTGCTTTTCATCAATAACGAGGTCAGTTGCAGGGTTTATGGAGCACTAACATCCGACACGTTTCGAGATTGAGATATAATATTATATTATTTTAAAATAAAATTTTAAAATAATATTAAATATTTTTTATTAGTTATTTTGAAGTTTTTTAATAAAATAATTTGTTTGAATAAAATTAATTATTTTAATTCAATTAATAATAAATTTTAATGTATCCAACTATAAAATAATAAATATAAAATTATTTTGTAATATCTCATTAGTTAATAATATCTTTAATGCTCAAGTAATCTTTTTAATTTAATCTTCTAGCCTCTCACATAATTAAGCAAGCTTATCATTTATATCATTTATAAAAAAAAAGTAAAAAAAAAAAAATGAGTAACCCTCAGTTCAGTAAGTATAAATTTACACACCTTAAAAAATTAAGTTTTGTTTTTATACATATCGTAAAAATTATTTAAAATATTTATCAAATCATAATGTTAAAATATTTTAAAAATCATTATTATATCAAATGTTTTGTAGATTATAAATCAATATTAAAATATGTTAATTCATAAATTATTGTGACATATGCTGTCATTCAAATGTCATAATCAAATCAAATCATTAATCGATATTAATAAATCATCATCAGTTCTTTTCATAATCTTTATTTATACAAATTATGGATCAATCTTTTAAAATCATTACAAATAATCATAGTTATTAGTTCATCACTAGTTATGATTATTGCTATAATCTATGACATTGGTTACATCGATAATTTTATCCTTATGATAATTACTAACTATTATAATCTGTTAGTCAGGATTTTATGCTAATTACTATAATTTGTTAGCTAGGGCTATATGATCATAGTTATATTAACTACTATAACTCGTTAGCTAGGGCTATAAAACTAATTTTGGTGTTGATCCCACTTCTTAGGGATATAATTTCGTAGCCATTATAAAATCATTATTTAAGTATAAATAATTTTTTCATTTCATTCATAAGTATAATTCATCATTTACGTAGCAAAATACAAAATAATCAAATGCATGATCCTATTTTTATATATTAAAAATAAAAAAAATAAAACCTTCACTCATTTAGAAACATACATATATATAAGTTATAAAACAAGTAAAGTGTGTGAGATTCTATTTACTTCATTTCGATTCCTCCACTTAGTTTTTTTCAATGTTATGCCTTGAGACCAAGATATAATATAATCATATAACCTTGAAGTAAAACCTTAAAGTGATATGAAGTATTCTTTTTTAATCATTTTAATCATTAGCTATGGTAACTGTTATAATCTGTGATATTGACCGTATTGCTAATTTTATATTCATGATCATTGCTAATTATTATAACTCGTTAGCTAGGATCTTATGTTAACTACTATAACCTGTTAACCAGAGCTATAGAACTAATTTTGGTATCGATGATCCTATTTCTTAGGAATATAATTTCATAACCATCATAAAATCATTATTTAAGCATAAATTATTTTCTCATTTTATTCATAAGCATGATATCCATCATTTACGTAACAAAATATAAAATAATCAAATGTTTGATTCTATTTTCATATACCAAAAATAAAGAAATAAAACCTTCATTTATTTAAAAACATACATATATATAAGTTCGAAAACAAGCAAAGTGTGAAATTTTATTTACCTTTTTTTAATTTCACCACTTAGTTTTTCTCCTAAAATAATTAATGGCCTATTCAAGATCATTTCAACATATAAGAAATTAATCAACTTATTTTAAGACCATTTATACTAAAAATAACTAAGTTATACAAGGGTAAACTCAACTAATTAATACTGATAGATTAAGCTCTTTTCACTAAATGATCTTATCTCAAGAAATACAACTCAGAATTAAGATTTTTCTAGTGCGTTAAAAACTAGACTTAGTAAGCTTTCTAACCATATATCACCCACCTCTTAATTCCTTGTAGATTAATTATAATAATTTTGTAATTCACGTCATATGCTATTTTCAGATAGCATATATACCTTCTAGTAAAAATTAAATATTTATTCATATGGGGTTCGGAATTTAGTTTTGCTTGTTTCATTGGAAAGTAAACTCAATCTTTTTAAACATGTATGGCTCGATTCATAATTCAAAAGATAAAAATTAAGATAATCTTTGTAATTCTTTTTTACTACTACTACTAGGTAGCATGCACATATTTAAGTTAAAATTAGACAATTCTTCATAAAAAACTCAAAATTGACTTTTATTTTGTTTCATTGGAAAATATTTTCAACAAGCTTTCCAATGATATATAATAATCATAGTAATAACTTATCCATTAAAATAGATTTCATTTTAATTCATTGTTATAGATAATAGCATCTCATCCAAAAATATAATTTATTCTTCAATTTTTAAAAACTAAAATCCTCACTTTCAACCTTTAAAATCCATTCAATAATCATCATTAAATCTTAATAATATGAAGCAAACAAAGCCCAATAATTTTTCCAAATAAATCATGAAAATTAATGTGAGATTTCATAATTTTTCTTGGTTTTTCTCACAAAACATCAATTTCAAATAATAGTAATAAACACAATACTTTTGTTAAATAAAAAGAGTGCGTATTTAGGAAATTACTCTAATTGTAGCCTCTAATTTCAAAATCCCAACTTGAATTTTCAAACTTCCTAACCCTAAGAAAACTAGGGAGAATAACTCCTTTTTTTTTTCATGATAATTAAGTTTTCTCTCATAAAATACCTCAATCACTTTTTCTTTAATAATCAATCTTTTAATTAAACTAATGGGTTTTGGTAATAGTCTAACCTAATTATCATTTGGGTTGGGGTATTACAACATCTAGTTGATAATTTAGTTTATTGGTCTCTTTGTAGTAATTGGAACCTTAATGACTTAATGTTCAATCGATCTCTTTTGTTTTCGTTATCTTTAGAGTTATGCCTATATAAACTTATTTTTTATTTTATTTTGGATGAATAAAATTACATTCATTTATAAAAAAAAATAAGGAGTTAATGTCATAAATAACCTTTAACTTATAGTGAAATATTTAATATGATTTTGAACTTTAAAAATATCTAATTTGATACTTGAACTATGCATTTGCTAACTAAAATGGTATTCAACCCTAATGTAGTTACTTTTAAATGATAACACGTGATGAACAAACAACTCTCTAAGTACTATATTAATTAACAAATTCATAATTCATGTATCACATTAGAGATTTTTAAAGTTTAAATACTAAATTGAATATTTTACTATAATTTAAAGAGTATTCATGACATTAAACCAAAAATAAATAAAAAATTTCAGACTATTTATTTTAAGTTGTTTAGTTCTCATAAAAATGTGCTTTATTCAAGGTCGTGCATCGAAGATTAATTTCAGCAAAAGATCATGTTTACTGTTGAGACAAATGAAGTTATTAATTAATGTTATATTTGATATACAAGATTATGATAGGATAATATAAGATAATATTATAATAGGATTATATTAAATAATATTATCCTATTTTATATTTTATGAATGTAAGGATTATGATAAGATAATTTATTTATTTCTCAAAATTATTCTTTCTCAAAATTTATACATTTTAAATTATTGATATAATTTTTAATGATATAATTGGACATATAAGTTTAATCCTACGGATTTAAAATAATCCTATCCACTTTGGGAGGATTGAATAATTCTATGCTAAGAGGATGTTAATCCCCTTATAATCATTATCTCTCTTTTTATATATAAATCAAATATAATATAAGATGATTAACATATCATCCTATTAATAATTCTATACATCAAACATGACTTAATAATTCATCGATAAAAAACATGAAGCAACTTGCAGATTAAGTACTACAAGCATTTTGTATTTTTAACTTTAACAAAATGAAAACATTAATTAATTAGATTCATTGCTATCGCAGGAAAAAAATTATCAACGTGATTCTATATAATATGTCAAAAGGAAAAAGGCCATTATTCTATTCAAATAGTGTAAAGTTGAAGTTCAATTATCATAAACTTTCCTCTGGTCTTCTTTCGGGCTCCGTCATGTTGAGGTTTTCATCTTGCCATTGCATGGGAAAAAGAGGTGGAGAAAAAGAACAGTTTTTTACTGTAAAAGTGGAAAGAATGACTTAGAAGGAAGACTTTAAACTTAAAAAAGATACTACAAGACAAGGCTACAACAAAAATTAAAAGTGAAAGCAAAGTAAGAAATAATTAAGATATATTTATAGATAAATCAACAAAGTAATTAAAAAGTAAGAAAATATATAGATAAATTAATGTTTACTGCCATATCATGTATGGATTCTTCCTTTTATGATCTATTCCTATTGGGAAGAAGTAAGGAATTTTCTTTTGTAGTTGCTTTCTTTTTTAATTTGGTTGAAATTTATTGCACTGGCTTAGATAAAGTTAGATTCAGCCATAATTTTTTCTGGGTTCAGCTCTTAGAATTAAGCCTGATGATTTATATATTTATGTTGTCTAAAATATTAAAATTTATATATTCATATTGTGTTTTACTCAAAAATTATATGTTATAATTTATATCGATAAAAAAATATAAAATATAAATTTTTTTATTAAATCCATATAGAATTATTACTATAATTTTAAATCATGTCATTTTTATATCTTATTTTTATATAATGTTTATGTTGTATCATCGTGTCATATTTTAAATTCTTAGATCTACTTAAAATAAAGATAAATTGAAATTGGCATGGGAAATTTACCCCACAATCCCAAGAATTTTCCTTTTCCTAGAGTGTAAGGCACTCATTATACATGCTTGATTAAAGTGGATTCTAGCTAGGAATATTCTTTCACTCAACCAACGAAATCGTGATATCTTACTTGAATTCAAAATAATTCATCAGAGATAATATATATTTTTTTAACAAAAAAAGTCAGCAATTTTAAAATAGAGAAAGAAATTATATGTATTAAAAATTGAATCCATTAAATATTATTTTCTTTGAAGGTGAATTGAAGATGCTTTTTCCCATCAAGGTGCTAAAGAATCTACTTTATTAAAAAAAAAAAAAGAAATCTTAAGTATGGTAGAAGGAAATGGAAAGGAAAAAAGAAAGGAAATTAAGGAGATAAAACAAGGTTAAAATTTTTTTAATTAATATAATGGAGAGAAGATGAAAGGTTGAAAGAAATGAAAAAAATAGCAAATGTTAAAATTTGAATAATAAATTTATTAGATAATATCTCTTAAACTGATAGCATAAATCAATAAAATTAAATTTCAAATTCAAATCCATTAAATTATTAGATCTCATCTTTAAATTATCTAATAAAAAAATTTTCACACCAAGAGAAATTTAAAAGCAAATAAAAAACACTGAAATTGAAATAAATAAAGAAAAATGTTTTAAAACTACTTGTTCTATGAGCACTTACCATATGAGTGAAAAATAAAAGACAGCTATCTAAACATGTACAGGTTCTTTTTGACTAGTAAGGCTTAGTTTTAAAAGTAAGAAAAAAATAGGTGTAGTAATGAGTTTAAAAACATTTAAATTGAAATTCAATTCCTATTTTAAGAAATAGAAAAAGATTTAAATACACTTAAAATTGTATATCTTTTATTTTAGGTCATTGAATAATTGATTCAATTAAGTTGGTGTCACTTAACCTCCGATACCAAGCTTGGCCAATCTTTTTTAAATGGTTAAAAATAAAAATTATTTGGATGAATAAGAATATTATTATAATTTATTAAGATTAATGAACTTCATTGTAATTAATTGAGTCAATGTATATGTAAATGCATGTATGTATCTCCGATTCAAAAAGTTGAATTCGAATATCTTTTTCAATATTAATAATAAAAAATCTTTAAAATAACTTAAACTTATGATTTTGAATTGTTTTTATCATTTTAAACTTATTTATGTATAAAAAAATAAGGTTCACAAAATAAAATTTATTTGTCACGCTCCTTCTAAGTTAAATTTCAATTTTATTTATATTAAAATGATCACGAATCGGATTTGATGTGTATTAATCCCGATTTATCTTGAATGAAATGAATTTCTCTTTCTATAAAAAAAAAAATCAAGAATCAAACAAAGTCTTAACAACTGCTTCAAGAAAAAGGTGTGTCAATTGTCATGCAATCCTTAGGATACTTCTTTGACAAGAAACAACTATAGAGACAAGAGGTCACTTCAAAAGGTTTTCCAATGTCCGATTGTTTGGAAATTTATGCAAACCTTGGTTTCCACTTTAATCATCCTGTCCCACTACTTGTAACTCCTTGCAACACAAGGATGCTTCAATTAACATCACATATAGTCAAGTCAATACTTGTAGTAGAATCTGAGAAATTAACAGGAATGGTGGAAAAGGAAAGAAGAAGGAAGGCTAAAATAATAAAAACGCGTCTGAATTTTAATATTTTATTTGGATAAACCTTTATACCTTTATTGCATTATAATAAACTCTTAATCTTTACTTTATATCTAATTAAGTTCTTAAACTTTAATTTATATTTAAATAAAACCTTTAACTTTAAATTTGTACCTAAATAAATTCTAAACATAAATCAATCTTTTATTTGAAATAAGGATTTACTTAGATACAAATTAAATAATAACGATTTATTTTGATATAATAAAAGTATAAAAGCTTACCTAAGTAAAATAATAAAATTTAAGATCTCTTTTAGTATTTTAGCCAAAAAGGAAGAATAGAGTAGAAAATGGAATTTAGAAAAAAAAAGGGAGGAAAAATAATGAAAAAAGAATACTAAAGGAGACTACCAAACTAGCTAATTTCCTCATTTTCATGTCAAAACTCCAAATTTAAACTTGATCGAATTCCTTAAGAAGAGAGAAGATAATATGCGTTGAGCCATGAGGCCTTTCAATAAAAGTGATAGTGTTATAGATACTCCTAATTCTCTATCATACGCATTATTTTCAATCAAATAAATTTATTTAATTTCTTTTCTAATTTGGGAAAGAAAATTCGAAATATTCTTTAAATAAGAGACCATGCAACAGTTACTTAATCAAAAGCTTGGCTACCATGTACACTCAACATCTACAAACAAATCAAAGGGCATATGATAGGCGAGGATGGTTTAGAAAGAACTGACATGGCATTTCGACAAGCAATTAAAATTTGACAAGTGGCATAGTGAAGACATACATCAACCGCTAAATATTTGACGTGGCAAATGACATAACATCTCCTATTCGATAATTTAAAAAAAAAAAAAAAAAACCATGAATGCTATTAAATTTTGAACTACACACATTCACATATGTATAAATATGCTTGAATAATCTTCTTCCATTTTATAAATTTCATTCTCTTTCTCAACATGATTTAAATCCAAAAATTTCTATATTAAATGTCTTAAATATGGTTATCTATATTAAGACATACAAAATGTGTGATTAAACCATTTTTCTTGTAGTCCATAGTTAAGATATAAACGTTATTGCCTTGGGAAGTTGACTCATCTCAATTACATGCATTTTTCTTAGTAATTAATTCCATAAAGGTTTCTTTTTATAAGAAAAAATTTCAAATTACCTTAGACGAAGTTTTAAGGAAATTACATGAACATACCATTAAATCAAATGATCGAATAAACGTAAGAATTATTATTATTTTTCTAATAAAGTTTCATAATTAGAGAATATACTAAACTTATAGACTTTGAAAGGAAGACCTTTTTTTTCTTTGAAATTTATCTTATTGTTAATGTATATCAGCTATATTTATATAACCGTTTTTGAAGAGTAGCTTCCTCAAACGCGTTTACTTCATCTCTGATGAAGAATTGTATCAGTATAAAACCTCCTATTCTTTTTGTCAGTACAAAGCAAAACCCTCTATTTTGTTGTTTTGTTATCTTCCTCCCCATTGTACTGATCTTGTTTGCTCATCGTGTTCTTGATCTTCCTACAGAATGTCTCTTATAAGATCGCGAAAACCGAAAGACCACATCACCATGCTACGCCAACAAGAGCCTCCACCGCCTTCCAAAAGCTACATTCGAAGGTGGCGAGTAGCAGTTACGGTCATAAGCGTTACTAGATTTCTTGTTGGCTTGACTAAGAAAGTTGTTGAAAAGAATGCTGAACTCTTGCGATCCCTTTCATTTGTTAGCATCGAAGTTGAAGGAAGTGGCGATGAACTTATCCCGATTCTCGATGTTGATCCTAAAGGTCTTGCCAAGATGGTGAAAGAGAAGAGCCTGCAAAGTTTGAGTGATCAGTATGGAGGAGTTAACCAGGTTGCTACCCTCCTTCAAAGTGATTTGAAATATGGAATCCCAGGTAATTAATTTCTTTTTCATCCACTTAGAATGGAATTTTTCGAGATTAATAAGATGATATAAATCTCATAAGATATAGTAAAAATATAAAAAAATAATTTAAAAAATGAGACATATGATAGTTTTTTAATCTGTTTATAGAATTAAAAAAATTATACTGTCAGTGAACTTTATATATATATATATATATATATATATATATATTTGAGTAAATACTAGGAAATATGTGAATCAATGCCATGATCTTAATTAGAGAACATAGAATTGTAAGATTATCTTCCAATGCTGTAAATTGCTTTTGTCAGTATAAATTCCATTAACTTAGAAAACATAGAACAAAGAGTTTTCAAGTATGAGAAAACGTGAGGACATCACACCGATATATACAAGCCTCTAGGCTTGACAGTTAGCAATGAAATCCAAGGTTCACTGAAACCAATCTACTTTTGATACCTTATTGATTAAATTATGAAAGAATTATCAACAAAATATAAGAACTTGAGTTTTATTTAGTTCAGCCATAAGACCTACATCCATTGGTAGAAGAACTAAACTAGTCATAGATAATGTAATGAGTTGAACTCAAATAACACATATACATACAAACATACACATATACACACACACACATATATATATATAAATCAAGGATCAATTTACTACAGTATAAAACTTTTTAGTTTTATATTTTTTTTTTCTTATCATTGATTTCAATAGATTTAAGGAGTCAATAAATTTAAGAAATGAAATTAAATTATTTTTTTAGATTTATTGAAATCAACGGTTAGAAAAAAATTTTTAAAAATGTAAAATTTTTTGGTGTAACTTAATCCCTCTCATATGTAAAAGACGTGACAATATTTCTAGGCACCCTAAAGTAGCAAAAGGCATGTTAATCTCATCTCATTTACATTTATTTATGACTTAGATGAGAAGATAATATTAATTTCGTTGCAATTTTAAATATTTATTTCTAATAAAAGACTAAGGCAAAAAAATGTATAAACCGAGATTTATTTATTTATTGGACAAGAAATTGGCTGACATTAGGCATTATTGTTTCTTGGTAATTACTACTGGTAATCACAGGTGATGATGTTGACCTTGAGCTTCGAACTAAAGTTTTTGGTGCAAATAAGTACCTGAAACAACCTCCGAAAAGTTTCCTTAGCTTTGTTCTGGAAGCATTCAAAGATACCATCATTATCATACTTTTGGTCTGTGCTGTCCTCTCTTTAGGCTTTGGAATCAAACGGCATGGCCTGAACGATGGTTGGTATGATGGTGGGAGCATCATTGTAGCTGTCGTTTTGGTTATTGTTGTCTCTGCTGTGAGTAATTATAGGCAAAGTAAACAATTTGAAGAGCTTTCTCATGAAAGCAGCGACATACGTGTGCAAGTAGTGAGAAACGGGAGATACCATCCTGTATCTATCTTTGACCTTGTGGTGGGCGATATCGTGTCTTTGAAGATTGGTGATCAGATTCCAGCTGATGGTTTGTTTGTTCAGGGTCATTCCTTGAAGGTCGACGAGTCCAGCATGACTGGAGAAAGTGACCATGTAGAAGTTGGCGAAAAGAGGAATCCCTTTTTGCTTTCTGGTACAAAGGTCACAGATGGCTATGGTTACATGCTAGTCACTTCTGTTGGCATGAACACAGTATGGGGTGAGATGATGAGTTCTATAAGGCGTGACTTGAAAGAGGAGACTCCATTACAAGCCCGCCTCAGCAAGCTGGCTTCTAATATTGGGAATATTGGATTGTCTGTGGCAGTACTTGTTCTTTTGGTTTTGCTTATCCGTTACTTTACAGGACACACCAAAGACGAGAATGGAAAAAGGGAATACAATGGGAGCAAGACCAAGTTTGATGATGTGATGGATTCAGTTGTTGGCATTATTGCAGCAGCAGTCACGATTGTAGTTGTGGCGATTCCAGAAGGTTTGCCTCTAGCTGTCATTCTAACTCTGGCTTATTCAATGAAGCGGATGATGAGGGATCATGCCATGGTTCGGAAACTCTCTGCTTGTGAAACCATGGGCTCGGCCACCGTAATATGTACTGATAAAACTGGCACCCTTACACTAAACGAGATGACGGTAACAGAATTTTGGCTTGGAAAAGAACTGATTGAAAATTCTCTGAGCTCAGAGATAGCAGCTAACGTTCTCCAATTATTAAGTGAAGGCGTTGGTTTAAACACTACTGGCACTGTTTTCAAACCTGATTCCACATCAGTTCCTGAAATTCATGGTAGTCCAACCGAGAAAGCAATACTTTCCTGGGCAGTGATTGATTTGGGCTTGAATATTGACGAACTGAAACAAAGTTGTGAAATAATACATGTTGAGGCCTTCAATTCCGAGAAAAAGAGAAGCGGGGTTCTGATAAGGAGAAGCAATGAAAGAGTGCTGGCAACACACTGGAAGGGAGCACCTGAAATGATACTGGCCATATGTTCATATTATTATGACAAAACTGGAATATCAAAGGCCATGAATGATGAAGAAAGAATAGAGATTGGAACTATTATTGAGACTATGGCAGATAAAAGACTGAGATGTATTGCCTTTGCACATGCAAATGTAACAGATGGAAATGAACAGATTCATACAAAGCTTGAAGAAACAGGACTGACCTGGTTGGGCCTTGTTGGCCTGAAGGATCCATGTCGGCCAGGTGTCAAAGAAGCAGTAGAATCTTGCAAAAAAGCGGGAGTAAGCATCAAAATGATCACTGGAGACAACATGCATACAGCAAGGGCCATAGCTTTTGAATGTGGAATTCTCGATTCTGATGACAATTTGCACAATGAAGCTGTAATAGAAGGTGAAAAATTTAGAAATTACTCAGATGAAGAAAGAAAGGGAAAGATTGAAATTATCCGAGTAATGGCTCGATCATCACCTTTTGACAAACTTCTAATGGTACAGACCCTGAAGATGTATGGGCATGTAGTAGCAGTCACTGGAGATGGTACAAACGATGCTCCTGCTTTAAAAGAAGCAGATATTGGGCTTTCCATGGGTATTCAAGGAACTGAAGTGGCAAAGGAGAGCTCAGATATTGTCATTTTGGACGATAATTTCACCTCTGTGGCAACAGTTTTGAGGTGGGGTCGATGTGTCTACAACAACATCCAAAAGTTTATTCAATTTCAGCTCACAGTGAATGTTGCTGCCTTGGTCATCAACTTTATTGCTGCTGTATCTTCTGGAGAAGTCCCACTAACTGCAGTCCAGTTGTTGTGGGTGAACCTTATAATGGACACCTTGGCGGCACTAGCCTTGGCCACTGAGCAACCTACCAATGATCTCATGGACAAGCCACCTGTGGGTAGAACCGAGCCACTTATAACCAAAGTTATGTGGAGGAACCTCATTGCTCAAGCCCTCTATCAGGTAGCTATCTTACTGATCTTGCAATTTAAAGGTAAATCCATTTTCAGTGTCACTGAGAAGGTTAAAGATACCTTGATATTCAATACATTTGTTCTCTGTCAAATCTTTAATGAGTTTAATGCAAGAAATCTGGATAAGAAGAACATATTCAAGGGGATACATAAGAACAGGTTGTTTTTGGGAATTATCGGAGTTACCCTGGTCCTACAAGCAGTAATGGTGGAGTTTCTCAGTAGGTTTGCCAATACTGAGAGGCTGAATTGGGAGCAATGGGGGGCTTGCATTGGCATTGCTGCTCTATCCTGGCCAATTGGTTGGTGTGTTAAGTGTATTCCTGTACCTGTTGACAAGCAGCTACAAAAGCAAATGGCTTCGGCATCATGAAGTACATAGAATTATTAGATTTTTTTTTTTGGTTGCCCTCTGGTTTGTTAAATTGACAAATAATATTTTGCTTTGTCGGTAGTCATAGATTTCGTTTTTAGAACAATTTGTTTTACAAAACATTCCTTGACAGTGCCGTATATATCTAGCTCCTAGTTATCACATCGTTTGGTTATATATGAATGGAATTTTCTGTAGATTTTTGGGGTCACTTTGACTGCTTTCATATTTAACTAGTTACTTTACCCGCGCTTCACTACAGGTCAACAGATTTCACTCAAAATTTGTTTATAATTTTTTTTCTTCTCCTCTAAATTTTTTGTCTTAATCAATTTCCTAAAAATTAACTTTAAATTTGTAGATCTAATTTTAAAAACGTGATTTTTTCATCACTATTTAACCTCATATTTATTGATTAAATCTCTTGAAATTTTAGTATTTTACTCTCCTCTATTTGCTCTTTTTTTTTTTTTTCACTTACTCAAATTTTTACAAAAATAAAATTACAGCCGTGAACCACCATTGTTACCTTTATTGATGGTGGCTTTGGTTCATTAGAAAATTTTATAAAATCTTAAAAAAAGTGTTGGAAATACTTTTTGCAAAAGCTTATGAAAATATTCTAATAAAATAATTTAAATTTACTTTTTTATTAAATATTTAATAAAAATAAAAGTTGGTAAAATAAAAAAAATAAAAAAAAAACAAAAACGAAGTTGTTAGGTTTGATAAATTATGGTGCGTTGGGCTTTAAATAAATTGAGAGATAGTGGGTTGGACTTTAATTGGATTTTGAAAAAAATGTGTGTTTGTTTGATGGGAATTTGTAATTGAGTGTGTTTTTCATTGGTTATGTGAACTTGTAATTAATTTTGTTTTTATGAGTTTTGATTTTTTGTATCATTTATTATCTGTAATAAAGTAAAATGAAAATTAAAATCTTAAAAATATAATAATAAATATATATAAATAGAAAAAGTTATAAAAAATTAAGTTACTTTTCTTAAATTTTTTATTTCTTTTATTTTAAATGTTTTTACAAAAAATAATTATAATATCTAATAAATTAAAAAAGCATACATTTCATCAAATGATTAATAAAAAATGCAACATGAAAATTTGCAAAGAAAATTTAATCGCATTATATGAAATATTATATATTTTAAATTTTATAATATATTTTTCTTTTATTTTTTATATTAAAATAATTACAAATATATTTAACATAATAAAAAAATTAACAAAAAAAGTCTACCTTGAAATTAATTATAGTATTTATTAACTTAAGTCTCAGGATAAATTTTTTTTTATGAATGTGGTGCTCTCATAATGCCAAGTTTATAATTTTGATCAACAATTGTTTGCCATTTGCTGCTAACTGGATGCCATTTGGCAAGAAACAGTGGATCCTTTTTGTTTTAATGGGTAGAATTTTTTTTTTTTTTGCCCATTTTACTTTGTTTCAATGAAAAAAAAATTAAGCCTTACCATCACCTATTTCTCTATTTTTTTTTTCTTCTTTAAACTTCATAATTTAGAGGTTTGTTAATTGGTTTTTATTTATTTATTTATTTGTTTAAACTAGAATCATCTTTACTATAGCAAACAAACAACACAATTCAACAAACCAAAAAAAGTGATTTTGGGTTTTGTGATTTGGGGCTTTGGGAGAGAGTAGCAGTAAAAATAAGGGCAATGAGTTGATTTTGAAATTTAAACTTAGGTTTTGGTGAGAATAGTTTCAAAATACCAAGTTGAAAAAAGAAGTAGAAAACGAATTTTTTGGTGATTTTCAGATTTCATACGATGGCAGAAAGCTTTTGGGTAAAGTTTTGTTGAGGTTTTTTGTTGGTATGGGTGGTAACCACTAACCAGATGTCAATGGTGATGAAGGGAGGCTGTTGTGTTGGACTGGAAAAAAAAATTGCTTGTGTTTTCTATTTTTTAGGAGTTGATAGCGTCAGCTGTTTGCTGACATAACAATTATTTGATGATTTGGATGAGCAATAAAAATGTAAATTTGAAGCTGAGGACAGTTTAATTTTTCAAGGGATAACTTTAATACATTGTTATAGATTATTGTAAAATGCATGAAAATGTGCTTTTCAGAAACTCGTAGACTAAAACTCACAAGGAAAGTACAATCTTCAAACTACTAAATATTGTGTTCTCAGAAAGTGCTTACATTACACTGGTGGCTTGAATTGAAGAAACTGGCAGTTAAAACATGATGAAAAACATCCTGGAAAGTTAAACAAAGCATCTTTAGACAAATATAATATATATATATATATATATACATATATATTATTAGTGGAATAAAAAAAAAAAAAAAGAAAGCTCCTGATTTGTTGGTGTAAGCAGGTGTCAAAGGGTAAGCGGCATTGTGATCAACAGATTGGCTGCAATTATGCTCAATGTCTGATTTCCTTTCAATGTGAGAAATGGAAATTTCAAAACAAAACAAAACAAAACACCCTTTTAACTACCAATGGAAGGTCGGCTCTTTCATCAACTATTATTAACTTACATCATCTAGTTTGCACATTAGAACACCTATTAACAGTTCCCTAGTTTCTCCCCTTTAAACAACTTGGGCCAAAAGCTTTTGCTTTTAGTTGTTAAATTGGAAGAAAATGATAAAGAGCAGATTCCAGGAAAACATAGTAAAAAAGTTTCTTCAAACTAAAGTGATGTGGAAGTAAAGTGTTATTCTTTCATTCTTTGAGTGTTGCAACCATATCAGAATCCTAGACTTCATCTTCACTCCCAATGGAAGAGGAAAAAGAAAAGCAACAAAAAGGGCTAAGAAGGGGAGGTGAAGGTGTAGTGAAGGTGCTAAGGGATTGCCAGAGAACTATAATTAGGGCATTTATGCTTGAAAAAGATTGGACTGCATATGGCATCAAACTACAATGGTAGATAAACCATAAACATAGCACAGGAAATAACAAAGGATGACTCATTCATTCTCCAAATTCGAAATCAACAAGGAAAAGACCATAATTAAGTGGTATTGGTAATTCAATTGGAAACTCAATCTTTCCCACTACTCTATAACGTTTTAAATAATCTTCAATATATTTTTGTTGATGATATTTTATAAATAAAAAAAGTAATCAAATAAAATATTTATTTTTTTAACTACTAGAAGCATTATTTGTCATTTGGGGATTTATTATTAATAAAAGTTAATAAAAAAATTATCATCATATATGTCAATTAGATTATGATAATTATTTAAAAATTAATATATATGAATTCCTCTTAATCAAATGAATGATTTAAATACGATATACTTTGAAAATAAAAAAAAATTTAAGTATCATATTTTTTCGAAAATCACTTTTTTTTTTTAAATCTAAAGTTTTTACGAACTAAACGTCTTCTAAGAAGAAAAATAACATCCAATTTCTTCCTTAATTATCAGATCATGAAATAATACTCTTACAAATATTCCCAAAAAGAATCAAAATGAATGGAAGAAACAAGCAAATCTGTAAAAGAATCTCATATTTTATACTGTTTGATTATATTCTCCGGTTAGCTAATGCTATAATCCAAAATCATTAACTCAATTGAAAGCAAAAAGGCATAATTATGTCAACAAATGTTATAAAAAATTATTTATATTTTCAATAAATGACAATTTTTTATCCTACCTACAATCATCATCACTTACAAAGACGATTAAACAAATGGCAAACCTTCAACACTTTTTCATGTTTTGCAGGTTTGATGATTGAAGTGGGGACCAGGAAATGACTGCCCATTTCTTGGTCATGTTTGATCCTTTGGAACTACTGCTAGCTATTACTTGTAAAATGTATCGGGGTTGTTCAATCAAAGTACTTCTTGTGATTTTCTTGGAACCTCCAAATTTTCAGGTCCTAAATAAAACATCTCTCAGCTGCCCAAAAATAAATAAATGAATAAAACATCTCCCACAATTCTTCCCTTCTCACAAATTCAAACAAGAAACTTTTAAACACTTATACTTTCTTGGTGATGGATTTAAAATTTCTTTTTAAAAAATTTTCTTATAATATATATATATATATAATATCAATAAATTTATTAATTTTATAGATATAAATGTGTTCATGAAAAAATTTTAAGGTATTCCAAATTTTTTCTTGAAATTTTTTTGTTTTTCACTTTTTAAGATATAAAGATAATTTTTGAAATTATCAAAAAAAAATTTTTTTAATTTTTTAATTTTGGGTTATTCATAAATACTTTAAATGTTCATTTGGATCTGCCTTGCATAATTTTATATCGATGCTCCTATCAACATTAATTAAAAATTACAAGTGAAAAACGGATTTTAAAAAATTTAAACATGTAACATTTTTATTAAGTAAATGAAATAGATAGAGATTGATTGTTAAGTGTAAATTAAATTATAAAAAAAAAAAAAGAGAAAAAAACTATGGGTAGGAATTTATATGAAAATTAGGAGACAAAGACAAATAACTTTAGCTACGCGGAGTTTGTTGTTTGAGTAACTTTAAATCCAAACCTCTTTCTTTTCCATAGACTTCAGGGAACTACTTTGAACTTAAGGATATAATAAAAAAAACAAAATATTCTAGGGTATAAAGGCTATGGAGGAATTGGTATATATAGTTTCTCAAAACTAAAAAAATGCAAGAAATTAATTTCCAATTGCATGATTATTCTTATAACTAAACTTGTTCGTCATGACAATGGAAAAAAGGCATGAAATCGAACAATTTATGAGAATGTATGTGCTTGAAAGTCAATTTCAATCAATACAACACAAAAGTCCGTGCCTTGTTTTAATGTTCTTCGTCAATTTTCAAAGTCTTGAAATTGTTTTCGTATACCTTGGAATTCCTGTACCAACTTTGCAATTTGCTAAAAATAGAAAGCTGACAAGAAAAAGGGTAGCTTGGTTGACAATTTTAATAATGGTGTCACTTTCTCAGGAAATAGCTCGGTATTTTCAGCTCTATGAGTGTAATTAAGTGAATTCCTTTGAATGACATCATTGGTGCCTAGAAACTTCAACAAAAATGCGTGTTGGTTCAGTTGATCATAATTTTTAAAATGGAGTGTGACAGGTTTCAATTGATCATAACTTTTAAAGTGGGATGTCGTAAATCCGAAATTTAAAATTTATTTTTTTTCAGACGTTTCTTATCTTTTTTAATCTATCAAAGCATTTAATTTATTATTAAACAATGTAATAACAAAAAATTTAATTCATCACTTTGGATGTATTAGACAATGTTAAACTTACCATCAAATATCATCAAATATTTTATCTTATTAGAGGCTTTAAAACAATCCTTAGCTTGGTAATTAGTTTGTAAATTACTTCTTTGTTCTATTATTATTACTTTTGAAAAATTCTTTTTTCTTATCAATGAAACTAATCAGTTGTATCCATACTCGTTACTATGAATTTATAAAGATTTTTACGGAGATGGCTTTCAAACTTAGATTGTATAATTAAATTTTTTTAAGGAATTAATATTTGATAACGCTGCTATATTTTTAGGTGTTAATAGATCGGTTATTTCTCTAAACTCAAAAATTGATGAAATTTTAAAATTTTTTAAATTCTTGTAATTAGGAGTGAGAAAAAAATTAAAAAAATAATTAAAATTATAATGTTTGGTTCAAATCGATTTTTTTATTTAATTCAGATTAAATTATTATATTAAATTTATATATTAAATTTGAATTAAAAAATGAAAAACTAAAAAAAATAAACCGAATTTAATTGAATTATATATTTTTGAATTTTTATAAAATAAAATAATAATTTTATTCCTAAATTTATTGAAATATATTAAAAATTATATTAAAATAATATAAAATTTTACAATTTAAAATTTGATGAACCAAATCCAAACGAATTGATAGAATTCAATTCTAATAGAATCAAATTATATGAAAATTAAATTTAAATTCAGATTAAATTTTATAATTTTATACATTATTTTTAAAAAAAATCAAAGTCGGATTGAAAACCTCCTCGTCATTTCGTCCCACCAACTTTGTCAGGATATCTTAAGTCAATAGTAATGTCTATTTCTTTCCTAAGGTGATTCACATTGCTTCATATAGAAATGATGGAAAAATATGTCACATCTTTCCATTGCTTGACTTAGAACTTTACTAGATTTTCCAATTTTAGAACTTTACAAGATTTTCCAATTTCGGATAATAATTTTCATAATTCAAATGTTTCTCTAATTAATGAAAATTTCTTTTTCATGGTAAGGCTCTTTTTATGAGATTATACTGAATTTACAGATTATTTGTTAAATTAAATTATTAATAACAAAAATTAAATTTAAAAATTTTATAAAAAAAAATTTGATCATTCTCAATTCAACTGACATCATTACCAATTACTGTAAATTTCACAGCTAAGAGCTTCATGCCACTGTGGGATATCTACAATATTTGTATTTGTTTTAGACTACCTTTTTCTATATTATTGTTACTATTATGGATCAACAAAAATGTAAATTTACAACAGTAAATTCATGATTATTGAAAGTGAAAAAAGGAAAGTTGGTAGATTAATTTCCTGGAAAAAAGGTCAAGTCCCCTGTATCTTATTTTTCACTTTGCTTGCAAAATTTCCTGGCATTTTTTATTGTAATTATCACAATTATTATCATCATTATCAATATCAATTCATCTTCTTAATATTAAGTTTTCTAAATATTATCTCTATCCTTTTCTAAATATTGAGATTATTACGTGTAGTAAATTTGTGTCCATCGCAGTGTCAGATGAAACTTCAGAGAACTTTCTTCATTGACTGGAAAGGGGCAAGGAAATTAAGAAAAAAATGTAAAAAATAAATGCAAAAATTAACTCCTAATAAAGGCTAGTTTGGAATGGAAGATAAAAAAATCTTTTGTATTAAAGTTGTTTTTATCCAACTTCACTGCTAAATAACAAAAAAACTTATTTTTTAATATAAAAACCCGATTTACAAACTAAAATTAAAAACCTACCTTTTACGATTCAACAAATTTTTTATTATTATACAAATATATTTTTTTACATGTCAATTCATCAAAATATTTTTTCACAATAATATTAAACATTTATAATTTTTAGATTATATTTTTTTAACACTTTTAAAATTTTTTTATCAATTCAAACTTTTCAACGGCAACAATAATATTAAATTACCCTTAAATAATCTGATAACATATTTGATTTGGTAAAGAGCAGTTACTTTGAAAAGCTACATGAACGAACGCGCACAAGAAATTTCCAGGAAAAAAGAAAAGGCGAGGTAGGTCACGAAAAGAACATTGCATGTAAACTATATATATTTGCAATGATCCTAACTCTTCCTTCCCATCACAACCAAAGTATTTCCTCCCAAAGTCATATTTCTTTGACTTAACCAAGACTCCTTTTTTCCATCTTGTTTTCCTTCTACACTCTAAAGAAATATTCTTACTGAAATCGTTTTGACCCTTTATTCTCTGTCGATCGTTTAACATGTCTTTGATAAATCGTAAGCCTGATGAACCAGCCATGTGTGATGGAGAAGATATGCCGGCAGCAAAACGTCAGCAACGGAGGTGGCGTTCGGTTTTTGCAGCCATATATTCTGCCAGGACTCTTGTTTCTTTGTACATGAAGGTTATTAACAAGAAGCAGATGTTGCGTACTCTATCCTATATTGCTCTTGATATCTATGACAATGACTCGAGTGATGATCACCTACCTTCTCTCTGTGTTGATCAAAAAACACTCACTGAGGTGGTGAGAGAGAAGAACCTTGAAACTCTAAGTAAACTTGGAGGAGTGAAACAGATTGCTGCATCTCTTGAAACTGATGAGAAGGATGGTATCAGTGCCACTCAGGCTAATCTTGCACACAGGATTGATGTCTTTGGCACAAACAGGTATCAGAAACCACCTACTAAGAGCTTTCTTAGCTTTATTTTCGAAGCTTTTAAGGATACCACCATTATCATACTCTTGGTTTGTGCTATACTCTCTCTGGGCTTTGGCGTTAAGCAGCATGGCATAGCAGATGGATGGTACGATGGTGGGAGTATTATCTTTGCTGTCTTTCTAGTTGTTTCTGTATCTGCTGTCAGTAACTTCAAGCAGAACAGGCAATTTGAGAAACTTTCAAATGAGAGTGGTGATATAAGAGTGGAAGTAATGAGAGATGGGCGACGCCAATTTATATCAGTCTTTGAAGTTGTTGTGGGTGATATTGTGTGCTTGAAAATTGGTGATCAAATTCCCGCAGATGGATTGTTCTTGGATGGCCACTCCTTGAAGGTGGATGAATCTAGCATGACTGGGGAAAGCGACCACGTTGAGATCAATGGCAGCAACAATCCTTTTGTCCTCTCTGGCACAAAGGTGACTGATGGGTTTGGTTCCATGCTTGTCACTTCTGTTGGCATGAATACTGCATGGGGAGAGATGATGAGTTCCATAAATCGGGACTTAGATGAGGAAACTCCACTACAGGCTCGCCTCAACAAGCTGACTTCTTTTATTGGGAAGATCGGATTGGCAGTGGCTGTACTTGTTCTTGCAGTTTTGCTTATTCGTTACTTCACTGGAAACACAAAAGATGACAAGGGAAACAAAGAATATATTCCGGGGAAGACAAAGCTTGACAGCATGATGAACTCAGTCGTGGATATTATTTCGGCAGCAATTACCATTGTGGTCGTAGCAATTCCAGAAGGTCTACCTTTGGCAGTAACTCTAACTCTGGCTTACTCTATGAAGCAAATGATGGCTGATCATGCAATGGTCAGAAAGCTTTCTGCTTGTGAGACGATGGGTTCAGCCACAACAATCTGCACAGATAAGACAGGTACCCTTACTTTAAATGAAATGAAGGTTACTGAGTTTTGGATAGGGAAAAAATTTATGAAGGATAGAATTTCCTCAGAAATAGCACCTAATGTCCATGAGTTACTGCAACAAGCCATTGCTTTAAACACAACTGGTACTGTTTATAAGCCAAACTCTAGATCACTTCCAGAGATATCTGGTAGTCCAACTGAGAAAGCAATACTCTCTTGGGCTGTCTTAGATTTGGGGATGAACCTAGATGAACCAAAGCAAAATTATGAACTCATCCAAGTAGAGGCCTTCAATTCAGAGAAGAAAAAGAGCGGAGTTCTGATACGGAGGAACAGTGACGGTGCTACACACGTACACTGGAAGGGTGCTGCTGAGATGATCGTGGCCATGTGTTCACAATATTATGATAGAAGTGGAACAGTTAAAGCCATAGATGATGAAGAAAGATCAGAGATTGGGACAATTATTCAGAATATGGCAGCCAAAAGCTTGAGGTGCATAGCATTTGCACACACAAAAATTCCAGAAGATAATGAGCAGGTTTTGGAAGAAAGCAGACTCACCTTGTTAGGGATGGTAGGTCTGAAAGACCCATGTCGTCCTGGTGTCAGAATAGCCGTGGAATCTTGCAAAGATGCCGGAGTAAACATCAAGATGATAACTGGAGACAATGTCTTCACAGCAAAAGCTATAGCAATTGAATGTGGCATTCTGGAACCTCACGATGATATGAACGAAGCAGTAATAGAAGGTGTACAGTTCAGAAATTACTCACCAGAAGAGAGAATGGCGAAGATCAATAAAATCCGTGTGATGGCCAGATCCTCACCTTTTGATAAACTTCTGATGGTACAGTGTCTAAAGCAGAATGGTCATGTTGTAGCTGTCACTGGGGATGGGACGAATGATGCACCAGCTTTAAAGGAAGCAGATATTGGACTTTCCATGGGAATCCAAGGTACTGAAGTTGCCAAGGAAAGCTCAGATATAGTCATCTTGGATGATAACTTCACCTCTGTGGTGACAGTTTTAAGGTGGGGTAGGTGTGTCTTCAACAACATTCAGAAATTCATTCAGTTTCAGCTCACAGTGAATATAGCAGCCCTAGTCATTAATTTTATTGCAGCAATATCCTCTGGAGAAGTCCCACTGACAGCTGTCCAGCTTTTGTGGGTGAACCTAATAATGGATACCTTGGGAGCTTTAGCTTTGGCCACTGAGCGACCTACCAATGATCTCATGACAAAGACACCTGTGGGTCGATCCAAGCCCCTTATTTCGAATATCATGTGGAGGAACCTCATTGCTCAAGCCTTGTATCAAGTTGCAGTTCTACTAACCCTTCAGTTCAGGGGAAAATCTATCTTTGGTGTGGATGAGAAGGTCAAGAACACACTCATCTTCAACACTTTTGTCCTCTGTCAAGTGTTTAATGAATTTAATGCCAGAAAACTAGAAAAGAAGAATATATTCAAGGGACTACACAAGAACAATCTCTTTCTTGGGATCGTTGGCATAACTATAATTCTTCAAGTGGTAATGGTGGAATTCTTGAAGAGGTTTGCTAACACTCAGAGGCTGGACTGGGGGCAATGGGGTGCTTGTATTGGAATTGCAGCTTTGTCTTGGCCACTTGGCTGGCTAGTTAAGTGGATTCCAGTATGAAGCATTTCTCTTCTGCGATCAGAGGGCTTTTACATCCTGGAAAGATCACTCACTTCACATAAGATACTCTTTTTATTATCTAAGTAGTAGGAATAAAAATACATAACCTTAGTAATATATCTTTACTATTCCTGATGCAGGCTTCTAATTTCCTTCTTTTCAATATTTATATCTGTTCTAGTTTCATTTTAATTGTTGAATGTAGGCTTCTTTGAGAAGAATCAAGATACATTTGTTGCTTATACATGCATTAATTTCAAAATAAACTGTTTTGCACCATCTTATTATGCAATCACCATGCAGAAAGAAAACCCTCTCCTAATGCAAATAATTTACATATGTCAATCAGGTTTTAGTGGATAACACTCTAGCCATGCAGGTTAGGCTTCATATTGTAGACATATTACTAGTAGATATGACATTAACCTTTTTGCTCTCTCCAGTGGATGTGACAATAACGAGAAGAGACTTTCCTTGAAATCCAATAATCTATCCAATAATCTATTTTAAGAACTATAATCTTTGTAAGTCTATCAAAACTTATGATGACCAGTTCACAAACACAGACTATCCATCATGTTATAATTTCATACAATCAAAATATTCCACTGTAGAGCACACAATAGGCTTTAACTCTATGAGGTAAATAAGAAAATTTAATTAACTCTTTCATCATTCACTTTAGAATTCACTAGCTTCAAGAAAAGAGGACCCTTTAGTTGATTTTGGAGTTTGATCATCGAGAGATTGTATGATACAAGAAGGTGCCCATTACATTGAGCATGTAGAAAATCATTGATTTAGTCACTTTTGACTTCAACAGTAGCAAAAACAAAGCTAACCGATCTCTTCAGAATTTGGTTAAGTGGCATACTTTTTAGTGGCTTCTTCGCAAAAGTCGGTTATCCATCCAGGATTCCTCTCTTTCTGTATTCAGCTTAATAATGCACATCTGTGCGAAACAAAAACACCTCACCATTTATGCTTTAGGCATCCACAGTGGCTAAATAAATAGATAAATAAATCAAAACCTATTCCCCCTTGCAGAGAGTTATACAGATAGCAACTGCAAGGAACCGAGCATATGTTTAAAAGATATAATTATCATGAAAAACCTTCAAAACTTAAATTTTTAAGGGGCGTTTGGTTGGTGGAGTCTTAGATTCCAAAAGAAAGTGTGATCCCTGAGAAATTGTGATTCCAGGCAAAGTGTGATTTTTCATCGCATTCCGTTTTTAGATTCCTATGTTTGATTGGGGAAATCTAAGATTATTTAATCGTGTATTTTTACTATAATCTCCTTCACTATATAACAAACACAACAATACACCAATTAATGCATTAATATCATCAAGAAACGCAGGAAATGCAGTATTCGAGTAGTCAATTATTAAAAAAAAAAAATTAATCATCAATTACTGCGTTAATTTCATCCAAAAAACATAGGAAACACGGTAATTGAATAAATACAATGAACAATTACTATGTTTAGCTTCAAATAAATGCAGTAATTACCATACTCATAATAAATGCTCGTTAAATCAAAAGCCATCAAGTCAAATGCGGAAAGAAAAAATTAAATGCCAAATACTACTGTTCAAAGAAAAGCATTAATTGCCATACTCATAATAAATGCTCGTTAAATCAAAAGCCATCAAGTCAAGTACTGCATTTTTATTCAAAGAAATGCAGCAAATAATCACAATTACTGCATTTTAAGGCCTACAAACAAACATAGTATTTGAGTGAAAAAATATTTTATAGAAAAAAGAGTACTCAATTAAAAAAAAAATAAAACAAAAGCAATCCACAATTACTTAATTTTTATATGTTGATTTTTTATGGGAGTAAAATAGAAAGAAAATATTTTTTATTAAAGTCAAATGCGAAACAAAAATCACTTTCCCCCCAAAATCTTAAAAACCATAGGGAAATATAAGTTTTAGATTCCGAGACTTTGAGTACTATTAAGAATCTAAGATTACCTCCAAGAATTTGATATCTCGAACCAAACGTGAAAATTTGAATATCCAACAGCAATATTCCGAGAGAAAATCTCATATTCACCCAAACCAAATGCCCTGGAGAAACTGCATAATTCACAGTGCCTAGTGGTGCTATAAACTTCTAGCATTGAAAGAAAAAGAAACAACTATAAGAAATTAACATCATCATCCCCATATAAACTTCAGCTATCTCAACAGCAAAATAGTGAACTTCAATCCTAAGTTGAATCTGATGGCCTAATCGTAATCAGTGTGAATCTTTAATTTTTACTGTTTATTCAGTGTAAGACTGTCAAAAATGAAAGCCAACTTATTGATCAATGATCAGTCAATAACAATTCAAGGCTTCTATCTCTCACTGTACGTCATCTTTCTCTCAAGTCACCACATAGCATAACTTTCAGAAGCAATACAAGTATGTTGCAATTTCCAAAATAAAGCTAGAAATCTATAAGCACAAAGTAAGCACCTCATACACAATCTATCACTTGACAGGCTCTTTCTTATGTGGAAACAGAATCATTGGTGTACTAGGTTGTTGGTATAAAAAAAAAAACATTTTTGGGGTCCACTACTCACACACAAAAAAAGTGAATTTGACAATTTGTCGTCATATATTTTCTTCGTCCAATATTGAAAATTCTAAAACCTTTGCTCAAACCTATCCATCCACCAGATTATAACTCCAGCCAATTTCCCTGAAGCTTGCACAGGTACATGGTCTCAATATCACTCAAGTATTCTAACACCCTCCTCAGATAACTAAGTGCTTCCTTCTTCCTACTTCTCAACTAAGCTCCTTTCTAATTATAAACAACTAGAGTCAAGAAACTGCAAGTAACGCAGCAATGGATGACAGTGTCTAGTTCAGCACCACAATAAAGAATGCCAGCTATTATGCTACATGAATCTGATGTCAAACAGAATAAAGAATAGCAAAAGGGAACAACCTAAATATCCTTGCAACCAACATTTTACTATGGAACAACTGAAAGAACACTTGGCAATCAATTCTAATTCCTTCAATGAAAAATTTTCTCAAATAAAACTTCTTTATGATATAATCCAAAAAGAAAATGGTTAACTAATCTCAGTTTTTTTTATTTCTCGCTTCTTGAGCATACTTTAAACGCCAAAAGAATTAACTTTGTAACACTCCACTTGTAATTATATATACAGCAAAACAGAACCAAGGCTCACAGAGCAAGTGGCATAATAAATTATTTCAAATTCAACTATAAACAATCTTAGTATCACATCAACATCCTTTAATTAAAGTGACAGAATCATATTTAGCATTAGGATTATTACTTTAATAAAAAAAAAAGTTACCCCATAAGCAAGGAGGCATCTTTTTGAAGAAAACTTGAAATGGGTCAGTAAAAGACATCGAATTTCAATAGAAAAAAACAGAAAAACAGAACCTAACATGCAAAAGCTGAAATGGGTAGTTTATGAAAATGTTAAATTTGACTGGTTGTTGAAAAAAAATAGTTTTAAAAAGGGGGAAAAAAATAAAAAGGACAATTCAATAAACACATGGGTCCAAAATCACAAGGAAAAAACACCAAAAGACAGAGAAATATGGAGAAAGGGATAGGGAGTTTCAGGTGGGGCTGACCTCGACGAGACTCTGTAAACAATTGTACTGCAAAAATTTATCTCCACGAAGATTGCCCCTTTTTTCTTTTTTTTTTTTGGATAAAGGCCAAACGAGTTCCTACTTCGTCATCTTTCTGTCGAGTATCATCAATAATTTCTCTTAAAAAAAAAAGTTTCACAAAAGTAGGAAAAATAATATTTCAAGAAACACTGAAACTCCGTAAAAAAGAATAACACAAAAACTTTACATTTTGTCCTTTTAACATTAAAAAAAAAAAGAATTAGTGGAGTGGAAAACATATGCCGCATACTGTTTTTGTGGTCAAACTGTACGATTTAAAATGTAGTTATGAGCAATGACAAATTTAATTATTTTATTTTATAATATTAAAATTGAAACCGTATATTTTAATAAATTATTAAATCAAATCTAATTATTAACGAGGCAAAATTTTAATTATGTTGATATAAAATTGTCGTTATTAACGTGATATTTTTGAAATTGAAGCTGATGATGTAAAATTAATATTTTTTTATCATGTAAAAATTTCATTATGTGAAATTTTAAAAAAGAAAGATAGTTTTTTAATGGATAACTATTTTAAAAAATGAAAATATATAAAATTTTTTAATTTTTTATATTTGTTAAAAATAAATTTATTTGATTTTTTATAATTTTTCTCGTAATATAAATTCAGTAAAATATATTATCAGTAGTACAGATAGATTCTTAAATTTGGAAATTTAAAATGCATTTTCTCAAGATTTTAATTCATTACGTATTTTGTAAAATATTTATAATAGTAAAAAAAATTGCAAGGGCCTATTGCACTGAAAAATTGGCTATTTATTGGAAGAAAAATTATCAAATATATTATTAATAAAATTTTTTCATTTTAAAATAAAGATCAACAAAGTGATACATATCTTTAAGATAAATTTAAAAAATTAAAATAAACTAATTAAAAAAATAAGCATGTTTTATTTTATAAATCTCATTTATAAAATTTTAAAAATTTTCACAAAAAAATGTATCAAATAATTACTTCTATATGTAATTACAGGCCAATGGACTGAGAACAGCAATGGCTCGACTTATCATCAAAATGGAAAATTTGTTTGGGGCTTTATAACAACAAGCCTAGTCCAGGGCAATTGGTTGGCTTGTGAAGTTGTTGCCCTTTTGAAACAAACAATTGAATGATACATAGCTAACAGCTATGTAGATTTTCCCATCAAATTCTCCCATGAGAAGGTGTTTTTTTGGGATCTTTCGCAGAAAATGATGCTTGAATATCCTCATCCGGAGTTCAGTTGCCCTGTCAAAATCAGCTTTTTCCATCTTCTGTTCATCAATTCCCCTCACTCTTCTCCATAAGTTTCCTCAACATTAGATTTTATTCTGGCCTTGTATCCATTGCCTACCTATCAACTAAATTCTTCAACCTGCATTAGTACAACCCAAACAACTTTCTCATATTTATATATATATATATATATATATATATATATCCACCAATTTTCGATCTAAAATATAAACTGATAATAACTCACACAGACACCCTCCATTACAGCATCAAAGACCAAAAGATCTCAGCATAGCCAACTTAAAATATGAGACTCAGTAGTATTAATTTGGTTTAGGCAATTGGGTTGAACATTTCCAAGAAGTTGACTGGTTTTTCTAATGGTCCAGAAAAAAGTTAACCGTTAACAGTGGGCCTAACTAAGCTGGTGAAGGACCTGTCTTCACTCATGGCCCTGATCATGGGCAGGCTTCCAACCATATTAAGCCTCAACATGAGGATCATACAAGGTTTTCTAACTTTTTTTATCCTTCTTTTTATTTTCTTTTTCTTCATCCACAAGTGGCAAAAGGAAAATGATTTATTACTTTTTTACACTAATATCATCTTTTGGCTTCATAATAAAGTCAGATATTTTGATGAACATGGTTTTTATGACTTATCCTATTTGGCTGTCATAATAATGGCTTCCAATAAGACATCTCTTTCTTGTTTCCTTGTTTTTTATTAGAATGGCCTAACAAGGATAATGTCGTTGATAGAGACAAATAATAAGCTCTCTCTCTCTCTCTCTCTCTCTCTCTCTCTCTCTCTCTCTCTCTCCTCTCTCTCTTATATATTTTGTAATACTTACGTATCATTCTTAAGTGCATCAAAAAGATGACAGTATATATTCTTCATTATGTCATTTTATCTTAATATTCTTTAAGAATTATTATCTCATTTAATGACATATTTTCTATAAAAGAGATTACAGATTGATAAAAGAAAAGGTTACAAGTGTTAAAAATCAAATCAGACACAATTTGAAAATGTTGCAAGTTCAAATTATGAATCAACTTAGTTGAATTCTAAATTTACTGACATATATGTATAACCAATAATTGTCTTTTTTTGTTTTTTTTTTTCATCATGATGCTTCATGCATGTGCTTTGTCACCTGGTATGTATGTATATGTATATATATATGAGAAAAAAATTTTATTTGTCACTAATATATTAAATGTTAATAAAAATGGAACAAAAAACTTCTGACACAGATCAAAGCATATATCTGAGATAATTAACTTGAAATTTCTTGATAATATTTGATGTGTGATACGTGATGAAAGATGTAGAGTTCAATAAATTTTCCAGGCTATATATAGCTTTTCGTATTTTTCCCATGAGGAATTAGTAAAAGGTGTCTCCAGATGACGACGAGTGCTATACATAGTAATGCCGGCAGTGGCAATTTTCTCTTGATTTGTTGGTACTTTTCATGCGCCAACTCCTAAAAAAAGGGTAAAAAATTGCAAGCCACGGACATTGTTCTTTGACAGCATCGAAATTAACCATATCCATTATTGATGACATATAATAAGTACATATTGCCAAGTTGAAGAAGATGGGCATACCAACAAATTCTGGCAAGAGCAAAGTTTAATTTGGACTAGTTAGAAACCATAAACAATTTGATCATCATGTTATAGTAAAGGAGGCTAACCATAAATAACTATTTTTTTTTTACTATCTTAGTGGTTTTTACCAATAATTTTTAGGCCTCAATTTCATTTTAGCTTTTCCTACCCTCGATGGTCTTTTCTGTTCTCTAATATTATCCTCCTTAGTATTGTTCCAAATATTCAAAGAAACAAAAAATTAGAGACTAAGACGAAAACCCAACGTAGAAAAGTTGGTGAGAAATTGGAAAACGGTTTTGAGGCTCCTTATTAATGTTTCATATATGGAGTCTAGCCAAAACCAGCTTCAAAACAAAGAAAAATAATGTGACAATATCCAAACAAGACAAGCTTAAAACAAAAACAACATTTATGTTATACCATTTTTTTTTAAAATTCAATGCTAGCTGCTTAATCCAAAATCAAAATTGACCTCCATTAATGCTAAGCTCACATCTCCTAAAAAATTTGTGTGGGCTGAAATGGCAACTTCATTTGAGAAGAAAAGCGAGCCTCAAATGAGTAGTACTTAGTTGTTTCTTTTTTAAACTAGTTTTGGCAAAAAAATGGTAGAGGTTTTTTATATTTTTTTTACATGAAAGATGGAGAGTTATGATGTAAATGATATATTAATATTTATAAATTATTAGAGCTCGATTCGAATAAAATTTTAATTTGATTCGATTATTGTCAAATCGAATTTAAATTCAAGTAGCTTGACTTATTAATTGAGTCAAATTTAAGTATTTTTATATTTAGTTCGAATAGCTCGCGAGTTTAATCGAATTTTTTATATTTAAATATATTTTTATTATTTTAATTAATAAAATATCTTAAATTTAAGCTTAAGTTCAAGTACAAGTAATTGAATTTATATCGAATATAAAAATTAAATTTATTTTTATATGTTAGTCGAATCTAATCAAACGAATTTGAGTAATTTAATTTTTATTTTAAATTGAATTCGAATTAAAAAAAATAAAATTCAATCGAATTTAATTTAAATTTTAAGTTTTAAATTTTAAATTAAATTTAAACTTAAATTTAATATTGTATCAATTTAAACTCGATTGATTATACCGAAAAAAGTAATTAGGACATGAATGTGTTAAATCAAAAATTTTAAGTGCTGACAGTGAATTACAGTCATTCACGTTAGGGGACATGGACTGAAATCTCGTTCCCACTTGCTCCACTTTACAGCGTTAGTACTTCTACGGCATTTTTTTTAAAAATTTTTTCTTTCTTTCTTCTTTGAATTCAAACCTTTGTGCGTCACCAATGGCTTGGCGTTTCCCAAGTGGGAGGGCCCAAAATATTTCCAGTTTTTTCCTCCAATTGAATAGTATAAAATATTTATTCTCTAGAAAGAATATTTTTAATCTTATTTATTAAAATGAGGAATTTCATGACACATCATTTTTTTCATACCATCACTGTCACAGTTTTTCGTCTTTCCATACATCAAAAATTAAAATCCAAACAAAAAAAATTTTAAGTCTTGTTTCTTGGTAGTGTTAATTCACTAGTTGAGAGCAAACCTATTTTCAATTTAGAAAACAAATTGAAAGTTCTTAACCATTATATATATATATATATATATATATATATATATATTGCTTGAGCTTCCTCAAATAAAAAAAAAAAAAAGTTAATTAAAGTTGAAATGTGGTTGGAGCTTTAGCGGTGGATTTCATCTTGGTTGGAACCCTGACATATGGGACGTCACTTGTAAAGCAATGCATGCGGTTTCCAGCGATCAAGCTGCTTCTGTTCATGTTCACAAGATGTACAAGGATGGTATTTGTTGACATGGCCGTAGATATTATTTTATTAATTAATTAATTTTTTTTTCTTTTTTTTTGGTAATTTTTTTATCAATTGTCTGCAGTCACACTATCAGTGGCTCTGATAGTCGCCTATAACTATTAGTCGCTTTAACAGTCACCAGCAGCCTTTTTGATAATTGGTGGTTGCCCTAATCGTAAGTGATTAAAATTTTTAAAAATATGGGATTTTGATCTTTCTCTTACTCTATAAATAGAGCTGTAAAAATACCATCAAAAGAAAAGAAGCCCGAAATGTTGCAAAAAAAAATTCTCCAGATTAAAAAAAAAATAACTTTTTGTCAAACAAAAAAATCCAAAGCAAACTAAACACATACAAACACAAAAACAATATCCTCTGGAAACGAGGATCATAGCGCCAAACAAAAAACAACACAAACACAAAAATTTTTGGCTGAACCTTCTAGGTCAGAGCTGCGCCATTTGGAGCCCCTTTTTCACAAAAATAGGCCCAAATCTGCACTCAGAAGGCTGGGAACATCTATTTGGTGAATCTTGAGATTTTTCGATGACCGACGAACGACGACCAACAACCACCGAAGGCGACCGGCGTGGCAAAGTAGTCATCGAATTTTGGGTTGCTAGAGAGAGAAGGAGAGAGTTAGAGAAGAAGAGAGAGAAAGAGGAAGAAAAAAATTAAAAAATAGTTGATTTGACATTTAAATAGGCCTTCAAAACAACATCGTTTTGACCCTACAAGATTCGCGTCTCGACCCGTAACCCGACCTGGGATCTGCGCACTTAACTCGATGACCCGTTCTCTCTTTTGCCTCTCAATCAACCCAGATTGGCATCGAACCGCTAAACCCAAACTAATCGGATCAGATCGGATCGAACCACTGAACCAGCCCAAACCCGCGTTGATCGATCCATTTCAGGTAAAAAAATTTTTTTTTATTTTTTTATATTATTTTAAATTTTATTATTAATATTCATGTATATTAAAATATTTATATCTATTAGAATAAATTTTTGTTGAAATAAGTAAAAATATATGTAAAATATATAATAAAGTTTTTTTTTTATAGTTTTGTTAATTTTAGAATAAACCTTATAAATTAATAAAAAAATGTAAGAAAAGAAAATGTTTATCCGATGATGAGATTTAAAGATACTCCGAGTAGTGATACCTATGAAATTTCTAGGTGAAAAGATTTTTTTAAAATATTACCAGTATATTGGAGTCTTTATAAAAATTTTTCAATATAATAAAAATTTTCTTTTTCTATTAATAAAAAACAGAATTAACTAATTCATAAAAAAAACTAAAGTAAAGTAATAAAAATGAGAAAAAAAGAAATTTTATCCGATGATGAGATTCTAAAAGTATTTCGAGTAGAGGTGCTTTAAGAAATCCCTAAGTGAGAAAATTTTTTTTTAAATATTACCAGTGTATTGGAATATTTATAAAAAAAATTCAATATAATAAAAAAAAATTTTTCTTCAAAAATTTAAATAAAATTAATAAAATTTCTAAATAAAAAAATATGTGCATTAACATATTAGCATTTTTTGCATTACATGCACAACATGGTTTTTACAAAAAAATAAATTTGAATATCCGAGGATGAGATTCTAAGGTATTTCGAGAAACAATATCTAAAAAATCTCTAGGTGAGAAAGAATTCTTCTAATGTTACCAACGTATTGTAACATTTTAAGAATTATTTCAATAAAAAGGTTCTACTTTATTTTTCTCGAATAAAAATGAAACAATAAATAATAATATATATTAAAAAATCAAATTCCAATAAATGAAAAATCAAGAAAATTATTTTTCAAACACCGAAAATAAAACTGTTTTTATCAAAATCAATGAATAACACGTAATTAATTGGTACCATTTTAAACGGGTGCTGTGGGAGTACTAATCCTTCCTCACGCATAACCGACTCCCAAACTTAGACTGTTTCGTAAATCATAAAATTATCTTTTTAATAAATTTTAATTAATTTTAAAACTTTATTAAGAGAAAAAATTTTAATAAGTGGCCAATCGCACCTAACCAAAAAAAGATTGGTGCCGACTCCATTATTTTTTATTTCATTTTCAAATTCGTCGAGCGGACACAAAACCATTACGACAGCTTAGCAACTCTGATGAGGAGGCCATTCGAGAGTCAGGCCAAAATTAACTATGTGTTATCCTTAAATTTTGATTTAAACAGTCCTACTTGTTTTTTTTTTAATTTTTATTTTTCACTTTCAATAAGAAAAAAGCCAAAAAACAACAAATCGAAAACAAAAAGAAAATTTTCACACATGTTTTTTTACTACGCTTCTTATGCTTTATTTTTTTGTATATATTACTCTTGATCAATTAGGAAACATTTACACACACAATGATATGATGTATCTCATGCATGAGCTCTATACCTAGGCTTCGTCTTTTATAGTAGGAAGTAAAGTACTTATGCACTCATGAGGTGATAACCTCCGCAATGACAAGTGAAATACTTTCACTCAAATTGAACTCTTTTCGTTTGTAGCTTATAATGGGTGAGGATCAAGGTGCTTACTAGTCTAGTCTGATTGATAATAAGAAATAATTTGAGAACCTTTAGATACATGTCAACCCCAAACCAAGCATGTAATAAACCTAGGAAGCTAACCTTAGGTAGAACTTTACCCACCCTATTGTAGAAAATACCTAAATCCAAAACGTATAAGAATAAAAGTTGTGTAATACAAATCAAAACAAATCTCAAAAATCTCAAAACTTAAAAAAAAAAAAAAGTTTTTTCTCTAAACCATATCCTTACACTAACTCAATTTTGTTTTTTTTTTTTTTTTACATTAATCATATCATATAATTCTGCATCAAGGTATTTGCTCTAAGACATCTTTCTCTCGAAATGTCTTCATGGATCCCATAAAACTATAAATTTGTTCATCCTCAGTTAGTGTCCTATGTGAGTCATATAATGAAGTATATGTTTGGTCCAAAGAAACCCAACAAAAGAGTGAAGATAATTTACTTACTAGTTATGTGTTTAAGTTACCCGAGAAGGTGTATTTAGATTTCACATAGAATGATTTAAAAGATTTAGCCATTATCTAGGGTCAGTTAAATGAGGAAAGAAAAGAAAACTTTAGCAAAAAATATGAACAGATTGTATCCCTCATTCCAGTAGTGATTGATGAACAGTTGTCAGGACAGCTATATGATTTTGGGATTTATCCTATAGATGCCTCACTTTTAATCAAAAGGATTTGGTGCCAACTATTGAAAAGTATTCGATTTTACTTGTGATAGAACTACAATGTTTGGATAAAGTGTTTACCTGAAAGTCAAAATCAGGTTATTGTAAAAAGTTGGCCAAGCTTATGGGGGTAAAAGTAAAAACCATAGATTCTGTTGTGAAGCCTAAAGGTGAACACCTCTATATCTGTTGAGATTTTCTCTAAAATTTTATTCAAGGGCATCTTAATAATGATCAAGGCCTAGCTGTGTTTGCTCTAACATTGTATGGCATGGTAATCTTTTCGAAAAGTTTGAGTTACATTGAGATAATTGTGGTAGATTTTTTTGAGCAAATTAAAATTCAAGTAATTAATCTTGAACCAACAGTCCTAGCTGAAATCATCAAGTTATAAAATTTCTATCGACGAAATAGAAAGGGACAATTCATAGGGTGTGCACCTCTATTATATGTATGAGTTAGAAGTCATTTCAAGTGTGAAAAAAGTGTATTTTTAAAATTATACCCTCAAAATAAGGCACCAATCGAAAAGTTATGCAAAAGCCAATGGTCGATGTTGAAGACTAAGGAAGAGTGGGTCTTTTTCTTGCGAAGGCTTACTAGGGATGGAATCGAATGGATAACACCTTGGATTCCCCATGTGCCCTTATTGTACCGAGGAGAAAATGAGCCATGGATGCTGCTATTAGGGCTATAGGGTGTTGTAAGTTATGCTCCATTAATGGTGCTTATACAATTTGGCCAAAGTAATTTATTCATGCTACTTATGACCTGGCCCAAGTAGAATTCATTTACAAGGAATCGAATCCACCAAAAACCTTGGAGCAGTTGATCCAAACATGGAAGAAAATACAAAGAATAAGATTGGAGCCTTTCATTAACAAAGTCACCCCTGATTATCAAATTTGAAAAGTAAAGCGGCTTAGAGATATAATACTCCATCCTGATGATAGCTCACATCAATCAGTTAATCGTTCAGAATAAGTGTAATTATAAAAAAATTGAGCTTGTGAAGAAAGAATTAGAAGTTGAAAAAAAAAGAAATAAGAAGAAAAAATTTGAGACTTCGTGAGAAAATGGGACAATTAAAATATAAAGCAGAGATATAAGAGAGCATATTGAAAAAAGTCATAAAAGAACGAGATGTGACCAATAATGATTTGAAAGATCTGCACTAGGAAAATAAGAGGTTACAAGTCCAATTAAATACTGAAAAGGTCACTAAGTCTTACCTTAGTCGATAACGCAAAGTGGATGAGCTCCAAAAAAAAATAAACCAATGAAAGGGCAAAGGTCAAGAAAAGCAAGATGAGGCCAGAATTGGAAAATGTTGTATAATATGGCTTCAGCAAGATTGGTGAAATGTCAAAAAGAAAATGAAAGGTTAAAGGTTATAGTCGTAAATGAGAAAAAAAAACACTTAGAAGTACTGAATAAAAAAGAATCATTTCACCAGGTGATCCAAGGGTTAGAGCTACAACTGTAAGACCACGAGAATTATATTTCAACAATAATAGATGAGTGGCAGAGAAGAAAAAAAGATTGGATCTTCACATGTGATTTAGAAAGAGATGCTCGCATGATATGAAAGGTAGAAAGCGTAGAAAGGCAACAGTACATAGAGTATCTGACTAGTCAAGTTTGTAAAATAGTAAAAAAGGCATGAAAGATGGTTGAAAAGGTAGAAGCATTAAGACAAGAAGTCAATTCTGTAAGAGAATATGGACAGCACCTAGTAAACTTTTTAGATGAGGTAAAAGATCATTATAAGCAAGTCAAACGCTTTTATGGATATAATTCTAGGATGATAAATCTCAAGTAATCAAAGTTGTATGGAATCAATAAAAATCTCTAGTGTTGAAATTTATCCAAGAGTAAATATTTTTCACTTGCATTCATGCATTATCTGTACCATTTTTATTTTTTTTCAAAAAAATTTCAAAAAAAATAAATTTTTTTTACACATGGCATTCTAATTTTTAAAAATTTATGGTAATAAAGGTTCAAGAATAGCTCATCCATCAAAAATTTTGACTCAACCCATTCGCCATTCATACAACACTAGAACTCAGACAAGAATTATGGAATAAGAATATGTTAGTCGATTTGAGAGAATCGAGAAAGCTCAAGAAGAACTAAGAGGAGATCTTAGTATAATAATGGAAATGCTAAAAAAACTTGACAAGGGAAAAATAGTGAAAAGAAATCTCAGCTCTCAAGAGCAATCGTCAGACATGGTGGATCCTATTTGCCTTCTAGGGTTCGAGCCACGATTAATCCAACATTCTCAAGGAACCAGAGTGCAAATTCTTACTCCCGATGGATATTCTAATTCTTATCCAAGAATGACATTCACACATATCCTAGGATAATTTCAAAATTTTGTTAATCTTGTTATGATGAAAAAACCACCCGAGCCAATCTTGGTTCCTGATTTAGATGTTCTTAAAGAAAAGAAAAAAGCTAGGGATAAAGATACTTGAGAAAGTGAAAGATACTAATGCCCAAGAAAAGATGAAGTTATTGGAAGAAAGGTTTAGGGTAGTAGAAAGAATGAATTTTTATGGCTCCACAGATGCAACCGAGCTTTTTTTAGTCCATAATGTGGTCATTTCACCTAAATTTAAGGTTTTTAAATTTACAAAAATATGATGGCACAAAATGCCCAATGACTTATGTCATCATGTATTACGTAAGATAATGGCACATGCTCGTGATAAGAAGTTGTTAATGCATATATTTCAAGATAACCTTACGGGATCTACAGTCAAATGGTATGTTCAACTAGACATGAGTCATATTCATTCATGATAAGAGCTCACAAGGATATTTCTTACACAATATCAGTATGTCATAGATCTAGCTCCAGATCGTCTATCTTTATAAAATATGAAAAAAAAGCAACTGAAAGTTTCAAGGAGTTACACAAAAATGGAGAGATGTGGCTACACAAGTCTAACTTTCTCTTATTGAGAAAGAGATAACTGTCTTATTTATGAATATTCTAAAAGCACTGTACTACGATAGATTAATAGGCAATGCCACTAAAAACTTTACAGATATGATAATATCTGATAAAATTATTAAAAATGCTATAAAAATGGTAAGCTCGATGCAGGAGAGACAAGTGGAGCAAACAAAGATGGAGTTTCCAAAAAGAAAGAGAATAAAGCTCGAGCGGTAAACTATATGGGGCAACAGTTTAGAGGTTTCATGCCCTACCCTAAACCAGTCTACCAAACCCATTACCCTCTCGTAAACAATGTTGTATCCATCCCCCATCCACATCAACCATACTAGTCACTACAACCACCAGCTTATCCACCTTATTTTCAGTCATCTTTTCAAACACCCACCTATTACGATCCTGCTGTATCCACCATACTAGAATGGAGGCCTAACCCTAATAGTGGTCCGAAAGCCCCAAGAACTACCCAAGAAAAAATTACTTTCGATCCTATACCCATGACATATACGGATTTATACCCTCAATTTGTTGAGAAATATATACTAGCCCTTGTTATTGTTGAGCCTTTGAAACCTCTGTTTCTCAAACAATATGATCCTAATGCACACTATAATTATCATTATGGAAACTCAGGCCATTCTATTAAGAATTATACTATTTTGAAGCACAAAGTGTAAGGATTAATTAATGAAGCGGTATTAAATTTTGAGACTAGCCAATAAAGACTCTAAATGTTAATAAAAACCTTCTATCGAACCATACTAGGCCATCGATAAATGATTTAATTGATGGGCAAGTAAGCTATATGAAGAGAAGAATAGAGGAAGTCAAAACTTCGATGGCTAAAGTGTTTAAAGCCTTAGTCAAAGCAGACATGGTGAAATCAATAGAGCTTCAGAATTACCCCAAACAATTAATTGAATTGAGAAATACAACTACCACAAAGGTACTTTGGGGCACTCTATCGAGAATTATAACCAATTCTGTCAAGAAGTGCAAAAGATGATGGATATAGGTCAAATAGAGTTTTATGAAAAAAAAAAAAAATCTGGTGAAAGCTGAAGTGTCTACCATTAATTCAAAGAGCAAGTTTGTGCATAGATCAGTAACTATTTACTATGATGAGGAGTTGACCCCGAGTCCAAAAAAGCTCATATCTTGACTAGTAGTGACAATTAAGATTCCTGGCTTTTTTTCATACCAAAATGATAATGCGGTATCATAAAAATATGATTATGATGTCATAGTTAACCCAGATACTACGAACATAACGGGCATAAAAGGTATGACTCGAAGTGAGAGGTGTTATACCTCAGAGGCTCTAAAAAAAGCTAGAAAAGAGAAAGCAAAGGTAGGAGAAAAAAAGAAAAGTCTGAGTAATCTTGTTGCAGCCCTAAAAAGAGAATGTTAGAAGTCGATCTCTGAAAGTAAAGCTTGTGAATTTTTAAAACTGATAAAATATAGCAAGTATAGTATGGTAGAATAGCTGAACAAGATATCCATTAAGATTTTGCTATTGTCATTATTGCTCAGTTTAAAGTCACACCGAAATATTTTGCTGAAAGTGCTAAATCAAGTATATGTATCTCATAATGTTTTTGTTGAATATGAGAAATAGCATGTTGGCAATCTAATAATTTCAAATTATATCTCTTTTAGTGATGAAAAGATTTCTCCTAAAGGTCGTGAAAGTACCAAGGCTTTCCACATTACAATAAAATGTAAAAGTCATATAATGACTAAAGTTTTGATTGATAACGACTCATCCATCAATGTTATGCCTATGACTACTCTGGTGAAACTCTCTGTTGATGGATCTTATATGAAGCCTAGTTATATGATAGTACGAGCCTTTGATGAAACCCAAAAAGAGGTGCTGAGAGGCATAAAGATACCATTATAGATTGGCCCGTACACTTTTAACGTGAAATTTTAAGTTATGGATATTTTCCCTTCATCTAGTTATTTATTGGGTAAGCCATGGATCCATATGGTAGGTGTTGTTCCATCCTCATTACATCATAAGGTTAAATTTATTGTTGAAAGAAAGCTAACATGTGTGATAAGAGAAAAAGATTTGCTAGTAACTCAATCGATAAATACTCTTTATTTGAAATCAATAGATGAAGCATTAGAATACTTTTATAAATTTTTCAAGATTGCTAATGCAACATATGTGGCTAAAGGATCTACATTGTATTTACCACACTTGTCTACGATAACTAAAATGATTGTCAAACAGTTTACCAAGATGGAATGACGACTTAAAGCTAGACTTGTGAAAAATCTGTAATGAATCACGAAGCCATCGACCATGTATGACAAGAAAAATAGATTCGACTTGGGATATAAGCCAACAAGATGGGACAGAATAAAAATGGTGAATGAGAAAAAAGATAAAAGAATAGCTAATCTTGAGAGACATAAGCCAAAGTCAGAGCCTATGGTCATTCCATACCTCTATGATTCTTTTCATTCGAGATGATATATTTACCCAAATTTGCTTAGAGCCTTAAGTGCAGGATTCATGGAAGAATTTTCAGAGCTAACCATTTAAATGGTAGATGATAGAGAAAAGAATAGTCAAAAGGAAGAGTTGTTCGTGTACCCTTGTCCTCTATATTTTGAATTGGATAATTGAAAAGTTATAGAGCTGCATATTGTCTTTAAAACTTTAAAAAAGCAATATATTGTGAAACTTTAAATCCCTAATTACTTTTTATGAGCATTAGGAGATCTATTGTGACTTGTTTATCTTTATCATTTTAATAAAAAGCTTAAAAGATGCATATGCATTTCTTCTATTTGTTTCATTTTCACTCATTCGAATCATTTTTTTTTTTTACCTTAATCATTTTCTTGCCATTTCATTTTTATGTGCCAATGTTCTCTTCATTTTACCCTTTGCAGGGTCTCAAATAATGAACATGAGGATAATCATGACAATAATCTCATATTTGATTTTGAAAACTTAATTCATGTTGACAAACTTGATAATGAAAAAGATTCAAATAATTATACACTGCCTCTTAATTTGTTAAAATTAATAGAACATAAAGATAAGCCAATAGAGCCCTACCAAAAAATTATTGAATTAGTGAATTTGGTAGACGATGAAAATAGAAAAGAAGTTAAAGTTGGTACATCTCTTTTACTAACTGAAAGGTAGAAGCTAAAAGAGCTGCTCCGAGAATATGTGGATGTATTCGCATGATCTTACCAGATATGTCAGGACTCAGCACTGATATTGTAGAATACAAGTTACCTTTGAAACTAGAATGTAAGCCAGTACAATAAAAGCTAAGGTGCATAAAGCTAGATATGCTACTGAAAATTAAAGAGAAAGTGAAGAAGCAATTTGATGCAAAAATTTTAGAGGTGGTAAAATATCCTGAATGGGTAATCAATATAGTACCAGTTCTTAAGAAGGATGAGAAGGTGAGAATGTGTGTCGATTATCGAGACCTAAATAGGGCGAGTCCCAAAGATAATTTTTTTCTGCCTTATATCGATACTTTAATGGATAATACTGCTAGGCATTCCATATTTTCCTTTATGGACGGCTTCTCAGGTTATAATTAAATTAAGATGGCTTGAGATGATATGGAGAAAACAACATTCGTGACCATATGGGGAACGTTCTGTTACAAAATCATGCCTTTCGAGTTGAAAAATGCTAGTGCCATTTATCAAAGAGTAATGGCGACTCTTTTTTACGACATGATGCATAAAGAGATAAAAGTATATATGAATGACATTATAGTAGTCAATCTCAAAAAGCTATTTGACAGGTTGAAAAGATTTTAGTTGAAGTTAAATCCTACCAAATGTACATTTGATGGTAAATCAGGAAAACTATTAGGCTTTGTAGTCAGTAAAAGAGGAATTGAAGTTGATCCAAATAAAATACAGGCTATTTAGAATTTATCCCCTAATCGTACCTCGAAAGAGGTACGAGGCTTTATGAGAATATTGAATTATATTACTCACTTTATCTCTCAACTCACATACAAGTGCGATCCCATTTTCAAGCTTTTTAGAAAACATGATCTAGGAGAATGGAATAAAGAATGCTAAGAAGCTTTTGACAAAATCAAATAATACTTATCGAATTCGCCTGTGTTAGTGCCATCAGAGAAACTTTTGATTTTATACTTAATAGTGCACGAAAATTCAATGGGATGTATGTTGAGGCAAAGAGATGAAACCAACAAGAAAGAACGAGCAATCTACTACTTGAGTAAAAAATTCACTGATTATGAGTCCAAGTATTCACCATTAGAGAAGATATATTGTGCATTAGCCTAGATAGCTCGAAGGCTTAGACAATACATGCTTTACTACACTACTTGGCTCATAGCAAAGTTGGATCCTATTAAGTATATCTTCGAGAAGCCCTTATTGACAGGAAGAATAATGCGATGGTAAGTTATGCTTTCAGAATATGATATTATTTATGTAACTCAAAAAGCTATTAAAAAGAGTGCAATAGTCGAATTCCTTACTGATCGTGCAGTCGAAAATTATAAACCAATGAAATTAGATTTTTTTGATGAAGATGTAATGGCCATTGAAGAAAATAAACCTGTTGAAAAGTCTTTGAGGATGTATTTTGACAGAGCTGCTAACACTTTAGGCCATGGTATTAGGGTAATTTTGATATCTCCTAATGGGCACTATTACCCCATCACAACCAAGTTAAATTTCAATTGCACAAATAATGTGATCGAATGTGAGGTCCGTGTTATGAGTCTACAAGCAGTAATTGAAAATAAGATCAAAGTGTTAGATGCGTTTGAAGATTCAGCTCTAATCATTTATCAGTTACGAAGTGAATAGGAGACAAGAGATTTTAAATTGATCCGATACCATAAATACATCTCTGAGTTGGTCAAGTAATTTAAAGAAATTCAGTTTGAGCATTTACCTAGAGAAAAAAACCAAATTACTAATGCACTGGTTACTCTAGCTGTAATGATCAGAATAGATACAAATATTGAGATTCAACCCATTAAGCTGAATGTGAAAGATGTACCAACACATTGCTCAGGTGTCAATAAAGAAGTTGATGTGAGGCCATGGTATCATGATATTATGCAATATATTAAAAGTCAGTAATACCTAGAACATACGACAGAAAATGATAAAAAGATTATCAAAAAGTTGGCTATGAGTTTTTTCTAGATGCATATGTCCTCTATAAAAAAGGTTGAGATCAAGTACTCTTAAGATGTGTGAATGTAGCTGAAACAAAAAAAATTATTGAAGAAGTACATGATGAAATATATGGGGTACATGCAAACAGTCATATGATGGCTAGACAAATTATGAAAGCTGTCTATTATCGGTTGACAATGAAGGGCAACTGTATTGATTATGTTAGGAGATATCATAAGTGTCAGATTTATGCTACATGATTCATGCTCCACCATCAGCATTGCACGTTTTGGCTCCTCTACGACCATTTTTCTATACAGGGCATGGATGTCATCAGTTTCATCACACCAAAAGCTTCGAATGGACATAGATTCATCTTTGTAATGATTGATTACTTCACAAACTGGATAGAAGCTGCATCATATGCTAGTGTAACCCGATCTGTGGTATGCAAATTCATAAAAAAAGAAGATAATATACAGATATGGGCTTTCAAAGATAATTATGTTTGATAATGCTAAAAACTTAAACAGTAAAATGATGAATGAAATGTGCGCTCAGTTTAAGATTCGTCATCGTAATTATGTATCATATCGCCCAAAAATAAATGAGACAGTAGACGCTGCGAATAAGAATATCAAAAGAATCCTGAAGAAAATGACTGATACTTATAAAGATTGGCATGATAAGTTACCTTTTACCTTGCATGCTTGTAGAACATTATTTCGAACATCTACTGGGGCTACCACATTCTCTTTGGTATATGAAATGGAATCTGTGCTACCGATCGAACTAAAAATTCTCTCGTTGAGAGTCTTGATGGAGGTAAAGTTAGAGAAAGCAGAATGGATTCAAAATTGCTACAAGCAATTAAACATCATTGAAGAGAAAAAACTTACAGCACTTTGTCATGGCTAATTATATAAAAAAAGGATAATGAGGGCACATGACAAGAAAATCCATCCTCATCATTTTAGAGAATGAGACTTAATGCTGAAATGATCCTTCCAAATCAACATGACAATCGAAAAAAATGGACACCAAATTTGGAGGGCTTATACGTGGTGAAAAAAACATTTTTCGATGGGACATTGATTTTGACAGAAATGGATGGAGGTGATTTACCTACTCCGATAAATACATATATTGTAAAGAAATATTTCACTTGAAAAAAAAATAAAAAAAGTAAAAAGTAAAAAAAAAAATGACATATTTAAGCCGAAAACCTAAAAATATGGCTTGGATATGAAAGGGAAGCATCATCAAGAGATTTTCTTACAAAACAGGGGCAAATGTAGTCTGACGAACTCAGAAGAATCAAAGAATTCATCTGATTTAGTTTTAGAAAAAAGAATTTAGGAATATTTTGTTTAGGATTTTCTTATGATCATTATTTGGGTACCTTTGTTTCAACTCAAACAATTTTGTTGCTATCAGTTTAATGAAATATGTTTTCTTTCATTCAGAAATAACACTTATCCATTCTTTTATCTCATTCGATATCTTTGTCCATCTTACAAATAAATAAAAAAAATGTGTGATCATATTTTGTTTGTCTTGGACTTAAAATGATGAAAAAAAATGGAAGATCTCAGTATTACTTTTTAAAAGTTGACAAAGGTAGATGAAAAAAATGAGAAAAGCATGACCAGACATTGATGTTGCAGACTTTTGAAGAAAAAAAATATTGTTAGGGAAGAATACAATGGTTAGATGTTGAAAACAGATTGGTCATATGGCAATTGTTGAGAATTTTGATAAAAAAAAAAAGTAAAAAGTGAGAGATTTTGAGAACCTTTTTACTATAATTAATAATTTTGATTGCATTACATGCATTGCATTTAGAGCATTTAGTACATGCATCCATGAACAATTATAATAAGGACAAAGACTTTTCATTCTAATGAAAAATAAGATTTTGCTCTTTGAGTAAAGAGAATAATCAAATAAAAGATTTCAAAAGAGAGAAATTTACTTGTTTAAAGATAAGAACTCGATTTCGAGAATAGATGAATTTTTAAAGTTGTTGAGCCTTTGCTTAGAGGAGCTTTTCCAAGATGATGAATTTTAAAGTTGTTGAACCTCTACTTAGATGAACTTTTTTTAGATGAATTTTAAAGTTGTTAAGCCTCTGCTTAGAGGTATTTTTTCTCAAGATGAATTTTTTTAAAGTTGTTTAACCTCTACTTAGAGCAGTTTTTCCCAAGATATTTTTTTTTTAAGTTGTTTAGCCTCTACTTAAAGAAACTTTTTTCAAGATGATTTTTTTTAAGTTGTTAAGCCTCTAATTAGAGGAACTTTTTTCAAGATGATTTTTTAAAGTTGTTGAGCCTCTACTTAGAAGAGTCATTTTATATTTTCAAAAACTATTTGTTGAGCCTCTACTTTGAAGAGCCTTTTTATATTTTCAAAAGTTGTTTAGCCTTTACTTAGAGGAGCTTTTTCAAAATAAATTTTAAAAATTATTGAGCCTCTACTTAGAAGAGCCTTTTTATATTTTCAAAAGTTGTTAAGCCTCTACTTAGAAAAGCCTTTTTAAAAGTCATTAACCCTTTATTAAGAGAAGCCCTTTTAAATTTTTTTTAAAAAAATCAAATAAAAATTGAGTCTTTGATTAGACTAGCTTTTTTTTTCTTTTCGGATAAAATGGTTATCTGTTTGTCTTTGCCTTATTCTTGATTCTAAAAAATAAGCAAAGAGGGGCAGTTGTGGACACTATTTTATTAATTAATTAATTTTTTTCTTTTTTTTTTTGTTTTTCTTTTTTTGACAGCTTTTCTGTCGACCGTCGACAGTCGTACTGTCAGCAAATCTGATAGTTGCTTGCAACTGCCAATCGCTCTAACAGCCACCGACAGCCATTCTGACAGTCGGTGGCTGCCCTAATCATAGGTGATCAAAATCTCTGAAATCCTAAGATTTTGATATTTCTCTTGCTCTATAAATAGAGCTGTAAAAACACCATCAAAAGAAAAGAAGCCTGAAACTCTATAAAAATAATCTGCTAGATTAAAAAAAATTTTGTCAAACAAAAAAATCCAATGCAAACCAAACACATATAAACATAGAAAACAACAGCCTCTAGAAATGAGGACCACAGTGTTAAACGAAAAATAACACAGATAAAAAATTTTTGGTTGAACCTTCCAGGTCAGATCTACGCCATTTAGAGCTCTTTTTTCATAAAAACAGACCGGATCTGGACTCAAAAGGCTGGAAAAATCCATTTAGTAAATCTTGAGATTTTTTAGTGATCGACAAACGACGGCTGACAACCACCGACAATGATCGACTGGACGAAGTAGTCACTGGATTTTGGGTTGCTAAAGAGAGAATGAGAGAGTCTGAGAAGAAGTAAGAGAAAAAATAAGAAGAAATAAAAAAAAAAAAGATGATTTGGCCTTTAAATAGGCCTTCAAAATGACGTCGTTTTAACCCAGAAGATCTGCGCGTCGATCGACAACCCGTCCTGGGATTCGTGCACCCAATTCGATGACTTGTTCTCTCTTTTGCCTCTCAACCGACCTAGACCAGACCAGACCGAAGTCGAACCACTAAACCTGAACTAACCGAATCAAATCGGATCGAACCACTGAACCGGCCCAGACCCCCGTTGATCGAACTGTTGACTAGTCCGGTTCAGGTAAAAAAAAAATTTTTTAAATTTTTTGAATTGTTTTTATATTATTTTAAATTTTATTATTAATATTCATGCATTTTAAAATGTTTATATATGTTAGAATAAATTTTTGTTAAAATAAGTAAAAAATATGTTAAAATATATAATAAAGTTTTTTTTTGATAATTTTGTTAATTTTAGAATAAACCTTATAAATAAATTAAAAAAATGTAAGAAAAAAAAATTTTTATCTGACGATGAGATTCAAAGGTACTTCGAGTAGTGATATCTCTGAAATATCTAGGTAAGAAGATTTTTTTAAAATACTATCAGTGTATTAGAGTATTTATAAAAAAATTTTAATATAATAAAAAAATTTTTCTATTAATAAAAAATAGAATTACCTAATTTATAAAAAAAAAAACTAAAGTAAAGTAATAAAAATGAGACAAAAAATTTTTATCCGATGATGGGATTCTAAAAGCATTTCGAGTAGAGATGCTTTAAGAAATCCCTATGTAAGAAGATTTTTTTTACATATTACCAGTTTATTAGAATATTTATAGAAAAACTTTAATATAATAAAAAAAAAATTTTCTTTAAAAATTTAAATAAAAAAGAAATCAAATAAAATTAATAAAATTTCTAAATAAAAAAATGTGTGCATTAACATATTAGCATTTTTTGCATTACATGCACAACATGATTTTTACAAAAAAATAAATTCGAATCTCCGATGATAAATTCTAAGGTATTCCGAGAAGTGATGCCTAAAAAATTTGTAGGTGAGAAGGAATTCTTCTAATGTTACCAACGTACTAAAATATTTTAATAATTATTTCAATAAAAATGTTCTAATTTATTTTTCTCGAATAAAAATAAAATAATAAATAATAATATATATTAAAAAATTAATTTCCAATAAATGAAAAATTAAGAAAATTATTTTTCAAATATTAAAAATAAGATTATTTTTATCAAAATCAATGAATAACACGTAATTAATTGGTGCCATTTTAAACGGATACTATGGGGATATTAATTTTTCTCCATATATAATCAACTCATATTTAGATTGTTTTGTAGATTATAAAATTATCTTTTTAATTAATTTTAAAATTAAAAAAAAAAACTTTAATAAATGATTAATCGTATCTAATAAAAAAATTAATGATAATTCTATTATTTTTTATTTTATTTTTAAATTCATCGTATGAACACAAAATCATTACAACATCACGTTACATTCGCTTATTTCTCAGGTCCGGTTCAGACTCCAACAAATCCATACAGTTCTTTCAAGTTGGAAACAGAATGAGGTAGAAATTTCCATGGTTTGTGGTGACTTTGATTGATTGCTTAGTTTGGCGACTTTGATTGCCCTACCAATAAGATGCAAAGCATTTTTCCAAGAACGACTTTCAGAATTCTCGAAGCTTTAGAGTTGGGGTTGAGTTGGCATTATTATAAATTATTTTAGAAAAATATTCGAGAAATTGATGTATTGATGTTGGTGTATGGAGAGATGAGAAACGATGAGGGGGGAGAGATGAAAAAAAATAAAAATGATGACATGATAAAGAATATCTCATTTATATTGTACTAGTATCATAAAGGTTTGGTTCTCTTTTATTTGGAAATATCACATCCCCAAAAGTAGTTTTACATGGCTTGCAATCCTGAATAATATTCCATCAAAATGCATTATTAGAACCAGAAGTCTTTAATGATAATCAATGCTTGTGTCAGTTTACGATTCAACAAAATTTTTATTATTATATGCACATTATTTTCGACATTTCAATTCATAAAAATACTTAATAATTTTTAAATCATATTTCTTTCAAACATTTTTTTTCAATCCAAACTTTTTCAATCACTCTTTTTTGACGACAACAACAACACTAGATTAGTTTTAAATAATACGATAAACCATATTCGATTTGGTCCGACCTGTTACTTCACGAAGCTACGGTGAAATTTCCTGGAAAAGGAGAAAAGCCAAGGTTGGTCAGGAATAAAGAACTTTGCATCAACTATATAAATTTGCAATGATACTAACTCTTCCTTCGTATCTCAACCAATTATTCTTCCCGAAGTCACTCTTTTTGACTTAACCAAAACTCCATTTCTCCATCTTGTTTTCCTTCTACACCCTAAAGAAAATTTCTTATCGAAATCATTTGAACCCTTTTTTCCCTGTCGATTAACGTCTTTGATAAATCGTAAGCCTGGTGAACCAGCCATGTCTGATGCAGAAGTTATCCCGGTAGCAAAACGTCAGCAACGGAAGTGGCGTTCGGTTTTTGCAGCCATATATTCTGCCAGGACTCTTGTTTCTTTGTACAGGAAGGTTACCAACAAGAAGCAGATAATGCGTACTCTATCCCATATTGCCATTGATATCCATGACAATAATTCGAGTGATGATCACCTACCTTCTCTTCATGACAATAATTCGAGTGATGAGCACCTACCTTCTCTCTGTGTTGATCAAAAAACTCTCACTGAGGTGGTAAGTGAGAAGAACCTGGAAAAACTAAGTAAACTTGGAGGAGTGAAACAGATTGCTGCAAGCCTTGCAACTGATGAGAAGGATGGTATCAGTGCCAATCAAACTGATCTTGCACGCAGGATTGCTATCTACGATGTCAACAGTTATCAGAAACCACCTTCCAAAAGCTTCCGTAACTTTTTATTTGATGCTTTTAAGGATACAACCATGATCATACTCTTGGTTTCTGCTATACTGTCCTTGGGTTTTGGCACTAAGCAGCACGACATGGAGGACGCGCGATACAATGGTGTGAGCATTATCGTTGCTGTCTTTCTAGTTGCTTCCATATCTGCTGTGTGTAACTTTAAGCAAAACAGACAATTCCTGAAGCACTCAAGTGAAAGGAATGATATTAAAGTGGAAAGTTCTAAGAACCGGGCGCCAACAATATATATCACAGTCTTTGAAGTTGTGGTGGGTGATATTGTGTGCTTGAAGATTGGCGAAAAAATTCCAGCTGATGGCTTGTTCTTGAATGGACATTCCTTGAAAGTGGATGAATCTAGCATGACAGGGAAAAGCGACCACGTTAAGATCAAATATATACTATTAATAAAATTTTTAATTTAAAAAATAAGATTAATAAAATAATACATATTTTTAAATAAATTTAAAAAATTAAAATAAACTAATTAAAAAATAAACATATTTGTTTATATAGCTAAAAAAACTTCATTTTATGTATATCAAATAATTACTTCTATTTGTAATTATAGACCAATGGGCTGAGAATAACAATGTCTCGACTTATCTTCAAAATGAAAATTTGTTTGAGGGCAACTGGTTGGCTTGTGAAGTTGTTTCTCTTCTGAAAGAAACAATTGAATGATACATAGCTAATAGCTATATAGATTTTCCCATCAAATTCCCCCATAAGAAAGTGTTGTTGTGGGATCTTTCCAATAAAATGATGCTTGAATATCCTCATCCAAAGTTTAGTTACCTTATCAAAATCACCATTTTCCATATTCTATTCATCAATTCCCCTCATTCTCCTTTTATAAATAGGGCTGTAAATGAATCGAACATGAACAAATGAACGTATGTTTGTGTTTGTTTGTGTTTTTTTAAAGGTATTTGTGTTCAGTTCTTGTTCATTAAGAAATTTACTCTGTTTATTCATGTTTCTTCATTTAAATAATAAGTTGTTTATGTTCGGTTTTTATTCATTCAATTAAGCTAAACAAACTTGTTCATGAATATTAAACAAATAAGTTCATGAACATATATAAATGAACAATTCATAAAAAATAAACAAACCATAACCAAACAAACCTTAAATTAACATCAACGAATCTAAACAAACATAAACGAACCTTAAAATAAGATTAGGATAAAGGATAAAAATATAATTTTATCAGTATTATTATAAACGAACAGCAAATAAATAATAAACAAACAAGTTTTAAATAAGCTATAAACGAGCTTGTTCGTGAATATAAATGAACGAGCAAACAACTTATCATATTTAGTTTGTTTAATAAACGAATGCATAAATAATATTTAAGATCATTTGTTAAGTTTAGTAAATGAACACAAATGAACAAAAATCGAATATATTAACGAACGGTTCGTTAAAAGCTATATTCACTTACACTTCTATCCATAAGTTTCCTCAACATTAGATTTTCTTCTGGCCTTGTATCCATTGCCACCTATCAATTAGATTCTTCAAGTTGCATTAATACAACCCAAACAACTTTCTCATATTTATATATATGTATATATATATATATATATCCACCAATTTTTCATCTACGTTACAAGAAATTTTTTATATACTAACGTTTGGTTATACTAATGATCAAATTATGTTAATAAAATAGACTTATACTGATGATTTTTTTAATACCATCATAATATATCATACTTATACCAACACTTTATACAACTGTTGATATAAATAAACTTTTTCTGACGATATATAATTATCCGTCAGTATAAGTATGCTATATACTGACATTTACCTATACTGACGATTACATTATGTAAGTAAAAAGTATCTAAATTGATCGATTTTTGTTATTGTCAATATAGACAATCCCTACACTAACACTTTATTCTTCCATTAGTATACATTGATCTTTTTTTTACAATATATAAATAACCATTAATATACATATTTATATATTGGCGGATTGTATTTTAACTATCAGTATAAGTTATAATTAGTAAATACCATCCATAGGTACTTATATCCACGGAAGTAATTAATTGTTAGTATAGTTATAGGATATATTGGCGGTTATACCTACCTGTCAATATATAGTACACAAAATTTTTCATATATTAATGCTTAATTATAATGACAGTCAAATTACATTAATAAAAGATATCTATACTAATGAATTTTTAATATCGTCATAATATACAATGTCTATATCAACACTTTATACAACTGTTGATATAAGTAAATTTTTTTGATTGTATATAAATATCTATCAGTATAAGTATATTATATGCCAACAGTTATAATAACCGTGAGTATAAGTTTCAAAAACTATTTATTTTTTTTTTTTGAAAAATATTAATTTATAAATAAAAAATTTCAAAAATTATAATTTCTTAAAAATTATAATTATTAATAAATAAAAATTGTAACTTAATTAATTTTAAATTATAATAGGTTCTAAATAAAATATTTAAGTATTATATTAATTAATAATTTATAATTAAATATTATATTAAATATTTTATAATATTATCATTAAACCAAAAATCCCGCAAAAAACCCAAAACTACTTTTTGCTCGTCCTCAAAATCTGCTTATGCTCCCTCCACTCCTAACCCCCACGATCCTTAAAACCCTAACCCTTTCCCCCCTCTAACAATCCCCACCTATAAGTGATCAAAATTCTCCAAGGGGAAGCCGAAGCCATGGCCATCGCCAATTCTAGAGACCTAGCCCTCTCACTCCTCGCCGTTGTGAACAACCATGCCGATTTGGTGGTGAAGCTTTCGTCTCTCAAACAGGCCAAAGATATTCTTTCCTCTCTCGATTCTTGTTTTGCTGTCGAGCTTTTCCTTTACCTCGCCGGGCTCCAACGTTCTCCTCGGAGCCTCGTTATGAAATTTGTTGTCGAATGAGTTTCAAACCCTAATTCTGCTCTTTCTTTCCTTTTTTCTTTGTATTAATTCTTTATGATTTTGTATTCTTTTTCAGAATCCTGTCACTGCATTTTTACAGTTTGTTGTAATATTGTGAATTTGTGAAAAATTGAAAATGTTTTGTGTTAACTCTATAAAATTACTGATTTAATTGCTTATGAAGGATGGCTTTCATTTGTCATCTTATTGTATATTGGTAGAAAAGGTTTATCATTTTCTTTTATATGCTGGCTTTCTGTAGTGATTTTTAATTGCTTATACATTTTGACAGATCAACACTTGTTGTTCTTGGTCTAACAACATATGTCAACCTTGCATCCTTTAGACACTACTTCGGTTTAGGGAGCAACCCTGACGTGATAATTCAAAGCTGTTCAAATTTTAGAAATTTACCAGCTGCACCTCAAGCAATTATGTGGATCTGATCACCAAGTAAGCAGTTATGTGATAAATCTTGGTTTTCTTTCCATGGCTTCTTTTGTACTTTTATTCTCTGAACTTCGTGGCCGCCATGAACCAAACTTTGCTTTTGTAACACCTCCTGCTTCTTGCGGTGCTTCAATGTCTTTACTTGCCAAGAAACCATTGAAAAATGATGCCAACAAGTATATGTCAGAGATTGTAGAGGAAGATTGACAAGAGCTAAGGGTTTTTGTTGACTTGTTTGGCCTTAATGTTATGATCTGATGCATGCAAACCAGAATTCTAGCCTGATACATGTTCTTTTGTCATCTCTGATTCTAGCCCCAAACTTGTAATTTGAATTGCCCCATATCTATATCATGTTCTTCAAACATACAAGAAAATGAATAAATTTTACTCCTATCTATGTGGTGAATAAGCCAAGGTGATCTACTTTAACTACTTATTCAAGACCTGACTGTAGGTAGCTGCTCAGCAGCTGGGAAATGCATTTTTATTTTTCAACTAATAGATGTAACTGAAAAAATAACCAATGAATAAGATAAATGCATTAAAGCTTACACAAATGAATAGGATAAATGAAAATCCTTATGTTTCCTTTGTCCTATGTTTCAAAAAATTACCATTTAATTGTTAGGAACCAAAAAAAGGTATATGTACCAAGTGTGAGACAGAGGAAATATCACAAGAGTTCGAAGGATTTTCATTTGGGTTTCCGAAACATAAGACTTCTGAAGAACAATAAAATTAATTCTCCCAAGAAAAAGGATTAAAGATTGGGTTTAAAAAATCTTAGGCAAGAAATGGAATAAAAGCATATACTGTTGTTGGCGTTGGGGGTGGGTATGGGGGTATGAGTCAGTCTAGGGTCGGCTTCGACTCCGTAAATGGAATGGAAGCAATTCGACTGCAGCAACTAACATCACTTTGGAGAAGTTGGAGAAAGAATTGCTCTACCAAATCGTTGATGGCAGAGATAGCCACGTCACCTTTGATCAGTTTCCCTACTATCTCAGGTAACTTTACATTTTTCTCATTCTTGTTTGATATTTGAAAAAGAAATTTTTTTTCATTGTAATAAAAAAGAATGTATTTTTCTTTTTCAGTTTTTGAAAACGTTTGCTTTTAATGATGGAAAACTACTGAACTAATAATGCTGATCACTTTCACATGCTCTTCTGTTTTCTTGAGTTTTTAAATTGAATTTCCTAGTTATCTCACTCATTTATTTTGTATATAACTATCCTAAGATATTTTTGCTTACCCATTATAGTATTATCTGGTAGCTTGCCAAACCTAAGATGAAGATTATTCCCTTTTTTTTGAACAAACAGGTTTTAAAGGCTTAAACTCAAAACAGGTTTGGATGGATTTTATAGCCTTATGCGTGTGCTTGATACTGAATGCCTAGTTTTACTGAATCTAATAACAAGATCAAGGTTGTGTTGCGTTCTACTTGATGATCATGTATCCAAGTTACAAAAAGGCAAAGAGAATAGGCAATATAGTATTGATAACATTGTTCGAATGATCTGCTTACTGGTGAGTTGTCATCCTATAATCTAGTCCTGCTTGTTTTGACATCTTCATCCCGTTGGTTTTGTTTGGCAATGAGCAGACTCGAGCATTGCTGACTAGTGCAACCTATGTCCATTTGAAACATGCTGATGTTTTCAAGTACACCAGGAGCCTTTCCCCTGCTAGTCAAGCTATATTGCTATCAAGACCTGCAGGTTGGTTGCCTGGAGTCTTTTTTCTTACTGGCAGGCTATACTTCACATTTTTTGAATTATAGGTCTGTTTCTATAAAGGTGCTAATTGCATTTTTTTTCTTTGTTTCTTGAAGAACTTTACCACCAAATGCTTGCCAAAGCTTTAGCCCATTACTTTGAATCAAAGCTGTTGTTATTGGATGTAACTGATTTTTCCTTAAAAGTGAGCATTGCAATTTTTCTCTTTCCCCATCCTTTACCGTGCAATGTCATTAAGCTTCAAGTTTTTTACATTTGACATTTTAAATGGTTACCTATGTGCAGATTCAAAGTAAATATGGAAGTGGCAAAAAATCTGTAAGTTTTTTTTCTTTTTTACAATCAAATTTTCTCATGTGGCAGATAAAAATGGGTCCCAGCTGCGGAAAAATAAAAAATAACCAATGACTATAAAAGAGTGACTTTTTTACAGTCACTTTATTTTCTTATATTACACTAATGAATAGGATGTTTATAAAATTATTTTTGTTGGTATATATATGAATGAATAAGATGTTTATAAAATTATTTATGTTGGTATATGAATGGATGATTACCTTCTTAACTTATTTATATATATATAAAATAATTTATAAGAATTATCTAATTGTGTTTTTTTTATACTATGTAGATACTTCTTTATAGAAATCTATGATGGGATCATTTATTTTAAGAAGTTTTTTATTTACTTTAAGCATTATGTTTGTAGACATTCAATGATATTTGTTTTATCGATGTTTATTTTATCAGATTTGGTACAATGACTTTAATTCTTGAGCTATGCTAAGTTTGTAGATTATAAACAATTTACTTGTAGTTTTAATGTTATTAAATATCTTTTACTTTATTGTGTATTTCTCGTTTATATGAAAACATATCATATTATGATTATAAATAAATTAGTATTAATAATTAAAAATATAATTTTTTAAAAAATTTACCAATGTCTTAACATTTATATTGATGCATTTGATTGTTGGCATATTGTAGGTGATACTAACAATCATCAATCATCTATAAAATATAATAAAAAATTAAAATATACAAGCTTATATTGATAATATTTAATCATCGGTATAAGTAAAAAAAATTAAAAAATACAAGTTTATACTAATAGATATTATGCGTCAATATTGGTAAGAAGAATTACAAGCTTATACTGATGGGAGTTAACTGTCAGTTTAGATAAGAAAAATTAAAATATGTAAGTCTATATTGACAAATACTAACTGTGGGTATAGATAACAAAATTTAAACATATAACTTTATATTGACGTGCTTTAAATGTTGGTGAAGATAAAAAAAAATTATAAGTATATACTAATGGGTATTAACCATTAATATAAGTAAGAAAAATTAAAACATACAAATCTATATTGATAAGTGTTAATCGTCGGTAAAAGTTATAATAATGGAACATATAACAGATGTTATACCAATAAATATATATTTATTGACGATTTTAAACTTTAAATATATTTTTACGAGCTATTTTAACATTTTAAAAATCATCAGTATAAGTTTATACTAATAAAAGATATATCGATAGTTAAAAATTTGTTGGAATATATATTTTGATCGTCGATATAGGATTTATTGTGTTATATTTATTGTGTTATATTGATAGATTTTTTTATTTTATCAATGATTTTTTAAATATCAATATATGTCAGTTTTCTTACAATGCTAAAATATAAACTGAATAACTCACACAGGCACCTTCCAATACAGCATCAAAGACAAAAGATTTCAGCACAGCCAACTTAAAATATGGGATGCAAAACTATTAGATTCATCATTATTAATTTGGTTTAGGCAATTGGGTTGAACATTTCTTAGAAGTTGACTGGTTTTTCTAATGGACCAGAAAAAATGCTAATGGTTAACAATCGGCCTAACTAAGCTGGTGAAGGACCAGTGATACTGGGCAAGGTTCCAACCACATTAAGCCTCAACAAAAGGTTCGTACAAGGCTTTCTAACTTTATTTTATCCTCTTTTTTATTTTTTTTTTCTTTTTAGATATCCACAAGTGGAAAAAGGAAAATGGTTTATTGTCATGATGCTTCATATATGCCAGCAGCAAAACGACAACAAAAGAGGTGGCGTTCCGTTTTCGCAGCCATATATCTTTCCATGACTCTTGTCTCTTTATACATGAAGGTTATTAACAAGAAGCAGATCTTGCGAACTCTATCCTGTATTGCCCTTGATATCCATGACAATAATTCGGGTGATGATCACCTACCTTCTCTCTGTGTTCATCAAAATACACTCACTGAGGTGGTAAGTGAGACGAACCTTGAAAAACTAAGTAAACTTGGAGGAGTGAAACAAATTGCTGCAAGCCTTGCAACTGATGAAAAGGATGGTATCAGTGCCAATCAGGCTGATCTTGCATGTAGGATTGCCGTCTACGGTGTCAACAGTTATCAAAACCACCTACCAAAAGCTTCTGTAATTTTTTATTTGAAGCTTTTAAGGATACAACAATTATGTACTCTTGGTTTGTGCTATAAATAAAATGATATTATTTAATTTAATTTTATTCATGATATCATTTTATTTTATTATATCATAATTTTATGCATCAAATATGATATACATATATATATATATATATTAGTGGAATAAAAAAAAAAAAAGCAAGCTCCTGATTTTTTGGTGTAAGTGGGTGTGAAATGGTAAGCAGCATTGTGATCAACAGATTGGCCGAAAATATGCTCCGTCTGTCCATCCTAACTTAATGATTTCCTTTCAATGTGAGAAATGGGAATTTCAAAACAAAACAGCCTTTTGACCACCAATAGAAGGTTAGCTCTTTCATCAACTAGTATTAAGTTACATCATCTAGCTTGCACATTACAACACCCATTAACAGTTCCTTAGTTTCTCCACTTTAAACAACTTGGGCCAAAAGCTTTTGCTTTTAGTTGTGAAATTGAAAGAAAATGATAAAGAGCAGATTCCAGGAAAACATAGTAAAAAAGTTTCTTCAAAACTAATGTGATATGGAAGTAAAGCGTTATTCTTTCATTCCGAGTGTTGCAACCATATCAGAATCCTAGACTTCATCTTCGCTCTCAATGGAAAAGGAAAAAGAAAAGCAACAAAAAGGGCTAAAGATAGCATAGGAAATAACAAGGATGACTCATTCATTCCTCAAATTGGAAAGAAACAAGGATAAGACCATAGCTGTAGGGAAAGTGGTATTGGTTATTCAATTGGAAACTCAGTCTTTCTCGCTGCTCTGTAACTGTAAGGGGGAAAATGTAATGGAAGAATTGCAATAATGAAAAATGAATATATGATCAGTTTCTCCTATTTCTTCCTTAATTATCTGATCATGAAATAATACTATTACAAATGTTCCCAAAAAGAATCAAAATGAATGGAAGAAACAGGCTAATATGTAAAAGAATATCCTATTTTATACTGTTTGATTATAACCTCAGGTTAGCTGCTACTATAATCCAAAATCATTAACCCAAATGAAAGCAAAAAGGCATAATTATTTCAACAAATGTTATCAAAATGATGGATATTTTCAACAAATGACAAGTTTTATGCTACCTACAATCATCACTTAAAAGGATGATTAAACAAACAGTTAAAGAACAAGAGAGAGTACCTGGTCCTACAAAATATGGCACACCTTAACACTTTTTCATTTTTTGCAGGTTTGATTATTGGAGTGGGGAACAGGACTTCGATTGCTATAGCTATAATGACAATGACTACCCATTTCCATATTTGGTCCTTGGAAACTACTGCTAACTAGTACTTGTAATATGTACTAGGGTTCATCCAAAGTACTTCTTTTTATTTTTTTGAACGTTAAATAAATAGAATGGTATCCGTTTGCATTGGAATAGATTTTTTTTTTTAATTTGATTCGATTTTATATTTATAATATTTGAGTTTAAATTTAATTTAATAATTTTTTATTTTTAAATTTGAATTTGATATTGTATAAAGTTGAATTTGATCTTATTCAATTTGAAATTAATAAAATATTATATTTTAATATAAATATAAATTAAATAAATATATAAAATATAAATATAAAAGTAAATAAATAATTAAAAAATAATTTATATATATCACATCCGATCAAAACAAGTTTGTTTCAAACTCAATCTGAATTTTTTTATTATTATTACATGATTCAACTCGAAATTTGATTTAAAAAAAATAATTTTATGAGATTGGATCAAACCTATCAAAAACAAATTAAAGTGCTATTCCTATAAATAAAACATCTCTCAGTTGACCAAAAATAAATAAATGAATAAAACATCTCTCACAATCTTCATTTCTCGTAAAATTCAAACAAGAAACTTTTAAACACTTATAATTTCTTTAGTAATGAATTTAAAATTTCTTTAAAAAATGTTTTATATAATATTATATATTGATAAATTTATTAATTTTATAAATAAATGTGTTAATAAAAAAGTTTTTAAGTGTTTGAAAATTTATTTCTTCAAATTTTTTTTTCAACTCTTTAAGATGAACAAAAAAAGTTTTAAGGTGTAAAAGAATTTTTTTTTAAAATTTTTTTAATTTTTTTCTTTTGAGTTATCCATAGACATTTAAAGCGTTCATTGGATACTTCTTACTTAATTCTATATTAATATTCCTGTCAACATGAATTAAAAACTATAAATAAAAAGCCAATTCAAAAAAATTTGAACGAGTAATATTTTTGTCTAATGAATGAGATAGATAGAGATTGATTGTTAAGGTTGGATTTTTTTTTTTTTTTGTTAAAGACAACTATGGGTAGGAATTTATATGAAAATTAAGAGACAAAGACATGTAATTTTAGCTACATAAATATTCTTAAAAGCAAACGTCTTCTCCGTGACAATAAAAAAAATGCACGAAGTCAAACATTTTATGAGAAAGCATATGCTCGAAGGATATTTTCGAGTTCAAAGATAATATTATTCATTTTTTTTATTAAAAATTATCAATAAATAATTAAAAATTTTTAAAATTTTAGATTAATCTGATATGTATAATATTACGTCATCATTTTACTTCATAAATTTCTCATTTTACTTCATAAATTTCATATCTTCTGCTTATAAATAAAAACATTTAAAGACTATTATTTTATTTTCATTCTATTATTACATCCCTATTTTTTTCCTTTTCCAATTTCTCTAGTCTCAATGTTTAGCTTGAGCTTCTAAACGCAAACAAATGAAACATCTCCTAATCTGTCTTTAATCACTTTTTATTTTATTTTATTACGATTTCAGAGCCCAACATCAACAAAAGTCAATTTAAATCAATACAACACAAAAGTCCGTGCCTTGTTTTAATGTCTTGGTCAATTTTCAAAGTCTTGAAATTGTTTTCGTTTACCTTAGAATTGTTGTACCAACTTTGCAAATTGCTAAAAATAAAAAAGCTGATTGGAAATAGAATAGCTTGGTTAACAATTCTAATAGTGTATCACTTTTCCGGCAAATAACTCAGACATTTTCAGCTCTATGAGTGTAATGAAGTGAATTCCTTTGAATGACATCATTAGGTGTCTAAAAGCTTCAACAAAGATGAATGTTGGTTCAATTGATCATAATTTCTAAATTGAATGTCGTGAGAATAAAATTTAAATTTTAATATTTATAATTTTTTTTTCAGACATTCCTTCTCTTATTTCAATATATCAAAACATTTAATTTATCATTAACAATGTAAAAACAAAAAATTTAATTCATATGTATTAGATGTTGTTAAACTTACCATCCAAATATTATATTTTGTTAGAGACTTTAAAACAATCCTTAGCTTGGTTACTAGTTTGTAAATTAATTCTTTTTCCTATTTATTATTACTTTTGGAAAATTCTTTTTTCCTATCAATGAAAATAATTAATTCTATCCGTACTCATTACTATGAATTTATAAATGTTTTAATGGAGAAGGCTTTCAAACTTTGACTATATAATTAAATTTTTTTATCAAATTAATATTTGATTATGCTGCTATATTTTTAAGTGCTAATAGATCGGTTATTCCTTTAAACTCAAAAAGCGGTGAAATTTCAAAATTTTTTAAATTCTTATCATCAGGAGTGAAAAAAAAAAATTTAAAATTAATTTAAAATTATAGTATTTAATTTAGTTTAAATTAATTTTTTATTCTATTCAGATTAAATTTAAATATTAAATATATATTAAATTCAAATTAAAAAGTAAAAAACTAAAAAAAAAAAAGCAGAACCTAATGAAATTATATATTTTTATTAATTATATATATATTTTAAACTTTTATAAAATACAATAATAATTTTATTCTTAAATCTATTTAAATATATTAAAAATTATATTAAAATAATTTAAAATTTTAAAAATTTAAAAATTTATAAACTAAATGAAACTGAACCAATAAAATTTGATTCAAATCAAATCATATAAAAATGATACACATTGCTCCCGAAGTCAATGGTAAAGTCTATTTCCTTCCGAAGGTGATACACATTGCTTAATACAGAAATAATGGAAAACTATGTCACATCTTTCCATTGACTTGACTTAGAACTTGACTAGATTTTCCAATTTCGGATAATAATTTCATAATTCACATGTTTCTCCAATTATTGTAAATTTCTTTTTCATGGTAAGGCTGTTTTTACGAGATCGTATTGGATTTACAGATTATTTATTAAATTAAATTATTAATAACAAAAATTAACTTAAAAAACTTTTTTTAAAAAAAATTTAATCTTTCACAATTCAACTGATATCATTACCAATTTCTGTAAATTTCGTAGCTAAAAGCTTCGTGCCACTTTGGGATATCTACAATATTCGTCTTTGTTTTAGACTACCTTTTATTAATATTATTGTTATTATGGATCAACAAAAATGTAAAATTTCCTGGCATTTCTTACGTAATTATCACAATTATTATCATCATTATCAATATCAATTTATCTTCTTAATATTAAGTTTTCAAAATATTATCTCTATCCTTTTCTAAATATTGAGATTATTACGTGCAGTAAATTTGTGTCCACCCCAGTCTCAGATGAAATTACAGAGAACTTTCTTCATTGACCGGAAAGGGGCAAGGAAATTAAGAAAAAAATGGAAAATATAAATGCAAAAATTAATTCCTAATAAAGGCTAGTTTAACATGGAAAATAAAAGCATTTTTGGAATTAAATTTTTTTTATCCGACTTGAATACTAAACGACAAATATATATATATATATATATATATATAACTTTTTATATAAAAACTTGATTTACAAATTAAAATAAAAAATTAATGTCATAAATAATTCTTAAATTATAATAAAATATCTAGTGGGATATCTAAATTTTAAAAATTTTTATTTGAATTATAAATTTATTAATTAATGTAATATTTAAAGAATTATTTATTTATCAAGTATATTATTTGTAGTTAATCATGTTAAAAGTAACACATTAACGAACAGATTCATAATTAAAATTATTAAAAAATTAATAAAATAATAAAAAATAATTTTAACTTTAACACATAAAAATATTTTTTTAAAAGCAATTATGCTTATAAAATATAATAGAATCTAAAACTCTATAATCAGAAGTAATAATAATAGTTATACTAAAAAATTTATTTATAATAAATGAACATATACAAATTTTTATTCAAATAATTATAATTTTTTATATAATCATAACATTTATAAACAACAATATATTTATATTTAAATAATTATGACTATTTATCATATAATAATTTTTTTATTTAAATATATTTATTTAAAATATGAATAAAATTAATGTAAAATTAATTTTATTCATCAATAATTAAAATTTTTTATACAAGGAGATATATCACATTCTCAAGTATCAATAAAAATATCACATTAAAAAATTTTAAAATTCATGTATCAAATTAAATATTTTATTCTAATTCAATAACCATTAATGATATTGGATTTGGTCAGAGCAGTTACTTCAAGAAGCTACAGTGAAGGTGGACAAGAAATTTCTTGGAAAATAAAAGGAGAAAAGAAAAGGTAGGAAAAGGATAATGAGCTTTGCATGCACTCTATAAATTTGCAATTACACTAACTCTTCCTTCGTATCACAGCCAAAGTATTTCCTCACAAATTCGTACACTTTTGACTTAACCGAAACTCCTTTTTTCCATCTTGTTTTCCTTCTACACCCTAAAGAAATATTCTTACTGACATCGTTTTAACCCTTTCGTTCCTGTCGTTTAACATGTCTTTGATAAATCGTAAGCCTGCTGAACCAGCCATGTCTGATGCAGAAGATATGCCGGCCGCAAAACGTCAGCAACGGAGGTGGCGTTCGGTTTTTGCAACCATATATTCTGCTAGGACTCTTGTTTCTTTGTACATGAAGGTTATTAACAAGAAGCAGATCTTGCGTACTCTATCCTATATTGCCCTTGATATCCATGACAATGACTCCAGTGATGATCACCTACCTTCTCTCTGTGTTGATCAAAAAACACTCACTGAGGTGGTAAGAGAGAAGAACCTTGAAACCCTAAGTAAACTTGGAGGAGTAAAACAGATTGCTGCATGTCTTGAAACTGATGAGAAGGATGGTATCAGTGCCGATCAGGCTGATCTTACACACAGGATTGATGTCTTTGGCGCCAACAGGTATCAGAAACCACCTACTAAAAGCTTTCTTAGCTTTATTTTTGAAGCTTTTAAGGATACCACCATTTGCATACTCTTGGTTTGTGCTATACTCTCGCTGGGCTTTGGCATTAAGCAGCATGGCATAGCAGATGGATGGTACGATGGTGGGAGTATTATCGTTGCTGTCTTTCTCGTTGTTGCTGTATCTGCTGTCAGTAACTTCAGGCAAAACAGACAATTCCAGAAACTTTCAAATGAGAGTAGTGATATAAGAGTGGAAGTAGTGAGAGATGGTCGACGCCAATATATATCAGTCTTTGAAGTTGTTGTGGGTGATATTGTGTGCTTGAAAATTGGTGATCAAATTCCCGCAGATGGATTGTTTTTGGATGGCCACTCCTTGAAGGTGGATGAATCTAGCATGACTGGGGAAAGCGACCACGTTGAGATCAATGGCAGCAACAATCCTTTTGTCTTCTCTGGTACAAAGGTCACGGATGGGTTTGGTTCCATGCTTGTCACTTCTGTTGGCATGAATACTGCATGGGGAGAGATGATGAGTTCCATAAATCGGGACTTAGATGAGGAGACCCCACTACAGGCTCGCCTCAACAAGCTGACTTCTTTTATTGGGAAGATCGGATTGGCAGTGGCCGTACTTGTTCTTGCAGTTTTGCTTATTCGTTACTTCACTGGAAACACAAAAGATGACAAGGGAAACAAAGAATATATTCCGGGGAAGACAAAGCTTGACAGCATGATGAACTCAGTCGTGGATATTATTTCGGCAGCAATTACCATTGTGGTAGTAGCAATTCCAGAAGGTCTACCTTTGGCAGTAACTCTAACTCTGGCTTACTCTATGAAGCAAATGATGGCTGATCATGCAATGGTCAGAAAGCTTTCTGCCTGTGAGACGATGGGTTCAGCCACAACAATCTGCACAGATAAGACAGGTACCCTTACTTTAAATGAAATGAAGGTTACTGAGTTTTGGGTAGGGAAAGAATTTATGAAGGATAGAATTTCCTCGGAAATAGCACCTAATGTCCATGAGTTACTGCAACAAGCCATTGCTTTAAACACAACTGGTACTGTTTATAGGCCAAACTCTAGATCACTTCCTGAGATTTCTGGTAGTCCAACTGAGAAAGCAATACTCTCTTGGGCTGTCTTAGATTTGGGGATGAACCTAGATGACCCAAAGCAAAATTATGAACTCATCCAAGTAGTGGCCTTCAATTCAGAGAAGAAAAAGAGCGGAGTTCTGATAAGGAGGAACGGTGAGGGTGCTACACACGTACACTGGAAGGGTGCTACTGAGATGATCGTGGCAATGTGTTCACAATATTATGATAGAAGAGGAACAATTAAAGCCATGGATGATGAAGAAAGAACAGAGATTGGGACAATTATTCAGAATATGGCAGCAAAAAGCTTGAGGTGCATAGCATTTGCTCACAGAAAAATTCCAGAAGACAATCAGCAGGTTTTGGAAGAAAGCAGACTCACCTTGTTAGGGATGGTAGGTTTGAAAGACCCATGTCGTCCTGGTGCCAGAATAGCCGTGGAATCTTGCATAGATGCTGGAGTAAACATCAAGATGATAACTGGAGACAATGTCTTCACAGCAAAGGCTATAGCGATTGAATGTGGCATTCTGGAACCTCATGAGGATATGAACGAAGCGGTAATAGAAGGTGTACAGTTCAGAAATTACTCACCAGAAGAGAGAATGGCAAAGATCAATAAAATCCGTGTGATGGCCAGATCGTCACCTTTTGATAAACTTCTGATGGTACAGTGTCTAAAGCAGAATGGTCATGTTGTAGCAGTCACGGGGGATGGAACGAATGATGCACCAGCTTTAAAGGAAGCAGATATTGGACTTTCCATGGGAATCCAAGGAACTGAAGTTGCCAAGGAAAGCTCAGATATAGTCATCTTGGATGATAACTTCACCTCTGTGGTGACAGTTTTAAGGTGGGGTAGGTGTGTCTTCAACAACATTCAGAAATTTATTCAGTTTCAACTCACAGTTAATATAGCAGCCCTAGCCATCAACTTTATTGCAGCAATATCCTCTGGTGAAGTCCCACTGACAGCTGTCCAGCTTTTGTGGGTGAACCTAATAATGGATACCTTGGGAGCTTTAGCTTTGGCCACTGAGCGACCTACCAATGATCTCATGACAAAGCCACCTGTGGGTCGATCCAAGCCCCTAATTTCGAACATCATGTGGAGGAACCTCATTGCTCAAGCCTTGTATCAAGTTGCAGTTCTACTAACCCTTCAGTTCAGGGGAAAATCTATCTTTGGTGTGGACGAGAAGGTCAAGAACACACTCATTTTCAACACTTTTGTCCTCTGTCAAGTGTTCAATGAGTTTAATGCCAGAAAACTACAAAAGAAGAATATATTCAAGGGACTACACAAGAACAAACTCTTTCTTGGGATCATTGGCATAACTATAATTCTTCAAGTGGTAATGGTGGAATTCTTAAAGAGGTTTGCTAACACTCAGAGGCTGGACTGGGGGCAATGGGGTTCTTGTATTGGAATTGCAGCTTTGTCTTGGCCACTTGGCTGGCTAGTTAAGTGGATTCCAGTATGAAGCATTTCTCCTCTGCGATCAGAGGGCTTTTGCATCCTGGAAAGATCAGTCAGTTCACATGAGATAGTCTTTTTATTTTCTAAGTAGTAGGAATAAAAATACATAACCTTAGTAGTTTCTCTTTACTATTCCTGATGCAGGCTTCTGTTTTCCTTCTTTTCAATATTTATATCTGTTCTAGTTTCATTTTAATTGTTGAATGTAAGCTTCTATGAGAAGAATCAAGATTCATTTGTTGCTTATACATGCATTAACTTCAAAATAAACTGTTTTGCACCACATTATTATGCAATCACTATGCTGAAAGAAAACCCTCGTCTAATGCAAATAAATTACATATGTCATTTGGTTTTAGTGGATAACAATGTAGCCATGCAGGTTAGGCTTCATATTGTAGACATATTACTAGTAGATATGAAATTAAGCTTTTTGCTCTCTCCAGGGGATGTAACAATAATGAGATGAAACTTTCCTTGAAATCCGATAATCTATTTTAAGAACAATAATCTTTGTAAGTCTATCAAAACTTATGATAACCAGTTCACAAACACACAGACCACCCATCATGTTATAATTTCAAACGATCAAAATATTCCACTGTAGAGCACAGAGTTGGCTTTAACTGCATGAGGTAAATAAGACATTTTAATTAGCTCTTTCATCGTTCACTTTAGAATTCACTAGCTTCAAGAAAAGAGGACCCCTTTAGTTGATTTTGCAGTTTAATCATCCAGAGATTGTACCATACAAGAAGGTGCCCATTGCATTGAGCACGTAGAAAATCATTGATTTATTAGTCCCTTTTGACTGCAACAGTAGCCAAAACAAAGCTAACTGATATGCAAAACAAAAACATCTCACCATTTATGCTTTAGGCATCCAAAGTGACTAAATAAATAGATAAATAAATAAAAACCTAAACCTCCTTGCAGAGAATTATACAGATTGGGACTGCAAGGAACCAAGTATATGTTTAAAAGACATAATTATCATGAAAAACCCTGAAAGTTCAATTTTCAAGGGAAACAAAGGAGAAACTGCATAATTGGCAGTGCCTTGCGGTGCTATAAATTTCTAGCATTGAAAGAAAAAAGAAAGAACTATAAGAAATTAGCATTATCATCCTCATATAAACTCCAGCTATCTCAATAGCAATATAGTAAACTTCAATCCGAAGTCGCATGCAATGACCCATTTATAACCAGTATGAATCTTTAATTTTTACTGTTTATTCAGCGGAAGAGTGTCACCAATGAAAGCCAACTCATTGATCAATGATCAGTCAATAACTGTTTAAGGCTTCTATATCTCTCACCAATACTTCATCTTTCTCACAAGTCACAACATAGCATAACTTTCAAAGAACTTTTTCACGTAACACATGCAATACAAGTATGTTGCAATTTCCACAACAAAGCTAGAATTCTATCACTTGACAGGCTCTTTCTTAAGTGGAAACAGAATCATTGTTGTCCCAGGTTGTTGGTAATAAAAAACATTTTTGGGACCCATTACTCTCACAGAAAAAGATGAATTTGACAATTTGTCGTCACATTTTTGCTTCGTCCAATATTGAAAAATTCTAAAACCTTTGCTCAAACCTATTGATCGACCAGATTATAACTCGAGCCAATACCCAGCGGCTAGCACGGGTACGTGGTCTGAATATCACTCAAGTAACACCCTCATCAAATAACTAAAGTCGAGAAATTGTATGTAACATAGGAATGGATCAACTATGCCTAGTTCAGCTTTAGCATCAATGCCAGCTATTAAGCTGGATGAATCTCATCTCAAACAGAATAAAGAATAACACAAAGGAACAACCTAAATATCCTTGCAACCAACATGTTACTGCAGAACAACTGAAACAACACTTGGCAATCAATTTTAATTCATTCAATGGAAAATTTTCTCAAACAAAACTTCTTTTTGATGCAATCCAAAATGAAAATGGTCATCTAATCTCAGTTTTGTTTATTTCTTGCTTCTTGAGCATAACTTTTAACACCAAAAGCATTAACTTTGTAACACTCCAATTGTTATTATATATTCAGCAAAACAGAACCAAGGCTCATAGAGCAAGCGGCATAATAAATTAATTCAAATTCTTTATTTTTATATTCAATTAACTATAAATAATTTCTGCATGCAAAGACTGAAACTTGCTCCAGCTTATCACATCAACATCCATTAATTAAAGCCGGAAAAATCATATTTTAGCATTAAGATTATTGTTTTAATGGAAAAAAAGTCACCCCATTAAGCAAGGAGGCATTTTTATGAAGAAAACTTGAACTGGGTCAGTAAAATACATCAAATTTCAATAGAAAAAACACAAAAATAGAACCTTTGATGCAAAAGCTGAAATGGGTAGTTTATAAAAATGTTAAATTTGACTGGTTGTTGAAGGACAAAGCTTTAAAAAAGGAAAAAAAAAAAAAGGACAATTCAGTAAACATATGGGTCCAAAGCTAATTCAACAAAATCACAAGAAATAAAAAATAAAAGCAACGAGAGAGAGAGTTTCGCGTGGGGCTGACCTTGACGAGACGCTGTAAACAATTGTACTGCAAAAATTTATCTCCATGAAGATTGTCCTTTGTTTTGGTAAAGGCGTTCTAACTTTGTCTCCAGCAACATCAATAATTGATCTTTAGAAAAAAAAAAAAAAAAGGGAAAATAATATTTTAAGAAACAGAGGAACTAAATAGAAAACGACCCAAAAATTTTACATTTCCCCCACGTAAGTAACTTAACGTTTTTCATGATCGTTTTTTCATGATTGTTTTTTTACCAAAGACAACAGTTTTAGTGGAGTGGAAAATATAGGTAGCATAATACTTTTGTGATCAAATTGTACAATTTATCTTTAAATGGCAATTTTTTTTTAACAATCTCCCTATCTTAATCTGTCAAAACTTAATTTTTATATTTCAGTAAATTCTTCAATTAAATCAAATTATTAAGGGGATTAAATTTCTAGTGTTGGTGTGATATTGACATCTTTTATAAGATTAAAAAAAAATCTTTCAAATTGAAATTGATGGCATGAAATTTTTGCCATGTGAAAATAGATGATGTGGACTTTAGTGTTTATATAACTAGAACTTGGGACAATCCTATATGAGTAGAAAAATTATTGTGTTTTAAGGAAAAAATGTTTTAAAATAAATAATTTGTGAAAGAAAGATAGATTTTTTAAAATGAAAAATCATTTTTTAAATAAAAAGATATGAATATCTTTAATTTTATATATTTGTTAAAATAATTTTATTTGATTTCTTTAAAATTTTTTGACTGAATTATTTGATTCGTAATATCAAATTTAATAAAAAAATGTTATTAATAGTATAGATACATTCTCAATTTTGGAGTTTAAAATGCATTTTTCTCAAAATTTTAGTACATTAAAGTAATTTAGCTGTAGGAGATGGGGCTATTGGGCTGGGAAATTGGGTGTTTGTTGAAAACAGCAAAATTACTTTATTTGTTTGTGGAGCCCAATGAGTTGAGAACAACAATTCTCTTTAATTGGGCTAATGGGCCATAGCTGAAGACTTATCATCAAAATGGAATTTTGTTTGGGACTTTATAACAACAGGCCCAGTCCTTGCCGATTGATTGGTTTGTTAAATTGTAAATATGACAATTTAAAACAAGATACAAGATAAAAAAATAATACGAATAAAATATATGAAAATAATATAATTTTAAAATTTAGTAAAAATTATAAATAAATTTAACAAAATTAAAAAATATATATTTTATATTTTTATGTCGGTTTAAAAAATGCATTAAAACTTACACAAATTAATAGGATAAATGAAAATCCTTATGTTTCCCTTGTCTTGTGTTTCGAAAAATTACCATTTAATTGTTAGGAACCAAAAAAAAGTATACGTACCAAGTGTGAGACAGGAAATATCACAAGAGTTCGAAGGATTATCATTTGGGTTTTCGAAACATAAGACTTCTGAAGAACAATAAAATTAATTCTCTCATGAAAAAAGATTAAAGATTGGGTTTAAAAAATCTTAGGCAAGAAATGGAATAAAAGCATATACTGTTGTTGGCGTTGGGGGTGGGTATGGGGGTATGAGTCAGTCTAGGGTTGGCTTCGACTCAAAGCAAATGAAACGGAAGCAGTTTGACTGCAGCAACTAACACCACTTTGGATAAGTTGGAGAAAGAATTGCTCTACCAAATCGTTGATGGCAGCGATAGCCAGGTCACCTTTGATCAGTTTCCCTACTATCTCAGGTAACTTTACATTTTTCTCATTCTTGTTTGATATTTGAAAAAGAAAATTTTTTTCATTGTAATAAAAAAGAATGTATTTTTCTTTTTCAATTTTTGAAAACGTTTGCTTTTAATGATGGAAAACTACTGAACTAATAATGCTGATCACTTTCACATGCTCTTCTGTTTTCTTGAGTTTTTAAATTGAATTTCCTAGTTATATCACTCATTTATTTTGTATATAACTATTCTAAGATATTTTTGCTTACCCATTATAGTATTATCTGATAGCTTGCCAAACCTAAGATGAAGATTATTCCCTTTTTTTTGAACAAACAGGTTTTAAAGGCTTAAACTCAAAACAAGTTTGGATGGATTATATAGCTTTATGTGTGTGCTTGATACTAAATGCCTAGTTTTGCTGAATCTAATAACAAGATTAAGGTTGTGTTGTGTTGTGTTCTACTTGATGATCATGTATCCAAGTTACAAAAAGGCAAAGGGAATAGGCAATATAGTATTGATAAAATTGTTCGAATGATCTACTTACTGGTAAGTTGTCATCCTATAATCTAGTCCTGCTTGTTTTGACATCTTCATCCTGTTGGTTTTGTTTGGCAATGAGCAGACTCGAGCATTGCCGACTAGTGCAACCTATGTCCATTTGAAACATGCTGATGTGTTCAAGTACACCAGGAGCCTTTCCCCTGCTAGTCAAGCTATATTGCTATCAGGACTTACAGGTTGGTTGCCTGGAGTCTTTTTTCTTACTGGCAGGCTATACTTCACATATTTTGAATTATAGATCTGTTTCTATAAATTTGCTAATTGCATTTTTTTTCTTTTTTTCTTAAAGAAATTTACCACCAAATGCTTGCCAAAGCTTTAGCCCATTACTTTGAATCAAAGCTGTTGCTGTTGGATGTAACAGACTTTTCCTTAAAAGTAAGCATTGCAATTTTTCTCTTTCCCCATCCCTTACCATGCAGTGTCGTTAAGCTTGAAGTTTTTTACATTTGACAATTTAAAAGGTTACCTATGTACAGATTCAAAGTATATATGGAAGTGGCAAAAAATCTGTAAGTTTTTTTCTTTTTTACAGTCAAATTTTCTCATGTGGCAGGTAGAAATGGGTCCCAGCTACGAAAAAATAAAAAATAACCGATGACTACAAAAGAGTGACTTTTTTATACTCACTTTATTTTTTTATATTACACTAATTAATAGTAGGATGTTTATAAAATTATTTCTATTGGTATATATATATATATATATATGAATGATTACCTTCTATATATATATAAATGAATAAAATATTTATAAAATTATTTATATTGGTATATGAATGAATAATTATCTTCTTACATTATATATATAAGATAATTTATAAGAATTATCTAACTGTGTTTTTTTTATACTATGTAGATGTTTCTTTTATAGAAATTTATGATGAGATCATTTATTTTAAGAAGTTTTTTATTTACTTTAAGCATTATGTTTGTAGACATTCAATGATATTTGTTTTATCGATGTTTATTTTATCAGATTTGGTACAATGACTTTAGTTTTTGAGCTATGCTATGCTTGTAGATTATAAACAATTTACTTGTAGTGTTAATGTTATTAAATATTTTTTACTTTATTGTGTATTTTTTGTTTATATGAAAATATATCATATTATGATTATAAATAAATTAATATTAATAATTGAAAATATAATTTTTAAAAAAATTTACCTATGTCTTAACATTTATATTGATGCATTTGATTTTTCGCATATTGTAGGTGATACTAACAGTCATCAATCGTCAATAAAATATAATAAAAAATTAAAATATACAAGTTTATATTGATAATCTTTAATAGTCGATATAAGTAAAAAAAATTAAAAAATACAAATTTATACTAATAGATATTATGTGTCAATATTGGTAAGAAGAATTACAAGTTTATACTGACTAGGGTTAACCGTCAGTTTAGATAAGAAAAATTAAAATATATAAGTCTATATCGATGAACACTAACCGTCGGTATAGATAACAAAATTTAAACATACAACTTTATATTGACTTGTTTTAAAAGTCGGTGAAGATAAAAAAAAATTATAAGTATATATTGATGGGTATTAGCTATCAATATAAGTAAGAAAAATTAAAACATACAAATTTATATTGATAAGTGTTAATTGTCGGAAAAAGTTATAATGATGGAACATATAACAGATATTATACCAATATATATATATATATATTTATTTATTGACGGTTTTGAACTTTAAGTATATTTTTACGAGCTATTTTAACATTTTAAAAATCATCAATATAAGTTTATACTAATGAAAGATATACCGATAGTTAAAAATTACTCGAAATATATATTTTAATCGTCGATATAGAATTTATTGTGTTATATTGACATATTTTTTTATTTGATCAATGATTTTTTGAATATCAATATATGTCAGTTTTCTTGCAATGCTAAAATATAAACTGAAAATAACTCACACAGGCACCTTCCATTACAGCATCAAAGACAAAAGATTTCAGCACAGCCAACTTAAAATATGGGATGCAAAACTATTAGATTCATCATTATTAATTTGGTTTAGGCAATTGGGTTGAACATTTCTTAGAAGTTGACTGGTTTTTCTAATGGACCGGAAAAAATGCTAATGGTTAACAATGGGCCTAACTAAGCTGGTGAAGGACCGGTGATACTGGGCAAGGTTCCAACTACATTAAGCCTCAACATAAGGATCGTACAAGGCTTTCTAACTTTATTTTATCCTCCTTTTTATTTTCTTTTTCTTTTTAAACATCCACAAGTGGAAAAAGGAAAATGGTTTATTATCATGATGCTTCATATATGCCAGCAGCAAAACGACAGCAAAAGAGGTGGCGTTCCGTTTTCGCAGCCATATATCCTTCCGTGACTCTTGTCTCTTTATACATGAAGGTTATTAACAAGAAGCAGATCTTGCGAACTCTATCCTGTGTTGCCCTTGATATCCATGACAATAATTCGGGTGATGATCACCTACCTTCTCTCTGTGTTCATCAAAAAACACTCACTGGAGGTGGTAAGTGAGAAGAACCTTGAAAAACTAAGTAAACTTGCAGGAGAGAAACAAATTGCTGCAAGCCTTGCAACTGATGAGAAGGATGGTATCAGTGCCAATCAGGCTGATCTTGCACGTAGGATTGCGTCTATGGTGTCAACAGTTATCAAAATCACCTATCAAAAGCTTCTGTAATTTTTTATTTGAAGCTTTTAAGGATACAGCCATTATCGTACTCTTTGTTTGTGCTATAAATAAAATAATTTTATTTAATTTTATTTTATTTATTATATTATTTTATTTTATTTTATCATAATTTTATGTATCAAATATGATATATATATATATATATATATATTAGTGGAATAAAAAAAAAGAAAAAAGCAAGCTCCTGATTTTTTGGTGTAAGCGGGTGTGAAAGGGTAAGCAGCATTGTGATCAACAGATTGGCTGAAAATATGCTCTGTCTGTCGATCCTAACTTAATGATTTCCTTTCAGTGTGAGAAATGGGAATTTCAAAACAAAACAGCCTTTTGACCACCAATAGAAGGTTGGCTCTTTCATCAACTAGTATTAAGTTACATCATCTAGCTTGCAGATTACAACACCTATTAACAGTTCCTTAGTTTCTCCACTTTAAACAACTTGGGCCAAAAGCTCTTGCTTTTAGTTGTGAAATTGAAAGAAAATGATAAAGAGCAGATTCCAGGAAAACATAGTAAAAAAGTTTCTTCAAACTAATGTGATACGGAAGTAAAGCGTTATTCTTTCATTCTGAGTGTTGCAACCATATCAGAATCCTAGACTTCATCTTCGCTCTCAATGGAAGAGAAAAAAGAAAAGCAACAAAAAGGGCTAAAGATAGCATAGGAAATAACAAGGATGACTCATTCATTCCTCAATAGCTGTAGGGAAAGTGGTATTGGTTATTCAATTGGAAACTCAGTCTTTCTCGCTGCTCTGTAACTGTAAGGGGGAAAATGTAATGGAAGAATTGCAATAATGAAAAATTAATATATGATCAGTTTCTCCAATTTCTTGCTTAATTATCTGATCATGAAATAATACTATTACAAATGTTCCCAAAAGGAATCAAAATGAATGGAAGAAACAGGCTAATATGTAAAAGAATATCCTATTTTATACTGTTTGATTATAATCTCAGGTTAGCTGCTACTATAATCCAAAATCATTAACCCAAATGAAAGCAAAAAGGCATAATTATTTCAACAAATGTTATCAAAATGATGGATATTTTCAACAAATGACAAGTTTTATGCTACCTACAATCATCACTTAAAAGGATGATTAAACAAACAGTTAAAGAACAAGAGAGAGTACCTGGTCCTACAAAATATGGCACAGCTTAACCCTTTTTCATTTTTTGCAGGTTTGATTATTGGAGTGGGGAACAGGACTTCGATTGCTATAGCGATAATGACAATGACTACCCATTTCCATATTTGGTCCTTGGAAGCTACTGCTAGCTAGTACTTGTAATATGTACTAGGGTTGTTCATCCAAAGTACTTTTTATTTTTTTGAACGTTAAATAAATAGAATGGTATCCGTTTGCATTGGAATAGATTTTTTTTTTTAATTTGATTCCATTTTATATTTATAATATTTGAGTTTAAATTTAATTTAATAAATTTTTTATTTTTAAATTTGAATTTGATATTGTATAAAATTGAATTTGATCTTATTCAATTTGAAATTAATAAAATATTATATTTTAATATAAATATAAATTAAATAAATATAAAAAGTATAAAATATAAATATAAAATTAAATAAATAATTAAAAATAATTTATATATCACATCCGATCAAAACAAGTCTGCTTAAAACTCAATCTGAATTTTTTTATTATTATTACATGATTCGATTGGAAATCTGATTTAAAAAAAATAATTTTATGAAATTGGATCAAACCTATCTAAAACAAATTAAATTGCCATTCTTATAAATAAAACATCTCTCAATTGACCAAAAATAAATAAATGAATAAAACATCTCTCACAATCTTCACTTCTCATAAAATTCGAATAAGAAACTTTTAAACACTTATAATTTCTTTAATAATGAATTTAAAATTTCTTTAAAAAATGTTTTTATAATATATATATTGATAAATTTATTAATTTTATAAAGAAAAATGTGTTAATAAAAAAAATTTTAAGTGTTTGAAACTTTTTTTCTTCAAATTTTTTTGTTTTCAACTATTTAAGATGAACAAAAAACATTTTAAGGTGTAAAAGAATTTTTTTTTTTAATTTTTAAAAAAATTTTCTTTTGAGTTATCCATAGACATTTTAAGCGTTCATTGGATATTTCTTACTTAATTCTATATTAATATTCCTGTCAACATGAATTAAAAACTATAAATAAAAAACCAATTCAAAAAAATTTGAACGAGTAATATTTTTGTCTAATGAATGAGATAGATAGAGATTGATTGTTAAGGTTGGTTTTTTTTTTTTTTTTTTTGTTAAACAAAACTATGGGTAGGAATTTATATGAAAATTAAGTGACAAAGACATGTAATTTTAGCTACATAAATATTCTTCAAAGCAAACGTCTTCTCCGTGACAATGAAAAAAAATGCTCGAAGTCAAACATTTTATGAGAAAGCATATGTTCGAAGGATATTTTTGAGTTCAAAGAGCATATTATTCATTTTTTTAATTAAAAATTATCAATAAATAATTAAAAATTTTTAAAATTTTAAATCAATTTAATATGTATAATATTATGTCATTATTTTATTTTATAAATTTCATATTTTTTGCTTATAAATAAAGATATTTAAAAACTATTATTTTATTTTCATTCTATTATTACAGCCCTTTCCTTTTCCAATTTCTCTAGTCTCAATCTTTAGCTTGAGCTTCTAAATGCAAACAAATGAAACATCTCCGACTTTGTCTTTAATCACTTTTCTTTTTTTTTATTATGATTTCAGAGCCCAACATCAACAAAAGTCAATTTAAATCAATACAACACAAAAGTCCGTGCCTTGTTTTAATGTCTTCGTCAATTTTCAAAGTCTTGAAATTGTTTTCGTTTACCTTAGAATTTGTTGTACCAACTTTGCAAATTGCTAAAAATAAAAAGCTGATTGGAAATAGAGTAGTTTGGTTAACAATTCTAAGGGTGAGTCACTTTTCCGGCACACAGCTCGACATGTTCAGCTTTATGAGTGTAACGAAGTGAATTCCTTTAAATGACATCATTTGGTGCCTAAAAGCTTCAACAAAGATGAGTGTTGGTTCAATTGACCATAACTTTTAAGCTGAATGTCGTGGGAATAAAATTTAAATTTTAATATTTATAATTTTTTTTTCAGACATTCCTTCTCTTATTTCAATATATAAAAACATTTAATTTATCATTAACAACGTAAAAACAAAAAATTTAATTCATATGTATTAGACATTGTTAGACTTACCATCAAAATATTATATCTTGTTAGAGGCTTTAAAACAATCCTTAGCTTGGTAATTAGTTTGTAAATTACTTCCTTTTCCTATTTATTATTACTTTTGGAAAATTCTTTTTTCCTATCAATGAAAATAATCAATTCTATCCGTACTCATTACTATGAATTTATAAATGTTTTAATGGAAAAGGCTTTCAAACTTTGACTATATAATTAAATTTTTTGATTAAATTAATATTTGATTATGCTGCTATATTTTTAAATGCTAATAAGTCGGTTATTCCTTTAAACTCAAAAAGCGGTGAAATTTCAAAATTTTTTAAATTCTTATCATCAGGAGTGAGAAAAAATAAAAAATTTAAAATTAATTTAAAATTATAGAATTTATTGAATTTAAATTAATTTTTTATTCGATTCAGATTAAATTTAAATATTAAATATATATTAAATTCAGATTAAAAAGTAAAAAACTAAAAAAAAAAAAAAACAGAACCTAATGAAATTGTACATTTTTATTAATTTTTATATATTTTTTAAACTTTTATAAAATACAATAATAATTTTATTCTTAAATTTATTTAAATATATTAAAAATTATATTAAAATAATATAAAAAGTTTAAATTTTGAAAATTTATAAATCAAATCAAATTATACCGATCAAATTTGATTCCAATTAAATCAAATTATATAAAAATGATACACACTGCTCCCGAAGTCAATGGTCAAGTCTATTTCCTTCCGAAGGTGATACAGATTGCTTAATATACAAAATAATTGAAAACTATGTCACATCTTTCCATTGACTTGACTTAGAACTTTACTAGATTTTCCAATTTCGGATAATAATTTCATAATTCACATGTTTCTCCAATTATTGTAAATTTCTTTTTTCATGGTACGGCTATTTTTACGAGATCGTATTGGATTTACAGATTATTTATTAAATTAAATTATTAATAACAAAAATTAATTTTAAGAATTTTAGAAAAAAAATATTTAATCTTTCTCAATTCAACCGACATCATTACCAATTACTGTAAATTTCACAGCTAAGAGCTTCATGCCACTTTGGGATATCTACAATATTCGTATTTGTTTTAGACTACATTTTATTAATATTATTGTTATTATGGATCAACAAAAATGTAAATTTACAACTGTAAATTCATGATTACTGAAAGTGAAAAAGGAAAAGCTGGTAGATTAATTTCCTTGAAAAAGGGTCAAGTCCCGTGTATCTTACTTTTCACTTTGCTTGCAAAATTTCCTGGCATTTCTTATTGTACTTATCACAATTATTATCATCATTATCAAATCAATTTATCTTCTTAATATTAAGTTTTCTAAATATTATCTCTATCCTTTTCTAAATATTGGGATTATTACGTGCAGTAAATTTGTGTCCACCCCAGTCTCAGATGAAATTACAGAGAACTTTCTTCATTGACCGGAAAGGGACAAGGAAATTAAGAAAAAGATGGAAAATATAAATGCAAAAATTAATTCCTAATAAAGGCTGGTTTAACATGGAAAAGAAAAGCATCTTTTGAATTAAAATTTTTTTATCCGACTTGAATCCTAAACGACAATATATATATATATATATATATATAACTTTTTATATAAAAACTTGATTTACAAATTAAAATAAAAAATTAATGTCAAAAATAATTTTCAAATTATAATGAAATATTTAGTGAGGCATCTAAATTTTAAAAATTTTTATTTGAACAATAAATTTATTAATTAATATGATATTTAAAAAATTATTTATTTATCACGTATATTATTTGAAATTAATCAAATTAAAAGTAAGTAACACATTAACGAATAGATTCATAATTAAAATTATTAAATAAATAAATAATAAAATAATAAAAAATAATTTTAACTTTAACACAAAAAAATATTTTTTTAAAAACAATTATTCTTATAAGATATAATAAAATCTAAAACTCTATAATCAAAAATAATAATAATAATTATACTAAAAAAATTATTTATAATAAACGAACAGATATAAATTTTTATTCAAATAATTATAATTTTTTATATAATTATAACATTTATGAATAATAATATATTTATATTTAAATAATTATAACTATTTATCATATAATAATTATTTATTTAAATATATTTATTTAAAATATGAATAAAATTAATGTACAGTTAATTTTATTCATCAACAATTAAAATTTTCTATATAAAATTTTCTATATAAGGAGATATATCCCATTTTAAAGTATCAATAAAAATATCACATTAAAAAATTTTAAAATTCATGTATCAAATTAAATATTTTATTCTAATTCAATAACCATTAATGATATTGGATTTGGTCAGAGCAGTTACTTCAAGAAGCTGCAGTGAAAGTGGACAAGAAATTTCTTGGAAAATAAAAGGAGAAAAGAAAAAGTGGGAAAAGAATAATGAGCTTTGCATGAACCATATAAATTTGCAATTATACTAACTCTTCCTTCGTATCACAGCCAAAGTATTCCCCCACAAATTCATACTCTTTTGACTTAACCAAAACTCCTTTTCTCCATCTTGTTTTCCTTCTACACCCTAAACAAAATATTCTTACTGAAATCGTTTTAACCCTTTCGTCCCTGTCGTTTAACATGTCTTTGATAAATCGTAAGCCTGCTGAACCAGCCATGTCTGATGCAGAAGATATGCCGGCAGCAAAACGTCAGCAACGGAGGTGGCGTTCGGTTTTTGCAACAATATATTCTGCTAGGACTCTTGTTTCTTTGTACATGAAGGTTATTAACAAGAAGCAGATCTTGCGTACTCTATCCTATATTGCCCTTGATATCCATGACAATGACTCCAGTGATGATCGCCTACCTTCTCTCTGTGTTGATCAAAAAACACTCACTGAGGTGGTAAGAGAGAAGAACCTTGAAACCCTAAGTAAACTTGGAGGAGTAAAACAGATTGCTGCATGTCTTGAAACTGATGAGAAGGATGGTATCAGTGCCGATCAGGCTGATCTTACACACAGGATTGATGTCTTTGGCGCCAACAGGTATCAGAAACCACCTACTAAAAGCTTTCTTAGCTTTATTTTTGAAGCTTTTAAGGATACCACCATTTGCATACTCTTGGTTTGTGCTATACTCTCGCTGGGCTTTGGCATTAAGCAGCATGGCATAGCAGATGGATGGTACGATGGTGGGAGTATTATCGTTGCTGTCTTTCTCGTTGTCGCTGTATCTGCTGTCAGTAACTTCAGGCAAAACAGACAATTCCAGAAACTTTCAAATGAGAGTAGTGATATAAGAGTGGAAGTAGTGAGAGATGGTCGACGCCAATATATATCAGTCTTTGAAGTTGTTGTGGGAGATATTGTGTGCTTGAAAATTGGTGATCAAATCCCCGCAGATGGATTGTTCTTGGATGGCCACTCCTTGAAGGTGGATGAATCTAGCATGACTGGGGAAAGCGACCACGTTGAGATCAATGGCAGCAACAATCCTTTTGTCCTCTCTGGTACAAAGGTCACTGATGGGTTTGGTTCCATGCTTGTCACTTCTGTTGGCATGAATACTGCATGGGGAGAGATGATGAGTTCCATAAATCGGGACTTAGATGAGGAGACCCCACTACAGGCTCGCCTCAACAAGCTGACTTCTTTTATTGGGAAGATCGGATTGGCAGTGGCCGTACTTGTTCTTGCAGTTTTGCTTATTCGTTACTTCACTGGAAACACAAAAGATGACAAGGGAAACAAAGAATATATTCCGGGGAAGACAAAGCTTGACAGCATGATGAACTCAGTCGTGGATATTATTTCGGCAGCAATTACCATTGTGGTAGTAGCAATTCCAGAAGGTCTACCTTTGGCAGTAACTCTAACTCTGGCTTACTCTATGAAGCAAATGATGGCTGATCATGCAATGGTCAGAAAGCTTTCTGCCTGTGAGACGATGGGTTCAGCCACAACAATCTGCACAGATAAGACAGGTACCCTTACTTTAAATGAAATGAAGGTTACTGAGTTTTGGGTAGGGAAAGAATTTATGAAGGATAGAATTTCCTCGGAAATAGCACCTAATGTCCATGAGTTACTGCAACAAGCCATTGCTTTAAACACAACTGGTACTGTTTATAAGCCAAACTCTAGATCACTTCCTGAGATTTCTGGTAGTCCAACTGAGAAAGCAATACTCTCTTGGGCTGTCTTAGATTTGGGGATGAACCTAGATGACCCAAAGCAAAATTATGAACTCATCCAAGTAGTGGCCTTCAATTCAGAGAAGAAAAAGAGCGGAGTTCTGATAAGGAGGAACAGTGAGGGTGCTACACACGTACACTGGAAGGGTGCTGCTGAGATGATCGTGGCAATGTGTTCACAATATTATGATAGAAGAGGAACAATTAAAGCCATAGATGATGAAGAAAGAACAGAGATTGGGACAATTATTCAGAATATGGCAGCAAAAAGCTTGAGGTGCATAGCATTTGCTCACACGAAAATTCCAGAAGACAATGAGCAGGTTTTGGAAGAAAGCAGACTCACCTTGTTAGGGATGGTAGGTTTGAAAGACCCATGTCGTCCTGGTGCCAGAATAGCCGTGGAATCTTGCATAGATGCTGGAGTAAACATCAAGATGATAACTGGAGACAATGTCTTCACAGCAAAAGCTATAGCGGTTGAATGTGGCATTCTGGAACCTCATGAGGATATGAACGAAGCAGTAATAGAAGGTGTACAGTTCAGAAATTACTCACCAGAAGAGAGAATGGCAAAGATCAATAAAATCCGTGTGATGGCCAGATCATCACCTTTTGATAAACTTCTGATGGTACAGTGTCTAAAGCAGAATGGTCATGTTGTAGCAGTCACGGGGGATGGAACGAATGATGCACCAGCTTTAAAGGAAGCAGATATTGGACTTTCCATGGGAATCCAAGGAACTGAAGTTGCCAAGGAAAGCTCAGATATAGTCATCTTGGATGATAACTTCACCTCTGTGGTGACAGTTTTAAGGTGGGGTAGGTGTGTCTTCAACAACATTCAGAAATTCATTCAGTTTCAACTCACAGTTAATATAGCAGCCCTAGCCATCAACTTTATTGCAGCAATATCCTCTGGTGAAGTCCCACTGACAGCTGTCCAGCTTTTGTGGGTGAACCTAATAATGGATACCTTGGGAGCTTTAGCTTTGGCCACTGAGCGACCTACCAATGATCTCATGACAAAGCCACCTGTGGGTCGATCCAAGCCCCTTATTTCGAATATCATGTGGAGGAACCTCATTGCTCAAGCCTTGTATCAAGTTGCAGTTCTACTAACCCTTCAGTTCAGGGGAAAATCTATCTTTGGTGTGGATGAGAAGGTCAAGAACACACTCATCTTCAACACTTTTGTCCTCTGTCAAGTGTTTAATGAATTTAATGCCAGAAAACTAGAAAAGAAGAATATATTCAAGGGACTACACAAGAACAATCTCTTTCTTGGGATCGTTGGCATAACTATAATTCTTCAAGTGGTAATGGTGGAATTCTTGAAGAGGTTTGCTAACACTCAGAGGCTGGACTGGGGGCAATGGGGTGCTTGTATTGGAATTGCAGCTTTGTCTTGGCCACTTGGCTGGCTAGTTAAGTGGATTCCAGTATGAAGCATTTCTCTTCTGCGATCAGAGGGCTTTTACATCCTGGAAAGATCACTCACTTCACATAAGATAGTCTTTTTATTATCTAAGTAGTAGGAATAAAAATACATAACCTTAGTAATATATCTTTACTATTCCTGATGCAGGCTTCTAATTTCCTTCTTTTCAATATTTATATCTGTTCTAGTTTCATTTTAATTGTTGAATGTAGGCTTCTTTGAGAAGAATCAAGATACATTTGTTGCTTATACATGCATTAATTTCAAAATAAACTGTTTTGCACCATCTTATTATGCAATCACTATGCAGAAAGAAAACCCTCTCCTAATGCAAATAATTTACATATGTCAATCAGGTTTTAGTGGATAACACTCTAGCCATGCAGGTTAGGCTTCATATTGTAGACATATTACTAGTAGATATGACATTAACCTTTTTGCTCTCTCCAGTGGATGTGACAATAACGAGAAGAGACTTTCCTTGAAATCCAATAATCTATCCAATAATCTATTTTAAGAACTATAATCTTTGTAAGTCTATCAAAACTTATGATGACCAGTTCACAAACACAGACTATCCATCATGTTATAATTTCATACAATCAAAATATTCCACTGTAGAGCACACAATAGGCTTTAACTCTATGAGGTAAATAAGAAAATTTAATTAACTCTTTCATCATTCACTTTAGAATTCACTAGCTTCAAGAAAAGAGGACCCTTTAGTTGATTTTGTAGTTTGATCATCGAGAGATTGTATGATACAAGAAGGTGCCCATTACATTGAGCATGTAGAAAATCATTGATTTAGTCACTTTTGACTTCAACAGTAGCAAAAACAAAGCTAACCGATCTCTTCAGAATTTGGTTAAGTGGCATACTTTTTAGTGGCTTCTTCGCAAAAGTCGGTTATCCATCCAGGATTCCTCTCTTTCTGTATTCAGCTTAATAATGCACATCTGTGCGAAACAAAAACACCTCACCATTTATGCTTTAGGCATCCACAGTGGCTAAATAAATAGATAAATAAATCAAAACCTATTCCCCCTTGCAGAGAGTTATACAGATAGCAACTGCAAGGAACCGAGCATATGTTTAAAAGATATAATTATCATGAAAAACCTTCAAAACTTAAATTTTTAAGGGGCGTTTGGTTGGTGGAGTCTTAGATTCCAAAAGAAAGTGTGATCCCTGAGAAATTGTGATTCCAGGCAAAGTGTGATTTTTCATCGCATTCCGTTTTTAGATTCCTATGTTTGATTGGGGAAATCTAAGATTATTTAATCGTGTATTTTTACTATAATCTCCTTCACTATATAACAAACACAACAATACACCAATTAATGCATTAATATCATCAAGAAACGCAGGAAATGCAGTATTCGAGTAGTCAATTATTAAAAAAAAAAAATTAATCATCAATTACTGCGTTAATTTCATCCAAAAAACATAGGAAACACGGTAATTGAATAAATACAATGAACAATTACTATGTTTAGCTTCAAATAAATGCAGTAATTACCATACTCATAATAAATGCTCGTTAAATCAAAAGCCATCAAGTCAAATGCGGAAAGAAAAAATTAAATGCCAAATACTACTGTTCAAAGAAAAGCATTAATTGCCATACTCATAATAAATGCTCGTTAAATCAAAAGCCATCAAGTCAAGTACTGCATTTTTATTCAAAGAAATGCAGCAAATAATCACAATTACTGCATTTTAAGGCCTACAAACAAACATAGTATTTGAGTGAAAAAATATTTTATAGAAAAAAGAGTACTCAATTAAAAAAAAAATAAAACAAAAGCAATCCACAATTACTTAATTTTTATATGTTGATTTTTTATGGGAGTAAAATAGAAAGAAAATATTTTTTATTAAAGTCAAATGCGAAACAAAAATCACTTTCCCCCCAAAATCTTAAAAACCATAGGGAAATATAAGTTTTAGATTCCGAGACTTTGAGTACTATTAAGAATCTAAGATTACCTCCAAGAATTTGATATCTCGAACCAAACGTGAAAATTTGAATATCCAACAGCAATATTCCGAGAGAAAATCTCATATTCACCCAAACCAAATGCCCTGGAGAAACTGCATAATTCACAGTGCCTAGTGGTGCTATAAACTTCTAGCATTGAAAGAAAAAGAAACAACTATAAGAAATTAACATCATCATCCCCATATAAACTTCAGCTATCTCAACAGCAAAATAGTGAACTTCAATCCTAAGTTGCATCTGATGGCCTAATCGTAATCAGTGTGAATCTTTAATTTTTACTGTTTATTCAGTGTAAGACTGTCAAAAATGAAAGCCAACTTATTGATCAATGATCAGTCAATAACAATTCAAGGCTTCTATCTCTCACTGTACGTCATCTTTCTCTCAAGTCACCACATAGCATAACTTTCAGAAGCAATACAAGTATGTTGCAATTTCCAAAATAAAGCTAGAAATCTATAAGCACAAAGTAAGCACCTCATACACAATCTATCACTTGACAGGCTCTTTCTTATGTGGAAACAGAATCATTGGTGTACTAGGTTGTTGGTATAAAAAAAAAAACATTTTTGGGGTCCACTACTCACACACAAAAAAAGTGAATTTGACAATTTGTCGTCATATATTTTCTTCGTCCAATATTGAAAATTCTAAAACCTTTGCTCAAACCTATCCATCCACCAGATTATAACTCCAGCCAATTTCCCTGAAGCTTGCACAGGTACATGGTCTCAATATCACTCAAGTATTCTAACACCCTCCTCAGATAACTAAGTGCTTCCTTCTTCCTACTTCTCAACTAAGCTCCTTTCTAATTATAAACAACTAGAGTCAAGAAACTGCAAGTAACGCAGCAATGGATGACAGTGTCTAGTTCAGCACCACAATAAAGAATGCCAGCTATTATGCTACATGAATCTGATGTCAAACAGAATAAAGAATAGCAAAAGGGAACAACCTAAATATCCTTGCAACCAACATTTTACTATGGAACAACTGAAAGAACACTTGGCAATCAATTCTAATTCCTTCAATGAAAAATTTTCTCAAATAAAACTTCTTTATGATATAATCCAAAAAGAAAATGGTTAACTAATCTCAGTTTTTTTTATTTCTCGCTTCTTGAGCATACTTTAAACGCCAAAAGAATTAACTTTGTAACACTCCACTTGTAATTATATATACAGCAAAACAGAACCAAGGCTCACAGAGCAAGTGGCATAATAAACTATTTCAAATTCAACTATAAACAATCTTAGTATCACATCAACATCCTTTAATTAAAGTGACAGAATCATATTTAGCATTAGGATTATTACTTTAATAAAAAAAAAAGTTACCCCATAAGCAAGGAGGCATCTTTTTGAAGAAAACTTGAAATGGGTCAGTAAAAGACATCGAATTTCAATAGAAAAAAACAGAAAAACAGAACCTAACATGCAAAAGCTGAAATGGGTAGTTTATGAAAATGTTAAATTTGACTGGTTGTTGAAAAAAAATAGTTTTAAAAAGGGGGAAAAAAATAAAAAGGACAATTCAATAAACACATGGGTCCAAAATCACAAGGAAAAAACACCAAAAGACAGAGAAATATGGAGAAAGGGATAGGGAGTTTCAGGTGGGGCTGACCTCGACGAGACTCTGTAAACAATTGTACTGCAAAAATTTATCTCCACGAAGATTGCCCCTTTTTTCTTTTTTTTTTTTGGATAAAGGCCAAACGAGTTCCTACTTCGTCATCTTTCTGTCGAGTATCATCAATAATTTCTCTTAAAAAAAAAAGTTTCACAAAAGTAGGAAAAATAATATTTCAAGAAACACTGAAACTCCGTAAAAAAGAATAACACAAAAACTTTACATTTTGTCCTTTTAACATTAAAAAAAAAAAGAATTAGTGGAGTGGAAAACATATGCCGCATACTGTTTTTGTGGTCAAACTGTACGATTTAAAATGTAGTTATGAGCAATGACAAATTTAATTATTTTATTTTATAATATTAAAATTGAAACCGTATATTTTAATAAATTATTAAATCAAATCTAATTATTAACGAGGCAAAATTTTAATTATGTTGATATAAAATTGTCGTTATTAACGTGATATTTTTGAAATTGAAGCTGATGATGTAAAATTAATATTTTTTTATCATGTAAAAATTTCATTATGTGAAATTTTAAAAAAGAAAGATAGTTTTTTAATGGATAACTATTTAAAAAAATGAAAATATATAAAATTTTTTAATTTTTTATATTTGTTAAAAATAAATTTATTTGATTTTTTATAATTTTTCTCGTAATATAAATTCAGTAAAATATATTATCAGTAGTACAGATAGATTCTTAAATTTGGAAATTTAAAATGCATTTTCTCAAGATTTTAATTCATTACGTATTTTGTAAAATATTTATAATAGTAAAAAAAATTGCAAGGGCCTATTGCACTGAAAAATTGGCTATTTATTGGAAGAAAAATTATCAAATATATTATTAATAAAATTTTTTCATTTTAAAATAAAGATCAACAAAGTGATACATATCTTTAAGATAAATTTAAAAAATTAAAATAAACTAATTAAAAAAATAAGCATGTTTTATTTTATAAATCTCATTTATAAAATTTTAAAAATTTTCACAAAAAAATGTATCAAATAATTACTTCTATATGTAATTACAGGCCAATGGACTGAGAACAGCAATGGCTCGACTTATCATCAAAATGGAAAATTTGTTTGGGGCTTTATAACAACAAGCCTAGTCCAGGGCAATTGGTTGGCTTGTGAAGTTGTTGCCCTTTTGAAACAAACAATTGAATGATACATAGCTAACAGCTATGTAGATTTTCCCATCAAATTCTCCCATGAGAAGGTGTTTTTTTGGGATCTTTCGCAGAAAATGATGCTTGAATATCCTCATCCGGAGTTCAGTTGCCCTGTCAAAATCAGCTTTTTCCATCTTCTGTTCATCAATTCCCCTCACTCTTCTCCATAAGTTTCCTCAACATTAGATTTTATTCTGGCCTTGTATCCATTGCCTACCTATCAACTAAATTCTTCAACCTGCATTAGTACAACCCAAACAACTTTCTCATATTTATATATATATATATATATATATATCCACCAATTTTCGATCTAAAATATAAACTGATAATAACTCACACAGACACCCTCCATTACAGCATCAAAGACCAAAAGATCTCAGCATAGCCAACTTAAAATATGAGACTCAGTAGTATTAATTTGGTTTAGGCAATTGGGTTGAACATTTCCAAGAAGTTGACTGGTTTTTCTAATGGTCCAGAAAAAAGTTAACCGTTAACAGTGGGCCTAACTAAGCTGGTGAAGGACCTGTCTTCACTCATGGCCCTGATCATGGGCAGGCTTCCAACCATATTAAGCCTCAACATGAGGATCATACAAGGTTTTCTAACTTTTTTTATCCTTCTTTTTATTTTCTTTTTCTTCATCCACAAGTGGCAAAAGGAAAATGATTTATTACTTTTTTACACTAATATCATCTTTTGGCTTCATAATAAAGTCAGATATTTTGATGAACATGGTTTTTATGACTTATCCTATTTGGCTGTCATAATAATGGCTTCCAATAAGACATCTCTTTCTTGTTTCCTTGTTTTTTATTAGAATGGCCTAACAAGGATAATGTCGTTGATAGAGACAAATAATAAGCTCTCTCTCTCTCTCTCTCTCTCTCTCTCTCTCTCTCTCCCTCTCTCTCTTATATATTTTGTAATACTTACGTATCATTCTTAAGTGCATCAAAAAGATGACAGTATATATTCTTCATTATGTCATTTTATCTTAATATTCTTTAAGAATTATTATCTCATTTAATGACATATTTTCTATAAAAGAGATTACAGATTGATAAAAGAAAAGGTTACAAGTGTTAAAAATCAAATCAGACACAATTTGAAAATGTTGCAAGTTCAAATTATGAATCAACTTAGTTGAATTCTAAATTTACTGACATATATGTATAACCAATAATTGTCTTTTTTTGTTTTTTTTTTTCATCATGATGCTTCATGCATGTGCTTTGTCACCTGGTATGTATGTATATGTATATATATATGAGAAAAAAATTTTATTTGTCACTAATATATTAAATGTTAATAAAAATGGAACAAAAAACTTCTGACACAGATCAAAGCATATATCTGAGATAATTAACTTGAAATTTCTTGATAATATTTGATGTGTGATACGTGATGAAAGATGTAGAGTTCAATAAATTTTCCAGGCTATATATAGCTTTTCGTATTTTTCCCATGAGGAATTAGTAAAAGGTGTCTCCAGATGACGACGAGTGCTATACATAGTAATGCCGGCAGTGGCAATTTTCTCTTGATTTGTTGGTACTTTTCATGCGCCAACTCCTAAAAAAAGGGTAAAAAATTGCAAGCCACGGACATTGTTCTTTGACAGCATCGAAATTAACCATATCCATTATTGATGACATATAATAAGTACATATTGCCAAGTTGAAGAAGATGGGCATACCAACAAATTCTGGCAAGAGCAAAGTTTAATTTGGACTAGTTAGAAACCATAAACAATTTGATCATCATGTTATAGTAAAGGAGGCTAACCATAAATAACTATTTTTTTTTTACTATCTTAGTGGTTTTTACCAATAATTTTTAGGCCTCAATTTCATTTTAGCTTTTCCTACCCTCGATGGTCTTTTCTGTTCTCTAATATTATCCTCCTTAGTATTGTTCCAAATATTCAAAGAAACAAAAAATTAGAGACTAAGACGAAAACCCAACGTAGAAAAGTTGGTGAGAAATTGGAAAACGGTTTTGAGGCTCCTTATTAATGTTTCATATATGGAGTCTAGCCAAAACCAGCTTCAAAACAAAGAAAAATAATGTGACAATATCCAAACAAGACAAGCTTAAAACAAAAACAACATTTATGTTATACCATTTTTTTTTAAAATTCAATGCTAGCTGCTTAATCCAAAATCAAAATTGACCTCCATTAATGCTAAGCTCACATCTCCTAAAAAATTTGTGTGGGCTGAAATGGCAACTTCATTTGAGAAGAAAAGCGAGCCTCAAATGAGTAGTACTTAGTTGTTTCTTTTTTAAACTAGTTTTGGCAAAAAAATGGTAGAGGTTTTTTATATTTTTTTTACATGAAAGATGGAGAGTTATGATGTAAATGATATATTAATATTTATAAATTATTAGAGCTCGATTCGAATAAAATTTTAATTTGATTCGATTATTGTCAAATCGAATTTAAATTCAAGTAGCTTGACTTATTAATTGAGTCAAATTTAAGTATTTTTATATTTAGTTCGAATAGCTCGCGAGTTTAATCGAATTTTTTATATTTAAATATATTTTTATTATTTTAATTAATAAAATATCTTAAATTTAAGCTTAAGTTCAAGTACAAGTAATTGAATTTATATCGAATATAAAAATTAAATTTATTTTTATATGTTAGTCGAATCTAATCAAACGAATTTGAGTAATTTAATTTTTATTTTAAATTGAATTCGAATTAAAAAAAATAAAATTCAATCGAATTTAATTTAAATTTTAAGTTTTAAATTTTAAATTAAATTTAAACTTAAATTTAATATTGTATCAATTTAAACTCGATTGATTATACCGAAAAAAGTAATTAGGACATGAATGTGTTAAATCAAAAATTTTAAGTGCTGACAGTGAATTACAGTCATTCACGTTAGGGGACATGGACTGAAATCTCGTTCCCACTTGCTCCACTTTACAGCGTTAGTACTTCTACGGCATTTTTTTTAAAAATTTTTTCTTTCTTTCTTCTTTGAATTCAAACCTTTGTGCGTCACCAATGGCTTGGCGTTTCCCAAGTGGGAGGGCCCAAAATATTTCCAGTTTTTTCCTCCAATTGAATAGTATAAAATATTTATTCTCTAGAAAGAATATTTTTAATCTTATTTATTAAAATGAGGAATTTCATGACACATCATTTTTTTCATACCATCACTGTCACAGTTTTTCGTCTTTCCATACATCAAAAATTAAAATCCAAACAAAAAAAATTTTAAGTCTTGTTTCTTGGTAGTGTTAATTCACTAGTTGAGAGCAAACCTATTTTCAATTTAGAAAACAAATTGAAAGTTCTTAACCATTATATATATATATATATATATATATATATATATATATATATTGCTTGAGCTTCCTCAAATAAAAAAAAAAAAAAGTTAATTAAAGTTGAAATGTGGTTGGAGCTTTAGCGGTGGATTTCATCTTGGTTGGAACCCTGACATATGGGACGTCACTTGTAAAGCAATGCATGCGGTTTCCAGCGATCAAGCTGCTTCTGTTCATGTTCACAAGATGTACAAGGATGGTATTTGTTGACATGGCCGTAGATATTATTTTATTAATTAATTAATTTTTTTTTCTTTTTTTTTGGTAATTTTTTTATCAATTGTCTGCAGTCACACTATCAGTGGCTCTGATAGTCGCCTATAACTATTAGTCGCTTTAACAGTCACCAGCAGCCTTTTTGATAATTGGTGGTTGCCCTAATCGTAAGTGATTAAAATTTTTAAAAATATGGGATTTTGATCTTTCTCTTACTCTATAAATAGAGCTGTAAAAATACCATCAAAAGAAAAGAAGCCCGAAATGTTGCAAAAAAAAATTCTCCAGATTAAAAAAAAAATAACTTTTTGTCAAACAAAAAAATCCAAAGCAAACTAAACACATACAAACACAAAAACAATATCCTCTGGAAACGAGGATCATAGCGCCAAACAAAAAACAACACAAACACAAAAATTTTTGGCTGAACCTTCTAGGTCAGAGCTGCGCCATTTGGAGCCCCTTTTCACAAAAATAGGCCCAAATCTGCACTCAGAAGGCTGGGAACATCTATTTGGTGAATCTTGAGATTTTTCGATGACCGACGAACGACGACCAACAACCACCGAAGGCGACCGGCGTGGCAAAGTAGTCATCGAATTTTGGGTTGCTAGAGAGAGAAGGAGAGAGTTAGAGAAGAAGAGAGAGAAAGAGGAAGAAAAAAATTAAAAAATAGTTGATTTGACATTTAAATAGGCCTTCAAAACAACATCGTTTTGACCCTACAAGATTCGCGTCTCGACCCGTAACCCGACCTGGGATCTGCGCACTTAACTCGATGACCCGTTCTCTCTTTTGCCTCTCAATCAACCCAGATTGGCATCGAACCGCTGAACCCAAACTAATCGGATCAGATCGGATCGAACCACTGAACCAGCCCAAACCCGCGTTGATCGATCCATTTCAGGTAAAAAATTTTTTTTTTATTTTTTTATATTATTTTAAATTTTATTATTAATATTCATGTATATTAAAATATTTATATCTATTAGAATAAATTTTTGTTGAAATAAGTAAAAATATATGTAAAATATATAATAAAGTTTTTTTTTTTATAGTTTTGTTAATTTTAGAATAAACCTTATAAATTAATAAAAAAATGTAAGAAAAGAAAATGTTTATCCGATGATGAGATTTAAAGATACTCCGAGTAGTGATACCTATGAAATTTCTAGGTGAAAAGATTTTTTTAAAATATTACCAGTATATTGGAGTCTTTATAAAAAATTTTCAATATAATAAAAATTTTCTTTTTCTATTAATAAAAAACAGAATTAACTAATTCATAAAAAAAACTAAAGTAAAGTAATAAAAATGAGAAAAAAAGAAATTTTATCCGATGATGAGATTCTAAAAGTATTTCGAGTAGAGGTGCTTTAAGAAATCCCTAAGTGAGAAAATTTTTTTTTAAATATTACCAGTGTATTGGAATATTTATAAAAAAAATTCAATATAATAAAAAAAAATTTTTCTTCAAAAATTTAAATAAAATTAATAAAATTTCTAAATAAAAAAATATGTGCATTAACATATTAGCATTTTTTGCATTACATGCACAACATGGTTTTTACAAAAAAATAAATTTGAATATCCGAGGATGAGATTCTAAGGTATTTCGAGAAACAATATCTAAAAAATCTCTAGGTGAGAAAGAATTCTTCTAATGTTACCAACGTATTGTAACATTTTAAGAATTATTTCAATAAAAAGGTTCTACTTTATTTTTCTCGAATAAAAATGAAACAATAAATAATAATATATATTAAAAAATCAAATTCCAATAAATGAAAAATCAAGAAAATTATTTTTCAAACACCGAAAATAAAACTGTTTTTATCAAAATCAATGAATAACACGTAATTAATTGGTACCATTTTAAACGGGTGCTGTGGGAGTACTAATCCTTCCTCACGCATAACCGACTCCCAAACTTAGACTGTTTCGTAAATCATAAAATTATCTTTTTAATAAATTTTAATTAATTTTAAAACTTTATTAAGAGAAAAAATTTTAATAAGTGGCCAATCGCACCTAACCAAAAAAAGATTGGTGCCGACTCCATTATTTTTTATTTCATTTTCAAATTCGTCGAGCGGACACAAAACCATTACGACAGCTTAGCAACTCTGATGAGGAGGCCATTCGAGAGTCAGGCCAAAATTAACTATGTGTTATCCTTAAATTTTGATTTAAACAGTCCTACTTGTTTTTTTTTTAATTTTTATTTTTCACTTTCAATAAGAAAAAAGCCAAAAAACAACAAATCGAAAACAAAAAGAAAATTTTCACACATGTTTTTTTACTACGCTTCTTATGCTTTATTTTTTTGTATATATTACTCTTGATCAATTAGGAAACATTTACACACACAATGATATGATGTATCTCATGCATGAGCTCTATACCTAGGCTTCGTCTTTTATAGTAGGAAGTAAAGTACTTATGCACTCATGAGGTGATAACCTCCGCAATGACAAGCGAAATACTTTCACTCAAATTGAACTCTTTTCGTTTGTAGCTTATAATGGGTGAGGATCAAGGTGCTTACTAGTCTAGTCTGATTGATAATAAGAAATAATTTGAGAACCTTTAGATACATGTCAACCCCAAACCAAGCATGTAATAAACCTAGGAAGCTAACCTTAGGTAGAACTTTACCCACCCTATTGTAGAAAATACCTAAATCCAAAACGTATAAGAATAAAAGTTGTGTAATACAAATCAAAACAAATCTCAAAAATCTCAAAACTTAAAAAAAAAAAAAAGTTTTTTCTCTAAACCATATCCTTACACTAACTCAATTTTGTTTTTTTTTTTTTTTTACATTAATCATATCATATAATTCTGCATCAAGGTATTTGCTCTAAGACATCTTTCTCTCGAAATGTCTTCATGGATCCCATAAAACTATAAATTTGTTCATCCTCAGTTAGTGTCCTATGTGAGTCATATAATGAAGTATATGTTTGGTCCAAAGAAACCCAACAAAAGAGTGAAGATAATTTACTTACTAGTTATGTGTTTAAGTTACCCGAGAAGGTGTATTTAGATTTCACATAGAATGATTTAAAAGATTTAGCCATTATCTAGGGTCAGTTAAATGAGGAAAGAAAAGAAAACTTTAGCAAAAAATATGAACAGATTGTATCCCTCATTCCAGTAGTGATTGATGAACAGTTGTCAGGACAGCTATATGATTTTGGGATTTATCCTATAGATGCCTCACTTTTAATCAAAAGGATTTGGTGCCAACTATTGAAAAGTATTCGATTTTACTTGTGATAGAACTACAATGTTTGGATAAAGTGTTTACCTGAAAGTCAAAATCAGGTTATTGTAAAAAGTTGGCCAAGCTTATGGGGGTAAAAGTAAAAACCATAGATTCTGTTGTGAAGCCTAAAGGTGAACACCTCTATATCTGTTGAGATTTTCTCTAAAATTTTATTCAAGGGCATCTTAATAATGATCAAGGCCTAGCTGTGTTTGCTCTAACATTGTATGGCATGGTAATCTTTTCGAAAAGTTTGAGTTACATTGAGATAATTGTGGTAGATTTTTTTGAGCAAATTAAAATTCAAGTAATTAATCTTGAACCAACAGTCCTAGCTGAAATCATCAAGTTATAAAATTTCTATCGACGAAATAGAAAGGGACAATTCATAGGGTGTGCACCTCTATTATATGTATGAGTTAGAAGTCATTTCAAGTGTGAAAAAAGTGTATTTTTAAAATTATACCCTCAAAATAAGGCACCAATCGAAAAGTTATGCAAAAGCCAATGGTCGATGTTGAAGACTAAGGAAGAGTGGGTCTTTTTCTTGCGAAGGCTTACTAGGGATGGAATCGAATGGATAACACCTTGGATTCCCCATGTGCCCTTATTGTACCGAGGAGAAAATGAGCCATGGATGCTGCTATTAGGGCTATAGGGTGTTGTAAGTTATGCTCCATTAATGGTGCTTATACAATTTGGCCAAAGTAATTTATTCATGCTACTTATGACCTGGCCCAAGTAGAATTCATTTACAAGGAATCGAATCCACCAAAAACCTTGGAGCAGTTGATCCAAACATGGAAGAAAATACAAAGAATAAGATTGGAGCCTTTCATTAACAAAGTCACCCCTGATTATCAAATTTGAAAAGTAAAGCGGCTTAGAGATATAATACTCCATCCTGATGATAGCTCACATCAATCAGTTAATCGTTCAGAATAAGTGTAATTATAAAAAAATTGAGCTTGTGAAGAAAGAATTAGAAGCTGAAAAAAAAAGAAATAAGAAGAAAAAATTTGAGACTTCGTGAGAAAATGGGACAATTAAAATATAAAGCAGAGATATAAGAGAGCATATTGAAAAAAGTCATAAAAGAACGAGATGTGACCAATAATGATTTGAAAGATCTGCACTAGAAAAATAAGAGGTTACAAGTCCAATTAAATACTGAAAAGGTCACTAAGTCTTACCTTAGTCGATAACGCAAAGTGGATGAGCTCCAAAAAAAAAATAAACCAATGAAAGGGCAAAGGTCAAGAAAAGCAAGATGAGGCCAGAATTGGAAAATGTTGTATAATATGGCTTCAGCAAGATTGGTGAAATGTCAAAAAGAAAATGAAAGGTTAAAGGTTATAGTCGTAAATGAGAAAAGAAAACACTTAGAAGTACTGAATAAAAAAGAATCATTTCACCAGGTGATCCAAGGGTTAGAGCTACAACTGTAAGACCACGAGAATTATATTTCAACAATAATAGATGAGTGGCAGAGAAGAAAAAAAGATTGGATCTTCACATGTGATTTAGAAAGAGATGCTCGCATGATATGAAAGGTAGAAAGCGTAGAAAGGCAACAGTACATAGAGTATCTGACTAGTCAAGTTTGTAAAATAGTAAAAAAGGCATGAAAGATGGTTGAAAAGGTAGAAGCATTAAGACAAGAAGTCAATTCTGTAAGAGAATATGGACAGCACCTAGTAAACTTTTTAGATGAGGTAAAAGATCATTATAAGCAAGTCAAACGCTTTTATGGATATAATTCTAGGATGATAAATCTCAAGTAATCAAAGTTGTATGGAATCAATAAAAATCTCTAGTGTTGAAATTTATCCAAGAGTAAATATTTTTCACTTGCATTCATGCATTATCTGTACCATTTTTATTTTTTTTCAAAAAAATTTCAAAAAAAATAAATTTTTTTTACACATGGCATTCTAATTTTTAAAAATTTATGGTAATAAAGGTTCAAGAATAGCTCATCCATCAAAAATTTTGACTCAACCCATTCGCCATTCATACAACACTAGAACTCAGACAAGAATTATGGAATAAGAATATGTTAGTCGATTTGAGAGAATCGAGAAAGCTCAAGAAGAACTAAGAGGAGATCTTAGTATAATAATGGAAATGCTAAAAAAACTTGACAAGGGAAAAATAGTGAAAAGAAATCTCAGCTCTCAAGAGCAATCGTCAGACATGGTGGATCCTATTTGCCTTCTAGGGTTCGAGCCACGATTAATCCAACATTCTCAAAGAACCAGAATGCAAATTCTTACTCCCGATGGATATTCTAATTCTTATCCAAGAATGACATTCACACATATCCTAGGATAATTTCAAAATTTTGTTAATCTTGTTATGATGAAAAAACCACCCGAGCCAATCTTGGTTCCTGATTTAGATGTTCTTAAAGAAAAGAAAAAAGCTAGGGATAAAGATACTTGAGAAAGTGAAAGATACTAATGCCCAAGAAAAGATGAAGTTATTGGAAGAAAGGTTTAGGGTAGTAGAAAGAATGAATTTTTATGGCTCCACAGATGCAACCGAGCTTTTTTTAGTCCATAATGTGGTCATTTCACCTAAATTTAAGGTTTTTAAATTTACAAAAATATGATGGCACAAAATGCCCAATGACTTATGTCATCATGTATTACGTAAGATAATGGCACATGCTCGTGATAAGAAGTTGTTAATGCATATATTTCAAGATAACCTTACGGGATCTACAGTCAAATGGTATGTTCAACTAGACATGAGTCATATTCATTCATGATAAGAGCTCACAAGGATATTTCTTACACAATATCAGTATGTCATAGATCTAGCTCCAGATCGTCTATCTTTATAAAATATGAAAAAAAAGCAACTGAAAGTTTCAAGGAGTTACACAAAAATGGAGAGATGTGGCTACATAAGTCTAACTTTCTCTTATTGAGAAAGAGATAACTGTCTTATTTATGAATATTCTAAAAGCACTGTACTACGATAGATTAATAGGCAATGCCACTAAAAACTTTACAGATATGATAATATCTGATAAAATTATTAAAAATGCTATAAAAATGGTAAGCTCGATGCAGGAGAGACAAGTGGAGCAAACAAAGATGGAGTTTCCAAAAAGAAAGAGAATAAAGCTCGAGCGGTAAACTATATGGGGCAACAGTTTAGAGGTTTCATGCCCTACCCTAAACCAGTCTACCAAACCCATTACCCTCTCGTAAACAATGTTGTATCCATCCCCCATCCACATCAACCATACTAGTCACTACAACCACCAGCTTATCCACCTTATTTTCAGTCATCTTTTCAAACACCCACCTATTACGATCCTGCTGTATCCACCATACTAGAATGGAGGCCTAACCCTAATAGTGGTCCGAAAGCCCCAAGAACTACCCAAGAAAAAATTACTTTCGATCCTATACCCATGACATATACGGATTTATACCCTCAATTTGTTGAGAAATATATACTAGCCCTTGTTATTGTTGAGCCTTTGAAACCTCTGTTTCTCAAACAATATGATCCTAATGCACACTATAATTATCATTATGGAAACTCAGGCCATTCTATTAAGAATTATACTATTTTGAAGCACAAAGTGTAAGGATTAATTAATGAAGCGGTATTAAATTTTGAGACTAGCCAATAAAGACTCTAAATGTTAATAAAAACCTTCTATCGAACCATACTAGGCCATCGATAAATGATTTAATTGATGGGCAAGTAAGCTATATGAAGAGAAGAATAGAGGAAGTCAAAACTTCGATGGCTAAAGTGTTTAAAGCCTTAGTCAAAGCAGACATGGTGAAATCAATAGAGCTTCAGAATTACCCCAAACAATTAATTGAATTGAGAAATACAACTACCACAAAGGTACTTTGGGGCACTCTATCGAGAATTATAACCAATTCTGTCAAGAAGTGCAAAAGATGATGGATATAGGTCAAATAGAGTTTTATGAAAAAAAAAAGAAAATCTGGTGAAAGCTGAAGTGTCTACCATTAATTCAAAGAGCAAGTTTGTGCATAGATCAGTAACTATTTACTATGATGAGGAGTTGACCCCGAGTCCAAAAAAGCTCATATCTTGACTAGTAGTGACAATTAAGATTCCTGGCTTTTTTTCATACCAAAATGATAATGCGGTATCATAAAAATATGATTATGATGTCATAGTTAACCCAGATACTACGAACATAACGGGCATAAAAGGTATGACTCGAAGTGAGAGGTGTTATACCTCAGAGGCTCTAAAAAAAGCTAGAAAAGAGAAAGCAAAGGTAGGAGAAAAAAAGAAAAGTCTGAGTAATCTTGTTGCAGCCCTAAAAAGAGAATGTTAGAAGTCGATCTCTGAAAGTAAAGCTTGTGAATTTTTAAAACTGATAAAATATAGCAAGTATAGTATGGTAGAATAGCTGAACAAGATATCCATTAAGATTTTGCTATTGTCATTATTGCTCAGTTTAAAGTCACACCGAAATATTTTGCTGAAAGTGCTAAATCAAGTATATGTATCTCATAATGTTTTTGTTGAATATGAGAAATAGCATGTTGGCAATCTAATAATTTCAAATTATATCTCTTTTAGTGATGAAAAGATTTCTCCTAAAGGTCGTGAAAGTACCAAGGCTTTCCACATTACAATAAAATGTAAAAGTCATATAATGACTAAAGTTTTGATTGATAACGACTCATCCATCAATGTTATGCCTATGACTACTCTGGTGAAACTCTCTGTTGATGGATCTTATATGAAGCCTAGTTATATGATAGTACGAGCCTTTGATGAAACCCAAAAAGAGGTGCTGAGAGGCATAAAGATACCATTATAGATTGGCCCGTACACTTTTAACGTGAAATTTTAAGTTATGGATATTTTCCCTTCATCTAGTTATTTATTGGGTAAGCCATGGATCCATATGGTAGGTGTTGTTCCATCCTCATTACATCATAAGGTTAAATTTATTGTTGAAAGAAAGCTAACATGTGTGATAAGAGAAAAAGATTTGCTAGTAACTCAATCGATAAATACTCTTTATTTGAAATCAATAGATGAAGCATTAGAATACTTTTATAAATTTTTCAAGATTGCTAATGCAACATATGTGGCTAAAGGATCTACATTGTATTTACCACACTTGTCTACGATAACTAAAATGATTGTCAAACAGTTTACCAAGATGGAATGACGACTTAAAGCTAGACTTGTGAAAAATCTGTAATGAATCACGAAGCCATCGACCATGTATGACAAGAAAAATAGATTCGACTTGGGATATAAGCCAACAAGATGGGACAGAATAAAAATGGTGAATGAGAAAAAAGATAAAAGAATAGCTAATCTTGAGAGACATAAGCCAAAGTCAGAGCCTATGGTCATTCCATACCTCTATGATTCTTTTCATTCGAGATGATATATTTACCCAAATTTGCTTAGAGCCTTAAGTGCAGGATTCATGGAAGAATTTTCAGAGCTAACCATTTAAATGGTAGATGATAGAGAAAAGAATAGTCAAAAGGAAGAGTTGTTCGTGTACCCTTGTCCTCTATATTTTGAATTGGATAATTGAAAAGTTATAGAGCTGCATATTGTCTTTAAAACTTTAAAAAAGCAATATATTGTGAAACTTTAAATCCCTAATTACTTTTTATGAGCATTAGGAGATCTATTGTGACTTGTTTATCTTTATCATTTTAATAAAAAGCTTAAAAGATGCATATGCATTTCTTCTATTTGTTTCATTTTCACTCATTCGAATCATTTTTTTTTTTACCTTAATCATTTTCTTGCCATTTCATTTTTATGTGCCAATGTTCTCTTCATTTTACCCTTTGCAGGGTCTCAAATAATGAACATGAGGATAATCATGACAATAATCTCATATTTGATTTTGAAAACTTAATTCATGTTGACAAACTTGATAATGAAAAAGATTCAAATAATTATACACTGCCTCTTAATTTGTTAAAATTAATAGAACATAAAGATAAGCCAATAGAGCCCTACCAAAAAATTATTGAATTAGTGAATTTGGTAGACGATGAAAATAGAAAAGAAGTTAAAGTTGGTACATCTCTTTTACTAACTGAAAGGTAGAAGCTAAAAGAGCTGCTCCGAGAATATGTGGATGTATTCGCATGATCTTACCAGATATGTCAGGACTCAGCACTGATATTGTAGAATACAAGTTACCTTTGAAACTAGAATGTAAGCCAGTACAATAAAAGCTAAGGTGCATAAAGCTAGATATGCTACTGAAAATTAAAGAGAAAGTGAAGAAGCAATTTGATGCAAAAATTTTAGAGGTGGTAAAATATCCTGAATGGGTAATCAATATAGTACCAGTTCTTAAGAAGGATGAGAAGGTGAGAATGTGTGTCGATTATCGAGACCTAAATAGGGCGAGTCCCAAAGATAATTTTTTTCTGCCTTATATCGATACTTTAATGGATAATACTGCTAGGCATTCCATATTTTCCTTTATGGACGGCTTCTCAGGTTATAATTAAATTAAGATGGCTTGAGATGATATGGAGAAAACAACATTCGTGACCATATGGGGAACGTTCTGTTACAAAATCATGCCTTTCGAGTTGAAAAATGCTAGTGCCATTTATCAAAGAGTAATGGCGACTCTTTTTTATGACATGATGCATAAAGAGATAAAAGTATATATGAATGACATTATAGTAGTCAATCTCAAAAAGCTATTTGACAGGTTGAAAAGATTTTAGTTGAAGTTAAATCCTACCAAATGTACATTTGATGGTAAATCAGGAAAACTATTAGGCTTTGTAGTCAGTAAAAGAGGAATTGAAGTTGATCCAAATAAAATACAGGCTATTTAGAATTTATCCCCTAATCGTACCTCGAAAGAGGTACGAGGCTTTATGAGAATATTGAATTATATTACTCACTTTATCTCTCAACTCACATACAAGTGCGATCCCATTTTCAAGCTTTTTAGAAAACATGATCTAGGAGAATGGAATAAAGAATGCTAAGAAGCTTTTGACAAAATCAAATAATACTTATCGAATTCGCCTGTGTTAGTGCCATCAGAGAAACTTTTGATTTTATACTTAATAGTGCACGAAAATTCAATGGGATGTATGTTGAGGCAAAGAGATGAAACCAACAAGAAAGAACGAGCAATCTACTACTTGAGTAAAAAATTCACTGATTATGAGTCCAAGTATTCACCATTAGAGAAGATATATTGTGCATTAGCCTAGATAGCTCGAAGGCTTAGACAATACATGCTTTACTACACTACTTGGCTCATAGCAAAGTTGGATCCTATTAAGTATATCTTCGAGAAGCCCTTATTGACAGGAAGAATAATGCGATGGTAAGTTATGCTTTCAGAATATGATATTATTTATGTAACTCAAAAAGCTATTAAAAAGAGTGCAATAGTCGAATTCCTTACTGATCGTGCAGTCGAAAATTATAAACCAATTAAATTAGATTTTTTTGATGAAGATGTAATGGCCATTGAAGAAAATAAACCTGTTGAAAAGTCTTTGAGGATGTATTTTGACAGAGCTGCTAACACTTTAGGCCATGGTATTAGGGTAATTTTGATATCTCCTAATGGGCACTATTACCCCATCACAACCAAGTTAAATTTCAATTGCACAAATAATGTGATCGAATGTGAGGTCCGTGTTATGAGTCTACAAGCAGTAATTGAAAATAAGATCAAAGTGTTAGATGCGTTTGAAGATTCAGCTCTAATCATTTATCAGTTACGAAGTGAATAGGAGACAAGAGATTTTAAATTGATCCGATACCATAAATACATCTCTGAGTTGGTCAAGTAATTTAAAGAAATTCAGTTTGAGCATTTACCTAGAGAAAAAAACCAAATTACTAATGCACTGGTTACTCTAGCTGTAATGATCAGAATAGATACAAATATTGAGATTCAACCCATTAAGCTGAATGTGAAAGATGTACCAACACATTGCTCAGGTGTCAATAAAGAAGTTGATGTGAGGCCATGGTATCATGATATTATGCAATATATTAAAAGTCAGTAATACCTAGAACATACGACAGAAAATGATAAAAAGATTATCAAAAAGTTGGCTATGAGTTTTTTCTAGATGCATATGTCCTCTATAAAAAAGGTTGAGATCAAGTACTCTTAAGATGTGTGAATGTAGCTGAAACAAAAAAAATTATTGAAGAAGTACATGATGAAATATATGGGGTACATGCAAACAGTCATATGATGGCTAGACAAATTATGAAAGCTGTCTATTATCGGTTGACAATGAAGGGCAACTGTATTGATTATGTTAGGAGATATCATAAGTGTCAGATTTATGCTACATGATTCATGCTCCACCATCAGCATTGCACGTTTTGGCTCCTCTACGACCATTTTTCTATACAGGGCATGGATGTCATCAGTTTCATCACACCAAAAGCTTCGAATGGACATAGATTCATCTTTGTAATGATTGATTACTTCACAAACTGGATAGAAGCTGCATCATATGCTAGTGTAACCCGATCTGTGGTATGCAAATTCATAAAAAAAGAAGATAATATACAGATATGGGCTTTCAAAGATAATTATGTTTGATAATGCTAAAAACTTAAACAGTAAAATGATGAATGAAATGTGCGCTCAGTTTAAGATTCGTCATCGTAATTATGTATCATATCGCCCAAAAATAAATGAGACAGTAGACGCTGCGAATAAGAATATCAAAAGAATCCTGAAGAAAATGACTGATACTTATAAAAATTGGCATGATAAGTTACCTTTTACCTTGCATGCTTGTAGAACATTATTTCGAACATCTACTGGGGCTACCACATTCTCTTTGGTATATGAAATGGAATCTGTGCTACCGATCGAACTAAAAATTCTCTCGTTGAGAGTCTTGATGAAGGTAAAGTTAGAGAAAGCAGAATGGATTCAAAATTGCTACAAGCAATTAAACATCATTGAAGAGAAAAAACTTACAGCACTTTGTCATGGCTAATTATATAAAAAAAGGATAATGAGGGCACATGACAAGAAAATCCATCCTCATCATTTTAGAGAATGAGACTTAATGCTGAAATGATCCTTCCAAATCAACATGACAATCGAAAAAAATGGACACCAAATTTGGAGGGCTTATACGTGGTGAAAAAAACATTTTTCGATGGGACATTGATTTTGACAGAAATGGATGGAGGTGATTTACCTACTCCGATAAATACATATATTGTAAAGAAATATTTCACTTGAAAAAAAAATAAAAAAAGTAAAAAGTAAAAAAAAAAATGACATATTTAAGCCGAAAACCTAAAAATATGGCTTGGATATGAAAGGGAAGCATCATCAAGAGATTTTCTTACAAAACAGGGGCAAATGTAGTCTGACGAACTCAGAAGAATCAAAGAATTCATCTGATTTAGTTTTAGAAAAAAGAATTTAGGAATATTTTGTTTAGGATTTTCTTATGATCATTATTTGGGTACCTTTGTTTCAACTCAAACAATTTTGTTGCTATCAGTTTAATGAAATATGTTTTCTTTCATTCAGAAATAACACTTATCCATTCTTTTATCTCATTCGATATCTTTGTCCATCTTACAAATAAATAAAAAAAATGTGTGATCATATTTTGTTTGTCTTGGACTTAAAATGATGAAAAAAAATGGAAGATCTCAGTATTACTTTTTAAAAGTTGACAAAGGTAGATGAAAAAAATGAGAAAAGCATGACCAGACATTGATGTTGCAGACTTTTGAAGAAAAAAAATATTGTTAGGGAAGAATACAATGGTTAGATGTTGAAAACAGATTGGTCATATGGCAATTGTTGAGAATTTTGATAAAAAAAAAAAGTAAAAAGTGAGAGATTTTGAGAACCTTTTTACTATAATTAATAATTTTGATTGCATTACATGCATTGCATTTAGAGCATTTAGTACATGCATCCATGAACAATTATAATAAGGACAAAGACTTTTCATTCTAATGAAAAATAAGATTTTGCTCTTTGAGTAAAGAGAATAATCAAATAAAAGATTTCAAAAGAGAGAAATTTACTTGTTTAAAGATAAGAACTCGATTTTGAGAATAGATGAATTTTTAAAGTTGTTGAGCCTTTGCTTAGAGGAGCTTTTCCAAGATGATGAATTTTAAAGTTGTTGAACCTCTACTTAGATGAACTTTTTTTAGATGAATTTTAAAGTTGTTAAGCCTCTGCTTAGAGGTATTTTTTCTCAAGATGAATTTTTTTAAAGTTGTTTAACCTCTACTTAGAGCAGTTTTTCCCAAGATATTTTTTTTTTAAGTTGTTTAGCCTCTACTTAAAGAAACTTTTTTCAAGATGATTTTTTTTAAGTTGTTAAGCCTCTAATTAGAGGAACTTTTTTCAAGATGATTTTTTAAAGTTGTTGAGCCTCTACTTAGAAGAGTCATTTTATATTTTCAAAAACTATTTGTTGAGCCTCTACTTTGAAGAGCCTTTTTATATTTTCAAAAGTTGTTTAGCCTTTACTTAGAGGAGCTTTTTCAAAATAAATTTTAAAAATTATTGAGCCTCTACTTAGAAGAGCCTTTTTATATTTTCAAAAGTTGTTAAGCCTCTACTTAGAAAAGCCTTTTTAAAAGTCATTAACCCTTTATTAAGAGAAGCCCTTTTAAATTTTTTTTAAAAAAATCAAATAAAAATTGAGTCTTTGATTAGACTAGCTTTTTTTTTCTTTTCGGATAAAATGGTTATCTGTTTGTCTTTGCCTTATTCTTGATTCTAAAAAATAAGCAAAGAGGGGCAGTTGTGGACACTATTTTATTAATTAATTAATTTTTTTCTTTTTTTTTTTGTTTTTCTTTTTTTGACAGCTTTTCTGTCGACCGTCGACAGTCGTACTGTCAGCAAATCTGATAGTTGCTTGCAACTGCCAATCGCTCTAACAGCCACCGACAGCCATTCTAACAGTCGGTGGCTGCCCTAATCATAGGTGATCAAAATCTCTGAAATCCTAAGATTTTGATATTTCTCTTGCTCTATAAATAGAGCTGTAAAAACACCATCAAAAGAAAAGAAGCCTGAAACTCTATAAAAATAATCTGCTAGATTAAAAAAATTTTTGTCAAACAAAAAAATCCAATGCAAACCAAACACATATAAACATAGAAAACAACAGCCTCTAGAAATGAGGACCACAGTGTTAAACGAAAAATAACACAGATAAAAAATTTTTGGTTGAACCTTCCAGGTCAGATCTACGCCATTTAGAGCTCTTTTTTCATAAAAACAGACCGGATCTGGACTCAAAAGGCTGGAAAAATCCATTTAGTAAATCTTGAGATTTTTTAGTGATCGACAAACGACGGCTGACAACCACCGACAATGATCGACTGGACGAAGTAGTCACTGGATTTTGGGTTGCTAAAGAGAGAATGAGAGAGTCTGAGAAGAAGTAAGAGAAAAAATAAGAAGAAATAAAAAAAAAAAGATGATTTGGCCTTTAAATAGGCCTTCAAAATGACGTCGTTTTAACCCAGAAGATCTGCGCGTCGATCGACAACCCGTCCTGGGATTCGTGCACCCAATTCGATGACTTGTTCTCTCTTTTGCCTCTCAACCGACCTAGACCAGACCAGACCGAAGTCGAACCACTAAACCTGAACTAACCGAATCAAATCGGATCGAACCACTGAACCGGCCCAGACCCCCGTTGATCGAACTGTTGACTAGTCCGGTTCAGGTAAAAAAAAAATTTTTTAAATTTTTTGAATTGTTTTTATATTATTTTAAATTTTATTATTAATATTCATGCATTTTAAAATGTTTATATATGTTAGAATAAATTTTTGTTAAAATAAGTAAAAAATATGTTAAAATATATAATAAAGTTTTTTTTTGATAATTTTGTTAATTTTAGAATAAACCTTATAAATAAATAAAAAAAATGTAAGAAAAAAAAATTTTTATCTGACGATGAGATTCAAAGGTACTTCGAGTAGTGATATCTCTGAAATATCTAGGTAAGAAGATTTTTTTAAAATACTATCAGTGTATTAGAGTATTTATAAAAAAATTTTAATATAATAAAAAAATTTTTCTATTAATAAAAAATAGAATTACCTAATTTATAAAAAAAAAAACTAAAGTAAAGTAATAAAAATGAGACAAAAAATTTTTATCCGATGATGGGATTCTAAAAGCATTTCGAGTAGAGATGCTTTAAGAAATCCCTATGTAAGAAGATTTTTTTTACATATTACCAGTTTATTAGAATATTTATAGAAAAACTTTAATATAATAAAAAAAAATTTTTCTTTAAAAATTTAAATAAAAAAGAAATCAAATAAAATTAATAAAATTTCTAAATAAAAAAATGTGTGCATTAACATATTAGCATTTTTTGCATTACATGCACAACATGATTTTTACAAAAAAATAAATTCGAATCTCCGATGATAAATTCTAAGGTATTCCGAGAAGTGATGCCTAAAAAATTTGTAGGTGAGAAGGAATTCTTCTAATGTTACCAACGTACTAAAATATTTTAATAATTATTTCAATAAAAATGTTCTAATTTATTTTTCTCGAATAAAAATAAAATAATAAATAATAATATATATTAAAAAATTAATTTCCAATAAATGAAAAATTAAGAAAATTATTTTTCAAATATTAAAAATAAGATTATTTTTATCAAAATCAATGAATAACACGTAATTAATTGGTGCCATTTTAAACGGATACTATGGGGATATTAATTTTTCTCCATATATAATCAACTCATATTTAGATTGTTTTGTAGATTATAAAATTATCTTTTTAATTAATTTTAAAATTAAAAAAAAAAACTTTAATAAATGATTAATCGTATCTAATAAAAAAATTAATGATAATTCTATTATTTTTTATTTTATTTTTAAATTCATCGTATGAACACAAAATCATTACAACATCACGTTACATTCGCTTATTTCTCAGGTCCGGTTCAGACTCCAACAAATCCATACAGTTCTTTCAAGTTGGAAACAGAATGAGGTAGAAATTTCCATGGTTTGTGGTGACTTTGATTGATTGCTTAGTTTGGCGACTTTGATTGCCCTACCAATAAGATGCAAAGCATTTTTCCAAGAACGACTTTCAGAATTCTCGAAGCTTTAGAGTTGGGGTTGAGTTGGCATTATTATAAATTATTTTAGAAAAATATTCGAGAAATTGATGTATTGATGTTGGTGTATGGAGAGATGAGAAACGATGAGGGGGGAGAGATGAAAAAAAATAAAAATGATGACATGATAAAGAATATCTCATTTATATTGTACTAGTATCATAAAGGTTTGGTTCTCTTTTATTTGGAAATATCACATCCCCAAAAGTAGTTTTACATGGCTTGCAATCCTGAATAATATTCCATCAAAATGCATTATTAGAACCAGAAGTCTTTAATGATAATCAATGCTTGTGTCAGTTTACGATTCAACAAAATTTTTATTATTATATGCACATTATTTTCGACATTTCAATTCATAAAAATACTTAATAATTTTTAAATCATATTTCTTTCAAACATTTTTTTTCAATCCAAACTTTTTCAATCACTCTTTTTTGACGACAACAACAACACTAGATTAGTTTTAAATAATACGATAAACCATATTCGATTTGGTCCGACCTGTTACTTCACGAAGCTACGGTGAAATTTCCTGGAAAAGGAGAAAAGCCAAGGTTGGTCAGGAATAAAGAACTTTGCATCAACTATATAAATTTGCAATGATACTAACTCTTCCTTCGTATCTCAACCAATTATTCTTCCCGAAGTCACTCTTTTTGACTTAACCAAAACTCCATTTCTCCATCTTGTTTTCCTTCTACACCCTAAAGAAAATTTCTTATCGAAATCATTTGAACCCTTTTTTCCCTGTCGATTAACGTCTTTGATAAATCGTAAGCCTGGTGAACCAGCCATGTCTGATGCAGAAGTTATCCCGGTAGCAAAACGTCAGCAACGGAAGTGGCGTTCGGTTTTTGCAGCCATATATTCTGCCAGGACTCTTGTTTCTTTGTACAGGAAGGTTACCAACAAGAAGCAGATAATGCGTACTCTATCCCATATTGCCATTGATATCCATGACAATAATTCGAGTGATGATCACCTACCTTCTCTTCATGACAATAATTCGAGTGATGAGCACCTACCTTCTCTCTGTGTTGATCAAAAAACTCTCACTGAGGTGGTAAGTGAGAAGAACCTGGAAAAACTAAGTAAACTTGGAGGAGTGAAACAGATTGCTGCAAGCCTTGCAACTGATGAGAAGGATGGTATCAGTGCCAATCAAACTGATCTTGCACGCAGGATTGCTATCTACGATGTCAACAGTTATCAGAAACCACCTTCCAAAAGCTTCCGTAACTTTTTATTTGATGCTTTTAAGGATACAACCATGATCATACTCTTGGTTTCTGCTATACTGTCCTTGGGTTTTGGCACTAAGCAGCACGACATGGAGGACGCGCGATACAATGGTGTGAGCATTATCGTTGCTGTCTTTCTAGTTGCTTCCATATCTGCTGTGTGTAACTTTAAGCAAAACAGACAATTCCTGAAGCACTCAAGTGAAAGGAATGATATTAAAGTGGAAAGTTCTAAGAACCGGGCGCCAACAATATATATCACAGTCTTTGAAGTTGTGGTGGGTGATATTGTGTGCTTGAAGATTGGCGAAAAAATTCCAGCTGATGGCTTGTTCTTGAATGGACATTCCTTGAAAGTGGATGAATCTAGCATGACAGGGAAAAGCGACCACGTTAAGATCAAATATATACTATTAATAAAATTTTTAATTTAAAAAATAAGATTAATAAAATAATACATATTTTTAAATAAATTTAAAAAATTAAAATAAACTAATTAAAAAATAAACATATTTGTTTATATAGCTAAAAAAACTTCATTTTATGTATATCAAATAATTACTTCTATTTGTAATTATAGACCAATGGGCTGAGAATAACAATGTCTCGACTTATCTTCAAAATGAAAATTTGTTTGAGGGCAACTGGTTGGCTTGTGAAGTTGTTTCTCTTCTGAAAGAAACAATTGAATGATACATAGCTAATAGCTATATAGATTTTCCCATCAAATTCCCCCATAAGAAAGTGTTGTTGTGGGATCTTTCCAATAAAATGATGCTTGAATATCCTCATCCAAAGTTTAGTTACCTTATCAAAATCACCATTTTCCATATTCTATTCATCAATTCCCCTCATTCTCCTTTTATAAATAGGGCTGTAAATGAACCGAACATGAACAAATGAACGTATGTTTGTGTTTGTTTGTGTTTTTTTAAAGGTATTTGTGTTCAGTTCTTGTTCATTAAGAAATTTACTCTGTTTATTCATGTTTCTTCATTTAAATAATAAGTTGTTTATGTTCGGTTTTTATTCATTCAATTAAGCTAAACAAACTTGTTCATGAATATTAAACAAATAAGTTCATGAACATATATAAATGAACAATTCATAAAAAATAAACAAACCATAACCAAACAAACCTTAAATTAACATCAACGAATCTAAACAAACATAAACGAACCTTAAAATAAGATTAGGATAAAGGATAAAAATATAATTTTATCAGTATTATTATAAACGAACAGCAAATAAATAATAAACAAACAAGTTTTAAATAAGCTATAAACGAGCTTGTTCGTGAATATAAATGAACGAGCAAACAACTTATCATATTTAGTTTGTTTAATAAACGAATGCATAAATAATATTTAAGATCATTTGTTAAGTTTAGTAAATGAACACAAATGAACAAAAATCGAATATATTAACGAACGGTTCGTTAAAAGCTATATTCACTTACACTTCTATCCATAAGTTTCCTCAACATTAGATTTTCTTCTGGCCTTGTATCCATTGCCACCTATCAATTAGATTCTTCAAGTTGCATTAATACAACCCAAACAACTTTCTCATATTTATATATATGTATATATATATATATATCCACCAATTTTTCATCTACGTTACAAGAAATTTTTTATATACTAACGTTTGGTTATACTAATGATCAAATTATGTTAATAAAATAGACTTATACTGATGATTTTTTTAATACCATCATAATATATCATACTTATACCAACACTTTATACAACTGTTGATATAAATAAACTTTTTCTGACGATATATAATTATCCGTCAGTATAAGTATGCTATATACTGACATTTACCTATACTGACGATTACATTATGTAAGTAAAAAGTATCTAAATTGATCGATTTTTGTTATTGTCAATATAAACAATCCCTACACTAACACTTTATTCTTCCATTAGTATACATTGATCTTTTTTTTACAATATATAAATAACCATTAATATACATATTTATATATTGGCGGATTGTATTTTAACTATCAGTATAAGTTATAATTAGTAAATACCATCCATAGGTACTTATATCCACGGAAGTAATTAATTGTTAGTATAGTTATAGGATATATTGGCGGTTATACCTACCTGTCAATATATAGTACACAAAATTTTTCATATATTAATGCTTAATTATAATGACAGTCAAATTACATTAATAAAAGATATCTATACTAATGAATTTTTAATATCGTCATAATATACAATGTCTATATCAACACTTTATACAACTGTTGATATAAGTAAATTTTTTTGATTGTATATAAATATCTATCAGTATAAGTATATTATATGCCAACAGTTATAATAACCGTGAGTATAAGTTTCAAAAACTATTTATTTTTTTTTTTTGAAAAATATTAATTTATAAATAAAAAATTTCAAAAATTATAATTTCTTAAAAATTATAATTATTAATAAATAAAAATTGTAACTTAATTAATTTTAAATTATAATAGGTTCTAAATAAAATATTTAAGTATTATATTAATTAATAATTTATAATTAAATATTATATTAAATATTTTATAATATTATCATTAAACCAAAAATCCCGCAAAAAACCCAAAACTACTTTTTGCTCGTCCTCAAAATCTGCTTATGCTCCCTCCACTCCTAACCCCCACGATCCTTAAAACCCTAACCCTTTCCCCCCTCTAACAATCCCCACCTATAAGTGATCAAAATTCTCCAAGGGGAAGCCGAAGCCATGGCCATCGCCAATTCTAGAGACCTAGCCCTCTCACTCCTCGCCGTTGTGAACAACCATGCCGATTTGGTGGTGAAGCTTTCGTCTCTCAAACAGGCCAAAGATATTCTTTCCTCTCTCGATTCTTGTTTTGCTGTCGAGCTTTTCCTTTACCTCGCCGGGCTCCAACGTTCTCCTCGGAGCCTCGTTATGAAATTTGTTGTCGAATGAGTTTCAAACCCTAATTCTGCTCTTTCTTTCCTTTTTTCTTTGTATTAATTCTTTATGATTTTGTATTCTTTTTCAGAATCCTGTCACTGCATTTTTACAGTTTGTTGTAATATTGTGAATTTGTGAAAAATTGAAAATGTTTTGTGTTAACTCTATAAAATTACTGATTTAATTGCTTATGAAGGATGGCTTTCATTTGTCATCTTATTGTATATTGGTAGAAAAGGTTTATCATTTTCTTTTATATGCTGGCTTTCTGTAGTGATTTTTAATTGCTTATACATTTTGACAGATCAACACTTGTTGTTCTTGGTCTAACAACATATGTCAACCTTGCATCCTTTAGACACTACTTCGGTTTAGGGAGCAACCCTGACGTGATAATTCAAAGCTGTTCAAATTTTAGAAATTTACCAGCTGCACCTCAAGCAATTATGTGGATCTGATCACCAAGTAAGCAGTTATGTGATAAATCTTGGTTTTCTTTCCATGGCTTCTTTTGTACTTTTATTCTCTGAACTTCGTGGCCGCCATGAACCAAACTTTGCTTTTGTAACACCTCCTGCTTCTTGCGGTGCTTCAATGTCTTTACTTGCCAAGAAACCATTGAAAAATGATGCCAACAAGTATATGTCAGAGATTGTAGAGGAAGATTGACAAGAGCTAAGGGTTTTTGTTGACTTGTTTGGCCTTAATGTTATGATCTGATGCATGCAAACCAGAATTCTAGCCTGATACATGTTCTTTTGTCATCTCTGATTCTAGCCCCAAACTTGTAATTTGAATTGCCCCATATCTATATCATGTTCTTCAAACATACAAGAAAATGAATAAATTTTACTCCTATCTATGTGGTGAATAAGCCAAGGTGATCTACTTTAACTACTTATTCAAGACCTGACTGTAGGTAGCTGCTCAGCAGCTGGGAAATGCATTTTTATTTTTCAACTAATAGATGTAACTGAAAAAATAACCAATGAATAAGATAAATGCATTAAAGCTTACACAAATGAATAGGATAAATGAAAATCCTTATGTTTCCTTTGTCCTATGTTTCAAAAAATTACCATTTAATTGTTAGGAACCAAAAAAAGTTATATGTACCAAGTGTGAGACAGAGGAAATATCACAAGAGTTCGAAGGATTTTCATTTGGGTTTCCGAAACATAAGACTTCTGAAGAACAATAAAATTAATTCTCCCAAGAAAAAGGATTAAAGATTGGGTTTAAAAAATCTTAGGCAAGAAATGGAATAAAAGCATATACTGTTGTTGGCGTTGGGGGTGGGTATGGGGGTATGAGTCAGTCTAGGGTCGGCTTCGACTCCGTAAATGGAATGGAAGCAATTCGACTGCAGCAACTAACATCACTTTGGAGAAGTTGGAGAAAGAATTGCTCTACCAAATCGTTGATGGCAGAGATAGCCACGTCACCTTTGATCAGTTTCCCTACTATCTCAGGTAACTTTACATTTTTCTCATTCTTGTTTGATATTTGAAAAAGAAATTTTTTTTCATTGTAATAAAAAAGAATGTATTTTTCTTTTTCAGTTTTTGAAAACGTTTGCTTTTAATGATGGAAAACTGCTGAACTAATAATGCTGATCACTTTCACATGCTCTTCTGTTTTCTTGAGTTTTTAAATTGAATTTCCTAGTTATCTCACTCATTTATTTTGTATATAACTATCCTAAGATATTTTTGCTTACCCATTATAGTATTATCTGGTAGCTTGCCAAACCTAAGATGAAGATTATTCCCTTTTTTTTGAACAAACAGGTTTTAAAGGCTTAAACTCAAAACAGGTTTGGATGGATTTTATAGCCTTATGCGTGTGCTTGATACTGAATGCCTAGTTTTACTGAATCTAATAACAAGATCAAGGTTGTGTTGCGTTCTACTTGATGATCATGTATCCAAGTTACAAAAAGGCAAAGAGAATAGGCAATATAGTATTGATAACATTGTTCGAATGATCTGCTTACTGGTGAGTTGTCATCCTATAATCTAGTCCTGCTTGTTTTGACATCTTCATCCCGTTGGTTTTGTTTGGCAATGAGCAGACTCGAGCATTGCTGACTAGTGCAACCTATGTCCATTTGAAACATGCTGATGTTTTCAAGTACACCAGGAGCCTTTCCCCTGCTAGTCAAGCTATATTGCTATCAAGACCTGCAGGTTGGTTGCCTGGAGTCTTTTTTCTTACTGGCAGGCTATACTTCACATTTTTTGAATTATAGGTCTGTTTCTATAAAGGTGCTAATTGCATTTTTTTTCTTTGTTTCTTGAAGAACTTTACCACCAAATGCTTGCCAAAGCTTTAGCCCATTACTTTGAATCAAAGCTGTTGTTATTGGATGTAACTGATTTTTCCTTAAAAGTGAGCATTGCAATTTTTCTCTTTCCCCATCCTTTACCGTGCAATGTCATTAAGCTTCAAGTTTTTTACATTTGACATTTTAAATGGTTACCTATGTGCAGATTCAAAGTAAATATGGAAGTGGCAAAAAATCTGTAAGTTTTTTTTCTTTTTTACAATCAAATTTTCTCATGTGGCAGATAAAAATGGGTCCCAGCTGCGGAAAAATAAAAAATAACCAATGACTATAAAAGAGTGACTTTTTTACAGTCACTTTATTTTCTTATATTACACTAATGAATAGGATGTTTATAAAATTATTTTTGTTGGTATATATATGAATGAATAAGATGTTTATAAAATTATTTATGTTGGTATATGAATGGATGATTACCTTCTTAACTTATTTATATATATATAAAATAATTTATAAGAATTATCTAATTGTGTTTTTTTTATACTATGTAGATACTTCTTTATAGAAATCTATGATGGGATCATTTATTTTAAGAAGTTTTTTATTTACTTTAAGCATTATGTTTGTAGACATTCAATGATATTTGTTTTATCGATGTTTATTTTATCAGATTTGGTACAATGACTTTAATTCTTGAGCTATGCTAAGTTTGTAGATTATAAACAATTTACTTGTAGTTTTAATGTTATTAAATATCTTTTACTTTATTGTGTATTTTTCGTTTATATGAAAACATATCATATTATGATTATAAATAAATTAGTATTAATAATTAAAAATATAATTTTTTAAAAAATTTACCAATGTCTTAACATTTATATTGATGCATTTGATTGTTGGCATATTGTAGGTGATACTAACAATCATCAATCATCTATAAAATATAATAAAAAATTAAAATATACAAGCTTATATTGATAATATTTAATCATCGGTATAAGTAAAAAAAATTAAAAAATACAAGTTTATACTAATAGATATTATGCGTCAATATTGGTAAGAAGAATTACAAGCTTATACTGATGGGAGTTAACTGTCAGTTTAGATAAGAAAAATTAAAATATGTAAGTCTATATTGACAAATACTAACTGTGGGTATAGATAACAAAATTTAAACATATAACTTTATATTGACGTGCTTTAAATGTTGGTGAAGATAAAAAAAAATTATAAGTATATACTAATGGGTATTAACCATTAATATAAGTAAGAAAAATTAAAACATACAAATCTATATTGATAAGTGTTAATCGTCGGTAAAAGTTATAATAATGGAACATATAACAGATGTTATACCAATAAATATATATTTATTGACGATTTTAAACTTTAAATATATTTTTACGAGCTATTTTAACATTTTAAAAATCATCAGTATAAGTTTATACTAATAAAAGATATATCGATAGTTAAAAATTTGTTGGAATATATATTTTGATCGTCGATATAGGATTTATTGTGTTATATTTATTGTGTTATATTGATAGATTTTTTTATTTTATCAATGATTTTTTAAATATCAATATATGTCAGTTTTCTTACAATGCTAAAATATAAACTGAATAACTCACACAGGCACCTTCCAATACAGCATCAAAGACAAAAGATTTCAGCACAGCCAACTTAAAATATGGGATGCAAAACTATTAGATTCATCATTATTAATTTGGTTTAGGCAATTGGGTTGAACATTTCTTAGAAGTTGACTGGTTTTTCTAATGGACCAGAAAAAATGCTAATGGTTAACAATCGGCCTAACTAAGCTGGTGAAGGACCAGTGATACTGGGCAAGGTTCCAACCACATTAAGCCTCAACAAAAGGTTCGTACAAGGCTTTCTAACTTTATTTTATCCTCTTTTTTATTTTTTTTTTCTTTTTAGATATCCACAAGTGGAAAAAGGAAAATGGTTTATTGTCATGATGCTTCATATATGCCAGCAGCAAAACGACAACAAAAGAGGTGGCGTTCCGTTTTCGCAGCCATATATCTTTCCATGACTCTTGTCTCTTTATACATGAAGGTTATTAACAAGAAGCAGATCTTGCGAACTCTATCCTGTATTGCCCTTGATATCCATGACAATAATTCGGGTGATGATCACCTACCTTCTCTCTGTGTTCATCAAAATACACTCACTGAGGTGGTAAGTGAGACGAACCTTGAAAAACTAAGTAAACTTGGAGGAGTGAAACAAATTGCTGCAAGCCTTGCAACTGATGAAAAGGATGGTATCAGTGCCAATCAGGCTGATCTTGCATGTAGGATTGCCGTCTACGGTGTCAACAGTTATCAAAACCACCTACCAAAAGCTTCTGTAATTTTTTATTTGAAGCTTTTAAGGATACAACAATTATGTACTCTTGGTTTGTGCTATAAATAAAATGATATTATTTAATTTAATTTTATTCATGATATCATTTTATTTTATTATATCATAATTTTATGCATCAAATATGATATACATATATATATATATATATTAGTGGAATAAAAAAAAAAAAAGCAAGCTCCTGATTTTTTGGTGTAAGTGGGTGTGAAATGGTAAGCAGCATTGTGATCAACAGATTGGCCGAAAATATGCTCCGTCTGTCCATCCTAACTTAATGATTTCCTTTCAATGTGAGAAATGGGAATTTCAAAACAAAACAGCCTTTTGACCACCAATAGAAGGTTAGCTCTTTCATCAACTAGTATTAAGTTACATCATCTAGCTTGCACATTACAACACCCATTAACAGTTCCTTAGTTTCTCCACTTTAAACAACTTGGGCCAAAAGCTTTTGCTTTTAGTTGTGAAATTGAAAGAAAATGATAAAGAGCAGATTCCAGGAAAACATAGTAAAAAAGTTTCTTCAAAACTAATGTGATATGGAAGTAAAGCGTTATTCTTTCATTCCGAGTGTTGCAACCATATCAGAATCCTAGACTTCATCTTCGCTCTCAATGGAAAAGGAAAAAGAAAAGCAACAAAAAGGGCTAAAGATAGCATAGGAAATAACAAGGATGACTCATTCATTCCTCAAATTGGAAAGAAACAAGGATAAGACCATAGCTGTAGGGAAAGTGGTATTGGTTATTCAATTGGAAACTCAGTCTTTCTCGCTGCTCTGTAACTGTAAGGGGGAAAATGTAATGGAAGAATTGCAATAATGAAAAATGAATATATGATCAGTTTCTCCTATTTCTTCCTTAATTATCTGATCATGAAATAATACTATTACAAATGTTCCCAAAAAGAATCAAAATGAATGGAAGAAACAGGCTAATATGTAAAAGAATATCCTATTTTATACTGTTTGATTATAACCTCAGGTTAGCTGCTACTATAATCCAAAATCATTAACCCAAATGAAAGCAAAAAGGCATAATTATTTCAACAAATGTTATCAAAATGATGGATATTTTCAACAAATGACAAGTTTTATGCTACCTACAATCATCACTTAAAAGGATGATTAAACAAACAGTTAAAGAACAAGAGAGAGTACCTGGTCCTACAAAATATGGCACACCTTAACACTTTTTCATTTTTTGCAGGTTTGATTATTGGAGTGGGGAACAGGACTTCGATTGCTATAGCTATAATGACAATGACTACCCATTTCCATATTTGGTCCTTGGAAACTACTGCTAACTAGTACTTGTAATATGTACTAGGGTTCATCCAAAGTACTTCTTTTTATTTTTTTGAACGTTAAATAAATAGAATGGTATCCGTTTGCATTGGAATAGATTTTTTTTTTTAATTTGATTCGATTTTATATTTATAATATTTGAGTTTAAATTTAATTTAATAATTTTTTATTTTTAAATTTGAATTTGATATTGTATAAAGTTGAATTTGATCTTATTCAATTTGAAATTAATAAAATATTATATTTTAATATAAATATAAATTAAATAAATATATAAAATATAAATATAAAAGTAAATAAATAATTAAAAAATAATTTATATATATCACATCCGATCAAAACAAGTTTGTTTCAAACTCAATCTGAATTTTTTTATTATTATTACATGATTCAACTCGAAATTTGATTTAAAAAAAATAATTTTATGAGATTGGATCAAACCTATCAAAAACAAATTAAAGTGCTATTCCTATAAATAAAACATCTCTCAGTTGACCAAAAATAAATAAATGAATAAAACATCTCTCACAATCTTCATTTCTCGTAAAATTCAAACAAGAAACTTTTAAACACTTATAATTTCTTTAGTAATGAATTTAAAATTTCTTTAAAAAATGTTTTATATAATATTATATATTGATAAATTTATTAATTTTATAAATAAATGTGTTAATAAAAAAGTTTTTAAGTGTTTGAAAATTTATTTCTTCAAATTTTTTTTTCAACTCTTTAAGATGAACAAAAAAAGTTTTAAGGTGTAAAAGAATTTTTTTTTAAAATTTTTTTAATTTTTTTCTTTTGAGTTATCCATAGACATTTAAAGCGTTCATTGGATACTTCTTACTTAATTCTATATTAATATTCCTGTCAACATGAATTAAAAACTATAAATAAAAAGCCAATTCAAAAAAATTTGAACGAGTAATATTTTTGTCTAATGAATGAGATAGATAGAGATTGATTGTTAAGGTTGGATTTTTTTTTTTTTTTGTTAAAGACAACTATGGGTAGGAATTTATATGAAAATTAAGAGACAAAGACATGTAATTTTAGCTACATAAATATTCTTAAAAGCAAACGTCTTCTCCGTGACAATAAAAAAAATGCACGAAGTCAAACATTTTATGAGAAAGCATATGCTCGAAGGATATTTTCGAGTTCAAAGATAATATTATTCATTTTTTTTATTAAAAATTATCAATAAATAATTAAAAATTTTTAAAATTTTAGATTAATCTGATATGTATAATATTACGTCATCATTTTACTTCATAAATTTCTCATTTTACTTCATAAATTTCATATCTTCTGCTTATAAATAAAAACATTTAAAGACTATTATTTTATTTTCATTCTATTATTACATCCCTATTTTTTTCCTTTTCCAATTTCTCTAGTCTCAATGTTTAGCTTGAGCTTCTAAACGCAAACAAATGAAACATCTCCTAATCTGTCTTTAATCACTTTTTATTTTATTTTATTACGATTTCAGAGCCCAACATCAACAAAAGTCAATTTAAATCAATACAACACAAAAGTCCGTGCCTTGTTTTAATGTCTTGGTCAATTTTCAAAGTCTTGAAATTGTTTTCGTTTACCTTAGAATTGTTGTACCAACTTTGCAAATTGCTAAAAATAAAAAAGCTGATTGGAAATAGAATAGCTTGGTTAACAATTCTAATAGTGTATCACTTTTCCGGCAAATAACTCAGACATTTTCAGCTCTATGAGTGTAATGAAGTGAATTCCTTTGAATGACATCATTAGGTGTCTAAAAGCTTCAACAAAGATGAATGTTGGTTCAATTGATCATAATTTCTAAATTGAATGTCGTGAGAATAAAATTTAAATTTTAATATTTATAATTTTTTTTTCAGACATTCCTTCTCTTATTTCAATATATCAAAACATTTAATTTATCATTAACAATGTAAAAACAAAAAATTTAATTCATATGTATTAGATGTTGTTAAACTTACCATCCAAATATTATATTTTGTTAGAGACTTTAAAACAATCCTTAGCTTGGTTACTAGTTTGTAAATTAATTCTTTTTCCTATTTATTATTACTTTTGGAAAATTCTTTTTTCCTATCAATGAAAATAATTAATTCTATCCGTACTCATTACTATGAATTTATAAATGTTTTAATGGAGAAGGCTTTCAAACTTTGACTATATAATTAAATTTTTTTATCAAATTAATATTTGATTATGCTGCTATATTTTTAAGTGCTAATAGATCGGTTATTCCTTTAAACTCAAAAAGCGGTGAAATTTCAAAATTTTTTAAATTCTTATCATCAGGAGTGAAAAAAAAAAATTTAAAATTAATTTAAAATTATAGTATTTAATTTAGTTTAAATTAATTTTTTATTCTATTCAGATTAAATTTAAATATTAAATATATATTAAATTCAAATTAAAAAGTAAAAAACTAAAAAAAAAAAAGCAGAACCTAATGAAATTATATATTTTTATTAATTATATATATATTTTAAACTTTTATAAAATACAATAATAATTTTATTCTTAAATCTATTTAAATATATTAAAAATTATATTAAAATAATTTAAAATTTTAAAAATTTAAAAATTTATAAACTAAATGAAACTGAACCAATAAAATTTGATTCAAATCAAATCATATAAAAATGATACACATTGCTCCCGAAGTCAATGGTAAAGTCTATTTCCTTCCGAAGGTGATACACATTGCTTAATACAGAAATAATGGAAAACTATGTCACATCTTTCCATTGACTTGACTTAGAACTTGACTAGATTTTCCAATTTCGGATAATAATTTCATAATTCACATGTTTCTCCAATTATTGTAAATTTCTTTTTCATGGTAAGGCTGTTTTTACGAGATCGTATTGGATTTACAGATTATTTATTAAATTAAATTATTAATAACAAAAATTAACTTAAAAAACTTTTTTTAAAAAAAATTTAATCTTTCACAATTCAACTGATATCATTACCAATTTCTGTAAATTTCGTAGCTAAAAGCTTCGTGCCACTTTGGGATATCTACAATATTCGTCTTTGTTTTAGACTACCTTTTATTAATATTATTGTTATTATGGATCAACAAAAATGTAAAATTTCCTGGCATTTCTTACGTAATTATCACAATTATTATCATCATTATCAATATCAATTTATCTTCTTAATATTAAGTTTTCAAAATATTATCTCTATCCTTTTCTAAATATTGAGATTATTACGTGCAGTAAATTTGTGTCCACCCCAGTCTCAGATGAAATTACAGAGAACTTTCTTCATTGACCGGAAAGGGGCAAGGAAATTAAGAAAAAAATGGAAAATATAAATGCAAAAATTAATTCCTAATAAAGGCTAGTTTAACATGGAAAATAAAAGCATTTTTGGAATTAAATTTTTTTTATCCGACTTGAATACTAAACGACAAATATATATATATATATATATATAACTTTTTATATAAAAACTTGATTTACAAATTAAAATAAAAAATTAATGTCATAAATAATTCTTAAATTATAATAAAATATCTAGTGGGATATCTAAATTTTAAAAATTTTTATTTGAATTATAAATTTATTAATTAATGTAATATTTAAAGAATTATTTATTTATCAAGTATATTATTTGTAGTTAATCATGTTAAAAGTAACACATTAACGAACAGATTCATAATTAAAATTATTAAAAAATTAATAAAATAATAAAAAATAATTTTAACTTTAACACATAAAAATATTTTTTTAAAAGCAATTATGCTTATAAAATATAATAGAATCTAAAACTCTATAATCAGAAGTAATAATAATAGTTATACTAAAAAATTTATTTATAATAAATGAACATATACAAATTTTTATTCAAATAATTATAATTTTTTATATAATCATAACATTTATAAACAACAATATATTTATATTTAAATAATTATGACTATTTATCATATAATAATTTTTTTATTTAAATATATTTATTTAAAATATGAATAAAATTAATGTAAAATTAATTTTATTCATCAATAATTAAAATTTTTTATACAAGGAGATATATCACATTCTCAAGTATCAATAAAAATATCACATTAAAAAATTTTAAAATTCATGTATCAAATTAAATATTTTATTCTAATTCAATAACCATTAATGATATTGGATTTGGTCAGAGCAGTTACTTCAAGAAGCTACAGTGAAGGTGGACAAGAAATTTCTTGGAAAATAAAAGGAGAAAAGAAAAGGTAGGAAAAGGATAATGAGCTTTGCATGCACTCTATAAATTTGCAATTACACTAACTCTTCCTTCGTATCACAGCCAAAGTATTTCCTCACAAATTCGTACACTTTTGACTTAACCGAAACTCCTTTTTTCCATCTTGTTTTCCTTCTACACCCTAAAGAAATATTCTTACTGACATCGTTTTAACCCTTTCGTTCCTGTCGTTTAACATGTCTTTGATAAATCGTAAGCCTGCTGAACCAGCCATGTCTGATGCAGAAGATATGCCGGCCGCAAAACGTCAGCAACGGAGGTGGCGTTCGGTTTTTGCAACCATATATTCTGCTAGGACTCTTGTTTCTTTGTACATGAAGGTTATTAACAAGAAGCAGATCTTGCGTACTCTATCCTATATTGCCCTTGATATCCATGACAATGACTCCAGTGATGATCACCTACCTTCTCTCTGTGTTGATCAAAAAACACTCACTGAGGTGGTAAGAGAGAAGAACCTTGAAACCCTAAGTAAACTTGGAGGAGTAAAACAGATTGCTGCATGTCTTGAAACTGATGAGAAGGATGGTATCAGTGCCGATCAGGCTGATCTTACACACAGGATTGATGTCTTTGGCGCCAACAGGTATCAGAAACCACCTACTAAAAGCTTTCTTAGCTTTATTTTTGAAGCTTTTAAGGATACCACCATTTGCATACTCTTGGTTTGTGCTATACTCTCGCTGGGCTTTGGCATTAAGCAGCATGGCATAGCAGATGGATGGTACGATGGTGGGAGTATTATCGTTGCTGTCTTTCTCGTTGTTGCTGTATCTGCTGTCAGTAACTTCAGGCAAAACAGACAATTCCAGAAACTTTCAAATGAGAGTAGTGATATAAGAGTGGAAGTAGTGAGAGATGGTCGACGCCAATATATATCAGTCTTTGAAGTTGTTGTGGGTGATATTGTGTGCTTGAAAATTGGTGATCAAATTCCCGCAGATGGATTGTTTTTGGATGGCCACTCCTTGAAGGTGGATGAATCTAGCATGACTGGGGAAAGCGACCACGTTGAGATCAATGGCAGCAACAATCCTTTTGTCTTCTCTGGTACAAAGGTCACGGATGGGTTTGGTTCCATGCTTGTCACTTCTGTTGGCATGAATACTGCATGGGGAGAGATGATGAGTTCCATAAATCGGGACTTAGATGAGGAGACCCCACTACAGGCTCGCCTCAACAAGCTGACTTCTTTTATTGGGAAGATCGGATTGGCAGTGGCCGTACTTGTTCTTGCAGTTTTGCTTATTCGTTACTTCACTGGAAACACAAAAGATGACAAGGGAAACAAAGAATATATTCCGGGGAAGACAAAGCTTGACAGCATGATGAACTCAGTCGTGGATATTATTTCGGCAGCAATTACCATTGTGGTAGTAGCAATTCCAGAAGGTCTACCTTTGGCAGTAACTCTAACTCTGGCTTACTCTATGAAGCAAATGATGGCTGATCATGCAATGGTCAGAAAGCTTTCTGCCTGTGAGACGATGGGTTCAGCCACAACAATCTGCACAGATAAGACAGGTACCCTTACTTTAAATGAAATGAAGGTTACTGAGTTTTGGGTAGGGAAAGAATTTATGAAGGATAGAATTTCCTCGGAAATAGCACCTAATGTCCATGAGTTACTGCAACAAGCCATTGCTTTAAACACAACTGGTACTGTTTATAGGCCAAACTCTAGATCACTTCCTGAGATTTCTGGTAGTCCAACTGAGAAAGCAATACTCTCTTGGGCTGTCTTAGATTTGGGGATGAACCTAGATGACCCAAAGCAAAATTATGAACTCATCCAAGTAGTGGCCTTCAATTCAGAGAAGAAAAAGAGCGGAGTTCTGATAAGGAGGAACGGTGAGGGTGCTACACACGTACACTGGAAGGGTGCTACTGAGATGATCGTGGCAATGTGTTCACAATATTATGATAGAAGAGGAACAATTAAAGCCATGGATGATGAAGAAAGAACAGAGATTGGGACAATTATTCAGAATATGGCAGCAAAAAGCTTGAGGTGCATAGCATTTGCTCACAGAAAAATTCCAGAAGACAATCAGCAGGTTTTGGAAGAAAGCAGACTCACCTTGTTAGGGATGGTAGGTTTGAAAGACCCATGTCGTCCTGGTGCCAGAATAGCCGTGGAATCTTGCATAGATGCTGGAGTAAACATCAAGATGATAACTGGAGACAATGTCTTCACAGCAAAGGCTATAGCGATTGAATGTGGCATTCTGGAACCTCATGAGGATATGAACGAAGCGGTAATAGAAGGTGTACAGTTCAGAAATTACTCACCAGAAGAGAGAATGGCAAAGATCAATAAAATCCGTGTGATGGCCAGATCGTCACCTTTTGATAAACTTCTGATGGTACAGTGTCTAAAGCAGAATGGTCATGTTGTAGCAGTCACGGGGGATGGAACGAATGATGCACCAGCTTTAAAGGAAGCAGATATTGGACTTTCCATGGGAATCCAAGGAACTGAAGTTGCCAAGGAAAGCTCAGATATAGTCATCTTGGATGATAACTTCACCTCTGTGGTGACAGTTTTAAGGTGGGGTAGGTGTGTCTTCAACAACATTCAGAAATTTATTCAGTTTCAACTCACAGTTAATATAGCAGCCCTAGCCATCAACTTTATTGCAGCAATATCCTCTGGTGAAGTCCCACTGACAGCTGTCCAGCTTTTGTGGGTGAACCTAATAATGGATACCTTGGGAGCTTTAGCTTTGGCCACTGAGCGACCTACCAATGATCTCATGACAAAGCCACCTGTGGGTCGATCCAAGCCCCTAATTTCGAACATCATGTGGAGGAACCTCATTGCTCAAGCCTTGTATCAAGTTGCAGTTCTACTAACCCTTCAGTTCAGGGGAAAATCTATCTTTGGTGTGGACGAGAAGGTCAAGAACACACTCATTTTCAACACTTTTGTCCTCTGTCAAGTGTTCAATGAGTTTAATGCCAGAAAACTACAAAAGAAGAATATATTCAAGGGACTACACAAGAACAAACTCTTTCTTGGGATCATTGGCATAACTATAATTCTTCAAGTGGTAATGGTGGAATTCTTAAAGAGGTTTGCTAACACTCAGAGGCTGGACTGGGGGCAATGGGGTTCTTGTATTGGAATTGCAGCTTTGTCTTGGCCACTTGGCTGGCTAGTTAAGTGGATTCCAGTATGAAGCATTTCTCCTCTGCGATCAGAGGGCTTTTGCATCCTGGAAAGATCAGTCAGTTCACATGAGATAGTCTTTTTATTTTCTAAGTAGTAGGAATAAAAATACATAACCTTAGTAGTTTCTCTTTACTATTCCTGATGCAGGCTTCTGTTTTCCTTCTTTTCAATATTTATATCTGTTCTAGTTTCATTTTAATTGTTGAATGTAAGCTTCTATGAGAAGAATCAAGATTCATTTGTTGCTTATACATGCATTAACTTCAAAATAAACTGTTTTGCACCACATTATTATGCAATCACTATGCTGAAAGAAAACCCTCGTCTAATGCAAATAAATTACATATGTCATTTGGTTTTAGTGGATAACAATGTAGCCATGCAGGTTAGGCTTCATATTGTAGACATATTACTAGTAGATATGAAATTAAGCTTTTTGCTCTCTCCAGGGGATGTAACAATAATGAGATGAAACTTTCCTTGAAATCCGATAATCTATTTTAAGAACAATAATCTTTGTAAGTCTATCAAAACTTATGATAACCAGTTCACAAACACACAGACCACCCATCATGTTATAATTTCAAACGATCAAAATATTCCACTGTAGAGCACAGAGTTGGCTTTAACTGCATGAGGTAAATAAGACATTTTAATTAGCTCTTTCATCGTTCACTTTAGAATTCACTAGCTTCAAGAAAAGAGGACCCCTTTAGTTGATTTTGCAGTTTAATCATCCAGAGATTGTACCATACAAGAAGGTGCCCATTGCATTGAGCACGTAGAAAATCATTGATTTATTAGTCCCTTTTGACTGCAACAGTAGCCAAAACAAAGCTAACTGATATGCAAAACAAAAACATCTCACCATTTATGCTTTAGGCATCCAAAGTGACTAAATAAATAGATAAATAAATAAAAACCTAAACCTCCTTGCAGAGAATTATACAGATTGGGACTGCAAGGAACCAAGTATATGTTTAAAAGACATAATTATCATGAAAAACCCTGAAAGTTCAATTTTCAAGGGAAACAAAGGAGAAACTGCATAATTGGCAGTGCCTTGCGGTGCTATAAATTTCTAGCATTGAAAGAAAAAAGAAAGAACTATAAGAAATTAGCATTATCATCCTCATATAAACTCCAGCTATCTCAATAGCAATATAGTAAACTTCAATCCGAAGTCGCATGCAATGACCCATTTATAACCAGTATGAATCTTTAATTTTTACTGTTTATTCAGCGGAAGAGTGTCACCAATGAAAGCCAACTCATTGATCAATGATCAGTCAATAACTGTTTAAGGCTTCTATATCTCTCACCAATACTTCATCTTTCTCACAAGTCACAACATAGCATAACTTTCAAAGAACTTTTTCACGTAACACATGCAATACAAGTATGTTGCAATTTCCACAACAAAGCTAGAATTCTATCACTTGACAGGCTCTTTCTTAAGTGGAAACAGAATCATTGTTGTCCCAGGTTGTTGGTAATAAAAAACATTTTTGGGACCCATTACTCTCACAGAAAAAGATGAATTTGACAATTTGTCGTCACATTTTTGCTTCGTCCAATATTGAAAAATTCTAAAACCTTTGCTCAAACCTATTGATCGACCAGATTATAACTCGAGCCAATACCCAGCGGCTAGCACGGGTACGTGGTCTGAATATCACTCAAGTAACACCCTCATCAAATAACTAAAGTCGAGAAATTGCATGTAACATAGGAATGGATCAACTATGCCTAGTTCAGCTTTAGCATCAATGCCAGCTATTAAGCTGGATGAATCTCATCTCAAACAGAATAAAGAATAACACAAAGGAACAACCTAAATATCCTTGCAACCAACATGTTACTGCAGAACAACTGAAACAACACTTGGCAATCAATTTTAATTCATTCAATGGAAAATTTTCTCAAACAAAACTTCTTTTTGATGCAATCCAAAATGAAAATGGTCATCTAATCTCAGTTTTGTTTATTTCTTGCTTCTTGAGCATAACTTTTAACACCAAAAGCATTAACTTTGTAACACTCCAATTGTTATTATATATTCAGCAAAACAGAACCAAGGCTCATAGAGCAAGCGGCATAATAAATTAATTCAAATTCTTTATTTTTATATTCAATTAACTATAAATAATTTCTGCATGCAAAGACTGAAACTTGCTCCAGCTTATCACATCAACATCCATTAATTAAAGCCGGAAAAATCATATTTTAGCATTAAGATTATTGTTTTAATGGAAAAAAAGTCACCCCATTAAGCAAGGAGGCATTTTTATGAAGAAAACTTGAACTGGGTCAGTAAAATACATCAAATTTCAATAGAAAAAACACAAAAATAGAACCTTTGATGCAAAAGCTGAAATGGGTAGTTTATAAAAATGTTAAATTTGACTGGTTGTTGAAGGACAAAGCTTTAAAAAAGGAAAAAAAAAAAAAGGACAATTCAGTAAACATATGGGTCCAAAGCTAATTCAACAAAATCACAAGAAATAAAAAATAAAAGCAACGAGAGAGAGAGTTTCGCGTGGGGCTGACCTTGACGAGACGCTGTAAACAATTGTACTGCAAAAATTTATCTCCATGAAGATTGTCCTTTGTTTTGGTAAAGGCGTTCTAACTTTGTCTCCAGCAACATCAATAATTGATCTTTAGAAAAAAAAAAAAAAAAGGGAAAATAATATTTTAAGAAACAGAGGAACTAAATAGAAAACGACCCAAAAATTTTACATTTCCCCCACGTAAGTAACTTAACGTTTTTCATGATCGTTTTTTCATGATTGTTTTTTTACCAAAGACAACAGTTTTAGTGGAGTGGAAAATATAGGTAGCATAATACTTTTGTGATCAAATTGTACAATTTATCTTTAAATGGCAATTTTTTTTTAACAATCTCCCTATCTTAATCTGTCAAAACTTAATTTTTATATTTCAGTAAATTCTTCAATTAAATCAAATTATTAAGGGGATTAAATTTCTAGTGTTGGTGTGATATTGACATCTTTTATAAGATTAAAAAAAAATCTTTCAAATTGAAATTGATGGCATGAAATTTTTGCCATGTGAAAATAGATGATGTGGACTTTAGTGTTTATATAACTAGAACTTGGGACAATCCTATATGAGTAGAAAAATTATTGTGTTTTAAGGAAAAAATGTTTTAAAATAAATAATTTGTGAAAGAAAGATAGATTTTTTAAAATGAAAAATCATTTTTTAAATAAAAAGATATGAATATCTTTAATTTTATATATTTGTTAAAATAATTTTATTTGATTTCTTTAAAATTTTTTGACTGAATTATTTGATTCGTAATATCAAATTTAATAAAAAAATGTTATTAATAGTATAGATACATTCTCAATTTTGGAGTTTAAAATGCATTTTTCTCAAAATTTTAGTACATTAAAGTAATTTAGCTGTAGGAGATGGGGCTATTGGGCTGGGAAATTGGGTGTTTGTTGAAAACAGCAAAATTACTTTATTTGTTTGTGGAGCCCAATGAGTTGAGAACAACAATTCTCTTTAATTGGGCTAATGGGCCATAGCTGAAGACTTATCATCAAAATGGAATTTTGTTTGGGACTTTATAACAACAGGCCCAGTCCTTGCCGATTGATTGGTTTGTTAAATTGTAAATATGACAATTTAAAACAAGATACAAGATAAAAAAATAATACGAATAAAATATATGAAAATAATATAATTTTAAAATTTAGTAAAAATTATAAATAAATTTAACAAAATTAAAAAATATATATTTTATATTTTTATGTCGGTTTAAAAAATGCATTAAAACTTACACAAATTAATAGGATAAATGAAAATCCTTATGTTTCCCTTGTCTTGTGTTTCGAAAAATTACCATTTAATTGTTAGGAACCAAAAAAAAGTATACGTACCAAGTGTGAGACAGGAAATATCACAAGAGTTCGAAGGATTATCATTTGGGTTTTCGAAACATAAGACTTCTGAAGAACAATAAAATTAATTCTCTCATGAAAAAAGATTAAAGATTGGGTTTAAAAAATCTTAGGCAAGAAATGGAATAAAAGCATATACTGTTGTTGGCGTTGGGGGTGGGTATGGGGGTATGAGTCAGTCTAGGGTTGGCTTCGACTCAAAGCAAATGAAACGGAAGCAGTTTGACTGCAGCAACTAACACCACTTTGGATAAGTTGGAGAAAGAATTGCTCTACCAAATCGTTGATGGCAGCGATAGCCAGGTCACCTTTGATCAGTTTCCCTACTATCTCAGGTAACTTTACATTTTTCTCATTCTTGTTTGATATTTGAAAAAGAAAATTTTTTTCATTGTAATAAAAAAGAATGTATTTTTCTTTTTCAATTTTTGAAAACGTTTGCTTTTAATGATGGAAAACTACTGAACTAATAATGCTGATCACTTTCACATGCTCTTCTGTTTTCTTGAGTTTTTAAATTGAATTTCCTAGTTATATCACTCATTTATTTTGTATATAACTATTCTAAGATATTTTTGCTTACCCATTATAGTATTATCTGATAGCTTGCCAAACCTAAGATGAAGATTATTCCCTTTTTTTTGAACAAACAGGTTTTAAAGGCTTAAACTCAAAACAAGTTTGGATGGATTATATAGCTTTATGTGTGTGCTTGATACTAAATGCCTAGTTTTGCTGAATCTAATAACAAGATTAAGGTTGTGTTGTGTTGTGTTCTACTTGATGATCATGTATCCAAGTTACAAAAAGGCAAAGGGAATAGGCAATATAGTATTGATAAAATTGTTCGAATGATCTACTTACTGGTAAGTTGTCATCCTATAATCTAGTCCTGCTTGTTTTGACATCTTTATCCTGTTGGTTTTGTTTGGCAATGAGCAGACTCGAGCATTGCCGACTAGTGCAACCTATGTCCATTTGAAACATGCTGATGTGTTCAAGTACACCAGGAGCCTTTCCCCTGCTAGTCAAGCTATATTGCTATCAGGACTTACAGGTTGGTTGCCTGGAGTCTTTTTTCTTACTGGCAGGCTATACTTCACATATTTTGAATTATAGATCTGTTTCTATAAATTTGCTAATTGCATTTTTTTTCTTTTTTTCTTAAAGAAATTTACCACCAAATGCTTGCCAAAGCTTTAGCCCATTACTTTGAATCAAAGCTGTTGCTGTTGGATGTAACAGACTTTTCCTTAAAAGTAAGCATTGCAATTTTTCTCTTTCCCCATCCCTTACCATGCAGTGTCGTTAAGCTTGAAGTTTTTTACATTTGACAATTTAAAAGGTTACCTATGTACAGATTCAAAGTATATATGGAAGTGGCAAAAAATCTGTAAGTTTTTTTCTTTTTTACAGTCAAATTTTCTCATGTGGCAGGTAGAAATGGGTCCCAGCTACGAAAAAATAAAAAATAACCGCTGACTACAAAAGAGTGACTTTTTTATACTCACTTTATTTTTTTATATTACACTAATTAATAGTAGGATGTTTATAAAATTATTTCTATTGGTATATATATATATATGAATGATTACCTTCTATATATATATAAATGAATAAAATATTTATAAAATTATTTATATTGGTATATGAATGAATAATTATCTTCTTACATTATATATATAAGATAATTTATAAGAATTATCTAACTGTGTTTTTTTTATACTATGTAGATGTTTCTTTTATAGAAATTTATGATGAGATCATTTATTTTAAGAAGTTTTTTATTTACTTTAAGCATTATGTTTGTAGACATTCAATGATATTTGTTTTATCGATGTTTATTTTATCAGATTTGGTACAATGACTTTAGTTTTTGAGCTATGCTATGCTTGTAGATTATAAACAATTTACTTGTAGTGTTAATGTTATTAAATATTTTTTACTTTATTGTGTATTTTTTGTTTATATGAAAATATATCATATTATGATTATAAATAAATTAATATTAATAATTGAAAATATAATTTTTAAAAAAATTTACCTATGTCTTAACATTTATATTGATGCATTTGATTTTTCGCATATTGTAGGTGATACTAACAGTCATCAATCGTCAATAAAATATAATAAAAAATTAAAATATACAAGTTTATATTGATAATCTTTAATAGTCGATATAAGTAAAAAAAATTAAAAAATACAAATTTATACTAATAGATATTATGTGTCAATATTGGTAAGAAGAATTACAAGTTTATACTGACTAGGGTTAACCGTCAGTTTAGATAAGAAAAATTAAAATATATAAGTCTATATCGATGAACACTAACCGTCGGTATAGATAACAAAATTTAAACATACAACTTTATATTGACTTGTTTTAAAAGTCGGTGAAGATAAAAAAAATTATAAGTATATATTGATGGGTATTAGCTATCAATATAAGTAAGAAAAATTAAAACATACAAATTTATATTGATAAGTGTTAATTGTCGGAAAAAGTTATAATGATGGAACATATAACAGATATTATACCAATATATATATATATATATTTATTTATTGACGGTTTTGAACTTTAAGTATATTTTTACGAGCTATTTTAACATTTTAAAAATCATCAATATAAGTTTATACTAATGAAAGATATACCGATAGTTAAAAATTACTCGAAATATATATTTTAATCGTCGATATAGAATTTATTGTGTTATATTGACATATTTTTTTATTTGATCAATGATTTTTTGAATATCAATATATGTCAGTTTTCTTGCAATGCTAAAATATAAACTGAAAATAACTCACACAGGCACCTTCCATTACAGCATCAAAGACAAAAGATTTCAGCACAGCCAACTTAAAATATGGGATGCAAAACTATTAGATTCATCATTATTAATTTGGTTTAGGCAATTGGGTTGAACATTTCTTAGAAGTTGACTGGTTTTTCTAATGGACCGGAAAAAATGCTAATGGTTAACAATGGGCCTAACTAAGCTGGTGAAGGACCGGTGATACTGGGCAAGGTTCCAACCACATTAAGCCTCAACATAAGGATCGTACAAGGCTTTCTAACTTTATTTTATCCTCCTTTTTATTTTCTTTTTCTTTTTAAACATCCACAAGTGGAAAAAGGAAAATGGTTTATTATCATGATGCTTCATATATGCCAGCAGCAAAACGACAGCAAAAGAGGTGGCGTTCCGTTTTCGCAGCCATATATCCTTCCGTGACTCTTGTCTCTTTATACATGAAGGTTATTAACAAGAAGCAGATCTTGCGAACTCTATCCTGTGTTGCCCTTGATATCCATGACAATAATTCGGGTGATGATCACCTACCTTCTCTCTGTGTTCATCAAAAAACACTCACTGGAGGTGGTAAGTGAGAAGAACCTTGAAAAACTAAGTAAACTTGCAGGAGAGAAACAAATTGCTGCAAGCCTTGCAACTGATGAGAAGGATGGTATCAGTGCCAATCAGGCTGATCTTGCACGTAGGATTGCGTCTATGGTGTCAACAGTTATCAAAATCACCTATCAAAAGCTTCTGTAATTTTTTATTTGAAGCTTTTAAGGATACAGCCATTATCGTACTCTTTGTTTGTGCTATAAATAAAATAATTTTATTTAATTTTATTTTATTTATTATATTATTTTATTTTATTTTATCATAATTTTATGTATCAAATATGATATATATATATATATATATATATATATATATATTAGTGGAATAAAAAAAAAGAAAAAAGCAAGCTCCTGATTTTTTGGTGTAAGCGGGTGTGAAAGGGTAAGCAGCATTGTGATCAACAGATTGGCTGAAAATATGCTCTGTCTGTCGATCCTAACTTAATGATTTCCTTTCAGTGTGAGAAATGGGAATTTCAAAACAAAACAGCCTTTTGACCACCAATAGAAGGTTGGCTCTTTCATCAACTAGTATTAAGTTACATCATCTAGCTTGCAGATTACAACACCTATTAACAGTTCCTTAGTTTCTCCACTTTAAACAACTTGGGCCAAAAGCTCTTGCTTTTAGTTGTGAAATTGAAAGAAAATGATAAAGAGCAGATTCCAGGAAAACATAGTAAAAAAGTTTCTTCAAACTAATGTGATACGGAAGTAAAGCGTTATTCTTTCATTCTGAGTGTTGCAACCATATCAGAATCCTAGACTTCATCTTCGCTCTCAATGGAAGAGAAAAAAGAAAAGCAACAAAAAGGGCTAAAGATAGCATAGGAAATAACAAGGATGACTCATTCATTCCTCAATAGCTGTAGGGAAAGTGGTATTGGTTATTCAATTGGAAACTCAGTCTTTCTCGCTGCTCTGTAACTGTAAGGGGGAAAATGTAATGGAAGAATTGCAATAATGAAAAATTAATATATGATCAGTTTCTCCAATTTCTTGCTTAATTATCTGATCATGAAATAATACTATTACAAATGTTCCCAAAAGGAATCAAAATGAATGGAAGAAACAGGCTAATATGTAAAAGAATATCCTATTTTATACTGTTTGATTATAATCTCAGGTTAGCTGCTACTATAATCCAAAATCATTAACCCAAATGAAAGCAAAAAGGCATAATTATTTCAACAAATGTTATCAAAATGATGGATATTTTCAACAAATGACAAGTTTTATGCTACCTACAATCATCACTTAAAAGGATGATTAAACAAACAGTTAAAGAACAAGAGAGAGTACCTGGTCCTACAAAATATGGCACAGCTTAACCCTTTTTTCATTTTTTGCAGGTTTGATTATTGGAGTGGGGAACAGGACTTCGATTGCTATAGCGATAATGACAATGACTACCCATTTCCATATTTGGTCCTTGGAAGCTACTGCTAGCTAGTACTTGTAATATGTACTAGGGTTGTTCATCCAAAGTACTTTTTATTTTTTTGAACGTTAAATAAATAGAATGGTATCCGTTTGCATTGGAATAGATTTTTTTTTTTAATTTGATTCCATTTTATATTTATAATATTTGAGTTTAAATTTAATTTAATAAATTTTTTATTTTTAAATTTGAATTTGATATTGTATAAAATTGAATTTGATCTTATTCAATTTGAAATTAATAAAATATTATATTTTAATATAAATATAAATTAAATAAATATAAAAAGTATAAAATATAAATATAAAATTAAATAAATAATTAAAAATAATTTATATATCACATCCGATCAAAACAAGTCTGCTTAAAACTCAATCTGAATTTTTTTATTATTATTACATGATTCGATTGGAAATCTGATTTAAAAAAAATAATTTTATGAAATTGGATCAAACCTATCTAAAACAAATTAAATTGCCATTCTTATAAATAAAACATCTCTCAATTGACCAAAAATAAATAAATGAATAAAACATCTCTCACAATCTTCACTTCTCATAAAATTCGAATAAGAAACTTTTAAACACTTATAATTTCTTTAATAATGAATTTAAAATTTCTTTAAAAAATGTTTTTATAATATATATATTGATAAATTTATTAATTTTATAAAGAAAAATGTGTTAATAAAAAAAATTTTAAGTGTTTGAAACTTTTTTTCTTCAAATTTTTTTGTTTTCAACTATTTAAGATGAACAAAAAACATTTTAAGGTGTAAAAGAATTTTTTTTTTTAATTTTTAAAAAAATTTTCTTTTGAGTTATCCATAGACATTTTAAGCGTTCATTGGATATTTCTTACTTAATTCTATATTAATATTCCTGTCAACATGAATTAAAAACTATAAATAAAAAACCAATTCAAAAAAATTTGAACGAGTAATATTTTTGTCTAATGAATGAGATAGATAGAGATTGATTGTTAAGGTTGGTTTTTTTTTTTTTTTTTTTGTTAAACAAAACTATGGGTAGGAATTTATATGAAAATTAAGTGACAAAGACATGTAATTTTAGCTACATAAATATTCTTCAAAGCAAACGTCTTCTCCGTGACAATGAAAAAAAATGCTCGAAGTCAAACATTTTATGAGAAAGCATATGTTCGAAGGATATTTTTGAGTTCAAAGAGCATATTATTCATTTTTTTAATTAAAAATTATCAATAAATAATTAAAAATTTTTAAAATTTTAAATCAATTTAATATGTATAATATTATGTCATTATTTTATTTTATAAATTTCATATTTTTTGCTTATAAATAAAGATATTTAAAAACTATTATTTTATTTTCATTCTATTATTACAGCCCTTTCCTTTTCCAATTTCTCTAGTCTCAATCTTTAGCTTGAGCTTCTAAATGCAAACAAATGAAACATCTCCGACTTTGTCTTTAATCACTTTTCTTTTTTTTTATTATGATTTCAGAGCCCAACATCAACAAAAGTCAATTTAAATCAATACAACACAAAAGTCCGTGCCTTGTTTTAATGTCTTCGTCAATTTTCAAAGTCTTGAAATTGTTTTCGTTTACCTTAGAATTTGTTGTACCAACTTTGCAAATTGCTAAAAATAAAAAGCTGATTGGAAATAGAGTAGTTTGGTTAACAATTCTAAGGGTGAGTCACTTTTCCGGCACACAGCTCGACATGTTCAGCTTTATGAGTGTAACGAAGTGAATTCCTTTAAATGACATCATTTGGTGCCTAAAAGCTTCAACAAAGATGAGTGTTGGTTCAATTGACCATAACTTTTAAGCTGAATGTCGTGGGAATAAAATTTAAATTTTAATATTTATAATTTTTTTTTCAGACATTCCTTCTCTTATTTCAATATATAAAAACATTTAATTTATCATTAACAACGTAAAAACAAAAAATTTAATTCATATGTATTAGACATTGTTAGACTTACCATCAAAATATTATATCTTGTTAGAGGCTTTAAAACAATCCTTAGCTTGGTAATTAGTTTGTAAATTACTTCCTTTTCCTATTTATTATTACTTTTGGAAAATTCTTTTTTCCTATCAATGAAAATAATCAATTCTATCCGTACTCATTACTATGAATTTATAAATGTTTTAATGGAAAAGGCTTTCAAACTTTGACTATATAATTAAATTTTTTGATTAAATTAATATTTGATTATGCTGCTATATTTTTAAATGCTAATAAGTCGGTTATTCCTTTAAACTCAAAAAGCGGTGAAATTTCAAAATTTTTTAAATTTTTATCATCAGGAGTGAGAAAAAATAAAAAATTTAAAATTAATTTAAAATTATAGAATTTATTGAATTTAAATTAATTTTTTATTCGATTCAGATTAAATTTAAATATTAAATATATATTAAATTCAGATTAAAAAGTAAAAAACTAAAAAAAAAAAAAAACAGAACCTAATGAAATTGTACATTTTTATTAATTTTTATATATTTTTTAAACTTTTATAAAATACAATAATAATTTTATTCTTAAATTTATTTAAATATATTAAAAATTATATTAAAATAATATAAAAAGTTTAAATTTTGAAAATTTATAAATCAAATCAAATTATACCGATCAAATTTGATTCCAATTAAATCAAATTATATAAAAATGATACACACTGCTCCCGAAGTCAATGGTCAAGTCTATTTCCTTCCGAAGGTGATACAGATTGCTTAATATACAAAATAATTGAAAACTATGTCACATCTTTCCATTGACTTGACTTAGAACTTTACTAGATTTTCCAATTTCGGATAATAATTTCATAATTCACATGTTTCTCCAATTATTGTAAATTTCTTTTTTCATGGTACGGCTATTTTTACGAGATCGTATTGGATTTACAGATTATTTATTAAATTAAATTATTAATAACAAAAATTAATTTTAAGAATTTTAGAAAAAAAATATTTAATCTTTCTCAATTCAACCGACATCATTACCAATTACTGTAAATTTCACAGCTAAGAGCTTCATGCCACTTTGGGATATCTACAATATTCGTATTTGTTTTAGACTACATTTTATTAATATTATTGTTATTATGGATCAACAAAAATGTAAATTTACAACTGTAAATTCATGATTACTGAAAGTGAAAAAGGAAAAGCTGGTAGATTAATTTCCTTGAAAAAGGGTCAAGTCCCGTGTATCTTACTTTTCACTTTGCTTGCAAAATTTCCTGGCATTTCTTATTGTACTTATCACAATTATTATCATCATTATCAAATCAATTTATCTTCTTAATATTAAGTTTTCTAAATATTATCTCTATCCTTTTCTAAATATTGGGATTATTACGTGCAGTAAATTTGTGTCCACCCCAGTCTCAGATGAAATTACAGAGAACTTTCTTCATTGACCGGAAAGGGACAAGGAAATTAAGAAAAAGATGGAAAATATAAATGCAAAAATTAATTCCTAATAAAGGCTGGTTTAACATGGAAAAGAAAAGCATCTTTTGAATTAAAATTTTTTTATCCGACTTGAATCCTAAACGACAATATATATATATATATATATATAACTTTTTATATAAAAACTTGATTTACAAATTAAAATAAAAAATTAATGTCAAAAATAATTTTCAAATTATAATGAAATATTTAGTGAGGCATCTAAATTTTAAAAATTTTTATTTGAACAATAAATTTATTAATTAATATGATATTTAAAAAATTATTTATTTATCACGTATATTATTTGAAATTAATCAAATTAAAAGTAAGTAACACATTAACGAATAGATTCATAATTAAAATTATTAAATAAATAAATAATAAAATAATAAAAAATAATTTTAACTTTAACACAAAAAAATATTTTTTTAAAAACAATTATTCTTATAAGATATAATAAAATCTAAAACTCTATAATCAAAAATAATAATAATAATTATACTAAAAAAATTATTTATAATAAACGAACAGATATAAATTTTTATTCAAATAATTATAATTTTTTATATAATTATAACATTTATGAATAATAATATATTTATATTTAAATAATTATAACTATTTATCATATAATAATTATTTATTTAAATATATTTATTTAAAATATGAATAAAATTAATGTACAGTTAATTTTATTCATCAACAATTAAAATTTTCTATATAAAATTTTCTATATAAGGAGATATATCCCATTTTAAAGTATCAATAAAAATATCACATTAAAAAATTTTAAAATTCATGTATCAAATTAAATATTTTATTCTAATTCAATAACCATTAATGATATTGGATTTGGTCAGAGCAGTTACTTCAAGAAGCTGCAGTGAAAGTGGACAAGAAATTTCTTGGAAAATAAAAGGAGAAAAGAAAAAGTGGGAAAAGAATAATGAGCTTTGCATGAACCATATAAATTTGCAATTATACTAACTCTTCCTTCGTATCACAGCCAAAGTATTCCCCCACAAATTCATACTCTTTTGACTTAACCAAAACTCCTTTTCTCCATCTTGTTTTCCTTCTACACCCTAAACAAAATATTCTTACTGAAATCGTTTTAACCCTTTCGTCCCTGTCGTTTAACATGTCTTTGATAAATCGTAAGCCTGCTGAACCAGCCATGTCTGATGCAGAAGATATGCCGGCAGCAAAACGTCAGCAACGGAGGTGGCGTTCGGTTTTTGCAACAATATATTCTGCTAGGACTCTTGTTTCTTTGTACATGAAGGTTATTAACAAGAAGCAGATCTTGCGTACTCTATCCTATATTGCCCTTGATATCCATGACAATGACTCCAGTGATGATCGCCTACCTTCTCTCTGTGTTGATCAAAAAACACTCACTGAGGTGGTAAGAGAGAAGAACCTTGAAACCCTAAGTAAACTTGGAGGAGTAAAACAGATTGCTGCATGTCTTGAAACTGATGAGAAGGATGGTATCAGTGCCGATCAGGCTGATCTTACACACAGGATTGATGTCTTTGGCGCCAACAGGTATCAGAAACCACCTACTAAAAGCTTTCTTAGCTTTATTTTTGAAGCTTTTAAGGATACCACCATTTGCATACTCTTGGTTTGTGCTATACTCTCGCTGGGCTTTGGCATTAAGCAGCATGGCATAGCAGATGGATGGTACGATGGTGGGAGTATTATCGTTGCTGTCTTTCTCGTTGTCGCTGTATCTGCTGTCAGTAACTTCAGGCAAAACAGACAATTCCAGAAACTTTCAAATGAGAGTAGTGATATAAGAGTGGAAGTAGTGAGAGATGGTCGACGCCAATATATATCAGTCTTTGAAGTTGTTGTGGGAGATATTGTGTGCTTGAAAATTGGTGATCAAATCCCCGCAGATGGATTGTTCTTGGATGGCCACTCCTTGAAGGTGGATGAATCTAGCATGACTGGGGAAAGCGACCACGTTGAGATCAATGGCAGCAACAATCCTTTTGTCCTCTCTGGTACAAAGGTCACTGATGGGTTTGGTTCCATGCTTGTCACTTCTGTTGGCATGAATACTGCATGGGGAGAGATGATGAGTTCCATAAATCGGGACTTAGATGAGGAGACCCCACTACAGGCTCGCCTCAACAAGCTGACTTCTTTTATTGGGAAGATCGGATTGGCAGTGGCCGTACTTGTTCTTGCAGTTTTGCTTATTCGTTACTTCACTGGAAACACAAAAGATGACAAGGGAAACAAAGAATATATTCCGGGGAAGACAAAGCTTGACAGCATGATGAACTCAGTCGTGGATATTATTTCGGCAGCAATTACCATTGTGGTAGTAGCAATTCCAGAAGGTCTACCTTTGGCAGTAACTCTAACTCTGGCTTACTCTATGAAGCAAATGATGGCTGATCATGCAATGGTCAGAAAGCTTTCTGCCTGTGAGACGATGGGTTCAGCCACAACAATCTGCACAGATAAGACAGGTACCCTTACTTTAAATGAAATGAAGGTTACTGAGTTTTGGGTAGGGAAAGAATTTATGAAGGATAGAATTTCCTCGGAAATAGCACCTAATGTCCATGAGTTACTGCAACAAGCCATTGCTTTAAACACAACTGGTACTGTTTATAAGCCAAACTCTAGATCACTTCCTGAGATTTCTGGTAGTCCAACTGAGAAAGCAATACTCTCTTGGGCTGTCTTAGATTTGGGGATGAACCTAGATGACCCAAAGCAAAATTATGAACTCATCCAAGTAGTGGCCTTCAATTCAGAGAAGAAAAAGAGCGGAGTTCTGATAAGGAGGAACAGTGAGGGTGCTACACACGTACACTGGAAGGGTGCTGCTGAGATGATCGTGGCAATGTGTTCACAATATTATGATAGAAGAGGAACAATTAAAGCCATAGATGATGAAGAAAGAACAGAGATTGGGACAATTATTCAGAATATGGCAGCAAAAAGCTTGAGGTGCATAGCATTTGCTCACACGAAAATTCCAGAAGACAATGAGCAGGTTTTGGAAGAAAGCAGACTCACCTTGTTAGGGATGGTAGGTTTGAAAGACCCATGTCGTCCTGGTGCCAGAATAGCCGTGGAATCTTGCATAGATGCTGGAGTAAACATCAAGATGATAACTGGAGACAATGTCTTCACAGCAAAAGCTATAGCGGTTGAATGTGGCATTCTGGAACCTCATGAGGATATGAACGAAGCAGTAATAGAAGGTGTACAGTTCAGAAATTACTCACCAGAAGAGAGAATGGCAAAGATCAATAAAATCCGTGTGATGGCCAGATCATCACCTTTTGATAAACTTCTGATGGTACAGTGTCTAAAGCAGAATGGTCATGTTGTAGCAGTCACGGGGGATGGAACGAATGATGCACCAGCTTTAAAGGAAGCAGATATTGGACTTTCCATGGGAATCCAAGGAACTGAAGTTGCCAAGGAAAGCTCAGATATAGTCATCTTGGATGATAACTTCACCTCTGTGGTGACAGTTTTAAGGTGGGGTAGGTGTGTCTTCAACAACATTCAGAAATTCATTCAGTTTCAACTCACAGTTAATATAGCAGCCCTAGCCATCAACTTTATTGCAGCAATATCCTCTGGTGAAGTCCCACTGACAGCTGTCCAGCTTTTGTGGGTGAACCTAATAATGGATACCTTGGGAGCTTTAGCTTTGGCCACTGAGCGACCTACCAATGATCTCATGACAAAGCCACCTGTGGGTCGATCCAAGCCCCTAATTTCGAACATCATGTGGAGGAACCTCATCGCTCAAGCCTTGTATCAAGTTGCAGTTCTACTAACCCTTCAGTTCAGGGGAAAATCTATCTTTGGTGTGGATGAGAAGGTCAAGAACACACTCATTTTCAACACTTTTGTCCTCTGTCAAGTGTTCAATGAGTTTAATGCCAGAAAACTTGAAAAGAAGAATATATTCGAGGGACTACACAAGAACAAACTCTTTCTTGGGATCATTGGCATAACTATAATTCTTCAAGTGGTAATGGTGGAATTCTTAAAGAGGTTTGCTAACACTCAGAGGCTGAACTGGGGGCAATGGGGTGCTTGTATTGGAATTGCAGCTTTGTCTTGGCCACTTGGCTGGCTAGTTAAGTGGATTCCAGTATGAAGCATTTCTCCTCTGCGATCAGAGCGCTTTTGCATCCTGGAAAGATCAGTCAGTTCACATGAGATAGTCTTTTTATTTTCTAAGTAGTAGGAATAAAAATACATAACCTTAGTAGTTTCTCTTTACTATTGCTGATGCAGGCTTCTGATTTCCTTCTTTTCAATATTTATATCTGTTCTAGTTTCATTTTAATTGTTGAATGTAAGCTTCTAGGAGAAGAATCAAGATTCATTTGTTGCTTATACATGCATTAACTTCAAAATAAATTGTTTTGCACCACATTATTATGCAATCACTATGCTGAAAGAAAACCCTCTCCTAATGCAAATAAATTACATATGTCATTTGGTTTTAGTGGATAACAATGTAGCCATGCAGGTTAGGCTTCATATTGCAGACATATTACTAGTAGATATGAAATTAAGCTTTTTGCTCTCTCCAGGGGATGTAACAATAATGAGATGAAACTTTCCTTGAAATCCAATAATCTATTTTAAGAACAATAATCTTTGTATGTCTATCAAAACTTATGATAACCAGTTCACAAACACACAGACCACCCATCATGTTATAATTTCAAACAATCAAAATATTCCACTGTAGAGCACACAGCTGGCTTTAACTGTAAGAGGTAAATAAGACATTTTAATTAGCTCTTTCATCGTTCACTTTAGAATTCACTAGCTTCAAGAAAAGAGGACCCCCTTTAGTTGATTTTGCAGTTTAATCATCCAGAGATTGTACCATACAAGAAGGTGCCCATTGCATTGAGCACGTAGAAAATTTTTGATTTATTAGTCCCTTTTGACTGCAACAGTAGCCAAAACAAAGCTAACTGATATGCAAAACAAAAACATCTCACCATTTATGCTTTAGGCATCCAAAGTGACTAAATAAATAGATAAATAAATAAAAACCTAAACCTCCTTGCAGAGAATTATACAGATTGGGACTGCAAGGAACCAAGTATATGTTTAAAAGACATAATTATCATGAAAAACCCTCAAAGTTCAATTTTTAAGGGAAACAAAGGAGAAACTGCATAATTGGCAGTGCCTTGTGGTGCTATAAACTTCTAGCATTGAAACAAAAAAGAAAGAACTATAAGAAATTAACATTATCATCCTCATAAACTCTAGCTATCTCAATAGCAATATAGTAAACTTCAATCCGAAGTCGCATGCAAGGACCCAATGATAACCAGTATGAATCTTTAATTTTTACTGTTTATTCAGCGGAAGAGTGTCACCAATGAAAGCCAACTCATTGATCAATGATCAGTCAATAACTATTTAAGGCTTCTATATCTCTCACCAATACTTCATCTTTCTCACAAGTCACAACATAGCATAACTTTCAAAGAACTTTTTCACGTAACACATGCAATACAAGTATGTTGCAATTTCCACAATAAAGCTAGAATTCTATCACTTGACAGGCTCTTTCTTAAGTGGACACAGAATCATTGTTGTCCCAGGTTGTTGGTAATAAAAAACATGTTTGGGACCCATTACTCTCACAGAAAAAGATGAATTTGACAATTTGTCGTCACATTTTTGCTTCGTCCAATATTGAAAAATTCTAAAACCTTTGCTCAAACCTATTGATCGACCAGATTATAACTCCAGCCAATACCCAGGAGCTAGCACGGGTACGTGGCCTGAATATCACTCAAGTAACACCCTCATCAAATAACTAAAGTCGAGAAATTGTATGTAACATAGGAATGGATCAACTATGTCGAGTTCAGCAATAGTATCAATGCCAGCTATTAAGCTGGATGAATCTCATCTCAAACATAATAAAGAATAAAACAAAGGAACAACCTAAATATCCTTGCAACCAACATGTTACTGCAGAACAACTGAAACAACACTTGGCAATCAATTTTAATTCATTCAATGGAAAATTTTCTCAAACAAAACTTCTTTTTGATGCAATCCAAAATGAAAATGGTCATCTAATCTCAGTTTTGTTTATTTCTTGCTTCTTGAGCATAACTTTTAACACCAAAAGCATTAACTTTGTAACACTCCAATTGTTATTATATATTCAGCAAAACAGAACCAAGGCTCATAGAGCAAGTGGCATAATAAATTAATTCAAATTCTTTATTTTTATATTCAATTAACTATAAATAATTTCTGCATGCAAAGACTGAAACTTGCTCCAGCTTATCACATCAACATCCATTAATTAAAGCCGGAAAAATCATATTTTAGCATTAAGATTATTGTTTTAATCGAAAAAAAGTCACCCCATTAAGCAAGGAGGCATTTTTATGAAGAAAACTTGAACTGGGTCAGTAAAATACATCAAATTTCAATAGAAAAAACACAAAAATAGAACCTTTGATGCAAAAGCTGAAATGGGTAGTTTATAAAAATGTTAAATTGGACTGGTTGTTGAAAGACAAAGTTTTGAAAAAGGAAAAAAAAGGACAATTCAGTAAACATATGGGTCCAAAGCTAATTCAACAAAATCACAAGAAATAAAAAAAAAAAAAAAAGCAACGAGAGAGAGAGTTTCAGGTGGGGCTGACCTTGACGAGACGCTGTAAACAATTGTACTGCAAAAATTTATCTCCATGAAGATTGTCCTTTGTTTTGGTAAAGGCGTTCTAACTTTGTCTCCAGCAACATCAATAATTGATCTTTAGAAAAAAAAATAAAAAGGGAAAATAATATTTTAAGAAACACAGAAACTAAATAGAAAACGACCCAAAAATTTTACATTTCCCCCATGTAAGTAACTTAACGTTTTTCATGATTGTTTCTTTTACCAAAGACAACAGTTTTAGTGGAGTGGAAAATATAGGTAGCATAATACTTTTGTGATCAAATTGTACAATTTATCTTTAAATGACAAATTTTTTTTAACAATCTCCCTATCTTAATCTGTCAAAACTTAATTTTTATATTTCAATAAATTCTTCCATTAAATCAAATTATTAAGGGGATTAAATTTCTACAATTAATATGTTGGTGTGATATTGACATCTTTTATAAGATTTAAAAAAATATATATTTCAAATTGAAATTGATGGTATGAAATTTTTGCCATGTGAAAATAGATGATGTGGACTTTAGTGTTTATATAACTAGAATTTGAGACAATCCTATATGAGTAGAAAAATTATTGAGTTTTAAAGAAAAAAATGTTTTAAAATAAATAATTTGTGAAAGAAAGATAGATTTTTTAAAATGGAAAATTATTTTTTAAATTAAAAGATATGAATATCTTTAATTTTATATATTTGTTAAAATAATTTAATTTGATTTCTTTATAATTTTTAGACTGCATTATTTGATTCGTAATATCAAAATTTAATAAAAAAAATGTTATTAATAGTATAGATAGATTCTCAATTTTGAAGTTTAAAATGCATTTTTCTCAAAATTTAGTACATTAAAGTAATTTAGCAGTAGGAGATGGGGCTATTGGGCTGGGAAATTGGGTGTTGGTTGAAAACAGCAAAATTACTTTATTTGTATGTGGAGCCCAATGAGTTGAGAATAACAATTCTCTTTAATTGGGCTAATGGGCCATAGCTGAAGACTTATCATCAAAATGGATGTTTGCTTGAGGCTTTATAACAACAGGCCCAGTCCTTGCCGATTGATTGGTTTGTTAAATTGTAAATCTAACAATTTAAAACACGATATAGTGACAAGATAAATATATAATATGAATAAAATATATAAAAATAATATAATTTTAAATTTTAGTAAAAATTAAAAATAGATTTCACAAAATTAAAAAATACGTATTTTATATTTTTATGTCAGTTTAAAAAATGCATTAAAGCTTACACAAATGAATAGGATAAATGAAAATCCTTATGTTTCCTTTGTCTTATGTTTCGAAAAATTACCATTTAATTGTTAGGAACCAAAAAAAGGTATACGTAGCAAGTGTGAGACAGAGGAAATATCACAAGAGTTCGAAGGATTTTCATTTGGGTTTCCGAAACATAAGACTTCTAAAGAACAATAAAATTAATTCTCTCGTGAAAAAAGATTAAAGATTGGGTTTAAAAAATCTTAGGCAAGAAATGGAATAAAAGCATATACTGTTATTGGCGTTGGGGGTGGGTATGGAGGTATGAGTCAGTCTAGGGTTGGCTTCGACTTAGAGTAAATGGAACGGAAGCAGCTCGACTGCAGCAACTAACATCACTTTGGAGAAGTTGGAGAAAGAATTGCTCTGCCAAATCGTTGATGGCAGAGATAGTCAAGTCACCTTTGATCAGTTTCCCTACTATCTCAGGTAACTTTACATTTTTCTCATTCTTGTTTGATATTTGAAAAAGAAAATTTTTTTCATTGTAATAAAAAAGAATGTATTTTTTTTTTTCAGTTTTTGAAAACGTTTGCTTTTAATGATGGAAAACTACTGAACTAATAATGTTGATCACTTTCACATGCTCTTCTGTTTTCTTAAGTTTTTAAATTGAATTTCCTAATTATCTCACTCATTTATTTTGTATATAACTATCCTAAGATATTTTTGCTTACCCATTATAGTATTATCTGGTAGCTTGCCAAACCTAAGATGAAGATTATTCCTTTTTTTTTGAATAAACAGGTTTTAAAGGCTTAAACTCAGAACAAGTTTGTATGGATTTTATAGCTTTATGCGTGTGCTTGATACTAAATGCCTAATTTTACTGAATCTAATAACAAGATCAAGGTTGTGTTGTGTTCTACTTGATGATCCTGTATCCAAGTTACAAAAAGGCAAAGGGAATAGGCAATATAGTATTGATAACATTGTTCGAATGATCTGCTTACTGGTGAGTTGTCATCCTATAATCTAGTCCTGCTTGTTTTGACATCTTCATCCTATTGGTTTTGTTTGGTAATGAGCAGACTCGAGCATTGCTGACTAGTGCAACCTATGTCCATTCGAAACATGCTGATGTTTTTAAGTACACCAGGAGCCTTTCCCCTGCTAGTCAAGCTATATTGCTATCAAGACCTGCAGGTTGGTTGCCTGGAGTCTTTTTTCTTACTGGCAGGCTATACTTCACATTTTTTGAATTATAGGTCTGTTTCTGTAAAAGTGCTAATTGCATTTTTTTTCTTTTTTTTCTTGAAAAACTTTACCACCAAATGCTTGCCAAAGCTTTAGCCCATTACTTTGAATCAAAGTTGTTGCTTGTTGGATGTAACTGACTTTTCCTTAAAAGTGAGCATTGCAATTTTTCTCTTTCCCCATCCTTTACCGTGCAGTGTCATTAAGCTTCAAGTTTTTAACATTTGACAATTTAAATGGTTACCTATGTACAGATTCAAAGTATATATGGAAGTGGCCACAAATATGTAAGTTTTTTTCTTTTTTATAGTCAAATTTTCTCATGTGGCAAATAAAAATGGGTCCCAGCTACAAAAAAATAAAAAATAACCAATGACTATAAAAGAGTGACTTTTTTACTGTCACTTTATTTTTTTATATTACACTAACTTATAAAATTATTTCTGTTGGTATATATATATATATATATATATATATATATATATATGAATGATTATCTTATATATATATATATAAATAAATAAGATGTTTATAAAATTATTTATGTTGGTATATGAATGGATGATTACCTTCTTACCTTATATATATATATATATATAATAATTTATAAGAATTATCTAATTGTGTTTTTTTAATACTATGTAGGTGCTTCTTTATAGAAATGGAGATCATTTATTTTAAAAAGTTTTGTATCTACTCTGAGCATTATGTTTGTAAACATTCAATGATACTTGTTTTATCAATGTTTATTTTATCAGATTTGATACAATGACTTTAGTTCTCGAACTATGCTAAGTTTGTAGATTATAAACAATTTACTTGTAGTTTTAATGTTATTAAATATCTTTTACTTTATTGTGTATTTTTTGTTTATATGAAAACATATCATATTATGATTATAAATAAATTAATATTAATAATTGAAAATATAATTTTTAAAAAAATTTACCAATATCTTAATATTTATATTGATGCATTTGATTGTTGGCATATTGTAGGTGATACTAACAGTCATCAATCATCAATAAAATATAATAAAAAATAAAATATACAAGCTTATATCGATAATCTTTAATCGTCGGTATAAGTAACAAAAAAATAAAAAATACAAGTTTATACTAATAGATATTATGCGTCAATATTAGTAAGAAAAATCACAAGCTTATACTGACAAGGGTTAACCGTTAGTTTAGATAAGAAAAATTAAAATATATAAGTCTATATTGATGGACACTAACCGTCGGTATAGATAACAAAATTTAAACATACAACTTTATATTGACGTGCTTTAAATGTCAATGAAGATAAAAAAAATTATAAGTATATATTGATGGGTATTAACCATCAATATAAATAAGAAAAATTAAAACATACAAATCTATATTAATAAGTGTTAACCGTTGGTAAAAATTATAATGATGGAACATATAACAGATGTTATACCAATAGATATATATTTATTGACGGTTTTAAACTTTAAGTATATTTTTACGAGCTATTTTAACATTTTAAAAATCATTAGTATAAGTTTATACTAATAAAAAATATATAGATAGTTAAAAATTCATCGAAATATGTATTTTAATCGTCGATATAAGATTTATTATGTTATATTGACAAATTTTTTTATTTTATCAATAAATTTTTGAGTATCAATATATGTCAGTTTTCTTGCGATGCTAAGATATAAACTGAAAATAACTCACACAGGCATCTTCCATTACAGCATCAAAGACAAAAGATTTCAGCACAGCCAACTTAAAATATGGGATGCAAAACTATTAGATTCATCATTATTAATTTGGTTTAGGCAATTGGGTTGAATATTTCTTAGAAGTTGACTGGTTTTTCTAATGGACCAGAAAAAATGCTAATGGTTAACAATGGGCCTAACTAAGCTGGTGAAGGACCGGTGATACTGGGCAAGGTTCCAACCACATTAAGGCTTAACATAAGGATCGTACAAGGCTTTTTAACTTTATTTTATCCTCCTTTTTATTTTCTTTTTCTTTTTAAACATCCACAAGTGGAAAAAGGAAAATGGTTTATTATCATGATGCTTCATATATGCCAGCAGAAAAACGACAGCAAAAGATGTGGCGTTCCGTTTTCGCAGCCATATATCCTTCCATGACTCTTGTCTCTTTATACATGAAGGTTATTAACAAGAAGCAGATCTTGCGAACTCTATCCTGTATTGCCCTTGATATCCATGACAATAATTCGGGTGATGATCACCTACCTTCTCTCTGTGTTCATCAAAAAACACTCACTTGAGGTGGTAAGTGAGAAAAACCTTGAAAAACTAACTTGGAGGAGTGAAACAAATTGCTGCAAGCCTTGCAACTGATGAGAAGGATGGTATCAATGCCAATCAGGCTGATCTTGCACGTAGGATTGCCGTCTACGGTGTCAACAGTTATCAAAACCACCTACCTAAAGCTTCTGTAACTTTTCATTTGAAGCTTTTAAGGATACAACCATTATCGTACTCTTGGTTTGTGCTATAAATAAAATAATGTTTTTTTAATTTAAACTTATTTATGATATCATTTTATTTTATTTTATCATAATTTTATGTATCAAATATGATATATATATATATATATATTAGTGGAATAAAAAAAAAAAGCAAGCTCCTGATTTTTTTGTGTAAGCGGGTGTTAAAGGGTAAGCAGCATTGTGATCAACAGATTGGCTGAAAATATGCTTTGTCTGTCGATCCTAACTTATTGATTTCCTTTCAATGTGAGAAATGGGAATTTCAAAACAAAACAGCCTTTTGACCACCAATAGAAGGTTAGCTCTTTCATCAACTAGTATTAAGTTACATCATCTAGTTTGCACATTACAACACCCATTAACAGTTCCTTAGTTTCTCCACTTTAAACAACTTGGGCCAAAAGCTCTTGCTTTTAGTTGTGAAATTGAAAGAAAATGATAAAGAGCAGATTCCAGGAAAACATAGTAAAAAAGTTTCTTCGAACTAATGTGATATGGAAGTAAAGCGTTATTCTTTCATTCTTTGAGTGTTGCAACCATATCAGAATCCTAGACTTCATCTTCGCTCCCAATGGAAGAGGAAAAAGAAAAGCAACAAAAAGGGCTAAAGATAGCATAGGAAATAACAAGGATGACTCATTCATTCCTCAAATTGGAAAGAAACAAGGATAAGACCATAGCTGTAGGGAAAGTGGTATTGGTTATTCAATTGGAAACTCAGTCTTTCTCGCTGCTCTGTAACTGTAAGGGGGAAAATGTAATGGAAGAATTGCAACAATGAAAAATGAATATATGATCAGTTTCTCCTATTTCTTCCTTAATTATCTGATCATGAAATAATACTATTACAAATGTTCCCAAAAAGAATCAAAATGAATGGAAGAAACAGGTTAATATGTAAAAGAGTATCATATTTTATACTGTTTGATCATAATCTCGGGTTAGCTGCTACTATAATCCAAAATCATTAACCCAAATGAAAGCAAAAAGGCATAATTATTTCAACAAATGTTATCAAAATGATGAATATTTTCAACAAATGACAAGTTTTATGCTACCTACAATCATCACTTAAAAGGATGATTAAACAAACAGTTAAAGAACAAGAGAGAGTACCTGGTCCTACAAAATATGGCACACCTTAACGCTTTTTCATTTTTTGCAGGTTTGATTATTGGAGTGGGGAACAGGACTTCGATTGCTATAGCGATAATGACAATGACTACCCATTTCCATATTTGGTCCTTGGAAAGTACTGCTAGCTAGTACTTGTAATATGTACTAGGGTTGTTCATCCAAAGTACTTCTTTTTATTTTTTTAAACGTTAAATAAATAGAATGGTATCCGTGTTTGCATTGGAATAAATTTTTTTTTTTTAATTTGATTCAATTTTATATTTATAATATTTTAGTTTAAATTTAATTTAATAATTTTTTTTATTTTTAAATTTGAATTTGATATTATATAAAATTGCATTTGATCTTATTCAATTTGAAATTAATAAAATATTATTTTTAATATAAAATATTATATTTCAATATAAATATAAATTAAATTAATATAAAAATATAAATATAAATATAAAATTAAATATAAAATTAAATAAATAATTAAAAAATAATTTATATATATCATATCCAGTCAAAACAAGACAAATTAAACTGCCATTCCTATAAATAAAACATCTCTCAGTTGACCAAAAATAAATAAATGAATAAATCATCTCTCACAATCTTTACTTCTCATAAAATTCAAACAAGAAACTCTTAAACACTTATAATTTCTTTAGTAATGAATTTAAAATTTCTTTAAAAAAATGTTTTTTATAATATATATATATAAATATTGATAAATTTATTAATTTTATAAATAAAAATGTGTTAATAAAAATTTTTTAAGTGTTTGAAAATTTTTTTCTTCAAATTTTTTTGTTTTCAACTCTTTAAGATGAACAAAAAAAATTTTAAGGTGTAAAAGAATTTTTTTTTTAATTTTTTCTTTTGAGTTATCCATAGACATTTTAAGTGTTCATTGGATACTTCTTACTTGATTCTATATTAATATTCCTGTCAACATGAATTAAAAACTATAAATAAAAAACCAATTCAAAAAAATTTGAACGAATAATATTTTTATCTAATGAATGAGATAGATAGAGATTGATTGTTAAGGTTGGATTTTTTTTTTTGTTAAACAAAACTATGGGTAGGAATTTATATGAAAATTAAGAGACAAAGACATGAAATTTTAGCTACATAAATATTCTTAAAAGCAAACGTCTTCTCTGTGACAATGAAAAAAAATGCGCGAAGTCAAACATTTTATGAGAAAGCATATGCTCGAAAGATATTTTGAGTTCAAAGAGCATATTATTGATTTTTTTATTAGAAATTATTAATAAATAATTAAAATTTTTTAAAATTTTAGATCAATCTGATATGTATAATATTATGTCATTATTTTACTTTATAAATTTCATATCTTTTGCTTATAAATAAAGATATTTAAAAACTATTATTTTATTTTCATTCTATTATTACAACCCTATTTTTCTCCTTTTCCAATTTCTCTAGTCTCAATCTTTAGCTTGAGCTTCTAAATGCAAACAAATGAAACATCTCCGACTTTGTCTTTAATCGCTTTTTATTTTATTTTATTATGATTTCAGAGCCCAACATCATCAAAAGTCAATTTAAATCAATACAACACAAAAGTCCGTGCCTTGTTTTAATGTCTTCGGCAATTTTCAAAGTCTTGAAATTGTTTTCGTTTACCTTAGAATTTGTTGTACCAACTTTGCAAATTGCTAAAAATAAAAAGCTGATTGGAAATAGAGTAGCTTGGTTAACAATTCTAATGGTGAGTCACTTTTCCGGCAAACAGCTCGACATGTTCAGCTTTATGAGTGTAACGAAGTGAATTCCTTTAAATGACATCACTTGGTGCCTAAAAGCTTCAACAAAGATGAGTGTTGGTTCAATTGACCATAACTTTTAAATTGAGTGTCTTGAGAATGAAATTTAAATTTTAATATTTATAATTTTTTTTCCCAGACATTCCTTCTCTTATTTCAATATATCAAAACATTTAATTTATCATTAACAATGTAAAAACAAAAAATTTAATTAATATGCATTAGATATTGTTAAACTTACCATCAAAATATTATATTTTGTTAGAGACTTTAAAACAATCCTTAGCTTGGTAATTAGTTTGTAAATTAATTCTTTTTCCTATTTATTATTACTTTTGGAAAATTCTTTTTTCCTATCAATGAAAATAATCAATTCTATCCGTACGCATTACTATGAATTTATAAATATTTTAATGGAGAAAGCTTTCAAACTTTGACTGTATAATTAAATTTTTTGATTAAATTAATATTTAATTATGCTGCAATATTTTTAAGTGCTAATAGGTCGGTTATTCTTTTAAACTCAAAAAGCGGTAAAATTTCAAAAATTTTTTAAATTCTTATCATCAGGAGTGAGAAAAAATAAAAAATTTAAAATTAATTCAAAATTATAATATTTAATTTAATTTAAATTATTTTTTTATTTTATTCAGATTAAATTTAAATATTAAATATATATTAAATTCAAATTAAAAACTAAAAAACTAAAAAAAAAAACAGAACCGAATGAAATTGTACATTTTATTAATTTTTATATATATCTTAAACTTTTATAAAATACAATAATAATTTTATTCTTAAATTTATTTAAATATTAAAAATTATATTAAAATAATATAAAAAATTTAAAATTTGAAAATTTATAAATCAAATCAAATTATACCGATAAAATTTGATTCCAATTAAATCAAATTATATAAAAATGATACACACTGCTCCCGAAGTCAATGGTCAAGTCTATTTCCTTCCGAAGGTGATACACATTGCTTAATATAGAAATAATTGAAAACTATGTCACATCTTTCCATTGACTTGACTTAGAACTTTACTAGATTTTCCAATTTCGGATAATAATTTCATAATTCACAAGTTTCTCCGATTATTGTAAATTTCTTTTTTCATGGTACGGCCATTTTACGAGATCGTATTGGATTTACAGATTATTTATTAAATTAAATTATTAATAACAAAAATTAATTTTAAGAATTTTAGAAAAAAAATATTTAATCTTTCTCAATTCAACCGACATCATTACCAATTACTGTAAATTTCACAGCTAAGAGCTTCATGCCACTTTGGGATATCTACAATATTCGTATTTGTTTTAGACTACATTTTATTAATATTATTGTTATTATGGATCAACAAAAATGTAAATTTACAACTGTAAATTCATGATTACTGAAAGTGAAAAAGGAAAAGCTGGTAGATTAATTTCCTTGAAAAAGGGTCAAGTCCCGTGTATCTTACTTTTCACTTTGCTTGCAAAATTTCCTGGCATTTCTTATTGTACTTATCACAATTATTATCATCATTATCAAATCAATTTATCTTCTTAATATTAAGTTTTCTAAATATTATCTCTATCCTTTTCTAAATATTGGGATTATTACGTGCAGTAAATTTGTGTCCACCCCAGTCTCAGATGAAATTACAGAGAACTTTCTTCATTGACCGGAAAGGGACAAGGAAATTAAGAAAAAGATGGAAAATATAAATGCAAAAATTAATTCCTAATAAAGGCTGGTTTAACATGGAAAAGAAAAGCATCTTTTGAATTAAAATTTTTTTATCCGACTTGAATCCTAAACGACAATATATATATATATATATATATAACTTTTTATATAAAAACTTGATTTACAAATTAAAATAAAAAATTAATGTCAAAAATAATTTTCAAATTATAATGAAATATTTAGTGAGGCATCTAAATTTTAAAAATTTTTATTTGAACAATAAATTTATTAATTAATATGATATTTAAAAAATTATTTATTTATCACGTATATTATTTGAAATTAATCAAATTAAAAGTAAGTAACACATTAACGAATAGATTCATAATTAAAATTATTAAATAAATAAATAATAAAATAATAAAAAATAATTTTAACTTTAACACAAAAAAATATTTTTTTAAAAACAATTATTCTTATAAGATATAATAAAATCTAAAACTCTATAATCAAAAATAATAATAATAATTATACTAAAAAAATTATTTATAATAAACGAACAGATATAAATTTTTATTCAAATAATTATAATTTTTTATATAATTATAACATTTATGAATAATAATATATTTATATTTAAATAATTATAACTATTTATCATATAATAATTATTTATTTAAATATATTTATTTAAAATATGAATAAAATTAATGTACAGTTAATTTTATTCATCAACAATTAAAATTTTCTATATAAAATTTTCTATATAAGGAGATATATCCCATTTTAAAGTATCAATAAAAATATCACATTAAAAAATTTTAAAATTCATGTATCAAATTAAATATTTTATTCTAATTCAATAACCATTAATGATATTGGATTTGGTCAGAGCAGTTACTTCAAGAAGCTGCAGTGAAAGTGGACAAGAAATTTCTTGGAAAATAAAAGGAGAAAAGAAAAAGTGGGAAAAGAATAATGAGCTTTGCATGAACCATATAAATTTGCAATTATACTAACTCTTCCTTCGTATCACAGCCAAAGTATTCCCCCACAAATTCATACTCTTTTGACTTAACCAAAACTCCTTTTCTCCATCTTGTTTTCCTTCTACACCCTAAACAAAATATTCTTACTGAAATCGTTTTAACCCTTTCGTCCCTGTCGTTTAACATGTCTTTGATAAATCGTAAGCCTGCTGAACCAGCCATGTCTGATGCAGAAGATATGCCGGCAGCAAAACGTCAGCAACGGAGGTGGCGTTCGGTTTTTGCAACAATATATTCTGCTAGGACTCTTGTTTCTTTGTACATGAAGGTTATTAACAAGAAGCAGATCTTGCGTACTCTATCCTATATTGCCCTTGATATCCATGACAATGACTCCAGTGATGATCGCCTACCTTCTCTCTGTGTTGATCAAAAAACACTCACTGAGGTGGTAAGAGAGAAGAACCTTGAAACCCTAAGTAAACTTGGAGGAGTAAAACAGATTGCTGCATGTCTTGAAACTGATGAGAAGGATGGTATCAGTGCCGATCAGGCTGATCTTACACACAGGATTGATGTCTTTGGCGCCAACAGGTATCAGAAACCACCTACTAAAAGCTTTCTTAGCTTTATTTTTGAAGCTTTTAAGGATACCACCATTTGCATACTCTTGGTTTGTGCTATACTCTCGCTGGGCTTTGGCATTAAGCAGCATGGCATAGCAGATGGATGGTACGATGGTGGGAGTATTATCGTTGCTGTCTTTCTCGTTGTCGCTGTATCTGCTGTCAGTAACTTCAGGCAAAACAGACAATTCCAGAAACTTTCAAATGAGAGTAGTGATATAAGAGTGGAAGTAGTGAGAGATGGTCGACGCCAATATATATCAGTCTTTGAAGTTGTTGTGGGAGATATTGTGTGCTTGAAAATTGGTGATCAAATCCCCGCAGATGGATTGTTCTTGGATGGCCACTCCTTGAAGGTGGATGAATCTAGCATGACTGGGGAAAGCGACCACGTTGAGATCAATGGCAGCAACAATCCTTTTGTCCTCTCTGGTACAAAGGTCACTGATGGGTTTGGTTCCATGCTTGTCACTTCTGTTGGCATGAATACTGCATGGGGAGAGATGATGAGTTCCATAAATCGGGACTTAGATGAGGAGACCCCACTACAGGCTCGCCTCAACAAGCTGACTTCTTTTATTGGGAAGATCGGATTGGCAGTGGCCGTACTTGTTCTTGCAGTTTTGCTTATTCGTTACTTCACTGGAAACACAAAAGATGACAAGGGAAACAAAGAATATATTCCGGGGAAGACAAAGCTTGACAGCATGATGAACTCAGTCGTGGATATTATTTCGGCAGCAATTACCATTGTGGTAGTAGCAATTCCAGAAGGTCTACCTTTGGCAGTAACTCTAACTCTGGCTTACTCTATGAAGCAAATGATGGCTGATCATGCAATGGTCAGAAAGCTTTCTGCCTGTGAGACGATGGGTTCAGCCACAACAATCTGCACAGATAAGACAGGTACCCTTACTTTAAATGAAATGAAGGTTACTGAGTTTTGGGTAGGGAAAGAATTTATGAAGGATAGAATTTCCTCGGAAATAGCACCTAATGTCCATGAGTTACTGCAACAAGCCATTGCTTTAAACACAACTGGTACTGTTTATAAGCCAAACTCTAGATCACTTCCTGAGATTTCTGGTAGTCCAACTGAGAAAGCAATACTCTCTTGGGCTGTCTTAGATTTGGGGATGAACCTAGATGACCCAAAGCAAAATTATGAACTCATCCAAGTAGTGGCCTTCAATTCAGAGAAGAAAAAGAGCGGAGTTCTGATAAGGAGGAACAGTGAGGGTGCTACACACGTACACTGGAAGGGTGCTGCTGAGATGATCGTGGCAATGTGTTCACAATATTATGATAGAAGAGGAACAATTAAAGCCATAGATGATGAAGAAAGAACAGAGATTGGGACAATTATTCAGAATATGGCAGCAAAAAGCTTGAGGTGCATAGCATTTGCTCACACGAAAATTCCAGAAGACAATGAGCAGGTTTTGGAAGAAAGCAGACTCACCTTGTTAGGGATGGTAGGTTTGAAAGACCCATGTCGTCCTGGTGCCAGAATAGCCGTGGAATCTTGCATAGATGCTGGAGTAAACATCAAGATGATAACTGGAGACAATGTCTTCACAGCAAAAGCTATAGCGGTTGAATGTGGCATTCTGGAACCTCATGAGGATATGAACGAAGCAGTAATAGAAGGTGTACAGTTCAGAAATTACTCACCAGAAGAGAGAATGGCAAAGATCAATAAAATCCGTGTGATGGCCAGATCATCACCTTTTGATAAACTTCTGATGGTACAGTGTCTAAAGCAGAATGGTCATGTTGTAGCAGTCACGGGGGATGGAACGAATGATGCACCAGCTTTAAAGGAAGCAGATATTGGACTTTCCATGGGAATCCAAGGAACTGAAGTTGCCAAGGAAAGCTCAGATATAGTCATCTTGGATGATAACTTCACCTCTGTGGTGACAGTTTTAAGGTGGGGTAGGTGTGTCTTCAACAACATTCAGAAATTCATTCAGTTTCAACTCACAGTTAATATAGCAGCCCTAGCCATCAACTTTATTGCAGCAATATCCTCTGGTGAAGTCCCACTGACAGCTGTCCAGCTTTTGTGGGTGAACCTAATAATGGATACCTTGGGAGCTTTAGCTTTGGCCACTGAGCGACCTACCAATGATCTCATGACAAAGCCACCTGTGGGTCGATCCAAGCCCCTTATTTCGAATATCATGTGGAGGAACCTCATTGCTCAAGCCTTGTATCAAGTTGCAGTTCTACTAACCCTTCAGTTCAGGGGAAAATCTATCTTTGGTGTGGATGAGAAGGTCAAGAACACACTCATCTTCAACACTTTTGTCCTCTGTCAAGTGTTTAATGAATTTAATGCCAGAAAACTAGAAAAGAAGAATATATTCAAGGGACTACACAAGAACAATCTCTTTCTTGGGATCGTTGGCATAACTATAATTCTTCAAGTGGTAATGGTGGAATTCTTGAAGAGGTTTGCTAACACTCAGAGGCTGGACTGGGGGCAATGGGGTGCTTGTATTGGAATTGCAGCTTTGTCTTGGCCACTTGGCTGGCTAGTTAAGTGGATTCCAGTATGAAGCATTTCTCTTCTGCGATCAGAGGGCTTTTACATCCTGGAAAGATCACTCACTTCACATAAGATAGTCTTTTTATTATCTAAGTAGTAGGAATAAAAATACATAACCTTAGTAATATATCTTTACTATTCCTGATGCAGGCTTCTAATTTCCTTCTTTTCAATATTTATATCTGTTCTAGTTTCATTTTAATTGTTGAATGTAGGCTTCTTTGAGAAGAATCAAGATACATTTGTTGCTTATACATGCATTAATTTCAAAATAAACTGTTTTGCACCATCTTATTATGCAATCACTATGCAGAAAGAAAACCCTCTCCTAATGCAAATAATTTACATATGTCAATCAGGTTTTAGTGGATAACACTCTAGCCATGCAGGTTAGGCTTCATATTGTAGACATATTACTAGTAGATATGACATTAACCTTTTTGCTCTCTCCAGTGGATGTGACAATAACGAGAAGAGACTTTCCTTGAAATCCAATAATCTATCCAATAATCTATTTTAAGAACTATAATCTTTGTAAGTCTATCAAAACTTATGATGACCAGTTCACAAACACAGACTATCCATCATGTTATAATTTCATACAATCAAAATATTCCACTGTAGAGCACACAATAGGCTTTAACTCTATGAGGTAAATAAGAAAATTTAATTAACTCTTTCATCATTCACTTTAGAATTCACTAGCTTCAAGAAAAGAGGACCCTTTAGTTGATTTTGTAGTTTGATCATCGAGAGATTGTATGATACAAGAAGGTGCCCATTACATTGAGCATGTAGAAAATCATTGATTTAGTCACTTTTGACTTCAACAGTAGCAAAAACAAAGCTAACCGATCTCTTCAGAATTTGGTTAAGTGGCATACTTTTTAGTGGCTTCTTCGCAAAAGTCGGTTATCCATCCAGGATTCCTCTCTTTCTGTATTCAGCTTAATAATGCACATCTGTGCGAAACAAAAACACCTCACCATTTATGCTTTAGGCATCCACAGTGGCTAAATAAATAGATAAATAAGTCAAAACCTATTCCCCCTTGCAGAGAGTTATACAGATAGCAACTGCAAGGAACCAAGCATATGTTTAAAAGATATAATTATCATGAAAAACCTTCAAAACTTAAATTTTTAAGGGGCGTTTGGTTGGTGGAGTCTTAGATTCCAAAAGAAAGTGTGATCCCTGAGAAATTGTGATTCCAGGCAAAGTATGATTTTTCATCGCATTCCGTTTTTAGATTCCTATGTTTGATTGGGGAAATCTAAGATTATTTAATCGTGTATTTTTACTATAATCTCCTTCACTATATAACAAACACAACAATACACCAATTAATGCATTAATATCATCAAGAAATGCAGGAAATGCAGTATTCGAGTAGTCAATTATTAAAAAAAAAAAAAATTAATCATCAATTACTGCGTTAATTTCATCCAAAAAACATAGGAAACACGGTAATTGAATAAATACAATGAACAATTACTATGTTTAGCTTCAAATAAATGCAGTAATTACCATACTCATAATAAATGCTCGTTAAATCAAAAGCCATCAAGTCAAATGCGGAAAGAAAAAATTAAATGCCAAATACTACTGTTCAAAGAAAAGCATTAATTGCCATACTCATAATAAATGCTCGTTAAATCAAAAGCCATCAAGTCAAGTACTGCATTTTTATTCAAAGAAATGCAGCAAATAATCACAATTACTGCATTTTAAGGCCTACAAACAAACATAGTATTGAGTGAAAAAATATTTTATAGAAAAAAGAGTACTCAATTAAAAAAAAAATAAAACAAAAGCAATCCACAATTACTTAATTTTTATATGTTGATTTTTTATGGGAGTAAAATAGAAAGAAAATATTTTTTATTAAAGTCAAATGCGAAACAAAAATCACTTTCCCCCCAAAATCTTAAAAACCATAGGGAAATATAAGTTTTAGATTCCGAGACTTTGAGTACTATTAAGAATCTAAGATTACCTCCAAGAATTTGATATCTCGAACCAAACGTGAAAATTTGAATATCCAACAGCAATATTCCGAGAGAAAATCTCATATTCACCCAAACCAAATGCCCTGGAGAAACTGCATAATTCACAGTGCCTAGTGGTGCTATAAACTTCTAGCATTGAAAGAAAAAGAAACAACTATAAGAAATTAACATCATCATCCTCATACAAACTTCAGCTATCTCAACAGCAAAATAGTGAACTTCAATCCTAAGTTGCATCTGATGGCCTAATCGTAATCAGTGTGAATCTTTAATTTTTACTGTTTATTCAGTGTAAGACTGTCAAAAATGAAAGCCAACTTATTGATCAATGATCAGTCAATAACAATTCAAGGCTTCTATCTCTCACTGTACGTCATCTTTCTCTCAAGTCACCACATAGCATAACTTTCAGAAGCAATACAAGTATGTTGCAATTTCCAAAATAAAGCTAGAAATCTATAAGCACAAAGTAAGCACCTCATACACAATCTATCACTTGACAGGCTCTTTCTTATGTGGAAACAGAATCATTGGTGTACTAGGTTGTTGGTATAAAAAAAAAACATTTTTGGGGTCCACTACTCACACACAAAAAAAGTGAATTTGACAATTTGTCGTCATATATTTTCTTCGTCCAATATTGAAAATTCTAAAACCTTTGCTCAAACCTATCCATCCACCAGATTATAACTCCAGCCAATTTCCCTGAAGCTTGCACAGGTACATGGTCTCAATATCACTCAAGTATTCTAACACCCTCCTCAGATAACTGAGTGCTTCCTTCTTCCTACTTCTCAACTAAGCTCCTTTCTAATTATAAACAACTAGAGTCAAGAAACTGCAAGTAACGCAGCAATGGATGACAGTGTCTAGTTCAGCACCACAATAAAGAATGCCAGCTATTATGCTACATGAATCTGATGTCAAACAGAATAAAGAATAGCAAAAGGGAACAACCTAAATATCCTTGCAACCAACATTTTACTATGGAACAACTGAAAGAACACTTGGCAATCAATTCTAATTCCTTCAATGAAAAATTTTCTCAAATAAAACTTCTTTATGATATAATCCAAAAAGAAAATGGTTAACTAATCTCAGTTTTTTTTATTTCTCGCTTCTTGAGCATACTTTAAACGCCAAAAGAATTAACTTTGTAACACTCCACTTGTAATTATATATACAGCAAAACAGAACCAAGGCTCACAGAGCAAGTGGCATAATAAATTATTTCAAATTCAACTATAAACAATCTTAGTATCACATCAACATCCTTTAATTAAAGTGACAGAATCATATTTAGCATTAGGATTATTACTTTAATAAAAAAAAAAGTTACCCCATAAGCAAGGAGGCATCTTTTTGAAGAAAACTTGAAATGGGTCAGTAAAAGACATCGAATTTCAATAGAAAAAAACAGAAAAACAGAACCTAACATGCAAAAGCTGAAATGGGTAGTTTATGAAAATGTTAAATTTGACTGGTTGTTGAAAAAAATAGTTTTAAAAAGGGGGAAAAAAATAAAAAGGACAATTCAATAAACACATGGGTCCAAAATCACAAGGAAAAAACACCAAAAGACAGAGAAATATGGAGAAAGGGATAGGGAGTTTCAGGTGGGGCTGACCTCGACGAGACTCTGTAAACAATTGTACTGCAAAAATTTATCTCCACGAAGATTGCCCCTTTTTTCTTTTTTTTTTTTGGATAAAGGCCAAACGAGTTCCTACTTCGTCATCTTTCTGTCGAGTATCATCAATAATTTCTCTTAAAAAAAAAAGTTCACAAAAGTAGGAAAAATAATATTTCAAGAAACACTGAAACTCCGTAAAAAAGAATAACACAAAAACTTTACATTTTGTCCTTTTAACATTAAAAAAAAAAAAAGAATTAGTGGAGTGGAAAACATATGTCGCATACTGTTTTTGTGGTCAAACTGTACGATTTAAAATGTAGTTATGAGAAATGACAAATTTAGTTATTTTATTTTATAATATTAAAATTGAAACTGTATATTTTAATAAATTATTAAATCAAATCTAATTATTAACGAGGCAAAATTTTAATTATGTTGATATAAAATTGTCGTTATTAACGTGATATTTTTGAAATTGAAACTGATGATGTAAAATTAAAATTCTTTTATCATGTTAAAATTTCATTATGTGAAATTTTAAAAAAGAAAGATAGTTTTTTAATGGATAACTATTTTTAAAAATGAAAAAATATAAAATATCTAAATTTTTTATATTTGTTAAAAATAAATTTATTTGATTTTTTATAATTTTTCTCGTAATATAAATTCAATAAAATATATTATCAGTAGTACAGATAGATTCTTAAATTTGAAATTTTAAAATGCATTTTCTCAAGATTTTAATTCATTACGTATTTTGTAAAATATTTATAATAGTAAAAAAAATTGCAAGGGCCTATTGTACTGAAAAATTGGCTATTTATTGGAAGAAAAATTATCAAATATATTATTAATAAAATTTTTTCATTTTAAAATAAAGCTCAATAAAGTGATACATATCTTTAAGATAAATTTAAAAAATTAAAATAAACCAATTAAAAAAATAAGCATGTTTTATTTTATAAATCTCGTTTATAAAATTTTAAAAATTTTCACAAAAAAAATGTATCAAATAATTACTTCTTTATGTAATTACAGGCCAATGGACTGAGAACAGCAATGGCTCGACTTATCAGCAAAATGGAAATTTTGTTTGGGGCTTTATAACAAGCCTAGTCCAGGGAAATTGGTTGGCTTGTGAAGTTGTTTCCCTTTTGAAACAAACAATTGAATGATACATAGCTAACAGCTATGTAGATTTTCCCATCAAATTCTCCCATGAGAAGGTGTTCTTTTGGGATCTTTCGCAGAAAATGATGCTTGAATTTCCTCATCCGGAGTTCAGTTGCCCTGTCAAAATCACCTTTTTCCATCTTCTGTTCATCAATTCCCCTCACTCTTCTCCATAATTTTCCTCAACATTAGATTTTATTCTGGCCTTGTATCCATTGCCTACCTATCAACTAAATTCTTCAACCTGCATTAGTACAACCCAAACAACTTTCTCATATTTATATATATATATATATATATCCACCAATTTTCGATCTAAAATATAAACTGATAATAACTCACACAAACACCCTCCATTGCATTAGCCAACTTAAAATAGGAGACTCAGTAGTATTAATTTGGTTTAGGCAATTGGGTTGAACATTTCCAAGAAGTTGACTGGTTTTTCTAATGGTCCAGAAAAAAGTTAACCGTTAACAGTGGGCCTGACTAAGCTGGTGAAGGACCTGTCTTCACTCATGGCCCTGATCATGGGCAGGCTTCCAACCATATTGAGCCTCAACATGAGGATCATACAAGGTTTTCTAACTTTTTTTATCCTTCTTTTTATTTTCTTTTTCTTCATTCACTAGTGGAAAAAGGAAAATGATTTATTACTTCTTTACACTAATATCATCTTTTGGCATCATAATAAAGTCAGATATTTTGATGAACATGGTTTTTATGACTTATCCTATTTGGCTGTCATAACAATGGCTTCAAATAAGACATCTCTTTCTTTTTTCCTTGTTTTTTATTAGAATGGCCTAACAAGGATAATGTCGTTGATAGAGACAAATAATAAGCTCTCTCTCTCTCTCTCTCTCTCTCTCTATATATATATATATATATATATATATTTTGTAATACTTACGTATCATTCTTAAGTGCATCAAAAAGATGACAGTATATATTCTTCATTATGTCATTTTATCTTAATATTCTTTAAGAATTATTATCTCATTTAATGACATATTTTCTATAAAAGATATTACAGATAGATAAAAGAAAAGATTACAAGTGTTAAAAATCAAATCAGACACAATTTGAAAATGTTGCAAGTTCAAATTATGAATCAACTTAGTTGAATTCTAAATTTACTGACATATATGTATCACCAATAATTGTCTTTTTTTGTTTTTTTTTTCATCATGATGCTTCATGCATGTGCTTTGTCACCTGGTATGTATGAATATGTATATATATATATGAGAAAAAAATTTTATTTGTCACTAATATATTAAATGTTAATAAAAATGGAACAAAAAACTTCTGAAACAGATCAAGGCATATATCTGAGATAATTAACTTGAAATTTCTTGATAATATTTGATGTGTGATGCGTGATGAAAGATGTAGAGTTCAATAAATTTTCCAGGCTATATATAGCTTTTCGTATTTTTCCCATGAGGAATTAGTAAAAGGTGTCTCCAGATGACGACGATTGCTATACATAGTAATGCCGGCAGTGGCAATTTTCTCTTGATTTGTTGGTACTTTTCATGCGCCAACTCCTAAAAAAAGGGTAAAAAATTGCAAGCCACGGACATTGTTCTTTGACAGCATCGAAATTAACCATATCCATTATTGATGACATATAATAAGTACATATTGCCAAATTGAAGAAGATGGGCATACCAACAAATTCTGGCAAGAGCAAAGTTTAATTTGGACTAGTTAGAAACCATAAACAATTTGATCATCATGTTATATAGTAAAGGAGGCTAACCATAAATAACTATTTTTTTTTTACTATCTTAGCCGTTTTTACCAACAATTTTTAGGCCTCAATTTCATTTTAGCTTTTCCTACCCTCGATGGTCTTTTCTGTTCTCTAATATTATCCTCCTTTGTATTGTTCCAAATATTCAAAGAAAAAAAAAAATCAAAGACTAAGACGAAAACCCAACGTAGAAAAGTTCGTGAGAAATTGGAAAACGGTTTTGAGGCTCCTTATTAATGTTTCATATATGGAGTCTAGCCAAAACCAGCTTCAAAACAAAGAAAAATAATGTGACAATATCCAAACACGACAAGCTTAAAACAAAAACAACATTTATGTTATGCCATTTTTTTTTTAAATTCAATGCTAGCCGCTTAACCCAAAATCAAAATTGACCTCCATTAATGCTAAGCTCACAATCTCCTAAAACATTTGTGTGGGCTGAAATGGCAACTTCATTTGAGAAGAAAAGCGAGCCTCAAATGAGTAGTACTTAGTTGTTTCTTTTTTAAACTAGTTTTGGCAAAAAAATGGTAGAGGTTTTTTATATTTTTTTTACATGAAAGATGGAGAGTTATGATTTAAATGATATATTAATATTTATAAATTATTAGAGTTCGATTCGAATAAAATTTTAATTTGATTCGATTATTGTCAAATCGAATTTAAATTCAAGTAGTTTGACTTATTAATTGAGTCAAATTTAAGTATTTTTATATTTAGTTCGAATAGCTCGCGAGTTTAATCGAATTTTTTATATTTAAATGTATTTTTATTATTTTAATTAATAAAATATCTTAAATTTAAGCTTAAATTCGAGTACAAGTAATTGAATTTGTATCGAATATAAAAATTAAATTTATTTTTATATGTTAATCGAATCTAATCAAACGAATTTAAGTAATTTAATTTTTATTTTAAATTAAATTCGAATTAAAAAAATAAAATTCAATCGAATTTAATTTAAATTTTAAGTTTTAAATTTTAAATTAAATTTAAACTTAAATTTAATATTATATTAATTTAAATTCGATTGATTATACCGAAAAAAGTAATTAGGACATGAATGTGTTAAATCAAAAATTTTAAATGCTGACAGTGAATTACAGTCATTCACGTTAGGGGACATGGACTGAAATCTCGTTCCCACTTGCTCCACTTTACAGCGTTAGTACTTCTACGGCATTTTTTTTAAAAATTTTTTCTTTCTTTTTTCTTTGAATTCAAACCTTTGTGCGTCACCAATGGCTCGGCGTTTCCCAAGTGGGAGGGCCCAAAATATTTCCAGTTTTTTCCTCCAATTGAATAGTATAAAATATTTATTCTCTAGAAAGAATATTTTTAATCTTATTTATTAAAATGAGGAATTTCATGACACATCATTTTTTTCATACCATCACTGTCACAGTTTTTCGTCTTTCCATACATCAAAAATTAAAATCCAAACAAAAAAAATTTTAAGTCTTGTTTCTTGGTAGTGTTAATTCACTAGTTGAGAGCAAACCTATTTTCAATTTAGAAAACAAATTGAAAGTTCTTAACCATTATATATATATATATATATATATATATATATATATATATATATTGCTTGAGCTTCCTCAAATAAAATAAAATAAAAAGTTAATTAAAGTTGAAATGTGGTTGGAGCTTTAGCGGTGGATTTCATCTTGGTTGGAACCCTGACATATGGGACGTCACTTGTAAAGCAATGCATGCGGTTTCCAGCGATCAAGCTGCTTCTGTTCATGTTCACAAGATGTACAAGGATGGTATTTGTTGACATGGCCGTAGATATTATTTTATTAATTAATTAATTTTTTTTTTTTTTTTGGTAATTTTTTTATCAATTGTCAGCAGTCGCACTATCAGTGGATCTGATAGTCTCATGCAACTATCAGTCGCTTTAACAGTCACCAGCAGCCTTTTTGATAATTGGTGGCTGCCCTAATCGTTAGTGATTAAAATTTTTAAAAATATGAGATTTTGATCTTTCTCTTGCTTTATAAATAGAGCTGTAAAAATACCATCAAAAGAAAAGAAGCCCGAAATGTTGCAAAAAAAAATTCTCCAGATTAAAAAAAAAATAACTTTTTGTCAAACAAAAAAATCCAAAGCAAACTAAACACATACAAACACAAAAACAATAGCCTCTAGAAACGAGGATCATAGCGCCAAACAAAAAACAACACAAACACAAAAATTTTTGGCTGAACCTTCCAGGTCAGATCTGCGCCATTTGGAGCCCCTTTTCACAAAAATAGGCCTAAATCTAGACTCAGAAGGCTGGGAACATTTATTTGGTGAATCTTGAGATTTTTCGATGACCGACGAACGACCATCGAAGGCGACCGGCGTGGCAAAGTAGTCATCGAATTTTGGGTTGCTAGAGAGAGAAGGAGAGAGTTAGAGAAAAAGAGAGAGAAAGAGGAAGAAGAAAATTAAAAAATAGTTGATTTGACATTTAAATAGGCCTTCAAAACAACGTCGTTTTGACCCTAGAAGATTCCCGTCTCAACCCGTAACCCGACCCGGGATCTGCGCACTTAACCCGATGACCTGTTCTCTCTTTTGCCTCTCAATCAACCCAGATTGGCATCGAACCGCTGAACCCAAACTAATCGGATCAGATCGGATCGAACCACTGAACCAGCCTAAACCCGCGTTGATCGATCCATTTCAGGTAAAAAAAATTTTTTTATTTTTTTATATTATTTTAAATTTTATTATTAATATTCATGCATATTAAAATATTTATATCTATTAGAATAAATTTTTGTTGAAATAAGTAAAAATATATGTAAAATATATAATAAAGTTTTTTTTTATAGTTTTGTTAATTTTAGAATAAACCTTATAAATTAATAAAAAAAAGGTAAGAAAAGAAAATGTTTATCCGATGATGAGATTTAAAGATACTCCGAGTAGTGATACCTATGAAATCTCTAGATGAAAAGATTTTTTTAAAATATTACCAGTATATTGGAGTCTTTATAAAAATTTTTCAATATAATAAAAATTTTCTTTTTCTATTAATAAAAAACAGAATTAACTAATTCATAAAAAAAAACTAAAGTAAAGTAATAAAAATGAGGAAAAAAGAAATTTTATCCGATGATGAGATTCTAAAAGTATTTCGAGTAGAGATGCTTTAAGAAATCCCTAAGTGAGAAGATTTTTTTTTTAAATATTACCAGTGTATTGGAATATTTATAAAAAAACTTCAATATAATAAAAATTCTTTTTTTCTTCAAAAATTTAAGTAAAATTAATAAAATTTCTAAATAAAAAAATATGTGCATTAACATATTAGCATTTTTTGCATTACATGCACAACATGGTTTTTACAAAAAAATAAATTTGAATATCCGAGGATGAGATTCTAAGGTATTTCGAGAAACAATATCTAAGAAATCTCTAGGTAAGAAAGAATTCTTCTAATGTTACCAACGTATTGTAACATTTTAAGAATTATTTCAATAAAAAGGTTCTACTTTATTTTTCTCGAATAAAAATGAAACAATAAATAATAATATATATTAAAAAATCAAATTCCAATAAATGAAAAATCAAGAAAATTATTTTTCAAACACCGAAAATAAAACTGTTTTTATCAAAATCAATGAATAACACGTAATTAATTGGTACCATTTTAAACAGGTGCTGTGGGGGTACTAATCCTTCCTCACGCATAACCGACTCCCAAACTTAGACTGTTTCGTAAATCATAAAATTATCTTTTTAATAAATTTTAATTAATTTTAAAACTTTATTAAGAGAAAAAATTTTAATAAGTGGCCAATCGCACCTAACCAAAAAAAGATTGGTGCCGACTCCGTTATTTTTTATTTCATTTTCAAATTCGTCGAGCGAACACAAAACCATTACGATAGCTTAGCAACTCTGATGAGGAGGCCATTCGAGAGTTAGGCCAAAATTAACTATGTGTTATCCTTAAATTTTGATTTAAACAGTCCTACTTGTTTTTTTTTTAATTTTTATTTTTCACTTTCAATAAGAAAAAAGCCAAAAAACAACAAATCAAAAACAAAAAGAAAATTTTCACACATGTTTTTTTACTACGCTTCTTATGCTTTATTTTTTTGTATATATTACTCTTGATCAATTAGGAAACATTTACACACACAATGATATGATGTATCTCATGCATGAGCTCTATACCCAGGCTTCGTCTTTTATAGTAGGAAGTAAAGTACTTATGCACTCATAAGGTGATAACCTCCGCAATGACAAGCGAAATACTTTCACTCAAATTGAACTCTTTTCGTTTGTAGCTTATAATGGGTGAGGATCAAAGTGCCTTACTAGTCTAGTCTGATTGATAATAAGGAATAATTTGAGAACCTTTAGATACATGTTAACCCCAAACCAAGCATGTAATAAACCTAGGAAGCTAACCTTAGGTAGAACTTTACCCACCCTATTGTAGAAAATACCTAAATCCAAAACGTATAAGAATAAAAGTTGTGTAATACAAATCAAAACAAATCTCAAAAATCTCAAAACTTAAAAAAAAAAAAAAGTTTTTTCTCTAAACCATATCCTTACACTAACTCAATTTTGTTTTATTTTCTTTTTTTTTTTTACATTAATCATATCATATAATTCTGCATCAGGGTATTTGCTCTAAGACATCTTTCTCTCGAAATGTCTTCATGGATCCCATAAAACTATAAATTTGTTCATCCTCAGTTAGTGTCCTATGTGAGTCATATAATGAAGTATATGTTTGGTCCAAAGAAACCCAACAAAAGAGTGAAGATAATTTACTTACTAGTTATGTGTTTAAGTTACCCGAAAAGGTGTATTTAGATTTCACATAGAATGATTTAAAAGATTTAGCCATTATCTAGGGTCAGTTAAATGAGAAAAGAAAGGAAAACTTTAGCAAAAAATACGAATAGATTGTATCCCTCATTCCAGTAGTGATTGATGAACAGTTGTCAGGACAGCTATATGATTTTGGGATCTATCCTATAGATGCCTCACTTTTAATCAAAAGGATTTGGTGCCAACTATTGAAAAGTATTCGATTTTACTTGTGATAGAACTACAATGTTTGAATAAAGTGTTTACCTGAAAGTCAAAATCAGGTTATCGTAAAAAGTTGGTCAAGCTTATGGGGGTAAAAGTAAAACCATAGATTCTGTTGTGAAGCCTAAAGGTGAACACCTCTATATCTATTGAGATTTTCTCTAAAATTTTATTCAAGGGCATCTTAATAATGATCAAGGCCTAGCTGTGTTTGCTCTAACATTGTATGGCATGATAATCTTTTCGAAAACTTTGAGTTACATTGAGATAATTGTGGTAGATTTTTTTGAGCAAATTAAAATTCAAGTAATTAATCTTGAACCAACAGTCCTAGCTGAAATCATCAAGTTATAAAATTTTTATCGACGAAATAGAAATGGACAGTTCATAGGGTGTGCACCTCTATTATATGTGTGAGTTAGAAGTCATTTCAAGTGTGAAAAAAGTGTATTTTTAAAATTATACCCTCAAAATAAGGCACCAATCGAAAAGTTATGCAAAAGCCAATGGTTGATGTTGAAGACTAAGGAAGAGTGGGTCTTTTTCTTACGAAGGCTTACTAGGGATGGAATCGAATGGATAACACCTTGGATTCCCCATGTGCCCTTATTGTATCGAGGAGAAAATGAGCCATGGATGCTGCTATTAGGGCTATAGGGTGTTGTAAGTTATGCTCCATTAATGGTGCTTATACAATTTGGCCAAAGTAATTTATTCATGCTATTTATGATCTGGCCCAAGTAGAATTCATTTACAGGGAATTGAATCCACCAAAAACCTTGGAGCAGTTGATCCAAACATGGAAGAAAATACGAAAAATAAGATTGGAGCCTTTCATTAACAAAGTCACCCATGATTATCAAATTTGAAAAGTAAAGCGGCTTAGAGATATAATACTCCATCCTGATGATAGCTCACATCAATCGGTTAATCGTTCAGAATAAGTGTAATTATAAAAAAATTGAGCTTGTGAAGAAAGAATTAGAAGCTGAAAAAAAAATAAGAAGAAAAAATTTGAGACTTCATGAGAAAGTGGGACAATTAAAATATAAAGCAGAGATATAAGAGAGCATATTGAAAAAAGTCATAAAAGAACGAGATGTGACCAATAATGATTTGAAAGATCTGCACTAGGAAAATAAGAAGTTACAAGTCCAATTAAATACTGAAAATGTCACTAAGTCTTACCTTAGTCGATAACGCGAAGTGGATGAGCTCCGAAAAAAAATAAACCAATGAAAGGGCAAAGCTCAAGAAAAGCAAGATGAGGCCACCAGAATTGGAAAATGTTGTATAATATGGCTTCAGCAAGATTGGTGAAATGTCAAAAAGAAAATGAAAGGTTAAAGGTTATAGTCGCAAATGAGAAAAGAAAACACTTAGAAGTACTGAATAAAAAAGAATCATTTCACCAGGTGATCCAAGGGTTAGAGCTACAACTGTAAGACCACAAGAATTATATTTCAACAATAATAGATGAGTGGCAGAGAAGAAAAAAAGATTGGATCTTCACATGTGATTTAGAAAGAGATGCTCGCATGATATGAAAGGTAGAAAGCGTAGAAAGGCAACAATACATAGAGTATCTGACTAGTCATGTTTGTAAGACAGTAAAAAAGGCATGAAAGATGGTTGAAAAGGTAGAAGCATTAAGACAAGAAGTCAATTCTGTAAGAGAATATGGACAGCACCTAGTAAACTTTTTAGATGAGGTAAAAGATCATTATAAGTAAGTCAAACGCTTTTATGGATATAATTCTAGGATGATAAATTTCATGTAATCAAAGTTGTACGGAATCAATAAAAATTTCTAGTGTTGAAATTTATCCAAGAGTAAATATTTTTCACTTGCATTCATGCATCATCTGCACCATTTTTATTTTTTTTCAAAAAAATTTCAAAAAAAATAAATTTTTTTTACACATGGCATTCTAATTTTTAAAAATTTATGGTAATAAAGGTTCAAGAATAGCTCATCCATCAAAAATTTTTACTCAACCCATTCGCCATTCATACAACACTAGGACTCAGACAAGAATTATGGAATAAGAATATGTTAGTCGATTTGAGAGAATCGAGAAAGCTCAAGAAGAACTAAAAGGAGATCTTAGTATAATAATGGAAATGCTAAAAAAACTTGACAAGGGAAAAATAGTGAAAAGAAATCTCAGCTCTCAAGAGCAATCGTCAGACATGATGGATCCTATTTGCCTTCTAGGGTTCGAGCCACGATCAATCCAACATTCTCAAGGAACCAGAGTGCAAATTCTTACTCCCAATGGATATTCCAATTCTTATCCAAGAATGACATTCACACATATCCTAGGATAATTTCAAAATTTTGTTAATCTTGTTATGATGAAAAAACCACCCGAGCCAATCTTGGTTCCTGATTTAGATGTTCCTAAAGAAAAGAAAAAAGCTAGGGATAAAGATACTTGAGAAAGTGAAAGATACTAGTGCCCAAGAAAATATGAAGCTATTGGAAGAAAGGTTTAGGGTAGTAGAAAGAATGAATTTTTATAGCTCCACAGATGCAATCGAGCTTTTTTTAGTCTATAATGTGGTCATTTCACCCAAATTTAAGGTTTTTAAATTTACAAAAATATGATGGCACAAAATATCCAATGACTTATGTCATCATGTATTACGTAAGATAATGGCACATGCTCATGATAAGAAGTTGTTAATGCACATATTTCAAGATAATCTTACGGGATCTGCAGTCAGATGGTATGTTCAACTAGACATGAGTCGTATTCATTCATGATAAGAGCTCACAAGGATATTTTTTACACAATATCAGTATGTCAAAGATCTAGCTCCAGATCGTCTATTTTTATAAAATATGAAAAAAAAGCAACTGAAAGTTTCAAGGAGTTACACAAAAATGGAGAGATGTGGCTACACAAGTCTAACTTTCTCTTATTGAGAAAGAGATAACTGTCTTATTTATGAATATTCTAAAAGCACTGTACTACGATAGATTAATAGGCAATGCCACTAAAAACTTTACAGATATGATAATATCTGATAAAATTATTAAAAATGCTATAAAAATGGTAAGCTCGATACAGGAGAGACAAGTGGAGCAAACAAAGATGGAGTTTCCAAAAAGAAAGAGAATAAAGCTCGAGCGGTAAACTATATGGGGCAACAGTTTAGAGGTTTCATGCCCTACCCTAAACCAGTCTACCAAACCCATTACCCTCTCATAAACAATGTTGTATCCATCCCCCATCCACATCAACCATACTAGTCACTACAACCACCAGCTTATCCACCTTATTTTCAGTCATCTTTTCAAACACCCACCTATTACGGTCCTGCTGTATCCACCATACTAGAATGGAGGCTAACCCTAATAGTGGTCCGAGAGCCCCAAGAACTACCCAAGAAAAAATTACTTTCGATCCTATACCCATGACATATACGGATTTATACCCTCAATTTGTTGAGAAATATATACTAGCCCCTGTTATTGTTGAGCCTTTGAAACCTCTGTTTCTCAAACAATATGATCCTAATGCACATTATGATTATCATTATGGAAACTCAGGCCATTCTATTAAGAATTATACTATTTTGAAGCACAAAGTGTAAGGATTAATTAATGAAGCGGTATTAAATTTTGAGACTAGCCAACAAAAGACTCTAAATGTTAATGAAAACCTTCTATCGAACCATACTAGGCCATCGATAAATGCTTTAATTGATGGGCAAGTAAGCTATGTGAAGAGAAGAATAGAGGAAGTCAAAACTTCGATGGCTAAAGTGTTTAAAGCCTTAGTCAAAGCAGACATGGTGAAATCAATGGAGCTTCAGAATTACCCCAAACAATTAATTCAATTGAGAAATACAACTACCACAAAGGTACTTTGGGGCACTCTATCGAGAATTATAACCAATTCCGTCAAGAAGTGCAAAAGATGATGGATATAGGTCAAATAGAGTTTTATGAAAAAAAAGAAGATCTGGTGAAAGCTGAAGTGTCTACCATTAATTCAAAGAGCAAGTTTGTGCGTAGATCAGTAACTATTTACTATGATGAGGAGTTGACCCCGAGTCTAAAAAAGCCCATATCTTGACTAGCAGTGACAATTAAGATTCCTGGCTTTTTTTCATACCAAAATGATAATGCAGTATCATAAAAATATGATTATGATGTCATAGTTAACCCAAATACTACGAACATAACGGGCATAAAAGGTATGACTCGAAGTGAAAGGTGTTATACCTCAGAGGCTCTAAAAAAAGCTAGAAAAGAGAAAGCAAAGGTAGGAGAAAAAAAAAAAGTCTGAGTAATCTTGTTGCAGCCCTAAAAAGAGAATGTTAAAAGTCGATCTCTGAAAGTAAAGCTTGTGAATTTTTAAAACTGATAAAATATAGCAAGTATAGTATGGTAGAATAGCTGAACAAGATATCCATTAAGATTTTACTATTGTCATTATTGCTCAGTTTAAAATCACACCGAAATGTTTTGCTGAAAGTGCTAAATCAAGTATATGTATCTCACAATGTTTTTGTTGAATATGAGAAATAGCATGTTGGCAATCTAATAATTTCAAATTATATCTCTTTTAGTGATGAAAAGATTTCTCCTAAAGGTCGTGAAAGTACCAAGGCTTTCCACATTACAATAAAATGTAAAAGTCATATAATGACTAAGGTTTTGATTGATAATGACTCATCCATCAATGTTATGCCTATGACTACTCTGGCGAAACTCTCTGTTGATGGATCTTATATGAAGCCTAGTTATATGATAGTACGAGCCTTTGATGAAACCCAAAAAGAGGTGCTGAGAGGCATAAAGATACCATTGTAGATTGGTCCGTACACTTTTAACGTGAAATTTTAAGTTATGGATATTTTCCCTTCATCTAGTTATTTATTGGGTAAGCCATGGATCCATATGGTAGGTGTTGTTCCATCCTCATTACATCATAAGGTTAAATTTATTGTTGAAAGAAAGCTAACATGTGTGATAAGAGAAAAAGATTTGCTAGTAACTCAATCGATAAATACTCTTTATTTGAAATCAATAGATGAAGCATTAGAATACTTTTATAAATTTTTCAAGATTGCTAATGCAACATATGTGGCTAAAGGATCTACATTGTATTTACCACACTTGTCTACGATAACTAAAATGATTGTCAAACAGTTTACCAAAATGGAATGACGACTTAAAGCTAAACTTGTGAAAAATCTGTAATGAATCACGAAGCCATCGACCATGTATGACAAGAAAAATATATTCAACTTGGGATATAAGCCAACAAGATGGGACAGAATAAAAATGGTGAATGAGAAAAAAGATAAAAGAATAGCTAATCTTGAGAGACATAAGCCAAAGTCAGAGCCTATGGTCATTCCATACCTCTATGATTCTTTTCATTCGAGATGATATATTTACCCAAATTTGCTTAGAGCCTTAAGTGCAGGATTCATGGAAGAATTTTTAGAGCTAACTATTTAAATGGTAGATGATAGAGAAAAGAATAGTCAAAAGGAAGAGTTGTTCGTGTACCCTTGTCTTCTATATTTTGAATTGGATAATTGAAAAGTTATAGAGCTGCATATTGTCTTTAAAACTTTAAAAAAGTAATATATTGTGAAACTTTAAATCCCTAATTACTTTTTATGAGCATTAGGAGATCTTTTGTGACTTGTTTATCTTTATCATTTTAATAAAAAGCTTAAAAGATGCATATGCATTTCTTCTATTTGTTTCATTTTCACTCATTCGAATCATTTTTTTTTTACCTTAATCATTTTCTTGCCATTTCATTTTTATGTGCCAATGTTCTCTTCATTTTACCCTTTGCAAGGTCTCAAATAATGAACATGAGGATAATCATGACAATAATCTCATATTTGATTTTGAAAACTTAATTCATATTGACAAACTTGATAATGAAAAAGATTCAAATAATTATACACTGCCTCTTAATTTGTTAAAATTAATAGAACATGAAGATAAGCCAATAGAGCCCTACCAAAAAATTATTGAATTAGTGAATTTGGTAGACGATGAAAATAGAAAAGAAGTTAAAGTTGGTACATCTCTTTTACTAACTGAAAGGCAGACGCTAAAAGAGCTGCTCCGAGAATATGTGGATGTGTTCGCGTGATCTTACCAGATATGTCAGGACTCAGCACTGATATTGTAGAATACAAGTTACTTTTGAAACTAGAATGTAAGCCAGTACAATAAAAGCTAAGGTGCATAAAGCTAGATATGCTGCTGAAAATTAAAGAGAAAGTGAAGAAGCAATTTGATGCAAAAATTTTAGAGGTGGTAAAAGATCCTGAATGGGTAATCAACATAGTACCAGTTCTTAAGAAGGATGAGAAGGTGAGAATGTATGTCGATTATCGAGACCTAAATAGGGCGAGTCCCAAAGATAATTTTTTTCTGCCTTATATCGATACTTTAATGGATAATACTGCTAGGCATTTCATATTTTCCTTTATGGACGGCTTCTCAGGTTATAATTAAATTAAGATGGCTTGAGATGATATGGAGAAAATAACATTCGTGACCATATGAGGAACATTCTGTTACAAAATCATGCCTTTCGAGTTGAAAAATGCTAGTGCCATTTATCAAAGAGTAATGGCGACTCTTTTTTACGACATGATGCATAAAGAGATAAAAGTATATATGAATGACATTATAGTAGTCAATCTCAAAAAGCTATTTGACAGGTTGAAAAGATTTTAGTTGAAGTTAAATCCTACCAAATGTACATTTGATGGTAAATCAGGAAAACTATTAGGCTTTGTAGTCAGTAAAAGAGGAATTGAAGTTGATCCAAATAAAATACAGACTATTTAGAATTTATCCCCTAATCGTACCTCGAAAGAGGTACGAGGCTTTATGAGAATATTGAATTATATTACTCACTTTATCTCTCAACTCACATACAAGTGCGATCCCATTTTCAAGCTTTTTAGAAAACATGATCTAGGAGAATGGAATAAAGAATGCCAAGAAGCTTTTGACAAAATCAAATAATACTTATCGAATTCGTCTATGTTAGTGCCATCAGAGAAACTTTTGATTTTATACTTAATAGTGCATGAAAATTCAATGGGATGTATGTTGGGGCAAAGAGATGAAACCAACAAGAAAAAACGAGCAATCTACTACTTGAGTAAAAAATTCACTGATTATGAGTCCAAGTATTCACCATTAGAGAAGATATATTGTGCATTAGCCTGGATAGCTCGAAGGCTTAGACAATACATGCTTTACTACACTACTTGGCTCATAGCAAAGTTGGATCCTATTAAGTATATCTTCGAGAAGCCCTTATTGACAGGAAGAATAATGCGATGGTAAGTTATGCTTTCAGAATATGATATTATTTATGTAACTCAAAAAGCTATTAAAAAGAGTGCAATAGTCGAATTCCTTACTGATCGTGTAGTCGAAAATTATAAACCAATGAAATTAGATTTTTTTGATGAAGATGTAATGGCCATTGAAGAAAATAAACCTGTTGAAAAATCTTGGAGGATGTATTTTGATAGAGCTGCTAACACTTTAGGCCATGGTATTAGGGTAATTTTGATATCTCCTAATGGGCACTATTACCCCATCACAACCAAGTTAAATTTCAATTGCACAAATAATGTGATCGAATGTGAGGTCCGTGTTATGAGTCTACAAGCAGCAATTGAAAATAAGATCAAAGTGTTAGATGTGTTTGAAGATTCAGCTCTAGTTATTTATCAGTTACGAAGTGAATAGGAGACAGGAGATTTTAAGTTGATCCGATACCATAAATACATCTCTGAGTTGGTCAAGTAATTTAAAGAAATTCAGTTTGAGCATTTACCTAGAGAAAAAAACCAAATTACTGATGCACTGACTACTCTAGCTGTAATGATCAGAATAGATACAAATATTGAGATCCAACCCATTAAGCTGAATGTGAAAGATGTACCAACACATTGCTCAGGTGTCAATAAAGAAGTTGATGTGAGGCCATGGTATCATGATATTATGCAATATATTAAAAGTCAGTAATACCTAGAACATACGACAGAAAATGATAAAAAGATTATCAAAAAGTTGGCTATGAGTTTTTTCTAGATGCATATGTCCTCTATAAAAAAGGTTGAGATCAAGTACTCTTAAGATGTGTGAATGTAGCTGAAACAAAGAAGATTATTGAAGAAGTACATGATGAAATATATGGGGTACATGCAAACAGTCATATGATGGCTAGACAAATTATGAAAGCTGTCTATTATCAGTTGACAATGAAGGGTAACTGTATTGATTATGTTAGGAGATATCATAAGTGTCAGATTTATGCTACATGATTCATGCTCCACCATCAGCATTGCACGTTTTGGCTCCTCTACGACCATTTTCTATACAGGGCATGGATGTCATCAGTTTTATCACACCAAAAGCTTCGAATGGACATAGATTCATCTTTGTAATGATTGATTACTTCACAAAGTGGATAGAAGCAGCATCATATGCTAGTGTAACCCGATCTGTGGTATGTAAATTCATAAAAAAAGAAGATAATATACAGATATGGGCTTTCAAAGATAATTATGTTTGATAATGCTAAAAACTTAAACAGTAAAATGATGAATGAAATGTGCGCTCAGTTTAAGATTCGTCATCGTAATTATGTATCATATCGCCCAAAAATAAATGAGACAGTAGACGCTGCGAATAAGAATATCAAAAGAATCCTGAAGAAAATGACTGATACTTATAAAGATTGGCATGATAAGTTACATTTTACCTTGCCTTGCATGCTTGTAGAACATTATTTCGAACATCTACTGGGGCTACCACATTCTCTTTGGTATATGAAATGGAATCTGTGCTACCGATCGAACTAAAAATTCTCTCGTTGAGAGTCTTGATGGAGGTAAAGTTAGAGAAAACAGAATGGATTCAAAATTGCTACAAGCAATTAAACATCATTGAAGAGAAAAAACTTACAGCATTTTGTCATGGCTAATTATATCAAAAAAGGATAATGAGGGCACATGACAAAAAAATCCATCCTCGTCATTTTAGAGAATGAGACTTAATGCTGAAATGATCTTTCCAAATCAACATGACAATCGAAAAAAATGGACACCAAATTTGGAGGGCTTATACGTGGTGAAAAAAGCATTTTTCGGTGGGACATTGATTTTGACAGAAATGGATGGAGGTGATTTACCTACTCCGATAAATACATATATTGTAAAGAAATATTTCACTTGAAAAAAAAATAAAAAAAGTAAAAAGTAAAAAAAATGACATATTTAAGCCGAAAACCTAAAAATGTGGCTTAGATATGAAAGGGAAGCATCATCAAGAGATTTTCTTACAAAACAGGGGCAAATGTAGTCTGACGAACTCAGAAGAATCAAAGAATTCATTTGATTTAGTTTTAGAAAAAAGAATTTAGGAATATTTTGTTTAGGATTTTCTTATGATCATTATTTGGGTACCTTTGTTTCAACTCAAACAATTTTGTTGCTATCAGTTTAATGAAATATGTTTTCTTTCTTTCAGAAATAACACCTATCCATTCTTTTATCTCATTCGATATCTTTGTCCATCTTACAAATAAATAAAAAAAATGTGAGATCATATTTTGTTTGTCTTGGACTTAAAATGATGAAAAAAAATGGAAGATCTCAGTATTACTTTTTAAAAGTTGACAAAGGCAGATGAAAAAAATGAGAAAAGCATGACCAGACATTGATGTTGCAGACTTTTGAAGAAAAAAAATATTGTTAGAGAAGAATACAATGGTTAGATGTTGAAAACAGATTGGTCATATGGCAATTGTTGAGAATTTTGATAAAAAAAAAAGTAAAAAGTGAGAGATTTTGAAAACCTTTTTACTATAATTAATAATTTTGATTGCATTACATGCATTGCATTTAGAGCATTTAGTACATGCATCCATGAATAGTTATAATAAGGACAAAGACTTTCCATTCTAATGAAAAATAAGATTTTGATCTTTGAGTAAAGAGAGTAATCAAATAAAAGATTTCAAAAGAAAGAAATTTACTTGTTTAAAGATAAGAACTCGATTTCGAGAATAGATGAATTTTTAAAGTTGTTGAGCATTTGCTTAGAGGAGCTTTTCCAAGATGATGAATTTTAAAGTTGTTGAACCTCTACTTAGATGAACTTTTTTTAAATGAATTTTAAAGTTGTTAAGCCTCTGCTTAGAGGTATTTTTTCTCAAGATGAATTTTTTTAAAGTTGTTTAACCTCTACTTAGAGGAGTTTTTCCCAAGATATTTTTTTTTTAAGTTGTTTAGCCTCTACTTAAAGGAACTTTTTTCAAGATGATTTTTTTAAAGTTGTTAAGCCTCTAATTAGAGGAACTTTTTTCAAGATGATTTTTTAAAGTTGTTGAGCCTCTACTTAGAAGAGTCCTTTTATATTTTCAAAAATTATTTGTTGAGCCTCTACTTAGAAGAGCCTTTTTATATTTTCAAAAGTTGTTTAGCCTCTACTTAGAGGAGCTTTTTCAAAATAAATTTTAAAAATTATTGAGCCTCTACTTAAAAGAGCCTTTTTATATTTTCAAAAGTTGTTAAGCCTCTACTTAGAAAAGCCTTTTTAAAAGTCATTAACCCTTTATTAAGAGAAACCCTTTTAAATTTTTTTAAAAAAAAATCAAATAAAAATTGAGTCTTTGATTAGACTAACTTTTTTTTTTTTTTTGATAAAATGGTTATCTGTTTGTCTTTGCCTTATTCTTGATTCTAAAAAATAAGCAAAGAGGGACAGTTGTGGACACTATTTTATTAATTAATTAATTTTTTTCTTTTTTTTTGTTTTTCATTTTTTGACAGCTTTTTTGTCGACCGTCGACAGTCGCACTGTCAGCAAATTTGATAGTCGCTTGTAACTGCCAATTGCTCTAACAGCCATCGACAGCCATTCTGACAATCGGTGGCTGCCCTAATCATAGGTGATCAAAATCTCTGAAATCCTAAGATTTTGATATTTCTCTTGCTCTATAAATAGAGCTGTAAAAACACCATCAAAAGAAAAGAAGCCTGAAACTCTGTAAAAATAATCTGCTAGATTAAAAAAAATTTTTTCAAACAAAAAAATCCAATGCAAACCAAACACATATAAACATAGAAAACAACAGCCTCTAGAAATGAGGACCACAGCGTTAAACAAAAAATAACACAGATAAAAATTTTTTGGCTGAACCTTCCAGGTCAAATCTACGCCATTTAGAGCTCTTTTTTCATAAAAAAAAGACCGGATCTGGACTCAAAAGGCTGGAAACATCCATTTAGTAAATCTTGAGATTTTTTGGTGATCGACAAACGACGACTGACAACCACCGACAATGATCGACTGGACGAAGCAGTCACTGGATTTTGGGTTGCTAAAGAGAGAATGAGAGAGTATGAGAAGAAGTAAGAGAAAAAATAAGAAGAAATAAAAAAAAAAGATGATTTGGCCTTTAAATAGGCCTTCAAAATGACGTCGTTTAGGAAAGAAGCAAAATGACATCGTTTTAACCCAGAAGATCTGTGCGTCGATCGACAACCCGTCCTAGGATTCGCGCACCCAATTCGATGACTTGTTCTCTCTTTTGCCTCTCAACCGACCTAGACTAGACCAGACCGAAGTCGAACCACTAAACCTGAACTAACCGAATCAAATCGGATCGAACCACTGAACTGGCCCAGACCCCCGTTGATCGAACTGTTGACTAGTCCGGTTTAGGTAAAAAAAATTTTTTTTAAATTTTTTGAATTGTTTTTATATTATTTTAAATTTTATTATTAATATTCATGCATTTTAAAATGTTTATATCTGTTAGAATAAATTTTTGTTAAAATAAGTAAAAAATATGTTAAAATATATAATAAAGTTTTTTTTTTGATAATTTTGTTAATTTTAGAATAAACCTTATAAATTAATAAAAAAATGTACGAAAAAAAAATTTTTATCTCACGATGAGATTCAAAGGTACTCCGAATAGTGATACCTCTGAAATATCTAGGTAAGAAGATTTTTTTAAAATACTATCAGTGTATTAGAGTATTTATAAAAAATTTTCAATATAATAAAAAAAAATTTTCTATTAATAAAAAATAGAATTACCTAATTTATAAAAAAAAAAACTAAAGTAAAGTAATAAAAATGAGACAAAAAATTTTTATCCGATGATGGGATTCTAAAAGCATTTCGAGTAGAGATGCTTTAAGAAATCCCTATGTAAGAAGATTTTTTTTACATATTACTAGTTTATTAGAATATTTATAGAAAAACTTTAATATAATAAAAATTCTTTTTTTCTTAAAAAATTTAAATAAAAAAGAAATCAAATAAAATTAATAAAATTTCTAAATAAAAAAATGTGTGCATTAACATATTAGCATTTTTTGCATTACATGCACAACATGATTTTTACAAAAAAATAAATTCGAATCTCCGATGATGAATTCTAAGGTATTCCGAGAAGTGATGCCTAAAAAATTTGTAGGTGAGAAGAAATTCTTCTAATGTTACCAACGTACTAAAATATTTTAATAATTATTTCAATAAAAATGTTCTAATTTATTTTTCTCGAATAAAAATAAAATAATAAATAATAATATATATTAAAAAATTAATTTCCAATAAATGAAAAATTAAGAAAATTATTTTTTAAATATTAAAAATAAGACTATTTTTATCAAAATCAATGAATAACACGTAATTAATTGGTGCCATTTTAAATGGATACTATGGGGATATTAATTTTTCTCTATATATAATCAACTCATATTTAGATTGTTTTGTAGATTATAAAATTATCTTTTTAATTAATTTTAAAATTTAAAAAAAAACTTTAATAAATGATTAATCGTATCTAATAAAAAAATTAATGATAATTCTATTATTTTTTATTTTATTTTTAAATTCATCGTATGAACACAAAATCATTACAACATCACGTTACATTCGCTTATTTCTCAGGTCCGGTTCAGACTCCAACAAATCCATACAGTTCTTTCAAGTTGGAAACAGAATGAGGTAGAAATTTCCATGGTTTGTGGTGACTTTGATTGATTGCTTAGTTTGGCGACTTTGATTGCCCTACCAATAAGATGCAAAGCATTTTTCCAAGAACGACTTTCAGAATTCTCGAAGCTTTAGAGTTGGGGTTGAGTTGGCATTATTATAAATTATTTTAGAAAAATTATTCGAGAAATTGATGTATTGATGTTGGTGTATGGAGAGATGAGAAACGATGAGGGGGGAGAGATGAAAAAAAATAAAAATGATGACATGATAAAGAATATCTCATTTATATTGTACTAGTATCATAAAGGTTTGGTTCTCTTTTATTTGGAAATATCACATCCCCAAAAGTAGTTTTACATGGCTTGCAATCCTGAATAATATTCCATCAAAATGCATTATTAGAACCAGAAGTCTTTAATGATAATCAATGCTTGTGTCAGTTTACGATTCAACAAAATTTTTATTATTATATGCACATTATTTTCGACATTTCAATTCATAAAAATACTTAATAATTTTTAAATCATATTTCTTTCAAACATTTTTTTTCAATCCAAACTTTTTCAAACACTCTTTTTTGACGACAACAACAACACTAGATTAGTTTTAAATAATACGATAAACCATATTCGATTTGGTCCGACCTGTTACTTCACGAAGCTACGGTGAAATTTCCTGGAAAAGGAGAAAAGCCAAGGTTGGTCAGGAATAAAGAACTTTGCATCAACTATATAAATTTGCAATGATACTAACTCTTCCTTCGTATCACAACCAATTATTCTTCCCAAAGTCACTCTTTTTGACTCAACCAAAACTCCATTTCTCCATCTTGTTTTCCTTCTACACCCTAAAGAAAATTTCTTATCGAAATCATTTGAACCCTTTTTTCCCTGTCGATTAACGTCTTTGATAAATCGTAAGCCTGGTGAACCAGCCATGTCTGATGCAGAAGTTATCCCGGTAGCAAAACGTCAGCAACGGAAGTGGCGTTCGGTTTTTGCAGCCATATATTCTGCCAGGACTCTTGTTTCTTTGTACAGGAAGGTTACCAACAAGAAGCAGATAATGCGTACTCTATCCCATATTGCCATTGATATCCATGACAATAATTCGAGTGATGATCACCTACCTTCTCTTCATGACAATAATTCGAGTGATGATCACCTACCTTCTCTCTGTGTTGATCAAAAAACTCTCACTGAGGTGGTAAGTGAGAAGAACCTGGAAAAACTAAGTAAACTTGGAGGAGTGAAACAGATTGCTGCAAGCCTTGCAACTGATGAGAAGGATGGTATCAGTGCCAATCAAACTGATCTTGCACGCAGGATTGCTATCTACGATGTCAACAGTTATCAGAAACCACCTTCCAAAAGCTTCCGTAACTTTTTATTTGATGCTTTTAAGGATACAACCATGATCATACTCTTGGTTTCTGCTATACTGTCCTTGGGTTTTGGCACTAAGCAGCACGACATGGAGGACGCGCGATACAATGGTGTGAGCATTATCGTTGCTGTCTTTCTAGTTGCTTCCATATCTGCTGTGTGTAACTTTAAGCAAAACAGACAATTCCTGAAGCACTCAAGTGAAAGGAATGATATTAAAGTGGAAAGTTCTAAGAACCGGGCGCCAACAATATATATCACAGTCTTTGAAGTTGTGGTGGGTGATATTGTGTGCTTGAAGATTGGCGAAAAAATTCCAGCTGATGGCTTGTTCTTGAATGGACATTCCTTGAAAGTGGATGAATCTAGCATGACAGGGAAAAGCGACCACGTTAAGATCAAATATATACTATTAATAAAATTTTTAATTTAAAAAATAAGATTAATAAAATAATACATATTTTTAAATAAATTTAAAAAATTAAAATAAACTAATTAAAAAATAAACATATTTGTTTATATAGTTAAAAAAACTTCATTTTATGTATATCAAATAATTACTTCTATTTGTAATTATAGACCAATGGGCTGAGAATAACAATGTCTCGACTTATCTTCAAAATGAAAATTTGTTTGAGGGCAACTGGTTGGCTTGTGAAGTTGTTTCTCTTCTGAAAGAAACAATTGAATGATACATAGCTAATAGCTATATAGATTTTCCCATCAAATTCCCCCATAAGAAAGTGTTGTTGTGGGATCTTTCCAATAAAATGATGCTTGAATATCCTCATCCAAAGTTTAGTTACCTTATCAAAATCAACATTTTCCATATTCTATTCATCAATTCCCCTCATTCTCCTTTTATAAATAGGGCTGTAAATGAACCGAACATGAACAAATGAATGTACGTTTGTGTTTGTGTGTGTTTTTTTAAAGGTATTTGTGTTCAGTTCTTGTTCATTAAGAAATTTACTTTGTTTATTCATGTTTCTTCATTTAAATAATAAGTTGTTTATGTTCGGTTTTTATTCATTCAATTAAGCTAAACAAACTTGTTCATGAATATTAAACAAATATGTTCATGAACATATATAAATGAACAATTCATAAAAAATAAACAAACCATAACCAAACAAACCTTAAATGAACATCAACGAATCTAAACAAACATAAACGAACCTTAAAATAAGATTAGGATAAAGGATAAAAATATAATTTTATTAGTATTATTATAAACGAACAGCAAATAAATAATAACAAACAAGTTTTAAATGAGCTATAAACGAGCTTGTTTGTGAATATAAATGAATGAGCAAACAACTTATCATATTTAGTTTGTTTAATAAACGAATGCATAAATAATATTTAAGATCATTTGTTAAGTTTAGTAAATGAACACAAATGAACAAAAATCGAATATATTAACGAACGGTTCGTTGAAAGCTATATTCACTTACACTTCTATCCATAAGTTTCCTCAACATTAGATTTTCTTCTGGCCTTGTATCCATTGCCACCTATCAATTAGATTCTTCAAGTTGCATTAATACAACCCAAACAACTTTCTCATATTTATATATATGTATATATATATATATATATCCACCAATTTTTCATCTACATTACAAGAAATTTTTTATATACTAACGTTTGGTTATACTAATGATCAAATTATGTTAATAAAATAGACTTATACTGATGATTTTTTTAATACCATCATAATATATCATACTTATACCAACACTTTATAGAACTGTTGATATAAATAAACTTTTTCTGACGATATATAATTATCCGTCAGTATAAGTATGCTATATACTGACATTTACCTATACTGACGATTACATTATGTAAGTAAAAAGTATCTAAATTTATCGATTTTTGTTACTGTCAATATAGACAGTCCCTATACTAACACTTTATTCTTCCATTAGTATACATTGATCTTTTTTTTACAATATATAAATAACCATTAATATACATATTTATATATTAATGGATTGTATTTTAACTATCAGTATAAGTTATAATTAGTAAATACCATCCATAGGTACTTATATCCACGGAAGTAATTAATTGTTAGTATAGTTATAGGATATATTGGCGGTTATACCTACTTGTCAATATATAGTACACAAAAATTTTCATATATTAATGCTTAATTATAATGACAGTCAAATTACATCAATAAAAGATATTTATACTAATGAATTTTTAATATCGTCATAATATACAATGTCTGTATCAACACTTTATACAACTGTTGATATAAGTAAATTTTTTTGATTGTATATAAATATCTATCAGTATAAGTATATTATATACCAACAGTTATAATAACCGTGAGTATAAGTTTCAAAAACTATTTATTCTTTTTTTTTTTTGGAAAATATTAATTTATAAATAAAAATTTTCAAAAATTATAATTTCTTAAAAATTATAATTATTAATAAATAAAAATTGTAACTTAATTAATTTTAAATTATAATAGGTTCTAAATAAAATATTTAAGTATTATATTAATTAATAATTTATAATTAAATATTATATTAAATATTTTATAATATTATCATTAAACCAAAAATCCCGCAAAAAACCCAAAACTACTTTTTGCTCGTCCTCAAAATCTGCTTATGCTCCCTCCACTCCTAACCCCCACGATCCTTAAAACCCTAACCCTTTCCCCCCTCTAAAAATCCCCACCTATAAGTGATCAAAATTCTCCAAGGGGAAGCCGAAGCCGAAGCCATGGCCATCGCAAATTCTAGAGACCTAGCCCTCTCACTCCTCACCGTTGTGAACAACCATGCCGATTTGGTGGTGAAGCTTTCGTCTCTCAAACAGGCCAAAGATATTCTTTCCTCTCTCGATTCTTGTTTTGCTGTCGAGCTTTTCCTTTACCTCGCCGGGCTCCAACGTTCTCCTCGGAGCCTCGTTATAAAATTTGTTGTCGAATGAGTTTCAAACCCTAATTCTGCTCTTTCTTTCCTTTTTTCTTTGTATTAATTCTTTATGATTTTGTATTCTTTTTCAGAATCCTGTCACTGCATTTTTACAGTTTGTTGTAATATTGTGAATTTGTGAAAAATTGAAAATGTTTTGTGTTAACTCTATAAAATTACTGATTTAATTGCTTATGAAGGATGGCTTTGATTTGTCATCTTATTGTATATCATTTTTACAGTTTGTTGTAATATTGTGAATTTGTGAAAAATTGAAAATGTTTTGTGTTAACTCTATAAAATTACTGATTTAATTGCTTATGAAGGATGGCGTTGATTTGTCATCTTATTGTATATTGGTAGAAAAGGTTTATCACTTTCTTTTATATGCTGGCTTTCTGTAGTGATTTTTAATTGCTTATACATTTTGACAGATCAACATTTGTTGTTCTTGGTCTAACAACATATGTCAACCTTGCATCCTTTAGACACTACTTCGGTTTAGGGAGCAACCCTGACGTGATAATTCAAAGCTGTTCAAATTTTAGAAATTTACCAGCTGCACCTCAAGCAATTATGTGTATCTGATCACCAAGTAAGCAGTTATGTGATAAATCTTAGTTTTCTTTCCATGGCTTCTCTTGTACTTTTTTTCTCTGAACTTCGTCGCCGCCATGAACCAAACTTTGCTTTTGTAACACCTCCTGCTTCTTGCGGCGCTTCAATGTCTTTACTTGCCAAGAAACCATTGAAAAATGATGCCAACAAGTATATGTCAGAGATTGTAGAGGAAGATTGACAAGAGCTAAGGGTTTTTGTTGACTTGTTTGGCCTTAATTTTATGATCTGATGCATGCAAACCAGAATTCTAGCCCCATACATGTTCTTTTGTCATCTCTGATTCTAGCCCCAAACTTGTAATTTGAATTGCCCTATATCTATATCATGTTCTTCAAACATACAAGAAAATGAATAAATTTTACTCCTATCTATGTGGTGAATAAGCCAAGGTGATCTACTTTAACTACTTATTCAAGACCTGACTGTAGGTAGCTGCTCAGCAGCTGGGAAATGCATTTTTATTTTTCAACTAATAGATGTAACTGAAAAAATAACCAATGAATAAGATAAATGCAATAAAGCTTACACAAATGAATAGGATAAATGAAAATCCTTATGTTTCCTTTGTCCTATGTTTCGAAAAATCACCATTTAATTGTTAGGAACCAAAAAAAGGTATACGTACGAAGTGTGAGACAGAGGAAATATCACAAGAGTTCGAAGGATTTTCATTTGGGTTTTCGAAACATAAGACTTCTGAAGAACAATAAAATTAATTCTCCCATGAAAAAGGATTAAAGATTGGGTTTAAAAAATCTTAGGCAAGAAATGGAATAAAAGCATATACTATTGTTGGCGTTGGGGGTGGGTATGGGGGTATGAGTCAGTCTAGGGTTGGCTTCGACTCCGTAAATGGAATGGAAGCAGTTCGACTGCAGCAACTAACATCACTTTGGAGAAGTTGGAGAAAGAATTGCTCCACCAAATTGTTAATGGCAGAGATAGCCAGGTCACCTTTGATCAGTTTCCCTACTATCTCAGGTAACTTTACATTTTTCTCATTCTTGTTTGATATTTGAAAAAGAAAATTTTTTTCATTGTAATAAAAAAGAATGTATTTTTCTTTTTCAGTTTTTGAAAACGTTTGCTTTTAATGATGGAAAACTACTGAACTAATAATGCTGATCACTTTCACATGCTCTTCTGTTTTCTTGAGTTTTTAAATTGAATTTCCTAGTTATCTCACTCATTTATTTTGTATATAACTATCCTAAGATATTTTGGCTTACCCATTATAGTATTATCTGGTAGCTTGCCAAACCTAAGATGAAGATTATTCCCTTTTTTTTGAACAAACAGGTTTTAAAGGCTTAAACTCAAAACAGGTTTGGATGGATTTTATAGCTTTATGCGTGTGCTTGATACTGAATGCCTAGTTTTACTGAATCTAATAACAAGATCAAGGTTGTGTTGCGTTCTACTTGATGATCATGTATCCAAGTTACAAAAAGGCAAAGAGAATAGGCAATATAGTATTGATAACATTGTTCGAATGATCTGCTTACTGGTGAGTTGTCATCCTATAATCTAGTCCTGCTTGTTTTGACATCTTCATCCTGTTGGTTTTGTTTGGCAATGAGCAGACTCGAGCATTGCTGACTAGTGCAACCTATGTCCATTTGAAACATGCTGATGTTTTCAAGTACACCAGGAGCCTTTCCCCTGCTAGTCAAGCTATATTGCTATCAAGACCTGCAGGTTGGTTGCCTGGAGTCTTTTTTCTTACTGGCAGGCTATACTTCACATTTTTTGAATTATAGGTCTGTTTCTATAAAGGTGCTAATTGCATTTTTTTTCTTTGTTTCTTGAAGAACTTTACCACCAAATGCTTGCCAAAGCTTTAGCCCATTACTTTGAATCAAAGCTGTTGTTATTGGATGTAACTGACTTTTCCTTAAAAGTGAGCATTGCAATTTTTCTCTTTCCCCATCCTTTACCATGCAATGTCATTAAGCTTCAAGTTTTTTACATTTGACATTTTAAATGGTTACCTATGTACAGATTCAAAGTAAATATGGAAGTGGCAAAAAATCTGTAAGTTTTTTTTCTTTTTTACAGTCAAATTTTCTCATGTGGCAGATAGAAATGGGTCCCAACTGCGAAAAAATAAAAAATAACCAATGACTATAAAAGAGTGACTTTTTTACAGTCACTTTATTTTCTTATATTACACTAATGAATAGGATGTTTATAAAATTATTTTTGTTAGTATATATATGAATGATTATCTTCTATATATATGAATGAATAAAATGTTTATAAAATTATTTATGTTGGTATATGAATGGATGATTACCTTCTTAACTTATTTATATATATATAAGATAATTTATAAGAATTATCTAATTGTGTTTTTTTTTATACTATGTAGATGCTTTTTTATAGAAATCTATGATGGGATCATTTATTTTAAGAAGTTTTTTATTTACTTTAAGCATTATGTTTGTAGATATTCAATGATATTTGTTTTATTGATGTTTATTTTATCAAATTTGGTACAATGACTTTAGTTCTTGAGCTATGCTAAGTTTGTAGATTATAAACAATTTACTTGTAGTTTTAATGTTATTAAATATCTTTTACTTTATTGTATATTTTTTGTTTATATGAAAACATATCATATTATGATTATAAATAAATTAATATTAATAATTGAAAATATAATTTTTAAAAAAATTTGCCAATGTCTTAATATTTATACTGATGCATTTGATTGTTGGGATATTGTAGGTGATACTAACAGTCATCAATCATCTATAAAATATAATAAAAATTTAAAATATACAAGCTTATATTGATAATCTTTAATCGTTGGTATAAGTAAAAAAAATTAAAAAATACAAGTTTATACTAATAGATATTATGCGTCAATATTGGTAAGAAAAATTACAAGCTTACACTAACGGGAGTTAACTGTCAGTTTAGATAAGAAAAATTAAAATATGTAAGTCTATATTGACGAATACTAACTGTCGATATAGATAACAAAATTTAAACATATAACTTTATATTGACGTGCTTTAAATGTCGGTGAAGATAAAAAAAAATTATAAGTATATACTAATGGATATTAACCATTAATATAAGTAAGAAAAATTAAAACATACATATTTATATTGATAAGTGTTAATCGTTGGTAAAAGTTATAATGATGGAACATATAACATATGTTATATCAATAAATATATATTTATTGATGATTTTGAACTTTAAATATATTTTTACGAGTTATTTTAATATTTTAAAAATCATCAGTATAGATTTATACTAATAAAAGATATATTGATAGTTAAAAATTTGTTGGAATATATATTTTGATCGTTCATATAAGATTTATTGTGTTATATTTATTGTGTTATATTGATAGATTTTTTTATTTTATCAATGATTTTTTAAATATCAATATATGTCAGTTTTCTTACAATGCTAAAATATAAACTGAAAATAACTCACACAGGCACCTTCCAATACAGCATCAAAGACAAAAGATTTCAGCACAGCCAACTTAAAATATGGGATGCAAAACTATTAGATTCATCATTATTAATTTGGTTTTGGCAATTGGGTTGAATATTTCTTAGAAGTTGACTGGTTTTTCTAATGGACCAGAAAAAATGCTAATGGTTAACAATGGGCCTAACGAAGCTGGTGAAGGACCAGTGATACTGGGCAAGGTTCCAACCACATTAAGCCTCAACAAAAGGTTCGTACAAGGCTTTCTAACTTTATTTTATCCTCCTTTTTATTTTCTTTTTCTTTTTAGATATCCACAAGTGGAAAAAGGAAAATGGTTTATTGTCATGATGCTTCATATATGCCAGCAGCAAAACGACAACAAAAGAGGTGGCGTTCCGTTTTCGCAGCCATATATCCTTCCATGACTCGTCTCTTTATACATGAAGGTTATTAACAAGAAGCAGATCTTGCGAACTCTATCCTGTATTGCCCTTGATATCCATGATAATAATTCGGGTGATGATCACCTACCTTCTCTCTGTGTTCATCAAAATACACTCACTGAGGTGGTAAGTGAGAAGAACCTTGAAAAACTAAGTAAACTTGGAGGAGTGAAACAAATTGCTGCAAGCCTTGCAACTGATGAGAAGCATGGTATCAGTGCCAATCAGGCTGATCTTGCAGTAGGATTGCCGTCTACGGTGTCAACAGTTATCAAAACCACCTACCAAAAGCTTCTGTAATTTTTTATTTGAAGCTTTTAAGGATACAACAATTATGTATTCTTGGTTTGTGCTATAAATAAAATGATATTATTTAATTTAATCTTATTCATGATATCATTTTATTTTATTATATCATAATTTTATGTATAAAATATGATATATATATATATATATATTAGTGGAATAAAAAAAAAAAAAAGCAAGCCCCTGATTTTTTGGTGTAAGTGGGTGTGAAAGGGTAAGCAGCATTGTGATCAACAGATTGGCCGAAAATATGCTCTGTCTGTCGATCCTAACTTAATGATTTCCTTTCAATGTGGGAAATGGGAATTTCAAAACAAAACAGCCTTTTGACCACCAATAGAAGGTTAGCTCTTTCATCAACTAGTATTAAGTTACATCATCTAGCTTGCACATTACAACATCCATTAACAGTTCCTTAGTTTCTCCACTTTAAACAACTTGGACCAAAAGCTCTTGCTTTTAGTTGTGAAATTGAAAGAAAATGATAAAGAGCAGATTCCAGGAAAACATAGTAAAAAAGTTTCTTCAAACTAATGTGATATGGAAGTAAAGCGTTATTCTTTCATTCTTTGAGTGTTGTAACCATATCAGAATCCTAGACTCCATCTTCGCTCCCAATGGAAGAGGAAAAAGAAAAGCAACAAAAAGGGCTAAAGATAGCATAGGAAATAACAAGGATGACTCATTCATTCCTCAAATTGGAAAGAAACAAGGATAAGACCATAGCTGTAGGGAAAGTGGCATTGGTTATTCAATTGGAAACTCAGTCTTTCAGGCTGCTCTGTAACTGTAAGGGGGAAAATGTAATGGAAGAATTGCAATAATGAAAAATGAATATATGATCAGTTTCTCCTATTTCTTCCTTAATTATCTGATCATGAAATAATACTATTACAAATGTTCCCAAAAAGAATCAAAATGAATGGAAGAAACAGGCTAATATGTAATAGAATATCCTATTTTATACTATTTGATTATAATCTCAGGTTAGCTGCTACTATAATCCAAAATCATTAACCCAAGTGAAAGCAAAAAGGCATAATTATTTCAACAAATGTTATCAAAATGATGGATATTTTCAACAAATGATAAGTTTTATGCTGCCTACAATCATCACTTAAAAAGGATGATTAAACAAACAGTTAAAGAACAAGAGAGAGTACCTGGTCCTACAAAATATGGCACACCTTAACCCTTTTTCATTTTTTGCAGGTTTCATTATTGGAGTGGGGAACAGGACTTCGATTGCTATAGCGATAATGATAATGACTACCCATTTCCATATTTGGTCCTTGGAAACTACTGCTAGCTAGTACTCGTAATATGTACTAGGGTTGTTCATCCAAAGTACTTCTTTTTATTTTTTTGAACGTTAAATAAATAGAATGGTATCCGTTTGCATCGGAATAGATTTTTTTTTTTTAATTTCATTCGATTTTATATTTATAATATTTGAGTTTAAATTTAATTTAATAATTTTTTATTTTTAAATTTGAATTTGATATTATATAAAATTGAATTTGATTTTATTCAATTTGAAATTAATAAAATATTATATTTTAATATAAATATAAATTAAATAAATATAAAAAGTATAAAATATAAATATAAATATAAAATTAAATAAATAATTAAAAAATAATTTATATATATCACATCCGGTCGAAACAAGTTTGCTTAAACTCAATCTGAATTTTTTTATTATTATTACATGATTTGATTCAACTGATTTAAAAAAAATAATTTTATGAGATTAGATCAAACCTATCGAAAACAAATTAAACTATCATTCATATAAATAAAACATCTCTTAGTTGACCAAAAATAAATAAATGAATAAAACATCTCTCACAATCTTCACTTCTCATAAAATTCAAATAAGAAACTTTTAAACACTTATAATTTCTTTAATAATGAATTTAAAATTTCTTTAAAAAATGTTTTTTATAATATATATATAAATATTGATAAATTTATTAATTTTATAAATAAAAATGTGTTAATAAAAAATTTTTTAAGTGTTTGAAACTTTTTTTCTTCAAATTTTTTTGTTTTCAACTCTTTAAGATGAACAAAAAAAATTTTAAGGTGTAAAAGAATTTTTAAAAATTTTTTTTAATTTTTTTCTTTTGAGTTATCCATAGACATTTTAAGTGTTCATTGGATACTTCTTACTTAATTCTATATTAAAATTCCTGTCAACATGAATTAAAAATTATAAATAAAAAACCAATTCAAAAAAATTTGAACGAGTAATATTTTTGTCTAATGAATGAGATAGATAGAGATTGAATTTTAAGGTTGGATTTTTTTTTTTTGTTAAACAAAACTATGGGTAGGAATTTATATGAAAATTAAGAGACAAAGACATGTAATTTTAGCTATATAAATATTCTTAAAAACAAACGTCTTCTCTGTGACAATGAAAAAAAATGCGCCAAGTCAAACATTTTATGAGAAAGCATATGCTCGAAGGTATTTTTGAGTTCAAAGAGCATATTATTCATTTTTTTTATTAAAAATTATCAATAAATAATTAAATTTTTTTAAAATTTTAGATCAATCTGATATGTATAATATTATATCATTATTTTACTTTATAAATTTCATATCTTTTACTTATAAATAAAGATATTTAAAAACTATTATTTTATTTTCATTCTATTATTACAACCCTATTTTTTTCCTTTTAATTTCTCTAGTCTCAATCTTTAGCTTGAGCTTCTAAATGTAAACAAATGAAACATCTCCTACTTTGTCTTTAATCACTTTTATTTTATTTTATTATGATTTCAGAGCCCAACATCAACAAAAGTCAATTTAAATCAATACAACACAAAAGTCCGTGCCTTGTTTTAATGTCTTCGTCAATTTTCAAAGTCTTGCAATTGTTTTCGTTTACCTTAGAATTTGTTGTACCAACTTTGCAAATTGCTAAAAATAAAAAAGCTGATTGGAAATAGAGTAGCTTGGTTAACAATTCTAATGGTGAGTCACGTTTCCGGCACACAGCTCGACATGTTCAGCTTTATGAGTGTAATAAAGTGAATTCCTTTAAATGACATCATTAGGTGATTAAAAACTTCAACAAAGATGAGTGTTGGTTCAATTGACTATAACTTTTAAATTGAGTGTCTTGAGAATAAAATTTAAATTTTAATATTTATAATTTTTTTTCTCAGGCATTCCTTCTCTTATTTCAATATATAAAAACATTTAATTTATCATTAACAATGTAAAAATAAAAAATTTAATTCATATGTATTAGACATTGTTAGACTTACCATCAAAATATTATATCTTGTTAGAGGCTTTAAAACAATCCTTAGCTTGGTAATTAGTTTGTAAATTACTTCTTTTTCCTATTTATTATTACTTTTGGAAAATTCTTTTTTCCTATCAATGAAAATAATCAATTCTATCCGTACTCATTACTATGAATATATAAATGTTTTAATGGAGAAGGCTTTCAAACTTTGACTATATAATTAAATTTTTTGATTAAATTAATATTTGATTATGCTGCTATATTTTTAAGTGCTAATAGGTCGGTTATTCCTTTAAACTCAAAAAGCGGTGAAATTTCAAAATTTTTTAAATTCTTATCATCAGGAGTGAAAAAAAATAAAAAATTTAAAATTAATTTAAAATTATAGAATTTATTTAGTTGAAATTAATTTTTTATTTGATTCAAATTAAATTTAAATATTAAATATATATTAAATTCAGATTAAAAAGTAAAAAACTAAAAAAAAAAAAAGAACCTAATGAAATTGTACATTTTTATTAATTTTTATATATTTTTTAAACTTTTATAAAATACAATAATAATTTTATTCTTAAATTTATTTAAATATATTAAAATAATATAAAAAAATTAAAATTTGAAAATTTATAAATCAAATCAAATTATACCGATAAAACTTGATTCCAATTAAATCAAATTATATAAAAATGATACACACTGCTCCCGAAGTCAATGGTCAAGTCTATTTCCTTCCGAAGGTGATACACATTGCTTAATATAGAAATAATGGAAAACTATGTCACATCTTTCCATTGACTTGACTTAGAACTTGACTAGATTTTCCAATTTCGGATAATAATTTCATAATTCACATGTTTCTCCAATTATTGTAAATTTCTTTTTTCATGGTACGGCTATTTTTACGAGATCGTATTGGATTTACAGATTATTTATTAAATTAAATTATTAACAACAAAAATTAATTTTAAAAATTAAAAAAAAAAAATTTAATCTTTCACAATTCAACCGATATCATTACCAACTACTGTAAATTTCACAGCTAAGAGCCTCATGCCACTTTGGGATATCTACAATATTCGTATTTGTTTTAGACTACATTTTATTAATATTATTGTTATTATGGATCAACAAAAATGTAAATTTACAACTGTAAATTCATGATTACTGAAAGTGAAAAAGGAAAAGCTGGTAGATTAATTTCCTTGAAAAAGGGTCAAGCCCCGTGTATCTTACTTTTCACTTTGCTTGCAAAATTTCCTGGCATTTCTTATTGTACTTATCACAATTATTATCATCATTATCAATATCAATTTATCTTCTTAATATTAAGTTTTCTAAATATTATCTCTATCCCTTTCTAAATATTGGGATTATTACGTGCAGTAAATTTGTGTCCAACCCAGTCTCAGATGAAATTACAGAGAACTTTCTTCATTGACCGGAAAGGGGCAAGGAAATTAAGAAAAAGGTGGAAAATATAAATGCAAAAATTAATTCCTAATAAAGGCTGGTTTAACATGGAAAAGAAAAGCATCTTTTGAATTAAAAATTTTTTATCCGACTTGAATCCTAAACGACAATATATATATATATATATATAACTTTTTATATAAAAACTTGATTTACAAATTAAAATAAAAAATTAATGTCATAAATAATTTTCAAATTATAATGAAATATTTAGTGAGATATCTAAATTTTAAAAATTTTAATTTTAATTATAAATTTATTAATTAATGTGATATTTAAATAATTATTTATTTATCACGTATATTATTTGAAGCTAGTCATGTTAAAAGTAAGTAACACATTAACGAATAGATTCATAATTAAAATTATTAAAAAAATAAATAAATAATAAAATAATAAAAAATAATTTTAACTTTAACACATAAAAATATTTTTTTAAAAGCAATTATGCTTATAAAATATAATAAAATCTAAAACTCTATAATAAAAAATAATAATAACAATTATACTAAAAAATTTATTTATAATAAATGAACATATATAAATTTTTATTCAAATAATTATAATTTTTTATATAATTATAACATTTATGAACAATAATATATTTATATTTAAATAATTATTACTATTTATCATATAATAATTATTTTATTTAAATATATTTATTTAAAATATGAATAAAATTAATGTAAAATTAATTTTATACATCAATAATTAAAATTTTTTATATAAGGAGATATATCCCATTTTAAAGTATCAATAAAAATATCACATTAAAAAATTTTAAAATTCATGTACCAAATTAAATATTTTATTCTAATTCAATAACCATTAATGATATTGGATTTGGTCAGAGCAGTTACTTCAAGAAGCTACAGTGAAGGTGGACAAGAAATTTCTTGGAAAACAAAAGGAGAAAAGAAAAAGTAGGAAAAGGATAACGAGCTTTGCATGCACTCTATAAATTTGCAATTATACTAACTCTTCCTTCGTATCACAGCCAAAGTATTTCCTCACAAATTCGTACACTTTTGACTTAACCGAAACTCCTTTTCTCCATCTTGTTTTCCTTCTACACCCTAAAGAAATATTCTTACTGAAATCGTTTTAACCCTTTCGTCCCTGTCGTTTAACATGTCTTTGATAAATCGTAAGCCTGCTGAACCAGCCATGTCTGATGCAGAAGATATGCCGGCAGCAAAACGTCAGCAACGGAGGTGGCGTTCGGTTTTTGCGGCCATATATTCTGCTAGGACTCTTGTTTCTTTGTACATGAAGGTTATTAACAAGAAGCAGATCTTGCGTACTCTATCCTATATTGCCCTTGATATCCATGACAATGACTCCAGTGATGATCACCTACCTTCTCTCTGTGTTGATCAAAAAACACTCACTGAGGTGGTAAGAGAGAAGAACCTTGAAACCCTAAGTAAACTTGGAGGAGTAAAACAGATTGCTGCATGTCTTGAAACTGATGAGAAGGATGGTATCAGTGCCGATCAGGCTGATCTTACACACAGGATTGATGTCTTTGGCGCCAACAGGTATCAGAAACCACCTACTAAAAGCTTTCTTAGCTTTATTTTTGAAGCTTTTAAGGATACCACCATTTGCATACTCTTGGTTTGTGCTATACTCTCGCTGGGCTTTGGCATTAAGCAGCATGGCATAGCAGATGGATGGTACGATGGTGGGAGTATTATCGTTGCTGTCTTTCTCGTTGTTGCTGTATCTGCTGTCAGTAACTTCAGGCAAAACAGACAATTCCAGAAACTTTCAAATGAGAGTAGTGATATAAGAGTGGAAGTAGTGAGAGATGGTCGACGCCAATATATATCAGTCTTTGAAGTTGTTGTGGGTGATATTGTGTGCTTGAAAATTGGTGATCAAATTCCCGCAGATGGATTGTTCTTGGATGGCCACTCCTTGAAGGTGGATGAATCTAGCATGACTGGGGAAAGCGACCAAGTTGAGATCAATGGCAGCAACAATCCTTTTGTCCTCTCTGGTACAAAGGTGACCGATGGGTTTGGTTCCATGCTTGTCACTTCTGTTGGCATGAATACTGCATGGGGAGAGATGATGAGTTCCATAAATCGGGACTTAGATGAGGAGACCCCATTACAGGCTCGCCTCAACAAGCTGACTTCTTTTATTGGGAAGATCGGATTGGCAGTGGCCGTACTTGTTCTTGCAGTTTTGCTTATTCGTTACTTCACTGGAAACACAAAAGATGACAAGGGAAACAAAGAATATATTCCGGGGAAGACAAAGCTTGACAGCATGATGAACTCAGTCGTGGATATTATTTCGGCAGCAATTACCATTGTGGTAGTAGCAATTCCAGAAGGTCTACCTTTGGCAGTAACTCTAACTCTGGCTTACTCTATGAAGCAAATGATGGCTGATCATGCAATGGTCAGAAAGCTATCTGCCTGTGAGACGATGGGTTCAGCCACAACAATCTGCACAGATAAGACAGGTACCCTTACTTTAAATGAAATGAAGGTTACTGAGTTTTGGGTAGGGAAAGAATTTATGAAGGATAGAATTTCCTCGGAAATAGCACCTAATGTCCATGAGTTACTGCAACAAGCCATTGCTTTAAACACAACTGGTACTGTTTATAGGCCAAACTCTAGATCACTTCCTGAGATTTCTGGTAGTCCAACTGAGAAAGCAATACTCTCTTGGGCTGTCTTAGATTTGGGGATGAACCTAGATGACCCAAAGCAAAATTATGAACTCATCCAAGTAGTGGCCTTCAATTCAGAGAAGAAAAAGAGCGGAGTTCTGATAAGGAGGAACGGTGAGGGTGCTACACACGTACACTGGAAGGGTGCTACTGAGATGATCGTGGCAATGTGTTCACAATATTATGATAGAAGAGGAACAATTAAAGCCATGGATGATGAAGAAAGAACAGAGATTGGGACAATTATTCAGAATATGGCTGCAAAAAGCTTGAGGTGCATAGCATTTGCTCACACCAAAATTCCAGAAGACAATGAGCAGGTTTTGGAAGAAAGCAGACTCACCTTGTTAGGGATGGTAGGTTTGAAAGACCCATGTCGTCCTGGTGCCAGAATAGCCGTGGAATCTTGCATAGATGCTGGAGTAAACATCAAGATGATAACTGGAGACAATGTCTTCACAGCAAAGGCTATAGCGATTGAATGTGGCATTCTGGAACCTCATGAGGATATGAACGAAGCGGTAATAGAAGGTGTACAGTTCAGAAATTACTCACCACAAGAGAGAATGGCAAAGATCAATAAAATCCGTGTGATGGCCAGATCGTCACCTTTTGATAAACTTCTGATGGTACAGTGTCTAAAGCAGAATGGTCATGTTGTAGCAGTCACGGGGGATGGAACGAATGATGCACCAGCTTTAAAGGAAGCAGATATTGGACTTTCCATGGGAATCCAAGGAACTGAAGTTGCCAAGGAAAGCTCAGATATAGTCATCTTGGATGATAACTTCACCTCTGTGGTGACAGTTTTAAGGTGGGGTAGGTGTGTCTTCAACAACATTCAGAAATTTATTCAGTTTCAACTCACAGTTAATATAGCAGCCCTAGCCATCAACTTTATTGCAGCAATATCCTCTGGTGAAGTCCCACTGACAGCTGTCCAGCTTTTGTGGGTGAACCTAATAATGGATACCTTGGGAGCTTTAGCTTTGGCCACTGAGCGACCTACCAATGATCTCATGACAAAGCCACCTGTGGGTCGATCCAAGCCCCTAATTTCGAACATCATGTGGAGGAACCTCATTGCTCAAGCCTTGTATCAAGTTGCAGTTCTACTAACCCTTCAGTTCAGGGGAAAATCTATCTTTGGTGTGGACGAGAAGGTCAAGAACACACTCATTTTCAACACTTTTGTCCTCTGTCAAGTGTTCAATGAGTTTAATGCCAGAAAACTAGAAAAGAAGAATATATTCAAGGGACTACACAAGAACAAACTCTTTCTTGGGATCATTGGCATAACTATAATTCTTCAAGTGGTAATGGTGGAATTCTTAAAGAGGTTTGCTAACACTCAGAGGCTGGACTGGGGGCAATGGGGTGCTTGTATTGGAATTGCAGCTTTGTCTTGGCCACTTGCCTGGCTAGTTAAGTGGATTCCAGTATGAAGCATTTCTCCTCTGCGATCAGAGGGCTTTTGCATCCTGGAAAGATCAGTCAGTTCACATGAGATAGTCTTTTTATTTTCTAAGTAGTAGGAATAAAAATACATAACCTTAGTAGTTTCTCTTTACTATTCCTGATGCAGGCTTCTGTTTTCCTTCTTTTCAATATTTATATCTGTTCTAGTTTCATTTTAATTGTTGAATGTAAGCTTCTATGAGAAGAATCAAGATTCATTTGTTGCTTATACATGCATTAACTTCAAAATAAACTGTTTTGCACCACATTATTATGCAATCACTATGCTGAAAGAAAACCCTCGTCTAATGCAAATAAATTACATATGTCATTTGGTTTTAGTGGATAACAATGTAGCCATGCAGGTTAGGCTTCATATTGTAGACATATTACTAGTAGATATGAAATTAAGCTTTTTGCTCTCTCCAGGGGATGTAACAATAATGAGATGAAACTTTCCTCGAAATCCGATAATCTATTTTAAGAACAATAATCTTTGTAAGTCTATCAAAACTTATGATAACCAGTTCACAAACACACAGACCACCCATCATGTTATAATTTCAAACGATCAAAATATTCCACTGTAGAGCACAGAGTTGGCTTTAACTGCAAGAGGTAAATAAGACATTTTAATTAGCTCTTTCATCGTTCACTTTAGAATTCACTAGCTTCGAGAAAAGAGGACCCCTTTAGTTGATTTTGCAGTTTAATCATCCAGAGGTACCATACAAGAAGGTGCCCATTGCATTGAGCACGTAGAAAATCATTGATTTATTAGTCCCTTTTGACTGCAACTGTAGCCAAAACAAAGCTAACTGATATGCAAAACAAAGTATATGTTTAAAAGACATAATTATCATGAAAAACCCTGAAAGTTCAATTTTCAAGGGAAACAAAGGAGAAACTGCATAATTGGCAGTGCCTTGCGGTGCTATAAATTTCTAGCATTGAAAGAAAAAAGAAAGAACTATAAGAAATTACCATTATCATCCTCATATAAACTCCAGCTATCTCAATAGCAATATAGTAAACTTCAATCCGAAGTCGCATGCAATGACCCATTTATAACCAGTATGAATCTTTAATTTTTACTGTTTATTCAGCGGAAGAGTGTCACCAATGAAAGCCAACTCATTGATCAATGATCAGTCAATAACTGTTTAAGGCTTCTATATCTCTCACCAATACTTCATCTTTCTCACAAGTCACAACATAGCATAACTTTCAAAGAACTTTTTCACGTAACACATGCAATACAAGTATGTTGCAATTTCCACAACAAAGCTAGAATTCTATCACTTGACAGGCTCTTTCTTAAGTGGAAACAGAATCATTGTTGTCCCAGGTTGTTGGTAATAAAAAACATGTTTGGGACCCATTACTCTCACAGAAAAAGCTGAATTTGACAATTTGTCGTCACATTTTTGCTTCGTCCAATATTGAAAAATTCTAAAACCTTTGCTCAAACCTATTGATCGACCAGATTATAACTCGAGCCAATACCCAGCGGCTAGCACGGGTACGTGGTCTGAATATCACTCAAGTAACACCCTCATCAAATAACTAAAGTCGAGAAATTGTATGTAACATAGGAATGGATCAACTATGCCTAGTTCAGCTTTAGCATCAATGCCAGCTATTAAGCTGGATGAATCTCATCTCAAACAGAATAAAGAATAACACAAAGGAACAACCTAAATATCCTTGCAACCAACATGTTACTGCAGAACAACTGAAACAACACTTGGCAATCAATTTTAATTCATTCAATGGAAAATTTTCTCAAACAAAACTTCTTTTTGATGCAATCCAAAATGAAAATGGTCATCTAATCTCAGTTTTGTTTATTTCTTGCTTCTTGAGCATAACTTTTAACACCAAAAGCATTAACTTTGTAACACTCCAATTGTTATTATATATTCAGCAAAACAGAACCAAGGCTCATAGAGCAAGTGGCATAATAAATTAATTCAAATTCTTTATTTTTATATTCAATTAACTATAAATAATTTCTGCATGCAAAGACTGGAACTTGCTCCAGCTTATCACATCAACATCCATTAATTAAAGCCGGAAAAATCATATTTTAGCATTAAGATTATTGTTTTAATGGAAAAAAAGTCACCCCATTAAGCAAGGAGGCATTTTTTTGAAGAAAACTTGAACTGGGTCAGTAAAATACATCAAATTTCAATAGAAAAAACACAAAAATAGAACATTTGATGCAAAAGCTGAAATGAGTAGTTTATAAAAATGTTAAATTTGACTGGTTGTTGAAGGACAAAGCTTTAAAAAAGGAAAAAAAAAAAAAAGGACAATTCAGTAAACATATGGGTCCAAAGCTAATTCAACAAAATCACAAGAAATAAAAAATAAAAGCAACGAGAGAGAGAGTTTCGCGTGGGGCTGACCTTGACGAGACGCTGTAAACAATTGTACTGCAAAAATTTATCTCCATGAAGATTGTCCTTTGTTTTGGTAAAGGCGTTCTAACTTTGTCTCCAGCAACATCAATAATTGATCTTTAGAAAAAAAAAAAAAAGGGAAAATAATATTTTAAGAAACACAGAAACTAAATAGAAAACGACCCAAAAATTTTACATTTCCCCCATGTAAGTAACTTAACGTTTTTCATGATTGTTTCTTTTACCAAAGACAACAGTTTTAGAGGAGTGGAAAATATAGGTAGCATAATACTTTTGTGATCAAATTGTACAATTTATCTTTAAATGACAAATTTTTTTTAACAATCTCCCTATCTTAATCTGTCAAAACTTAATTTTTATATTTCAATAAATTCTTCCATTAAATCAAATTATTAAGGGGATTAAATTTCTACAATTAATATGTTGGTGTGATATTGACATCTTTTATAAGATTTAAAAAAATATATATTTCAAATTGAAATTGATGGTATGAAATTTTTGCCATGTGAAAATAGATGATGTGGACTTTAGTGTTTATATAACTAGAATTTGAGACAATCCTATATGAGTAGAAAAATTATTGAGTTTTAAAGAAAAAAATGTTTTAAAATAAATAATTTGTGAAAGAAAGATAGATTTTTTAAAATGGAAAATTATTTTTTAAATTAAAAGATATGAATATCTTTAATTTTATATATTTGTTAAAATAATTTTATTTGATTTCTTTATAATTTTTTGACTGCATTATTTGATTCGTAATATCAAATTTAATAAAAAAAAATGTTATTAATAGTATAGATAGATTCTCAATTTTGAAGTTTAAAATGCATTTTTCTCAAAATTTAGTACATTAAAGTAATTTAGCTGTAGGAGATGGGGCTATTGGGCTGGGAAATTGGGTGTTGGTTGAAAACAGCAAAATTACTTTATTTGTATGTGGAGCCCAATGAGTTGAGAATAACAATTCTCTTTAATTGGGCTAATGGGCCATAGCCGAAGACTTATCATCAAAATGGACATTTGCTTGGGGCTTTATAACAACAGGCCCAGTCCTTGCCGATTGATTGGTTTGTTAAATTGTAAATATGACAATTTAAAACACGATATAGTGACAAGATAAATATATAATACGAATAAAATATATGAAAATAATATAATTTTAAATTTTAGTAAAAATTAAAAATAGATTTCACAAAATTAAAAAATACGTATTTTATATTTTTATGTCAGTTTAAAAAATGCATTAAAGCTTACACAAATGAATAGGATAAATGAAAATCCTTATGTTTCCTTTGTCTTATGTTTCGAAAAATTACCATTTAATTGTTAGGAACCAAAAAAAGGTATACGTAGCAAGTGTGAGACAGAGGAAATATCACAAGAGTTCGAAGGATTTTCATTTGGGTTTCCGAAACATAAGACTTCTAAAGAACAATAAAATTAATTCTCTCGTGAAAAAAGATTAAAGATTGGGTTTAAAAAATCTTAGGCAAGAAATGGAATAAAAGCATATACTGTTATTGGCGTTGGGGGTGGGTATGGAGGTATGAGTCAGTCTAGGGTTGGCTTCGACTTAGAGTAAATGGAACGGAAGCAGCTCGACTGCAGCAACTAACATCACTTTGGAGAAGTTGGAGAAAGAATTGCTCCGCCAAATCGTTGATGGCAGAGATAGTCAAGTCACCTTTGATCAGTTTCCCTACTATCTCAGGTAACTTTACATTTTTCTCATTCTTGTTTGATATTTGAAAAAGAAAATTTTTTTCATTGTAATAAAAAAGAATGTATTTTTCTTTTTCAGTTTTTGAAAACGTTTGCTTTTAATGATGGAAAACTACTGAACTAATAATGTTATCACTTTCACATGGTCTTCTGTTTTCTTAAGTTTTTAAATTGAATTTCCTAATTATCTCACTCATTTATTTTGTATATAACTATCCTAAGATATTTTTGCTTACCCATTATAGTATTATCTGGTAGCTTGCCAAACCTAAGATGAAGATTATTCCTTTTTTTTTGAATAAACAGGTTTTAAAGGCTTAAACTCAGAACAAGTTTGTATGGATTTTATAGCTTTATGCGTGTGCTTGATACTAAATGCCTAATTTTACTGAATCTAATAACAAGATCAAGGTTGTGTTGTGTTCTACTTGATGATCCTGTATCCAAGTTACAAAAAGGCAAAGGGAATAGGCAATATAGTATTGATAACATTGTTCGAATGATCTGCTTACTGGTGAGTTGTCATCCTATAATCTAGTCCTGCTTGTTTTGACATCTTCATCCTATTGGTTCTGTTTGGTAATGAGCAGACTCGAGCATTGCTGACTAGTGCAACCTATGTCCATTCGAAACATGCTGATGTTTTTAAGTACACCAGGAGCCTTTCCCCCTGCTAGTCAAGCTATATTGCTATCAAGACCTGCAGGTTGGTTGCCTGGAGTCTTTTTTCTTACTGGCAGGCTATACTTCACATTTTTTGAATTATAGGTCTGTTTCTGTAAAAGTGCTAATTGCATTTTTTTTCTTTTTTTTCTTGAAAAACTTTACCACCAAATGCTTGCCAAAGCTTTAGCCCATTACTTTGAATCAAAGTTGTTGCTTGTTGAATGTAACTGACTTTTCCTTAAAAGTGAGCATTGCAATTTTTCTCTTTCCCCATCCTTTACCGTGCAGTGTCATTAAGCTTCAAGTTTTTAACATTTGACAATTTAAATGGTTACCTATGTACAGATTCAAAGTATATATGGAAGTGGCCACAAATATGTAAGTTTTTTCCTTTTTTATAGTCAAATTTTCTCATGTGGCAAATAAAAATGGGTCCCAGCTACAAAAAAATAAAAAATAACCAATGACTATAAAAGAGTGACTTTTTTACTGTCACTTTATTTTTTTATATTACACTAACTTATAAAATTATTTCTGTTGGTATATATATATATATATGAATGATTATCTTATATATATATATGTATATATATATATATATATATGAATAAATAAGATGTTTATAAAATTATTTATGCTGGTATATGAATGGATGATTACCTTCTTACCTTATATATATATAATAATTTATAAGAATTATCTAATTGTGTTTTTTTAATACTATGTAGGTGCTTCTTTATAGAAATGGAGATCATTTATTTTAAAAAGTTTTGTATCTACTCTGAGCATTATGTTTGTAGACATTCAATGATACTTGTTTTATCAATGTTTATTTTATCAGATTTGATACAATGACTTTAGTTCTCGAGCTATGCTAAGTTTGTAGATTATAAACAATTTACTTGTAGTTTTAATGTTATTAAATATCTTTTACTTTATTGTGTATTTTTTGTTTATATGAAAACATATCATATTATGATTATAAATAAATTAATATTAATAATTGAAAATATAATTTTTAAAAAAATTTACCAATATCTTAATATTTATATTGATGCATTTGATTGTTGGCATATTGTAGGTGATACTAACAGTCATCAATCATCAATAAAATATAATAAAAAATAAAATATACAAGCTTATATTGATAATCTTTAATCGTCGGTATAAGTAAAAAAAAAATAAAAAATACAAGTTTATACTAATAGATATTATGCGTCAATATTAGTAAGAAAAATCACAAGCTTATACTGACAGGGGTTAACCGTTAGTTTAGATAAGAAAAATTAAAATATATAAGTCTATATTGATGGACACTAACCGTCGGTATAAATAACAAAATTTAAACATACAACTTTATATTGACGTGCTTTAAATGTCAGTGAAGATAAAAAAAAATTATAAGTATATATTGATGGGTATTAACCATCAATATAAATAAGAAAAATTAAAACATACAAATCTATATTAATAAGTGTTAACCGTTGGTAAAAATTATAATGATGGAACATATAACAGATGTTATACCAATAGATATATATTTATTGACGGTTTTAAACTTTAAGTATATTTTTACGAGCTATTTTAACATTTTAAAAATCATTAGTATAAGTTTATACTAATAAAAAATATATAGATAGTTAAAAATTCATCGAAATATATATTTTAATCGTCGATATAAGATTTATTATGTTATATTGACAAATTTTTTTATTTTATCAATGAATTTTTGAGTATCAATATATGTCAGTTTTCTTGCGATGCTAAGATATAAACTGAAAATAACTCACACAGGCATCTTCCATTACAGCATCAAAGACAAAAGATTTCAGCACAGCCAACTTAAAATATGGGATGCAAAACTATTAGATTCATCATTATTAATTTGGTTTAGGCAATTGGGTTGAATATTTCTTAGAAGTTGACTGGTTTTTCTAATGGACCAGAAAAAATGCTAATGGTTAACAATGGGCCTAACTAAGCTGGTGAAGGACCGGTGATACTGGGCAAGGTTCCAACCACATTAAGGCTTAACATAAGGATCGTACAAGGCTTTTTAACTTTATTTTATCCTCCTTTTTATTTTCTTTTTCTTTTTAAACATCCACAAGTGGAAAAAGGAAAATGGTTTATTATCATGATGCTTCATATATGCCAGCAGAAAAACGACAGCAAAAGATGTGGCGTTCCGTTTTCGCAGCCATATATCCTTCCATGACTCTTGTCTCTTTATACATGAAGGTTATTAACAAGAAGCAGATCTTGCGAACTCTATCCTGTATTGCCCTTGATATCCATGACAATAATTCGGGTGATGATCACCTACCTTCTCTCTGTGTTCATCAAAAAACACTCACTTGAGGTGGTAAGTGAGAAAAACCTTGAAAAACTAACTTGGAGGAGTGAAACAAATTGCTGCAAGCCTTGCAACTGATGAGAAGGATGGTATCAATGCCAATCAGGCTGATCTTGCACGTAGGATTGCCGTCTACGGTGTCAACAGTTATCAAAACCACCTACCTAAAGCTTCTGTAACTTTTCATTTGAAGCTTTTAAGGATACAACCATTATCGTACTCTTGGTTTGTGCTATAAATAAAATAATGTTTTTTAATTTAAACTTATTTATGATATCATTTTATTTTATTTTATCATAATTTTATGTATCAAATATGATATATATATATATATATATATATATATATATATATTAGTGGAATAAAAAAAAAAAGCAAGCTCCTGATTTTTTTGTGTAAGCGGGTGTTAAAGGGTAAGCAGCATTGTGATCAACAGATTGGCTGAAAATATGCTTTGTCTGTCGATCCTAACTTATTGATTTCCTTTCAATGTGAGAAATGGGAATTTCAAAACAAAACAGCCTTTTGACCACCAATAGAAGGTTAGCTCTTTCATCAACTAGTATTAAGTTACATCATCTAGTTTGCACATTACAACACCCATTAACAGTTCCTTAGTTTCTCCACTTTAAACAACTTGGGCCAAAAGCTCTTGCTTTTAGTTGTGAAATTGAAAGAAAATGATAAAGAGCAGATTCCAGGAAAACATAGTAAAAAAGTTTCTTCAAACTAATGTGATATGGAAGTAAAGCGTTATTCTTTCATTCTTTGAGTGTTGCAACCATATCAGAATCCTAGACCTCATCTTCGCTCCCAATGGAAGAGGAAAAAGAAAAGCAACAAAAAGGGCTAAAGATAGCATAGGAAATAACAAGGATGACTCATTCATTCCTCAAATTGGAAAGAAACAAGGATAAGACCATAGCTGTAGGGAAAGTGGTATTGGTTATTCAATTGGAAACTCAGTCTTTCTCGCTGCTCTGTAACTGTAAGGGGGAAAATGTAATGGAAGAATTGCAACAATGAAAAATGAATATATGATCAGTTTCTCCTATTTCTTCCTTAATTATCTGATCATGAAATAATACTATTACAAATGTTCCCAAAAAGAATCAAAATGAATGGAAGAAACAGGTTAATATGTAAAAGAGTATCATATTTTATACTGTTTGATCATAATCTCGGGTTAGCTGCTACTATAATCCAAAATCATTAACCCAAATGAAAGCAAAAAGGCATAATTATTTCAACAAATGTTATCAAAATGATGAATATTTTCAACAAATGACAAGTTTTATGCTACCTACAATCATCACTTAAAAGGATGATTAAACAAACAGTTAAAGAACAAGAGAGAGTACCTGGTCCTACAAAATATGGCACACCTTAACGCTTTTTCATTTTTTGCAGGTTTGATTATTGGAGTGGGGAACAGGACTTCGATTGCTATAGCGATAATGACAATGACTACCCATTTCCATATTTGGTCCTTGGAAAGTACTGCTAGCTAGTACTTGTAATATGTACTAGGGTTGTTCATCCAAAGTACTTCTTTTTATTTTTTTAAACGTTAAATAAATAGAATGGTATCCGTGTTTGCATTGGAATAAATTTTTTTTTTTTAATTTGATTCAATTTTATATTTATAATATTTTAGTTTAAATTTAATTTAATAATTTTTTTTATTTTTAAATTTGAATTTGATATTATATAAAATTGCATTTGATCTTATTCAATTTGAAATTAATAAAATATTATTTTTAATATAAAATATTATATTTCAATATAAATATAAATTAAATTAATATAAAACTATAAATATAAATTAAATTAATATAAAAATATAAATATAAATATAAATATAAAATTAAATAAATAATTAAAAAATAATTTATATATATCATATCCAATCAAAACAAGACAAATTAAACTGCCATTCCTATAAATAAAACATCTCTCAGTTGACCAAAAATAAATAAATGAATAAATCATCTCTCACAATCTTTACTTCTCATAAAATTCAAACAAGAAACTCTTAAACACTTATAATTTCTTTAGTAATGCATTTAAAATTTCTTTAAAAAAATGTTTTTTATAATATATATATATAAATATTGATAAATTTATTAATTTTATAAATAAAAATGTGTTAATAAAAAAATTTTTAAGTGTTTGAAAATTTTTTTCTTCAAATTTTTTTGTTTTCAACTCTTTAAGATGAACAAAAAAAATTTTAAGGTGTAAAAGAATTTTTTTTTTAATTTTTTCTTTTGAGTTATCCATAGACATTTTAAGTGTTCATTGGATACTTCTTATTTGATTCTATATTAATATTCCTGTCAACATGAATTAAAAACTATAAATAAAAAACCAATTCAAAAAAATTTGAACGAATAATATTTTTATCTAATGAATGAGATAGATAGAGATTGATTGTTAAGGTTGGATTTTTTTTTTTGTTAAACAAAACTATGGGTAGGAATTTATATGAAAATTAAGAGACAAAGACATGAAATTTTAGCTACATAAATATTCTTAAAAGCAAACGTCTTCTCTGTGACAATGAAAAAAAATGCGCGAAGTCAAACATTTTATGAGAAAGCATATGCTCGAAAGATATTTTGAGTTCAAAGAGCATATTATTGATTTTTTTATTAGAAATTATTAATAAATAATTAAAATTTTTTAAAATTTTAGATCAATCTGATATGTATAATATTATGTCATTATTTTACTTTATAAATTTCATATCTTTTGCTTATAAATAAAGATATTTAAAAACTATTATTTTATTTTCATTCTATTATTACAACCCTATTTTTCTCCTTTTCCAATTTCTCTAGTCTCAATCTTTAGCTTGAGCTTCTAAATGCAAACAAATGAAACATCTCCGACTTTGTCTTTAATCGCTTTTTATTTTATTTTATTATGATTTCAGAGCCCAACATCATCAAAAGTCAATTTAAATCAATACAACACAAAAGTCCGTGCCTTGTTTTAATGTCTTCGGCAATTTTCAAAGTCTTGAAATTGTTTTCGTTTACCTTAGAATTTGTTGTACCAACTTTGCAAATTGCTAAAAATAAAAAGCTGATTGGAAATAGAGTAGCTTGGTTAACAATTCTAATGGTGAGTCACTTTTCCGGCAAACAGCTCGACATGTTCAGCTTTATGAGTGTAACGAAGTGAATTCCTTTAAATGACATCACTTGGTGCCTAAAAGCTTCAACAAAGATGAGTGTTGGTTCAATTGACCATAACTTTTAAATTGAGTGTCTTGAGAATGAAATTTAAATTTTAATATTTATAATTTTTTTTCCCAGACATTCCTTCTCTTATTTCAATATATCAAAACATTTAATTTATCATTAACAATGTAAAAACAAAAAATTTAATTAATATGCATTAGATATTGTTAAACTTACCATCAAAATATTATATTTTGTTAGAGACTTTAAAACAATCCTTAGCTTGGTAATTAGTTTGTAAATTAATTCTTTTTCCTATTTATTATTACTTTTGGAAAATTCTTTTTTCCTATCAATGAAAATAATCAATTCTATCCGTACGCATTACTATGAATTTATAAATATTTTAATGGAGAAAGCTTTCAAACTTTGACTGTATAATTAAATTTTTTGATTAAATTAATATTTAATTATGCTGCAATATTTTTAAGTGCTAATAGGTCGGTTATTCTTTTAAACTCAAAAAGCGGTAAAATTTCAAAAATTTTTTAAATTCTTATCATCAGGAGTGAGAAAAAATAAAAAATTTAAAATTAATTCAAAATTATAATATTTAATTTAATTTAAATTATTTTTTTATTTTATTCAGATTAAATTTAAATATTAAATATATATTAAATTCAAATTAAAAACTAAAAAACTAAAAAAAAAAACAGAACCGAATGAAATTGTACATTTTATTAATTTTTATATATATCTTAAACTTTTATAAAATACAATAATAATTTTATTCTTAAATTTATTTAAATATTAAAAATTATATTAAAATAATATAAAAAATTTAAAATTTGAAAATTTATAAATCAAATCAAATTATACCGATAAAATTTGATTCCAATTAAATCAAATTATATAAAAATGATACACACTGCTCCCGAAGTCAATGGTCAAGTCTATTTCCTTCCGAAGGTGATACACATTGCTTAATATAGAAATAATTGAAAACTATGTCACATCTTTCCATTGACTTGACTTAGAACTTTACTAGATTTTCCAATTTCGGATAATAATTTCATAATTCACAAGTTTCTCCGATTATTGTAAATTTCTTTTTTCATGGTACGGCCATTTTACGAGATCGTATTGGATTTACAGATTATTTATTAAATTAAATTATTAATAACAAAAATTAATTTTAAGAATTTTAGAAAAAAAATATTTAATCTTTCTCAATTCAACCGACATCATTACCAATTACTGTAAATTTCACAGCTAAGAGCTTCATGCCACTTTGGGATATCTACAATATTCGTATTTGTTTTAGACTACATTTTATTAATATTATTGTTATTATGGATCGACAAAAATGTAAATTTACAACTGTAAATTCATGATTACTGAAAGTGAAAAAGGAAAAGCTGGTAGATTAATTTCCTTGAAAAAGGGTCAAGTCCCGTGTATCTTACTTTTCACTTTGCTTGCAAAATTTCCTGGCATTTCTTATTGTACTTATCACAATTATTATCATCATTATCAAATCAATTTATCTTCTTAATATTAAGTTTTCTAAATATTATCTCTATCCTTTTCTAAATATTGGGATTATTACGTGCAGTAAATTTGTGTCCACCCCAGTCTCAGATGAAATTACAGAGAACTTTCTTCATTGACCGGAAAGGGACAAGGAAATTAAGAAAAAGATGGAAAATATAAATGCAAAAATTAATTCCTAATAAAAGCTGGTTTAACATGGAAAAGAAAAGCATCTTTTGAATTAAAATTTTTTTATCCGACTTGAATCCTAAACGACAATATATATATATATATATAAAATTTTTTATATAAAAACTTGATTTACAAATTAAAATAAAAAATTAATGTCAAAAATAATTTCCAAATTATAATGAAATATTTAGTGAGATATTTAAATTTTAAAAATTTTTACTTAAACAATAAATTTATTAATTAATATGATATTTAAAAAATTATTTATTTATCACGTATATTATTTGAAGTTAATCAAATTAAAAGTAAGTAACACATTAACGAATAGATTTATAATTAAAATTATTAAATAAATAAATAAATAATAAAATAATAAAAAATAATTTTAACTTTAACACAAAAAAATATTTTTTTAAAAACAATTATTCTTATAAGATATAATAAAATCTAAAACTCTATAATCAAAAATAATAATAATAGTTATACTAAAAAAATTATTTATAATAAACGAACAGATATAAATTTTTATTCAAATAATTATAATTTTTTATATAATTATAACATTTATGAATAATAATATATTTATATTTAAATAATTATAACTATTTATCATATAATAATTATTTATTTAAATATATTTATTTAAAATATGAATAAAATTAATGTAAAATTAGTTTTATTCATCAACAATTAAAATTTTCTATATAAAATTTTCTATATAAGGAGATATATCCCATTTTAAAGTATCAATAAAATATCACATTAAAAAATTTTAAAATTCATGTATCAAATTAAATATTTTATTCTAATTCAATAACCATTAATGATATTGGATTTGGTCAGAGCAGTTACTTCAAGAAGCTGCAGTGAAAGTGGACAAGAAATTTCTTGGAAAATAAAAGGAGAAAAGAAAAAGTGGGAAAAGAATAATGAGCTTTGCATGAACCATATAAATTTGCAATTATACTAACTCTTCCTTCGTATCACAGCCAAAGTATTCCCTCACAAATTCATACTCTTTTGACTTAACTAAAACTCCTTTTCTCCATCTTGTTTTCCTTCTACACCCTAAAGAAATATTCTTACTGAAATCGTTTTAACCCTTTCGTCCCTGTCGTTTAACATGTCTTTGATAAATCGTAAGCCTGCTGAACCAGCCATGTCTGATGCAGAAGATATGCCGGCAGCAAAACGTCAGCAACGGAGGTGGCGTTCGGTTTTTGCAACAATATATTCTGCTAGGACTCTTGTTTCTTTGTACATGAAGGTTATTAACAAGAAGCAGATCTTGCGTACTCTATCCTATATTGCCCTTGATATCCATGACAATGACTCCAGTGATGATCACCTACCTTCTCTCTGTGTTGATCAAAAAACACTCACTGAGGTGGTAAGAGAGAAGAACCTTGAAACCCTAAGTAAACTTGGAGGAGTAAAACAGATTGCTGCATGTCTTGAAACTGATGAGAAGGATGGTATCAGTGCCGATCAGGCTGATCTTACACACAGGATTGATGTCTTTGGCGCCAACAGGTATCAGAAACCACCTACTAAAAGCTTTCTTAGCTTTATTTTTGAAGCTTTTAAGGATACCACCATTTGCATACTCTTGGTTTGTGCTATACTCTCGCTGGGCTTTGGCATTAAGCAGCATGGCATAGCAGATGGATGGTACGATGGTGGGAGTATTATCGTTGCTGTCTTTCTCGTTGTCGCTGTATCTGCTGTCAGTAACTTCAGGCAAAACAGACAATTCCAGAAACTTTCAAATGAGAGTAGTGATATAAGAGTGGAAGTAGTGAGAGATGGTCGACGCCAATATATATCAGTCTTTGAAGTTGTTGTGGGAGATATTGTGTGCTTGAAAATTGGTGATCAAATTCCCGCAGATGGATTGTTCTTGGATGGCCACTCCTTGAAGGTGGATGAATCTAGCATGACTGGGGAAAGCGACCACGTTGAGATCAATGGCAGCAACAATCCTTTTGTCCTCTCTGGTACAAAGGTGACAGATGGGTTTGGTTCCATGCTTGTCACTTCTGTTGGCATGAATACTGCATGGGGAGAGATGATGAGTTCCATAAATCGGGACTTAGATGAGGAGACCCCACTACAGGCTCGCCTCAACAAGCTGACTTCTTTTATTGGGAAGATCGGATTGGCAGTAGCCGTACTTGTTCTTGCAGTTTTGCTTATTCGTTACTTCACTGGAAACACAAAAGATGACAAGGGAAACAAAGAATATATTCCGGGGAAGACAAAGCTTGACAGTATGATGAACTCAGTCGTGGATATTATTTCAGCAGCAATTACCATTGTGGTAGTAGCAATTCCAGAAGGTCTACCTTTGGCAGTAACTCTAACTCTGGCTTACTCTATGAAGCAAATGATGGCTGATCATGCAATGGTCAGAAAGCTTTCTGCCTGTGAGACGATGGGTTCAGCCACAACAATCTGCACAGATAAGACAGGTACCCTTACTTTAAATGAAATGAAGGTTACTGAGTTTTGGGTAGGGAAAGAATTTATGAAGGATAGAATTTCCTCGGAAATAGCACCTAATGTCCATGAGTTACTGCAACAAGCCATTGCTTTAAACACAACTGGTACTGTTTATAAGCCAAACTCTAGATCACTTCCTGAGATTTCTGGTAGTCCAACTGAGAAAGCAATACTCTCTTGGGCTGTCTTAGATTTGGGGATGAACCTAGATGACCCAAAGCAAAATTATGAACTCATCCAAGTAGCGGCCTTCAATTCAGAGAAGAAAAAGAGCGGAGTTCTGATAAGGAGGAACAGTGAGGGTGCTACACACGTACACTGGAAGGGTGCTGCTGAGATGATCGTGGCAATGTGTTCACAATATTATGATAGAAGAGGAACAATTAAAGCCATAGATGATGAAGAAAGAACAGAGATTGGGACAATTATTCAGAATATGGCAGCAAAAAGCTTGAGGTGCATAGCATTTGCTCACACCAAAATTCCAGAAGACAATGAGCAGGTTTTGGAAGAAAGCAGACTCACCTTGTTAGGGATGGTAGGTTTGAAAGACCCATGTCGTCCTGGTGCCAGAATAGCCGTGGAATCTTGCATAGATGCTGGAGTAAACATCAAGATGATAACTGGAGACAATGTCTTCACAGCAAAAGCTATAGCGGTTGAATGTGGCATTCTGGAACCTCATGAGGATATGAACGAAGCAGTAATAGAAGGTGCACAGTTCAGAAATTACTCACCAGAAGAGAGAATGGCAAAGATCAATAAAATCCGTGTGATGGCCAGATCATCACCTTTTGATAAACTTCTGATGGTACAGTGTCTAAAGCAGAATGGTCATGCTGTAGCAGTCACGGGGGATGGAACGAATGATGCACCAGCTTTAAAGGAAGCAGATATTGGACTTTCCATGGGAATCCAAGGAACTGAAGTTGCCAAGGAAAGCTCAGATATAGTCATCTTGGATGATAACTTCACCTCTGTGGTGACAGTTTTAAGGTGGGGTAGGTGTGTCTTCAACAACATTCAGAAATTCATTCAGTTTCAACTCACAGTTAATATAGCAGCCCTAGCCATCAACTTTATTGCAGCAATATCCTCTGGTGAAGTCCCACTGACAGCTGTCCAGCTTTTGTGGGTGAACCTAATAATGGATACCTTGGGAGCTTTAGCTTTGGCCACTGAGCGACCTACCAATGATCTCATGACAAAGCCACCTGTGGGTCGATCCAAGCCCCTAATTTCGAACATCATGTGGAGGAACCTCATCGCTCAAGCCTTGTATCAAGTTGCAGTTCTACTAACCCTTCAGTTCAGGGGAAAATCTATCTTTGGTGTGGATGAGAAGGTCAAGAACACACTCATTTTCAACACTTTTGTCCTCTGTCAAGTGTTCAATGAGTTTAATGCCAGAAAACTAGAAAAGAAGAATATATTCGAGGGACTACACAAGAACAAACTCTTTCTTGGGATCATTGGCATAACTATAATTCTTCAAGTGGTAATGGTGGAATTCTTAAAGAGGTTTGCTAACACTCAGAGGCTGAACTGGGGGCAATGGGGTGCTTGTATTGGAATTGCAGCTTTGTCTTGGCCACTTGGCTGGCTAGTTAAGTGGATTCCAGTATGAAGCATTTCTCCTCTGCGATCCGAGCGCTTTTGCATCCTGGAAAGATCAGTCAGTTCACATGAGATAGTCTTTTTATTTTCTAAGTAGTAGGAATAAAAATACATAACCTTAGTAGTTTCTCTTTACTATTGCTGATGCAGGCTTCTGATTTCCTTCTTTTCAATATTTATATCTGTTCTAGTTTCATTTTAATTGTTGAATGTAAGCTTCTAGGAGAAGAATCAAGATTCATTTGTTGCTTATACATGCATTAACTTCAAAATAAACTGTTTTGCACCACATTATTATGCAATCACTATGCTGAAAGAAAACCCTCTCCTAATGCAAATAAATTACATATGTCATTTGGTTTTAGTGGATAACAATGTAGCCATGCAGGTTAGGCTTCATATTGTAGACATATTACTAGTAGATATGAAATTAAGCTTTTTGCTCTGTCCAGTGGATGTAACAATAATGAGATGAAACTTTCCTTGAAATCCAATAGTCTATTTTAAGAACAATAATCTTTCTAAGTCTATCAAAACTTATGATAACCAGTTCACAAACACACAGACCAACCATCATGTTATAATTTCAAACAATCAAAATATTCCACAGTAGAGCACACAGTTGGCTTTAACTGTAAGAGGTAAATAAGAAATTTTAATTAGCTCTTTCATCGTTCACTTTAGAATTCACTAGCTTCAAGAAAAAAGGACCCCCTTTAGTTGATTTTGCAGTTTAATCATCCAGAGATTGTACCATACAAGAAGGTGCCCATTGCATTGAGCACGTAGAAAATCATTGATTTATTAGTCCCTTTTAACTGCAACAGTAGCCAAAACAAAGCTAACTGATATGCAAAACAAAAACGTCTCACCATTTATGCTTTAGGCATCCAAAGTGACTAAATAACTAGATAAATAAATAAAAACCTAAACCTCCTTGCAGAGAATTATACAGATTGGGACTGCAAGGAACCAAGTATATGTTTAAAAGACATAATTACCATGAAAAACCCTCAAAGTTCAATTTTTAAGGGAAACAAAGGAGAAACTGCATAATTGGCAGTGCCTTTTGGTGCTATAAACTTCTAGCATTGAAAGTAAAAAGAAAGAACTATAAGAAATTAACATTATCATCCTCATATAAACTCCAGTTATCTCAATAGCAATATAGTAAACTTCAATCCGAAGTCGCATGCAATGACCCATTTATAACCAGTATGAATCTTTAATTTTTACTGTTTATTCAGCGGACGAGTGTCACCAATGAAAGCCAACTCATTGATCAATGATCAGTCAATAATTATTTAAGGCTTCTATATCTCTCACCAATACTTCATCTTTCTCACAAGTCACAACACAGCATAACTTTCAAAGAACTTTTTCACGTAACACATGCAATACAAGTATGTTGCAATTTCCACAATAAAGCTAGAATTCTATCACTTGACAGGCTCTTTCTTAAGTGGAAACAGAATCATTGTTGTCCCAGGTTGTTGGTAATAAAAAACATGTTTGGGACCCATTACTCTCACAGAAAAAGATGAATTTGACAATTTGTCGTCACATTTTTGCTTCGTCCAATATTGAAAAATTCTAAAACCTTTGCTCAAACCTATTGATCGACCAGATTATAACTCCAGCCAATACCCAGGAGCTAGCACGCGTACGTGGTCTGAATATCACTCAAGTAACACCCTCATCAAATAACTAAAGTCGAGAAATTGTATGTAACATAGGAATGGATCAACTATGTCGAGTTCAGCAATAGTATCAATGCCAGCTATTAAGCTGGATGAATCTCATCTCAAACAGAATAAAGAATAACACAAAGGAACAACCTAAATATCCTTGCAACCAACATGTTACTGCAGAACAACTGAAACAACACTTGGCAATCAATTTTAATTCATTCAATGGAAAATTTTCTCAAACAAAACTTCTTTTTGATCCAATCCAAAATGAAAATGGTCATCTAATCTCAGTTTTGTTTATTTCTTGCTTCTTGAGCATAACTTTTAACACCAAAAGCATTAACTTTGTAACACTCCAATTGTTATTATATATTCAGCAAAACAGAACCAAGGCTCATAGAGCAAGTGGCATAATAAATTAATTCAAATTCTTTATTTTTATATTCAATTAACTATAAATAATTTCTGCATGCAAAGACTGAAACTTGCTCCAGCTTATCACATCAACATCCATTAAGTAAAGTGGGAAAAATCATATTTTAGCATTAAGATTATTGTTTTAATGGAAAAAAAGTCAGCCCATTAAGCAAGGAGGCATTTTTATGAAGAAAACTTGAACTGGGTCAGTAAAATACATCAAATTTCAATAGAAAAAACACAAAAATAGAACCTTTGATGCAAAAGCTGAAATGGGTAGTTTATAAAAATGTTAAATTTGACTGGTTGTTGAAGGACAAAGCTTTAAAAAAGGAAAAAAAAAAAAAAGGACAATTCAGTAAACATATGGGTACAAAGCTAATTCAACAAAATCACAAGAAATAAAAAAAAAAAAAAAAAGCAACGAGAGAGAGAGAGCTTCAGGTGGGGCTGACCTTGACGAGACGCTGTAAACAATTGTACTGCAAAAATTTATTTCCATGAAGATTGTCCTTTGTTTTGGTAAAGGCTTTCTAACTTTGTCTCCAGCAACATCAATAATTGATCTTTAAAAAAAAAAAAAAAAGGGAAAATAATATTTTAAGAAACACAGAAACTAAATAGAAAAAGACCCAAAAATTTTACATTTCCCCCATGTAAGTAACTTAACATTTTTCATGATTTTTTTTTTACGAAAGACAACAGTTTTAGTGGAGTGGAAAATATAGGTAGCATAATACTTTTGTGATCAAATTGTACAATTTATCTTTAAATGGCAATTTTTTTTTTAACAATCTCCCTATCTTAATCTGTCAAAACTTAATTTTTATATTTCAATAAATTCTTCAATTAAATCAAATTATTAAGGGGATTAAATTTCTACAATTAATATGTTGGTGTGATATTGACATCTTTAATAAGATTTAAAAAAAAAAAAGCTTTCAAATTGAAATTGATGGTTTGAAATTTTTGCCATGTGAAAATAGATGATGTGGACTTTAGTGTTTATATAACTAGAATTTGAGACAATCCTATATGAGTAGAAAAATTATTGTGTTTTAAAATAAATAATTTGTGAAAGAAAGATAGATTTTTTAAAATGGAAAATTATTTTTTAAATAAAAAGATATGAATATCTTTAATTTTATATATTTGTTAAGATAATTTTATTTGATTTCTTTATAATTTTTTGACTGAATTATTTGATTCGTAATATCAAATTTAATAAAAAATTGTTATTAATAGTATAGATAGATTCTCAATTTTGAAGTTTAAAATGCATTTTTCTCAAAATTTTAGTACATTAACGTAATTTAGCTGTAGGAGATGGGGCTATTGGGCTGGGAAATTGGGTGTTGATTGAAAACAGCAAAATTACTTTATTTGTATGTGGAGCCCAGAGAATAACAATTCTCTTTAATTGGGCCAATGGGCCATAGCTGAAGACTTATCATCAAAATGGAAATTTGTTTGGGGCTTTATAATTACTGGCCCAGTCCTTGCCGATTGATTGGTTTGTTAAATTGTGACAATTTAAAACATGATTAAGTGACAAAATAAAAAAATAATACGAATAAAATATATGAAAATAATTTAATTTAAAATTTTAATAAAAATTATAAATAAATTTAAAAAAATTAAAAAATACGTATTTTATATTTTCATGTCAGTTTAAATTATAATACACAATTTTTTTATAAAATATGATATAAATATAATATTTTACACAAAATAAATATACAAATTGTTAGATCTATTAAATTGTTTCTCTTTCTATTATAAAAGACTTAAGGCCGTTAGCTCCCTAGAAATTTAATTTAACTCTTAAAAGGTTCTAAAATTCATTGCATTTTTTTAAAAAAAAATTGTATTAGAAGTTGTCAAAATTTAAATTTTGATTATTAAAATTAAAATTATTATATAAAATTTAAGTAAACCATTTGGCTTTCTAATAAAGTTAGATATTTTGATGTACATTTTTTTTTTTTTATGACATATCCTAATTGACTATCAAAATAATGGCTTCAAATATGACATCTCTTTTTTTTTTTTTTTTTTCTGATAAGAACGGCCAAACAAGGATAGTGTCGTTGATAGAGACAAATCATATGCACTACATATAAATCTTTTGTAATACCTATGTATAATTCTTTAGTGCACCAAAAAATGACGGTATATATTCTTTATTATTTATGTCATTTTATCTTAATATTCTCCTTTTTTTTTTCTTTAGCTATAGGGTATTTTCTTCATCTTCATCTTCATCTTAATATATATATATATATATATATATATATTACCAAAGTTTTGTCTTTTTTATCATGCATGCTTCATGAATGTGCCTTTGCAATTGTCATATGATAAATATGTATATATAGGATAAATTGTTTTGTTTTTTCACACAGCAATTTATATATACGGAGGCTTTGTCATTGGTATTAAATATTAATAACATTAAGGGAACACAAAGCTTTTGACATCGATCAAAGCATATATATGAGATAATTAACTTGACATTTTCTAGAGGAATTAATAAAAGGTTTCCTACTGATATTGATGATGAGTGGCGTATATATATATATATATATATATATATATATATATATATATGTAGTAATGCAAGTAGTGGGAATTTCTCTTGAGTTGTTGGTATTTTTCATGCATCATCAGCCACTCCAACAAAAAGTACAAAATATTTCAAGCCTTACACATTGTTCTTCGACAGCATCAAAATTAACCATATCCCTTATTGACGACATAGAGCAAGCATATATATTGCCAAATTCAAGAAGATAGGCATGGCTTCTCGTTATGTTATTTGTCACTTCAGTTCAACAGAAAGTCACATTACTTAATGCCATACCAACAAATTCTGGCAAGCAAAGTTTTGGACTAAATTTTTTGTTTTTGGCCAGGAAGTTTTGGAAAACATAAATAATTTGATCATCAAGTTACTTTTTAATTCATGCTCATTGACATATTAAAAGAGGCCAACTATGGATTTGGGATTTAATTCAAATGGCTCATGTAAACATCTTTGAAGGTAAAAAACTAAAACGAAAACCCTAGTTAAGGGAGCCTCATGATTAACGTTTTATATATGGAGTCTAGCCAAAACCAGCTTCAAAACAAAGAAAAACAATGTGGCAATATCCCAAAATCCGACAATCCGAAACAAAAACAATGTTTACGTTATGCCATTTTTGTTGAAACTTCAATGCTCCCCGCCTAACCCAAAATCATGGCTTATTAAATGCATATGCACATGAGATGAATTCATATGTATATGCACCAATTATTGAATAATACACATATATATATGTTATAGTTTAATTTTTTCGATAAATGCTAGTATTTTTTGAGGTTGGTAAAGAATGAATATCAAAGAAATTAGGCAGTGGCATGACAATCATGTCGGAGAAAGTTGACTGAGTCTAATCAAATAGTACACTCCAGTAACATATTTGAGAACTTGGGAGATAAAAAATCGTTAGAAATTTGATGTTTTGTCCAGAAAAGCCTATTACTAGGACCACAAAGAGACACAGAGAGTTCCTCTTTACTCATTGAGCTTGCAGTACAGGTTGACTCTTGTGACCCATCGTTCACCTTGACGTTGAAATCATTAAAAAAAAAAAAAAAGTTCAGAAGAGATAATGTTTAAAATTTCTTGAAAAAATCTTTCATCGAATCGCAAGCTGTGAATGTTTGGCCGGTTTTGTTTGTATGTGAGAATTGAGATTGAACATTTGTCAACATTAATTTGCAACCCTAGTTAGAAAAAAGATAGGCTGCAGGGTGGCTACCAGTTGCCTCTAGCCATTAGAAAAATTAATGAGAGCCAGATTCAAGGCTAGGGTGTAGAAGGGTTGGAGCAAACTTGTCTGTTTTTCTGGCTTGTTTAATAAAGAGGGTATAAAATTGGGTAGAGATTTAATTTCCAAAAGACCTTCAAAATTTGTCTAAAATCATCTCTACTTTGCATATGTGATTTCTGGAAATTAAAGAGATTTCTAAACCCCATTTTGATTTTGGAAATTCCCCAAAAAATATGGCAATAAAAACAAAATAATTCTCTTTCAAATAGATTAAATGTTCCGAATTCGAATCTTCCTTTCCTAATCCTAATTACCAAAAAAGAGGTAATATTTTAATCTCAGTCACATGTATGTTTTAGTTCATAAATTAATGAAGATAAAAGTGAAAAAAAATTTAATTTCTCCTATCTTATAAATGGGATATAGAAGTAGTTGTGCTATTTCATTGAATTGGGTTGATCATAAAATCAATTGCATTTTATTGACCAATCCATTTCCATGTTTGATATCATGACTGCTAACAGAAAATTGAACCAACAGCCAAGAATTAAAGAATGATCTTGACATTTCTACAAAAATCAAAACATGGAAGAAAAAAATTCAAGTTGTACTTCTCAACTATACCATAGATCTATGAGTGAGACTCAAACATTCCAAACTATAAAATATTTGTCCATATACATATACATACATATATATATATGTATATAACAGTAAGAATATATAACTCTGAATAGATTCAGAAGACATGAGTACAAAACAGTGCTGTAAAAACATACATAAAATTGACACAAAAAAAAACAGTTTATTAAGGAATAGAAATTAGAAAAAAAAAAAAAGCTCTACTTTCAAGATAAAAGGGAGAGGGAGAGGGAGATGGAGAGGGGGAGGGATCTCAAAAGCACCAAAATTGCATTAAGAAAGAGAAATCCTGTCACTTGAAACTGAAACAAACATCCTACTATAAGATCCTTCAAATAAATCTTGACACATGAAAGAACAATACTATACTTATTACTACAACCAAAATATTATCAACAAATACAATAAGTGAAGCATGTGAATGTTAAAAAGCAAAGATAGGAAAAAGTAAAAGCTGAAATACCCATAAATTTTTTTTTTCAAAAAAAAAAAACAAAGAAAAACAAGAAGGAAATCAAGAAATTAGACACACCTTTTTTTCAAGAGGTTTCCAGTTTCCAGTGAGAAAAAAGAACCCTAACTAATAAGGTTACCCGAAAATAATCAGATAAAGAGGAAACTAGGGTTTATGGTGTTATTAGGGTTTTGTTCATGTTACCATGGACAGATGAAGCTGCCATATGATCTAGTCTCTCCCTGAAAGGTAAAAAGGGAGGGCCAGATCATGCTGGCAGCTTCAACTATCAGTGGTGCATGATATATAAAGACTATAGAAACTGCTGCTGCAGATATGATGTGTTGCAACTGCCTTGTATATGAATCGGCTGAAACCTGAAACCCTTTTCTCTTCTTTGTTTCGTCTAATTTCAAGACTTCTTTGATAAGAGGGGGGAATGAGAGGAGGATATAAATAGGAAGCAATTGTCTTGATGATTTTGGTCTCTACTTTTTGCTAGGCATAGTGTTTTTTTTTTTTTTGCTACTTCCAAACTAAATGGAGTGGTGTGGGGAAATATCGTTAGAGAGAGTAAGAAACCGGTGAATGAAGGCATTGAAATATGAAAAGTGGAGAGAGGCTAAGGACTAGGGGGGAAAAGATGCAAAAGTGGTCCCAAAGGAGAGAAGCAAATTGAATATTGGTTCACGCCAGGCCACCACATGCAGACAGGTTAGTGAGAGTTACTAAAATTTTCCTAAGAGGCTCTTATAACTTTAGTTGGATGACCCTTTCATCCTCTCTTTCTCTTTCTTTTTCTTTTTTGTTCTTTTCCTCTGTGTTTCTGTTTGTGTAAGGTAAGCATCAACCATGAAAGATGAAACAAAAAGAGTATAAAACACAAGGAGGTGTAATGGGGGACCAGCTTTGCATGGCTTCATAGATGTTTGCATAAGTTTCGCTCCATAAAGCAAAAGGAAAGGAAGACACAGCAGGGAAAGAAAGAAAGAAAGACCATCTCAACCCATCAAAATCTTTATCTCTTTCAATACTGTGGTTTTATGAGCTAGCTAGTGCATTTACCGCAAATTATAAATACTAGGATTTGAAATTAAACTTGTTAAATGTTATCAGTTAACTGTATAAATTGATTGAGTAAAATTTTTAGTTGACTTTAGTTTGTTGATTAAGAACAGTAATTTAAAAATTAAAGAAAAGAAAAGAAAAAGAAATCCATTAACCAAAATTGAGCAATCAGCAACCTTTAATGCAAGCATGTGATGATAATTAGGTTTATAAGATGAAAAGCAAACCCAATTGTCAACTAAGTTTAACAAACGCAGCTTGGAGACGTCTTTTTAATTTTGAAAACAATGGCAGGGTAATTTTCCAAATTTTCAAGTCTATGCAACGCGTGCTTTTGAGTGATTGGTGGCAGTTATCCATGAAAAGCAATTAAAAAAAGACATTACCAAGGATTAGGTAACATTTGGAAGGTTAGTCTGTAAAGTGATACAACCGACTAAATGGCTTTTAGGAAAATTAGCTTGTACTTTGGTGAAAGTTGCTCTGATTTGATTGGACTACTTTCTGCTTGTTTTTTAACTACTTTATTATGTTGATTAGGTTGTGTAAGCAGATTCTATGGCAGGGGAATCATCACCCCAACTGAACCCATTAACTGGGTTTTAAAGCTTGTTTCATTATTGGATTACGTACAATTAATCAAAACCTATACACAGCCCCTGGGGCCATAGATATTTGGTGATGATGCATGACGAGGTGATTGATTATAATTTGTAGATTTTAAAAAATATAAACAAAAATGTAATACCATTTGGACTTATATTCATTTTTTTGTTTGTCTATAATTTAGTTTTTAATATTTCTTTCTATCCTACTAATTTTCTTGTTAATTTATTTTGCTTTACCATAGGTCAATGGAAATGCATATTACAATGCTTGAATTTGAAGATTTTTCTCATAAATTTACCAATGTTTGTGCTTCGTAATTTATAATATTTAATCTTTAATACGAATTTATAATGTAGATTCATAAATTTAAATTGTGTTATTATAATTTTTATTTATAATATTAAAAATTATTATTTATTTTATAAGTTTTTTTAAAAATATTTTAGTATCGAGTATACCGGCCCGATTCTAAATGATGGTTAAAGCTTCAGAGCTCAGGCTATCTATTAGTAAATTTAACTTCTACAACTCAAGTGTTGTATGGAACCCCACAAGCAAATTCCATAAAATTGTGAATCAGGGAAAAGAACATTACACAACATGCAAACAAAATTCTATTCCACAAAGATCACCATGTAAAGATGAACATTACTTCTCTCTAACCTACTGTTCCACAGACATTTCTTGGGGCCAATAATTTGTTATTAGTTTCTCAATGATAATCTTCAATGCAGGAGCACTCACCCCACATTTCTGATCAGTGAAGCACGATTTGCCTTCTTCAGCTGCCTTGCAGAGCTGTGGATCTAATGGAACCTTTCCGAGGAATGGTACCCCCATCTCCTTACACATTTTTGCTGCACCACCACCACTGCTATCGAAGACTTCACTGGCAGCAATGAGATCTAGCATTTCTGGTGCTTTCTCCCTCATATACTCTACAACCTTCTCTGTGACATCTGTGTGTTCACCTGACTCAGTCATCTTCAAAAACCTGAAATCCATCAATGGCTGACACAAGCCACTCATGTTCTCAACAACCCCAAGAACTGGTACTCCAACCTTTTTGCAGAAATTAACTTCTTTTCGCACATCAATCAAAGAGACTTGCTGCGGGGTAGTGACTATGATTGCTCCATCTATTCCGGTAGCCTGAAGAAATTGGACAATTGAGATGTGCTCATCAGAGGTCCCAGGTGGGGCATCAACAACCAGAAAATTGAGTTCTCCCCAATATACATCCTTAAGGAATTGCTTGATGAGCCCATTTTTACGCGGTCCTCTCCAAATGACAGCTTCATCAGGGTTGGGGAGCATGAACCCAATCGACATGACCCCAAGGTTGGATTCAACGTAGACAGGAGACCAACCAAGGTTGCTCTGGTGAATGTCTTGACCTTCTAGACCAAGCATCTTTGGAATGCTTGGGCCACATATATCAATGTCAAGGAGACCAACCTGGAAGTCCTTAGCAGCTAGTGCAAATGAAAGCTGGGCAGAAAAAGTGCTTTTGCCAACTCCTCCCTTCCCCGATAAAACAAGTATCTTATGCTTAATAGTAGCCATTCTTTCTGCAATTGCAACCAAGTCTGCAGAATGTAACGCATTAAACATTATATCAGATAACTGATTCATGAGACAGATAAATGTAGTAAACCATAAGGCTTTTAGCTTATCATGGATGCATCATCACAAAGGGAAAACCAGTTAAAGTTAAGTAAATTATATTCAAGCTTCTTGATGTAGATCATTATGGAAATTGAAAGATCAAAGATGAAGAATGGCAACAAAAGAGTCATAGGAAGGAGGTCTAAGAATAATTTCAAAACTTTCCTACAATGAAAATGCTAGTAAAATACAATCACAAATTAGCATCCTCTCCCCCCATTTCATCTAGGTTCAACAAGGGGAGACAACTTATGCTGAAAAGAATGGTCAAAACACTCAAAAATAAAAACCTTGAAAATAGAAAGATCATTGATCTTTACTTTATGTCCTAATTTTTGCAAATAGAGATGCAAATACTAGGGGCAAGTTTTATAAAACATCACAACTTTGTTACATTCGTTACCAGACATGGCACAGTCATGCCAATCACCAATTTCCTTAGCTAGACTAGCAAAGAATTCTTATGTTTATGACTAATATACAAGCACATGAGATCATTGAGTGCTCGTTTCATCATCCAATCAAGCACTATGATACCAAGAAACAAAAAATTTAAGCTCAAATCGCACGTCATGATTGATCATTCTTAACCACACATAATGTTGATCCAACAAAGAATTAACCCACACTTGACAAAGTATATATCAGAAGTCTCCAACCTTTCTCTTCTCATTCCAAATATGCAAACAACAGAGCTGTAATTAAACATGCTAACAAATTCCTCAAATATACACATAAAAGACTCCGAAAATCGATTCTATAACATCAATTTTGGTAATAGTTCTAGCTCATGTATACTTCAAAATAGCTTCATGTTCATGTACCATCACCAAGCTGTTAAAGTTTTCACTAGAAATTCAAACCAACTTAAAGTAATAGTCATAAAAATAAAAAAAAAAACTAAACAAAACAAAGCTTATATTCTAGCGTCACCCTGAAAAATGAAAAATCGATTACATAAGTTTTTTGTAAAAATTTGGTAAAAGAGGGAAAGAGCAAACCAGGGTCAGGGCCCTTAGGCGCAGTGGCACAAACTTCTTGATTAGGGCAACCTTGGCAGGCGTCGGATTTACCCGCTGACTCTGAATTAGGACCCGGGCAATCTGAATAGAAAATTGAGGAAAATTCATTAAGAAAAGCAGAAAAACACTTAATCAAGAAAATAAAGAAGACCCAACAAAAGCTAAAAAGAAAAAGCATACGTTCATTGGCGTTTTCTGGGATTTCCCCGTTCTCCATGGCTGCTGTTTTTGTTTGAGATAAATGAAAGAGAAAGCTTTCATAAAGCCAACTACTGTTAACTTTATAGTTATACTAATATGATTTTATAAGTTTGATTAAGTAATTTTCCTCGGATTAATGATTAATCAGAACTAATTATTAATGTGAAAAATATATTTCATTTTCTAAATGATCATAGCTTGCAATTATGGAAGTAAAATACTTTGATATGGCCTCTGTTTTCTTCGATTTAGTTTTTTGATGGGTTCTATTGTTATTTCTGGGCCCTTGGTCATATCATTAGAAAGGGCTGTTTGGGCCCCCAATATATGAGCTATTGTTTTATCAGTTATTCAACACGGCTAAGGTCCTAATGGTGACAAGCTTAAATGCAGACCAGACAGCCCATGTCCTTTGATGTTAACAGTTCTTGGAACATAATTTTAATATTTTCGTAAAAATAATAGCAATAAAGAAAATAAGAATGACATATGGGGTGACATATCTGTTGGCTGTCGTCTAGTTAACAGCCAACTCTGATCAAAATTCCGGACATCAAAGTTTCTAATATATATATATATATATATATAAGCCATATCAGTTCTTTTGTTTGTCTCCTATAGCTGTCAGTTACTCTCTTTTCAACTGTACACTAAGAGAAACATTGATTCAATAACAAAAGAAACCCAAAAGGAGGAACAAAAGAGAAACCATGGCTGAGGAGCAGCAGAGTGTTCAGATTCCTAGAGTGAAACTGGGAACTCAAGGACTTGAGGTAAGATTTTGTTCTTCTGTGAGAGTAGTCAACGGTGGGGTGTTATTTTGTAAGTTACATATAGCAATGTTTTAGGAGCTGATATGTTTTCAATTCTGATAACATTTACAAATTTTGCTCAGCTTTTGGTTACATTGTTCATAGAAAGAATATGATTAAGATGCTGTTCACTTAAAAACGTGCTTCAACTCAACATTTTTAACTCAAAACAGTATCTTCCTGTCTCATTTCTATTGTAAACCCCATTATTCTGCAGGTCTCCAAGTTGGGATTTGGCTGTATGGGGCTTACTGGAATGTACAATGATCCTGTCCCTGATGATGTTGGCATATCGATTATCAAGCATACATTCGACAGAGGAATTACTTTCTTCGATACATCAAATATCTATGGACCCGAAATTAATGAAATATTGGTTGGAAAGGTAGTAGAGTTCTACCATGTAGGCTTTTGAGTTGAATTGCCACAATTTCCTATTTTTTGCTTCCTGATATCACGTTGATATGATTTCATGACTATTTTCTTTATTTTTCTTGGCTTGTAAAAACAATTCATCAATCTGTAAAAACCAATCTCTTTTCAGGCATTGAAGCAACTACCGCGAGAGAAGGTACAGTTAGCCACAAAATTTGGTATTATAATGGATCCTAAAGCTGGTGTTGTAATAAATGGTACCCCTGAACATGTCCGCGCCTCTGTCGAGGCTAGCCTGAAACGTCTTGATGTGGAATACATTGATCTCTACTATCAGCACAGGATTGACACTAAAACACCGATAGAGGATACGGTAAGTGCTGCAGTAGAATAGAAAGCATCCTATATTTTCCTTATTTTAAATGCTCATTGTGGTATATGATGTTTAGCACTTTAGCAGCTTGAACCTAAAACTAAACATATTTTGTGTTTATGCTATCTATCTTAGATGGGAGAACTGAAGAAGTTGGTGGAAGAGGGGAAAATAAAATACATAGGTTTATCTGAAGCTAGCCCTGAAACTATAAGGAGGGCACATGCTGTTCATCCCATCACTGCTTTACAAATGGAGTGGTCGCTCTGGACTCGTGACATTGAGGAGGAAATAGTCCCCCTTTGCAGGTTTCCTCAAAACCCCAGTGATTTTGGTGAAAAATAGTATATTGAATCATTAAAAGTATAGGTTATCTGGAATTTGAACTTTGTTTTTGATGTTGTATTCTACTTCTTGTTGTAGTGAAGGTGAACTATCTATGTTACCTGTTGTTTCAGAAATTGTGCCTTTTATTTCTTGAAACCAAGAAATGAGAAATGCCTAATTAAATTAATGTGTTCCTATATGCAGGGAACTTGGGATTGGCATAGTTCCATATAGCCCTCTTGCTCGAGGTTTCTTTGGTGGCAGAGCAGTTGTGGATAGTCTGCCTGCAAATAGTTTTCTGGTATGGAAACTCATTTATTTATGGCTTTAACCTATACTCAGTTTTGCATAGAAACAAGCCTTCTCATTGACTGATTGTCAACTTCTTCTTTAAGACACATCACCCAAGGTTTCAAGGAGAAAACTTGGACAGAAACAAGAATTTATATTTTCAAATGGAGAAGATGGCTCAAAAGCATGGGTGTACCCCTGCACAACTAGCACTTGCCTGGGTTCTTCATCAAGGGGATGATGTAGTCCCTATTCCTGGTGAGTCACAGTCTCATTTATTACATCCATTTTGTTCTGCTTGATAGCAGGCAATAAAGATACTTGAACGACATCACAGCAGAATTAACGTAATTTGCCTGAAAAATATTGTACAAATTTACCTTGTTTGTTCAGATGTTTGATGTTGCATTAGAAATATGAATTTTAACCCTCTCTTTAACCTTTTTTTTGTAGGAACAACCAAGATTAAAAATCTGGATAGCAACATTGATTCTGTGGGAGTGAAGCTCACAGAAGAAGATTTAAAAGAGATTACTGATGTGATTCCCATAAACCAGGTAGCTGGGTCTAGACAACCGGAAGTATATACTAAGTTGACATGGAAATTCGCTAATACACCCCCAAAGCAGAACAAAATTTAAAGTTAAAGTCTGCAGCAAACTAAGTCAGCAGCAATGTCAAAAATATATAAATGAATAAGCAGGCTACCAGCTCTGCACTTTGCAGTTGTATGCATGTACTTGAGTGGTTTTTCTATCTTTGAAGTTGTTAAGAGCACTGTTATGCTATTTATAAATAAGGCTTACAAATTTGGAGAAAAAGACAAAAGAAAGGATTTATAGAACTGAGGATAATTGACAGCAAGTTTCACGGTGGCTCTCTACTTTGTAAACATCCATGAAGTATAGGAAAAAGGCATTTTAACTGGAACTTCTTTGGCAAAGCATTGCCTTATCAGTCAATAATTTGAAAATTGAAGTGGCTTAATTGATGGAACTGTAATGTGACAGCCTGAAAGGGACTGGACAAGGCCATTTCTTGGCAATCGAAACAATGGGATTTTAATGTTTACACAGGTCTGGCTGGGAATATAATTGCAAATGGGGTGACATACCTAGCGGCGTCATGGAGGTGTCATTCAACTCTAGTCAAGATTCGGGCTATAAAAGGTTGCTGATAAGTATAACCATAAAGATCACTTGCACTCGTATGTCTCCTGCAGCTTTCAGTTAGCGTACTCTGAGTGAAGCATTGATTCAACAACAAACGAGAAAACATGGCTGAAGAGCAGCAGACAGTTGAGATTCCTGGAATTCCTGGAATGAAACTAACAACTCAAGGATTTGAGGTAAAATTTTATTCTTTTGAGAGTAGTCAAAAGGGAGGTTTCATAGCAATATTTATGAGCTGATATGCTTTCAATTCTGATAACTTTTGCTGTTGTTCCTCAATTTTTTTTATTGCATTTTTCTTATAAAAATTGTTAACTTAATCAAAATTTATATCATTTTCGTGCCCAGAAACGGATTTACATACATAATTGTGGGGCAGCTGCCCCACTGAAGTATAAAAAAATTTTAGATTTATTATAGTAAAATCTCATAAATTTTGAAATTTTAAGCCTTACCCTCACTAAAAATTTGTTTATCATATTTGTCCCCTTTGAATTGAAGATCAGAAAAAAATTTTTATTATTTATCTGGTAAACATTTATACTTTGAATGATAAACAATTTTATTATAATATATGCATTAATTTTGAAGAAAAACAAATAAACAACCTTTAGAATTTATATAGATATCATATAAAGTGTGAATTAATAGGAATAAACAATAAAAAATAATCTTTAGCTAAAATAGATTTATGTCTTTATTCTTGTTTTTATTGTATATAAAAAAATATTATTTTAATTGTATATGAGAAAATAAACGTTGTTATTCTTCACATTATAATGAGTAAGAAACAAAAGTAAATAATAAAACTAAAAGTATTGATTTTTATTTTTTCACATATTATGTGTATATTTAAGAATTTTATAAATAAAATTTTATTAAATAAATATATATACATATTTATATGTGAATGCATTTACATGTGTGTATGTCAAAAAATAATTTATCTATGATATATTAGTGTTTAGGCTACATTCATCAATAATCATATAATTAATTTTAGCTATGTAAATATTGTATCTATGGCATAAACAATTATATTTTATAGAAAAGTTATTAACCTGTTAATTTAGAATTTTTTATATTAATTTGTTTTTCAATAAAAATTTTAATAAAATCCTGGATCTGTCGCTGTTCAAAACAGCATCTTTCTTATTATTTCTGTCCCAAACTCTATCATTTTGTAGGTTTCCAATTTGGGGTTTGACTGAATGGGATTTACAGGAATGTACAATGATCCTGTCTCTAAAATGTTGACTTATTAATTATCAAACTCGCAATCTATAAAAAAAAAATCACTTTCTTTGATATATCAGACTTCTATGAACCCAAAACTAATGAAATATTAGTTGGATAGGTAACATGGTTGCCCATAAAGTTCTGTTATAGACCTCCTGGATGAATTCCAAGTTTCAACAGTTTCTTAGTTTTGCTTTTAAATAAGTTTAAGCAAATAACTTTTTCGTTTGACACATTGATAGGATTTCTTATTTTAATTGGCGAGTAAAGCAATTTATGATTTAGAATACGAACGTTTTTCAGGCATTGAAGCAGTTACCACAACAAAAAGTACAATTAACCACAAAATTTGGTATTACAAAAATGGATTCTACTGCTTTAGTAATAGATAGAATATGTTTGTGCCTCTGTCGAGGCTAGCTTGAAACACCTTGATATGGAATACATTGATCGTTACTATCAGCACGGGGTCGACATTACAATACCAATAGAGCATACGATAAATGTTGTAGAAATCATCCTGTATTTTCCTTGGTTTAAATGATTATTGTGGTATTATGATGTTTAGCTGCTTGAACTTAAAATTAAAATATTTGTATTTATTCTTTCAATCTTGGATGGGAGAACTCAAGAAATTGGTGGAAGAAGGGAAAATAAAGTACATTGGTTTATCTTAAGCTAAACCTGAAACTATAAGGGGGGCACATGCTGTTCATCCCATCGCTGCTGCACAAATGGAGTGGTCGCTATGGATTCTTGATATTGAGGAGGAAATAATCTCCCTTTGCAGGTTTCCATAAAACCCCACTATGATCTTGGTGAAAAATATAGTATATTGATTCATTAAAAGTAAAGATTACCTGAAATTTGAACTTTGTTTTTGATAATACATTTTATTTCTTACTATAATGAAGGTGAAGTTTCCTTTGTTACCTCATACCTGTTGTTTCAGCAACTATGCTTTTTACTTCTTAAGACCAAAACATGCTTAATTCTTCGTCAAAGGGGATGATGTAGCACCTATTCCTGGTCAGTCGCGTTCTGTATTTTCACCATCCATTTTATTCTCTTCGATAGCAGGCAATACAGATATGTCAAGAACATCACACAAGAATTCACATAATTTGCCTGAAAATATTATACAAATACGTATCCTAAATTTGCCATGTTTATCCTTTCACAATTTGTAGAAACAACCAAGATAAAAAATCTCGATAGCGACATCGATTCTTTAAGACTGAAGCTCACTGAAGAAGATTTAAAAGAGATCACTGATGTGATTCCCATAAACTAGGTAGCCGAGCCTAGATCACCAGATGTATTTTCCAAGTTCTCATGGAAATTCGCTAATACACCCCCAAGGGAGAACAAGATGGATGCAAAGTCCGCAGCGGAATAAGATGCTTGTGGTCCATCAACTCTCCAGGAACTGAAGTATTAAAACAGGGGGTCATTGAAAGCAGAAGCCGGCATTACCAAAAATAAATGAAATAAGTAGGCTGGCTACTGGCTTTACTGTTCAATGCATGTAATGTAATTGTATGGTTTTTCTGTGTGTGCTTACTTGCCAGCAATTGCAGTGGTTACAGTTGTTGAGAGCACTGGTTAAGATGCTAATTTAAGAAAGTTGCTTTACTTAAATGCTATTGGTTCTTCTTGATCTCTTCTTTTCTCCCTTTACAACTTGCTGCAACCATATGTTACAACACATGGCTTCTAATGGAATAGAAGTTGTGGCAAACAAAAAAAAAACCAATGATAAATATTTCACATATTATAAATTATAATATAATCTAATCTAATATCGACTGTAAACCTATGAAAGTTTGTAATAGCATCGGAAACAAATAGCTTACTATTTTTTTTACAATGATATTCATGTTACGCAAATTGTGATTCAAATCCCTATTAAAAAATGATTGTTTTAAAAAGTTATGCAGTCATATATTTACAGTTTTAAAATAAAAAAATATTATTAAATATTAAAAAATTAAAAAAATAAAAAAAGAAGTAGAAGCAAGTAAGTAATTGTAATATAATTTAGAAAGGTCGTATATTAAAAATAATAAAATAAAAAATTTCTAAAAAACAAAAATTTTTTTGAAGGAAAAAATTTTGAGAAGTGCTTAATGATATTTAAATTAAATTCCATACAAGAATAAAATTTATCTAAAGAACAAATTTTTAAAAATTGTAAAAAAAAAAGGAAAAAAATTGGTAAAATGGATCATATAAAAAATTGAATTTAAAAATCTATTTATAAAATTTTTAAAAGGAATTGAAAAAAAGTAAAAAAATAAAAATGGAAAAAATAAAAAAACAAAAACAAAAAACATAAAAATAAAAAAATAAGGAGATGATGCCACATGACACAATGTGGTGAGTGCGAGGAATGCCCTACATTTGTAACTTTAAATGTATAGATGCTGCATTTAATGTTATAATTGATTCTTCTTGATCTCTTCTTTTCTCTCTTTACAATTTGCTGCAAACTATACATTACAAGCCATGGCATCTAATGGAAGAAAAATTATGGCAAAAAAAAAAAAGATTACATAATGTACCAATGATAAAGTTACCAATACCATCACAAACAGACAGCTTACTATTTTTTTCCAATTATATACACAAATTGTGGTTCAAAACCTCAAACCCCTATTAAAAAAAATTTGTTGTTTTAAAACCTCATGCAGTTATACCAATGTATATGCATATTTCTCGGTGAATTATGTTATTAAAAAAATTTTGACTTCCATGATCTGAGGCAAAAAGTAGGAAATATAGCACCCATTTCTTGGCAATGTAGGATTATGTCTATCTGATAACATGACTATTTTGTCTTTTTGACTAATTCTTTGCATTTTGATATTCAGCCGTTCTTGAAGCCTAATTTTCAATGTTTTCTGCAAATTATTCAAAAAGAATTACCTATTGGGTGACATATTCAGAATGGGTGACATGTTTAATGGCGTCACAAAGTTGATACGTCTAACTAATCAAGGTCAAGATTCTAGATATAACGCTGCTAATAATATATTCTTGCACTTAGCTGTCTGCTAAATCTTGTAGTTACTGTTTTTTGAGCTATATAATAAGAAGACAAGCCTCGGTTGAATAACAAAAGAACAAAAAAAGGAACAGAGGAAAAGATGGCTGAGGCACACCAGAGAATTCAGGTTCCTAGAGTGAAACTGGGAACTCAAGGACTTGAGGTTAGATTTTGTTTTTCTTAGAGTAGTCAAGAGAAAGGTTGTTAAAGAGTTGCATATAGCAATGTTTATGAGGTGATAAGCCCTCAGTTTTATAATTTTTACTACTGTTCCTCAGTGTTTGGGTTGAACTGCTGATATACAGATGATTAAGATGCTGGATTTCCTTGTTTAAGTCTATTCAGATTCTATTCTCTTAAAACATGCATAGGGTCAACTTCTTTAACTCACTCTAATCAAATCCACACTACATTCGTTTCGAGGACAGAATCCACGTATCTCATTTCTGTTGTAAAATCCATTATTTTTGTAGGTTTCAAAGTTGGGGTTTGGCTGTATGGGACTTTCTGGATCCTTCAATGATCCTGTCCCTGATGATGTTGGCATATCGCTCATCAAGCATGCATTCAATAGAGGAATCACTTTCTTCGATACAGCAGATAGCTATGGACCCAAAACTAATGAAATATTGCTTGGAAAGGTAACATGCTTGGACAAAATGCGTAGACGTTCAAGTTGAATTGCAACAAAGGATTCCAATTCCTAAATAGATGGCATTTTTTTTTCTCACATTGATATGATTTTATTTTTTCATGTTTTCATTATTGTTCTTGGCTTGTTAAAGGAATTCAATCATCTGTGAAACCAATATTTTTTTTCAGGCATTGAAGCAGCTACCGCGAGAGAAGGTACAGGTGGCCACAAAATTCGGTATTGCAAAAATGGATTCTACTGGTGTCATAATCAATGGCACTCCTGAATTTATCCGCGCCTCTGTTGAGGGTAGCCTGAAGCGCCTTGATGTGGAATACATTGATCTCTACTATCAGCAAAGAGTTGACACAACCACTCCAATAGAGGATACTGTAAGTGCTGCAGTAGAAACCATCTTAAAACTATTTCATACTCTCATTGTGGAGCTATGATCTTTAGCTGGTTGAACTTAAAGCTAAGCTATTTACATTTAACTTTCTTTCATAGATGTCTGAACTCAAGAAGTTGCTAGAAGAGGGAAAAATAAAGTACATTGGTTTATCTGAACCTAGCCCTGAAACTATAAAGAGAGCACATGCGGTTCATCCCATTACTGCTTTACAGATGGAGTGGTCACTTTGGACTCGTGACATTGAGGAAGAAATAGTCCCCCTTTGCAGGTTTCTTCTTGTATCTTGAATCATTATAACTTAAAAAAAAAAGTAAAGGGTACTTGAAATTCAAACTCTAATCTTGAGTCTTTTTCATGACCTAAGTTAAAATGTTGTTTGAGTACTCTTGAGACTCAATAGACTCAAGCTATCAACAATAATTACTCCTTAAACTGCTGCAAGCCAAATAATGAGATATGCCTATTTAAATGTGTTCAACCATGCAGGGAACTTGGAATTGGGATTGTTCCATATAGCCCTCTTGGTCGTGGTTTCTTTGGCGGCAAAGCAGTTTTGGAGGGTTTGCCTGAAAAGAGTGTTCTGGTATGGAAACTCTTCTATTTATGGCTTTAAGCAATCCTTAATCTTGTACATTAACAAGCCTTCTAAGTTATAATGGATAGCTTGGTTGACTGATCGCCAACATCTATTTTTAAGGCAATGCTCCCAAGGTTTCAAGGAGAAAACTTGAACAAAAACAAGATCTTATATTTGCAAACAGAGAAGTTGGCTCAAAAGCATGGATGTACTCCTGCACAACTTGCACTTGCCTGGGTTCTTCATCAAGGAGATGATGTAGCACCTATTCCTGGTGAGTCACCTCCAGCAGTATTCAGATATTTCAGCTAAAAGTCACACCAGAAGTAGCATAATTGGCCTGAAAATCTTTTACCAAGTACCAATGCATAGACTGAATTTTGCCTTAATAGGACCATAAGTCTTGACCCTTTCTTTCACTTTTTTCAGGAACAACAAAGATAAAAAATCTTGATAGCAACATTGATTCACTGAAAGTAAAGCTAACAAAAGAAGATTTGAAAGAAATTTGTGATTTGATTCCAATAAATGAGGTAGCGGGCGCTACTTATCCGGAGAGATTACAGCAATTCAATTGGAAGTTTGGTAATACACCACCAAAGGAGAGCAAGACTTTAACATAAAATAACTATATATGGATGCAAAGTCTGCAGAAAAATATGATGGTTTTGGTGAACAGACACTCCAGCTATTGAAAGACTAGAAGTTTGTATTGATGAGTTACCAAGTTTCGGATACATGAATGAAGGGTTCAGTGAGAGCAGAAGCCTGCATTATTACCAAAATAAAAATGATGCATTTACTTGTATGGTTTTTCTTTCTATGATTTGTAGCCAGTAATATCCCAATGGTTACAGTTGATAATGGGTATTTTGTTTATTAGCGGTTTATCAGATGTAAACTGTTGTTTCTGCTACTAGCAGCAGTTTTCTTCGTGCTTTGCTTGGATTAATAAAAATCTTACTTATCCAAAAAAAAAAGAATTATGACAAATGTTTTTTTTGACAGATACATGTTTTTATTTATTTATTTTTCTTGGCACAGAGAAGTATATGTTTACTTCTTTGTGTACGTTTTTATTGCTCCAATAATTCTCCAATACAATATATTCACATTTCGAAGGTGAATTTGTGATTAAACTTAGATTAAAAAAAAAAGGGACAACTTAAAAAACTAGAAGTATATTTAATAAGAAGAGACGAATCATATTACTATGTCATCCCACCGGGCAAAGCACTAGTGGTCTAGTGGTAGAATAGTACCCTGCCACGGTACAGACCCGGGTTCGATTCCCGGCTGGTGCATTCATGCTTTTTCAGTTTGATACTTTCTTACTTTTATATTTTGTTAAAATGCCAAGTGGCATGTTCCCGTAAAATATTGATATGGTTTTCCTTTATTCCTTCTATTTCAAGTTTCAACCTTTGGTTGGAACCACTTACCTCACCTAACTCAACACATTGATACTCACCTACTTCTCAGTTCCAACACATTCATAACCTAGAAAACAGTTTGCGATAACAGGAAGGGAACGAGAAAAGAAGTTGGAGCTTAGATTTTCAGACATGGCACAACAAGAAAACTTATTACAAATTCCAAGAGTGAAACTGGGCAGCCGGGGACTTGAGGTAAGATTCTGACGTTCTCTTTTTGTTTTCTTTTAATTCCTTGAGCACCCATTTCTGTTTTTGCCTAAAAAACTATACTATGCTCAAATATGTGGGTGGAAATTTGAACATTGTTATTCTAATGTTTATGAAAATTTAAACTTTTCTACATAGTTGGTAAGTAAACTGTGAAGTGAGAATGATTTTTCAGTGTTAAGGTTTTCAGGTAATTCAGTGTACAATTTAGTTGAGATTAAGGTGAGATTTGAGAAATGACAGATTTTGATCAAGTGGGTAATCATGTCTCCATAATTATTTGAAGTGTGTTAGCTTTATCCAAAGGTGACTTATTAAATTTCCCAAAGTTAGTATATGGGCAATAACAATGTGTAAGCTTTTTCTTCTGATATTCATAGAGCTATGGAGTATGGACTAGAATTAAAACATTGGCTGCAACTGCTGACTAGTGAATATATCAAGGAATCAAGGCAATGTAATTTTTCTGTCATTTGGAAAGAGTAGGAACTGTCAGGAAAGAAAACTCAAGTTATTAGTTTTACACAAGCAGGACTGTTTATCAGTGTTCTTCTGTTCCTGAATTTTACTATTCTCTATCTTTGTTTGTCCAACAGGTTTCAAAGTTGGGTTTTGGATGCATGGGTCTAACAGGAATCTACAACTCTCCACTCCCTGAGGAGGAATGCATCTCAATCATAAAAGATGCCTTTGCTAAGGGAATCACTTTCTTTGATACGGCTGATGTATATGGAGCTCATACCAATGAAGTTTTGGTCGGGAAGGTGAGCATCTCTGTTTGTGAGTTAGAAGCTAGATTTTTAGAATTGCTGCATTTGGAATATTTTGTTTCTAATTGTTGATAACATGCAAGACACCATTCCTCTAGAACATTAGTTATTTGAAAGGAAATCTTCTAAATATCTATGTGGAAATGCATTCGGTGTTTCTGGTTAATAGAAAGGGATGGATACCAGTCTAACATAAGTGGAGATGCCTTATGATGATAAACAGATGATTTTGTAGTGTCTACTGAAGAGAAGTTTATAACTTTCAGGCCCTGAAGCAGTTACCAAGAGAAAAAATTCAATTGGCCACAAAGTTTGGCATTGCAGGAATGGCACTTACTGGTATGATTGTGAAGGGTAGCCCTGATTATGTCCGCTCATGCTGTGAGGGTAGTTTGAAGCGCCTTGATGTGGATTACATTGATCTTTATTATCAGCACCGAGTGGATACATCAGTACCCATAGAAGAAACTGTGAGTTTCCTTCTCCTTATGCTATGCTGCGAAGAAGCTGATCTATTTTGGTAGAAGGTTTTAAAACCACATTTTTTTCTTAAAATGCAGATGGGTGAACTTAAGAAACTGGCTGAAGAAGGAAAAATCAAGTACATTGGATTATCTGAGTCCAGTGCAGACACAATAAGGAGGGCACATGCAGTTCATCCCATCACGGCTGTACAAATGGAGTGGTCCCTCTGGACTCGTGAAATTGAGGATGAGATAGTCCCACTTTGCAGGTTTGCTCAATTTCCTTTCCAAGTTCTGAAGAAAAAAGTCTACGTTTCAATTATTTGTTCTCAAATATATAGGCAAGTAGTTGACGCATTTACCTTGCAGGGAGCTTGGTATTGGAATAGTTCCATATAGTCCCCTTGGTCGTGGCTTCTTTGGTGGCAGAGCAGTAGTGGAAAGTTTACCTGCAGGCAACTTCTTGGTATGCATATGTCAATCTTGTTTCCTTTCCATTAGTTTAACAAGTGACATGGAAGTTTCCAGGAAACTATGCTGTATTTTTTATTCCATTCCTTCAAATCTTTTCTCCATTGAAAATATTTGCTGCAATTTTCACTCTTTTTTTTTTAAACTTTAAACCTGAGTATCTAGCAGATCTAACAATGAATGGTTTTTATTTTCTCCTTTAAGATATATTTTTTCCTTTATACCTAAGTATCTAGCATTCAATATATTGTTCACTTGCATTGGAGGAAATTGTTCTATTAATGACTGACAACGTTTTTTCTTTAATTATAAGGCCTCACATCCTCGGTTCCATGGAGAAAACTTGGACAAGAACAAGAACATTTACACTCGAATAGAAGACCAAGCCAAGAAGCGCCAATGCACTCCTGCTCAACTCTCACTGGCATGGATTCTCCAACAAGGGGATGATGTTGTACCTATTCCTGGTGAGAGGCTTTATCTTTATTGTTTCCTAATGCTTATGTCATCTTATAGGAAAAATGAGAAAACCAAACAGGATGTAACCAAGGTCCTTTGAAGTATGATTCTATGCCATTATTTTAGTCTGGAATCTTTCGGTTGTAATGTGGATTCAAGATATTAGCTTCTGCTCTTCCGGTCTGATTAGTATAATAGATAACTAACAATCAAACAAACAACCAATCAAGTAAATAAAACATGGAAAGGTAACTTTGAAAGTACCCAACATTTTGTGCTTCATACCATCCTGACGTTTCAAATATGAAATTTTAGGGCCTAACAACTCATCAGCCCAGACTTTTGTTGCCTTATGCTATCTCAACTGAATTTATTTCATAATATGAGCACTACCTGCCATATTCTTACTTTACATTTGCCTTGAATTTTTGTAGGAACAACAAAGATTAAGAACCTGGATCAGAATATTGGCTCCTTGAAAGTGAAACTCACACCAGAGGACCTGAAAGAAATTTCTGATGCTGTGCCCATTGAAGAGGTAGCAGGTGATAGAAATTATGATAGCATGAGGAAAGCATCATGGAAGTTTGCAAACACACCACCAAAAGATTTTGGGGTCTCAACTTGAGGAACTTGTGGTTGTTATTCATCTCACTTGGAAACAGTTGATGAATAAGTCAATTGAAATGTTCAAGGCACGTTCATGAGCTGTTTGTATCATGTATTGACAACTTTTGGGCATAGACCTATATGAGCTGCCAAACTATCAAATTTTATAAGAATGAATGATGTTAATCTGATTGCTTGGATGAATTATTCCATAATCCAATGCCTAAACATCAGGTATGTGCTTCAAGAATGTCCAGCCTGGAAGAAGGTGCAGCCTTGAACTGATCATGATGAGCTTATTTTCAATCTGAGAATGAAAAATTTTCTGATAAGTTACAACTATAAGTTTAGGTTGCAAAAGAGGTGTCCAAGCGTTTACTTTTATAACCCAGATTGAAAGGATAGGTAAACGGTCTTTCTTTTACCCTTTGTTGAGAAATAAAATCCAAATTTTATGTTAAAATAACCAATTTAGGGCTACCCTGTCAAGCATTGCAGCTAAACATGATATGAGAAGAATTATTTGCAAAGCTTCTTTTTCAGGGTTCATCTTCAGAATTGCGACCTAGAAATAAGCTGCACTCACATCACTACTTTTTTCTTCGGTTAACATTAGAAATATACTATATTTGCAAATACAGAAATTGGCTGAGAAGCATGGATGTACCCCTGTGGCCTGCACAACTTGTACTTGCCTGGGTTCTTCATCAAGGGGATTGTATAGCACCTATTCCTGGTGAGTCACCTTCTGTAGTTTTCAGATATTTCAACTGAAAATCGGAGCGGAAGTAGCATAATTGGCCTGAAAATCTCGTACCAAGTACCAATTACCTTGTTTATATAAATTGGATTAGGATCGTAAGTTTTGATCCTCTCTTCACTTTATGTAGAAACAACCAAGACCAAAAATCTTGATAGCAACATTGACTCACTGAAAGTGAAGCTCACAGAAGAAGATTAAAAGGAAATTTGTGATGTGATTCCACAAATGAGGTAGCAGGCGCTGTTATGCCGCATGGTTTAAATTAATTCACGTCGAACTTTGGTAACAAACCACCAAAGGATAGCAAGATTCCAACTTAAAATAACTATGGTTGCTAAGTCTGCAACAAAATATGATGGTTTTGGTGAATGGATGGACTCCCCAGAAAATGATCCTATTCAAAGACTAAAAGTTTGTATTGATGAGTTACTAAGCTTTGGATACATTAATGAAGGGTTCAGTTAGAGCAGAAGCCGGCATTACCAAAACAAACAAGTAAGCGGACTAGTAGGCTAGCAGTAACAGTAGCTTTGCTATTGAATGTTTATCAAAAAAGAATGCATTTACTTGCATGGTATTCCTGTCTGTGATTTGTAGCTAGTAATCTCCCATTGGTTATAGTTGATAATGGCACAGATTGTTTATCAGTTGTAATACAGTTCTTCTTGATCTCTTCTTATCTCTCATTTTAACTTACTGTTCACTCTGAAATTCTGTATTTGAAGATATAACCTCATTTTATTTTTTATCTTAAAAACTTAGTGCAAACCAAGACCCGCAGAGCACCAGTGGTCTAGTGGTAGAATAGTACCCTGCCACGGTACAGACCCGGGTTCGATTCCCGGCTGGTGCAATCTTTATTTTTCCGTTTACTTATTGTTGAAATGCGAAGCGCCAAGTTCCTCTTCAACAAGAGTTTTCCCTTTTATTTCAAGTTTCAACCCCTTTCCAACGATCACTTGTCTCAACAGACAAAAAGATTATCAGACATGGCAAAAGAAGAAACTTGTTACAAGTTCCAAGAGTGAAACTGGGAAGCCAGGGACTTGAGGTAAGTTTGAGTCTCTCTTTATGTTGTCTTTTAATTCATTGAGCACCTATTTCTGTTTTTGTTTAAAAACCTCACTTTCATCTTGTTGGATTAAAACCAATCTTGTGTTCAAATCTGTGGATTAAAATTAATTTGGATTGAACATTACTGTTATAATGTTTATGAAAATTTTAAACTTTTGTTTGCATAGATGGTAAGTAAACTTTGAATGGAGAGTATTTCTTCAGTGTTTTCAGGTAATTCAGTGTACAATTCAGTTGAGATTAAGGTGAGCTTTGAGAGATGACAGATTTTGATCAACCGGATAATCTTGTCTCCTCAATAATTATTTAAAATGTGTTAGCTTTATCAAAAGGTGGCTTATTAATTTGCTAAAGTTAGCATATGAGTAACAACAATTTGTATTTGAAGCTCTTTCTTCTGATCTTCATAGAGGTATGGAGTAGAATTAAAAAAATGACTACAACTGACTAGTGAATAAATTAAGAAATCAAGGGAATGGAATTTTTGTGCCATTTGGAAAGATTAGGAATGGCTGAAACATCCCTTATTCATGAAAGAAAAATAAAATTTCTCTGAAAGTAAGAGTTGGTTAAGTTGTCTTCACGTTCTTGACAGTGATGGACCCTAGGACAAATCAAGATGTTTGAGTTCTAAAGTTATTAAGTTGTAGATTTACACAAGCAGGGGCGTGTATCTCAGTCTTCGTCTGTTCCGGACTTCTACTATTCTCTTTGTTTGTGCAACAGGTTTCAAAGTTGGGTTATAGATGCACAGGTCTAACAGGAATCTACCACTCTCCTCTCTCTGAGGAGGAAGTTATCTCCATCATAAAAGATGCCTTTGCCAAGGGAATCACTTTCTTTGATACAGCTGATGCATAAGGACCTCGTACCAATGAAGTATTGATTGGGAAGGTAAACATCTCTTTTTGTAACTTAGAAGCTAGAACATTTGGAATATTTGGTTTCTATTTGTCAGTAACATGTAAAATAACATTCGTCATTCGAAAGAAAATCTCCTAGAAAATCTATGTGAAAATGCTTCCTGTGTTCCTGGTTAGTAAAAGGGGATACCTACCAGTGTACATAAATGGAGACACCTTACGATTACACAACAATACTTTGCGATGTCAACTGACGAGAAGTTTTTAACTTCCAGGCACTGAAGCAGTTACCAAGAGAAAAAATTCAATTGGCCACAAAGTTCGGCATTGCAGGAAATTCTCCTACTGGTTTGATTGTGAAGGGTAGCCCTGAGAACATCCGCTCATGCTGTGAGGGTAGCTTGAAGCGCCTTGATGTGGATTACATTGATCTCTATTATCAGCATCGAGTGGACAGATCAGTACCCATAGAAGAAACTGTAAGTAAATTCTCCTCCTCCTCCTTATGCTACTCTGCTAAGAAGCTGATCTGTTTTATCTTTTATAGTTGCTGGTAGAGGGTTTTGGTAACCACATTTTTCTTAAAATGCAGATGGGTGAACTTAAGAAACTGGTCGAAGAAGGAAAAATCAAGTACATTGGATTATCTGAGTCCAGTCCAGACACGATAAGGAGGGCACATGCAGTTCATCCCATCACAGCTGTCCAAATGTAGTGGTCCCTCTGAACTTGTGATATTGAGGATGAGATAGTCCCACTATGCGGGTTTGCTCAATTCCTTTTCCAAGTTCTGAAGAGAAAATTCCATGTTCTAATTATATGTTGACAAATATGTAGGTCAGTTTTTTGATGCATTTATCTTGCAGGGAGCCAGGTATTGGAATAGTCCCATATTGTCCGTTGGTCGTGGCTTCTTTGGTGGCAGAGTAGTAGTGGAAAGTTTACCTGCAAGTACCTTCTTGGTATGCTTATGTCAATCTCGTTTCCTTCCCATTAGTTTAACAAGTCAAGGATTGGAGGGGAATCTCCAGGAAATTATGAAGTATTTTTTAATTCCATTCCTTCTAATCTTTGGAAAATCCTTGTTACAATTTTCAATGTTTATTACTTTAAACCTGAGTATCTAGCAGATCAAAGTAATGAATGGTTTTCTTTTCTATTTTATTTTTCCTAAAGCTGAAAGCAAATGAAACTTTTTCTCATGAAACTTGCTTCGGAGGATTTTGTTCTGTTAATTGCATACAGCTATTTTCTATGATTATAAGACCTAACTTCCCCGCTTCCAGAGAGAAAACTTTGACAAGAACAAGAAGATTTACACTCAAATAGAAGACCAGGCCAAGAAGCGCCAATGCACTCCTGCTCAACTGGCACTGGCATGGATTCTCCATCAAGGGGATGATGTTGTACCTTGGTGAGAGGCTTTGCCTTTATCGTTCCATTAGCATACACCATCTTATAGGAAAATAAGAGAACCAAACAAGATGTAACCAAGGTCCTTTGAAAAATGATATGATACCATTATTTTCCTGAAACACAAGGAAACCAAAGCAAAGAGTATACTTTCTGCCAATCTGATTAGGAGCTTATAATTTTACAAAAACGACACTACAGAGATATAATGGAGAACTAACAAAAACAAACATCCCATAAAGTTATAGAACATGCCAATATGTTGTGCATCAGGTACTTTCTGACATATGATCTTCAGATATCTTCATAAATTTTAGGGCCTAACAAGTCATCAGCCCAGACTTTAGCTACCTTATGCTCTCTCTACTGCATTTATTTCATTATATGAACATTGCATGCTGTATTCTTACATTACATTTGCTTCGAATTTTCATAGGAACAACCAAAATTAAGAACCTGGATCAGAGTATTGGTTCCTTGAGAGTGAAACTCACAGCTGAGGACCTGAAAGAAATTTCTGATGCTGTACCTATTGAAGAGGTAGCAGGTGATAGAAACAATGATAGCATGAGGAAATCATCATGGAAGTTTGCAAACACACCCCCAAAAGATTTTGTGGTCTCAGCTTAAGGCACTTTTGGTGGTTGTTAATCTCACTTGGAAACAGTTGATGAATAAGTCAATTGAAACGGTTAAGGCACATTCATGAGCTGTTTGTATCATGTATTGAGAACTTTTTGGCATAGACCTTTATGAGCTGCTAAACCATCAAATTTTATAGGAATGAATGATGTTAATCTGATTGCTTACAATTGTATGCTTGGCCAAATTATGGATGAATTATACTATAATCCAAGGCCTAACATCAGGTTCAGGCACTACAGTGGAGAATATATCTGTTTTCCAAGGCAAAAAGGATTTCCATATGAGGTAAATCCATAATGGTATCTCATTCAAGAAGATGCAGCCTTGAACAGAAGAGATGTTGGCTCCAAGTGCAAGATAACTTCATCTTCACATAGCTTGACAATTTGCTCCTCTGGCAAGGTTCCCTTTACCGTCCTTGTAAGCTCTTCATCTGGTCAACCCTTCACCTTCGACATTCCCCACATGGCATGCCCCATGAGCAGGCTTCACATTGTCCTCAAACATAGCAGCATACATCAAAGGTCGATCCCCATTAATCATATACTCCATGTGAACACAGATTAGTTCAGGGCCATACATCCTAGAGGGTAATGAATGTTTTCCTCCCTCTCCCTTTTGTGGTGCAAGCCAATCTACCACGGACATCCCTGCCAAATAGCCATGCACTGCATCAACCGCAAGTCCTAACTCACCAGGAATCATATCTTTCTTCGCCAACGACAGCAGTGAAAAATGCAAATGCATTGCCAAAATAGCCATGAGTGGCTCCTTCAACAGCCTCCTGAAGTCTATGCAGATTGAAAGGCAGTGTGTACGATCATGTCAAGAGCCCTTTAAACGCGCAACACTCATCCAACATTCATCCATTCCCAGCTATCAATGTATTTTTCATGCATGCATGCATATAATAATTTCATACAATAATAGTTCATAAAATGAATAGAAAATGTTAAAAGAACTCTAACTTTTATTTATATGAAATACGAAAAAAAAATTTATTCAATCAAGTTTTCCAACTAATTGAATTAAAGGGATATTAAATTTAGATAGCTTTTTATTGAAATTTAATGAGGGTGGATCTCACAATGAAAATTGTTATTACTTATATCTTTCGGGCTTCTACATTACATTTGAACATTTATTTTGGAAAATGGTTTTAGAAAAAAAAAATCCTTCTTTAAATTTCACAAGAATAATATATAATAAATAAAAAAATATTTTTAAAAAATATTTTAATAATCTTTAAACAAAGTTTATTTTATATGTCTACTTTATTAAAACTTCAATCCAATTACCTTGCAATGCTTAATAATAATAATAATAATAATAATAATGTCAAAGTTCACAACTTAGTGTTGTATTATACCTAAAATAAAGATTTATAAATGCTTTTGTATTTTTTTCCCCCCAAAAAAGAAAATCAAGCTTGTAAAAAACAATAAATGGGTCAACCCGATCCAATCCATGGGATGGAAATTTGATCCAAATAAAAATAAAAATAAAAACCTTAAAATCCAAGTTTCGGGCAAAAGCAATAGTCGATGGGCCTCAGCCTGCCCATGAATTTTTTTGGCCAATCTACCCATGAAATTGGAAATATACCTTTTTTTTTTCCAAGAAAATTCAGAAACAAAAATTTTGGGAATTTCAATTATCCAAAAAATAATAATAACGAATTAACATTAGATAAAATCCAAGAGACAAGTAAAGTGAAAAGAAAAAAAAAATGGTGGCTCGAAAGTTTCTGGTTCGCCACGACGACTCCGCGTTTGCCGTCGATTACGACACCGATGACGGTTTCGAAGTCTCTTTTTGTCTCTACATGATTTTTTTTTCCTTTGATTTTCTCTCTCTAGAACTTTTGTTTTTTCTTTTTTTAAATTTTCAGGTATTTCAGTTTCAGATCTTCTCTCTCACTTCAATCCCTCCCGAAGACCAAAAGGTCAAATGGTTCTCTCTCTATATGTATCTGTCTATCTATCTCTCTAATGAAGTTCTTTTTGATGACTGGTTTTGGACGTTGCAGATCATCGGGGAAGGTAATGATCGGATCGTATCGGACGATTCCAGCCTGGCTGCGGTTTCGGAGAAGCTTCGATTGGTATCGATCGCCGCTGAGGAGGAGAGAAAACTGGAGAAACAAGAAGAGACGACGAGTAATACCGCTGGCACCGACACCGGGTACTTCGATGCCGGAACCACCGTGATGTCCGATGAGGAATTGGCACGAATGTTACAGGTTTTGATTCTGAATATTGAACCAACAACTGCATTTGCTTCTTCGCTATGAACTGTTTTAAAATTTTATATTTTTTCTGGATTTTTTGGTTATGTTTTTGATTAATTTAGGCAGAGGAGGAAGCGCTTTTGCTTGAACAATATGTAGCAGGTGAAAATGGTAGCCAGTTTGAAGAGAGAATTTGGCCTTATGTTAGTCAAGTTCTCATGGTAATTCATTTATTTCTTTTTTTTTACATTACAAATTTGGATTATTCATATGGTTGTTAGTTCATTTGGTTTGTGAGAAAATGTATGAAAAATATAATTGGTAGTGAATTAGACATTAGTGCGCGATAGGTAACTCATTGACTTTTGGAGGAAAGAAAAAAGAAACTTTCAGGAAATGTAGGAAAATGCAGTAGTTGTGAATGATGTTTTGATTATGGGCTCTTTTTTTTTTCATTTTGAACTTGTTAGACTACAGAAATAGAAAAACATTGAACTTCTGAATGTTAAAATTTAGCTGCAAGAAATGAGGATAACTGACTTTACTGAATAGTATGGGAATCAGAAGATGGGATACCTTTGTTATTGTTTGTTTATATTTACTTTTTCCCTCTATTATTTATTGTTGAATAGATGGTTAGTACTTTGTAGCATAACTTTGATATGTCATCTATTATTGTAGTATGAGGATCCTGTACGCCAGGAAGCAGCTCGGAAGACGGTTCCTGCAGATAATCTTGAGGAGAAAGCGTTGGTTTCTTTGGCCAAGGTGAGGACTTTGGACTTGTGCAGTGTAGAAATTGTTAGAGAGTGCCGCTGCCCTAAAATGTGTACTGATATCAAGCAAAATAATAAAAATATCAAGGATCAATGGTCCGATATCTTTTTCCATTAGGAAATATTTGAGAGCCCTTTAGTGTGCATGATTATTGCTGTCTGTTAGTGCTGATATATTTTGAGCACTTACATGAACAAATGCCTTTAATTTTGGTTTCTTCTAAAATCTTGTTTACTCCTTTTTAGGGGAAAAAAGGTTGATTTGTGACTTTATCTTAATTAAGGATCAAAGAATGACGGTTCTTTTCTGTTAAAATTGACATTGCATTTTGCTATGTATGAGATTAAGAACCATCACATTTCTAGATTTTATTTTGCAATAACATCATGATAATTGGTGATTTTGCTAAATATGCTTTAGGAGGGGAATCTTAATCCGTCAAAAATTGAACAAGATCATGCTTTCCTACTCCAGCTGCTTTTCTGGTTCAAAAGATCCTTCAGGTGTTTTCTGCTTCTTTACTGTCAGGATTGTTGAACTTTCTCACAAACTCAACAGAAAACTTTTCAGTTAAATTCTTTAGTAATTTTCCACAGCTGAAGTAAATAAGAATAAAACTAATCTTTAGCTTTGCCTTTTACTCAGATTTTATAAAGTGCACAATGTGTTTTATAGCATCCTATTATGAATAAAACTTGTAGGCAACATAGGAAAGTCTATTTGGTTGCCATGCAAAGTTGGCAGAATCGTGTTTGTAATTCCAAATTTACTGAAATTGTGTTCTCTATTATTATACATTGTTGATCCTTCAATTCTTGTCTTGAAGTTGGGTTCATGCACCTCCTTGTGATGGTTGTGGTAATGAAACCGATGGTCAAGGAATGGGTGATGCACTCCCTTCAGAAATTCAGTATGGAGCAACTAGAGTTGAACTTTACTGGTCAGTGTATAGAACATTTTTGTTTAATAGATATGTATATACATTCATCTTGTTTAATTCATACTAGTCAGTTTGGCATATATTGTTTAGTTTAACCTATGTTTCCATTTAGTTCTTCCTTGAAGCCTGTTACATAGATGGCTGAGGTCCTTATATTCATGCTCAATTGCCTTTCCATAATGTTCTGGAAGCTGGAGTAATTTATACCTATGAATATCATTTCTGAAAGATTTGAATTCGCATCCTGTGTTAAAGTTTGCGTGTAACAACTGCTTGCATGAGTGTTTGACACTGTAGATAACTATTTTTTTCTCACATTGTTATTCCTTTGATCTATTTTGCCATCTTCAAGTCCTATCCCTTCTTTATTCCATGAAGTCTTAGTTAGATGAGGTCTTGACACATCACATGAAAAGAATTAAGGTTGATAAGTTTTGGTTGGCGCCCTGTTGTCTCCTTTGTTGTATTCGCGGTCATAACTTGGTTTTTGATAATTTTCTGTTAGAAAGCAAAGTTAATTTTTTCATGGACAACTGCAGTTGCAATACTTGTTCAAGAGTTACTCGATTCCCACGCTACAATGATCCACTGAAGGTATGATGCTGTATTAGTTCGTTTTAATATTATCTTTTATTTTTGGGGGTCAAGAAGTCCTTGTTTCATGAATCTTTCTCCCTTTCATATTTGCAGCTTGTGGAAACAAGGAAGGGGCGTTGTGGAGAGTGGGCCAATTGCTTCACATTGTACTGTCGTGCTTTTGGCTATGAATCTCGTCTGGTTAGTCATTGATGGATGCCATTTCAATCTCCAAATCCAACTTTCTAACAAACAACTTCTTCTTTCTTGCAAAGAGTGGTCAAGATAATTTAGGATAACAAAGAAAATTAGTGTTAACTGCTGTTCTGGTAACCTATTTTGACCTATATTCAGATATATGTAGCTGGAATTGTTTTGATCTGAAGCTTTGGATGATAGGACATTCGTAATATCTAGGCTACTGAAAAAAGGGAAAAATTCAGTGAGAGTGGAATAAAAGATTTAGAAACTCAGGGAAGTTAACTTTAATTTGAAATTATGAGAATGTTTTACCTGGATGATTTTGATTCTGTTTATACTTGAAGAGATAGGTCAAACAAAGAACATGTTCAAGATAGGTTTCAAGAAATTTGAAATTTCGTATTTTTTTATGTATAATATTTTGATACCTGTGTCATTGTAAATGGAAACCAGTTTTAGCTTTATAATTTATGACATGTGAAAGGGGAGCCTTCGCGCAATTGGTAAGTTGCTGCCATGTGACCTGGTGGTCACTGGTTCGAGTTGTGGAAACAGCCTCTTGCAAAAATGCAAGGAAGGACTACATACAATAGACCCTTCCCCGGACCCCATGCATAGCGGGAGCTTCATGCACCGGCCTGCCCCTTTTCTAAGTTATGACTTATGAATGGTTCCTTTGCTGATAATTATGGCCATTGAAGCTATTTATTGTGCAATATTTGGAATCAATATTTCTAGTGGTGTGGCATATAACTGAATTGTATACTTTCTGTACAGCCAAATCAGACATAGTTGTATGCATGTTTGTCAGCTCTAGATGAGATTCCGTGGGCTTTCTGATACTTTGCTTTGTGGAGTTCTGATTGCTTGAGATGATGGTGTTTATGTATACCAACTGTTCTTTTCCAGGTCCTGGATTTTACAGACCATGTTTGGACGGAGTGTTACTCAGAAGTTCTGGGAAGGTAAAAAACTTAAAATTGATGCCTTTAATCTTCTCTTGTGAAAGAACTGATCATGTCACCAATCAGTTTATACATACATTTTTGTACAGGTGGATGCATCTTGATCCTTGTGAAGCAATATATGACAGACCATTATTATATGAAAAAGGGTAATCTTAGTTGTACCGTTATCTTATTTCAAAACAATTTCTTTTTTTTTGGTTCTGATGCTAGACTTTTTTTAATACTTTCTTTATACAGGTGGGAGAAGAAATTAAATTATATAATTGCTATTGCAAAAGATGGAGTTTATGATGTCACAAAACGTTACACAAGGAAGTGGGATGAGGTAGTTTAAAAATAGTAATTTTGATCCATACAAGCACTTTATTCCCTTCAGTCCTTTTTTGCTTCTTAAACTTACAATGCTTATTGATACATTGTTATGGAGAACATGATTTCTCCTCCTCCTCCCCCCCAAGCTCACCTTTTTGGTTGTAACCATTGGTTTCTAGGTTTTGTCTCGACGAACTCTTACCACAGAGTCCTCTCTAGTATCTGTTCTTGCTTCAATGACGAAAGAATGCCGAAGAGACTATACATCTCAAGTTCTTTCTGTACTTGAAGAACGTGACAACATTGAAAGGGAAGCTCTAGAGAGAGATTCACATTCTACTGATGATGCTTCAATCTTGTTACCTGGGAGGCAAAGTGGGAGTTTGCAATGGCGCATTGCAAGATCCGAATTTGGGACTGACTCTCTGAGTTCATCTTCTTGTCCAGTTCGTATGTGTAGAGATGAGCACGTTACAAGAATCTATAATGCATTTTCTGCTATCCTTCATAAGTTTGTTGAGGATTCTTTAATTGTATCCAAAGGTGTTGAAGTTCTCAAGATTTTTAGGGCCACTGTTGTAGATCTCAAGAAATTACCGTATAAAGAAAGGAGAGCTTCTTTAAAGTCAAACTCAATTGTTGGAACATCTTTGATGCATCATTTGCTACCCTCTTTTAATGAGTTGCTTAATGCGCTTTCGCTGAAGAGTGAACTGGATACTAATGGCATTGTCAGTGTTTGCTTAGCTGGTGACCCTGTTGAAACTGCTTTAGCATTGCCTGTTGCCTTGCATGCTTTGGACGAATTGATCAGTGACCTTAGCAAATGTTACAACTTTAGTAAAGGTTCTCTATCCTTTCCTCTTCTGAGATTGAATAGAATATGTTCTGGAGCAGTCCTTGCAAGTGGTGAAGAGCTTCCTTTTGGGATTGTAAGTAATAATATTCTCATGTTTTACATCTATCTACCATCTGGGAATGAAATGCCTTTATGTGCTATAGAAATTATCTTTAAATTTTCCCCCTTGAAAATATCCAGGCCACAGCAGCATTTGATGGAACTCGCATGTCTAAATGGGTGGAACCTAGTGGCGCTAAAGGTATTATTAACAGAGCATATTTGCTTTTGTCTGGTTATTACTAAATGATATCAAAACCTAATGGAGGAAAAATATACTGTGAGATAATTAATGTATGACCTGAGATTTGAATGCTTAATGCCAAGTACGAGACTTCATCATTCCTTCTACCCTACTAAGCAGAAGACTCAGTTCTACATGGATATTTAATTGGGAAATGTATTAACCGCTTGTTGCTGCAGCTGATATGTTTTTCACTGCAACACTACCTCTCTCTCTTAAAAGTTGAATTTCGTCTTGTAGGTTGTTATATCATGTACAAATTATCTGGCAGCATACAGGAACTTGTTGCATATGAGTTAATGTCAGCCAATGATGCTCCAGAAAGAGATCCAATGAATTGGTATGATTTGCTTATATGTCTCTAAGCATGTTCTTTGTTCTAACTCTTAAGGACCACATGCCTTTTATCATGGGCTGCCTCATGCCTATATTAGGTCACAAGTTAAGATGACTCTTTTAAGGACTTTATAATTACTACACTAAAAATCATTACATTCAAGGTAATCAGATGCATTAAATGTAACAATCTTTCCTAAATTGATGAACATAACCTGTGGTTTTTTCCATGTCTTTTTTCTACTTTTGTTCTTGACAACTTTCTATGGAAAATAACTTCAGTTTTGAAGTTTAAATACTTTTGGAAAATTGGAAATTTAAAACATTATTTATGTTTAGTGTAATATTGTTTCTAGTTTCAAAATAAGGTTAAGAAATAGTGTTGGAAGACAGAAAATGTTGTTTCTCGTATTCAGAAAACTGAGAAAATAACGGTAAAAGAAATTTTATTCCTTCTCATACAGCATGGAAATCCTTGTATTCTGAAAATTGGAATTTGAAGCCATGCATCTAAACTTGTTTTCTATTTTCTCAATCTGCAGAACCAGAGAATGTTCGAAAACTAGATGCACCTGTAGTTTCTTGCTATATAAGAGATAGAAATTAGATGGTGTTTTCTTTCTGCTTCTTTTCTAAACTTTGGATTTACCTCTAATGGTCACTAAGATTATCGTCTACCAGGGGGCAAACTATATTTATGCCAACCATGTGGATCTTTGATCTTACTTCGCATCCAATGTTTATTTTTACAGGGTGGTTGAGGGAAGTAACGATGGAGGATCAAGTTGGCATGCTTTGGATGAACAAACCTCTCAGGTGTTTGATAAACGTTTTCAACGAAAAACATATAAAATAAGATCAACAGGTTTCTTATCAAATATTTTCAGGTGAGCTATGCATGTCGGTAGTTTGTCTTATGTGCAATTTCAGTTAACCTTTCTCGAAACCGATGTTTTAACGATATCATGTATGGCAGATTCCGGTTTTTGGCAGTAAGAGACGTTGAATCAACCTCACGGCTGCAAGTGGGTAGCATTGACCTGTATGCTAGTCTAAGTTAATGTTCCTTGTAACTTACCGAAGAAAACTCGAGGATCATCGTTGCAAGTGAAAGAACCTTGTGATTTAAATCTGTTTAGCTTTATTCATGGCTTTCCTGTCTCCTCCAACCCATAATGGCTAGGTCAAGAATCTGGCATATTGGAGTATATTTGTTTGTGTGCTGATAAATATTTACTCGAAATCATTTCTTGTAGCAAACATAAAAAAGACTTGACTACCCAAAGATTTTTCTTTTTTAATCTTTCAAACTCGCTTTAAACCTCCTACTCTTTGGGAAACTACCTAGTAAGATGCCTTTTCTAGTATGTTGCTTTGGCCATTTAAGTGAAGTAGGTATTTTTAATCATAACAAGATAATATAATACAAAAGTAATATAAAAATAATATGATTTAAAATTTTAGTATAAATAATATATAAAATTTAAAAAAATTATAAAATATATTTGATATTTACCGTATTGATATGAATTATGATATAATAATATTTTTCATGTATTAAATACAAAAAAATATATATATATATAAATATATGAATTATAAATTTATTTGTAATCATTTATAAATTAATGAAAATCTAAATATTAAAAAAGAAAAAAAAACTCCCAGTTACCATCAAGATAATGAACCAAAACTGAAATTTTCAGATAGGAAGGCATTCAAATCCACCAGCTCCATTTATGTCCTGTCCCAAAATGTACAGTTCCAAAAAAGTCCTATGAAGACTGGAGGACTGAAACAACAGTTGGATGCAACAGCTGATTGCAGTCACATAGATAGAACAATTTTCAGAAGTCAAGTGAACAGAATGTCTATTTCTGTCATCAAAGTATTTTAGATGGTAAAATGATCAAAATTAAAAAGAAAGAAGAAAAGATAAACATTGTTATATTGTTCCCAAGCCATAAAGGGTTCATCCATCTCTCTTGCTTTCCCTTCAGCTCCTTTTGGGGTCAATGCTCCTCAATCTTCTTCAACCCCTTCATGTCTGTCGTTTCCACCCTGCATTACAAACAAAATATCAACAGATCTTACAATATATATGTATGTATATATGTATGATTGTCCGGCTACTGCAATAATGAGAGGAAATGCAAATATCATATACATCTAGGCTTGTTGAAGATTTAGGGAAAACAGCTCAGTACACTCGTTCTTTTGTTCTTAATCCCTCAGCCAGTCAATATGTTGTGCATGGATTATAAGTTTTTGTCGTTCACCAGCAATATCATATCAGGGAAACAGGGAGGGATAGAACATTATACAACTAGTGCCGAAATTTGGCACAATGAAATGAACTTGGCAGATATTACTGTTTCTTCATGCAGGAAATGCATGGAAATCTATATTAAAAGTTAACAAATAACTTTGACAGGGCATCCTCTAGTGAGAAACTAGTATTCAGAGGGGGATTCAACATATTACTTTACGCCTTCTCCAGCCACATAGTACTCTGACTCTCAGAGTCGAAGGTAAAAGTATGTCACTCATGCAATGGTAGTAAAGATGAGAAACACTCTAAAGGTCTATGAAGATTATAACCAAAAAGATAGTCGTAGAACCAAGTGGGAAGATGTATAAACCCAATTAAAATAACATCCAACAGAAGCAACAAAGCGAACAAATCCTCAAGTGATCTAGAAACTCTTAGTGGCATTTGAACAAAAAAAAAAAACAAACCCAAAGTTAGTTGCTAATAAGCAAAAAGGACAGGATATGTGCTAACAAAATATGTTCACCCATGCTCTTGTTTGCTAGATCAACAGTTTTAGGTAATGCAAATGAGCTCTTGGTTCTAGTAGTTTCAGAAATTTAAAGGTTGGGTGCAAGAAAGACAGTTTGATACAAGTATTACTCTTTTTCCTTACTAATAAGTAATAAGCATCACAGTTCTTTGAAAATGAGTTGACAAGTTATCAAAACATTAGCTCATGCCTTGAACAATATGTAAATCATAAAAATATCTCCTGTATTGAAATTTCTCAGTGAAGGGACATATTTGGCTGTATTGAAATTGTAGCAAATGACATAAAAAAAAATGTAGAGAACTAAAACCCATAATTATTAAAATCTTAAAATCTTAAATCTTACGTTGATCCATATAAAGCAATCTTCTGAACTTTTGTGATTTCAGAACATGATTGATTGTCTTCAATAAATATTGTCAAGCTGGCAAACATCATAAAGTAAAATTAACACTATTTTAATTAATGTTATGATAAAGACAAAATGGAGCACATCAGTGCACAAACTATAAACATACCTACGAACATTCTGGAACTTGACATACTTCAAGACTACTGGTTTCCCCTGAGAGAGAGAGAGAATTTTATAAGATCTATTAGTTCCAATGATTTCTTAAAATATCCTTATTACAGAGTAATTTCCTGAATAGAAAGACAAACAAAGAAGAGCCACCTTCAGATTATCTGGGGATAAAACAGCAGTGTCACTTGGAGGGAAGTCACTGACATTACTGCATTTAAGTACAACAAAATATCACCGGTGAAATGATAAGTGCTTAAAATTAATAAACCAATTAAGAGAATGTAATAATTCCTTCAACATTACCTAAACCCCATATGTTCCTTGTTCGTAAAAAGTTTCACCGTCTTTGGACCTGAAAAGACAACCTTCATGTTAAAATATTACCAACAATCAACAACCTCAAAGGTAATTCTAATAGGATACAATCTAAAACAGGCATTAATCAATGTGATTGAATTCAAGCTCAGATGCATAAATGTACACTTGAATAAAGATAAGTATAGGCAGAATCAATAAAGATTTATAGAAAGAAAAACATATACAAAAAATTTACCATCCTCTTCCGATCCCTTGATGACAATGGAATGTAGTTTAATGACTTGAGTGAAAGGGATATAAATCAGAAGTTGTTCATCTGCATCACTCTCAAGGTTCAAACCTTCATCTTCTCTATAACCCTAAATCATGAGCATAAAAATTAATTATTTCATGAAGATGGGCACAATTCCCACAAAAGTAACTTAATTGGCAAGATATATACATGATCTTTACAGTGGACAATGAAGTAAACCCTAAAAAAATCAATCTTTAAAAAGAACTTTCACTAAAACCATGATCTTTCCACTCAAAAAAGTAAACATGTCTGCCTAAATAATTCAGTAACAAATGACAATCAGCTATTACTAAGGTAAAAAGGAAAACAGAGAAACAATAATTGCTTGAAGAGAGTTACCTGCTTGAGAGCATTGGACAGAGAGTGACTGGAGCTTTGATTAAGGCATTCAACACCAGACCAATCAATAAAGTCCAAGAGATCAACCTAACCAATAAAAAAAACCCCAATCAAGTTAACAGTTTTAAAGAATCCTCTTTTAAATTACCCCTAAAAACCTGCGTTCAAAAGGTTATATAAAAAAATTTATCGGAAAATAGTAAAAAATCTTTTCAAGTTAAGAAAAAAAACCATCCAAAACACACAGTTGCCAGATTCCTTGTTTTCCAACCAAATTTCTCAGATTTTCTCAGAAACCAAACAAAGGGTATACAAAAAGGAAGAAACTTCGAAGATAGGAAGACTCACTAGGTTTCTTTGAATTGCAGCAGCCGATTCAGCAGCAGACATGGTTAAAGAGGTTAATGAGATTGCTGAGATAGAAAAATTATGTTTTGAGAAGGAAAAAGAAGGTTCAGAGAGAATAATTGGAGAGGAAGTTAAAGAGGAAGAAAGCCGTAAAGACAAAGACTTTTATAGTGCCTCCAATGGGTGTGTCCTAGGAAAAGACGAAACTAGAAGGCGATGATACGTCGGCGTTTAAGTACAAAGACATATTTTGGTCGGACTACTAAAAGTACAATCGAAACCAAGTTGGATTTTGAGAACTTTGCTGATCAAACCATGATCAAACCAAAAAGGACAGTGAAATCAAAAAGAAAATTATAGTGAAAAATAGTCATAGGTGAATTTTTTAGGCGAGAATCAAAGTTCTCCAACCCCCGAAGGCCCAAGATCTCTCTATAACAAGCAAAACAATATTTTACAAAGAAAAAAAACATCCACCCACCAGCAAAATCATCCAAGTGTCCAACTAACCCTCAAAAGTTCCTTCTCCTATCCTTCGACCTTTAACCCAAAGTTCACCAAACACCAATAGAACAAATACAGGTCAAACCCAATGCAAAAACCAGCCATTGGCTACATACCTTCATCAAACCAAAACCCCACAAAAACTAGATAGATTCTAAAGGCCCCATTTCACTCGTCATCCCATTCACCAAAAACCAATGGCTTCCTTAACCCTCCACCTCTCCTCCCTTCACAACACCTCCACCACCCCTTTTATCCTACGCAGCACTCCTCTTAACCTAAGCACCCCAACCCAGAAACCATTCTGCATCAGGTCCCAATCTGCCCCAGTCCTTTCCCAAGATAATCTCAAAAAACTTGCAGCTGACAAAGCAGTTGAGTCAGTCAAGTCAGGCATGATCCTAGGCCTAGGAACAGGCTCAACAGCAGCATTTGTGGTTGACAAACTAGGCCAACTCCTTTCCACAGGTCAACTTTCTAACATCATAGGAATCCCGACCTCAAAAAGAACACAAGAACAAGCTGCATCACTTAAAATCCCTTTATCTACCCTTGACTTGCATCCCCATATTGACCTTGCTATTGATGGTGCTGATGAAGTTGATCCTAACCTTGACTTAGTTAAAGGCCGAGGTGGTGCACTTTTGCGTGAAAAAATGGTTGAAGCAGCCTCATCTTCCTTCATTGTGGTAGCTGATGATAGTAAGCTTGTTTCAGGACTTGGAGGAAGTGGTTTAGCTATGCCTGTTGAAGTTGTGCAGTTTTGTTGGAAATATAATTTAGTTAGACTTGAAGGGTTGTTTAAAGAGTTGGGTTGTGAAGCAAAGTTGAGGTTAATAGGGGATGGTAGTGAAAAGCCTTATGTTACCGATAATGGAAATTACATTGTGGATTTGTATTTTAAGAATCTAATCAAAGATGGATTTGGAGCTGGGAAAGAGATTTCTGCCTTGGAAGGTGTAGTGGAACATGGGTTGTTTTTAGGGATGGCTACCTCTGTTATTATTGCTGGGAAGACTGGTGTGGAGGTTATTACTAAGTGATAAAAGAAAAGTGTGAGACAGAGGTGAGGTGGAAGTTTTATTTTTGTTGTTTATTATTTGATGTTTGTGGAGATTTTAATTTCTGTGGGGGGGAATTTGTTGCAAAAATTTTGGATTTTGATGTTGTGTAGAGTAATTGAACAATGTGGAATAATTGGGGATTTTGGAAATGAAATTGAACTGGTTAATGATTGTGTTGTTTTTTTTTTTTTAATTCTTGCAATGATCTATTTAATTTCCTTGTTGTGGTTGTTTCTGAAGTTCTTGGGTTAGATTTGTTTATGGATTTCTTATGTTGTTTGTTATTTGATGTTTGAGATCATTTGTAGGGTAATTGTTGCAAAGTTTGGATTATTAAATGTATACTATAGACTAGCTGTAGAATGTGGAATAATTGGCACTTGGAAATGGCCTGAATTGCTTAATGCTTAGTTATATGGTTTTTGGAATGGCCTACTTTGAATTTCATGTTAAATTGGGGCGTTTGTTTCCTAATTTCTTATAACTAGAAGTAATGAAACATTGAATATATAAGCAACCCTATGAACCCGGTAGCATATAACAGGACATTTTCAGAGTGAATCTGGTAGTATCATGCCTGAGATTTGTTGGTAGTGCCAGCCTTTCCATTAGTCATCTAAGAATGCAGAATTGCAGACAGGGTGAACCTGTAAATAAAGACACCTGACTTGGAAGTCTTAAACACTGTGCTTTGAGGCTGTAATAGGTTCTTTGGTGACTATTGTTGTGTAGGAAATGTGGCAATCGTCTCATGGTTTGTAACTTGTTCTTAACTCTGTTTATCAATCCTGCTTTGGTTAATTAACTGAGAAGAGTGAATGATCAAGGTAAAGAGTACTTAACCAGGATCACATTATATAAGCATGTTAGGGTGTCTTGTCTTTTCTTTTGCTCCCCTCCTCTCTGGTGTCTCCCCCAATTCCCAACCCCATTCTCACCCACCACCTAGCAGTTCCTTTGTCTCTTTTGTCTTTCCCTTAACCGTTGGAGGGTAACTAGTTTTCTCACTATCTCAGCAACTTTACATAGGAGTGATCTTTCTTTCGACACTATTTTCATTTGAATTGACATCTATTAACGTTGGTCATCGGCCACATATGAACATCTAGCTCAGAATCAGTTACATTTACCTAGCCAATTTGTATCATAGTGCAGTTTTAATTTTTCCTTCTTTTGTTCTTAGCATGAATTCTGAGAGAAAAAATGTTTGGGTCTTGGGATGGGGCGTATAGGAGCAGGTTTTGGTTGGGGACAATATATTTGGTGCTTGAGACAAACTAGTTTATTTACAAATAACCAAAAAAGAAAAAGGTATAACTATAATATACAAAAAATAACTGTAATAGACAATAGAGTTCTTTAACAGCAATCATCCCTCACTGAGCCCAACTTCTTTTATTCACATATACAGACTGAAAAAACATAGAAGAATCAAATCAATAGTACTTCATATATCTAAGTATAACCGACGATGACACTATGACACTATAAGCTGGTGAGCTGAGGGCCTGATTTATTGCACATCCTACTTCCATAGAACCATAGCCATGGACATCATCAAAATGGCCGCCCAATGAAGCTTCCCTGGCAAGAATGTGCTAGCTGAAAATAAGATAGAGAGAAAGAAGGATGAGAGTTTGAAACAGAACAATTGTCATTATTTGTTGAGTCAAATTTGTGTATAAACTAATGCATTTTTGGCTTTTATATGAAGTCATATATGAAAACCTTTAAGTCAATTTGTACAAATGTAAGCAAGCATTTAAAAACACAAGTAGTCTGAAGTTGAAAAAAATAGCTAACGTAAAACAAGGGTAAGTTGTTGAAAACAGATCCTGGGTTTGACTTATGTTCTCAATTAATACATGCCAATACATGATAGTAGCGCCTTCACTCATCAGGCTTACTTTTATATGGTTTTCATAAATTTCTTTTGGGATGTTGGATATGACTGGCATTCGTGGTTTTGTATTCTCTATAACTGCTGCTAGTATGTGTGCCTTAAAACTTCTATTTTATTAGAGAGTTTGCATGGTAACTTCACCTTTTCCACCAGCTGGAGCTGGTGTTGATTGTTGATTTTGAACTGTAATCCCAAGGCGGGAGCAATCAGATCCAAGTGTACCTTAGAAATAAAAAGGCCATGAGTTTGATCAGTTTCTCTAAGTTTGTTGCTCTTAATTGAACTTGAACAATCGTGCACTAAAATTTCGAGTTTGTGTTCTTACATGGACTATAGCAAGGGAAGTATGTTTTGTTGAGAAGATTGGAGAACCCAGGTTTGCATTCACATACATGATTGTACGTTGCTGTTTTGTTGCATGTTCCTTCTCCGCAGTAAGCCCAGTAGCAAGCTATCACAACAACCACAAATAACAAAGGTAAAAGAACTGTTAGCAAAGAAGCTGAAAACTATGACAGATTTGGGGATAAAAAATGATGGTTGAGATGGCTGTCAAGGTGATTACGATCATAGAAAGATATATTCAGAGGAACTTCTTTCTGTGGTACTGGAGGAGGAGCTGGCTGGCAGGAGTAATGAAGAGTACCTGAAATAACCAGAAGCTTAGTTGATCAACTTCCCAACTTGAATAATATTCTGCTATGTTTTGAAGAAACAGATAAACGAGGGAAAAAAAAAAAAAAAAACTTACAGTTCGGAATCACACATGGGAGAAACTTAATAGAATCATCAGTGTTGTTGTCATCACTAGTTCTCTTCCAACCAGGATCACACTCACAGATGAAGCTCAAAGGGTAGCTTATGTTTGCTTTGCATGTTCCCTTTCCACACTCAACTTCATCACACAACCTGTCTGTTTTTCAACAAAGAAAACTATACAAGTTAGATTAGAAGCTATATTTTTCATTGAAAACTCCATTTTTATCTGTACAAGATTGACAAGAAATGGAGGTGGGGAAGGTACGATAGAAAGGAGCCAGGGCAGGTGATAAGTCAAGATCTCCTTTAGCGGCTATCGGCAACAAGACCAGGAGCAAGGCTGGAAAAACTAGAATTTTGTAGGATGCCATTGTCTCCAACAGAGAATGAGATAGTGAAATTCAACTGGAGAACCTGAAGCTAGTTTTTGTTAAAAGGGTAGTTATATAAGTAAACAAAGATTGAAAATTTCTTTGCCACCACCAACCTAATAGAAAAAAAAGAGACTTGAAATGGTGATATTACTAAAAAAAATTTTCATATAGTAAAATCAAAGCAAATCTTCTTTTTTAAACAGTAGAAGCTTCTGCAGGTTGAAGATCAGTTCAAATTATAGACATAAAATACTACCGTTTTCTTCTGTTTGAAATACTAATTCCTTTCTTTTAATCAATCTTAGCTTTGAATAGGTCTCTCAATTTCATTTTTTTGGGTTTTATTTTTTATATATAATAAATGTGATGTCATGATCTATATTGTCCAACCATATTATTTCTTTGTAATTCCATTTTACTAATTTTTTTTTTTTTTTTTAAGAATGAGATTGCAATTCGAAGATAAAGTAAAAATTATAAATATTAAGATTTGAATTTCAATTCTATTGGATGTCATTTCTTTAAAGGTACTGTATAAACCAATTAAGTTAAGTTTCAACTTTAGAAAAATGGATTAGTTTTTTTCTCTCCATTTCCTTTTGGGGTTATAAGCTTTTGATCATTAAGAAGTTTGTTTTTCAATATAGTTTAGAAGATTTCTATTTAGAGAAAGGGACAGAGTCTGAATAATCAGAAAAACCCAGGTTTTAACACAAACAAATTTTCAAAGCTGAGGTTTTATTCTAGAAGTGCTCTGCCTAGTTAATCCTTTTTAAGCTTAGAAAGTCAAAATTTAATCAAGGTGTGCCTTATAACAACAACAATTACAATACAAATGTCATAATTAAATATTAAAATATGGAGGGTTGGTTTTCTACAAGTCTAGAGGAATAAGTCACCAGAGATAAAAATAAATAAATAAATAAACAAGCTTGGATCGATTTAAGGGAAAATGTGTTGGATAAAGTTTCGAAACCTTGTTTTAAAAAAATAATCCAGGTTTATCTTGAGTGATCAAGGGTGTTAGGACATAAAATATAGATTAATCTTACATTCAAGTTGTAATACTTTCTTTTCTAATTAAAAAATGTTAGATTGAAATTTGGACCCTACACTAAATAAACAATTTTTTAACAAAGAAAAAAAAATCAAAATCTCATTCATCATGTGCTGACTGTATATATAGTTTGTCAATATGCTTGTCATGCTTACTTTTACAAGTTCTATTTCATGTATTTGGCATTTGTAAGGTAATTTTACATAACTTTCTTGTGGAAATATTTATTTTCATTAATAAGCATGAGATCAAACCCAAATAGAAAACGAATACTTGTTTCTTTAATCAACAAAGCTTAAATAATAAGCCTTTCCTCCATTTCCATGCACTTCCAATATTTAATCAGCTTTGTTTTGGCTATTCCTGTTCATTCTTAATAAGATTAGGTGAAGTCTTGTAAATTTAAGTCTAAAAGTCGCCAACCAAAGTTGGCAGAAGTGATAAGGGATAAATATTGGGTACTAACTCACTTAGGACAAAATCTCCTCACGATTTCTTGTTGATAAACGATTTATAAGTTTGAAAATTTCAAATAATCTTCTTTGTTTCTAAATTTTTTCCTGACAAAAATATATATATATATATATATATAAAAGAATCTAGAGTTTTGTTTTGTTTTGGTACACAATCAAAAGTTTAGAGTACTATATGTATATAGGGATAAACATAATTAAATTGCCCTTCTTTGAGAAGATGTGAATGTATCATATATCTATTTTATAAAAAGAATTGAATGAGTTTGATTAGTAGTTTCTTCCAATATTAATATAATGTAAAAATTGAACACGAAATGTAATTCAATTAATTTATATAATTACTTTAAAAAAATAATATCTAAAACTTAAATTTCAATACCTGTAATTTTTTTTAATTTTTAATTTATAACTTTTTTTATTAAAAAAATACAATGTAAAAATTGCTAACATTTATTTAATATATTGATTTGAAAGAATTAAAAGTGGGGTAGAAATGTTCTAAAAAAATGTGTGGTAGAAATGGCATTGCCAAAATCTTCTTTTAAATATATTTGTTTGAAAATACATCTTGAAGTCACATTATGCAACCGCAAGGTTTTTTTTTTTTTTTTTTTTTTTTTAATAAAAAATAAGTTAAGTAATTGCCCAGAAGAGGTCGTTCGCATGAGCAAGATTTTGTATACAGATAAATTAGGGGAGAATACAGCATTAGAAGAATAACTTAAATTCTCAGTCAAAGCAATTAGCATAATTTTAAGTTTAAGTTATTTTTTATTCAATTTTATATATTTTTTTTGTGTAAAATAAATTATAATATGTAATTTTTATGTAAAATATAATTTAAATATATGAATTTTAATATTTTACATAACATAAATATATGAATCTATTGATTTAGTTGCAAGCCATAAGATCCACCAATTGATTGTTGCAAGCCTGCAATTTTCTTTTGTTTTTTGTTTTTTCTTCTTAGGTTTTTTTCTTTGATTTCACTTTTCCTTAATTTTCTCTCTTATTACACCATTCTTTGAAAACCTCAAAATTGGATGGAAACTTTGTAACTTTGCATTCTGCAGAACAACTTTCCAAACACAGTAAAGCAACAGAATTTTCTGGATGTTTGAAAAAGCTGATTCTAAACAAATAAAATCAAAATAAGAAAAAAAATATATCACTAAAAAAATACAACAAAGATTTAAGAAAGGCTTACCCCAACAAGAAAAATATAGGAATATCGAGAAGGTTTAACTCTTCCACTTTTTTTTTCTAGCTTCAATGCCATTGCATTAGTTACTTTCCAATGCTGCTTTCTAAATTCTTCCTTAACTTTATTATAATCAGAACCAACAAGTTCAAGTACTTGTTTTTTTAAAATCCTCATGCACAGATTGTTACATTTGCAATAAAGTTTTTGAATCAACTTCTAAAGTTGACTTTTCATGAGTCTCACCTAAAGTATTTAGCATTGGGAGGTTTGATAAGCTTTTTCCTTCTTCATATGTTCTTCAAAATCAGACCCTTATATAGTTATTAAAATTTCAGGAAGGACCTTCCCTAAATCATTATACATTTTGTCAACAATATCCGGTTTAATTGTATCAAGAAATATGCTAACAAAATTTACCAAATTATCTTCAGCCATATTTCCTACAAACGTAAAAGGAAAATGATCAAAAAAGTATCCGTCTTTGTAAACAAGTTTTGAACATTTAATGATGGACAGGACAAGATAAAATCGTGTTCCTGGTATATGCTTTAAGGGCAAGAGAGGATGAAACATAAGATGATTCATACTCATAGATACGATGATTCAATTCGACTAAGAAGAAAAGGAAGATTTGAACTTGTTGGTTCTAATTATAATAAAGTTAGGAAATCGTTTAGACAACGTCATTGGGAGAAAGCTCATGCAATGGCGTTGAAGCAGAAAAAAATACAATGGTTTAACTTTCGTAATATTCTTATATTTTTCTTGTCAGGGTAATTTTTTTAATTTTTTTATGGTTTTTTCTTATTTTTGATTGTATTTGTTCAGAATCAGCTACTTCAAACGACAAGATTATTCTGCCGCTTTGCTTTGTTTTGAAAGTTATTATGCAGAATGTTAAGTTATAAAGCTTCTATTCAACTTTGAGATTTTAAAAAATGGTGTAATAAGAAAGAAAATAAATCAAAAGAAAAATCAGAGAAAAAAATCAAGAAAAAGCAAAGTCAAAACAAATCTGCTAGCTTGCAGTAACCAGTTGATGAATATGCTCAAAGAAAGGAAGATTTAGATCAAAACAGTTTCAGAAAATATTAAGCTATCTGCATCAATTGCTGAATATGAAGATGATACACAAATTTAAGGTATAGAGAATCAGTTTGTTTTATAACAATGAAGTTTATCAAATTATGTCCGAGACATGTTTTTCTTTATGATGTTTGTATGTTTGTTGATGCCCTTCATTGTTTTTTGAACGATTATTATGAAGATGTATGTATAATTCAATGTAATGATGAAGTGAGTGCAATAAAGTTTCCAGAAGAAAGCTTTCCAATTTTAAAAGCTTTGAATATTGAAAAGGTCTGTGCTGATAAATGTTGTGCCTATAATTTGGTTGTACAGATATGTGAACCATTTGCTGTTTGGTTGAAAAGAGAGCATCTTATCTTTGAAAAAAAGATAATTCAACTCCTGAAGCCTCTTGGTGATCGTTTATCAAGCTTTCTGTAAAAAAATTTTGGTAATAAATTGTTAAAAGGATTTAAATTTTGTTATTCATGACTTGTTTGTTGATTTTTTATTGTTTCTTATTATAGGGATGTTATCCGGGCATTATGTGTCTTCAATAAGAAAGAGTTGTTTGACTATATTCTTGATAGTGGAATGAGGATTTTTGTTACTCCCGATGGCCATGGAAAACTCAATCCTTCGTTTGATGCCCTTAAACTGGACAATGGTGACATAATGTATAGTGCTTTAGGGAAGATCTTTCCTGAAATTGCGACTGCATATAAAGGTCTGATTCTGAAGAATATATAGAGAAGAAGGCAATAGCTAGCTGATCAAACCTGTCAATGCTGTAGAATTTTGTTAGCAAACTTCATGATGCATTTAAACCGGATAGAGGTGACACAATGTATACTGATTTAGGAAGGATCTTCTCTGAAATTCGGACAACTATAGAAGGGTCTGATTCTGAAGAATATATAAAGAAGGCAATTGCTGATCAAACAGGTCAACGCTGTATTACATTAGGTAAGGGTTGTGAAAAGGTAGCTTCAAAAGCTAATGCAGAATTGTTATTACTCCAAGGACAATCTGTTTAGAAGGATTTTAAAAAACCAAGTGTTTGAACTTGCTGGTTTTGATTACAATAAAACTAGAAAACCGTTTAGACAACGACATTGGGAGGAAGCTCATGCAATGACATTGAAGGCAGAAAAAAAATTACAACCTTCTCAATATTCCTATATTTTCCTTGCTTAGGTAAGACCTTTTTTTAAATTTTTGTTGTGATTTTTTTTCTTATTTATTTAGAATCAACTTCTTCAAAGATAAGAATATTCCATTGCTTTGCTTTAGAGGTTTTCAAAGAATGGTGTACTAAGAGAGAAAATTAATCGAAAGAGAAATCAAAGAAAAAACAAAAACAAAAGAAATTGCTGGCTTGCAACAATCAGTAGATGAATATGCTCAAAGGAAGATTTAGATCAAACAGTTTCAGAGAATATTGAGTTATCTGCATCAATTGATGAAGAAATGATTATACACCAATTCAAGGGGTAGAGAATCAGTTTGTTTATAACAGTGAAGTTTATCGAATTATGTCCGAGACATGTTTTTCCTTATGGTGGTTGTATGTTTGTTCATGTCCGTCACTGGTTTTTGAAAGATTATTGTGATGAATTATACCTACATCTTCGTGGCCGGTTTAAATTATGATGAATTATACCTATGTCATTGCTCAGTCTTCATGGCCGGCATGGTTAGTTTGGCCTTCGTGGCTGTAGCAGAAGTCTTGTGAGACGCAGCGACTGAGAAAGACTTGCGGGAGGGGTTGATGCCAAGAGTCTTGTGAGTCAGAGAGATAATGATTTAGGTCGGATCATATTTAATTCAAATTTTTTAAATAATATATAATATTATAAATTTTTAAAATTTGATTTAAATTAAAATCGATTTTCTCTTAAAATTTATCCTATCTTAATTAAATTTTACAAATTTGATTTGGTTCTATTCATCAATTTTAAAATTTAAATTTTTATATATTATTTTAATAAAATTTTTATATATTTAAATAAATTTATATATAAAATAATTATTTTATTTTATAAAAATTTAAAAAATATATAATTTAATTTGATTTGATTTTTTTTTTCATTTTTTATATTTTAATCTAAAATTCAATTTAAATTTAAAATATATATTTAATATCTAAATTTAATCTACATTAAATAAAAAAATTCAATTTAAATCAAATTAATTATTACAATTTTTAATTTTTTCGATTTTTTTCTCACGTTATCGTGAGTGTCTCGAGGTTTTATTTCCCTTAAATTTCATAGACGCACATTAGTATAGAATAGATCGATATAACTCCACAAAAGCTTGGGCTTCAGCCTACGGTCTACGGTGGGTATGTTTTGGCTTACGATTTAAATTCGATTTATTTTTATATACTTTTTAATTTATATTAAAAAAGTAAATAATAATATATAAATAAAATATCTTGAAAGTAAAAAATTGGAAGTATCGATAATTAAAATTTTTAAATATTAATCTATAAAACATTCTATACCATTATAACAAAGAAAAACAATTTTTAACTAAAGCCATTAAATTTAACAAAATTATATATTGGATAAGGTTTTTTAATATTTCTAATAAAAATTATTTTAATGGCACTCATTCAAGTATTTAGAAAATTTTAAAAAGTGAAAAAATTTTATTAATAATTTATAATAAAAATAGCAACACACTGTTTCTAATAAAAAAACATTAGCTTGAGCATTGGTTTGACTATGATCAATCAAGTGCTCTTACTGGGCCCAGCCCACTTCGTTAACTAAACCCATGCTCTGTCACAAATCCATCACAAGAAATATTGTTTTTTTTTTTTTTTTGATGCCTCGAATTTTAATTTTTTGGGGTAAATTGTATCGGTCAAATCTAGGATAAGATTTTTTTTAGGTCAATGATTAAGGAAAAAAGTAAAATTGAAATAACCATATGTGACAATTTGATTGAAAATAGTATCTATTCACAAAGTATTTTATAATTACTCTGTCTTTATTTATTTATTTTGCATTGATTTTCATGAAGTTTAAAAAAAAGTTTTAATTTTAATGTATTTAATATTAAAATTAAATTTTCACAATTTTTAATGTTAAAAAGTAAAAAAAAAAAAACATAAAAAATAAGATTTTTAAATATTTAAAAAAATTAGATATAATTCTAGGGCATCTCAAAATGAAAAGATGAGTAAAAAAATGAGAGAGGGAGTAACTAGTTTTCAAATGGTGAAAATTTTGATATAATTCATAATGAAAACACTTATTTATATAAAAATTTATTTGAATTATTTAAACGTTTGCATACTTGTATTTAACAGGGCTTACCAATTTATTAATTTAAATTTTCAATTTTTATTTTTATTTGATATTTTTAATAAGGAAATTTACAAGCTCAACTTGAGTTTTGTTCAATTACATAATACTGCTAGCTTCACATTTTAGTCTTCTTACTATGAGTTTTTGATGTCATACACTATAGTCCTACGCTCATTACCAAATCCATAACTTAATTCATTTTATTTGTGTAATTATTTTTGAAAAATAATATTCAATAAATTTAAAATTTAAAATTTAAATTCTTAACACATACAATTACTTTCTTATTTCTAGACTATAACCTTGAGTATTAAAAAAATGCTCATTACCATTCATTAGAAAGTTAAAATTGTCCTCCTTCATTGATGTTATCTAAAATGCAAATTCAACACTATGATTGAAAGTTTTTTATTCACTAACCCATAAAAAAACTTATGGAATTTTTTTATTTTTTAAAGAATTTTGGGACTTACAAATCATTTACTAACATTATGGGGGTTCGAACCAAGTGCTTTGAAGTCCTGATTCTAAATTTAACAACTTGCACCAATCTTTATAGGCAACTTTGATTGAAAGTTGAAGTAATATATATTTATCCTAAATATTCATTTTAAAACGTAAAGGTATTTATTTTTTTTATATTTTTCATAACGCATAAATTTATGACCCTACTACTATAAATGAATTAAAGGAGTTGTCATCAATATTTTTGTTTAAATACGATTTGTCATATGAAAGAATCTATCCCATTTAAAAAGGAGTCTTAAGATTGATTTAAATATCTTTAAATAATAAATTTTAGTCCATGAAATCATATATTAGTTTTGAGAGTGCGATTATATGTGAGAAAGGTTATAACACCTTAATTATGCCCATCCAAAGGATAGTATCAATTTTATTTCAAATTTTCCAAGCTTTAAATATATTTATGTTTTACCAAAATATTTAATATTGAAAATTGATCTTAAAATTACTTTAATAGTTTGGTAGCAATTTAAGATAATTCTCTCACATCAAAAGTATTTATGGAAACTAGTGTTCACCTTGAAAAGACTCTATAGTCGGATTCATTAATATATTTTTATTTGAAGAAATAATTAGTAAAATCTTCCAATAGTTTGACAATATTTACTTTAATACAGATCTCTCAATAGTTTAATGAGATTTTCTTGTAAATTTATTTGTAAAAAATATACTAAATCTTCCAATAATTTGATAAGACTTGATTTAATATGCAAATCCTCAAATAATTTAATAGGATTGAAACAAAATATTAGCAATAATTTTTTATGAAAATTGATTTATGAGATTCTCAAATAGTTTGATAAAATTCATGAAAAATTAAATTTATGAAAAATACTCCAATAGTTTATAAGGATTTATGAATTTATTTTGGAAACATTTTTTTTATTATTTCTATAAAATAAATAAGTAAAATGAAATTTGTAAAGGTAAAAAAAAAGAAACAAATAAATTGTTCAACTTAAAATAAGTAAAATAATAGTTGAAGATATAATAATAATAATAATAATAATAAAAGAAATCTAAAAAATAAATAAAATGAAAACATAAAATAAAATAAAAAAAGAAAAGAAAAGGAAAAACCTATGAAACAAGTTGACTTGAAAGAGGGTCATGTGAAGATCTTCATGGGTCATGCACGTCAACTTCTTATGCAAAACAACTCAATCTTCTATGGTATAAAAGCCCAATTTTCAAGCTTTCCTTCAGTATGCCTTAGACCCCCCCTTTCTCTAATTTTTTTTTTTAAATCCCCAGATCCAATTGCCGAAAATTGGATTTAATTGCCAGTTTTTGGAAATATCATAGGAATTTAATAAAAAAATTCAGGTCTAGCCAAAAAATTCAATCAGCAAATTCAAACATTCAATCAAAAATCCAGATTTTTTAGAAATCCAAACTTCACTAAACTTTGATCCAAAAAAACACAAATGAAACAAACTAATACTCTTCCAAAATACACTCCCAAAAACAATTTTTTTCATACAAACCAACCTAAATTCAAAAAAAAAAAAAATTCCAAAAATTTTTTCACCAAAAAAAAACCTAAACTCTTCCCCATCCTCTGTGCAATTTAGGATGCCCTTTATAAGGCCTTGATTACATAAATTTAGGGATTTTATCAATTAAATCAAATTTGCAATATTCAATTAAGGTTTTATTGAATAAGAGGAAATCATGTCTGTCAATTTCAATCCCAGTCACCGTATGAAACATAGATGAAATCCATTGACAATCTTGCCTTTAGAACCATGATTTGGTCTAGGTTTTAACAAACAATTTTATTTTGAATTTAGCTTTTGACGAGCATGATTTTAAAGTTGACTAAAAACAGATTTCATTCCCTTTTTTTTTTTTCGTTCTTTTTAATTATTTATTTCCATTAAAAATGATAAATGAAAATAATAATAATAATAATAAAACTAGCCCGTAGCCCACATTAGAGCAAGTCAAAGGTTTGGGTTCTATACCCAAACAAAATAAAGTCTTTAGTTGGGTTTAAAATCTAAATTATCCATAATGAAATTTTGATTATCAAAAATAAAAAAATGTCGTGTAAGTCCAGACAAAAAAAGATGTCTACAGTTGCCCTTCTTTGCATATTTCTATAAAATAAGAATGATGCAAAGACAAAGACAACTATTGAGTTCGGTCTAAAATTTGGGAAATACCGTGTAAGTCAGAAAAAAAAAGGTATATACAGTCTTTTTGGCACATTTCAAAGAATGGTGTATCGAGAGAAACTGACTCAAAAAGGAAATAAAAGAAAAACCAAGAAGAAAAAGTAGAATAAAGAAAAATCTATTAGCTTGCAACAAGCAGTTGATGAATTTGTTAGCTTGCAAGAAGCAGCTGATGAATCTATTAGCTTGTAAGAAGCAGTTGATGAATTTATTAAAAGAAATAGTGAACAATTTTTATCAAACGGTGAAGATGAAGATGATACATCAATTTTTAAGATGTAATGTATCAGTTTGTTTACAATGGGGACGCTTAGCAAATTATGTCTAAGCAATATTAAGAGGTAAAATTTATGTTTGATACAAAGGCAATCAAGTATAATCTTGGTATAAGTAGTACTAATCTTATAATGAATAAAGTGTATTATTTTCATCCTCAACTTGAATTTTAAAAATTATTAGAAGAGGTATGTATAAGCTAATTAAAATGATTATATTTGTTATAAAATTATGTAGTCTAAATTATAACTCAACTATTGTCAAATTATAGATTATTATTTTATCTCTCTTTACCTCCGTTTGTGAAATCTATTAGCTCATCTAATAAAATGACACCTACTTCAAAGAAATACTAGAGAATTAATTGCTAAATCTTCACTTCAACAACAACAACTTATGAAAGAATCTCTTATGATAAAAAGTTTGTATGTAAGATTAATTTTAAGGATGAAATTTTTAATTTCTTGAAATCAAAAACATTATTATCTTTTGTTTAAAGATTATTTGGGTTTAATAAATTATAGTTAGAGTTTTCTTTAGAACTAATGATAATTGCATAAATATATTCAATAAATAATTAATTTATTTTATTATATTAAAATATATAAATTTAAATAAAAATAATTATATAAGTTATAAGTTATTCATAAACTTCATAGCTTATATTATCATTTAAAAAAATTTATATTTATATAAAATTTATTAATATATGAAATTATTTTCGTGCATCGCACGGATTTAAAATTAGTTAATTTAATTATAAAGAATTAATTTAACATATTTGCTTTATATATTTACACATAAAATACATCATAGAATATATCAATTACTCAAATTGATACTATATTTAATCAAATATAAGTGTATCAAATTAAACACTTAAGCCTTTGTTTGATCTTAATTTTCAAGCCAAATTAAACACTTTGAATTTGAAAGATAGAGTGAAAGAAGGGCATAGCCGTGACTTAAAGGAGTTTCGGCAAGTTTTTTATCAGTTGATTGTCTTTCCTTTCAAGGATGATAAGGCTGTTCAAAACAATGAGTTGACTGCTGCTAAAGCGCTTGCTTCGAAATATGGATTAGAAGATGAAGTTTTATGTGTTTTTGAGTTAGCGAGTGAAATTTATTTGTAATTGTCTTTTATTTAAAAATTTTGATAATGTTGTTTTCGTTTAACAACTTATTAAAATTTTGTTAGTTAATGTTGTTTTCCTTGTTTTTGTTCTAGGGATCATACTGATTTTGATTCATTGATCGATTCTCCATTTTTCTGGACCAAAGGAGAGAGAATTGGTTTTATATTTTCTCTTTTGGACCTTTCAAAGAGAAAAGATGTTGATTTGGCTGTCATTGATTTTCATTGTCACAATTTTGACTGGATAAGGAATGTTCAGGGTCGAACAGATGTTTTTGGTGAGGTATTTCATCGCAAAAGGATTGGAAAAGTGAATCAGAAGATGTATAAGGAGAAATTTGATTTCGTCAGATACTTTACTAATCTGTGCAAGCATCATAATGATGATGATTATATCTTGTATCGTTCGAAAGTAAGAATTTTTTTTTTTTTTTATGCTTACTCCTTTCTGCCAATTAATATTGTAGTTTGTCTTTTTTTTTTTTTAATGTTTATTCCTTTCTGCCAATTAATATTGTAGTTTGTCTTATATTTTTAGGTTCTGGAACAAGTAGAAATCGAATATCAGTTTAGGGGTATTGTACCTAATTCATATTCTAACTTGGTCCTGGCAATGATTACGGCTGAACATCATGAGTTTCAAGATTGGAGGAGAGTAAAGGGGAAAGTAAAGACCAAGAGGTAAATGTGTTGTCATTGCTGTTTGTTGCTAATAATTATTTACGTTACTCACTTTTCTTTTTCTTTCATTTAGAGATATATTTTTGATCAATCAGAATGCACGGAAGAGGTTGCTTTCAAGTTGTTTTTCTCAGGTTTTAATCTTAATTTCATAATGTATTCTTTGTTTAATGGAATACGGCAGCATATTTTGCACTATAGGATCCTATAAAGCCTTTAATTAGCGTTTGCTATGACTATTGTAGGGTGTATGTCCTCTTGATTGCTCTTCTTTGAGGGTATGTGAACATCTACTGGAGTAGGCCAAATGATTTTAGTTGGAATTGAAATGTTATCATACTTTATCCCAATTTTCGTCTGATGCTACCACATATTAATTCCTGCAGTTCTGGCTTATAATTTGATGTAATATAATTTTCGTTTTCTTTTTCTTGCATTTCTTAAGATTTTAACAATAGGTTATTATATGCTTATGGGTAGCTGGAATATTTCTTAAATGGTTTGACACTCAACATTTGAAATATCAATGTATGTATGAAATGATCATCATTTTTATACTTACAAAATGATTGCTAGAATGCTTTTCTGTGAAGAGTTGGATTGCTGATTTGTAGTTGCTGCATGTTTAGAACATGTAAAATGATTGTTGGGATACTTTTTTGTGAAGGATGGCTGATTTATAGTTGATGGTGGGAGATATGTAAAATGATTGACGGAACACATTTTTGTGCAGTGTTATGTTTTAGTAATGGCTTGGGCTTGTGTGATCTAGCTCATTTTGGATACTCTGAAATAAAATTTTTTTGTCGTTTATTGGTTTTAATTTATCTTACAAAAATTTGCCCAATCCAATCATCTATTGTGATTTCATTGGGTTTCAACTTTATAAAAAAATAAAAAATTTCAGATTTCTAGGAAACAATCTCTACGATTGCAGAATGAAATCATTTATTATAAATGGAATAAATGTTAAAGCCATAATCGAGAATCGCCCTCTTCCAGTTTGGCCATCAAAGATTTTTATATCCGTTCATTTTTTAAAACTTTGTAATTATATTTTCCGACTCCTATCCGAGGATCACACGAGAAAGCTTGCAAAAGAGCATAGATATACTTTGTTATTGCACATGCAATTTTAGTATTAGAAGTAATATGAGAGAATGGGATTAGTGTATTTTGTTGAAAATCCATTTCTATGAGACGAAACCTGAGCCAAATCATCTCACAAGCAGCTGAAGGATGAAAATTCATATTTTTCTAAATGGTTTTTTCTTTTCCAATGTAAATCGAGTTTCTTCCAAGTCGCACAATCTGAACTAGATTTTCTATAACAATAACTTCAATATCCAGTTTTGGATCTCATTCCTCTCAATCCAAACTTCTCATAGGTCAAAAAAAAAAAAAAATCTCAAACTTCCCAATCCGGTGAAGACCTTAAAATTCTATCAATATTTTGCATTAGACATGAACACAAATTAAATATTATGTATATTTAAAATTTATATTTATTTTACACCTAATAGTATTATGTAATAATAGAGTAAATAAAATAGCAACTTTGATATGATATAGAAACAAAATTCCATTTATTATTATTATTATTGAAACAAAATTGCTTTAACAAATTTTTTTCTCTTCAAACCAAACTACCTAATTAAATTAGCAAATTCTAATAATGAACAACCGTCTATCTATTCCAGCCGGTAGATGAAATGGAAATAAATTTACCAAATTGGTTGCTTTACTTAGTTTTCTATTAAGAACAGTGAAGAGAGAGCTAAGAATTATAAAAGAATTGATGTCACTCTTAATCTATATTAAAATATTCAATATGATATTTGAATTAAAAATTTTAATTAATATAATAAATATTATTATTTGAAGCTAATCATGTTAAAAATAAATATTATATCTAATTAACATATTTATAATAAATATTTTCAAAATTCAAATGATATATTTAATATTTTTCTATAATGTAAGAATCATTCATTATAACACAATGACAACCAGTACATCCAAAATGAAATCTGTCACCATATTGCATTAGCATAATACTTGAAACTAATACGTACTGAACTCTTTTTTTTTAAAAAAAATTTAAAACCTAACGGCATCTTCAATGGGCATCTCAAACTCCCAAGTATCCTGCAAAAATATGAACAAGAAATTAAAAGAGTCAAGACAAAAACTGGAAATTAAAAAAAATAAAAATCAAGTGCTGAAAGACATACTAACCAAGGAACTATAGGGGAGATTCATTCCCAGAAAGGAGAAAAATAATCATGATACCAAGGCAAAAATAACAACAAAAAATTTTGAAGGTAAACATCTTTGCGAACAAGTTTTGAACATTTAATGTACATTTGGCGATGGACAGAACAACATAAAATCTTGTTTCTTATTTGGTGCATGCTTTAAGAGCAAGATAGGATGACAAATAAGATGATTCATTGCAATTCAACTAAAAAGAGGAGGATGATTTTTTAATATTTGGCATATGCAATTTACAAAAAGCTTAATTATCGTATTTTTAACTCTTACATAGGATTAGGTCATCCTGTAAAAGTGAGATGACTCAATATTATTTGTCATGCCATCCTCCCATTAAAGGGAACACCAAACATGGGATAGGGTGATGTTTATCCTATTCTAACCATCATCCATTGCACCAAATGTACCCTTAAAAGCTTTGTCTTCTGCTAACCCTCAAGCATTCTGCTACCCCTCAAGCGTGAACTAGCTAAGGACAGAGAACTGATAATAGGCATCAGGAAAAGTAATAGACAGCAAATGGACCCAGCATAAAAAATATGAGCAATGTTCCTTAGCAGCAAAACTTTTAAAAGGAGCAAGTTACTATTGGATGCGTTTGTCATAAAAATGCAATATCAATCAGTCTTTTACCAAATTATTAAGAATCACAGTCAAGCTTATAGTTCAAACAAGATTAGGCAACAGAAATTATAAGCATAACAGAAGAAACATGATATGAGTACAAATTTTAAACATGCAAAAAAAGAGTCTAGCAGAAATAAGAATGCAGAAAAACATAAACAGATGGTCTAATTAGGAAGAGAAGTTGAGAGTGTATAGTTGGATCATATTTGTCATAAAATTGTGAGAACAAATACAGAGAATGAATGAAAAAGAGTAGTCAATCTAGCTCACATATATATATATATATATATATTTATATATAGCCAAAATTTTTTCAAACCTCAAATGCTAAAATTTTCTTCGTCCAATTCTGGCATTCCCAAGATTTGGATTATTTTTCAAAAGTCCAAGGCTTGTTCTTCCATTAAGGTTGCCAACCCCAATCCATAACTTTATAATTTTTTCTCTTGGCGACACCAAATGTCAATTTCGTTTGTCCAAATCGGACATTCCCAAGTTTTGGACTGTTTTAACAGCCCAAGGCTTTATCTTCGTTTTAAGGTAGGCAACCCCAAACCTATGTTTATATATATTATGGAACTTGGACTGTGATCATTTAAAAGTGTTAATCGGAGTGTCACAACAGTACAGCACTACTGGTACTAATAATCTTTAAAAGCATGCTATTAGAGATAATGAAAGAATATCAGATGACCAAGTCAGAAATATCTGGTACCTACTTACCTACAATGCGAGAATATTGCTGAAGAACCCGGGTTCTAAATGATAGGAGGTGTAAGACTCTTCAATGGCAGTTAGCTTGACGGGTCTATTTCCTGACATTTGCTTGTTTACTTTGAATCGTATGCATACAACCTTGAGTACAATATTATGCAACCGCAACGTTTTTTTTTTTTTTTTAATAAAAAATAAGTTAAGTAATTGCCCCGAAGAGGTCGTTCGCATGAGCAAGATTTTGTATACGGATAAATTAGGGGAGAATACAGCATTAGAAGAATAACTTAAATTCTCAGTCAAAGCAATTAGCATAATTTTAAGTTTAAGTTATTTTTTATTCAATTTTATATTATCTTTTTGTGTAAAATAAATTATAATATGTAATTTTTATGTAAAATATAATTTTAATATATAAATTTTAATATTTTACATAACATAAATATATGAATTTACTGATTTAGTTGCAAGCCATAAGATCCACCAATTGATTGTTGCAAGCCTGCAATTTTCTTTTTTTTTTTTTTGTTTTTTCTTCTTAGTTTTTTTTCTTTGATTTCACTTTTCCTTAATTTTCTCTCTTATTACACCATTCTTTGAAAACCTCAAAATTGGATGGAAACTTTGTAGCTTTGCATTCTGCAGAACAACTTTCCAAACACAGTAAAGCAACAGAATTTTCTGGATGTTTGAAAAAGCTGATTCTAAACAAATAAAATCAAAATAAGAAAAAAAATATATCACTAAAAAAATACAACAAAGATTTAAGAAAGGCTTACCCCAACAAGAAAAATATAGGAATATCGAGAAGGTTTAACTCTTCCACTTTTTTTTTCTAGCTTCAATGCCATTGCATTAGTTACTTTCCAATGCTGCTTTCTAAATTCTTCCTTAACTTTATTATAATCAGAACCAACAAGTTCAAGTACTTGTTTTTTTAAAATCCTCATGCACAGATTGTTACATTTGCAATAAAGTTTTTGAATCAACTTCTAAAGTTGACTTTTCATGAGTCTCACCTAAAGTATTTAGCATTGGGAGGTTTGATAAGCTTTTTCCTTCTTCATATGTTCTTCAAAATCAGACCCTTATATAGTTATTAAAATTTCAGGAAGGACCTTCCCTAAATCATTATACATTTTGTCAACAATATCCGGTTTAATTATATCAAGAAATATGCTAACAAAATTTACCAAATTATCTTCAGCCATATTTCCTACAAACGTAAAAGGAAAATGATCAAAAAAGTATCCGTCTTTGTAAACAAGTTTTGAACATTTAATGATGGACAGGACAAGATAAAATCGTGTTCCTGGTATATGCTTTAAGGGCAAGATAGGATGAAACATAAGATGATTCATACTCATAGATACGATGATTCAATTCGACTAAGAAGAAAAGGAAGATTTGAACTTGTTGGTTCTAATTATAATAAAGTTAGGAAATCGTTTAGACAACGTCATTGGGAGAAAGCTCATGCAATGGCGTTGAAGCAGAAAAAAATACAATGGTTTAACTTTCGTAATATTCTTATATTTTTCTTGCTAGGGTAATTTTTTTAATTTTTTTATGGTTTTTTCTTATTTTTGATTGTATTTGTTCAGAATCAGCTACTTCAAACGACAAGATTATTCTGCCGCTTTGCTTTGTTTTGAAAGTTATTATGCAGAATGTTAAGTTATAAAGCTTCTATTCAACTTTGAGATTTTAAAAAATGGTGTAATAAGAAAGAAAATAAATCAAAAGAAAAATCAGAGAAAAAAATCAAGAAAAAGCAAAGTCAAAACAAATCTGCTAGCTTGCAGTAACCAGTTGATGAATATGCTCAAAGAAAGGAAGATTTAGATCAAAACAGTTTCAGAAAATATTAAGCTATCTGCATCAATTGCTGAATATGAAGATGATACACAAATTTAAGGTATAGAGAATCAGTTTGTTTTATAACAATGAAGTTTATCAAATTATGTCCGAGACATGTTTTTCTTTATGATGTTTGTATGTTTGTTGATGCCCTTCATTGTTTTTTGAACGATTATTATGAAGATGTATGTATAATTCAATGTAATGATGAAGTGAGTGCAATAAAGTTTCCAGAAGAAAGCTTTCCAATTTTAAAAGCTTTGAATATTGAAAAGGTCTGTGCTGATAAATGTTGTGCCTATAATTTGGTTGTACAGATATGTGAACCATTTGCTGTTTGGTTGAAAAGAGAGCATCTTATCTTTGAAAAAAAGATAATTCAACTCCTGAAGCCTCTTGGTGATCGTTTATCAAGCTTTCTGTAAAAAAATTTTGGTAATAAATTGTTAAAAGGATTTAAATTTTGTTATTCATGACTTGTTTGTTGATTTTTTATTGTTTCTTATTATAGGGATGTTATCCGGGCATTATGTGTCTTCAATAAGAAAGAGTTGTTTGACTATATTCTTGATAGTGGAATGAGGATTTTTGTTACTCCCGATGGCCATGGAAAACTCAATCCTTCGTTTGATGCCCTTAAACTGGACAATGGTGACATAATGTATAGTGCTTTAGGGAAGATCTTTCCTGAAATTGCGACTGCATATAAAGGTCTGATTCTGAAGAATATATAGAGAAGAAGGCAATAGCTAGCTGATCAAACCTGTCAATGCTGTAGAGTTTTGTTAGCAAATTTCATGATGCATTTAAACCGGATAGAGGTGACACAATGTATACTGATTTAGGAAAGATCTTCTCTGAAATTCGGACAACTATAGAAGGGTCTGATTCTGAAGAATATATAAAGAAGGCAATTGCTGATCAAACATGTCAACGTTGTATTACATTAGGTAAGGGTTGTGAAAAGGTAGCTTCAAAAGCTAATGCAGAATTGTTCTTACTCCAAGGACAATCTGTTTAGAAGGATTTTAAAAAACCAAGTGTTTGAACTTGCTGGTTTTGATTACAATAAAACTAGAAAACCGTTTAGACAACGACATTGGGAGGAAGCTCATGCAATGACATTGAAGGCAGAAAAAAAATTACAACCTTCTCAATATTCCTATATTTTCCTTGCTTAGGTAAGACCTTTTTTTAAATTTTTGTTGTGATTTTTTTTCTTATTTATTTAGAATCAACTTCTTCAAACGATAAGAATATTCCATTGCTTTGCTTTAGAGGTTTTCAAAGAATGGTGTAATAAGAGAGAAAATTAATCGAAAGAGAAATCAAAGAAAAAACAAAAACAAAAGAAATTGCTGGCTTGCAAAAATCAGTAGATGAATATGCTCAAAGGAAGATTTAGATCAAACAGTTTCAGAGAATATTGAGTTATCTGCATCAATTGATGAAGAAAAGATTATACACCAATTCAAGGGGTAGAGAATCAATTTGTTTATAACAGTAAAGTTTATCGAATTATGTCCGAGACATGTTTTTCCTTATGGTGGTTGTATGTTTGTTCATGTCCGTCACTGGTTTTTGAAAGATTATTGTGATGAATTATACCTACATCTTCGTGGCCGGTTTAAATTATGATGAATTATACCTATGTCATTGCTCAGTCTTCATGGCCGGCACGGTTAGTTTGGCTTTCGTGGCTGTAGCAGAAGTCTTGTGAGACGCAGCGACTGAGAAAGACTTGCGGGAGGGGTTGATGCCAAGAGTCTTGTGAGTCAGAGAGATAATGATTTAGGTCGGATCATATTTAATTCAAAATTTTTAAATAATATATAATATTATAAATTTTTAAATTTTGATTTAAATTAAAATCGATTTTCTCTTAAAATTTATCCTATCTTAATTAAATTTTACAAATTTGATTTGGTTCTATTCATCAATTTTAAAATTTAATTTTTTATATATTATTTTAATAAAATTTTTATATATTTAAATAAATTTATATATAAAATAATTATTTTATTTTATAAAAATTTAAAAAATATATAATTTAATTTGATTTGATTTTTTTTATTTTTTATATTTTAATCTAAAATTCAATTTAAATTTAAAATATATATTTAATATCTAAATTTAATCCACATTAAATAAAAAAAATTCAATTTAAATCAAATTAATTATTACAATTTTTAATTTTTTCGATTTTTTTCTCACGTTATCGTGAGTGTCTCGAGGTTTTATTTCCCTTAAATTTCATAGACGCACATTAGTATAGAACAGATCGATATAACTCCACAAAAGCTTGGGCTTCAGCCTACGGTCTACGGTGGGTACGTTCTGGCCTACGATTTAAATTTTATTTATTTTTATATACTTTTTAATCTATATTAAAAAAGTAAATAATAATATATAAATAAAATATCTTGAAAGTAAAAAATTGGAAGTATCGATAATTAAAATTTTTAAATATTAATCTATAAAACATTCTATACCATTATAACAAAGAAAAACAATTTTTAACTAAAGCCATTAAATTTAACAAAATTATATATTGGATAAGGTTTTTTAATATTTCTAATAATTATTTTAATGGCACTCATTCAAGTAATTAGAAAATTTTAAAAAGTGAAAAAATTTTATTAATAATTTATAATAAAAATAGCAACACACTGTTTCTAATAAAAAAACATTAGCTTGAGCATTGGTTTGACTATGATCAATCAAGCGCTCTTACTGGGCCCAGCCCACTTCGTTAACTAAACCCATGCTCTATCACAAATCCATCACAAGAAATACTGTTGTTTTTTTTTTTTTTGATGCCTCGAATTTTAATTTTTTGAGGTAAATTGTATCGGTCAAATCTAAGATAAGATTTTTTTTAGGTCAATGATTAAGGAAAAAAGTAAAATTGAAATAACCGTATGTGACAATTTGATTGAAAATAGTATCTATTCACAGAGTATTTTATAATTACTCTGTCTTTATTTATTTATTTTGCATTGATTTTCATGGAGTTTAAAAAAAAGTTTTAATTTTAATGTATTTAATATTAAAATTAAATTTTCACAATTTTTAATGTTAAAAAGTAAAAAAAAAAAACATAAAAAATAAGATTTTTAAATATTTAAAAAAATTAGATATAATTCTAAGGCATCTCAAAATGAAAAGATGAGTAAAAAAATGAGAGAGGGAGTAACTAGTTTTCAAATGTGAAAATTTTGATATAATTCATAATGAAAACACTTATTTATATAAAAATTTATTTGAATTATTTAAACGTTTGCATACTTGTATTTAACAGGGCTTACCAATTTATTAATTTAAATTTTCAATTTTTAGTTTTATTTGATATTTTTAATAAGAAAATTTACAAGCTCAACTTGAGTTTTGTTCAATTACATAATACTGCTAGCTTCACATTTTAGTCTTCTTACTATGAGTTTTTGATGTCATACACTATAGTCCTACGCTCATTACCAAATCCATAACTTAATTCGTTTTATTTGTGTAATTATTTTTGAAAAATAATATTCAATAAATTTAAAATTTAAAATTTAAATTCTTAACACATACAATTACTTTCTTATTTCTAGATTATAACCTTGAGTATTAAAAAAATGCTCATTACCATTCATTAGAAAGTTAAAATTGTCCTCCTTCATTGATGTTATCTAAAATGCAAATTCAACACTATGATTGAAAGTTTTTTATTCACTAACCCATAAAAAAACTTATGGAATTTTTTTATTTTTTAAAGAATTTTGGGACTTACAAATCATTTACTAACATTATGGGGGTTCGAACCAAGTGCTTTGAAGTCCTTATTCTAAATTTAACAACTTGCACCAATCCTTATAGGCAACTTTGATTGAAAGTTGAAGTAATATATATTTATCCTAAATATTCATTTTAAAACGTAAAGGTATTTATTTTTTTTATATTTTTCATAACGCATAAATTTATGACCCTACTACTATAAATGAATTAAAGGAGTTGTCATCAATATTTTTGTTTAAATACGATTTGTCATATGAAAGAATCTATCCCATTTAAAAAGGAGTCTTAAGATTGATTTAAGTATCTTTAAATAATAAATTCTAGTCCATGAAATCATATATTAGTTTTGAGAGTGCGATTACATGTGAGGAAGGTTATAACACCCTAATTATGCCCATCCAAAGGATGGTACCAATTTTATTTCAAATTTTCCAAGCTTTAAATATATTTATGTTTTACCAAAATATTTAATATTGAAAATTCATCTTAAAATTACTTTAATAGTTTGGTAGCAATTTAAGATAATTCTCTCACATCAAAAGTATTTATGGAAACTAGTGTTCACCCTGAAAAGACTCTATAGTCGGATTCATTAATATATTTTTATTTCAAGAAATAATTAGTAAAATCTTCCAATAGTTTGACAAGATTTACTTTAATACAGATCTCTCAATAGTTTGATGAGATTTTCTTGTAAATTTATTTGTAAAAAATATATTAAATCTTCCAATAATTTGATAAGACTTGATTTAATATGCAAATCCTCTAATAATTTGATAGGATTGAAACAAAATATTAGCAATAATTTTTTATGAAAATTGATTTATGAGATTCTCAAATAGTTTGATAAAATTCATGAAAAATTAAATTCATGAAAAATACTCCAATAGTTTGGAAGGATTTATGAATTTATTTTGGAAACATTTTTTTTATTATTTCTATAAAATAAATAAGTAAATGAAATTTGTAAAGGTAAAAAAAAAAGAAACAAATAAATTGTTCAACTTAAAATAAGTAAAATAATAGCTGAAGATATAATAATAATAATAATAATAATAATAATAATAATAATAATAAGTAAAATAAAAGAAATCTAAAAAATAAATAAAATGAAAACATAAAATAAAATAAAAAAAGAAAAAAAAAGGAAAAACCTATGAAAAAAGTTGACCTGAAAAAGGGTCATGTGAAGATCTTCATGGGTCATGCATGTCAACTTCTTATGCAAAATGACTCAATCTTCTATGGTATAAAAGCCCAATTTTCAACCTTTCCTTAGTATGCCTTAGACCCCTCTCTCTCTCTCTAACTTTTTTTTTTAAATCCCCAGATCCAATTGCCGAAAATTGGATTTAATTGCCAGTTTTTGGAAATATCATAGGAATTTAATAAAAAAATTCAGGTCTAGCCAAAAAATTCAATCAGCAAATTCAAACATTCAACCAAAAATCCAAATTTTTTAGAAATCCAAACTTCAGTAAACTTTGATCCAAAAAAACACAAATGAAACAAAGTAATACTCTTCCAAAAATACACTCCCAAAAACAATTTTTTTCACACAAACTAACCTAAATTCAAAAAAAAAAAAATTCCAGAAATCTTTTCACCAAAAAAAAACCTAAACTCTTCCCCATCTTCTGTGTAATTTAGGATGCCCTTTATAAGGCCTTGATTACCATAAATTTAGGGATTTTATCAATTAAATCAAATTTGCAATTTCAATTAAGGTCTTATTGAATAAGAGGAAATCATGTCTGTCAATTTCAATCCCAATCACCGTATGAAACATAGATGAAATCCATTGACAATCTTGCCTTTAGAACCATGATTTGGTCTAGGTTTTAACAAACAATTTTATTTTAAATTTAGCTTTTGACGAGCATGATTTTAAAGTTGACTAAAAACAGATTTCATTCCCTTTTTTTTTTTTCGTTCTTTTTAATTATTTATTTTCATTAAAAATGATAAATGAAAATAATAATAATAATAATAAAACTAGCCCGTAGCCCACATTAGAGCAAGTCAAAGGTTTGGGTTCCATCCCCAAACAAAATAAAGTCTTTAGTTGGGCTTAAAATCTAAATTATCCATAATGAAATTTTGATTATCAAAAATAAAAAAAATGTTGTGTAAGTCCAGACAAAAAAAGATGTCTACAGCTGCCCTTCTTTGCATATTTCTATAAAATAAGAATGATGCAAAGACAAAGACAACTATTGAGTTCGATCTAAAATTTGGGAAATACTGTGCAAGTCAGAAAAAAAAAAGGTATATACAATTGCCCTTTTTGGCACATTTCAATAAAATAGGAATGATGCAAATGCAAAGATAACCATTAAGTCCAGTCTAAGAACCCACTGAATAGAGGCCAAACAACTTTAAAAAAAAAAAGAAAATGGGTTTCTCTGTTCAAAGGTTAAACAATTTTTAAGAAAAAAAATGGGCTCCTCTATTCAGAGGCTAAACAACTTTTTTAAAAAATAGGCTCCTCTATTTATAGGGTAAACAACTTTAAAAAAAGAAATAGGCTCCTCTATTCAAAGGCTAAACAATTTTACAATAGCCTTCTAATCAGAAGCGAAGTTTGAAAATTTAGAACTGCCTACCTTAGTGATTCTTTCTCCATCATGATTAAAAATCTTTGCATTCATTTTCTTTATGCTAGATTGGGATGTTCTTATATGGAATGAATTTTCATGTATGCAATGTATGTAGTGCAAATGAATTATCAATTATGGTATACAAATCCTTAAGGCTTTTTTTTTGTCCAAACCTTTCAAGTCTCCAATAATAGGAATAAAATCAACTATATTCTCAAAATTGGCATTCGTCTTTTAAAATCAAAGTTTGTACCAAGTTTTGAAAGTTTCATCTCTTGCTTGTATACCTTTCACCTTTTCCAAAGTAATACATAATCTTCCATGATATTAGTTAATTAGCAACCATTATCCCAAGTTCATGATATATAAGATGCAAATCATGTATTTCTCTTATTTATTGCAATGCATTTAAAAAGAAAAAGCATAAATTGATAGTGAAATATAACTAGTAAACATTTTTATTTGGAAGGGAAAGCAAGTTACAAATGGTGACCATTTGGGACAATTCTGTCAATTACGTATGGTAAAAGTAAACAAGGATTGCTATTTAGGACAACAATGCCCCAAGATAAACATTCAAATAATCATGATGACAAATCTTAGATTCTTTCCAAAAACTCAATCATGCCACGCCCTTAACACTTTAGAATTCCTTGAAGCATACTTGTTTTCATTTTGGACTTTGTGATCCTCAAACAATGTTGTACTCATCTTATCTAAATCACCTTTTTAGGTTTTCAACTCAGATAAACCCCCATTTAGTTTAAACCGCCCTTTTGAATTTTCAATTTGAACTTCTTTTTTTTAAAAGTAAAATATTTTTTCACAACATCAAAATTTATAGGATTGGGAAAATTATCTCTATCAATCTCTATTAAGATCAATGCTCCTCATGAAAAAGTCCTTTTTATAATATACGACCTTGCCCAATTTGGTGTATACTTTTCTCTGTTATCATGTTATTAGAAAAAATTCTTTTTAGGACTATCTCTCCTTGAAATTGATGAGATCAAATCTTCTTATCATGAGCTTTCATCATTTTTCAAGTATAATTGACCATAAAATAAGGCTACCAATCTTTTTTTCAACGAAATTCAGTTGCTCATGGCATTCTTGAACCCATTCATCTTCTTCTATCCCCACTTCCTATAAAACCTTCAAAGATGGGATTTCTATTTCTACTGGCAATACAACCTTTATACCATAAACCAAGAGAAATAGAATTACCTCGATAAAAGTGCGTATGGTCGTTCAATAAGCATGCAAAGCAAAATGTAATTTTTCATGCCAATCTTTATACACCTTAATCATTTTCTCCAAATTTTTTTGATATTTTTATTCACAGCTTTTACTGCTCCATTCATATTTGGATGATATAGTGCCAAATTATGGTGCTTAATTTTAAACTGAGCACATATTTCTTGTATCATTTTATTATTTAAATTCTTAGCATTATCTGAGATAATCATCTCGGAGAGTCTATATTTACAGATTATCTCTCTCTTGATAAACTTACAGACTACTGATCATATTACACTTGCATAAATAGTTGTCTCAACCTATTTTGTGAAATAATCAATTATCACAAAAATGAATCTATTCCCATTTAATGCTTTTAGAGTAATAGGCCTAATAACATCCATACCATACATAGAGAATAGCCAAGATGATGCCAAAACACGAAAGTAGTAGGCAGAATATGTATCTTATTAACTTAAATTTGACATTTATGATACTTTTGAGCATAATCAATGCAATCAGCTTTCATTGTTAACCAGTAATATCCAACTATCATAATCTATCTTGTTATCATGTGTCCATTTATATGTGTTTCATACACTTCATCATGCATATCTTCGATAATCTTCTTTGCTTCAACTGCATTTACATGTCGCAATAACACTTGATCTTTATGTCTTTTATAAATAACCTCTCTATCTAAGAAGAATCTCATGACTAATCTCTTCAATACTCTTTTATTATTTTATGTTGCTTGATCTAGGTATTATTGACTCCTTACGTATTATAAGATATATTGATACCACAGCATTTTATCTTTTTCCTTTTTCACATTGGCACAATGTACTGGCCTATCTTTGACATTTAGTTTTATAGGCTGAACCTCAATATTGTTATCAACCCGAATTATCATAGTTAGAGTGGCCAAGGTATACACATTTAGATTTTCTTCATGCGGCAAATATTCAAATTGGACTACTTTGAACTACTTGTGTAATTCCAAAATATACTTATCATACGAATAAGCTTTGAATCTCTTATCTTCTATTCTCCCTTCAATTGATAGATAACTAATACTAAATCCCCAAACACCTTCAATGCTTTAATTTTTCTATCCAAAGTAACTTATAAACCTATAACACAAGCCTCATATTTAGCCATATTATTAGTACAATTGAAGTTTAATCTTGCTGTGATAAGATAATAATGTCCATCATGAGATATTAGAATTGTCTCAATTTCATGCCTCAAGGCATTAACAACTCTATCAAAGTACATTTTCCATGACTTCTCATTATTTTCTCTAAAACAGCCATTAACTTTTCATCTGAAAAATCAAATTTCATTAGCTCATAGCCTTTAGAAGCACATTATGCAAGGAATTCTGCGATGGCACTTTCTTTAATTACCTTTTGACTTACGTACATAATGTCATACTCTAAAAGCATTATTTGTCACCTTGCAATCTTTTTTGATAATGATGATTTCTCAAAAATGTACTTGATTGGGTCTAGTTTAGCTATAAACCAAATGGTACGATAAAGCATGTACTACTTGAGCCTCTTAGCTGTCCAAGCTAATGCGCAACACATTTTTTCTAATGATGAATACTTTGACTTATATTCTATGAACTTTTTACTTAAGTAATATATAGCTTTTAATTTTCTATCAAAATTATCTTGTTGCCCTAACACACACCCCATTAATTTTTATATACAATCAAATACAAAATTAATGGTATTTTCAAAACAGGTGGTACTAGTACTAAAAGATTTGACAGGTATTGTTTAATTCTATCAAAGGCTTCTTGACATTCTCTATTCCATTCACTAAGGTTGTTTTTTCAAAAGAGCTTAAAGATAGGGCCACATTTGAAGGTCAGTTGAAAAATGAATCTAGAGATGTAGTTCAATCTGCCTAAAAAATCTCGAACTTCTTTCTAGATAGCCTTTATTTTATCTAGATCAACTTCGATTCCTTTTTCACTAACCACAAAGCCTAGCAATTTTTTTTACTTAGCTTCGAATGTATATTTGGATGGATTTAACTTAAGTTGAAATTTTCTTAGCTTTTTAAACAATTTTCTAAGGTTACCTATACGATTTTCTCTTTAACGAGACTTTATGATCATGTCATCAATATATACCTCGATCTCTTTGTGCATCATGTTATAGAAAAGTGTCACCATAGCCCTTTAATATATTACCTCAGCATTTTTAATCCAAAATACATGACTTTGTAACAAAAGGTACCCCATGTAGTTACAAAAATGGTTTCTTCCATGTCATCTTATGCCATCTTTATTTGATATAACCTGAAAATTCATTCATAAAAGAAAACATAGAATGTCAAGCTGAATTATCCACTAATGTATCAATGTGAGGTAGAGAAAAATTATCTTTCAGGTTGGCCTTATTCAAATCATGATAATCTATACATATTTATACCTTTTCATCTTTCTTAGAAATAAGTACTATATTAGCCACCCATTCAGGATATTTAGCCACTTGCAAAAATCATGCCTCAAACTATTTTTTACCTTATTTTGATCTTCAACAGTATTTCAAGCTTCATCCTTTTCAACTTTTACTGAACAAGCCTATATTTGGGCTTCAAGGGTAGCTTATATTTAACAATTTTAGTGCTAAACCCTAACATATCCTGATAAGACCAGGCAAACACTTCTATAAATTCTCAAAGTAGATTTTTTAACCCTTGTCTATTAGCAAATGGAAGCAATATGCCAACCTTAACTTCTTTTTTGTTCTCATTATCCCCTAAATTGATTACCTTAGTAGTTTTCTAATGGGCCTCAATAGGTCTATTCTACTGTTCAATTATTCTCATTAGATCCAAATGTAAAGTATATTCTTCAAAGTCTTTTTCTGTGTTAAATTCATCAGCATTAATTAAATTTTCAAAATTGAATCCCTAATTGTTATCATGATTATCCTCACATTCATTTGAGGACCTGAAATGAAATGGAAAGTATTGACAAAATGCTTTGACTACAAAAGAGAAATGGAAACTAAATAGAAGAAATGAATAAAAATGCATAACCTTATGCTTTTATTAAGATAATAATTAATAAGATGTCTATATATAAAAGATTATCCCAATGCTTTTGGACATAAGTAATTAGAAATTGTAATTACATTGGAAGGGTATCAAAGATAGCAGACATTTTAATGACGTTCCAATTTGTAAGTTCAAAGCCTAGTAGACACGAATGAACAAACATTTCTTCCTTCTAGAATTTTTCTCCTACCATCTGGATGGACATTTTGACGAAAGCTTCTATTATGCTCAGTTTGTTTTTGACACTCCTTCCATCCTTGGATACATATATCCTCCTAGCCTAAAAGTCTCATAAGATATGGTACGATAATCGACATATTTCTTGCTATTATTCTACCTTTATTATCTCACATCCTCTACATTTCCCATTCTTCGAATTTATATCCCCTTCTAGAATTTTTCTCCTACCATCTGGATGGACATTTTGACGAAAGTTTTTATTATGCTCAGTTTGTTTTTGACACTCCTTCCATCCCTGGATACATATATCTTCCTAGCCTAAAAGTCTCATAAGATATGGTACGATAATCGACATATTTCTTGCTATTATTCTGCCTTTATTATCTCACATCCTTTACATTTCCCATTCTTCGAATTATCTTTCAGGTTGGCCTTATTCAAATCATGATAATCTATACATATTTATACATTTTCATCTTTCTTAGAAATAAGTACTATATTAGCCACCCACTCAGGATATTTAGCCACTTGCAAAAATCATGCCTCAAACTATTTTTTACCTCATTTTGATCTTCAACAATATTTCAAGCTTCATCCTTTTCAACTTTTACTGAACAAGCCTATATTTGGGCTTCAAGGGTAGCTTATATTTAACAATTTTAGTGCTAAACCCTAACATATCCTGATAAGACCAGGCAAACACTTCTATAAATTCTCAAAGTAGATTTTCTAACCCTTGTCTATTAGCAAATGGAAGCAATATGCCAACCTTAACTTCTTTTTTGTTCTCATTATCCCCTAAATTGATTACCTTAGTAGTTTTCTAATGGGCCTCAATAGGTCTATTCTACTGTTCAATTATTCTCATTAGATCCAAATGTAAAGTATATTCTTCAAAATCTTCTTCGATGTTAAATTCATCAGCATTAATTAAATTTTCAAAATTGAATCCCTAATTGTTATCACGATTATCCTCACATTCATTTGAGGACCTGAAATGAAATGGAAAGTATTGACAAAATGCTTTGACTACAAAAGAGAAATGGAAACTAAAGAAGAAATGAATAAAAATGCATAACCTTATGCTTTTATTAAGATAATAATTAATAAGATGTCTATATATAAAAGATTATCCCAATGCTTTTGGGCATAAGTAATTGGAAATTGTAATTACATTGGAAGGGTATCAAAGATAGCAGACATTTTAATGACGTTCCAATTTGTAAGTTCAAAGCCTAGTAGACACGAATGAACAAACATTTCTTCCTTCTAGAATTTTTCTCCTACCATCTGGATGGACATTTTGACGAAAGCTTCTATTATGCTCAGTTTGTTTTTATCACTCCTTCCATCCCTGGATACATATATCCTCCTAGCCTAAAAGTCTCATAAGATATGGTACGATAATCGACATATTTCTTGCTATTATTCTACCTTTATTATCTCACATCCTCTATATTTCCCATTCTTCGAATTTATATCCCAAGCCCAATCTATCACTATTGTCTATTATTATTGGAAGCTTCTTAATTTCTTATAAGTTTTTACCTAATCCAACTCTTGGATACCAACCTTTATCGATAATTTGTCTAATCACGATTTTACTAAACTTTGGTTAGTATAGCTTAGATCTTTTATAGTATTGACATGTTTAAAGGATTGATAAAAACATTCCAAGGATTCTTTTGTTACCTACACATAAGAAGCATTTATGGGCTGGGTCACTAATAGGTCATCTTCTTCAGCCACGATCACAAATTGCCCTTTCATATTGAACTTGACTTTTTGATGTAAGAAAGAGGGAATAACACCAGTCATGTGAATCCACAACCTGTCAAACAAATAACTATATGATGGAAAGATATTTATAAGTTGAAACTTCATGTCAAAAGTACATGATCCGATTTGTAATGGCATCTCAATATCTCCTAATACCTCATGCCTGGTCCCATCAAATGCTAGGATGACCATATGGCTACTTTTTATATAAGACATATCAATGGGTAACCTTGCTAATATGAACATAGACATAACATTTATAGCAGAACCATTGTCAATAAGCACTTTGGCAATAATGTGACTTTTGCATTTGATAGTAATGTGTAAAGCCTTTGTGTTTCTTTTTTCTTCAGTTGGGATCTTATCATCACTAAAAGCTATATAATGCGGTACCATCAAATTTCTTGTTAGATGATTCACATATTCTACAGACATATTATATGCCACATAAGCTTGATTTAACACATTTAAAAAAGTGTTACGGTGTGGCTCTAAATTTAGTAACAAAGACAACAAATAGATTTTAGCTGACATCTTATTTAATTGCTCAACTACAAAATATTCACTGTGTTTTATTAGTTTTAGAAACTCACAAGCTTATTTTTTGGACACGAATTTTAGGTTGCCTTTTTTTTATGTAAAGTTTGGTTCAACCTATTTTTTCACCTTTATCATTTTTTTTCTTTTTTTGCCCTTTTCAACATCTCTATAATGTAATATCTTTCACTTCTAGTTATGCCTCTTAGTCATGTTATGTTGACGGTATTTGGTTTGGGCATAATCTCTTCCTACCCTTAAATTATCACTTCACAGCCATACCTCTATGACACAGCCTTCTCATTCTCGTATAGAAAAGGACTTAAGACCTTAAAAGTTACTAACTTTAGGATAAGTTTGTCTATAACTGACTTTGGCTTCTCACCACAATATATAGTTATTGATTTTGATATCTATTTTGATTTGTCAATCATAGAAACCTTTACTTCTTTTGAGGCTTATCATTCCTCGTATAACTCAATCTGATATAAATCTATTAATTTTTATACTTTTTCATGAAATTGCTTGTAGGTTTTAATAGAATGACCCGAAACCCCACTATAGTACTAGCATTTCTGATTTAGAACATATCCCCCACATTAGGTGTATGGGTTAGTCGATTGTACCACCCTAGCCTTATAAAGCATTATATAGCTAATTGAATAGCATCTTAATCTTTTCCATTCTCCTTTTCATATGCCCTTTATCCTCATTCAAAGTATTGACTGCATGATTTGATAATGGATTGCCACTGACATTGGGTGTCATTTTTTCTCTGGTATTGAAACTAACCAGCCCTTCTTTGATCATACCTTACACGTTGAATTTCAAGGCTGTGTAATTTTTGGTGAAATGGCTCACGATTCCATAATGATAATCATAATAAATAATGAGATCATACCACTTAGGATAAGGGGGTTCCAGTGGTTTTATATGAAAAGGGGCAATCAAATGATTATTGTAGAATTTTTGGTATAACTCCGTATAGGTCATGGGAATGGGGTCACAAGTAGGCTTTTTTCTATTATTTTATGGCTCATTTGGATCACTTGTTAGGTTAAATGAGAATATCTAAAAGTCTTACTGCGGGGGTAGTACCAGGGTAATAAGTGTTGATAGATGGCTGGAATGATGGTTGATAAAATGGTGGATAAACAGATTGAGGCATTGATGGGTATGGGGAAACTGAGGTATTATTTATGGTGGGATGGTATGTTAGGTATATAGGTTATGGATAAGGGGCATAATTTTTGAATTGTTGTCTTTTGAAACTCACAGCTTGAGTTTTACTCTCTTTTTTTGTATTATCTTGGCTGTTGAAGATTTTTCTTCCTCAAGTTTGCCATTTTAATGGCATTTTTAATGACCTCACCTGATATTACCATGTCAGCAGAGTTTTTAATTGCTTTCCCTATCATCTTTTCATAGTAAGATGACTTTAGAGTGCTCACAAATAGAATCATTGTTTCTTTTTTATCAGTGGTGGTTGGACCTAAGCAGCCATATCCCATCATTTTTTAGCATACTCCTTAAAGGACTTAGTTATCTTCTTTTTCATACTTTACAGCGAAAGGCAATCAAAAGCCATATCTATAATATGGCGATTTTGATTAATGAATAAGCGGGTCAAGTGCTTCTATGTTTAAATACGAGTCTTATCTAAATGAATATACCATCTTGCAGTAAACCTTGTTAGATTGTCTTGAAATACATACATGAGTAACTTCTTATTACTAGTGTGGGCTGTCATTTTATAACATTACATTGTGACATGGGTGATGGGGCATTTGATGCCATCATACTTCTTAGATTCTGGTACTTTAAACTTTGGGGGTATCACCACATCTGGTACCAGGCAAAGTCTCACAGTATCCATAGACCTATAAAAGTTGATGCCTTTTACTATTCGTAATCTATCCTTAAGTATATTCATCGCATGATTAGCTTTAGTATCTTTAACCACCTTCAACTTTGTATTTCCTTTGACTTCTTCAAATTAAAAACTTGGATTGGTTCAACTGCCTTTTCAATAAAAGTAGGATTAATGAATTTTTAACATTTCCTTGGCTAGGCACAGGTGACATTCTTGAATAATTATAACTTAGGAGCAAGTTGTTATGGCGAGAAGCTTTGAATGGATTGGGCCTGGTATGAGCCATAACTCAAAGGATATAACAGGTTCGTAACTTCATGAAAAACATCTTCCTCCACTGCTTTTCCCTTATTTAGCTTATCCAAAGCTTCAAGAATTTTACTCAATTCTCTTTTGATTTTTTTAAAGCTTTTTCCAACCTTTCAACATTACTTGTATTGTCTTGTTCCATTTTTCTTGCTTAAGCTCAGGCATTATACTGATGTTGAGCTATTCTTGAACCTTATATACCACAATCTAAAATTAGTGATCCTATTATAGACTAATTAAGGATGAATGAAAAAATGTAATGCATGAAAAAAAAATATTTGCCCCTTTTAAGATTTCAACAAAAGTGAATTATCATTTATTCCACAAAAAGTCTGTTTTACATCAAGTCTATTATTCTCCACTTGTAAAAATGCTTAATTTGCTCATACTAGTCTTTGGCTTCCTCAATGAAGTTCAACAGCCACTACCCATGCTCTCTTGTTAGTGCAACCAAAATTTTTAATGTTTTAGCCTCTTCTGCCATTTCTTTTACCTTAATCACTACCTTGCTTAGCTAGGTTGCTAGATGCTCTATGTACATTTGCCTTCCCAACCCTTCTTTTTTAGCAAACCATACTTGATAAGATAATTCTCTATGCTTATTTATAAGTGCCATGATATGATCCTCTTGCTCATTTAATTATTGCTTTAGTGTCTGAATATACCTTCTAAGCATTTAATTTTCTTGTTGAGCTTTCATACAATCATCCTTTAGTTGGGAACATTCTCTTTTTAGTTTTTTGTTCTCATAAGTCAAATTGGGGATATCTATTTCTTTAGCTTTCATTTGTATGTATAGCCTTCATTTGTATGTATAGCCTTTTGTGCTCTTGTTGCAACTCTATCAATTCTGTAAGGGCATTGTCAAGCTCTCTAACAACCTTTTGAGTCTTGCTTTTAGCCTCTAATCTCTTATGTTATTGATGAAGTTCAGCCAAATCTTTAACTATCATATCACGTTCTTTAAAAATTTCATGGACTTGAACTTCTAACTTTTTTGCTTTATCTCTTCACTATCCCTTCTCTTTTTGAAGCCTTAGAATTTCTTGTTTGATTTTATCTTTTTTAACTTCAAATTTCTTCTTTGCAAATTACAACTTTGAAGGTACCTTATCCAACCCCTAATTCATTGACTGGCAATGATTTTTTAATATAGATGCAACCTTCTTACCCCTCTTAGCTTTCCACATCAAATATCCATAAGTGACTTTATTAGTGAATATTCCAGGGCTCACTCTCTTGGGTTTTTTTTAGGCCTTAATCATACTATTAATTTTCTAAAATTTTTTAGGTTCTCCATATAAATATTCAAATTATTTGAACCTGTGTCATAGGAATAAACTGTTCAGCTCCATATTATCTCCTCACCATCAGCGGTGCATAACCTGTTAACCCCTATAAGCCTAAAAGTGGAACCTCTATCTCATTTTCACATTGATACAGCATAGGTTTTTAATTCATCTATGAAACTAACTATTTCACCTTACAAACTGTGGCTTCTGCAACAAATATTCTTATTCTTTCTAGGTCTTTGCTTTTGGCCATTCGCTCTCACAAAATTCTTTAATCAGATTTTGATTGTGAAAATAATGTTTGGAGAAAGTATTCTTTTTGCATTCAAAATGACTCTTCATCCATAAAAATAATAAAGGTGTGCAACATAAAAAATGTGCTTTATCATTCTGTCTATAAAAATTCAAAAATTTGACGGTTTTCACCAATATCGTTAGGGAAAGATTACATCATCTTTCAATCTGTTCAAATAAATCTACAACCTCTATCTCAATATGACTTAAGACTTTGGGGAAGATCACCATCCCATATATTGCTAAAGCAAATGAATTCATTCTTCGGTCATCATCAGGATGTTTAACAATGAAATCTCAAAAAAACTCATGGAATACCTTTATGCCCTTCTTTTTCTTGGACATTTGAATCTATGAGCTCTTTTTTAATCCCTAAAATATGAGCTAACTTTTTACGATATCCTAACTTTTATTTCTTCACACATACTTTATTTGCATACTAAAAATGCATACCCAATAGAATCAAATATTCCTCTATAGTTGGTACCAAATTAACTTCATTGAAAATGAAACAATGATAGGAGGTGTCCTAAAATTGTACCATCACCTTAATGAGTGAGTTTTTAGCTTTCATTGATAGGAGATGTGCAACATGCCCAAACTTCTGACAAAAAGCTTGTTGTCATAAAGAAAACATGTTATTTCATATGTATACCAAGTCTTTCAAATCATTATGTTTAAGGAGCAATCGAATCTCTTTAGGCAAGGTAGAAACATAACCAAATGGCAAGCAATCTCTTTGCTCTCACTGTCTCATTTCTGACTCCACCTTCACATCAATAGGTGACTCATACTTGAAGAACACATATGAGGTGTAAACTTGATGTTCTGTGGGTTCCATGAAAGCCTTTATTAAAGATATCTTTTAAGGCAAGAATAATATGCAATCTTTATGTATGTTTATAAATATGTAACAAAAGAAAAACAAACAAAAAAATCAATTAATTATCTCAATATAAAATAAAAAATAAACATAATAAAAAAAATAAAATATAATAACATGACTCTAAGTTTTGGATTAACTATGAAAGGTAAAAGAGCATGGCTCTACCTACAGGTTAGGCTCATAAAGTTAATTATATGTAGCTTGGGCTACTTCTAAAAGGTTTTCAAATTATTTCTTACATCATTGTCTATCACAGACTAGTAAGATACCTTAATCCTTGCCCATTATAGGCGGTAAGCGAAAATGGTTCAATTTGAGTGAGAGTATTTTACTAGCCCATGTGGAGACATGAAATCTCACAAAGGTATTGGTACTTTACTCATTCCTAAATTACAAAACTTAGGTATAGAGTCCATGCTATGCGCACACAAATTAATGAAAAATGTATAAAAATAAATAAGTAAATAACAAAATAAAACACAAGTAGAAAAAAAATCTTGAATTTATTAAGTTAGACTTGGATAACAAGAAATCATTTACTAGCCTGACTCATTATATCTCCAGCGAAATCGTGAAATTGTCAAAACTTATAGATTTATGAACCTACAACTATAAATGGATAAAATGAGTCACGACCAATCTTTTTATTTATGTGCAATTGATCACCTAATAGAATCTATCCTATTTAAAAAGGAGTCCCAAGTTTAACTTAGGTATCTCTAAATAGTATATTCTAGTCCATGAAATCAGATTTTAGGCTTAAAAGTACGGTTACATGTGTGAAACTTATAGCACCCTCACATCGTCTATCCAAAAGATGATACCAATTTGATTTCAAATTATCCAAGCCTTAATTATATTTATGATTTACCAAAATATTTAATATTGAAAATTGATCTTAAAATTACTCTAATAGTTTGGTAGCAATTTAAGATAATTTTCATGGAATTAGAAACCAACCAAATTTTTATGTTTTTCCTCTTATTATATTTACTATTGATGGTTTACTCATATATGTGTAAGGATACATAATTTTCCCTTTCATTTTCAAACAAATAAATTAATTTATCTACCTTTAATTTTTTTAAATGAAAACAAGTCTTTTAAATGAAAAGAATTGTTTTAATGTGCAAAAATGGATTTATTGCGTCTGTGTTATGGTGCCTTGGTAGAAAAATGGATTTATATTGATCTTTTCAATGTGCATTTGTGTCTCATGCTTAAGGGCTAACATGTACATGTAATATGCGTTAAGGGCCTTATGTGTACTTGTAGAGAAATTTATTTATATTGATCTAATCTATTTCTAGACTGTCCCAAATTGATTTATATTGATCATTCTATTTCTATGTGCAAACCCTTATAAGCTTAGCCTTAAGCAAAACTCATTGAATCTGAGCCCAAAACCCCGCATCTCAATACTTATAAACCTTAACTACCATTTTCATCTTTCTTAGTGGTTCTGTTGCTTTTCATTTCAGCAACAATTATTGCTCCAATTTAGTAAGTTATGTATTTTAAGAGTATTTTCTTTTAGAAAAAGGTATTTTAGAATTTTGTTATCATGTAGCTAATTAAAAACAATTCTGTTTACATTTACATTTAAAGGAAATGGATGCGTTTGAAGGAGAAATAGTTGATTTTGTTATCAAGCTTCATAAAGCATTTAAACCAAATATTGGTGATAAAATGTATACTGATTTAGGAAAGATTTTTTCTAAATTTGTGACAACTTCACAAGTTGGAAAATATTATAACTAGTTTTAAATCCGTGCGATGCACAGAAATATTTTCATATATCAATAAATTTTATATAAATATAATTTTTTTTAAATGATAATATAAGCTATGAAGTTTATGAATAACTCATAACTTATATAATCATTTTTATTTAAATTTATATATTTTAATATAATAAAATTAATTAATTACATATTGAATATACTTATGCAATCATCATCAATTTTAAAGAAAACTCAAACTATAATTTATTAAATCCAAATAATCTCTAAAAAAAAAGACAATAATGTTTTCAATTTTAAGAAATTAAAAATTTCATCCTTAAAATCAATCTCATGTACAAACTTTTTTAATGGGAGATTCTTCCATAAGTTGTTGTTGAAGCAAAGATGAAGTAATTGATTCTTTAGTATTTTTTTCTCTTTGAAGTAGGTGTCATTTTACTGGATGAGTCAATAGATTTCATAGATAAAGATAAAGAGAAAGATAAAATAACAATATGTCATTTGATAACAGTTGAGTTATAATTTAGATTATATAACTTTATTACAAACATAATCATTATAATAAGCTTATACATACCTCTTCTAATAATTTTTGACATTCAAGTTGAGGATCAAAATAACACCTTATTCACTATAAGTTTAGTAATACTTATATCAAGATTATACTTGATTACCCTCATAGTGAACACACAAATTTTATCTATGATATCTTCAAATATCTCTTGGATTTTATAATCACCGTTTTCCTAAATCATAATTGTAAATATATCATTCAATTAATTAGAATATTAAATAATATTAAAATAATTTTTAACTTAATATCTTAACAGATATTTCATAAAGATCGTCAATATCTTTATTAATTAAATTTTTAGTTTCTGTATTGAACTGTACGAATATTGCTCTTCCAAAATTATCATATGCCTCTATATTCAACTTATACCTATAAAAAATATAAATTTTTACAATTATAAATATAATATAATAATTTAAAATACTTTTATTATCATAATGGAATAATAATTTTTTTATGTATCAAATATAAAAAATATAAATACCAATTACCTTGGAGTTGGATTAGGGACATCAACATTAAAGGAATAACATGGAAAATTTTCATCAATTTCAAATAGTTTCTTGTTACACCCATATAACATATAGCATCAACCAAAAGTGGTATCAACTTTCATGATAGTGACTCTACTGGTGAAAGACTTTTCCTATATATACCCAATCATCTTTAAATCATTTATTAACCAAAAAATATTAAAAAAAGAAAGCTAATATCATAGTTAAAGAAATATAAAATATAAGTATAAAAAAAATAACCTTTGAGCAATATAGACTAAAAAATGATATAAAGTGAAAATTAGAGAGAGAATTAAAGTAAAGTTGAGTAGTGATCAAAAGATATAAAATTAGTGAAAAGTGGTTAACACTACATTATACTTAACCTAGAGCTACTTATACAAAAAGTGTGTTGTAGGTTAATTAATAAGATAATTTTAAATTATAAAAGTTAATATTGAAATAATAAAAATTATGAGTGAATAATGGTTTAACAATGGCAAGTTGATTCATATTAAAATATTTTATTATGCCATTAACATTTAGAAATCTCTTAATTTATAATAATAAAATAAAATAAAATTATTGTATTTAATAATGAAAATAAAATAAATTAATTTTAATTAAATCAACGTGCATTAATAACTAGATTTTAAAATTATAAAACGTTACAAATGAAATCAAATGAAATTCAAGTGCATTAATATTTTATTAAATTAAATCAAACATGCATTAATATTTTACCAAATGAAATTAAATGAAATCATATTTAATGAAATATAAATCTATCAATCAAATATAAATTAATAAAATATTTTATTCCATTAATTTAATTATGGAGAATTAATTTGATATATTTGCTTTCTATATTTACATATAAAATACATTAATTACTTAAATGGATACTATATTTAATCAAATATAAATGTATCAAATAATTGATTAGAGAATCAATTATTTTATAATTATAATTGTAGTATTTATTAAATTATTAATTATATATTGATTGATTTAATTTGTCAAATTAAAAAAATTTTAAAATTTTTAATATGAATTGAATTTAGAGTGATTTAAAATCAATAATAAAAATATAAATACAGTCAATTAATAAGATAATTTTAAATTATGAAAGTTAAAATGGTGAATAATAAAAATTATGAGTGAATAATGATCTAATAATGTCAAGTTGATTGATATTAAAATATTTTATTTTGTCATTAACATTTAGAGATCCCTCAATTTAGAACAATAAAACAAATTAAATTTATTATATTTAATAATGGCAATAAAATAAAATAAATTTTAATTAAATCAACGTGCATTAATATCAAATAATAAAATTATAAAACGTTACAAATGAAAACAAATAAAATACATAAATACAAAGAATTAATTTGATTAATTAGTAAAATATTATCTTTTGCTAAAACTTATTTATAGTTTATATGTTTTAAATCCTTAATGATTCACTGCAAGTGAGGCCGGAGATTTTTAACAAAATATTTGGCATGCATTGCTTTAAGCAAATACCTTAGCTAAACACAACTAAATAGTGATTCCAATTTTCTTAAAAAAATTTTTATTGCACTTTATCATGTAACGGGTAACATAATTATTGGAGTTTTACCTTAAAAAAATAATTTACTGCAACTTATTGCAAAATATCATGTAACATTCCTTACAATTTATTGCACTTTATCAAGTGATGCACAGACACATATTGTGATAAAAAATAATTTTTAAATAATGCATATTTTAATATGTTTTATCTTATATAAATATATAAAAAAAAAACAAAGTTTTTAGTGAAAAAATAATCATCCTACATGGATAATACAATATTATGACAGGTAGACATTTTATAAAAAAATTGATATGTGTCTTTAATTAATTTATATTTTAAATTTAAATTTTATATTTTATATTTTATATTAAAAAACAATTTAATTTCAAATATTTTCTTTTATATTTGCATATTCAATAGAATGGTTCTTTTTAAATTAAATATTTTATTTCCATAATCATTTTGAAACTTAAGTAAAAATGAGAAAGATTCATAATTTTTTAACATATGAACTTATTAAATGATACATATCAATTGCCATTAATTAAAAAATGACGTACTTAAATAGATTTTTAACCGATTCACTATTTGATTAGCATGCCATAAAAAAACTATTTGATTGGCATGATATATTATTCAAACAAAAACGTTTATAATTTAAAAATAATAAGAATATTTGCTTGAAAATAATTAAAAAAAGGGTACAATTTATACCATTTAAATGGCAACCTTGAAGAATCACTTCCATTGTCAAATTTACAACTTCAAAATTTGATCACCAAAATCAGAATCACAATTCCAAGAATGAATGACTATATATTTATATAAGATTTGCACAATTTAAATAAAATATAATGAAAAAGTTGACATAATTGAAATAAGCATCATAAACACATATATAAGACTAAATTAAATAATAAAAAATGCAAATAGCACCAAAGGAAGTAAGTAAGAAACAAATGAAGCAAACAAAAAGCTTTGCCCTTTTTTTATTATTTTTCAAGCAAATAGGCTTATTATTTTTAAATTATAAATGTTTTTGTTTCAAATATTTTTGGGCATCGCACGGATTTAAAATTAGTTAATTTAATTATAAAGAATTAATTTAACATATTTGCTTTATATATTTACACATAAAATACATCATAGAATATATCAAATACTCAAATTGATACTATATTTAATCAAATATAAATGTATCAAATAATTAATTAGAGAATGAACTATTTTATAATTATAATTGTTGTATTTATTAATTTATTAATTATATATTGATTGATTTAATTTGTCAAATTAAAATTTTTTTAAAATTTTAATACTTTTAAAATGAATTGAATTAAGAGTGATTTAAAAATAATAATAAAAACATAAATATAATTAATTTAGTTTTTTTAATTATATTTTCTTTATATATTTATACATGAAATACATCAATTACTAGATACTATATTTAATCAAATATAAATATATCAAATAATTGATAAGAGAATCAACTATTTTATAATTGTAATTGTAGTATTTGTTAATTTATTAATTATATATTGATTGATTTAATTTGTTAAATTAAATTTTTTTTAAAATTTTAATGCTTTTAATATGAATTGAATTGAGAATTATTTAAAGTTAATAATAAAAACGTAAATATAAATCTATTTAGTTATTTGAATTATTTTCAAATTAAAAATGTATTAAATAAAATAAAATACATTTATTAGATGTCAAGTGATAATTTTTAAGATTGTCCACATATCAACATTTTAAACCGTCCACATAGAATTTTTCCATTTTTGCCAAAAGCTTTGGCTTTTATATATTTATATAAGATATGGCTAGGAATGCGTTTAGACACCGCCATTGGGAGGAAGCTCATGCAATGGCATTAAAGGTAGATAGAGAAAAAGTACAAGCATTTAAACTTCAAAATATTCTTATATTTTCTTCACTATGGTAAGTTTTCTTTTTAAATTTTTGGTTTTTTTTTTGTGAATTTTTTCTTACTTTAGATTGTGTTTGTCCAAAATCACCTTTTTCAAACAACTAGAATATTCTACTATTTTGCTATATTTTGAAAAATGTGTAACAAAATGCGATGCTTTAAAGATTTCATTAAACATTAATGTTTTTAAGGAATGGTGTATCGAGAGAAAATGACTCAAAAAGGAAATAAAAAAAAAAAACCAAGAAGAAAAAGTAGAATAAAGAAAAATCTATTAGCTTGCAACAAGTAGTTGATGAATTTGTTAGCTTGCAAGAAGCAACTGATGAATCTATTAGCTTCCAAGAAGCAGTTGATGAATCTATTAAAAGAAATATTGAACAATTTTTATCAAACGCTGAAGATGAAGATGATACAGCAATTTCAAGATGTAATGTATCAATTTGTTTACAATGGGGACGCTTAGCAAATTATGTCTAAGCCATATTAAGAGGTAAAATTTATGTTTGATACAAAGGCAATCAAGTATAATCTTGGTATAAGTAGTACTAATCTTATAATGAATAAAGTGTATTATTTTCATCCTCAACTTGAATTTTAAAAATTATTAGAAGAGGTATGTATAAGCTAATTATAATGATTATGTTTGTTATAAAATTATGTAGTCTAAATTATCACTCAACTATTGTCAAATTATAGATTATTATTTTATCTCTCTTTAACTCCGTTTGTGAAATCTATTAGCTCATCTAATAAAATGACACCTACTTCAAAGATAGCAAGAAATACTAGAGAATTAATTGCTACATATTCACCTCAACAATAACTTATTAAAGAATCTCTCATGAAAAAAGTTTGTATGTAAGATTAATTTTAAGGATGAAATTTTTAATTTCTTGAAATCAAAAACATTATTATCTTTTGTTTAAAGATTATTTGGGTTTAATAAATTATAGTTAGAGTTTTCTTTAGAACTAATGATAATTGCATAAATATATTCAATAAATAATTAATTTATTTTATTATATTAAAATATATAAATTTAAATAAAAATAATTATATAAGTTATAAATTATTCATAAACTTCATAGCTTATATTATCATTTAAAAAAAATTATATTTATATAAAATTTATTAATATATGAAATTACTTTCATGCATCGCACAGGTTTAAATCTAGTTAATTTAATTATGGAGAATTAATTTGATATATTTACTTTATATATTTACACATGAAATACATCATGAAATATATCAATTACTCAAATGGATACTATATTTAATCAAATATAAATGTATCAAATAATTAATTTGAGAATCAATTATTTTATAATTGTAATTGTTTTATTTATTAATTTATTAATTATTGATTGATTGATTTAATTTGTCAAATTGAAAAATTTTTAAATTTGTAATACTTTTAATATGAATTGAATTGAAAGTGATTTAAAATCAATAATAAAAACATAAATATAATTAATTTAGTTTTTTTAATTATATTTGTTTTATATATTTACACATAAAATACATCAATTATTGGATATTATATTTAATCAAATATAAATGTATCAAATAATTAATTAAAGAATCAACTATTTTATAATTGTAATTGTAGTTTTTGTTAATTTATTAATTATATATTGATTGATTTAATTTGTTAAATTAAAAATTTTTTAAAATTTTAATGCTTTGAATATGAATTGAATTGAGAATTATTTAAAGTTAATAATAAAAACGTAAATATAAATCTATTTAGTTATTTGAATTATTTTTAAATTAAAAATGTATTAAATAAAATAAAATACATTTATTAGATGTCAAGTGATAATTTTTAAGACTGTCCACATCTTAATATTTTAAACCGTCCACATAGAATTTTTTTCATTTTTGCCAAAAGCTTTGGCTTTTATATATTTATATAAGATATGGCTAGGAATGCGTTTAGACACTGCCATTGGGAGGAAGCTCATGCAATGGCATTAAAGGTAGACAGAAAAAAAGTATAAGCATTTAAACTTCAAAATATTCTTATATTTTCTTCACAATGGTAAGTTTTCTTTTTAAATTTTTGGTTTTTTTTTTGTGAATTTTTTCTTACTTTAGATTGTGTTTGTCTAAAATCACCTTTTTCAAACAACTAGAATATTCTACTGTTTTTCTGTATTTTGAAAAATGTGTAACAAAATGCGATGCTTTAAAGCTTTCATTAAACATTAATGTTTTTAAAGAATGGTGTATCGAGAGAAAATGACTCAAAAAGGAAATAAAAGAAAAACCAAGAAGAAAAAGTAGAATAAAGAAAAATCTATTAGCTTGCAACAAGCAGTTGATGAATTTGTTAGCTTGCAAGAAGCAGCTGATGAATCTATTAGCTTGTAAGAAGCAGTTGATGAATTTATTAAAAGAAATATTGAACAATTTTTATCAAACGGTGAAGATGAAGATGATACATCAATTTTTAAGATGTAATGTATCAGTTTGTTTACAATGGGGACGCTTAGCAAATTATGTCTAAGCAATATTAAGAGGTAAAATTTATGTTTGATACAAAGGCAATCAAGTATAATCTTGGTATAAGTAGTACTAATCTTATAATGAATAAAGTGTATTATTTTCATCCTCAACTTGAATTTTAAAAATTATTAGAAGAGGTATGTATAAGCTAATTAAAATGATTATATTTGTTATAAAATTATGTAATCTAAATTATAACTCAACTATTGTCAAATTATAGATTATTATTTTATCTCTCTTTACCTCCGTTTGTGAAATCTATTAGCTCATTTAATAAAATGACACCTACTTCAAAGAAATACTAGAGAATTAATTGCTAAATCTTCACTTCAACAACAACTACTTATGAAAGAATCTCTTATGATAAAAAGTTTGTATGTAAGATTAATTTTAAGGATGAAATTTTTAATTTCTTGAAATCAAAAACATTATTATCTTTTGTTTAAAGATTATTTGGGTTTAATAAATTATAGTTAGAGTTTTCTTTAGAACTAATGATAATTGCATAAATATATTCAATAAATAATTAATTTATTTTATTATATTAAAATATATAAATTTAAATAAAAATAATTATATAAGTTATAAGTTATTCATAAACTTCATAGCTTATATTATCATTTAAAAAAATTTATATTTATATAAAATTTATTAATATATGAAATTATTTTCGTGCATCGCACGGATTTAAAATTAGTTAATTTAATTATAAAGAATTAATTTAACATATTTGCTTTATATATTTACACATAAAATACATCATAGAATATATCAATTACTCAAATTGATACTATATTTAATCAAATATAAGTGTATCAAATTAAACACTTAAGCCTTTATTTGATCTTAATTTTCAAGCCAAATTAAACACTTTGAATTTGAAAGATAGAGTGAAAGAAGGGCATAGCCGTGACTTAAAGGAGTTTCGGCAAGTTTTTTATCAGTTGATTCTCTTTTCTTTCAAGGATGATAAGGCTGTTCAAAACAATGAGTTGACTGCTGCTAAAGCGCTTGCTTCGAAATATGGATTAGAAGATGAAGTTTTATGTGTTTTTGAGTTAGCGAGTGAAATTTATTTGTAATTGTCTTTTATTTAAAAATTTTGATAATGTTGTTTTCGTTTAACAACTTATTAAAATTTTGTTAGTTAATGTTGTTTTCCTCGTTTTTGTTCTAGGGATCATACTGATTTTGATTCATTGATCGATTCTCCATTTTTCTGGACCAAAGGAGAGAGAATTGGTTTTATATTTTCTCTTTTGGACCTTTCAAAGAGAAAAGATGTTGATTTGGCTGTCATTGATTTTCATTGTCACAATTTTGACTGGATAAGGAATGTTCAGGGTCGAACAGATGTTTTTGGTGAGGTATTTCATCGCAAAAGGATTGGAAAAGTGAATCAGAAGATTTATAAGGAGAAATCTGATTTCGTCAGATACTTTACTAATCTGTGCAAGCATCATAATGATGATGATTATATCTTGTATCGTTCGAAAGTAAGAATTTTTTTTTTTTTTATGCTTACTCCTTTCTGCCAATTAATATTGTAGTTTGTCTTTCTTTTTTTTTAATATTTATTCCTTTCTGCCAATTAATATTGTAGTTTGTCTTATATTTTTAGGTTCTGGAACAAGTAGAAATCGAATATCAGTTTAGGGGTATTGTACCTAATTCATATTCTAACTTGGTCCTGGCAATGATTACGGCTGAACATCATGAGTTTCAAGATTGGAGGAGAGTAAAGGGGAAAGTAAAGACCAAGAGGTAAATGTGTTGTCATTGCTGTTTGTTGCTAATAATTATTTACGTTACTCACTTTTTTTTTTCTTTCATTTAGAGATATATTTTTTATCAATCAGAATGCACGGAAGAGGTTGCTTTCAAGTTGTTTTTCTCAGGTTTTAATCTTAATTTCATAATGTATTCTTTGTTTAATGGAATACGGCAGCATATTTTGCACTATAGGATCCTATAAAGCCTTTAATTAGCGTTTGCTATGACTATTGTAGAGTGTATGTCCTCTTGATTGCTCTTCTTTGAGGGTATGTGAACATCTACTGGAGTAGGCCAAATGATTTTAGTTGGAATTGAAATGTTATCATACTTTATCCCAATTTTCGTCTGATGCTACCACATATTAATTCCTGCAGTTCTGGCTTATAATTTGATGTAATATAATTTTCGTTTTCTTTTTCTTGCATTTCTTAAGATTTTAACAATAGGTTATTATATGCTTATGGGTAGCTGGAATATTTCTTAAATGGTTTGACACTCAACATTTGAAATATCAATGTATGTATGAAATGATCATCATTTTTATACTTACAAAATGATTGCTAGAATGCTTTTCTGTGAAGAGTTGGATTGCTGATTTGTAGTTGCTGCATGTTTAGAACATGTAAAATGATTGTTGGGATACTTTTTTGTGAAGGATGACTGATTTATAGTTGATGGTGGGAGATATGTAAAATGATTGACGAAACACATTTTTGTGCAGTGTTATGTTTTAGTAATGGCTTGGGCTTGTGTGATCTAGCTCATTTTGGATACTCTGAAATAGAAATTTTTTATCGTTTATTGGTTTTAATTTATCTTACAAAAATTTGCCCAATCCAATCATCTATTGTGATTTCATTAGGTTTCAACTTTATAAAAAAATAAAATTTTTCAGATTTCTAGGAAACAATCTCTACGATTGCAGAATGAAATCATTTATTATAAATGGAATAAATGTTAAAGCCATAATCGAGAATCGCCCTCTTCCAGTTTGGCCATCAAAGATTTTTATATCCGTTCATTTTTTAAAACTTTGTAATTATATTTTCCGACTCTTATCCGAGGATCACACGAGAAAGCTTGCAAAAGAGCATAGATATACTTTGTTATTGCACATGCAATTTTAGTATTAGAAGTAATATGAGAGAATGGGATTAGTGTATTTTGTTGAAAATCCATTTCTATGAGACGAAACCTGAGCCAAATCATCTCACAAGCAGCTGAAGGATGAAAATTCATATTTTTCCAAATGGTTTTTTCTTTTCCAATGTAAATCGAGTTTCTTCCAAGTCGCACAATCTAAACTAGATTTCCTACAACAATAACTTCAATATCCAGTTTTGGATCTCATTCCTCTCAATCCAAACTTCTCATAGGTCAAAAAAAAAAAAAATCTCAAACTTCCCAATCCGGTGAAGACCTTAAAATTCTATCAATATTTTGCATTAGACATGAACACAAATTAAATATTATGTATATTTAAAATTTATATTTATTTTACACCTAATAGTATTATGTAATAATAGAGTAAATAAAATAGCAACTTTGATATGATATAGAAACAAAATTCCATTTATTATTATTATTATTGAAACAAAATTGCTTTAACAAATTTTTTTCTCTTCAAACCAAACTACCTAATTAAATTAGCAAATTCTAATAATGAACAACCGTCTATCTATTCCAGCCGGTAGATGAAATGGAAATAAAAGATTAATTTTAAGGATGAAATTTTTAATTTCTTGAAATCAAAAACATTATTATCTTTTGTTTAAAGATTATTTGGGTTTAATAAATTATAGTTCGAGTTTTCTTTAGAGCTAATGATAATTGCATAAATATATTCAATAAATAATTAATTTCTTTTATTATATTAAAATATATAAATTTAAATAAAAATAATTATATAAGTTATAAGTTATTCATAAACTTCATAGCTTATATTATCATTTAAAAAAATTTATATTTATATAAAATTTATTAACATATGAAATTATTTTCGTGCATCGCACAAGTTTAAATCTAGTTAATTTAATTATGGAGAATTAATTTGATATATTTGCTTTATATATTTACACATGAAATACATAATGAAATATATCAATTACTCAAATTGATACTATATTTAATCAAATATAAATGTATCAAATAATTAATTTGAGAATCAATTATTTTATAATTGTAATTGTTGTATTTATTAATTTATTAATTATTGATTGATTGATTTAATTTGTCCAATTAAAAAAATTTTAAATTTGTAATACTTTTAATATGAATTGAATTGAGAATGATTTAAAATCAATAATAAAAACATAAATATAATTAATTTAGTTTTTTTAATTGTATTTGCTTTATATATTTACACATGAAATACATCAATTACTAGATATTATATTTAATCAAATATAAATGTATCAAATAATTAATTAAAGAATCAACTATTTTATAATTGTAATTATAGTATTTATTAATTATATATTGATTGATTTAATTTGTCAAATTAAAATTTTTTTAAAATTTTAATGTTTTTTTACTGCATACATGATCAACAAGTTATTCATAATATACTAATCAAAACGTTGAGATCTATTTTTGCAAGAAATGATCCCAACCTAATTGAATAAAAAAAGATAATAGATCAAATATAGGATTTAGACGAAAATCAACCTGGCTGGACTAAAAACCTCATAATAGTCCTATTTTGGGATAACATACCTAACAAATATATGCAGAATGGAGCTAAGCTCTAGCATAAAAATTAGTTAATTCAACTCTTGAAAGATAATGTTGACATATTCACTTAGACACTATCTTATATGCTAGGTATCAATACTGAAGTGATGGTTCATAGGTTATACATTAATTCCGAGGTAAAACCAATTTGGTAAAAGAAGAAAACTTTTACCCCAAAAAGACAACAAGCTATCGAAGAAGAAATTGACAAATTATTACGAGCTGACTTTATCAAAAAAGTTTACTACCTTGAATGGGTAGCAAATGTGGTCATGGTCAAAAAGCACAATGGAAATTGGAAAATAGGTGTTGACTTTATCGACCTAAATAAAGCCTACCTAAAAGATAACTTTCCTCTCCCTAGCATAGATTGATTGATAGATGACAGTGTCAAGAAAAGATAACATTTATCATTGAGAAAGGCCTTTATTGTTACAAGATAATACCCTTCGAATTGAAGAATGTAGGGGCAACCTACCAAAGGTTGGTACATAAAAGTATATATAGACGATATGATAGTTAAGAGCAAAGGTTTCACCAAGCATTTGGAAGACCTTAAAGAGACATTCAACATTTGAGAAAATATACTATGAGGCTTAATCCAAGCAAATGTGCTTTTGAGATCACATCGGGCAAGTTCATTGGTTACATGATCAATAAAAATAAGATAGAGATAAACTAAAAAAAAATTCAAGTAATCCTAAATATAAAGGCACTTACCTCAGTAAAAGAAATATAGAAGTTAACTAGCAAAATAAACGCATTTAGCTGATTCATGTCTAGGTCGATAGAACGATGTCTGCCATTCTTTAAAATCCTCAATAATGTCTCTGACTTCAAATGCACCCCTCAATGCAAAAAAGCTTTTGAATTCTTATCCTTGCCACCCATTCTACTTAAACCAAGGTCTGATAAAACCCTGTACTTATATAAAGCTAGCATAGATTAGGCTATCAGCTCAGTCCTAATCCGAGAAAAAGAAAAAAAAAGAGATCGATCTATTTTATGAGCAAAGTATTGACAGGGTTAGAGATTAACCACAACGACATAGGAAAACTAGCTTATACTATTGTCACCTCGACTAGAAAACTTAGGCCATACTTTTAAGCCCACACAATTCACGTACTCACAAACCAGTCGCTAAGACAAGTTTTATAGAAACTTGAAATGTCAAAAAGATTAATTAAATAGGCGGTAGAACTCAATAAATTTGACCTACACATATTACCTAGATCGACCTTAAAATCGCAAGTACTGGCTGACTTTGTCATAGACCTCGGTACACCTAAAAAGGTAATTCAAAGAAAAAAAAAAGAAACCTTGGATAAAGATGATTAGAAACTTTATGTTGACGGATCGACCACAAGCCACAACGAAAAAGCAACCTTATTCTGATTAGCTCGAAAGGGCTACAGTACCCATATGCCTTGAGATTCTAGTTTAGGGTATCAAATAATAAGGTGGAATATAAGACGTTAATAGTTGATCTAAAGTTGGCAACCGAGCTAAACATTCAACACATAACTATGTATAACAACTCCCAACTAGTAGTTGGCTAGATAAATGAAAAGTTCAAAGCTCGAAAAGAAGGGATTCAAAAGTATCTTGACAAAACACTGGCTTTGGTAGCTAACTTTAAGAAAATCAAGGTAAAAAAAATATCAAGGTCAAAGAATTCAATAGCAAACTCCTTGTCTAAATTAGTTTCAAGAATAATAATAGAAAGCCCAAACCAAATCCTGGTAAAAGAGCTTACACACAAAAACATTAAAGACAAACTCGTAGGATAAATCATAGAGAAAAAAACCTAGATGACGCTAATTAAGGCATACTTGACCACGGGAGTACTATCTGAGGAAAGAATCTGAGCTAAGGTACTGATGAGAAAGACCCATTGGTACACAATGATTGAAGAAAAATATACAAAAGATCTTTCACCATACCCTACTTAAGATATGTTGACAAAGAAAAAGCAAACTATATCCTACGAGAAATACATGAAAGAATAAATGGAAGTCACCTCAAACCTCGATCATTGGCCTATAAAGTGCTTAGACAAGGCTATTATTAGCCCATCATAAAAAAGGATACCACCAAACTAGTAAAGAGATACGACAAGTATCAAAGATTCGCTCATATACAACATCTCTCCTCGATCGAGCTTACTTTTATCATTAATCTGTGACCCTTCATGCCAATGAGAATGGATGTCCTCGACCCATTCACCTCGATCACATGTCAAAAAAGATTCATCTTAATGGCAGTAAATTATTTCATAAAATGGTTGGAAGCTGAGGCCTTAGCTACCACCACAAAGGCTCAAGTTGAAGGTATCAATTTTTTTTGAAATTAAAAGTTTCAAAAAATATTTTTTGGGAAAAGTTGAAAGTATCAATTTTTCTTAAAATTAAAGTTTCAAAAAAATATTTTTGGGGAGAAGTTGAAAGTATCAATTTTCCCTGCATAAAAGCAATCATTTTTTTCTCTTTTTTTTTATTTTCTTGAATTTTTTTTAATGTTAAATAATCCGACGATGGAGCCTCTGTAAATGAAACAGTAGTTTCTTGCATACTCTTGAGGTGAGAGAATTTTTTTAATTTTCTGCTAAAAGTATTAAAGTCAATTGAAAATAATTTCTAATAATTAATTACTTGGTAAAATTTTTAAGGCCTATTGGATAACACAAAATTAAGCTAGTACCATCTTTTGATGGGCATTGTGAGGGGGTGCTATAACCTTCCTCACACATAACCGAACTCTCGAATCATGTTCTGGTTAGTAGACCTGAACCTATTCTTTTAAGGATCCTTAAACTTAAGTGTTCTCTGAAAAGATAGATTCCTTAGGTGATCAATCGCACCTAGATAAAAAAGATTGATGATGACTCTTTAAGTCAATGTCTAGTGATAGATCTCCAGATCTAGACGTTATGACAGCTTGACGACTCCACTGTGGACGTCTGAGAGTCAGGCCACCAAATAAATTTGTGTTATCCAAAAGCCTAATAAAATTGAACCTTTTTGTATAGATTTTTTATTCATTCATGTTTATTTACTTTATTAATTATGTCATTCGTATGCATATGCATAACATGAGCTCTATACCCGAGCTCCGTCCCTCTAAGAGAGAGTAAAGTACTTATTACTTTCGTGAGGTTTAATGCCTCCGTAGTGGCTAGCGAAATACTCTCATTCAAATTGAACCTTGTCCGTTTGTAACCTGTAACGGGTGAGGATTAGGGTGTCTTACCAATCTGTGATGGACAATAATGTAAAGAGTAATTTGAAAACCTTTAGACTTTAACCTTGAACCACATATAGTGAACTTAGAAGTGTCTAAACCTAAGATAAAGCCATTTCTACCCAATGATAGATATACCCTGAAACTAGGACACAAGAAGAATTGTTATCTAATCATTTTACTTGTTTGACTTTGCGCATCATTTTCATTATCATATGTAACATTATGCATCGACATCACTTTCAGTTCATCTGTGAAGCTAACCATGTTGTTTGTCTAATTTTATGCGTCTGTATTATTTTCATGATCATGTTTTAACATTATCATTTGCATCCATTTCATATTAGATTTCATTTATGAAAATGAACATTTCATTCGTGCATCAACGTATCATACATAAAATATAGCATAGCATTTTTAATCATAATTATGGTGCTAAAGGTTCGAGGATAGCTCCATCTAATGAGAACCCTGTCCATCAATACAACACAAGATCCAAAGTCAGATAAATTGAGCAAAAAAATTCTCACCGATTTGAAAAACTGGAAAAAGCTCAAAAAAAATTGATAATGAGTTAAGTAAAATTTTGAATGCTCTCAACAAATTAAATAAGAGGAAATGAGTAGAAGAGAACATAAGCCAACAAGGCCCTGCATCATAAGAAGTGGTTGACCCTTTATATCTACCTAATTTTAGTCCACCTTAAGCTCAGTCTACATAAGAAGTTTCACCATAACACTTTACATATCCTACATATCTTAAAACACCATCAGCCTCTAATTCAGAGTATTACCATAGCTATGTGAATCCTATCTTTACTGAAAAAGTAGTTGAACCAATTCAAATCCCTGATCTAGATGAACTGAAAGGAAAAGACAAGAAAAAGATAAAAGTGGAAGCTAAAAAAAACTCCATAATTAATATGCTAGAACAAAGGTTACGGGCTATGGAAAGAATTGGTTTCTATGGTTCAGTTGATACTGTTGGGCTTTACTTAGTCCCTGATGTGGTCATTCTTCCTAAGTTTAAAGTACCAAAATTTGAAAAATATGATGGCACAAAGTGCCCAAAAACTCATATTACCATGTATTATCGAAAGATGGCAGCCCATGCTCATGATGAAAAGCTACTAATGTATATTTTTTAAGATAGTCTTACTGATTCTGCTATTAGGTGGTATATCCAGTTAGACAAAACTCGCATCCGTTCTTAAAGTGACATAGCCCATGATTTTATCAGTCAATATCGACATATCATGGATTTAGCCCCTGATCGTTTGTCTTTACAAAATCTGAAAAAAAAAGGCCAATGAGACTTTTAAAGAGTATGTCCAGAGGTGAAGGGATATTGCTTCTCAAGTACAGCTTTCTCTGATTGAGAAAGAAACTACAGTGTTGTTTGTTAGCATTTTAAAGTCTTTCTATTATGAAAAGATGATAGGGAATGTAATAAAGAATTTCATCGACATGGTGATCTCTGGAGAAATTATTGAAAGTGCCATCAAAAATGGCAAGTTGAAAAGAGGAGAAACCAAGAAGGCATCAGAAAAGAAAAAAATTGAAGCTCAAGCTGTGAGCTTTGATAGACAACAATTCAGGGGTTACAACTCTATCCACCTCAAGGTTACTCTCTACACTATCCTACTATGAATAATACCTAATCCTACCCATACCAGCTAGCCTCACAACCACTTTATTCATCCACATGCCGATCAATTTTTAACCCTCAAAATCTTACATATAGCCTTAACATTCAAACTCTTGCAAAAGCCCAAATTCATCCTACTAACCCAACAGGTGGTTCACGAGAGCAACGGATTACTCGAGAAAAATCTGTACTTAATCCAATCCTCATGACTTATACGGAGTTATATTGAGAACTCTATAATAGCCATTTGATTGCCCCCAGCCATGTGAAGCCACTTAAGCTATCCTATCCTAAGTGGTATGATCCTACAGCCCACTGCGACTACCACTATAAAATTGTTGGTCATTCTACTAAAAATTACACTACTTTAAAGCATAAGGTGCAATGGTTGATCAATGATGGAATGGTAAGTTTTGATTAGGAAAAAGCAACAACACCTAATGTTAGTGGCCATCCACTACCAAATCACAATGTTAATATTCTGAGTGAAAATCAAGAACACATTGGTCAAAAAGGGTTCGGAGAGTCACAATGAATTGAAGGGTAAGATGTCAATAAAGCTTTTTCACCTGATCGCGTAGGGGATAATTTTGGAGAATGGAGATAAGGCTGGTTGAAAGATTTTTTTTTTATCATTTTAAGATTTCTTTTAGAGTAATGTTAAGTTTCTTTTAGGCAGTAAGATTTCATTTGTTATCATTTCAATAAAAGGTAATTTAATGCATTTCATTACATTTTTTTCACCATTTCATTACATTTTTTTTTCTTTTCACTCAACCATTATTCCATGCTTTGTCGCATTTCATAACTTTTCATTCCCATTCTCAAGTTTCAGATGATGAATATTTAAGACAATGACAACAATAATTCTAGGATTTAATTTTGAGAACTCATCCACATTAATATAAAGAGATGATTTGAGTAAAAAAGTAAGCAGTTACCAGAGGTAAAATAGATATGTTTTGAAGATGTCCAATTTTTTATACAGATCCATGAGCTTTTTTTTTCAATAGATGATGTTCGAGGAAGGTATTCACAATTGAGATGAAAAATGACCATCTTTCTTTTACCATTCGAAAAACCATTTATTGTTACTCCTTTAAGCCTATTATAATTTTTTTTTTTAAAGAACCCTAACCAAGGATCACCCTCTACACTGGGAGGTAATTTTTTAAAAAAAATATATATCAAAAAATGTCTGAAAAATGAAAAGAGAAAGAAAATCAAAAGATAAAATAAATGCCACACATGATTTGGGGTAAAATAATGAGAACCCTTTCTGTGAGGAAAGAAAAAAGCAGTGAAATGATGTAGGGGCAAAATACAGAGTTGCATCAAATGATCCTTTGGTCTTGAACACCTTTAATACATGTTTTGAGCCTATTATATCCATTTTTTATGCTCCCTCACCTTGACCTACATTACAACCTTGAAAAGTCTATTTGGATCAAGTGTGAATGCTCAACTTGAATGATCATATGTTGAGCGAAGGCATGCTCAAGATGAAATAATGAAATCATGCTACATTGCTCTAAAGTTTTATATGTAGAAAGATATCAACAATGGATGAAAAATAAGAAAATAAGATGATGAAAAATGAAAAATGAAAAAATGGAAAAAAAAGAAAAAAAAATGAAAAAAAAGAAAAAATGAGAAATGAAAAAAATATATTCAAATTGAAAACCTAAAAAGGTTATTTGGGTAGAAAAAGATCTAGGTCAAATGGTTTACATGGATGGAAGATCAAAGACATCTAAAGATCCCTCAAAGACTAAGGCAAAGTTCACCAAGCTCTGTCATAACGTCTAGATCCGGAGATCTATCGCTAGACATTAACTTAAGGGAGTCGCCACCAATTTTTTTTATCTAGGTGCGATTGGCCACCTAAAGAATCTGTCCTTTTAGGGAACACCTAAGTTTAAGGGTCCCTAGAAGAATAGGTTCAGGTCTACAAACCAGAACAGAGTTCGGGAGTTCGGTTACGTGTGAGGAAGGTTATAGCACCCTCACAACGCCCATCAAAAGATGGTACCAGCTTAAATTTGTATTATCCAAAAGCCTTAAAATTTTACCAAGTAATTAATTATTAAAAATTATTCTCAATTGACTCTAATACTTTTAGCAGAAAATTGAGAAAATTCCCTCACCTCAGGAGTATGCAAGAAAAACTACTGTTTCACTTACAGAGGCTCCGTTGTCGGATTAGTTAAAGAAAAATCAAAATAAAAAATCAAAATAGAAAGGAATGAAAGAATGATTTTTTTTTTTGTAGGAAAAATTGATACTTTCAACTTTTCTCCAAAAATATTTTTTTTGGAAATTTCGATTTTCAAAGAAAATTGATACTTTCAACTTTTTCTCAAAAATCCTTTTTTTTTTGAAAATTTACTTCTAAGGAAAATTGATACTTTCAACTTTTCCCCAAAAATATTTTTTTGAAAATGTATTTTATTATTATTATTTTTTTTTTAAGGAAAATTGATACTTTCAACTTTTCCCTAAAAATAATTTTTTGAAAATTTTGATCTTTAAGGAAAATTGATACTTTCAACTTTTCCTCAAAACCTTTTTTTTTTGAAATTTTATTTTTAAGAAAAATTGATACTTTCAACTTTTCCCTAAAAATATTTTTTTTTTGGAAATTTTTATTTTTATTTAAAGAAAATAGAATAATAAAATAAAAAAAATGAAAGTGAAAATAAATAAAAATAAAAAATAAAATAAAAATAAAATAAAGATAAAAAGAATGTTAAATAAACCTAATCTAATAAATAAATAAAATAAAAAAACAAATAAACAAATAAATGAAAAAAAAAAACCTGGAGCGGCTCGGCTATCGGCTCGGCTCGGCTCAAGGAAGAAAAACGGCTCGAGAGAGCGGCTTGACAGCTCGGCTCGGCTTGGCTCGGCTTGGAGGAGGGTAGACACGTGCGGGTCAGAATGGATCGACGCTCGGGTCGGGTCGGGTTTCGACAAAACGCGCGGATCCTCTAATTAACTTAAAGCAAAAACGACGTCATTTTGAGAGGGTATAAAAGACAGTTCCCTTCGTTTTTCGACAGACCGCTCCTCCTCTCTCTCTCTCTCTTCTTTCCTTTTTCTCTGCCTTTTCTCTAAAATCCGAAGAACAACGGTGCCGGATTCTGGAAAATGTCACCGAAATCTGAAAATTTCGCTGAAAGTTGGCCGAAATGTCACCGGTTTCTGGGATTCTTCACCGAAAATTGGGCCGATCATCGAAAACTTCAATGTTCACCGGAATTGTAGCCGAAAAATTCAAATTTCGCTGAAATTTTCGTCGAAATTTGGAAATTTTCCAAAAATTTCCAGAAAAATTTTTCGCCAAAAATTTTTAAAAATTTTTTTCTCACTCCCAGAACAGTCCTAAACTTTTCCTAGCTTCCTATACGCCTTCTTTTCTCTCAAATCAGTAGCTTTGCTTACTGTTTTCTGTGTGTGTTTGAATCTGTTTCAGGGGTCCTTTATATAGGGATTGATTAGGAGTTCCTGATCAATCCCAATTCCTCCTTGGACGGGAATTCAATCTTTGAATCCAACTGGACTCTTCTGATTGAATTCCCATTCTCAGTGGGATTCTTCAACTTCAATCTCAGCCCTCCAAACATAAAAATCAAATAAAAAAATAATAATAGATAATTAAAAAAGAATCAGATACGGATCAAGAAAAGAGAAAGGAAAAAAAATTATTAACAGATAATTAGGAATACAATAAGATAAACCAAAAAAAAATATTACAAAAAAAAGAGAAAAAAAATTAATAATAAAATAATAATATAATAATAATATATATAACTATATAAATACAATACATATAAATATTAATAGAAAATAAATAAATAAATAAATAAAGATATACATATATTAATAAATAATAATAATAATAATAAATAATAAAATACATAAAATACAAAAGAAGAAAAAAAATATATATACAGGATAAAAATTGAATTGGGTCTTACCCATTTGGGCCAGGACTCAATTGGGTGTCTACAGCTGCCCCTCTTTGCACATTTTTTGTGAAACAGAAATTGCGCAAAGACGTAGACACCCAATCCAGATTCAACTCAACGTTGTCACTTTTTGTTTTTTTTGTTTTTTTTTGTTTTATTATTTTTTGTTTTTTTTTGTTTTTTTGTTTTTTTGTTTTTTTGTTTTTTTGTTTTTGACCAAAGCTCCTTTAAACAAAGGCTCAACGACTTTGAGAAACATAAATTGCTCCTCTAAACAGAGGCACCACGACTTTGAAAAATAAATTGCTCCTCTAAACAGAGGCAACGGAACTTTGAAAAGTAAATTGCTCCTCTAAACAGAGGCACCACGACTTTGGAAAGTAAATACTCCTAGACAATCATGTCCGAAGGAGTTGAAAGTTGTGTTTGAGGGAATTTCAGGAGATCATGCCCAAAGGTCTTATAAATCAACCATGATACCAAAAGACATCCTATTTCAAGGATTAGGAACTTTTCTGACAAGTTTCTTCTCCATCTTGCAAAATATCTTCATATTTATCTTCTCCATATGGGATGTTGGAACACCCCTGCTTCTTGAATTTATACACTATACTTTCTTGAAAGTAGTGTATGCTATGCAATGTGCATGATTTTCAATGCATGCTATGCAAATGTTGGCCAATTAATTCCTGTTCAATGTATGGTACTCAAGTTTCTCAAGCTCTTTTTTTCTTTCTTGGGTGTCAAGCCCTTTGATTCCTCAAGGATCTAATTGCACTGCTCTTCTAAAATCGAACCAGTGTAGCTCTCAATTGTCCTTTCCACTCACATTCTTTCCTTGTTCAGTTTCTCAATACTTTGAAATAAGCTTCATCAATCGATCATCCCTTGACCATCATTCAATGAATTTCTCAGCACTAGCAAATTTCAAAACAAATTTTATCCACCATCACTGGGTCCTTGTCTCAGCATCAACCATTCCAAAACAAACTCTGTCCACTGATTGTTCAATCATAACTTGCAAGTCATATCGACCAATTCATCTTTGTACTTATCACTTTTCAAGATTTACCCCATTATATTCTTCATTTGATCACATCATATATCCTTCTAAATCATCTCTTTTAGGTCTCTACCATTTTGTCACCACCATCATCTTAGATTTCTTTTCAAATGAATATAAGACTCTTTTAAGCACATATTCATTCATTCATTATCATTTTAAATCTTGACAAGTACAATGCAATCAAGCATTTTCTCAATTCATTCTAAGGGTGTAACAATAAGGGAACAGAAAGTGAACTATAACAAAGATAATCAATGAAGATCTATTTTGGTACAGAATAAATAGGAAAAGAAATGTCATTGGGATGGATAGTGTGTCTAAATGATGAATATTCAGACAATTTTTAACATTAATCTGGGATTTTTTTTCAAAAACTCATTCCATTTACTGTTGAAGTCAACTTGAGCTTGGCGAACTTTGCCCCAGTCTTTGAGGGATCTTCAGATGTCTTTGATCTTTCATTCATGTGAGCCATTTGACCTAGATCTTTTTTTTTTGTACCAAAATCACTCTTTCAGGTTTTCAATTTGAATCTCCTTTTTTATTTTTTCATTTTCTCATTTTTTCCCCTTTTTTTTCTTTTTTTTTCTTTTTTTTCTTTTCTCATTTTTCATCCATATCTTTCTTGTAGCATGATTCCATTGCTTCATCATGAGCATGTCTTTGCTCAACCTATGATCATTCAAGTTGAGTATTCACATTTGATCCAAATGAACTTTTCAAGGTTGTAATGTAGGCCAAGGTGAAGGGTCATAAAAAAAAGGATATAATAGGCTCAAAACATGTATTAAAAAGGTTCAAAACCAAAGGATCATTTGATACAACTTGGCATTTTGCCCCCACATCGTTTCACTACTTTTTTTTTCCTCACACAAAAGATTCTCATTACTTTGCCCCAAGTCATGTGTGGCTTTTATTTTTCTTTTACTTTTCTTTCTCTTTCCATTTTTGAGACCTTTTGTGGTGTTTTTTTTCTTTTTTTTTTCAAAATTTACCCTCCAGTGTAGAGGGTGATCCTTGGTTGGGGTTCTTCAAAAAAAAAAATGATAAGCTCAAAGGGGTAACAATAAATGGTTTTTCAAATGGTAAAAGACAGATGGCCATTTTTCATCTCAATTGTGAATACCTTTCTTGAACATCATCTATTGAACAAAGCTCATGAACTTGTATAAAAGATTGCACATCTTCAAGACATATCTATTTCACTTTCAGTAACAGCTTACTTTTTGCTCAAATCATCTCCTCACATTGACGTGGATGAGTTCTCAAAATTAAATCCCAGAATTATTGTTATCATTGTCTAAATATTCATCATCTGAAATCTAAGAAAGGGAGTATAAAGTTATGAAAGGTAACAAAGCATGGAGTAATGTCAAGTGAAAGAGAAAAATGTAATGAAATGTATTGACTTGCCTTTATTAAAATGATAACAAGTGAAATCATATTGCAGAAAAGAAATCCTAACATTGTTTGAAAAGAAATCCTAAAATGACAGAAGAAACCTTCAACCAGCCTTATCTCCATTTTTTAAAATTGTCCCCCTATGCGATCAGGTGAAGAATCTCTATTGACATCTTGCCCCTCAATTCATTGTGAATCTTCGGATCCTTTCTGTTCTTGACTTTCGCTCAGTACACTAACATTAGGTGCTGTTGCTTTTCCTTGATCAAAACTTACCATTCCATCATTGATCAACCATTACACCTTATACTTTAAAGCAGTGTAATTTTCAGTAGAATGGCCAGTAATTCCATAATGGTAGTCACAACGGGCTGTAGGATCATACCACTTTGGATAGGATGGTTTAAGTGGTTCCACATGGCTAGGGGCAATCAAGTGGCTATTATAGAGTTCTCGATATAACTCTGTATAAGTCATAGGGATTAGATCAAATACAGGTTTTTCTCGAGTAGTCCGTTGTTCTCGTGAGCCACTTGCTGGGTTAGTAGGACGAATTTGGGTTCTTACAGGAGCTTGAATGTTAAGGAGGTAAGTGGATGAATAAGATGGTTGTGGGGCTAGCTGGTATGGGTAGGATGAGGCATTATTCACAGTAGGATAGTATGGAGAGTAACCTTAGAATGGATAGGGTTGATAACCCCCGAATTGTTGTCTATCAAAGCTCACAGCTTGAGCTTCAGTTTCTTTTTTTTCTGATGCCTTCTTGGTTTCTCCTCCTTTCAACTTGCCATTTTTTATGGCACTTTCAATAATTTCTCCAGAGATCACCATGTCGACAAAATTCTTAGTTGCATTTCCTATCATCTTTTCATAATAGGGAGGCTTCAAAGTACTGACAAATAACACTGTAGTCTCTTTCTCAGTCAAAGAAGGTTGTACTTGAGAAGCAATATCCCTCCACCTCTGGGCATACTCTTTAAAAGACTCATTTAACTTTTTCTCTAGATTTTGTAAAGATAAACGATCAGGGGCCAAATCGATGATGTGTCGATATTGACTGATGAAGTCATAAGCCATATCGCTCCAAGAGTGAATGTGGGTCCTATCCAACTGAACATACCACCTGACAGCAGAACCAGTAAGGTTATCCTGGAAGACATGCATCAAGAGTTTTTCATCATGTGCATGTGCTGCCATCTTTCTGCAATACATGATGATGTGGGTTTTGGGGCACTTTGTACCGTCGTATTTTTCAAACTTCGATACTTTGAACTTATGAGGGATAACCACATTAGGAACTAGGCAGAGCCCAGCAGCATCAACTGACCCATAACAGCTAAATCCTTCCACAGCCCGTAGCCTCTGTTCTAGCATGCTAATTTTAGAGCTTTCCTCAGCTTCCACCCTTATCTTTTCCTTCTCCTTCTTTTCTAGATCAGGAATTGGTTCTGCTGCCTTTTTAGTGAAGACAGGATTTATATAGCTATTATATTGCCCTGGGTTGAAAGCTGATGGCATTCCAGGACATGTTGGATATGCAAAATATTGTAGTGGGACCTCTTGGGCAGACTGGGCTTGAGGTGGGCCAAAACCTAGAGGGTATAATGGGTCAGCCACTTCTTGCTAGCTTGTACTTCCTTCAACTCTTTTTTCTTTATTCATATTATTGAGAGCCTCCAAAATTTTGCTAAGTTCATTTTCAATCTTCTCCTGAGCTTTTTTTAGCTTTTCAAATCTATGAGAACTTTTCTCCTCCATTTGCCTTGCTCTGGATCTTGTGTTGTATGGGTGAGCAGGTTTTTCGTTAGATGGAGCTATCTTGGGACCTTGAGTACCATACTTATGATTAGAAATGTTATGCTGTGCCTTATGTATGATGCTTTGATACACAAATGAAATGTACATTTTTTTGAATGAAATCTAGTATGAAATGAATGCAAATGATTGTGTTGAAACATGATCATGAAAAGAATACAGATGCATACAATCAGACAAACAACATAGTTAGTTCCATGGATGAAACATAAGCGATGTTGATGCATAATGTTACATATGATAAAAATAATACACAAAGTTAAGCAATCAAAATGATTAGATAAACACCCTTTTTGTGTCCTAATTTTAGGGTATATGTATATCATTGGGTAGAAAGAGCTCTATCCTAGGTGTAGGCACTCTTAAAGTTCACTACATGCGGTTTTAAGGTCAGAGTCTAAAGGTCCTCAAATTGCTCCTTACATCCCTGTCCATTACAGACTAGTAAGGCACCCTAATCCTCACCCATTACAGGCTACAAGCGGAAAATGTTCAATTTGAGTGGGAGTATTTCGCTAGCCACTGCGAAGGCATTAGACCTCACGAAAGCAATAGGTACTTTACTCCCTCCTAGAGGGACGGAGCTCAGGTGTAGAGCTCATGTTATGCACATGCACATGAATGACATAATTAACAAAGTAAATAAAACATGAATGAATAACAACACATATATACAACAAGGTTCAATTTCATTTGGCTTTTGGATAACACAAATTATTTGCTGGCCTGACTCTCAAGGTCCCCAGCAGAGTCGCCAAGCTGTCATAACGTCTAGATCCGGAGATCTATCGCTAGACATTGACTTAAGGGAGTCGCCACCAATCTTTTTTATCTAGGTGCGATTGGCCACCTAAAGAATCTGTCCTTTTAGGGAACACCTAAGTTTAAGGGTCCCTAGAAGAATAGGTTCAGGTCTACAAACCAGAACAGAGTTCGGGAGTTCGATTACGTGTGAGGAAGGTTATAGCACCCTCACAACGCCCATCAAAAGATGGTACCAGCTTAAATTTGTATTATCCAAAAGCCTTAAAATTTTACCAAAAATTATTCTCAATTGACTCTAATACTTTTAGCAAAAAATTGAGAAAATTTCCTCACCTCAGGAGTATGCAAGAAAAACTACTGTTTCACTTACAGAGGCTCCGTCGTCGGATTAGTTAAAGAAAAATCAAAATAAAAAATCAAAATAGAAAGGAATGAAAGAATGATTTTTTTTTGTGTAGGAAAAATTGATACTTTTAACTTTTCCCCAAAAATATTTTTTTTGGAAATTTCGATTTTCAAGGAAAATTGATACTTTCAACTTTTCCCCAAAACTATTTTTTTGAAAATGTATTTTATTTTATTTTTTTTTTAAGAAAAATTGATACTTTCAACTTTTTCCTAAAAATAATTTTTTGGAAATTTTGATCTTTAAGGAAAATTGATACTTTCAACTTTTCCTCAAAACCTTTTTTTCTGAAATTTTATTTTTAAGAAAAATTGATACTTTCAACTTTTCCCCAAAATATTTTTTGAAAATTTATTTTTAAGGAAAATTGATACTTTCAACTTTTCCCCAAAAATATTTTTTTTTTGGAAATTTTGATTTTTATTTAAAGAAAATAGAATAATAAAATAAAAAAATGAAACTGAAAATAAATAAAAATAAAAAAACAAAATAAAAATAAAATAAAGATAAAAAGAATGTTAAATAAACCTAATCTAATAAATAAATAAAATAAAAAAAACAAATAAACAAATAAATGAAAAAAAAAAAACCTGGAGCGGCTCGGCTATCGGCTCGGCTCGGCTTAAGGAAGAAAAATGGCTCGGGAGAGCGGCCTGGCAGCTCGGCTCGGCTTGACTCGGCTTGGAGGAGGGTAGACACGCACGGGTCAGAATCGGGTCGACGCTCGGGTCGGGTCGAGTTTCGACAAAACGCGCGGATCCTCTATTTAACTTAAAGCCAAAACGATGTCGTTTTGAGAGGGTATAAAAGGCAGTTCCCTTCGTTTTTCGACAGACCGCTCCTCCTCTCTCTCTCTCTTCTTTTTTTTTTCTCTGCCTTCTCTCTAAAATCTGAAGAACAACGGTGCCGAAATCTGGAAATTTCATCGAAAGTTGGCCGAAATGTCACCGGTTTCTGGGATTCTTCGTCGAAAATTGGGCCGATCACCGAAAACTTCAATGTTCACCGGAATTGTAGCCGAAAAATTCAAATTTCGTCAAAATTTTCGCCGGAATCTAGAAATTTCCCAGAAATTTCCAGAAAAATTTTTCGCCAAAAATTTCTAAAAATTTTTTTCTCACTCCCAGAACAATCCTAAACTTTTCCTAGCTTCCTATACGCCTCCTTTTCTCTCAAATCAGTAGCTTTGCTTACTGTTTTCTGTGTGTGTTTGCATCTGTTCCAGGGGTCTTTTATATAGGGATTGATCAGGAGTTCCTGATCAATCCCAATTTCTCCTTGGACGGGAATTCAATCTTTGAATCCAACTGGACTCTTCTGATTGAATTCCCATTCCCAATGGGATTCTTCAACTTCAATCTCAGCCCTCCAAACATAAAAATCAAATAAAAAAATAATAATAGATAATTAGAAAAGAATCAGATACGGATCAAGAAAAGAGAAAGGAAAAAAAATTATTAACAGATAATTAGGAATACAATAAGATAAACCAAAAAAAATATTACAAAAAAAAGAGAAAAAAAAATTAATAATAATATAATAATAATATAATAATATATATAACTATATAAATACAATACATATAAATATTAATAGAAAATAAATAAATAAATAAATAAAGATATACATATATTAATAAATAATAATAATAATAAATAATAAAATACATAAAATACAAAAGAAGAAAAAAATATATATATACAAGATAAAAATTGAATTGGGTCTTACCCATTTGGGCCAGGACTCAATTAGGTGTCTACAAGCTCAAAATGACTTTAACAGTAAATGAAATGAGTTTTTGAAAAAGAATCCTAGATTAATGTTGAGAATTGTCTGAATATTCATCGTTTGGACATACCATTCATCCCAATGACATGTATCCAATTTATTTTCTTTCTCATTTATTTTGTACCAAAATAGATCTTCATTGATTATCTTTACCATAATTCACCTTGTGTTCTCTTATTATTACATCCCTAGAATAAATCAAGAAAATGTATGAGTGCATTATATTTGTCAAGAATTGAAATGATGATGAATGAATGACAATGTGTATAAAAAAAGTCTTACATTCTTTTAAAGAGAAATCTAAGATGATGGTGGTAACAAAATGAAGAAATGGTAGAAACCTGAAAGAGATAATTTGGAAGGATATATGATGTGACCAAATGGAGAATATGGTGATGGATTAGACAATAAAATAAAGATGGGATAAATCTTGAAAAGTGGTATAATGAAGTGATGAGTATAAAGATGAATTGGTCGATATGATTTGCAAGCTATGATTGAATGATGAAAATAATCAGTGGACAAAGTTTATTTTGGAATGGTTAATGCTGAGACACCTATGAGTAATGACCCAGTGATGGTGGATGAAACTTGTTCTGAAATTTGTTAGTGCTGAGAAGTCCATGAATGGTGGTCAAGTGATGATCGATTGATGAAACTTATTCCAAAGTATTGAGAAACTGAATAAGGAAAACATGTGAAATGGTGGAGTTTTGAGAGCTATATTATCATAATTATTTAAAATTGTATGACATAGACATCTGTATTACATGCATCATGGGAGCATCATTGCTTGAATAATACATGCACATAATTTGATGAATTAAACTTTGTTTGGACATGCATGGCATTATGAGAATATAGGTTATCGCATTTGCATCATTAAGAAGGCATTTGCATCTTTGGTCATAACATTCATTCATGCAAATTTTTGAGTCACTTGAAAAAAATTATGAATATTTTGATGAGAATTTTTGAGAACTCAAATGAAAATCTTTGAGTTTCAAAATGAAAATCTTTAAGGAGTGAAACCCTAAAGTTCATCAAATGTGAATCTTCGAACTAGAATAAAAAGTTTTGAACTTTTGGATGTGAATCTCCAAAATACAAAGCTTCAACTTTTTGGATATGAATCTTTAAATTTTTTAAATGAGAACCTTTGAACTTTGATATGAAACTCTAAGTTTTATTGCTAAGCCTTTGAACTCAAATGAGAAGCTTTGAATTTTTGGATGTGAATCCCAAGCTTGCTAAATGCAAACCTTTAAAAAGCCTTAAACTTTTGGATGTGAGCCTCTAAAATTCAAATGAGTATCTTTGATGTGAGTTTTGCAAGTTGCAAATGCAAATCTTGAGATCTTGTAAATTTGAACGAAACTGAAATTTTGAGAATCAAATTTTAGTAAATTCTTACGAAGTTGAAAGGTTCTTGCGAATCTGAACCTATGAATGTTGAACTCAAATTGTGAATCTTTGAGTTCCCATTACAAAATTTCTTCTATCACGATCTATAACTCCTTTGGACATGATTGTCAAGGAGCAATTTACTTTTCAAAGTCGTGGTGCCTCTGTTTAGAGGAGCAATTTATTTTTCAAAATTGTGGTGCCTCTATTTAGAGGAGAAATTTACTTTTCAAAGTTGTGTTGCCTCTATTTAGAGGAGCAATTTACTTTCCAAAAGTTGTGGTGCCTCTATTTAGAGGAGCCATTTACTTTTCAAAGTTGTTAAGCCTCTGATTAGAGGAGCCATTTATTTTTCTAAAGTCGTTGAGTCTCTGTTTAGAGGAGCCATTTATTTTTCCAAAGTTGTTGAGCCTCTGATTAGAGGAGTCATTTATTTTTTTCAAAATTGTTTAGCCTCTGATTAGAGGAGCCTTGTTTATTTTTCAAAAGTTGTTGAGCCTCTGATTAGAGGAGCTTTGTTTATGTTTATTAAAGTCGTTAAGCCTCTGTTTAGAGGAGCTTTGATCAAAATTTTAACAAACAAAAAAAAATAAAACAAAACAAAACAAAATAAAATAAAAACCAAAAAAGTGTCAAGTTGAGTCTTGAATGGGTGTCTACGTCTTTGCACAATTCTTGCTTCGCAGAAAATGTGCAAAGAGGGGCAGCTGTAGACACGCTATTTAGTCCGAACCCAAGCCCATTGAGCCTAGTCCAATAAGGTTTGGGCTTAAACCAATTGAGTCCGATTTCGGATCCAATTAGCTGGCCCAATGGGCTTTTATTTTTATTTTCATTGTTATTTTTATTATTTGTCTATTTATTAATATATTTATTTTTATTTTTATTATCTATTTTTATTATTTATCTACTTTTATTTTTTTTATTATTTATCTATTTCTTTTATTTATCTAATTTTTTTTATTTTTTGTTATTTATTAATATATTTATCTTTTTATTTTGATTTATTTTTTATTAAGATTAGGATAGAAAAAAATTGGAATGAATTTGGCTGTGATTTAGAAATTGGCAGAGTTAGGATTGGATTCAAAGATTGAATCCAAATCTAAAAAAAAGTTGAGATTGATCAGAAACTCTTCTGATCAATCCTTATAAATAGGTGCTGGAAGAACAGAAGAAAACACATAGAAAAAGGCAGATACAGAGAAGAAAGGGAAGCTAAAAAAAGATTTTTGTGGATTAGAATAGCACTAGAAATCGGTGAAAATTTTTTAAAATTTTTTGGTGAATTTTTTTTTGAAAAATTTTCAGATTTCGATTGAATTTTTCAACGAGGTTTGAATTTTTCGATGACTTTTCCGACTAAGTTTGAATTTTTCGACCAACTTCCTAGTTTTCAATGACTATTTCTAGAAATCGATCAATTTTTCGATGAACTTCTGACAAAAAACCTAGATTCTGACAAAAATTTTTAGAATCTGACGAGATTCAACTGAAGTTCTTCGAGTTTTAGAGATAAGGAAGAGAAGAGAAAGGGAAGAGAGAGAGGGAAGGCTCGATTTGCTGAAAAAATGAAAGAATTAGCTTTTTATACCCGCTGAAAACAACGTCGTTTCGGTTTTATTGTGCCTAGAGGATCCGCACGTTTTGAAGTAGAGCAACCCGACCCGAGCGCCAACCCGCTTTCGATCCGTTTGCGACCCGCGTCTCTGAGTCGTTTCCCGAGCCGATGCCCAGAACCGCATCTTTGAGCCATTTTTTCTTCATCAAGCCGAGCCAAGCCGAGCCACTAAGCTAAGTCGTTCTCAAGTTTTTTTATTTTTTTTATTTATTTATTTATTATTATTATTAGATTAGAATTGTTTAATATTTTTTATTTTATTTTATTTTATTATTTTTTTTACTTTTTTATTTTATTTTCTTTAAATAAAATTTAAAAAAATTATTTTTGAGAAAAAGTTGAAAGTATCAATTTTCCTTAAAAATAAGTTTTCAAAAATGGATTTTTAAGAAAAAGTTGAAATTATCAATTTTTCTTAGAAACAAGTTTTCAAAAGTGAATTTTTGAGGAAAAGTTGAAAGTATCAATTTTTCTCGAAATTAAAAGTTTCAAAAAATATTTTTGAAAAAAAGTTGAAAGTATCAATTTTCTTTAAAAATAAGTTTTCAAAAATGGATTCTTGAGGAAAAGTTGAAAGTACCAATTTTCTCTGCACAAAAGCAATCATTTTTTTTCTCTTTCTTTTTTATTTTCTTAAATTTTTTTAATGTTAAATAATCCAGCAATAGAGCCTCTGCAAATGAAATAGTAATTTCCTGCATACTCTTGAGGTAAGAGAATTTTTTTAATTTTCTGCTAAAAGTATTAGAGTCAATTGAGAATAATTTTCAATAATTAATTACTTGGTAAAATTTTTAAGACTTATTGGATAACATAAAATTAAGCTGGTACCATCTTTTTATGGGCGTTGTGATGGTGCTATAACCTTCCTCACACGTAACCGAACTCTTGAACCCTGTTCTGGTTAGTAGACCCGAACCTATTCTTTTAGGGATCCTTAAACTTAGGTGTTCCCTGAAAGGATAGATTCTTTAAGTGGCTAATCGCACCTAGATAAAAAAGATTGGTGGTAACTCCTTAAGTCAATGTCTAGCGATAGATCTCCAGATCTAGACGTTATGATAGTATCCATGTTTAGTTTAATTAATTGTGCTCAAGCTTTTGCAAATAAAGAAAAAATCATAATGGAATCGAGCTAAACTTAAATAAAACAAAATTTTTTTTCTATTTCATTTATGTTAATTACACAAGTCATCAGTTAGGCATATCATCCTTATCTAAGGTCGTTACAAAATCAAAAACAAAAAGTCAAAAGAATTATTCATTAACAACATCAATAGCAACAACCATAGGGGCAACAACCTCATCAATAAGAGCAACAGCGATGACATCGCACTATTTGGTCTCTAACACCTTATCCTTGAACCCTATAGTTACTTTTAGCTCAACCTCAAAGGCTTTATCCTTATCTTATTTTTTTTCTTTTCCTCATCAGGCTAATTTGGATGAGCCCTCGATCTGATATTGTTGATATCAATATCATAGAGGTTAAAAGTGAGAGTTTAGAGTTTAAACGGCACTTCGTCCTTAGCTAATTGAAAGGAATCAAGCACATTCTTCTTAGAGAACTCTACCTTTATCTAAAAACACTCATTGGAAGCCTTGTACTCTTCTATAGCTTTTTTCTTTTGGTTTTCCTCCCCTTTTTTCCCTAGCCTCAAGCTCAAACCTAACATTGGCTATCTTAACCTAAGTGTTATTGAGTTTGAGCTTAGCTTACTCCCTCAGTGAATTAGCTAACTCCCTCAGTGAGTTAGCTAAGGCTTTGTCAATCAAGATAGCTTTTAGCTTCACTGTCAACTCATCAATTCTTTTCCTCTGCTTAGCCTCTTTTTTATGAGACGTACTAAGACTAGATCAGACATTGTCCAACACGTCCAAGCTCTTTTTGTGCTCTTTAGCCAAAGCAATCATATCTTTTGTGACCTTTAGTAGATGGGTCATCACGATGTAGACATGGTGAAAAGCTTCACTAGCATTTTTCAAACGTTGAGGAAAAAATTTTTATTGGACTACGCATAACAACCTCGAACTTAATAAAATGAAAAACATTAATAAAACTAAGCTAAGGTCAGCTAGTGCTTGCCAAAATAAGGGATCATGACTTTATTGAATCTCTTTGCCATGGTTAAGATTGTATAAGGTCATCGGTAGAGGTGTACTCGAAGCTGGTGGAGATGCTCTCTAAGCTAGGCTTCAATACCCTAGTTTCGAGGTTCTCCAAGATGAAAGAAGAGGCCTTAACACGTAATTTTAGTAAGAACAAGAGGTGGTGTTAGCGCTGAGCTTGAGGATAGGTCTCGACGTACCCTGGCTTTTTTCTTTTTTACCTACGAGAAAATGGTTAACAAGGTGTTGATGACCTTGTCTCCCTCATGAGACAAGGTCCCAAGTTAAATTTTTCTTTTATCTTTTTTAGGTCTAAAGGCGTGCTCATATAGCTTGAAGTCAAAATCATCAATGCTAGCCATCTTTACAAAATTGAACTAACAGTTAGATAAAATTAAGTTAAAATAAAATTCTACAAGGTTACTTTAAACCTACCTCAGTACTTCGTCTTATTTATTATGTCAAAGGAGGTTAGCTTATGGGCATCAATGACGAGCTCCCCCTAAGGGTATATTCTAAAATTTTATCTTAATTTAACAGATCCAGAATGAAAAGAGCCACCGGTATGTCAACAAAAAAATTAAGCATGGTCCTTATTTTGTAGCCCTCAACCTCAAAAGCAACCTCAACCCCAAGCTCACCATATTTATTTATCTTTTACTTTTTGAGGCAAAGAAAAAATAGCTTCTAATTTTTTTTTTAAGCTCAGGCAATCGATAAAAAATTTCTTATTCGATTGAGCTGTTATATAATATCACTCACTATTACTAGAATAGTTTTTGAGGGAAAAGAATTCCTTAAATAGAGGGAAAGAAATAAGAATGTTTAAATATTGGCAAAAAATTATAAAGGCTACTATGTATCATATAGAGTTAGGAGTAAGCTGAGTGATAGTCAAATTGTAATAATTAAAAATTAAAATGAATAAAGGGTAAAGTAAGAGCCTTAGACCGACTATGAAAGAATCCCAATACACATAAAACCGATATGGCTTTAGTTTACCAGTGACTCGGTCTAAGGAGTTTGGTATTATTATACTATACCTATTTTTGGAGTACAAGAAAGTTATACTCAGACGTGATGAGTTGAATATATATTAAGGCAGTTTTTAGGATTTACCCTACCTTTTAGTTTACTTATCACATCCTTGGGGATAATGCCAAGGTCACGGGTAGTATATACAAGGACGTTAGCAAGTTCGTCCTGTAATGTAGGGCTTTCTTCCTCGTCATCACTTTCTTCGATTAAAGTACTCCCATTTTCTTATTTTTCTTTAGAACCACCCTTCTCATTAGAATCTTCACTGCCATAAAACTCTAACTTTTAATCAAGAGTAGGATTCTAAAAAAGAACAATGGATAAAAGCAACTCGATCCTAGAGAAAAAAAATGAAGTAAAGACCCCTCAAGAGAATAAGAGATATAACTAAAATTGACTAAAAAGGGACATAAGTGATAATAAAATGGTTGATAAAAGGGAAAGCAAAAGAAAAAGAGGATTGAAAAGATCAAACACCAGAAAAGAAAAAATCGAGAATGAAGAAAGGTCAACCATAAAAGATAGATTGACTTAAGAGAAAGATAAATTAGGTGAATTTTGCAGGTCAATGTCAATTTGAGCATACAGCTCTTTTATGCTCAAAACCCATTTTCTTCTTGTCCGAGCATTTTCTTCATTTTATCGCTACCTTTTTTTAGATAGCATATTGAACCAATAGGCCATCTTCTCATAATTACAACCCTTGATAATTAATGGAATCAAATCATCATCTTGCTGCCCATACTGACCTCTTATATGTTCTATCTACTAACTTTCGACCTTTCTAGTACTCATATTATAAGACATGATTAAGAATACGTACTAAAAAATGTGTAAAAAAAAAATTTTAAGGTCAAAAAGCTTTTGAGATCAAAATATTCAGGTCGAATTGAGAGCAAAAAAAACAAAAAAGGAAAAAATTAAAGCCGTAATGGTCCTTTATATAAACATGCAGCAAATTAGACAAATAGCATAGGCCACACCATGTGTTAGAGCAAAGACAAGAATACATTTTTTTGTCTTCCCGCTTTAAATTTTCCCGCTCAGACTACCTCTTTCCTCATTTAATGCTATCAGACTGGCTTAAATGGGCAAACTTAAGGTCAGATCGATTGAATTGGATGACTCTGCGGGGTAAATCGATAGCCTAGTTCACTGTTAGAGTTCAAAGTGGAGGTTCAAATCCAAGTTTTTTAAATAAAATATAGTTTCACCATGGCCAAACGAACTCCAACACTAACCTCAAATCATTTCGAACAATTATCACCTCAATAACCTTTAAGCTAGCTATGCATTAAACCCAAGATGCACGTGCAAGATCAAACAATAATAAGGTTGGACCATGGCTTAAAACTAGTTATCCCCTAAGACCGACTTTCCTTATAACGTCGGCCTCAAAAAATCAAACTTTCAAGTTATTTCCTTCAGTCGATCTATCTTACATTAGAGATGTCGATCATACATTTAGCGTTCTGAGTTTGATAAAGAGATAGAGTGTTAGGGACATTTGATGGTCAAAAAGGTATAATGATCTTTTTTTCCTTTTCTAAACCTTCAACAAACAATCAAAAGTAATTTTGTCATTTATGTCGACTTGACATGTTCAGTGTCATATTAGCTTGACACTGTTTTTATTGTCCTCTGATGATCCTCCACAGCTTACCTATAAATATGAAGGTCCATGCACCACTAAAGCAAGTTGATCCTACCTCATTTCTCTTTTTTCTACCCCTTTTCCAACCTAAATCTTTCTTACTTATGCATTGGAGTGTAAACAAAAAAAAACATACCCTGCTTTTGCCTCTTGACATTCTTTTTTTTCTTCAACTTTTTCAAGAACATCCCAAAGTCGAAGCTTGGCACCAACAATGCTTTTGGAAGAAGATCTAGGCCACACAAGTGCCAACAAAAATTGGAGTCATGGTCTGGCGCAGCTACCATGGCATTTTACCTACCATGCAAAATCTCCAAAAAAGAGGTATTATTGCTTTATGCCCAAGGCTTGGGGAAGAAGCGGAAACAGTACTATACCACGCACTCAGATGGTGTCCAAAAGCTGTTGAGGTTTGAGGGTGCTACAATTTGATAACGGTATCATGAGCATCTTGACTGATATAAAGGATTGGATAAACAAGTTTTGCATGAATGCCATACCAGACCAGAGGCAGGCCTTCACGATCACGGCTTGGAGCATATGGGGGGAGCGTAATAAAAAGATGCATGGAGGTACTGAGAGGAGCGCGCAAGAGGTGGCAAAGCACATAACAAATTACAGCTTGGAATACAATGCAGCCCAGTGTCATTCACAAGGAGCTATCACTAGGTTACGAGATGGAGGTCCTCTGACCCGGATAAAGTAAAGGTTAATTTTGATGGGGCGTTTGATAACCAGTTGAAAAGAGAAGGGATTGGAGCAGCGATCAGAGATGATAGGGGGAACTTGTTGGGAGCTATAGCGAGCATGTTGCTGTTCTCAACAGACTCTTTTCAGGTGGAGGCCCAGGTGGCATGCCAAGCTCTCAAGTTTGCTTTGGAACTGGGGTATAAGAGAGTTATATTGGAAGGAGATAACTTTACAGTGGTGAGGAAGCTGCGAAACAATGATCTGGAGCTTTCACCAATAGGTAATATAATTGAGGAAAGGTAGGGATATGTTGGCTTGCTTGGAAGATAGCAAAGCAATATCTTGTACGTTCCTAAACTGGGGAATAGAGTGGCCCATGGCCTAGCTAAGTGTACTAGCAGAAAAGCTTGGGTAGGTGAGAGAGCCCAAGCTTGACCTACCCAAGCTTTGTCGTACCTTTGGTACAGTTGGAAACAATTTCCTCTATTTAATAAGAATGAAGATTTTCCTTTAAAAAAATAAAAAAAACATATCAATATAACTCCACGCTTAGGCTTCGGACTACATTGGGTATGTTCTTACCCACGATTTAAATTTTATTTTTTTTTATATTTTTTATTTATATTAAATAATAATTATATAAAATAAAATATTTTGAAAGTAAAAATTTTAAAGTATCGATAATCAAAATTTTTTAATATTAACCTATAAAATATTCTATACCATTACAACAAAGAAAAACATTTTTTTAGTTAAAACCATTAAATTTAACAAAATTATAAATTGGATAAGGTTTTTTAATATTTCTAACAAAAATATTTTATAGGTATTCATTCAAGTAATTAGAATTTTTTTAAAATTTAAAAAATTTTATTAATAATTATAATAAAAATAGCAACACACTGTTTCTAATAAAAATCATCATAATTTATTAGCTTAAGCATTGGCTTGACTATGATCAATCAAGCGCCCTTACTGCGCCCAGCTGGATGGGGTCATATAGGCATGAAACAAGAACATATAGAAACAATCCAAATTGATATGTTCAAGCCCACTTCATTACCTAAACCCATGCTCTTTCCATCAAAACAAACAGGTTTTCCTTTTTTTTTTTTTTTGTTGGATACCTCAAATTTTAATTTTTTGGGATAAATTATATCAGTCAAATCTAGGATAAGTTTTTTTTTTTTTAGATCAATGATTAAGTAAAGATTAAAATTGAAATAACCATATGCGAAAATTTAATTGAAAATATTATCTATTCACAAAATATTTTATAACTAGTTTTTGAAGGGTGTAAATTTTGATTTTATTCTTAATGAAAACACTTATTTATATAAAAATTTATTTGAATTATTTAAACTTTTGTATACTTGTATTTAATAGGGTTTACCAATTTATTAATTTAAATTTTCAATATTTATTTTTATTTGATATTTGTAATGAGGAAACTTACCAGCTCAACTTGAATTTTGTTCAATTACCTATTAATATTGCTAGCTTCACATTTTAGTCTTCTTACAATGAATTTTTGAAGTCATAAACTATAGTCATATGCTCATTACCAAATCCATAACTTAATTCATTTCGTTTATGTAATTACTTTTAAAAAATAATATTTAACAAATTCAAAATTTTAAATTTAATCTTAACACATGCATTCGCTTCTCTTATCTTTAAATTATAATCTTTTTAGTACGAAAAATGCCCATTACCATTCATTAGAGAGTTAAAATCGTCCTCCCTCATTGATGTTATCCAAAATGCAAATTCATATCTATGATTGAGAGTTTTTTTTTTTTTTCGGTGATATCAAGTTTAAGAGTAGGAGAGGTTATCATATCTCTAAGGATAAGCCGTGAACTCATAAAATCATTTCTTTTTAGGATTTTTTGCATTTATAAATTATTTATTAAGATAAAACTGTGAAGATTGAATCTAAGTACTTTACGCTCATATCTTAAATCTTAATTATTTACGTCATGACCACTATGATTGAGAGATGAAGTAATATATATTTGCCCTAAAGATTCATTCCAAAAAAGGTAAGGGCATTTATATTTTATATTTTTATACTTAAAATATTACAAATTAAAATTTTAATTATCTGTAAAGAAAACATGTAACTGTTGATGTGCATGTGAAATTTCCCCTACCTTGTTCAGTTTTCACCATGGCCATTGGCATTTAGTAGCCCCTTCCTCTTCTTTCCTACCATAAATAGTTGGTCCCAGTCTCTGCATGTTTTCACGTGTCCTGCCACCGTTGATAACACCAGCAGCTACTGCATAGGATTCTAAGTACCCCCAAAAAACAATAATACATACGCATTTATAAAGTATCCTCCCCCCCCCCCCCCCTCCCTTCCCTTGTTGGTGCTTTGCCTCAGTCTCATGCCTGGCAACTATATCCCACTTTCTTTTCATTTAATTAATTTCCTTTTTTTTCGTCCATTTAGGCATTTTTCACTCATGTGTTTATCCCATTTGAATGCTAATAAATCTTCAACATAAGATTAATAAATAATAATACAGATCAGATAGATTGTCATGTACAAACAAGTTCGACAAATATTAATGTTCCATAAAGCATTATATCTATATACAAACAAGTTTTCATAATTAAAAAATCACTAAATAGCAACGTAAAAAATAGTTTAAAATAGTAATATTACATAAGCACATTTCCTTTCATAAAGGTTTTATATGTTTGAATTTTTTTTACAAACTGCAATTTGAAAATAAAAAAAATGCTATATATGATATGATTTAAATTTTAGATTGATTAAATGTTATTTTTTTAAAATTATGATATATATAAATTAATTAAGTTAATTTTAAATTTTAAAAATTTTTTATTCATGGCTTAATAACAATAAAAAGATATACATGTAAATATCATTTTTAATGTGAATAATGAATCTATTAATCTACATTATATTAATATTTATAGTGACTAATTTTTAAGTATTGGTAACAACTATTTCTTAATCTAAAATTTCAGCAACTTAACCTTAATTGCACATTTATGACTTGCCCTCTGATTGGACAGTGACTTCACTTCCCACCAAAAGGGTGTGGTGGGCTATCTTTTCGCTTCCATGATAGGACAAAATCCTTGATAAATGAGAGAGAGAAAGAGAGAGCGAAAGGGCATTGGTGTTTTTGCAGCAATTCTGTGCCTCCAATTTTTACAGTGCGACCAAACCAAAAGTCCAAAAACAAAGAGGAGAGAAAGATGAAGCCTTAGAGAAGTGTAAAAGAAGAGGGAAAAAAGGCACACAAAAACATAACACACACACTCACTCATAACATAAACACAAAACAAAAATGTTTGATGGAGTACCAGATCAGCTTCAGCAATTCATAGCCTCAGCAGCAGCAGCAAGAACCAGAACTCATCTCCCTCTCCCTCTCTCATTCCCTTCTCTCCATAATCTTGCTTCTTCGAATGGTTTCACTCCCTTTGACCCTTTGTTCACTTCAAACAACTCTCATCATCACCAAGTACCCCCTCAGCTGCAGCAACCTCACTTTTTGCACCCATTGCACCACCAGCATCAACCTTGCCAGAAGAATAATGAAGAGAAAGATGAGAACACCAGCTTGGTAGGTATGAACATGGAGATTGAAAGAGAGAGATCCATGGCTGATGAACCGATTGATACTCATCAACCTTGGTCTAATGATGAAGTTCTTGCACTGTTGAGGATCAGATCTAGCATGGAAAATTGGTTTCCAGAATTCACTTGGGAACATGTCTCAAGGTATATAATGTAAACTACATATTCATTTTACTGCTTCTTGGTGCTATGTAAATTCAGTAGTGTATTCTATATGTTTTTTTGTTTGTTCCAATATGTAGAGTCCCTTCAAAATTTGCCAGTTTAGGTTCCATCTCAATTGAGCTTAAGCTGATGAAACTTTGATTAATGAAACAATCAAATTTGATATTTAAGCATCTACATGCCCTTGTGGGGAATATCTTCAATATATATATTTATGGGCAGTTGTTAATAAAAGAGAGAGAGAGGGAGAGAGGGAGAGGGAGAGAAATGGGACTGATAATTCAATAAACAAAAAAGCTTGTATACTATTTTATAAATGAAGAGTATAGTAAAATAGAAAGAATAAGTGTTTAATGTATAAATACAGACAGTGGTGTCTGTTGGTTTAATTTTATCTTTATTTATATGGTGGGTGCAGAAAGTTGGCAGAGCTTGGGTTCAAGAGGAGAGCAGAGAAATGCAAAGAGAAATTTGAAGAAGAAAGCAGATATTTTAACAGCATCAATTGTAGCAAAAACTACAGGATATTTAGTGAACTTGAAGACCTTTGTCAAGGTGAGAATCCTCCTTTGTCTCAACCTCATCATCATCATATCCAGCAGGTTGTTGCAGCTGAAAAGAACAAAAATGTGGAAAAGTCAAGGGAAAATGAAGACAATATGGGTCAGAATTTGGAAGGTGATTCAAGAAATATTGATGAATATCAAACTTCAGCAGGAAATAATGCATCAGATCAGGATAATGAAAAAGTGGTTGAGAACAAAGCAAATAATAACAAGATCAACATCAGCAACAAGAAGAGGAAAAGACAGAAGAAATTTGAGATGCTCAAAGGGTTTTGTGAAGATATTGTGAACAAGTTGATGAATCAACAGGAAGAGATGCATAGTAAACTTCTTGAAGATATGGTGAAGAGAGATGAAGAGAAAGTTGCAAGAGAAGAAGCTTGGAAGAAACAAGAGCTGGATAGGCTTAAACAGGAGCTTGAACTTAGAGCAAAAGAACAAGCTATTGCAGGTGATAGACAGGCCACCATAATCAAATTCTTGAGTAAATTTTCATCAACTGGTTCATCTAAAAAGCAATGTTTTGGAAGGAGTAACGAAGATCTTGTCAAGGTAACAAATGAATATTCAAATCCTCCTAGTACTTCATCTTCTTTAGTGCCACCACTAAACCCTAATCCTACTGTCAATAACCAAAACAAAGTAGATCAAGTTTCTACCACTACTTCATCTACCATGATCCTTGGTCATCAAAATTCTGGTTCTTGTACAACACAAAACAATCAAATCAAACCCACTTCCATGACAGAAACCCAAGCCCCTGAAAACCCTAATCCAAAAACACCCACTTCATCAAAACTAGCCCTAGCTCCCCAAAACCCTAATTCTGTCAATGCTCAAAGCAACCCATTATCACCCACTTCACCATTGACAGTAAAGAAAGCTCCCCAAAACCCTCCATCCAATGACAAAGAAGACCCGGGACAGAGATGGCCAAGAGATGAGGTGTTGACATTGATAAATCTGAGGTGCAGTCTTTATAACAATGGTGATCATAACAAGGAAGGAGCAGTTATAAAAGCTCCTTTATGGGAAAGAATCTCTCAAGGGATGTTAGAGTTGGGGTATAAGAGAAGTGCAAAGAGGTGCAAAGAGAAATGGGAGAACATAAACAAGTACTTCAGAAAAACCAAAGATGTTAACAAGAAGAGGTCCCTTGACTCTAGGACATGTCCATATTTTCATCAATTAAGTACTTTGTACAATCAAGGAGCACTTATAGCACCCTCTGAAGGGCCGGAAAACCACTTGGATTTGCCAGAAACCGGTATTGATTCATCTCAAAAAGGAGCTAAGGATTCAACTCTGAATGTTTCTGAAGGTGACACAAACATGGTTCAATTACCAGCTTTTGAATTTGAATTCTGAATCACATTGCATTTTTGTGTGTATGTTAATTGAATTACTACTAGTTTATAATCATAATTAATAACATTATTAATACTATATATTAGAATTAGTATTACTTTTTTGGATGATATTTCATTTTAATCTTAGAGATTAATTTAATATAAGATTTCTTGGAGGATATATCTTTAAACTTGCATTGTAGTGAGCACCGACAATTTGGGAAATGATGATTTAATTTCATGTTAGTGTTGTCATTTTATAATTGCTATTTTATGCTCCTAATTTTTCTATTTCAAGAGAGGCTTTTTGTTTGCTATATGTGGGGAGGAGGAGGAGGACCAGGAGGACGATGAGGGACAGGATGTTTCGTGGCCAGTTCACTGTTTCTTGCCAAATAAAATAAAACAATGCAGAAAGAAAATTTGGAATCTTTTCAGCCAAGAAAATGCGGTTAATTTTGTACACTAGTTGCTGGAAATTCAGAATCATAATATAAATATAAATAAATATATATATATATATACATATACATATTGTCATAACATTGATAAAAAGTTTATGAAAATGCAATAGCTGCTAAATAAACTAAGTAGATTAATTTTTTTTCCTATGATGGTTAATAATTTTGCTTATATTTGTTGTTCAACATTCCAACCATGTATGCATTTATTTTTTCCAGCCTTTTTATTTATATTTGTAGGTGCCAAAGTTGCAGCCAATCTTAATTGACAAAATTGAATGCCAAATAATACAATTCATAAAACTAGATTAATATATGTAGCTAAGGTGCCATCTTATAATTAAGTGAAATTAAAGGTTAACAGTTGAGCATTTATATAATGAAATTCATTTTGGTTATATATATATATATATATATATATATATATAAAAGATCATAACATGGGATAAAGGAAGGGATTGTAGGATTGGAATTTAAATTTGAGATTTGTTAAATGTCATTTTTTTTAAATAATTGTATGAACTAACTTAATTAAGTTTTATATTTTTTTTGTACACTTCATTTAAGTGAACTTAATTAGATCATTTTTATTGAATATGAAATACAGATAAACTGATCACTAAATCAAATATTTAAATTATACTAGCTGAGCTAATTGATGAATAATAATTCAAGAAAATTTCTATTGACATAAGTTTTATAATCTTTAAATAAACTTTGGGGAAATTTTTTTGTTAATGTTCTAATCTTCAAATGAACATTTGGAGAAAATAAAAGAAATCTATATATAAGAGTTGAATTTTAATTAATTTTTGTTGTTTTGAATTCTTTTGTTTTCTTGTTCCCACCATGAGAGAATACAAAGACAACGCAAAGCAATGACATAATGTTTCTGAAGGGCTTTTGGGACCCACAACATGACCAAAGTGATGAGAGAAAATGACATTTCTAGAGGCATACGGTGAACGTCCCCAACCAAACCAACCCTTGTTATTAAATATTAATTTCCAAAAAATTAAGGGGCCCTTTTCTTTTGTCTTTTATTAGTACAACCTCTTAAAAAAATGTAAAATATGTTTTTTCTTACTATCTTTTTATAATTCATTTTCTTCGCATACCTTAGTAAAACGTGCACATGTGATGGTATGTACTCAAGAGCCAGCTCCATATGCAGCCAAAGATCTAAGGGCTCACAAATAATTTGATCATCATAAACTCAACATGACCAAATTGTGATCCCCATCTGATTTCATTATTACTACATATTTTTTAAAAAAAATTTTCTTCAATTTGACTTGGGTTTTTTCTTTTCTTTAGCATCTTGCTGATCTCAAAATAATTTTTTTTTGTGAGTTTGTCTTATGTCAATTATGTAGGGTTTTTTCCTTTTTTTTTTTTTTAGTGTTGACCTTCATAAAAGGGAATGTGATCCAAAAAAAAAAAAACTTCTCCATTCTCTTGTTTTTATACATAGGATTTTGGATTGATGCATGAATTTTGTGTGCTTCATAATTCTGTCTCACAAGTCATAAAGCTATGCTAAGAGGGGACCAAAATTGACACCCCTTTTGCAAATAAGGGGGTGAGGAACTATTTTCATGTCTCTTTCTCCATTGGAAGCATGTCTTTTAAATTTTATTGATGTGAACATGACATTTTATGTATGTGAGACCTGTGTTTCTTAAAAGAGACGTGAAAATAACAACCACATAATGAAATCGACAAATTAACTTACTCGATAAGGTTTTGATGGTTATATCATGAATGCGATTGAATCCGACTTTAATAATGCAACTTTTAATCAAAAAAGGCATTAAAATGATTGAGGAAAAAAATTTAAGCTTGAATCATGTAGTGATTAACCAAGTGGAGAAGAAAAATTAGCTTATTAGGCAAGGTTTTAGACTTCAAGGCCGCTTTATTTAAATGATTGATGAAAATTTTAATAAAAAAATGGTACAATCACAAGATAAAATTTTAATCATGCGAACGTAACAAAAGGTTGACTCGATTATCTAGTCAACCATTTAAAAGGATAATTGGACTTGGATTACTTCAAGCTGTAGGGCTAGAGGTTAAGGGGTTGAGAAAAAAAATCAAGAAATCTCAAAATTAATTTAAAATTATAATATTTGATGTAGATCAAATTCGAATATTAATTGTATATATTAGATTCAGATCGAATTTCATGTTGAGATATGAAAAATAGAAAAAATAAAAGAAAAAAATCGAATTGCATTATATATATTTTTTATTTTTATATATTTTTTAAATTTTTATAAAATAAAAATAATAATTTTATATCAAAATTTATTTAAATATATTAAAATAATATATAAAAATTAAAAAATTAAAAATTGATATATCGAACTGAATCGAATCAAATCAATAAAATTAAAATTAATTTGATTCAAATTTAGATCTAATTTTAAATTTTTATAATATTATATAATATCTAAAAAAAAAAAATTTAATCCGAATCTAATCATTATTACCTCTGGTTGAGGTTACCTCTCAGTCCTTTGCAAAAGCGAATTGTGCCTGTTAACTTTTGGGCCTTTAGGCTGTTTGTAACCTTCCTTTTATGGAGGAAGGGCCATGCTTTGGATTGGGCCCAAACGCAATTGTCCAAAGTCCAAACCCAAAAAATGAAGAAGTAAAAAGCAAAGTTTTTGAGTTTTGGAACCTTTTCGAAGGTGCCAAACAGATTTGTGGTACGATCATTACCACCAGCTGCAACTGTAGGTACGATATTTTACTTTGATTAGTAATTCAAAATGCGAATAAGATATAAACATAATATAAATTAAAATTTTTGTAAAAACTATAAATTTAATATAAATTTAAAAATAATCTTTATATTAATATGAATTATAATTTTTATGTAAAATATATTATAAATATATAAATTTTTATTATTTTATATAATATAAATATACAAAATATGGTATCTAATTTTAACCATATAATACCAATTCTCCTTTCATATCATAGCCCCACATGTCCACCACCTCCACCGTACTAAAATCTCAATCTCTTTCTGTCTCTTCTCTTCGTGTCGGCAACGATAAGTTGATGCCCCGCCTCCCAAACATGAATTTATCAACTAAAAATCCTTCTCAATTTCATTTTTATTCAAATCAATTATTTAAATTGAATTATAAATTTAAAAATTAATTTAATTAATTTATATATAATATTTAGTAAATTTATATTTAAATTTTTGTACTTATAACTTCTATTATTCTCGAATTACAATCTATTTTATATAAAAAAAAATACATATATACATATATTTATTATTAAACCAATGCTCGATTCCAAAATTATTTTAACATTAAATACGAAAAATTCTTCGCCACCGTAGAAATTTTTCATGATCATTGGTTAAAATATTGTTAATACTTATTTTATGCTACTTTCAATTGTCTTATTAATAACAGAAAACACGATAAAATTTTATTATAAATATTTATTTTCATAAGTACTAGGTAGTGCAAATATCTCATATAAAATCTAAAAATATATAACCAATTAAAGGTGACTTTTCTAAGCATTGAAATGTCATCGTGGTTAGCACTTCTTGCTTACCACATTATTTATTTTTTTTTTATCTTATATATTATCTTCAAAACCTTGTTGGGTATCACTCTAGCATTTAGCTTATCAATATACATATATACATATATATATATCTCTAAGATCAATGATTTGTATATTTATATCATATAAAATATTAAATTTATGTATTTATATTATATTTTATATAAAAATTATATGTTATAATTTATGTTAATAAAAAAAATATTAAATATATTTTTTTGATTTTATTAAATTCATATATAATTATTATTAAAATTTTAAGTTGTATTATTTTTTTATTTTATTTTTATGTTTCATTTATATTATATTATCGTATCATATTTTAAATTATCAAATTTAATACATACGTGATTCTTTTTATATTACATTAATACAAATATAAAAATTTGAAAAGTGTATCATTCCTATAATCTGTCTCGTGTTCCTTTTACATTTTTAAAAATTTTAAAAATATAAAAATTACATTAATACAAGTGCATCATTCCTTTATATAAATATATATATATATATATATATATATATATATATATATATATATATATATATACATTGTGCTTTGTACCAACAGGAAGAAGATGGAAGGATCATTTTAAAAACTAAAGGGGGAAATCATTGTGGCAATGATTAAGGCCAATAATGTCTAATGGCAAACAATAGGGGACTACTAAGTTCTACCCAAGATTCTTTTGAATTACACAAAGCTCTTTTTATTCTCTTTTAGACCTTTGATTTTGACTCATCTTTTGTTTGACTTCTTCCTTTCTTTTCTTTTTCATTAGTGGCTGGTGGCCACCTCATCACAAGAGATCAATTAGTGTCTTAATAAGTGATATTTAAAAAATTAATTAAAATTTTATTTTTCCGTGAAATTTAATGAAAACAGAGTATTATAATATGCACAATTTTTTTTCAAAAAAGTAATATTTTCATCATTCTTAACACAATGTTTATAAACATACAGTTAATCTTATCCTATTATATAATACCATCTACTTATGTAAAGAGAAAAAAAATTATAAAATAAATTTTAAATATTAAAATTTAAATTTTAAATTTTAAATTTATTAAATATCATCTCGTAAAATAACTATATAAATTAAATAAATTAAACTTCAATTTAAAAAATAATTATCTACACCTAAAACGGCAAAATCTCATATTTAAGAATTTAATGATAACAATATTAAAAAAAAAATTCCCATCAACCTCCTGTGTTCCAGCTCAAAAGACAGGAAAGTTTATTATACAAGAGGGAATAACAATGTTTAATTTTTTTTATTAATTTTGACAATGCATGCCTGCCTTAAAAGAGCAATACATGATCATGACCAAAGTAGTTGAGATAACACACCAATTGGCTCTGCTCACATATAAAAAAGTTAAACCTTTTTTAACACACTTCACGGGTAACACATCGCCATTAAAGAAGTTGGTTTGTTTCACCTTTTTTTCTAGTTGAAGATGTTGCCATTGCCTTTTTAACTAGCTTTTACATTGGAAGTTCACTTTTTCATTGTATATGTTTCAACTAAGTGTAAAGTTTCTCTTGTGTCTTAATTTCTTTGCCAATTTTGATTTGGATGGTTGTTCTAACTTCAAGAGGAGAACAAGTTTCTCGCGGCAATTCTTATTTGGGTCTCATTTCATTTTAAAAATTAACATAATATCAGAATCAATATTATTCAATTTCGTTATTTTTTTTATAATAAAAATATTGAATTAATTTTAAGTTGAATATTTATCTTAAAATTTAATCAAAGATAATATTTTTATTATCCTAGTTCGTGTTTATTCTTATTATAATTTACCCTCTAATATTTTTTTTAAGACGAATAAAATTATACCTAACTTAAATTTCATTAAGATTATCAATTTTTTGCATAAATGAGATCGTAGTTAGGAGATAAAAAAAGGAGATTGTAGGCAATTTAATTCAAATCTTAAACTTATTAAATATTACTTCTTGAAAATAATTGTATGAATAAACTATGTTAAATTTCAATTTTAATAGTTTATCAATTCATTATAGTAATTTTTTAGTGAAACTTTGATCAATGGACTTTTGATGTTTGGAACTTGGAAGTTGGCATTGTCTATCGCATTGAATTAAACTCAACGTATTATCAATTGAATTCAAATATCAATTTTAATAAAAATTAAATTAATATAAATTTTTCATTAAATTTTTTTTAATTATAGTTATAATATTTTTTTAATCATAATTATAATAATAATAATAATTTTTTTTAATCTCATCATATTGAATCTCACCTTCCAATCAAATTAAACTTTAATTTGGTGATTTAGTATGTATAGATTCAACAACCAAAAGAAGAAAAGAAATTTTGGGAAAAAGGGGAAGTTGAATCTTCCAATTGAACCGTTATGACAGCTTCTGCCTCAACTCCCAGCTTGCTTTGCTGAGGCCTGATAGGACTGCTAATGGAGAATCAGAATCTTAGAAGGAAGCTAGCCTATCCCTGTTATTCTTTGAAGTGGAGCAGTTTGACAGTCAGAAATTCACCAATGACAATTTATCTTTTCATGACGGTTAGTTTTCTTTATATTAATATTGGTGATTATGGCCCAACTTTAAATGCTAAAGATCAAGGGCAGTTGATGAGATGAACTCGGAAGAAACACTTGAATTTCTAAATCTACAATATTGCCAACATTTTATATTTCTCTTTAGTGGTAAATAAAAAAAAAAAACAAATCCTACTAAAAAGTTGGGTTCAAATATCTATTTATTAAAAAAATAAACCCCTAAATTTTTACTACAAACTTAATCACTTAATTTATACAATTATATTTGAAAAATAATATATAATAAAATTCAAATTCAAATCCAACATTTACAATTCTTTTTTTTATCTTCAAATTATGATTTTTTTTTATAAAAAAATTGATAGTATATAAACAAACAATAGGTTTTTAATGGACCATTTCCTTATAAAAAAATTGATAGTATATAAAATTCTTTCATATTTTTTTCTTCACATCTCAATTTTTTTTTAAAATTTTTGTAAGTAAAATTATTTAATTATTTTGTTCACACAAAATTTTAAAAAAAAAATTTTGAAAGTCATAAAACTTTTCGGAAATGAATTTTTGAATGATTATTAAATCTTTTTGAAAATCGAAAAGTCAAATTTTTGAAAATGTTTATCATTTTTGAGAAATTTATTTTTGAAAAGCTTTATGATTTTTTAAAATTTTATTTTCGAAAATTTATAAAATTTCATTTTCGAAAATTTATAAAATTTCAGAAAATTATGAAACAGATAATTAAATAATTTTATTTACAATTTTTTTTTAATTTGAGGTGTGAAGAAAAAAAATGGAAGCTCATTTAACACTACTCTTTCCTTAATTGTGGGCAGTTACCACGTTGAAATCCTTATAAAACGTGATCATGTAAATCTTTACTTGATTGAAAGCAAAAAAAAAAAAAGACACTAAAGAAGCGGGCAGACCCGAGGCTGGGCAAAATGGACCATTTCATAAAGACAGTCTGTGGAGATTTATTTTTTTTATCTACCATTACTGTTTGCAATTCTCTAAAGTTCTTGAACCATTATAAAAACCAATTAATACAAAGTCTTTCTTTGGTTGGATGAGCTTTTTAAATGCATTGCAAGTATATTTTTTATCTCAACTGCCTTGTCTAGATATCTTGCCATATTAATTATGTTATTAAATTCTGTGTGTTACCATCAATAATTGTTAGCTCAAAAAGTATATCATTGAAGGCTTCAAGTATTAGATCAAGGTCCCCCAAAGGCCAAAACCTTATTGCAAAAATAAGAAGCTTAGACATGCCATCTGTCAATGGTCCATGGCATAAATGATTCATTAATGGTTCATGGCATAAATGATTCATTATAAAATAACACGAAGACATAGTTTTTTTAGTATATATGATGTTAGATTACATAAGATTTTTTTTTGTTTCGAAAAAAGTTGTAACCTAATGAAATGAGTTATAACTATTAAAATTTTAATTTTAATTTTATTGAATGTTACATCTTAAAAATAACTATATGAATCAATAGAATTAAGTTTCGATTTTATACTAAATAATATTTTCACATCTTATAAATTTCACCTTGTTTATTTTGAGATTCAAACTCAATATTTGTTTTGTGCGTAAAAATTACCAAACAAAACTAACTAATTTATCACAAATGATTTAATTTTACAAAGATATATAATTGGTCTTCTTAGATCATCATAAAGCAACCCTAATTCATTGGCATTTGGTAACTAGATCATTTACTTTTTTATTTTTATACTATATTTCATATATATATATAAAAAAAAAACTAATCTTAGGCTAAAACATTAATAAAGTGGAAACCTGCCTTTTTTGGTATTGTACAGTAATTTTCAAAGTTATACTTATCCAAACTTGGGTTTTCTTTGTATTAACATAATCAACATTAAGGAGGAATTGGACTCTAGATTAAATGTTGTCTTGGTAACAATTGCTAAAGTTATAAATTTAATTAGGAATTGTTCATTAAAAAAGATTTATTGTTACCAAAAAAGGAAAAAAGAATGAAAGATTCAAGACAGAACATAATTGTGAGGTAAAAGGATACAAAATCAAATTAGTTGATTATGGATAAATTCAAAGATAGGTCATTATTACTTAAGATGATTTGAGTCAAATCTAAGCAATAATTTCTTAAAATAACTATCTTTAACTTTTTTATCTTATATTTTTTGTAATATATAAAAATCAATTTTAAGTTCTTAAAAAAATTTTTCAATTTCATTGAATTTTATAGATGTTACATGCACATTGTAAGGATTTAAAATCTAACATTTTCAGTAAATAATAACAAAATAAAATTCAAAATTTTGCTAAATTTTGATGTATATTTCATTGGTATAATAATTTTTCAATAAAAAATTGTTCTATTTTATTTTATTTTATTTGTTGAGATACATGCTTGAAATATACAATCCATGAAAAAAGTTTTTCGTTTATAATGTCATCAATAATTTTTTTAAAAAAATGCATGGGGAATTATTGATGGAAAAAATTTGAGAGAAATCAAGTTGGATGTCACCGGGGCAAACTGACCCACTTGCCCAACAAACCATACCCGTGTGGTCCCACAATATAAAACGACAGACCAAGCCCACACTTTAAAGTACGGAGTCCCTTTTCAGTAATTTTTGCGAACATTTAAGGGTATTTTGGTAATCTAAAAGAAGGGAAGAAGGGCGCCAGATAATATGCTTCGTGATTGCAGCTCAAGCGAAAGAGGTGTTGGGCCCCACTTTGTCCTTTTCTCGGTCTTCTTCCCATCAATGACTTAAAAATAAAAAAGTTAATTAAAGTTGACAAAAATAAATAAATAATGAAATATTAAAATTATTCTTTTAACTTGCATTTTAGTGAAAGTTGAAAAAAAAAAAGGAAAAATTGTGAAAAAGCCCACAAAAGCTGACAAATTAACTGAACAAAAATCCCTTTTCCAGAATTTTAATTTCCTTTTCATACTTTTTTTTAAAAATTAATTTTACTTAATGTAATAATAATTTATTTATGTATTTACAATTTTTATTTAATAATTAAAAACGTTTGAACAAACATTAAAAATATAATTTCAAGTCAGATTTTTTTTTATTTATATTAAAATTTTATTATCCTAATATAAAAAAAATTATTTATTTAATTCTAACACCTTATATATAAAGAGTTTATTCACAAAATCATAAACTTTAACATTAAATTTATTTAATAATAAGAATTATGATAAAAAAGATTTATAATACTGTAATAATTACAAAATATATTAATTTATATCATTATAAATTATAATATAGAGATTAAGATTTAACTCTAAAATTAAAACCTAAATGAAAGAGAATAACCGAAGGAGTTTAAAAACATATATTTTACTCAAATAATGTTACTATATAAATCTCTCATGTTTATATTAACGGTGATTGAATCTAAAATCATATGAGAACTGATTCATGAAAGAAAGGATTCGAGTTTCTTTTTCTTTTCAAAACAGTCTTAATCACTACACTTTTTGTCTGCTTTGTTTGTATCTTTAGCATTTAAACACAACTCTGAACTGCCCTTTCCCCCACTCTCACAAAAATCTTTGTCCACCATTAACTGAGATCTCCATGAACTACTCTCACTAATCTTTGATTCCAACACTAACATTTTTATTCCATAAAAAAATTTCAGAATTTTATAATGCTTAATATATTGTGGTCCAATCTACTCTTCAATCTCTCTCTTGCAAAGTTTGTCATTTTCTCCCTTGAAACTAAAAACAACCCAATGGAGAAACAGCTGCAACAGCCAGCAGCTTCCTCTGCTTCTTCTTCTTCTTGTTCTTCTCTTTCTTTGTACTGTAAGCAGTGTTTCTTTTATCTCTAGTTTCTGCTCAAATGTTCAAGTCCACATTGTTCTCTTCCTTGTGATCTCTTTGGATCAGCAATTTATATACCCTTTACTACTTTTACACTCAGGTACGTTGAATATTCTTTCCCTTTCCTCTGAATCTGTAGATTTCCTTTTCTTCTTCTCTCTTTGCTGTTCATTTGTTTTTTTTCTTTTCTAATTTCTTCATAAAAGCTTCATTTTTCTCCTTTCCAAGTTCTTTGCTTTCTTGATTCTTGATCAAGAAAGTTGGTTTCTTGATGATGCATTGTAATTGTTATTCCTTGTTTTTTTTCTGGGTTTTTTAAGCTGAGAAGAAGAGTAATTATAATGTGCATTACCTCTTTCATTGTAACTGTTTTTTGGTTCTTTTTTATTACATCCGAAGTTTTGGCTTTTTTTTTTTTGCAAGTAAATAAAATGTTGATTTTAAGCTGATGACTATGTGGTGTATAAATTATAACATCTACTTTTATCAGATATTTTCTTCCTATTTTTTTTCTCTGTTCATTTCTCTTCTTTTCAATTGCTTTTGATGTTTTGTTATATTTGGTTCTTGTTTGGTCTTTAATAGAAAGCTTGTATCACTCAATTAAGCTTAGGACAAGTGAAAATGGCTTCTGTGCTGAGTTATCAATTCAACATTGGACTAAACAAAATAATTTAGCTTGATGGCTTGTAGAAAACAAGTTTCTAAAATGCAAGATGCTATACTTCTTTTTTTAGTTTACCATGAAATTGATGTATTTAAATCTTTTTAACATTGCTGGTCTGAAACAATTTTGAACCATTGCTTAGATTAGCCCTTTTTAATCCTGTATTCCTGTGCTAAGGGTACTCCAGCTTTTTTGTCTATTATATGTTGAATGTTGATTTCCACTTTTGTCAAATCATGCAATGTGGTGTGCGGAAGTTTGGTTCTTTCAATGGTCTTTATTTTAAATTTTACAGAACACTGTGTTTTCAATTTTAATAGCTGGAATTTTTTTCTCTTTCATTGCACAAATTCTTACTCTGTTTCTTGTTTCTTTTTTTGACTTTCAAGGTTCTCTACTTCTCTTTAGTTTATGTTTCATCCATGTTTTGTTGTTATCATTTCGATTCTAAGCGTATGCATTCCTTAAGTAACTGGACAGATAGTGCATCTTCCTTTTGTTATAAACTACTGCATGTTCCTTTGCATCTCTACTTTTTCTGAATGATTCATGGATATTTAATGCACTGACTTTTTTTTTTTTTTGGTCTAATCCAGAAAGGAAGTCAAATACATCTGTCACATGGAGCAGTATGAGGTACTAGAGCAAATTGGGAAGGGAGCTTTTGGTTCAGCTCTTCTAGTGAGACATAAGCATGAAAAGAAGAAGTAAGATTGCAAATAAGACTCACTGCCTTCCTCAATTTATATTTACTTTACATATGACATATATGAGATGAACAATTAGACATGCTTGATTGATTCATCTTTTGGCAATCGATTTATCCTTCCTATTTTCTTTGGGAATGATAAGGTATGTGCTGAAAAAAATTCGTCTCGCCCGCCAGACTGATAGGTCACGAAGATCTGCTCATCAGGAGGTTTGTATAATCTATTGATGGGTCTGTTTTTCCTTATATTTTTCTGCTCCATTTATGATCTTTACATCACTCTATTTCACTGGAATTCTACCAAAATCCTTTCATAGTAATTGAGGAAAGAAGATTTCCTAATGTATTTTATTGAGGTTAACATTAGGGGGAAAAAAAAAAATAGACATAGAAAGTAAAGATGGATTGAGGTTGCTTTATATTTAGTTAACATGCTGAAGGAAAAATAGGAGATTTGAATGCCAAATATGTTAGCTATAGCAGTTTTTGGACCTGGAATGTGTTGAACTTGACTGGACTAAAATTGTCGTCCAACGTTGCTGGCCTACTGCTTGTTTCTATGGTATGAACTTAGTTTAAGTCAATCTACAGACTAACATTTCAACTGGTTCCTGTAGATGGAGCTCATTTCTAAAATTCAAAACCCGTTCATTGTGGAGTACAAAGATTCATGGGTAGAAAGGGTATGCTTATATCTACTTTTTCTATTAATAGCTGTTCTGCTGGATGGACCTCTATTCTTGTCCTTTTACGCTTGTTTTCATTGTTTCTTATGGTATAAATGTAGTTTTTATATACCTCTTTATTATATGTCCTAATTTTCACATTAATATCAGAATCTTCTTGGTGATCTATGGTCTAACATGGGGTCACATATGTCTTTGTTTTCAGGGATGCTATGTATGCATTATTATAGGTTACTGTGAAGGAGGGGATATGTAAGTTTCCTTTCTTTCTGACATTGATTTATTTCTGTAACTTGAAGAGCCTTGCGGGACCTTAGCAAGTCATAATAAGATTTTCCTTATAAAACAGGGCTGAAGCCATAAAGAAAGCAAATGGCATACTTTTTTCAGAAGAGGTTTTGTTTATTCCATTCTTTTCATTTTAATTCTTCAATTCTTCTGCCATTATGTTCCCTTTCCCTCTTGTGTTAAAGTTAATTGTTATTTTTCTTCCCTTAGACAACTTTTATTCATTGAACAATCATAACTCTGAAATTTACTGCATCTGAGCATCTTCAGAAACTGTGCAAGTGGCTTGTTCAACTCTTGATGGCTCTTGAATATTTGCACTTGAATCATATTCTTCATCGTGATGTCAAGGTTAGTGGCATGATGTTATGCTCTTAACTGAAGGTGTTGCTATCTTCCAAAATGCCCTAAGTTGCTTTCTACTGATAATATTTTGTTTCTTGTGTTTTTCAGTGTTCAAACATCTTCTTGACAAAAGATCAAGACATACGTCTTGGTGAGTGATTTTACTGTTTTTCACATAATTCCTTTGAAAGGATTACTATTTCTCATAAGGAAGATGCGACAAACACTGGTGCAGGTGATTTTGGACTTGCCAAAATTTTGACTTCAGATGATCTCGCATCCTCTGTAAGTAATATATGAATTAACTGACCTTTGAGAATTTAATGCATCGGTTGATTTTATTAATCATAATTGGGGAGAATACTATTTTGTTTTTTCAGGTTGTTGGAACTCCCAGCTATATGTGTCCTGAGCTTCTGGCTGACATACCGTATGGTTCTAAGTCAGATATCTGGTCATTAGGTAAACAAGCTTGCACAGAGATGGTGCTTGTGTTTGTCAGTCAGTCTTGATAGAATTTCAAGATTTTTATCTCTATATGTGCTTATATGACTTGAAAATATGTCGTCCAGGGTGCTGTATATATGAAATGACTTCTCTCAAGCCTGCATTTAAAGCATTCGTGAGTTCTTTTACCCTAACTTTTTTACTTTGTAACCATTTGCAGCTTGTTGCATATTTAGTTTAGTCTATGCTTAGGACTTCTTAGATAAGGATTCCTAAAATATACAGGTTTGATTGTTGTATATAGTCTTTACGAATTTCCATGTATATGTGTTGTTTTAGATGGTGAAATGAGAGGTTCTGTTAGCTTATAAAATTCTCGTATCAATTCCAAATGTTTACAGGACCTCCTTATTAGACAGTCTGTTTTATCGGCAACCATATCATTTGACATTTTTCGAGCTGTAATTTGGCCAGATCTTGAGTAGTAACTCAGAGTCGATTTATCTATTTGGTCCTCATGAATGAGCTACATCTTGCTTGTCATTGCTAGTGCTTCAGAAGGACAACCGGGCAAACTGAGATATATTGCAATTAGGCATCTTTCATATTTGTTTCTTGTGGTATTTCAGTGTAGCAAAAAATTATATTTGATTTGTAGTTACAGATATCTGGCAGTGTGTCCTTATAACACATTTGCTGCTGCATCCCTCTCATGGTGGTACTTTATAGGTATAATTAATGCATTGACATTCAGATGCATTTCACATTTCTCCATTGGGAAATTTCAGTTATGTTTAGCAATCATTTTCCCATTTCATGTTTTGTTTGCCTTTTCTAATGATCTTAAATCTCTTGTGCAGGATATGCAGGCGCTGATAAACAAGATTAATAAATCAATAGTTGCACCACTTCCAACTAAATATGCTGGTGCCTTGTAAGCCTCGTTTCCCTTCCATGATAGGAATCATTATGGCTATTTCTGCTTGTTAAAGAGTAGCCTATTCAAAATGCAAAAAGTTTATTTTCCGTCAAATGCTTTAAGGAAATTACTTAAATAATGTACTGATGCTGCATCCAAAATTTCAATTGCTAATGTGCTATGTTGAAGTAGAGGACCAAAAGTTGAGTAGTATAATAATTGGCTTTTGTCTCGTTAATTTCATTTACAAATATGCTGATCTTCAAATGATGAATTATGTTGGTCTAATGATTGCTTGGTTTTCTTTTCAGTCGTGGTCTTGTTAAGAGCATGCTGCGCAAAAATCCCAAACTTAGGCCAAGTGTATGTATAACTCTCCTCTAGTCTACGTCTTATAACATATGCAGGGCATCTTTACGAGTCTACAATAATGGGCTTAAATGTAAGTTGATACATAAATGTCTTTAGAATTGGATAGAGAAAGTGCAGTTGTTTTTAGTGCCATACTGCGCCTTATGTTGGTTCCCCAGCATCTACCTTCAGTAGCTAGAGAACACTTCCAAGATACTCTATAGACGCCAGAGAAGTTGTCTTGGTTTGAAAGGGGATTACCTCTTCACACATTTGCCTGAAGTATTATGCTCTTACAACTCTCAATTTCCTTGATTTCTAGGACGAACCTTGACACTACTAAGGCAACATTTAAGTTTGATTAGCATGTTGGAAGTATCTGAAAGTCGGGCAGCAAACATTAATAACTTCTCCAATGAGCTTTGAAAGTATTTTTCTGAAAGCTAAAGTTCTGCATCTTCTCAATTTGTTCGCAATTAGTATTACACTTCTGCAACCATGCCCATTAGATCAGTTTGAAAGGAAATTTTGTGTGTATTCATTCATCTGCATTTGCACATTTCTGCAATTTGTGATCTTTCCTCTCATCTGAGATATATATCCATTGTGACAGGCTGAGGAACTGCTCAGACATCCATACCTTCAGCCTTATGTTCATAAAGTTCATCATAAAATCAATAATCCTAGAAGGGATACTTTACCTGTGCATTGGCCTGAAACCAATATAAAGAAAACTAGATTTTCAGATCCAATAGTTGTCCACTTCTCCGGTTACAGGGAGAGGCGTCGGTCCTTCAGTAATGATAGGACTCTTAATCCAAGCATTTCTGGAGCTGAGCAAGATTCTGTTTGCTCTACCAAAGGGATACATCATGGTGCACCGGGTTATTTAAATCAAAGGTTAGAAGATTTGTCTATTGATAGCAGCCATGAAGGAACACTCATTTGCAAGCCAGTTACTTCAAAAGTTTCTAGTATCACCAAGACTCCAAGACGTTCTTTGACAAAAGCTTCTGCAACTCCCAAGAGAAAGACAGAGCCATTGAAAAACCATGACTTGGTAAATTCCATAGAGCTCCTCTCCTTTGCTTTCCCCCACCTTTTCTTTTCTCAGACTCTTGTGCAACACATTCCTAGAGATTGCTAATGGTAACATTTTCTAGTTTCAAAAGCTTTTTTTTTACTGTTCGTTGCCTTGTGTTGACAGTTTCCTGGTTCACGCACTACAATTAAAAAATCTATCCCTGCAACTCGAAGAGCATCCTTGCCACTTTCAACAAGAACTACAGTCCGAGGAGCACGTGCTAGATCTAATGCTGGTATTCTTCACCACGTACAATCACCAGATGTTTCGGTCAATGCTCCTCGTATTGATAAGATAGCTGAATTCCCATTAGCCTCGTATGAAGATGCATTCTTCCCCATCTGCAAAGCATCATCAGTATCTGCACAGGGCTCCTCTGGCTCACCGCAATTTGTTCACCGTTCAATCACAAAAGACAAATGTATGGTTAGAATATGTGATCAGGCTTCTATCAAGCCCCATTTCACTGATGCATGGCAGCAAATTCAATGCAGCATGTTTCAGGCAGATGGAGAGGATGCAACTGATTCCTCTGATCAGAATGCAACTGCTGGGGCATCAAGCTGTACCTCATCAGACACACGGAGGCGAAGGTTTGACCCCTCATCATTCCAGCAACGTGCCGAGGCATTGGAAGGGTTGCTTGAATTTAGTGCAAGGTTGCTGCAGCAAGAGAGGTATGACGAGCTTGGTGTGCTACTAAAGCCATTTGGACCCGGGAAGGTCTCCCCCAGGGAAACTGCTATCTGGTTGACTAAGAGCTTTAAGGAGAACACTGCCAAGCAGGAGTATTAATACGGAGGAACCACTGCCATTTGTATCATATCTGTAGCTGTAACCTGTATCAATTTTTTACAGTCCAGGCTCATCAGATTTTAGGCAATGATTCCCGTTGAGAGGACCTTAGCGGTTAGGCATTTTGGTTTCAAACAAACGCTAATTGTTAGTTCTAGGTTGTAGTTGATTTTCCTGCTCCTTTTTGCTTCCCGTTGTGCATCAAGTTCTATTATTTTCTTTGAGATGGATGATGGGAGTTCAAAGAGAAAAAACTTATCTTCTACCTATTGATTTTTGTTCATATTCCTGATTGATACAACATGTTCATTTAAAACTATTAACCAGGAAAATGGTGATCTTGAGGCCTAAACTGTCTTATAGAAACAGGAATCTTTGTTCCTGTACCAAAATAGAACTTGCAGTTTCATTTATCACTGCAATATTTAACCAGGATGAGAAAAGATAGAAGACTACTTTTGTGGTTACAAGGAACTTCCAGTCCCAGAGTCTCCGGGCGTTAGGTACCCTAACCCACCAGGCCATCATCACCACTCCTGAACCACCCATCCCCATGCCTCTGAATGCTAGTTCACAACTTTTATATCTGAAAATAAGCACTAAGCTAATCCATTCAAAAGGTTCAGCAAAAGGGGGTCTGCACGAGTAGACTCAAGAGAAGGCTACTGCACATCAACAGTAAGGAAAAATGCACTTTCAACAAAATTTGTTTGATCCGAAACATTTAAAGATAAAAAACGTTTTTTTAATCTAGAAGGATAATGTCACCTGTGACACTTGAATTATGATGAAATATTTAATATGATATTTTAAATTTTAAAATTTTTAATATGATATTTAAATTATAAATTTTTTAATTAATATGATATTTAAATGATTGTTTGTCAATTACGTGTTATCATTTAAAGTTAATAATAATAAGGTAAGTATCATATTAATTATCAAATTTAAAATTTAATTATCATATTAAATATTTTTAAAATTTTGATATTACATTAAATATTTAAATATAATTCAGGATAATTATAATATTAACCCAATTTAGATAAGCTTTTAATATAAGTCAAACTTCCGATTTTGTTTTTTTTTTTTTTGTTTTGTCTAAAAGCAGGTAAATGTTTTTATCTCTTTGAGATAATCTCGTATTGACAAAGCTTTCTGTTAGAAAGTAATTCACTCAAAGTTACAATTTACATCAAATGGGGCCAGATTTAGTCTCTCATTGAGGGCCCCTACTTTCAAAGAAACAAAAGCTTAGCAGTTGAGAAAGCTCCATCAAGTGAAGAGGAATCTTTGATAGAAATCTTCAAGGGAGTGGCAAATGGCTTAATCAGGGTGAGTTTTCCATTGCAGGCCTTAAGTCAATATAAAATGATTGGAAGGACATAAATTTAATGGCAAGAAAACCCGTACCAACATACATGAATTAAAAAAAATACCAGTCAACAACATCAACAAGTTATTGCATATATTATACGGTAGCCAAAGTCCTATAAACAAGTATTTGGGCAAAGAAAAAGAGTGGTGTAAGTATTGATTTTCTGTAGGATCTTTGATCTTTCTTGGTGTGATAGACATGGGAAAGGCAAGCAGATGGTTAGTAAATTTCTTGTTGGGGAGAAAAGAGGATAAAGGAAGAAGGAAAAATATTTCCACATCATTTGAAGAAGGAAGTGTATTGACAACCCCATGTGCAACTCCATCTGCAACTCCTTTTAAGAGGAGATGGAGTTTCGGGAAGTTGGTGAGTAAAGGTAAAGCTCATAAGAGTTCCAGGTCCCTTGACTCAATGACTGCTATTCCACTTGTAAAGCAAGCTGTATTGGACCTGGAGAATCGGCATGATAACACCAGGGTTTTGGCAATGACAATGGCAAGTGCTACCAAAAGAAAAACAAAAGCAACATATGCAGCTTCTTTAGTAAGCAAAGCAGTAGAAGATGCTGCAGCCACCAGGATTCAAGCCGCCTTTCGTTCTTATTTGGTAATAATCCTAATCTTTCTTTTCCACTGATAGTTTAAGTCTTGAATTCCAGGGTTGCAGAGGCTTTGATTAGTTCAAGTAGGATAGAACATGTAGAGAACTGATCTTATATATTAATATCAATATTGCAGGCTAGGAAAGCTTTGCATGCTTTAAGGGGACTAGTCAAGTTGCAAGCACTGGTTAGGGGTCACCTGGTGAGAAAACAAACAACTGCTACTCTCCGAAGTATGCATGCTCTAATGGCAATACAAGTTAGAGCTCGGTTTCAGAGAATCCAGATGGCTGAGGAATCACAACTTGCAGTAAAAAGCCAATCATCAAGATACGGTAGGTTTCACCAGGAAATGGGGTTCAAAAGAGCACAGAGAGTAAGTCTTTCTTCTTACAACTCAATGTTCTTCGAATTACAATTCTTTCCATGAATGCACTAAGCTCCATACCCCCAAGGGATCAGATAACTTGATTGGTTTTCTTTCAGTTTCCATCATTTTCTAACCAGCCAAAAATGAACTATTGGTGCAATAAAGTCAATCACCTATTGCCTTGCAAGAAAAGCTAGTAAGATACAGTGCTCCAAATTCAACAACTAATGATCAATGTTATGTTCATATACAGGAAGCCGTTAATATAAATCTTTATGAAAAGCATGGAATTGTCAAGAGCCAAAATGGTTTTATGAATCATTCACAAATTGAGAGGATTGAGCGTGGAGTCACCAGATATTACTCTGGAGAGCTTTCAATCTTAAAGAGAGAACAAAAGCACGAGGAGTTTTCCTTCACGACACACAACAGTCCTAGACATTCTCCTTCAAAGCCCAAGCCAACATCGGGAAGATCCTCTTTCAGTTCTCATGAGTATCCATGCACACCAAATTACATGGCCCACACACAATCTTCAAGGGCCAAAGTCAGGTCACAAAGTGAACCAAAACAACGACCAACAATGAACTTCAAAGCAAAGGGCCAGAGAACGGCTTCAGCTGAAGAAATGAATGACAATATTCAGCAATATTCATCTTCACAGTCAAAAGGCGTTGCAGATGAGAATCAAGAACCATGGTTTGTCAAACTTTATCAATCAACAATTACACCAAATGAGAATGAGGGTACTGACACCAGTGTCCCAACAAGTTATTCTGAATATAGGAAATCTCTTGTTACAAATGAGGTAAGTCGAGTTCACTGCAGTAGGTTCAAATTCCCCTTTTTTTTTCTTCAAAGTAACATTGTCTAACTCTTTCTGATTCATTTAACTGCAGCCTCATGCAACTTTATTCTAACAGAAGATTTAACAACTCTCAACCCTTAGCAGAAGTGACGAACGAGATTGTTGAATCAAGATTTAACATCGGAATAATACAGTCTTCTATTTCTATATGAATGAAAAGACTAGACTTCACATTCTGAATTTCCATTGCTCATGACAATCTGAATATCTGTTCATTGCTTGCACAGTTAATTAGTGGTATCAAAGCTTGATCAAGCAAAAATTTTATAGTAAAAGAATGATTTAATGATATTCTGAAAAAAAAAAAAATACCATCATTACATGTACCAACAATTTCTTTCAATTTTTTTTTGAATGATTGGATGACTTAGTATCTTTGCACAAGGAACATGTTGGTGGAATTTTCTCGAGATCCTTCAAAACTTGCCTTGACAAGAGACTGACGCCAATGGCAAGGCCAGCAGTTGATTAGAAGGGGAGAAGAAAGTATCGTATTTCTGCCTCAGAGAAAACTAGTTTGCACCGAAACTTGGCTTTAAAAATTGAATCAAATGAATTCTTCGACAACAAAGTCTATTACAGTAATTTCCTTTTTTACTTAAGAGGAAAAAAATGAAACAAATTAAAACTTAGAGATACATTATATTGGAGTGTTATAGAGATGCATCATTCTCTTTTCTTTTGCCAACTGAATGACTGCTATTTCCCAAAGCTTTGAGCAATGTCTGCCTTTCAAACTTTTCACCTGCAAGAAGGTTTGGGATTAACTACTCACCCTACTCTAATCTAACAAGGTTTTTAAACATATGGCTAGTGTTGTGAAGTCAAAACATTGAGCTGATTGATGCAGATACATATCCTTTTGACTACAAGCAGTAGTGCATAAAACCACAACATGCATGAACATAACAATTTCACGCATCCTAAAGGAATCAGTGGGTGACTAAAGGAAAATTTACCGCTTGGAAACAAAAAATGCATGTCTGACTATGGTAAGTCAAACAATGTGCTATTCGGCAGAGAGGGGAAGGTTTGTCTCGATTATAGAAACATGTACCTTACATGTAAACAAAAATGAATCCCAGCATATGGGAATAAACCTTATTTTCTCATTCTTAATTCTTGAGCAACCTGCTGAAAGACATGGCAACCTGATCCTAGTGTCATAAACTATGTGAGCTGCAACATGCTTATTCATTAAGTGTCTTGTGGAATGCAACCTGCAAATGCAGCAAAGAACAAAGTAAGGTGATGTTTATATTGAGCCATAATTTGAGATGAGTTTGGAAATAATTTCTCAATCTTATGACTTGTATAGGCATATTCAGAATCGACAAACAAAAGAAAATTAGCCAAAGTGCATACTGAAGTTGATGTCTTTAGAAGCTCTCTTATTGCCATTGTGGCATAACACGAAGCAGGAAGTGTGAAGGCCAACTTGAGAGCCTTATGAGTTCCCTGAGAATTTGAGTCAGGCAGAGAATGAATTTGTGGAGGCTCAGCTTCTCTAGAACCCTCCACCTCATCATTGTCAGTTGAAAACTTTTTATCATCCTCAAAGCTCTCTATTTGTTCCATATAATCAAATGGCTCTTGGCCCTCAGTTCCATTGGTTGGTTTCTCTTCTTTGAAATGGTTCACGGATTTAGTTTTGGCAATTTTGTCTAAATCTGTCTCTGACAATGCTATATTTCCATCTGTATACGAGATTGATTCCCTGAAACAACATTAAGGGTGTTACTTGCTCAACAATACTTCCAAGGCATCTAAAAGAAGAATACTGCTAAAAAGGACAAATGATAACAAAAGCAGATCATACCATTGAAAATCAATTGGCTTCTGAAAAACACGCCTGTAGCTTCCAGTCATACTGGTTATTGAAAATTCCCTACAAGAAAAAAAAAAAAGATGAAGAGGGAGATGGCCATGGGAAGAAAATTCTTGGGAAAAATATAGGGTGGTTTCAGTTATGAACATGTACTTGATATTATGGACACTTTCTGTCAAGCTTATCCCATCCTGATGAATTAAACAAAAATTATTAGAACCATAAAATTCTGTATTTAATATACATTAAGAAAGATAGCAAACCTTCTTTGCCATATCATGATAAACATCAGCAATATCATTCATTGGATATATTATTCTAGAACTGCCAAGGAAACATCATAACATTGTTAGGAAAGAAAGAAATAACAGTTCATTATGGAAATGGTATGAGCAATGTAAAATCTGTTACTGACTACTTTTGTATTCCCTTACCCAGGCATAGGAAGGACAACATTCTCAATAGTATAATTTCCGGTACTAATATCTGATGCAGTTATGACCTGCCAGAAAGTGGAAGCTATCTTAAATTCTTTTAATCTAGGTTAAAAAGATTGATGCTAAGTTAGTATATAGCAGATGATTAGCTAATGGCACCAAAATCAGAACTTTCACATTTTACTTCTGCTGCGAGTCAAAATTAGGAAAGAAATTATCATCTATAGTATTGAATAAAACAAACTGCTTTGAAGTCTTATCAATCTTTTTTCTTTAATTTCCTTTCAAACCTCAGTTTATAATTTAAAAATTAAAACACGATCTAAAACAAGGTAATAATTGACCTTAACAAGCTTAATTTTCTCTTCTGGAAGATCTTTTCCAGATATTTCATCTAATTGACTACAATCATAAGCATCTTCAAAGCTATTATCTTCATATTCAGATGGAACAACTTTCACTTTTTCTGCATCATCTCCTTTACCATATACCAAGTCTCCCAATACAACTTCATTGCTTCCTGCGTATGGTGGGATGACAGAACCATATTAGATCGGTTACCTTGAAACATTTTAATAAAGCTCAGATAATGAAAATAATGACAGCATACCCTATAAAGGCATTGTGTATACGACAACCTTCTCCCCCAAACAACAAAAAAAGGATCATAAAAACAAAATTGCATACCATATTTTTGCACTCTCATACTTGCTGCATGGTTCCACAAATAGCTTTGGTAACTATGTACATACCTGATCAGTAAAACATTGATAATTTTAAGATTCAATATCACTCTTCTCATGAATGAGTGCGAGTGTGTGTATATGCGCGTGAGAGAGAGAGAGAGAGAAGGAAGGGATTGAGAGGAGGATATATCTCTATACAACTCTTGAGAGCCATAGAAAACTGATCCTAAGGATCTCAATAATTATCTTAATGTAATTCCCAATGTCAATTAACTGGGATAAGGCTTTGTTCAACTCAACTAACTATACTCATGTGTTAACAAGAATGGAACACAAGGGGAAACAAGCAAACTTTAAGTAACAAATCAAGCTACTGAAGTACACAGGAAATAACTAATTAAAAGCCATGCACATGTGAGCTGTAAACTCCAATATCAAACATGGGTGCATGAAAATATACAGAGAGTTCTGCACTTCAAGAGTCTGCACTCGGTAAGTTTTTATTCTCTTGAAAAATTAGTGGAAGCTGCTCTAAATTGACTTCTTAGCCTATCTTGTGCTTTCCTATTCCACTTGCCAGAGTAATTCGTATCCAAGGTAATATGGTTGTTTAACAGCAAAATAAAATTGAAAATTAATGGCAAGACAACTAACATATTAGCATGAAGGATTTATGCAAGAAATATGAGATAGTGAGAGATGAATCCACATGCAAAGTAAATGACTGAACCTGAGCCCACTTATACAGTTATTACACAAAAACAGACTACTGATGAAAATTTAGAGCACACAGACATAAATCATGTTTATTACTCCTCTGTGGAAGCTGACTGTTTTAGAAATAGAGAGTAAAATCATATTCCTGACTTCCAGTCACATCAAGCACTTACATCATTCTCAAAGTCCTAGGTATAGCTTTCAAGGCCTGCAAGTAATTCCCAGGACATTTCTTCAAACACTGCAGCTGAATGAGATGGAAAAAGGGGAAAAATAAATATTATCTTTTATTATGAAGCAGACACAAAAGAAAATCTTGAGTAAACACCCGTGTGAAAGAAATAATGGATATTAATGCCATGCAGAAGTGACAAAGCTGGGAACTTACCATAGACCTTTCTGCAACTAAATGACGAGGTAATTGCCTGAGAGTCCCCTCTATGTCACCAGTTTCTTTATAATATTCCCGCGCCTTTCTTATAACATTTCTTTGTATTTAGAGATTTAAGTCAAGAAAACAACTGATATTTGAGTTGAATGCAGCAAATCCTTTGAGCAGTCTAGCATATAAAAAGTGCTTTGCCCAAAAGGAACGAAAAATAAATATAAATAAAGGATATCCCCTTCTCTTGGATCAAGAATTGTGCTTGCAGCAACTTTCCACTCTCCTCGTAGTAACGTGGCCCCAATGTGATGAGTTGGAATAGAACCAGTTCCAAAACGCTGAAAAATTATAAAGGTTTAGAAAAGAATATAAAACCAAGAACAAATCAGGAAAAAGGAAGGGAGGGAAGAAAGATGAGAAAGAGTGTTGATCACGAAAGTACTTGTAAACCAAAGTAGTTGATGAAGCCATGCCTTCCCAAGGACTCTGTAGATGCTTTAATGGTCTCTTCAGAATCTGCAACAATTCCTCTGAGGAGATAAATGAGTTAAATTAGTGATGGGATATTGGAAGGTGATAGTAGCATTGACGGATGTTCACAGAATAAGACAACATTAAAACAGAATTCACATGTGGGAAAACAATCTCACCTCAATATGATGGTGAATCGGTTTCCAAAGAGCTGCCCAAGAAGAAGGTCATCCTTGACATAGCTAGATGATAATGGCACTATAAGTAATGGTGCATCACACAATAACTTGATAGGAAAACCAGAATGTTAACTTAATACCCTGATTTTTTTAGTTAAAGCTAGAAAACCATACTTCGTGTGATGTTATTCCTCCCACTTTTCTAGGTTTAACTAAAAAATCACGGTTCTACAGTTAAATCAATCAACCTTACCAGAAGTCTCCCACTTTAATACCAATCAACCTTTCATTAAGTGCAGCTAATCTACCGGCATGCTGCTTGAAAACTGTTACCTGGAAACCAACAAAGTGTTCCACTTAAGCATGATCTATTATGCTGCAAAAACCCACACATACACAGATGTATACATACACAAGAAAAAAAATCGCCATCAGAGCCCTCCATACACAGATGAAAGTGCCGGAGGCATTTAACATGAAGAAACTAACAAGCCATTAGTCAGACGGCAGTGTTAATAACTTAAAATTCTATACCCTTGAAATGCATAATTACTAACATGGTTTTCAGGGTCTCCTAAGGGGGCATATCCCAGTTCTTCTAGTACATAGTTATTGGTTATAGATTTATGGTCAAGAAATTAAAATTGCAGCAATTTTAATTAATTTTGTACCTTACAAAGTTTCTTAAAGGTGAAATCCATCCATCAGTTTCTTCAAGATGCTAAAGATTAGCTTCTGCGAACTTAGTTTAGAATAGAATTGACACTACATCACATGCATCTTTTTCATTATATTATCTCCCAAAATGAGCTACACAATTCAAGCAGAGCAAGTAATCTCCCAAAATTAACCAAAACACTAATTAATTTAGCACAAAAGCAGCCAAAGCATGACCAACTTACCCTTTGAGTTGAAACTGACCGCTTATCTTTTGTACCTGCAAAACCAAATGACCTTGGCTGCCAAACAACAATATTAATGAAAAGGTTTCCATTGAATAGATACAATACATGTTTTAAATAAATCCTTCTTCATACCTGAATGCCTAGCATCTTTCCTATCAATCCCAAGGCTTCCTGTGTATCTTTATTCTCCTTGAAAAGATGGAACCTGAATATCAACATAGAAGATAACACCTTCAAAATGTAGTTCAAATGCAATAATAAACGCTTTGTGGAATAGATAAGCAATTGAAGTCAGAAAGGAGAAAGCTTAACATAATTTTTTTTCTACAATTTTAAAAGGCATCAAATTAATGTAGAAGTACAATATGCTACCTAAGGAACTTGCCAAGATGCTCTGGCCAGTGGCTTGAACCTCTACTATCGTAGGGCTTGTCACATCTCTCTTTCCTTTTCTTGGAATTTCTGCCCTTGTTGTTATTCCCAGAATTTAATCTCACACGAATGCATTTTGAGGAAGAATCAGGTCCGTCAACCGTGTCAGTGACAAGGAATCTAAGATTCTCCTTAAAGAAATTATGCATTGCCTGAAAATGTCAAACTCAAAATCAAAAGAGCCTTCTAGTTCGTTTGATTCCCTCTTCGCACGAGACTGAGTAGCACCCTAAATGCTAAAGGAGCAGAAAGATTAATGGATAAATAAATTGAAAAAGGAAGATCCAAAGCTTACTGTTCGATGAAATTTATCAGAGTCTGGAGACAGAAGAATGGGAGAGATATCTTCTTCACTCCCTGAAGTAATTTGGTTAAGAAGAGCTTCTAAGAGATCCACATCAGTGTCACTTGCAAGTGATCTGAATTTTTCAATTTCAGATGCATAACTTTTGTTAAGTTGATCAGATATCTTTGTTTCACCTTCCTCAACAACCTGAGTAGATATTAAAAAAAAAATCTATCATCTATTAACTATACATAAAATACATTTGAAAAATGGAATTTGAGTCAGACTACCTCTAGAGGGGCATCCAAAGAGGTCAAATGAACAACATTTCCCTCTGTATCTACTTCATTCACAATGAAATCAGAATACCTACACACAAAATTCAAAGCAATCAAATTACAAAAAAAAACCCATTTCCTATTGCAGTTATAACCAATTCATAACAAAGAAATCACTCTCAAAACTTCCAATTTTCCTCATTCCACATATTATTTTTCCCATTTCTTTTAAAGACAAAGAACCCCTTCTAGCTAAAACTCATTATACCTACACAACTACCAAGACACAAGCTTGAGTCAAGCTAAACTATTTACCACTAAAATTAACCTAATTCCACCATATCAATCAAGCAAACAGATTTTCATTCATGCACGTGAAAAGCAACAAAATTTAACATATGGGTATTTGCAAAAGCATGTAAAGAAAAGTGGGTTTTTAAGTCAAAAAGAAAAAAGAAGGGAGCTTTCACCTTTGTTTGAGGACGCCACGGAAACCAGGGAGGCTGGAGATGAAACAGAGGATTCCCACATCGGATTCGGTGATGGTCGTCATTAAAGTTAAGGTATTTGAGGATTTGATGATGGGAGTTTTTGTCAAGTTTGATTTTGAATATGATGGGTAGCTTTGGCAGTGGTAGTAGTGGTAGGGTTTTAGAACTGAGACGCCATTACGCCACATATCTTCTGGTATCCGCAGGCCTCATGGTTTAACGGTCTGGTCATTGGTGTAATACGCAGCGTTTTATAGCTTTACCAGGGTCTTCTTTGTTGGTGCCTTGGTGACTTGGCCCTTTATTTGGGCCTTTAGGCTGATGGTATGGCTTGGGTATTAGACCAAGAAACAGATTTGATGAAAAGAAACACAACAGAGATAGAGCCCATTGCCTCTCAACAATTGGGAGTTTGGATGTTGGAACCAAACAGGACAAAACCAGGAACGAAAGTGCTTCAAAAAGTCAATTAACTAGTCTACTCTGGAGATAGAGATCCAATAGACGGGAAACTCGGCAGAGACTAGAGAGAGAAACCAAAAATAGAGCAAATTAAAAACAATCTAATAGATATCCTCCAAGAAAAGAAAAACGTCTACATTGAGAGATGGTGAGCAAAACAGAGGAGATCCAATTGAATAGGCTTGAAAACCAGGTAGACAATGGAGGAGGAGGTACTTGGGCGTATCTTTGCCTTGTCAGGAAGCTCAAAGTTAGGCGTTCAGACAAAGTCTTGAAGCATGGCTTATCGATCTTAAATGACCCCAAAAAAAGATCTGCTCTTGGCCCTGAAGGTTAGTCTTTTTTTTTTTATTCCTTTGTTAAGTTTCTTCTGTTGATTTGTGAAATTGGGTTTTGCTTGAATTGGATGATTTCAACTGTTTGATTTGAATTTTGATTTTTTTTAGTGGTTTTTGTGATTGGGTTTTTTTTTTTTTTGTTTTAGAGGTTCGACTTTTAGTTTTTTTTTTTTTTATTTGCTCACTTGGGTTTTGCTTGAATTTCACAACTTGAAGCTTTATGGATTGCTGCCCCTGCTATTAATTTGCTTGAATTTAAAATAAAACTTGAAGCTTTATGATTTTATTTTTTCTTTTAAAGATTAAAGATTTGAACGGTAATAATTAATAACAATTACTTATATCTTGATACAGAATGGACTCTATATGAGCAGGTAGCTATTGCTGCTATGGATTGCCAATGTCTTGATGTTGCAAAGGTACAAATCTTGTATGTGAAGTTTTTCCGTTTTGGATTGCTTTTAAGCTTTTTGTATCTATATTATGTTAAAGTAATTTTCACATTAAAGAATTCTTTTTTGAGATTGAGACTTGCATTTATGTACAAAACTAATTCTATTCTTTTACCCATTTCATTCGTGATTGTCCCACCGGATTGACCCCACTCTCATTGTTGATTTGGCTTCTCTTTCGAACATGTTAAGAGCTCTTTAAGATGGTGTAGTTTTCTCGTGCTCTGTGAAGACATTAGTTAGAACATCTGGCTTTAGCCTGTTGCATGTGCGGAATGGTGTAACTCTTGTTCAATATTGTTGTTGGTGTAGGCTTTCCTGACTCAGTTCTAATGCTTAACTGTTATTTTCTTGCATTCTTTCTTGAAGTATACTGCTGTTTAGCTTAGATGCTTCTGATTACCTGTTGGTAGTAGGCTAATGAAGTTCCTGTCTTAAATTGGTGCAATTTATTATTGCAGGATTGCATAAAGGTTTTACAGAAGAAATTTCCGGAGAGCAAAAGGGTTGGTAAGTGCATATGACAATTAAATATATGTTCCATGTTTTCAGTTTGTATGACTAAGAATGTATGTATATATTGCTACTGTTGCACTGATTTGTGAATCATGCATTCATGGCCTATCCTTTGATAGTTGACACACCTAAGTTAACCTCTGAACATCTTGGCCGATATTCTACCCCAAACCTTATGGGGCTTACACATTAGTGGTATTATGGCATGAGTAAGGATGGGCAAATTTGTTCTTAAATTAGTTTGGGTTCTTCTGGGTTCCAATGGATGTGTTGCTGGTGACTGTATTCATTTGCTCTTAACATTGAATGGCCTAGCGGTTTTGTTTTGTCATGGTCCACAGGCAGGCTGGAGGGCATGTTGCTTGAAGCGAAGGGATCCTGGGCTGAGGCAGAAAAAGCTTACTCAAGCCTTTTAGAGGATAATCCGCTTGATCAAGTAAATCCGCAGCCACTTCCTCCCCACCCCCCCCCCCCCTTTCTTCTGTCTTCCTTTCCCAAAAGAGTCAATCTTAATGGTGTTCTTTTTTTATGGAGAAATATTATGGGCTATTTCTTTTTATAAAACAAAAGGCATCAATGATAACAAATCCTATTTTTGTGCAGGTAATACATAGGAGGAGAGTAGCCATGGCAAAAGCTCAAGGAAATATTTCAGGGGCTATCGAGTGGCTTAATAAATATCTTGAGATGTGAGATATTTCTCTCTCTCGCACACATTTTTGTGTCTATCCTTTATTGTTTATTTATCCTAATTCGATAATATACGGAAGAGCAAATGACACTCAATTTCCTTTTTTTCTTTTGCCAGATTTATGGCGGATCATGATGCTTGGAGAGAACTTGCAGAGATATATCTCTCCTTACAAATGTGAGTGTTAATCTATATGGCTTGATATTATCTCCTTTTATGTTACCAATTCATAACATAGCAGTGCTTAAGCTCTTTTATATTTTTGTTGATAAATCAGGTATAAGCAAGCAGCATTCTGCTATGAGGAGCTTATTTTATCTCAACCTACGGTTCCATTATATCATTTGGCTTATGCTGATGTAAGTGCCTTCTTTATTATATTTAGAAACTTAGATGCAGCTTCATTAGTGGCTTCCCAAATTCCAAGTTTTCTAGAGAATGACATTCTATTTCCTTTTGCAAATGCTGTTCTTTTAGTTTCTTTTCTTTTTATAGTTAATCAACCAAATATAGAATTGGTTCAGTAGTAATTATGGTTCTGCAAGAATATAAAGACCATAAAACAAAGAACCACTTCCGTACTGATTGTGGTTATTCTAGAATGTATAGACCATGAATTCACCATACAACAACAATGGTTCCCGATCAGCCAAGAAGGTAACTACTGGATAGCTGTTAATGGGTCTCATTCTATACAGGATGATACTTTCCATCTTGCATTGGTTTAACAGAAAGCCTTCTAATGGGAACTCTTTTGATTCTCCTCTGATGCTTGTTTCAATGATTTTTTATTGCACTTTTCATCAATAGGTGCTTTACACACTCGGTGGACTAGAAAACCTTCTGACCGCCAAGAAATACTATGCATCGACTGTAGACTTGACTGGGGGCAAAAATACTAGAGCACTTCTTGGAATTTGCTTGGTAAGTTCCTTCCCTTTCTTTTAAGAATTAAGATGCATTACTATTTATTCGACTCATGCATCAGCTTTTATCCTTTTACTAACCGAAATCTTATAAAAAATTAGTTTTGCACTCATTCTTCTCCTGAGTCCTCGGATTTTATCTTTCTAACCTAAAGTTTAATCCTCATGTTCAGTGCACCTCTGCCATAGCACAGCTTTCAAAAGGAAAGAACAAGGAAGACAAGGAGAGTCCAGAGCTCCAGTCTTTGGCAGCAACAGCCTTGGAGAAAGACTACAAGCAGAGAGCTTCTGACAAACTCAGTCTGCTTACTTCTGCTTTAAGAAGTTTGAAAATTTAGTCTAAAGCCAATGACATTGATTGAACCAGGCTTTCATTATTGTCCCATACTCTGAAATTGAAAAGGGGTCTAAGATAATTTTCAGAAATGTTTTAACTTTCCAAGAATTTGCCATTATTGTTTCCATTCTAATCTTCTATTTGAGGTCTTGTGATGTATTATTCAGGATACTGCCATAAAAACTAGAAATTTTATGAGATAAATTTCCCTTTCTCTGCATAATTTTATGAGTTTTTGGATGTACTTCTCATAATAATAAAGCTTATTGTAATGGTTTTGACCCACATTTTTTTTACCACAGCCAGAAGAGTAAACCATGATTTTTCCGAACATATGTTACACATTTCTGTAAAATGTTTTTTTATTATTATTATTTGGTAAAAAAAAAAAGAAAAAAAATTATACAGAAAACAGAAATACCCAAAAATAAAAGGCCTTAGCGAACCCCTCCCTAAAGCATTTACGTAAATTATTGCCAAAAACAGTCGCATGTGCATAACCCGCCGTTCATGTAAAATCAAAACTACCGTGCAACTCTCGGGTTTGTACGGATTAGGGTTTCATTTTAAGCTCTCGCTCTCACTTCCTTCATCTCTCCAGAAACCCTAACCCGATTCTTTCTCTCTAGCCATGGCCGTCGGGTAGCCCCTATCTTTCCAAAATTCTAACTTTATTTCGGAATCTAGGTAAATCAGGGTTTTCGGTGATTAATTTTTAATTTTTAAATTTTTTTTGCAGGAAGAACAAGAGGATATCAAAGGGGAAAAAGGGAGGCAAAAAGAAGGCGTAAGTCTGATAATAAAAGAAGTGCTTTATATTAAAGATCTGATCTTTTGTAGCATTTATGATAGATTATAATTTAATGGTTTTTTTTTTTTTTTTGTATTTTTTTATGTTTTGGAAACAGAGTTGATCCTTTTGCAAAGAAGGATTGGTATGATATCAAGGCACCTTCAATGTTCAATGAAAGGAACATTGGCAAAACTCTTGTTACTAGAACTCAGGGCACAAAGGTTAGCCTTTTTCTCTTTTAATGCTTTTTTTAGTGTTCAAATGTTTTTTCTTTCACTATTTGGATGTTCTTAATGGAACTGGAAATGAGCTGATGGACTTAATTCTTACTTGGGGATTGAAAATGAGTGCTAATGGAATAGAGTTACTTAGGTGATGGTTTATTGGTTGCCATGAATTGGGAATGATGCTACAGATATTAGATGTAATTAATATAGTTATAGCTTCAATCCTTGTGATATCTTTGGGTTTATACTAATTAATTTGCAGAACATTGACATGGGTGGATTGAGAGAATAACATGTTTAAAGTAAGTGTTTTTGAAGCCAAAGCATGAGACATGCCGGTTAGAAATTGTTTTTTACCTTTCAACCTGTGGCAGTTCTACTAATTGGGAGACTTTATCTTAATTAAACATTTTATGTTTTGCTACTGACTAGTTTGCTGTGTTCTTCTGACAGATTGCTTCTGAAGGGCTTAAGCATAGAGTGTTTGAGGTTTCTCTGGCTGACCTTCAGAAGGATGAAGATCAAGCTTACAGGAAGATCCGACTTAGAGCTGAGGATGTGCAAGGGAGAAATGTTCTCACAAACTTCTGGGTAGGTACTAGGTAGCATTATGGTTTATTTTGTTAGCACAATTACATAGGATGCATTTATCTTTATATAATACTGTTTAAATGAAGCATTATAACTTTTCTTTGCTGAATTTTAGGGTATGAACTTCACCACAGACAAGCTGCGATCTTTGGTGCGCAAGTGGCAGACTTTAATTGAATCTCATATTGATGTTAAGACTACTGACAATTACACCTTGAGGTTGTTCTGCATTGCTTTCACCAAGAGACGTGCAAACCAGGTCAAGCGAACCTGTTATGCCCAGTCCAGCCAGATTCGTCAGGTTCAGATTTCTTTTCCTGGATTGTTGATTAGTAAAGCAGTAGTCTCGCACAATTTCAATGTTTATTAATGGCTGTTCTTTTCTCAGATCCGCCGTAAGATGAGGGAAATTATGGTTAACCAGGCCTCAACCTGTGATCTGAAAGAACTTGTAGCAAAGTTCATCCCTGAGGTGATTGGCAGAGAGATTGAGAGGGCTACCTCAAGCATTTATCCCCTACAGAATGTTTTCATTCGTAAAGTCAAGATCCTGAAGGCTCCCAAGTTTGATCTTGGCAAGTTGATGGAGGTATGTATTGGTTTTCTATAAACTTGGCTTCAATAGTTGTATCATGTCATGTAATTCGGTTTTTAGTTCTTGGTACTCTTTTTGATGCAATGTCAACATCTGCAGGTACACGGTGACTATTCTGAGGATCATGGTGTGAAGTTGGAGAGGCCAGCTGATGAGACAATGGCAGAGGGGGAAACTGAGGTTGTTGGAGCCTAAAGAGCTTTGTTTTAATTAGTATAGTGATACTTCCATTTTTAGCTTGGTTGAGTAGACAACATCTGGAAGTTTTGCCCTTACATTTCATTATTGTGATTGATGTGAAGAACTAGCTTGGCACCTTAGCCTAGAAAGTTTCTATTCAGCATTTTTTTTTTATGATTTTGATTGGATGAGAGCTTTTTGTTCCTATTTATCCGTGATAACATTGCAACCTGTTTAAATTTTTAGTTTGCAACCCTCATTTAGCTGTTGGAATGTGGTACATGCCCATTGTTTAAAGAGAATGAGATGAGATTGTATCTTTTTGTCCATGCAGCAGATATGTTAAAACTTAAATAACACTGATCACTAATTATTCATTCACAATTAATTCAGTTTATAAATATAACAGACTCTGGTTAAATTTATGATAGTTGGATTCATGCAACATTGGTTTGATTTATGATTATTTATATTAATCAATGGTAGATAAAAATATATACTCAAAATATTAAATTTAAATAATATTAGTCATTCACAATTAATTAGTTATGGATATCATGAATTCATAAATAGTCAGATTTATGAATAATTATATTAATTTAACTTAAAATAGTTATATGAATCAATTGAATTAAATTTATTAAAATTTAAATTAACAGTTAATTTATTTTGAACAAAAGCATTTAACTAGGAGGGAATTCCTACTTGTTTATGGAGATTTACCAATTTATGATATTTGACTTTCTTAAATTACAAGTTCAAACTTAAATATATGTTGGACTGTAGTTAAACGGACGGTATAAATTCTTCTCCAACAAGGAAAAGTTTGTCTATTTAAACACAATATCTTTCATTATTTTCTTTGCAAACTTTTCTCCATCTTCGCAATCTCCTTTGATTTTCCTTTTTTTTTTTTTTTTTTTTTTGGTTTCTTTTTCTTGGCTGTGGAGACAATGTCTTCATCTAGGTTAGACCTCTCTAACTTAACCAGGGAGAGTTTTCGTAACATTTTTGATAAGATTAACAGTGATGCTTCTTCCATTCTTTCACTTACCCATCAATTGAAACAAGTGGAAAATCATTATGGTTCCATTGGAAACTCCATTGATGAACGTTTCAGGCAGCTTCATTCCATTGAAGAAACCATCAAACAAAGTCTTGGGGAGCTCAAGTTGAAGGAAGAAAAGCTGAATCTGAAGGAAGATGATATTAAACAAAGGTGTGAAGAGCTTGAACGTCGGGAGAAGGAATTGGAGTTGACGGGAGAATCACAGACAAGTCAAAAAGAGATTAACAGGATACAAGATTTCCTAAAAGAACTTGAGTTGGCTAAACTAGGGTTTGAGGAAGAGTTGAGAAAGCTTGACTTGCAAGAAAAGAAACTTTTGTTGATGGCTCAAGAAAGGTTTGAACATCAAGCAAGACTTCAAGAAAAAGAGAGAGAATTCGAGGCAAAAGAGAAACGTTTTAAAGAATTTGTGAAACAATGTGGATTCAGCGAAAATTTTAAAAAACTTCAAATACCATTCACAAGGTCAAAGTCTAAAATTCTGCAGCGCTGTAGTTTAATCCAAAACCTTATTGAAAAAGATTTTCGGCTTCAGGCAATCAAACTTATATGTGAATTCGACATGGCTGACAAGTTCTCGCTACCAACTCTTCTCCAGGATCACTTGAGGCAAGTAAAGAAAACCTTCAGGGAACGCAAACATGGAGATGAATCTGTTCCAACTCAAATTGTGGCTATAACCAAAGAGATTGCTGACCTGAAAGCTGTGATTAAATTGATTCAACTTTACAATCTTGGAGCTTATTTCCCTCTTGGAAAGATAGAGAAAAGTATAAGGAAACGGGAGAAGAAGAAGGTTGAAATGCAGAATTTTGGACCACGTACAAGGTCTAAGTCTAAACTCTTGCATCAGCCAAGTGAGGAAAACTCTGATGCCATCTCCATTGAGAAAGAGACTCAGCCCCAGGAATGTAGAAATAAGCGTGCTCGGATGGGTTAGCTGCTTGGCTGCAAAAAAATCATTCAACTTTTAGATTGCTCTAAGTTAAAACTTTCTGTAGTGGTATTGGCTAGGATTTGCAAATTTTGTGTGGAATATCTGATCTGATCTTTCTACTTGACGGAACTATTTGTAGTTTTCTTTATAACTTGGCACAAACTTATATTTGTTCCATTTAAAAGCTGTTTGTTGGTTATGTTTCAATTTCTGATTGTATTTATTATTAGAACTAATAATTTTAATAAAGATATGGTGTAACGATATTAAAACTAATAATTTTAAAAAATATATGATGAAACGATATGAAAAAATATGATTTAAAATTTAAACAAAATTATATATAAATTTGACAAAAACCAAGAAATATTGTGTTTGACTTGAGACATAATAATTTTTATATTTTATACATATTAGACATAAAATAAACAAATATAAATGCAGGAATTATCATTTAGAAGCAGTGCATATTTTTATCTGTGATAGCAAGGTATTGCAATTCACTTATCCAAAATGGCCTAAACATTGCCTAAATTTTCATTTCACTGAATGATTGATTATCCACCTAAGCCTCCCGTGTTAAACAGGAGAACTTTACAAACCAGAATCAAAACTACTGTTAAAGTTTTCGGAGCTTAATTCTACAGAAGCTTTAATCAATTTTTCAGGAAAAAAATTTAAGCAACATACCATAGTAAATATTATACACTCAAAATTAATATGATGATTGTCAGCTACAATTTACGGAGACAAGAAGAAAAAAAAAACATAGTATTACAGGGACAACCTATTCTGAAGATGCATTACATATAGTGGAAGTACATTGTTACTATGTATGGAAAGGAATTGCCTCAAAATCCCATTGCTGGAGAACACCAGCATTATGAAGAAAATGATAACTTTAACAAGTGTTTTGAAAAGTCAGCTTTTTTCATGGTGGAGAGAATGATGGAAATGGAGGGACAGATCTCAGTATCAACTTCCTACTACGCCATGCAGTGGATGAACTGCATTCACGATGTGAAGGTGAAACCCTCTTACAGTTTGGAGAGGTTGGTTTCAGATCAACAGGTACGCATTTATGTTTCAGAACCTCAGGAGTTTCATCTTCTGGAATTGCCTGAAGATGTGAACTGAACTTGGGGCTGACAAGAGGAAGAATCTGATGAGCCATGTTCTTGAGTGGTGCACAACTGAGGAGATGACCTAACAGAATGGGCAAATGATCCTGCAAGCTTCCCGCTATAAGCAAATGGCACCCTGCAAAATGGTGTAGACTTAATCACTTGAACTAATCTTGGTATAAGGATAGCCTAACTAATCTAAGAGAATGTGAAATAGTACCTGGAAATATCAGAGGAAGGTACTGAAATATCTAGATGCTCTTCACCTTCATTGATTACAATGTTGCTTGAATTTTTCTCTGATGCATTCCTTTTACAGGCCTGTAAGTCCTCCCCTTCAGATTCAGATTCATCACCACCTAGTGGAAAAAAAAAGGCCATATTAGGAAATATTAGAAAATTGGAATGCACTGGCCATGTCAGACATACTGCCCCTATAAGATAATTGAAAAGAACTATAATGGAGAGGGGACAAAAAATGAATATCAGTTCCAGTCATTAAGATTTATATTCGGCCAAAAATACACCAGATAAAGACTCACCATCCTTAGGCCCAAAACTGTTTTTACAACCTTCACATCTACAACTAGGAGAGCATCCCACACCAGCCTTTGTTCACAAAAAAAAAAATCCATATCAGATTAGTGAAGAAAACATTGCGTGCAGAATGAGCTGAAATGACAAACCTGAAAGCATTCACAGTATTTCTTTAAGCAACTTGATTTTTTACAATTGCATCCTCTTTTATGCCTGGCTGAAGCTGGAGTTTTGTTAGTTTCACCCTGCATGAGCAACACCATTTTTATGTGATTTAAGTAGAATTGCCCAAAGAATAGACCAATTATTTAAATTTGGCAAAATTGTCATCAAAGCACACTCTTCTCATATTTATGTTGACAAAGCATCACAAGATCATAAGCCATGTTAGATGAGCTCATGCTAAGAACCAAAGCTTGGTCAAGTGGTTGTTAACCATCCAAAGGAGTGTCAACATCCAAGGTTCAACTCCCCTATCTCATGTGCCTTATTCAAATATACCAAGAAAAATGTCACATACCAAAATTAAGTGGTGAGCAATGCACTTTGATGACTTTGATTCTGCTCTAATATCCAGCAGCTTAATCATAAAAATAGAATCCAACCCAGCAGCCCAAAAAACTGTCAGTGCTTCAAATCACTTTGGGAGCAAATGCTAGTGGAGTGCGAGATTCAATCTGTCTGCGAGTCTCTAGTACCATATGTTCATGAATTGGCTTATTGAAGCAATCTTGACATGAACAAGGCTCAATACAGTACAGACCAGCGGCAAAGCAGACACTAACTTTATCACAAAATATAGCCAGTAGAACCATGTAAGCAATATGGAAAGTAGTTGAATTCCAAACGTGAGAAACAGGTGGAAATTGATGGCAGTGACTATAATGAGTAGCGATAAAACTAGACAGCAGAGAACCAAGACAGTCCAAACAGAAATATCCAAATAAGGAGATGTAAACAAGGAAAACATGGTTGTTAAATCCCATATCATTCTAATAGGCTATTGGAAATTGATTCATTAAGTAATCATAGAAATCAAAAGCAGTACGCCACCTTTTGCTGCCTGAAGTAGTATTCCCTAGATTTTAAAACTCACTGTTAAAATTGAAACAGTTTAATATGATATTACAAAATCAAACAAATAACGTAAAAAAGGTAGAATTGACAGCCCTTAACATCAGCATAGACTTATTGCTGCATCTAGAGATATGTAAGAGCCAAGTTTCACAAATATTTAGCACCATAAAGTTGGGCCTGAATATCTTATAATTTTAAATGTAGGAAGTGAAGTTCAAACTGTTCATTCACCTAAGTTTTAATTCGGAGTACTTAAGGGCCTGAGTATCACCAATGGAGGAATTAACCCAAAATTGACTTGGTGAAACACTTGAAGAATATGCACACTGACCCTAAATATAGGTTTAAATAAATACGACAGACTTACAGCTTCAAGCATTTTGATCTTTTACAGTTACAGCACTTGCATGCCGCACTCTCCTCGACAAGTTCAAACTTTTGCCTCCACAGCACTAAACTCATCAATTTGTATATCAAGGTGTTTGAATGCATGTTTTAAAAGTTAGAAATCTTATACATGCCTCTTCATTTCCAGACTATTATGGTCAGCCTCATTGCCATCAACACTAGCAGTTATCTCAGAAGAATATTCTGTAACCACAATTCTCTTGTCATGAGGAACCTCACCCCTCTTCATAGAGCTTAGAGTTGATTTACTAAGAGGATTCTGACCTGCAGTCAGAGACATAGAAAATGTCAAGGAGCCCAACATGCATATCAATTGCTTTTCAGAAGCTAGAGTCTCCCGCTAAAGAAGCACCACCTTTTGAGATGTTTGGAAGCGAATTCAAGTGCAAACCGAAACCAGGCGACTTATCAAACACCAGACAGCACCGTCAGATGCTAGGCTGCTGAGAGAATAGCATTAAGGATAATTATAGAAAAGTGTCAATACACTGAGTAGGACAAACAGTGTAAACGTTTCAGAAACCACAATCACATAGAAAACATGCTTAATAAACATACAATTATAAGGAACTTACATGATTCAAGGTAAACATTTCACAATAATGATTGGCTCACTTACACTCTTTTCATTTTCTCAAAAGAATAAAAAAAATAACTTTATATAAAATATTATCTTATCTTAAATATGCAGTCTGCGTCAAGAAAGCATTACACAAGTATAGGTTTTTAAGTTAACCTGACAGCTGGACTGGTTGCACTTGTCCCCCTTGTTATCCTTTTTCATACCTGAATCACTGACTGCTAGTTTGTCCAGTAGAGAAGTAGGCAGGATGCTAGGTGTCTGATCTGTTATTGGCTCTCACAATTCACTTTGTTTGCAAGAACTGCTAGGATCACCTGATTCTGCATTTGCTAAATTATTGACATTATCTAGTGGGAACTGCAGGATAGTTGACAGAAAGAGGTTGTCCCACAGTCTGCTGTTCTCCGATCTTGCCCATCGGTATTGTCATGAATGATAGATGAATTCATTGTCAACATATCAGCAACTTCAGAAACAACTGTCACCCAGTCACATCCTGCTGATTCTTCACTCCACTTAATTCGACATATTTTACGCAAATCTCTTTCATTTTCAAATAACCGTTGCCTCTCTTTCCCTTCATCCCTGTTGTGTTGGAAAGGAAGTGTCTCTTCTCCTGCCAGTTCCTCGCTTGCGTTTTTCAGTATCTCATCACGAGGCTCCAACTTACCATCAGGATTCCCACAATCATATTTCAAGGCACTTGGCAACTCGATTGCTAAATCCTATTGCTCATCAAGTAGATCACTGCTAATTCCTTTGGATGAACTGCCATTATTGGGACATCCCAAATGTTCATCACACAAGTCAGATTGCTCAATGACTTTTGAAGATCCCTCGCCTGTATTAGTCATTACCACTCTGGAGGACCCTAGAGTTTGAAGCTGCCAAGAAATGGTGCCTGAAACAAACATCATTAAAACACTTAAAATATCGAACTAAATAAAGAAATAAGGACATTTAGTTTTACCTTTTAACCAAAAACCTGGATTACCTATGGCAACTGATCTGCGGGGAAGGAAACAAAGATGAAGGAGACAAAAAATCCAGTGAATTGAAAACATTGTTAGTCTGCCTGGACTTGGCTCGCTCAATAGGTGAAAGACTGTCAATGTACTTAAAGACAGGTGAATCCTACAAAGGGAGAAAGCAACATTTAAAACTTAGCATGCAAGTCTTAAATTACCTGATTAAGAAATGATCAAGAAGAATAGAAAACAAACAATCAAACAACCAAACAAACAAAAGGTAAAGCAATCTAAACCAAACCACAAAAAAGTATCCTCTTTATATCATTCCATACAAACAAAATAAGAACGTGGCCAACATTTTCAAGTGCACAATTAGTCAATTCCAAATCTCAACCTTCCATGAGTAAAGAGTCCCTATGGCTCTAAATAAGACTATAATTCCATGTCGATGCCGGCACTGTAGACGGTTGAGATTGACTAATTTTACAAAGGTAGAGAATCCAACTATTTTGCGACATGAAGTTTGATTAAACTAGGGGAAACTTCCACCTTCCCTTCATAGTTTCTTTTGCATTTTTTTTTTTAAATTCAACAACTATCCAAACGCTTAAAGCATGGTGGTAATCTAACCTACAACTCAAAAATGAAGGGCAATAATGAAGACATAAAGCCATCAACAATTAAGTCTAAAGTATCGAAAAATTAACCCAAAATGAAAAGAACAAGCGAAGTTAAACTAAACTAAAACAAAATAACCGTCACAGGCAAAAACCCACATTACATACACAAGTATTAAAACCCCAAAACCCTTTCACGCAAAATAAAGGGTATTGACCAAATTTCTGAGCAAACAAACATTAGTAACATTAACCCAAATTCATAAAACAAGATTAAAAAAAAAAAAAAGAACCCTCAAATTTGGAATGAGAAGTAGTTGGAGCGAACTGGGTTTTATATCTGGTGTACCCATTTTCACCAAGGCCTCCACATCTTCATCTCGCTTTTGCTTTAAGGCTGCCGAAAGCTTGATAGCTCGGAGACTTAAGAGACAGCCAAGCACTTCCTTTCTTTTTTTTCTTTGTTTTAGTTGGAGATCGAAAAACCCTTTTTGGACGAACAAAATGTTTGATTGAAGAAGCCGGAAGGCGGGAAAACATGAAGCAATTTTATTTTATTTTATTTTATTTTTTGTAAAAACCCATTTACGCTGTGTCAGCCCATGCATGAGTCCAGCCCCAAATAAAATGGACCCATTTTGCTTTGGAATGGAAGAAAGAATTTTTAATTATTGGTTTTGGAGAATTTGACAACTTTTTTTTGTTCGAAAAATCTCGGTTCTAAATATTTTTAATATTTTTTTATACTATGTTTGGAAAAAGAGAAATAAAATATAGTTATTTTTATTTTATTTCTTTTGTTTTGTAAACGAAAAAGTAGATTTGTATCATGTGTTTCCTTCAAATCTAATCTTTTCAATCGAGAGAAAAATATTTTTTAGTATTTTAAATTACGAATAATTAAATTTTGATTATTAAAATTAAAAATTTTAAAAATAAATTTATATTTAAGTTAATTATTTTATTTATAAATTTACTCGACTTTCTTTTTCCTTTCATTTTTTTTCTTACATAACAAAAACAAAGAAAGCAAAACAACTCTTCTTAAATTTTTTTTCTTTCTTCTATTTTCTTTCATTCTTATCAAAACATTTTTTTTTTGTTCAAATAAGGGTAAACGACCGTACAAAAGAGAAGGGTGATGACAGAGTTAGAACTCGCACTCGTCTATCTCTCTTAAAACTTCTTAAACACTAGGCTAAGAGATGAAAGACCTATCAAAATATATTGTTAATAAATAAAAAATAGGAATGTTCATTTGATTGGTTAATCATTTAATTATTTTTAAATTGAATTAATTAAATATCAAAATATATTTAAAATCATTTTTGAAGTATATTGAAATTATTTCAATAGGGACTAATTAATCATAATATTTTAATTTAGTCAAATAATTTGATTTTAACCAAAATTTGAACACCCTTGTTAAAGAAGTTTAATTATTTTCACATACTTATTTCTCTCTCTTTTGGAAACCGACCTTTCCTAATACTTTTACACTTAATTTATAAATTATTAAAAATAAAAACCTTCTCCATCCCTTTTTTTAATCCATTTTATTTTTTAGAATATCACAAAATTATGTTTTCTTTCTTTTTTTAACATATAAAATTCTTACTTTTTATATTTTAAAATTATTTTTATTATATGAAACTTTAATTTTATTAAAAGTTTTTAAATTTTAATAATAGATACATTAAAATTAATTTTTTTAATTCTAAAAAATCAATAATACCCAAACAATTTGGAATGGAAGATATATTATAAGCATGATTACATGAGATAATATCTCATGACGATAATATTTTATTGAAATTTGTTTAATTTAAGATAATTTTTAAATAACACAAGGTAAAAAAAATACTTTCACTGAAATTTTAAGTAATATGAATTAATATATGAATATAATTTCACTAACCCAATCATTGTCCAACGATAGAATTGCAACACGATAATCACGATTTGCTCTCTTGTTTTTTTAACTCATTAAACTTTTTTATTACTTGTAGAAGATAGGCTACTAAATTTCAATACTTTACCTTCAAATGCAAATTATTTTAATGTTCATTGTTCTTCATGTGTCTTTTTTTTTATTAATTACGACTCTTGGTTTAATATTTTTATTATTTGTTTTCAATTTTTTTATAATAAAAAAGCCAACCATACCAAACCTAAATGATTATCTATTTCTATATATTGGATCACTTTTGGGTCAGTCCACAGAGTTGAAAAAAAAAATTTTATTCATTTGACGAATCTTGACTAATTATTCTGTACATCAGCACAAATAGAGTTTTTTAATATATACATATATAATATTATTATTTAATATATTAATGATAAAATTTTTAGTTCTATGAAGATATTTAAACAGATGATACATATCCATTTAAAGTATATATTTAAGGAATATTTGTATCTACTATATAATTATTAAATAAACACATGCTAATAATATAAATTCATGTAAAATTAAAAATTTGCACTATCAATTTATAGATAAATAATATATATATATTTATATAATATCTTTAAAGTGTCATAATGTATCATTTCGGAGAGTCAATCGTTAAAAATAAAAAGTTAAGAAATTACTATCAATATTTTTTATTGAGGTATAATTAGCCACTACTATCATTTGATTTAAAAATTCGAAATTAGGTTCAGGAATATTATTACACGTGAGAAATATTATAGCATTTTCACATCGCCTATTTAAATATGGCACCAATTAATTTTATATGATCATAAATTGGTCTTGTTTAAATAGTCTTATACTTATTACTTCATCATTTTTGTTTTTATTATTTAAATAATGAAATTTTTCTAAATTATTTTTGATATTTTTATTTTAACTTATGAATTTTTTTCACCTCAAAAGTATTCAAAGAAATTACTTATTTCCTTAAAGAGACTCTGTATTCGGATTTATTTTAATATTTTGAAAGCAAAGTAGATTATAATTTCTTTATACAAATACTTATGGTATGACTTTAAAAATTTAGAAGAAAATCACTACTTGTGATTCTCTCATAATTTATTATTGATGAAAAATTTAATATACTTTGTAAGGTTTATTTATTGTTTGTTTTATTATTGACATAAAAATATTTATTAGTTAAATTCTCGAAATATTTCTAATACTTTCAGACTATTTTGAGAAAATCTTTTATTTAGGAATTTCGATAAAATCATCATTTTTAATTTTATAGTTATTTTATTTATTATTTTGTGTTTGAAAATTTCTAAATACTTTAAATTTTTTCTTTATATGAATATTAATAAAATCATCACTTGTGACATTATTTTTTATTAATAATTTTTATGCTTACAAAAGTTATAAAATATTTCTAACATTTTTAGAATATTTTAGAAAGTTCCTTTGTATAAATATTTTTAATAAAATCACCACATGTGATTTTATTTTTTTATTAATAATTTTTTTATGTTTGAAAAAATTTTTAAAATATTTTTAACACTTTTAGAATATTTTAAAATTTTTTTTATGCAAATAAAACCATAGCTTGTGATTTTATAGTTATTAGCATTTTTTTTTTTATACTTGAAAAATTCTAAAATTTTTAGAATATTTAAATTTTTTGTAAATATTTTTTAATAAAATCACTACTTGTGATTTTATAGTTATTTTATAATATTTTATTTATTTTTTATTATTTATTTTTATTCATTCATTATTATAAATTTTATATTTTATTATTATATTTATTTTAACATATCGTAAATTATAAATTAAAGTGCTGAAACTAACACAAGAATAGAATAAATAAAAAAAGAGAAAAAATAAAAAATACCAAAATTCTCCAATCAACGACAAGTCAACTTGGTCAATAGCAACAGGTGGTCAGTTGTAGTTCACCTCGGTCTGGAGTGATTTGGAGCGGTCTTGGACCGGTTTGGAACGGTCTTGGACCGGTCTCTCTCTCTCTTCCTTCAAATTCTTTTTTTTTTTAAGCCAATAAAAAAATTCATCTAAATCTAGATTTATGTAGTTTTGTAGAAATTGATGATTAAAAAATTCAATGATTACTAAAAAATTCAAATAAACACAAAATTGGTGATTGAAAATTTTAAATAATCATCAAAAAATTTAAAATTTTTTAATTTTTGACGAGGTCAAAACTCTTTTAAAAAAAATCTCAAACTTTTCTAAAATGATCCCCTTATTCTCTTCCTCACTTTTTTTAAAATGATTTTTCTTGAAAAAAATCTCAAACTTCCCAAATCAAAGTTTTTTTAATTTTCGGTTGAAAACTTTTTTTTAGTTGTTTGTTTTTTTTTTTACTGAGTTTATGTAGTGTTGTTGTTCTGATTTTTTTTTTTTTTTTTGGTGACAAGTGAATCAATATAGAGGTAGTGTTAATTTTTCAAAACAATTTCTAGCCTCTTTCCCCCTTATAAATTGATTTTGTATTTATAACCAAAATTTTTTAAAACCAATCTTGAATTTGAAGGGATTATGGAAGAAAAATGGGATGCTGATTTTGAAATCACAGCTTGCAAAGTAAGATCATAAACTGGCAAGCTTGAATTCAATGCAAAAGATGCACAGAGTCATCTGACATGTTTGAATTTGGTGCAAAGATGCACAATGTCATCTGGCAAGCTTGAATTTGGTGAAAAAATACACAGACAATTGACAAAAGGATTAAGGAATAAAGGAAAAAGATGAAAAGATAAAATAATAATAATAAAAATAATAAAATTTTTATAAAATTTTTATAAAAATTTAATAATCAATATAAAAACGATCACAATACTTAATTTTTCGGATAAAATAAGAGCTTACATAAAGTACTATTTTTGTTTAATTAAACCACTTTATATCTAATGGATTTTAGTGATTTTAATATAAAATGAAGGCTTAATTAAATAAAGATATTACTTTAAAGACTTAATTAAATGCAATAAAAAATTAGAGCTTATTTGAAAAAATACAAGTCATTTTAGGTTTTTAGCCAAATTTTAATGATTTTAAATTGAATTAAAAAATAAACAAAAGATCATTTATACAGGTAATTAAAATGATGTAAACAAACTTTGGCCTTACATTTATTTGAAAGGGCATTATTAATCCGACTTCGTGCTTTGCCTTTTATATATACTCTAAACAATAATTGTTGTATTTGTCATAGTCTATTTTTCATAGGTTGATGGCTTTGCCTTTTATATATACTCCAAACAAATATTGTTGTATTTGTCATAGTTTATTTACAATAGTTCGATAGTAAGAGAAAAAAATATAAGTGTTGTAATTTAAATTTAAAAATTAATATATGAAATTAAAAAAAATTTAAAAGAAAATTTTCTTATAAACATCTCAAAAAATTTCTCTAAACATTTTTTATCAATAAAATTGTTAAATTTTTTTATAATTTTTTATATATTATAAATGAATATACCCTCAAAAAAATATCAAATTCATTATTATTTAAATTTTAAATTTATTAAATATCATGTATTAAAAATTATTACATGAATTAATTAATCTAAATCTTTTATTTAAAAATAAGTAGCCATACATTTCATTATATCTTATTTAGGAAATATAGGAACTCTGGTAATATCTAGACTGAACATCATGTGATCTGAGCAATATTAGCTGTACCTAGCAAACAAATTATTCAATTCTGTCAAAGCTGTCGAAACCTAATTATAACACTCTGGAAACTTATTCCTATAATTATAAAATTAATGGGAGGTTTGCTAATTGCTGCATTTCCTTTATGTGGTCCGTAGACGAAGACAAGCAAGAATGACAAGCAATGCACGAAGCAAACCAACTCAGTGTTTCGTGGTAGCAGAGTTGATAGACTGCAAAGCATGTGCAGCAGTCGGAGAGAGAGAAAAAAAAAAAAAGCATGCAGAATTAATTATTCAAAAAGAGAAAGGAAAACTTTTAAATTACATAAAATTATTACAAATCTCTTAAGTTAAGGATTTATAAATAATGATTAGTAAATATGATAAATAAATAAATAGTAGTATAATTTTAATCTCTCTTAAATAACAAGGCATAAAATTAAAGTATAAACAACGAAAATATAAATAAATAAATAAATAAAAACTAATACTTTAGTTTGGAGGCACTTATTTAAATTTTTTTAACATATATATATATAGAGCCCTCTGGCTTGCATTACGGTCTGCGGTAGGTTGCTTGTAGGAGCTCGACGATGGAAAGTCAGGTGGCAAGTTTTATGTGGAAAGGATGTTTGTTGTAAAAAAATATATAGTTGATAATTTGTATGTTTATGTTGTTATTATTTTATAATTTTTAATATAATTTATATTAATATGTCACATAAAAATAATAATTTTTTATTTTTATTAAATTTATATATAATTTTATTAAAAATTTAAATTATATCATTTTAATATATTTTTTATGTCATATTTAAAATTATTAACTTTAAAAGGTGTTTAAAACTAATAATTTATATCAATAATTCAGATAATAAATTTATTTTTAAAAATTATTTATTTAATTATTAATTCTACATATTATATTTTTTTGCTATTTTAAAAAAATAAAATCTTAATACAAATAAAAAAAATACCTTATTTAAAATTAAATCTTTAATATTTCCTCAAATATCTTCAACCAAGATTTAAGGACATATATTATATCTTTCTTGTCATTCTTGATCGTAGCCTGATAACTGTAATAAATATAGCAAATTAATTTTATATTACATGCGCTATCCTGAAGATTTGCTTTTCCTTTTTCTGATAATTCGATGATTAATTAATACTGACACTTTTTCTTTTCCTCTTTCTGATTATTGCACGTGCTTTGTAATATCTCAACTCAGCTCCCACAAAACGATGAGCTGGTGCTTCAGTTCACGCCTCTCTTCTTTATTGCTTGTCTAAGAATCATTTCGCCCACGTGCAACATAAAAGGAAGCCCTATCTAAGAATCCTCCAATAATAGTATTCCATTCTCGAGCAGTCCACTAAATTTCATCACAGATATATGAACATTTTTAATACTTTATTTTAATTTTAATTTTTGAATTTATGATCTTTTAAAATTTGAAATCCATGAATTTAAAAATATTTTAAAAACATCTTTGATTCATAAGTAACAAATGCTTAATCCTTTTGTCTTTAAATTATAAAATTAAAATAGTAATTGTATCTCTCAATTAATTTTTATAATTGACTTAATTTTAACTATCAAAAAATATTTTTAACATAAATCATAATGTGTTTAGCATTACATTTAAATTCAAAAGCTTAATTTTAAAACCCAAATGTAATACTAAACAAGACCTTAACCAAAGATCTCTTTTAAAACTTAAAAAAAAAAAAGGCTTGAAACATTAAAAGTGACGAAGAAAAATTCCTAAAATTAAATGAAATGAGACTAAATAAGAAAATGATGCTAATGTGCTGAGAATCGATTATTGATTGATCAAGAGCTCGGGGATCTTATAATAACATCCAATAATGCAAAAAATACTTATTGAAAAGAAATTTTGTTACAAAGGATTGCTCAGAAAAGGGTTTAGAAATGAGAAATTAATGAAAAAGGAAAATATAAAGAATTTGGGAAAATTTGATAACAATTTTGTGATATGCTGATAAAATGATGAATTTTTATAATTTTAATAATGAACGTTCAAATCTTAACAATCTCAATTGTATAAAAAAGGAATTTGAAATAATTTGAGCAGCTGAAGTTGAGTTTGATGTTGTTGCGGGTTAAATAATTTGGTCGATCAACTCTCAATCAGATTCCTAATAAAAATAATACATCTACATTTACATGCCATGTGTCAACCATCATTGGATGGGAAAAAATAGGCGTAAACACCAATATTAAAAACTCTACGTAAGCTTCACTTATTTGACTTCAAACTTAAAAGTTTGTTACTTCAATGAACAACGTTTTTCATTCTCCTTTCTTTTTATTAAAATCCCGTTTATTTGATTTTTTTTTTGTTTTATAAAAACATAAATTAAATAGAGTCCAAATTATTCATTTCTATAAATAGACCACCCTAACTATCTTGGAAATCACTCTTTTGTATAGTCTCTTAATTTTTCCTCTCTTTCAACCAGTAGGGATCATTATCAATTCCCATAGAGTCTCCAAGAAATGGTTGGTCCAGCAATGGTGACAGAAAAGAGGGTGGCAACACCCTTATCAAGAGATGAGTTGATTGATTTCATGCAATCAGTCATTTTGAATGAACAACAAGAAGAAATGGATTCATTTTACGTGCTAGATTTGGGTGTTATCAACTCCCTGGTTGACACATGGACTCGTAATCTGCCAATGGTTCAACCGTTCTATGCTGTAAAGTGCAACCCCAACCCTGCTTTCCTCAAAGAAATGGCAGCTCTTGGCACTGGCTTTGATTGTGCAAGCCGTGCTGAGATTGAAACCATTTTGTCTCTAGGGGTTTCACCTGATCAAATCGTTTTTGCCAACACGTGCAAACCTGAGTCTCACATCAAGTATGCTGCTAAAATTGGTGTTAACTTAACTACTTTCGATTCCAAGGGTGAGCTCGAAAAGATTAAAAAATGGCATCCGAAATGCGCCCTGTTGATTCGAATCAAAATCCCCGAAACTAGTGGTGCGACATTTCAATTCGGTTCCAAATTCGGCGCACTCCCTGAGGAAATCGTTTCTCTTCTCCAAGCTGCTCAAGCTGCACATCTCAAAGTTGTGGGTGTCTCATTCCACATTGGTAGCAGAGCCATTAACTTCCGTGCATTTGAAGATGCCATAGCTGCAGCTAAGACAACATTTGAAGCAGCAACCCAGCTTGGCCTGCCTAAAATGCATATCCTGGACATTGGCGGAGGCTTCACATCAGGTCCAAAGTTTATTGAAGCAGCCTCGGCAGTGAAAGTTGCTCTACAAAAATATTTCCCTAATGAACCTGCTGGCTTCACAATTATAGCAGAACCTGGTCGTTTCTTTGCAAACACACCGTTCACATTAGCTACAAACATTATAGGGAAGCGAGTTAGGGATGGAATCAAAGAGTATTGGATCAATGATGGGATCTCGGGGTCTATGAACTTTTTAAAATATGACCATGATGATGTGATTTGCACTCCTCTAGCCAACTGTAGCAGCAACAAAACGACCTCATTCAAAGGGCTTAAGACATATGATTCCAAAGTTTTTGGACCGACGTGTGATCCTCAAGATACGGTTTTGGAGGGTTACCAGCTGCCAGAACTGGACGTGAACGATTGGCTTATTTTTCATAACATGGGTGCATATACCTCTTCTCGTGGGAATGATTTCAATGGATTCAAAACCTCCGCCATTCCAACTTATCTAGCCAAATCTAATAAAAAAAAATCCCCTTAAAGTGGCTGGGCTTTGCTATCTCTATATCGATAGTATCACGTTAATTAGTTGTCATGTCTGCTGCAATAAGTGATCATGATTTGTTGCTGGAAAAGTTTTTTGTCCTCTTTCTCTTGTGAAAGTTTAGGACTACTTCATTATCTATTGCTTTCTTAAATAAAAGTATTATGCGTTACTGCTGGTTATCATAAAAAATTTAAGTTAACTGAATTAAGTGTATGCTCTAAAGTCTAAAGTTCTTGCAATTTTTTTTTTCTTTTGCTTATCGACTTGTGGGGACTTTGGCTTGCTACAGGGTCGCGTCTTGAAAGGCGTGCTTAACAGTCCAAGTTTATATATATATTTTTTATAAATGGACCTTCGTAATCTTTTCATGAACTCACACTTTTTTGTATCATTTTTCTTATTCATCTCTTTCGACCAAAGGTATCATTATCAAGTCTCCAAGCTACAATGGTAGGTTCAGCAAGGTTAACAGAAAAAAGAGGGTCGCAGCACCCTTATCAAGAGATGGGCTGATTAAGATGTATGTTTGTCATATTGCTCGAGACCTTTCCTTCTATTAGAAGACTTTATTAGATTAATGTTGACCCAATGACCGATAACCCCAACTGTTTTATTAAGCTCATAAATAATAACAATTATTGGCTTCTTATGGAAAAAACAAATCTTGGTTTCCTATACTGTCAAGCAACCGTCCAGTAATATCATTGGGAAAATTAATTACTTCTTTGAGGACAACAGTAAAATTATGACCAAAACCAAAAGACAATGATCAAATCATTGGTCAGTAATAATAAAGCAATTTCTATCCAGATAATGCTATAAGTATATATTTAAACATTTGATTTTGTTTAGTGGGAAGGACAAAAAATCTTTTTAATTTAATAATTAAAATTTTTTATTTTTCTACTTTATAATTTAATCATTATATTAATAAAATTTTCATCATTATCCAATATTTTCTCTTTTTTTCAAGCAAAACCTTCATGCCTAGGAATCAAATGGTTGATATATACATACATATATATATATATATATATATCTAACACTATCTCAGGCCTTCTGATTCAGTACCCCATAGAACGAAAAATAATGAAAAATCAACGTTGATTCGTTCAAAGTTTATGTGTATGACAAAAAACGAATCCACCCTCTCAAGAGTTAATGATTCTATCCTATCCTCTTAAGTACAAAATATCATTAGAGAGGTGCAACTTAGGTAGGGTGGCTTGGTTAATATGGGTTGAATTATTTGACAAGCCCACCTTCAATTGGATTGGACCCGACCCAATCCACTCAATTAGTATCGGATTAGGTTGGATCTCAAGTAAAATTTATAAAATATATATAGTTTTGTTCTTGAAAAAGAATTTTAATGTTGATTAGATCCAACCACAAATTGGGCTACTTGTCCAATCTTGCCAGTCGAGTTTTTGATAGACTTTTAAATTCAGATTTCCTGAAATTATTATTTTACTAATAGAAATATATTTTTGTTTAAATTTAATTTCAAAATATATTTAAAAATATTAAAAATATTTTAATATTATTTTGCTTAATCAACAGCTCTAACTAATTCAAATGGATGGGCTAGGACTTAGGCAAAGCCTTTGAAAGTATCAACCGAATCTGACCTATCTCGACTCGTGAATACCTTTAATATTGATCATGGACTCAATTTTTACTATGTTTGTAGAACACCATACCATGCAAGTTAAAGGATATATATTTTTTAATTTGAGTTCTCTACTAATAACGAAGACTCGACCGCTATATAGAATGATCATATATACCAACAAAAATCCATTTCGTGCTGTGACTTGAGATGTTGTAAAGAGTTTGGCTAATGACTCAACCCGAAATCAAAACTTCTGATTGCAGTGCTCACTTCTCCTACATAGTTCATGCTTACGATACGCTCTTACGAGTGTAAGTGAATAAAATACGAACAAAATTTGCTTTATACGTGATCTATTTATTTAATTAATAAATATTAAAATATTATTTATGATTATTTATTAAATTTAATAAATAAAAATAAATGAAAAAACTTGAAAATATTTACAAATTATTTATTGAATATTTTATTTATTTATATAAACGAATCAAATATAATTAAATTTTATTATATTTATGATATATTTATTTAATTAAAAATAATAAAATATTATTAATAATTATTTATTAAATTTAATAAATAAATATAAATAAATAAAAATTAAACATATCTTTCATAAATTATTTATTAAATCTTTTATTCTTTTACACCCCTGTAGAGTGTAACAACCTCCTCGTTGTACACCCTCCTATGTCCAATTACTATATATTTACTGCTTGCTTCACCTCTGACAAACTCGCATGTCTGCTTTATTCCTTCTTTTCACCCTGTTTACCTCGTTCTTATCCATCTATACAATAAATTTTACTCATTTGACCATCTCTTAAGCCACCTACGTGGCACTTCCTTTAAGCTCTTTTTTTTATTTTCTTTATTTCTTCTCTTTTCCCTGCATCTATCTCTCACCTACTTCACCGTTCGTTTTTTCTCTTATCTTTTTCCTTTATTTCTTTTCTCTTCATGTTCATATCTCTAATAAATCCATACAATTGATCTGCCTTATTTTACTTTTCCCATAAACCTGTCACTGTCAGCTTAAAAATCTCTTTCTTTTTTAATTTTTTTTATTTCATTTTTTAAAAAATCTAAAATAAATAAATTATTTAATACTCTAAATTAAAATAAAATATATCATATTTAATATTTAATAGTATAAGATATATATATATATATATATTTTTTCTATTTCATCTTTATTCTTTGTTCTTTTTCCCTTTCGTTATCCCATTACCTTGAAACAAAACATCATTTATCTACCCCGCCACGTTACCTTCCATTCTATGTTCCCTTCCTTTTGCCCTTTTTTTTTCTTTATTTTTTTGTCTTTTTTAGATAATATTAAAATCTATGCATTAAATACTTTGGTAACTTTCTTTTATTTTTATTTTTATTTTTAAGAGTGAACAGTATTGTTGGGGAAGAAACTTTAATATTTAACTCATCCTTTCTCTTCTGTTGATGGGTTGATAAAAACTTTACAATATTTTTCATTTCTTTTTATTTTATAAATCCATTCCTAACCCATCACTTTTCATTAACCCCAATTGTTTTTCATGTGATTTTTTTTTTTACCCTCATTTTTACTCTCCCTTTCCCTTTATAAAAATCTCACTCTTTGATTTCTGCCAGTATAGAATATGTGACCACTCCCTCTTTGCATTTTCTCTTTTTTCTTATCTCATCGATATGCTCATTAAACCAACATATGTTTCTTTTTGAAATTCCTTTCGTATGCTGAGAATTTTTAATATTTTAAATTAGTGAATTATATATATTTGTTTACTTTTGGGGTGTTTGATTTAAATTAAAAAATATCGATCATATATAGACACTATTTTATTATTTTATTATTTATTTTTATTTTCTTTTACAGTGGCTTAATAGTTACCAGCAGTTGTGCTATCAATAGCTCTAACAGCTACCGTCAATCGTTCTGATAGGCGATGGTCACCCTAATTCTAGGTCACTAAAATCTCAAATTTTTTAAGATTTTAATTTTTTTTTTTGCTCTATAAATAGAGAAATAAAGCCAGTAAAAAAGGGTGAAAAAAAAAGTGACCTTGCAAAAAAAAAGGTTTCCAAAATAAAAAAAAAAAAAATTTTTGGCAAAAAAATAAAAACCATGCAAACAAAAATCATAGTCCTCGCCGATTAGGCGGGGAACTCAGTGCCAAAGCTTTCTTATAAAATGAAAAAAATTAGCTTAGCTTAAAAAAAAAAGAGAGATTTGATCGAAACTTTGAAAGCTGATCTGGGTCGTTTGGGATATTTTCAGGTGAAATCAGGCCCAGATCTGTGTTTAGGGGGACGAAAAGGATCTTTTGAGGATTTTTGAGATTTTTCAATCACCGATGATAGTCGGCACTACACCGATGATCAATCGATCGTCTAGAGAGAGAAGCTTTCAAAGAGGGAGAAAGTTATAGACAGAGAAAGAAAAAAATGAAAAGAAAAAAAAATTGGGTTTTATAGAAATCTGAAAGCCAAAACGATGTCGTATCATTAAAGGACTAAATGACATCGTTTTGACTCAGCCAGGATTCGTGTACAGCC